>NC_090932.1:1571025752-1572225752 GCF_040938575.1 Ambystoma mexicanum
CTTGACTGTGAGTTATCCATAAATAAGACACATTCCTCCTTACAGATTCCTTAAAATCTTATTTCAATAGGGGATGTCAGTTATTGATAACAGGCTTTGCCTTCATCAGAGTGAGTTCAGTACATCAATGATTGAAGGGGTGGCTTGTCCATTATGGACGAGTGGACGTCGACCCACCAAAACCCTCACCCAAAATGGAGGAGTCACACCAGCCCATGAGTGCTCCGTACGCTCTTGTTGCAGCTGAGAGAAGCACTCCTTGGCTGGCTTGAACAGCCAAGGGGAAACACTGTTTCCCTTTGGCAGTTTGTACCCGAGCTGCTCATGCCCAATGGGCCATGCAAGCGTGGGACGTTTTGCTTCCCCTGCCTTGATTGTCCCTTTGGAAATACAGGCTTGGGTTGCTGCATGTTTGTATGCGCAAATAGGGGGTGGGGGTCTTGTTCCTATATAGGAATTCTGGCATATATTGGTGCAGCCAGCATGGAAATGTATCGGTACAGCCAGTGTGAAACTATTTTAATACTGGCATACATTGTGGGTGAAGGCATCATGAAAATGTGTTGAGAAATGCTCCTGTGCACTAGTGGTGACTTGCATCCATTTCATTTTTGGATTGAAGGTACCCCATAAAACCAATTGCAAACTGTCTGGGTTTTTACCAGTTTTTCACAGAAAACGTGCTGTGTAATTCCTCCTTTTACTTGTGCCTCTGCACATCTATGGCATCCCAGCAGCCACTAGCACAACTGACACCAACTCTTCATTTGCTTACTATTCCTTTTCTCATGCACTCAGGGTGATTCACCTGCTGCCATCTGCACATCTCATCTTTGTTCTATTTGGTGGAATCCCCCATGAGCCTCTCCCAACACTTCTGCTCTCCAGAATCAGAAACAGAAACCTCTGCCCATGGAGCTGCTTATTTCCCAGCTCTTCTGTCAGCTATATCTTGGTGTACTTAGTGGGAGGAACCTCTCGAGGTACACCCTGTCTTTAGTATGGGCCTTCAGGTCTCTGCTGATATCTTACAGTTTTGTTGGTAGGTCCAGAAGAGGATTTGGCCTGGAGCAAGATGGAGCAGAGTTCTGGCAAAGTTTGTCTTGCCGAGGCACCGAGGCCTAGGGGCTAGCCCAAGAAACCTCTAGTTCTGTGCCCAAGCCGAGCCTCATGCACAAAGAGCCCATGCTTCAGGAAGGTTCAGCACAGGAGACAAAGCACCACACTCTGTTCTGAAGCTGTCCAAATTGCGATATATATATGTCTTGCAATTTACACATTTTTTTTTGTTCGGGTGAGTATGGTGAGCAATGAAAATAGTAGAGTCCAACTTTTATTACTTGCTCAAAAGAGTTTCTTGCTGAATCACTATTACAGACATGTTTAAAATTTAAAATTGTGGGTGTTTTTCTGTCCCCAAAATGCTCTTTACTTTTATGCAAATCGACATGCTTGGGTTGCATGAAGAGTTACTGTGTGAACTGACACAGGGCCAAGTCCACCTGGCACCACCGCAACCCCGAACCCCCAAAAGGAAACGAGTGTTCCCCAAGTAATGTTTTGACATTTCCAGCACTGGCTAGGCCATGAAGGTAGGGGAGTTCTCGCTTGGTCAATGGGAAGAGGGTACAAGAAGTTTCAAGGAACTTGATGAAACTACAGGCACTATTTCTATCACTGACCTTTTCCAAACACTGCTCCAAGGGAAGATGACCTGTTCTCAGGGATGGCAATTGGGGGTCTCCAGGAGTCACAACTGCGACCCCTGAGGGCAGCAGTTGCAAGCCCTCGGGTCTCCCTTGCACCATAAAGTTAAAAAAAAAGCATCTTTAAAAAGAAAAAGAAACAGAAGCTCCTGGTGTAGTGGGGCCCCACCACACCAAGTCTGGTTGGTCCCCGGCCTAGTCCTCACCGATCAGAGTGAAGGCTGGGACGGGGAGGTACTCAGTAGGGGTTGGAGCTGACCGTGACATGTGTCACATGTCACATGCCAAGTTCAGCTCCAACCCCTTCTCCCTGGCTTCTTCACAGCTCACATACAGGAAGCAGGAAGCTCTCACCAGCTTCCTGGTTCCTGTTTGTGAGCAGCATGGAGGAGCCCAGGGTGACCTGGAAGGATGGACTGAAGCTGTAAGAAAAAGGTAAGAAGGCTTTAAAAAAATATGATGTGTATTTTGCATGTGTGAGGTGTGTGTCAGGTGTATGTATTTGAATGGTGTATGAATGAGAAGTGATGTGATGTTATGTGTGTTTGTGAATGTTTTGGGTGGGTGGGTGTGTGCCTGTCTAGAGAATGCAATGAGTGGATGTAAGAGAAGGTGTTTGTGACTGGTAGGTGAGTGAGTATGAATGTGATGGTTTGTTTTTGAATGTTCTGGGTGGGTGTGTGTGTCACGCTCCATGGAGCACCCCTCGGGGTCTAGAAGAACTCTCCCGGAATTTGCCACTTTGCCACTGAAGAATTTAGACTTTCTTCCTGAGAGCACCGCCTGCAGGGTCATAAAACCTGTCCGGTTGAGGGCTCAGGCAAAAAGACAAGACATGACAGCAGGGCTAGAAGGGAGAAAAACAAGGCAACTGTTACACACTGTTGTTAGCAGGATTGCCTATCTCCTACCCCCGCACTTCCCTGTCTTACCTGTGAATGTCTTCAGAAAGGTAAGGTACCTACTTGTGTTAGAAAACAAGTTGAATTCCCAGGAAGGGGTATGAAGATTCTGGAAAAGTCCCTGGAGTTCTGGATAAGGGAAGGTAAGTTTGGAGGTAAGTCCCAAAAAAGTCAGCAAAGTGTCTTTATTAATTATGTACTTATAGGGAAGACCCTGACCCGAACGGAATGAGGGCACGGCTAAGGGAATTCCTAAAAGGCGCACAAGAAGCAGCAAAGCGTCATCGTTTCCAGATGATGCGTTGACAATTCAGCAAACCGTCCTTACTTTTCCATGGAACACAAAGAGTCAGCAGAGCGTCCTTTATTCCAGATAGGACATTGAAGAACCAGCAGAATATCCAAGGCCGGGTTACCAGTGAAACATCTGTACATGAAGGAAATGCTGTCAGGCGTTCGAAATGAATTCAGGAGTCCAAAGGATGTTGGGAAACT
This sequence comes from Ambystoma mexicanum, assembly GCF_040938575.1. Classification (NCBI taxonomy): domain Eukaryota; kingdom Metazoa; phylum Chordata; class Amphibia; order Caudata; family Ambystomatidae; genus Ambystoma; species Ambystoma mexicanum. The sequence goes on from NC_090932.1 coordinate 1,571,028,856, forward strand.
GAGAGGTTACTGGGAAAGCGTGGGGAACAAAATTATCAAATGCTGTAGAAGGAGTGGGACTAGGCAACCAGACATAAACAAACGACACGCGAAATTGCACAACAGTAGCAGTCCGGAATCAAAAACCAAGGAGGCGGTGAAGTCGAGGTACAGAGACGTAATCCAGAAATCAAGGTCAACAAGAAGGAGCATAGGTCAGTAACACCAGGGAATCCAATCAATAGAAAACAGAGCAAGAACACAAATGCTACAACCGCGAAAGACAGTTTAGGAGCAGTGAAGTAAGGGGGCGTGGCCTAAGTAGGAAGCCTTTCCGGATTGAGGCTTGGGACACTTGTAGGCGGTGCTGCATGTATCAATGTACTGCAAGGCCGGCTGGGTCTGGTAGTATTTTGCCGGCGTACACGCTGTTGGCTCAAGCGCCAAGGTAGATGCCAGGTTATGGCATTATTCCGGCGCTGCCTCTTCCGGATCTTGACAGTACCCCTCCACAAAGGCGAGCGTCCCTTGGGCACTTCTCCTCGGGACCTAAAAAAAGCCTGTAAGAGCTGAGGAGCATGGATATTAGTCACAGGTTCCCAGGTACGGTCCTCAGGGCCATAGCCTTTCCAATCCACCAGGAAGTATCGGGAGCTGCGAACTAGGCGGGTGTCCAAAATAGCCTGGACCTCATATTCCTGGTCCCTGTTCACCACTAAAGGAGTGGGGTTGTCCGGTAACCGAGTGCCAGGTACAAAAGGACGTAGCAGAGACACGTGGAAGACAGGATGAATCCTCCAACGCGAGGGAAGTCGTAACTTGAATGCCACTGGATTTTTGCATTTCGTGATGGTGTATGGCCCGACAAAAAACACGGAAGCAGTTTGCGCTTACCAGGGATATGTAAATGCAGGGTAGAGAGCCAAACTTTATCCCCTACACAGTAATCCGAGGCTTCTGAACAACGCTTATCTGCATGCCTCTTCATGTGGTCTTGTGCCCTATGCAATTGTTGTGCCACAGCAGTACGAATAGATAACAGCATCTGACTCGTTGCTTGGGCTGCACGAACATGTGCAATAGATGGAAAGGTAGTGGGCAAAACCCGTGGATGTTGACCATACATGGCATAAAAGGGTGAGCATCCGATTGCCGTATGGTATGCGTTATTGTATGCAAACCCTGCGGCCCCCAAAACCGAAAGCCAGTCTGTTTGAAACTGAAGACAAAGGCATCAGAGGTATTGTTCCATCCTGGCGTTAAGATGCTCCGTTTGCCTATCAGTCTGGGGATGGCATGCTGATGATAAACGGATGTCCATGCCCAAGAATTTGGTGAGAGCTAACCAAAAATTAGAGGTAAATTGTGATCCTCTATCAAACACAAGAACCAACGGGAGCCCAAAGAACCTGACCACATATCCAAAGAAAAGCTTAGCCAAAGCAGGTGCGGAGGGAACCCCTTGACAGGGAATGAACCAAGCCATCCTAGTGAAGGTATCAACAATCACTAGGATAGTGGTAAAGCTGTTCACAGGCGGCAGTTCCACCACAAAATCCATGGAAACTGTGTGCCAAGGCCGTGGTCGTATGGACACCCTCTGTAAAAGACCAATAGGCGTGCCCAGCAAGGATTTACATTGGCTACAAACGGCACATTTAGAGACATAATTGGCCACGTCTTTTTTCATGTTGGGCCACCAACACCATCTGTACAAAAGGTCATATGTCTTGGTCTGTCCTGGATGAGCCGCCAGGTGGGTGTCGTGGGACCAGCGTAAGGCTTGCATCCTGGTTCAGAGATCAGAGATGTAGAGTTGCTCTCGTTTATAAGGTAACTCATCTACCAACTGAGTCTGCCTTATTTCGAGAGCATCAGAGTGGCCCATGGCCCATTGACGGATGTCGTTAAGCATGGAACTGGATGCAGTGCATACACAAATCACCAAACCTTTAGGTATGATGGTTTGATGAGGTTCAGGTGGGGTAACATCATCCCCAAGACGTGAAAGGGCATCGGCTTTACCATGCAGTGGACCGGGTCGATATGCCACAACAAAGTTAAACTGAGCAAAAAAATAGATGGCATCGTATTTGGCGAGAGTTAGTGCACTTAACTGAAGAAAGAGCCTGCAAGTTACGTTGATCCGTAAACACCGTTACCGGATGCTTAGCCCCCAACAAATGATGACACCATTCTTTGAAGGCAGACCGTATGGCCAAGAGTTCTCTTTCCATGATGGTGTAATGTACTTCAGGAGGTGTTAATTTCCTGGAAAAATAGGCCACTGGATGTAGTAACTGGGTTGTGGGGCATCTTTGTGACAAAATTGCCCCAACAGCTATAGCAGAGGCATCTGCCTCAACAATAAAAGGCAGAGCGGGGTCAGGATGAACCACACCCGGGGCGGTGGTGAAGGCTTTTTTTAGCTTTCGAAAGGCCACTTGAGTTTGGGAATCCCAACTGAAAGGAACAGAAGGACTGGTAAGGCGTTTCAAGGGTGCCACAATCAATGAAAAGGAGGCAATAAAACGCCTATAAAAGTTTGCGAATCCTAAAAAGGACAGCAGACTTCTTAATGATGTTGGAGCAGGCCAGTCTAATACAGCACATACTTTGGCATCATGCATATGGATTCCTTGTGCCGAAACCACAAATCCCAGGAACTCAACCGAAGTGACATGGAATGCACATTTTTCTAACATAGTATATAAACCATTTTCCCGCAACCGCTGCAGGACTAGGCATACGTGCTGTATGTGTTGTTCCTGGGTTTCAGAGAAAATCAGAATGTCATCTAGATAAATGACAACATAGACGTCTAAAACGTCTCTGAATATATTGTTTACAAAATGCTGAAAAGTAGCAGGGGCATTATACAGGCCAAACGGCATCACTAGATATTCAAAGAGACCATATTTGGTCTTGAATGCCATTTTCCACTCATCTCCCTCTTGCATTCGAACAAAATTATACACCCCCCTCAAGTCTAATTTAGTAAAATTGTTGGCAGAGGTAATTCGGAAATAAGAGGCAGGGGATATTAATTTTTGATGGTTACCGCGTTAAGAGCACGATAATCAAAACAAGGATGTAAATCCCCTTCTTTTTTTGGGACGAAAAAGATGGGAGAGGTGACAGGAGAACGAGAAGGTCTAATGTGACCTAGTTGGAGAGCCTTGTCAATGTAAGCCTTCAATTGTGCCTCTTCAGGGCGAGTCAATGAATAGATGTGACCATGAGGAAGTATGGCATCCGGTACCAGTTCTATAGGACAATCATACTCTCGATGTGGAGGGAGGTGTTCCTATAGCCCTTATCGAACACGTCACCAAGGTCTTGATACTCTACAGGTAATACCGGGACTGTAGACTGTATGGTCGCATTAATTGAACTTGTGCTGGTAACCAAGGCCACACATGGAGAAGGGATCGGGAAATCCTGATCAGGAAAGCAGTGGGTCCTACAAACCGGGGCAGAAAAGGACTCTGTTTGTTTAACCCAATCTATGTCCGGGTTGTGTTTTTGCAACCATGGTAGACCGAGGATGATCCCAAACTGTGGGGCTGAAATGAGGTCAAAAGATGTACACATCAACAAAGATTGTGTTTGTTCAGTAATGTGACCTTAAACCAAGCAAGAACCATAGACTGAATGAACAGCCTCAGGTCTGTTTTTAAGGGATACCGGAATCCTGTGGACCTTAGCTACTTGTTCGTCCATGTAATTACCGGTTGCCCCAGAGTTGATCATAACTGGACTGTGAAAATTCCGGTTATCAGGCAACCTGAAGGACATAGACAGATAGATATGTCTAGCCAAAACACAAGGACTTGAGCCATCTGCCATCTGACCCGTCTTATCGGCTCGATTTAATACGGGTCTTGGCGTTTCCTGCCCTCTTAATGGGGCGTTTTGGACAGGCGCGAATGAAGTGGCCCGTTTGTCCACAATAGAGGCACAGGTTGTTTTGGATGTGCCTATCCCTCTCCTCTTTCCTGAGAGGACCTCTAACAGCCCCAATTTGCATGGGTTCCACGTCTGAGGGGGGAGACACAGTTTTTGTCTCATGTTTGTCAGAGCAGAAATCAGGAGTATGACGCTCTCCACATCTTTAATGTAGGCGAGCGTCTACCTGCAATACCAAATCCACAAGGTCGAAAAAAACTGACGGAACAGATGGTACAACCGCTAGGGCGTCCTTAAATTCGTCTGACAGACCTTTATAGAAGACCACTGCCTTTTTCGACTCAGGCCAGGATGTCTCCGCAGCCAATTGGTTAAAGTGAGCAAGGTAAGCCAACAATGATTGCTTGCCTTTGGATAGGGCCAGAAACTCAAGATCAGAAGCTTGTGCCTTATACCTGCCGTCAAATACCCGATTCATGGCAGTCAAGAGTGCCTCAAAATCATACAATACGGGATCATCGGCTTCCATCAATGGGTTAGCCCAAGCGGCCCCCGTGTCTCCCAAGTGAGAGAGCACAAAAGCAGCTTTAGTTGTAGCATTGGGGAATGCCAAAGGACGGCACTGCAAGTGCAGTCTGCATTGATTTCTAAAGGTTCTGTAGGTTTTATGGTCCCCTGTAAACCTTTATGGGAGGACCAAAGGAAAAGGACCTGGGAGTACCACTGGGGCTGGGCTAGGTTGAGGAGCAGGAGGGTTAGGGGCTGGTGCTACCAGAGCATCCCCAAACTCCTCATCCACAGGCAGGGGTTGTACAAAGCTCTGCATAACATCCATCCGTTGATGCAAGGATGCATGGGCCGCTGCCATTTCTGTACGGAGCGAGGAGAATGCCTGCATGACTGCAGTCAAAGGGTTGGTAGCTTGTTCCATTATGGATAAAAAAGTACCTATTTGGGTTCTTAAATCTGTCACGCTCCACGGAGCACCCCTCGGGGTCTAGGAGAACTCTCCCAGAATTTGCCACTGAAGAATTTAGACTTTCTTCCTGAGAGCACCGCCTGCAGGGTAATAAAACCTGTCAGGTTGAGGGCTCAGGCAAAAAGGCGAGACATGACAGCTGAGCTAGAAGGGAGAAAAACAAGGCAACTGTTACACACTCTTGTTAGCAGGATTGCCTATCTGCCACCCCGGCACTTCCCCGTCTTACCTGTGAATGTCTTCAGGAAGGTAAGGTACCTACTTGTGTTAGGACACAAGTTGAATTCCCAGGAAGGGGTATGAAGATTCTGGAAAAGTCGCTGGAGTTCTGGATAAGGCAAAGTAAGTTTGGAGGTAAGTCCCAAAAAAGTCAGCAAAGTGTCTTTATTAATTATGTACTTATAGGGAAGACCCTGACCCGAACGGAATGAGGGCACGGCTAAGGGAATAGCTAAAAGGCGCACAAGAAGCAGCAAGGCGTCCTTGTTTCCAGACGATGCGTTGACAATTCAGCAAAGCGTCCTTACTTTTCCATGGAACACAAAGAGTCAGCAGAGCGTCCTTTATTCCAGATAGGACATCGAAGAACCAGCAGAATATCCAAGGCGGGGTTACCAGTGAAACATCCGTACATTAAGGAAATGTTGCCACGCGTTTGAAATGAATTCAGGAGTCCAGAGGATGTTGGGGAACTGAGAGGTTACCGGGCAAGCGTGGGGAACAAAATTATCAAATGCTGTAGAAGGAGCGGGACTAGGCAACCAGACACAAACATACAGCAAGCGAAATTGCACAACAGTAGCAGTCCGGAGTCAAAAACCAAGGAGGCGGTGAAGTTGAGGTACAGAAACGTAATCCAGAAATCAAGGTCAACAAGAAGGAGCGTAGGACAGTAACACCAGGGAATCCAATCAATAGAAAACAGAGCAAGAAAACTAATGCTACTACTGCGAAAGACCGTTTAGGAGCAGCGAAGTAAGGGGGGCGTGGCCTAAGTAGGAAGCCTTTCCAGATCGAAGCTTGGGACGCTTGTAGGCGGGGCTGCATGTATCAATGTACCTTGAGGCCAGCTGGGTTTAGTAGTTTTTTGCCGGCATATACGCTGTTGGCTCAAGCGCTAAGGTAGAGGCCAGGTTATGGCATTATTCCGGCACTGCCTCTTCCGGATCTTGATAGTGTACCTGTGTAAAGAATGCAATGGGTGGAGGTAAGAAAATGTGTATGAGTGAGTGACTGGTGGGTGAATGAGTATGAACGTGGTAGTGTGTGTTTGAATGTTCTGGGTGAGGTTTGGTATGTGCCTGTGTGGTGAATCCAGTGTGAGTGAATGTAAGAGGGGATGTATTGGGGGGTGAAAGGTGAGTGAAAGGGGATGCATGTGTGTGTTAGGCCCTGGGAGAATGGGGATCGCTGGAGCATTTTTGCCACATCCTTTATTGACTTTGCATGTTTTACTGGTATTTTCGGACAGAGCCAAGTCAAGTTCATGTGTGTCATGACCTGGCTAGACTGGTATTTTGGTGCAGTCTGTCTAGCCATTGCTTACTATGGCATGACATTTATTATTCGCCATCTTTAAAAAAAAAACAGGCATGATAAGTAGTGTTACCTCGTTAGACTGATGTTTTGGTGTAGCAGCCTGTATATTTTCTACTTTAGCATGACTCTTTGTTGACTGAGCATCTGTGATGAATCAAACATGATAAGTGTTCCTATTTTTATTTATTAATTAATATACTTTTAGCCAGAATGGCCTTGTATATATACACATAATTTCATTACAACACAACCTTTAAAATACAATCTAAACTTCAACATAAAAAATACGTGACATTACACTGTTGAAATGCTACATCATAATTTAAACAATATAAATAATTCAGCAAATATAACATTTTAAAATGTAACTATTTAAAATATATCACTACACAATTCCTCTAAAATCTCTAAACATTGAATAAAAAAGTCACCTTAAAATATATAAGATTTGTATCATTCCCTTCCATCAGTTTATGCCACAAATTTGCTGTCTTAACACTGTCACATTTAATGTTGTATGATTTCACCCATTTAGCTCTCAGATGAATCATGCTTTCATAGTCAATTTGTAAGTGCCTTGCAGTTTCAATTATGTTACTACCGCACGGTCTGCATAGTCAGTCCTCTCTACTTATGTTTAAGCATGCTCCCATAGATTCGAGCACCGCACAGATATTGAATTTTATCAATAGATATTGCCCGACTAGCCAACTGCTTGGATAGGCCATCACAAAGCTTGGCATTGAGTTACGCTTCATAATATATGCTATAAACCGGCCACGATTTGCATTAGTTGCTAACTTTACTAGGTCGTCTTTGTAGCTATAGGACACCAGTTTCTGTTTGAGCCATCTTTTACATAGGCCCAAATTATTCTCATCTCTGTTTCTCCTGAAATTCATTAACCAGATCTGATGGATCTTCCTAATTTTGGCGATAGTTCCCAAGTGTTCATATGCTTCTATTAATGCAAAAGCTTTCGGGTAACTCACTATGAAAGTGTCATTATTTACCAGTTGTAACCTTTCATACCATGGGTTAAGTCTGGATATATATATACTGCCATTTTGCTCTTTATATCGTACTCCAGTCAGAGATATTCCACTAGCAAGCTCTTCGGCATTCTGAACAATATTCTTAACATTTTTATTTCCAAACGGTTCAATTCAGTTGTTAAATTGTGGACACCATACATGAGTACAGTGTATATCAACAAGATTGTTTGGATTGAAATCCCGCCTTGATGCCCAATGAATGCACTCATTGCATAGATGATTCTCGTGCATTTGTTTTTTATCTCATTCCAGTGAAACTTCCAGGTTGAAGTTTCATCTATGGCTACTCCTAGGTATTTATACTGTTTTACACATTCAACAGGAATTGAATCATATTTCCAGAAGTACTTGGAACCTACTTTAGCTGATTTCCCTCAAAAGATCATGGTTGGTTTTAGATTTACATCGTCGACCCCCGTGAGTGTCTGTGTGCCCCCTAAACCCCCCGTGAGTGTCTGTGTGCCCCCTAAACCCCCCGTGAGTGTCTGGGTGCCCCCTAAACCCCCATGAGTGTCTGTGTGCCCCCTAAACCCCCCGTGAGTGTCTGTGTGCCCCCTAAACCCCCCGTGAGTGTCTGGGTGCCCCCTAAACCCCCATGAGTGTCTGTGTGCCCCCTAAACCCCCCATGAGTGTCTGGGTGCCCCCTAAACCCACCGTGAGTTCTGTGTGCCCCCTAAACCCACCGTGAGTTCTGTGTGCCCCCTAAACCCACCGTGAGTGTCTGTGTGCCCCCTAAACCCACCGTGAGTTCTGTGTGCCCCCCCTGTCCCCCTAACTTCCTTTCTACCCCTTACCCCCCACCCATCTCTTTTTCTTTTCACCACCTTCTTACACCTCACCCCACTATCTTTCTCGCTCCTCTCTTACTCCCCCCCACTTAGCACTTAGTATTATCATTTGTTTCCCTGACTTTGACATCAGCTTGTCTGTCTCCCCTCCTCCCCTCCTTGTCTTCTCCTTCCACCCCCTCCCCTGCTCTATTAATTTGTCGCTGACAAATTTGCATCGTAGCGTGTCTGTTATTCCCTTTCTCCCCTCTCTTATCCCCCCGCACCCCCCCTCCCACCCCTCCTCTTGTTCACCTCCTGCACTACATCAATTGCCGTCAGGCATAATAATGTTACTGCTTGTTTTGCTCTCCTTCCTTTTCCTTTCCCTCTTGCCTTATTTGTCTATGCACTTGCACTATCAGAAATGTCGTCAGGCCTATTACGATAGTTATTTTTCACATTCTGTATTGTTTCAAGGACTTTTATTGAATGTTACTGTATTTTTCCTATGTTCCCTCCCTCTTTGAAGCGCTTTGAAACACATTGTGTATAGGCGCTATATAAATAATCAACCAACCAGATTTACATTGTCTGTAGCATAAGTATGAAGACAATCTAGTATGTTTTGCAGACCATTTTGAGTTTGGTCTAACAACAATAGATCGTTGGCATAACCCAACCAATTTATGTTCTGCTCACCGATCTTAATTGGATAGGATCTAGCATTTAAAAATGCTGTTGGAAAATCTGCTAGGTACTTTACTTTAAAATATTTGTAATGCGCAGACTTTGACCCATGGGCATTAGGGCGCAGACAAAGACAAAAACAGGAAACATGGAGAAAAAAAACTAAAAAAGAGCTACAGAACTAGGCTAGCTCTACACCATTGCTAAAGCTCCATGGCTCTAATCAAGAGAGCAGCCAGGTCTTAAGATCTTTCTTAAATACCACTAAGGAGGTCTGACTTCGAAGAGCAGAGGTAGAGGTTAAACAGTGTCGCAGCCAGCATGCAACCCTGTTTAACGCCTCTTCCAGTGGGAAAAGATTCAGAGAGTTTGCCCTCAACATCCAAACGTATTTGCATATTGGTGTCCCGCTACAATAGAATTATCATATTCAGTAGGCCTCCAGGGATACCCCAGGTCATTAGCTTAGACCATAACTTGTTGCGCATCACTGTAACAAAGGCTGCGCTGAAATCTATGTATGCGCCATATACTGCTGATTTATTTATCTTATTCATATATTCAACTGCTGACACCAGTATCAATAGATTATGAGTTGTGTTAGAGATAAGTGTTCTTATGGGTCTTGACTGGCTGACACTGGAACCAGTTTGGACAGTTGTGCATATTGTGACATGTCCCTTTTAATGGCCAAACCAACAGAAGTATGTTCTTACATAGGAGCACTGGCATATATTGGCAGAGCCAGTGTTGTGTCCAGTGCCAGTAATGATACTATAAAAACCCCCATCTTAAAGAAAATATGAGTATGGTCTTATATGAGAATACTAGCATATGTTGGTGGAGCCAGCATGGAAATGTATGGGCACAGAAAGCATGAACATGTTTTTTATACTGGCAAATATTGCAGGGACCGGCATGATAATGCCTTGGGAAATGACCTGTGCACTTTTGGTGACTTGCAGCTATTGTACTTTTTTCATGATCTACCCTACACAACTGATTGTTGGCCTTTTACCCAAATGTGCCGTGTAATGCACCATTTTAACCCATTATATTCAAAACATTTTCTCTGGGGAGGGAGAAGAATCTCCTCTGGTCCCCTCACCCTCAAACCCATTTTTGTTAGTTCAGGCTCCCTCGTTACCCTTGGTCGCAATCACATACATGGGGCAGATATTTACACCCTCCAAAAACAATCACCAGCTACCTCTAGTGGCTGGTATATTTGTAGCCCAGGCACGGCCCTCTTCTTTCTATGTTACGTTAAACATTTAAGCTTTGATTGAAAAACATATTTACTCACTTGCAGTAGGCATGCCCCTGTAGCGGCATAATTATCATTCTGATGTCTGGCCTTCTCGTCCGCTCGTGGTTGTGTTGATTGCTGAATGGCAGCATTCGGCAATCAACACAAACGCGAGCGGACGAGACCCAACTATGGGGCCAGCCACGAACAGACCAAAAAGGATATGATATAAGCAGCCACAGAAAAGATTGGCAATTGCCAGAAGAAGGACTTAATCGCAACAACCGTCCACTAATCAGGATCACAAACCAGTGTACCACCAATCGGTACCTAAAAACCACTGAAGTTTGCTCACCCAGGAACAGCACCAAAGAGGAGGGGAAAAAACCTCTAATTGATTGAGAATTAAATAACATACTTGTGTGGCATAACTATGAAATGTATGCATAAAAAATGTATGTAAAATATGTAACAAGTGTGTACCTCAGAATCGTTACAAAATTTGGGAACTAGTGATGACAGCTAAATCAATAAGCGCACAGGTTCACATATAAAAAAAACTCTCTCTTTTCTTAAACAATAGGCTGACAGGTGAATATCGGTCTCTATGGAGCCATGCAGCCACTGACCTCCAATTAATCTGGATAAGTAATTTACTAAGCAAATACAATAACAGAAAGGAATCAAAACAAACTAACCACGGGTAGAGTGCACAGACTGATACTATTCACCAAAAGCTAGAAACATGTTTTTTAAATGTAGCAAACAGTGTGAGCTGAACATCATGTAGAGAATTCTAATTTTGGCAGATCATGCGTAGTGAGATATAAGGATTTGCCCAAGAGCATTCCCTTTTTTGTTAAGTGGCAAAGCTGGGATTTGAGACTGCTCTGCAATTCAGGCACTTAAACACATCTTTTCCCAGATGTAATTTGTAGAAAGAGTATTTGCAAAAAGTATTTTTTAAACTTTGGGTTGAAAACGTCATCTGACCGTGGAAGACATTGCAAAACTATGGTGATCGTGTTTTGCTAACTGCTGTTTTTTTCAGAAGTTTCACAATTGCATTTATTTGGCCATTTTGTCCAAACTATAAATATGCTTTTATTTCAAAGGCTATAGATCAGGATTATTTTGACTGTCAAAAGAATTAAACTCCAGGCAGGTTCCAAGGATGTTATGTCTGGGCAGGGATGACAGGGATTTGGATGACAGGGCAGGTTGCGTATACGGCAGGATTTCCATACAGTGAGATAGAGCCTATTTACCTGGGCAATATTGAGGCAGTGAGAGTAAGCAATTCCACAGGTCTTTACATAAAAGTTTGCACATTTAACTGGGCTCAAGTCCTAAATAAAGTTGGGTGCTCAACAATATACACATAGGAGCTGAGTACATAGGGGCAGAGCGCCCGTTCTTCTTGATCAAAGGGGGCAGGAGTGCCAATTTTCCCCTGTGGAGATTCTACAAAGGATTTGCATAGGATGACCAAAAATTCAACAGAAAATCTGCATTGAGTTCCGTGCTTCTCTAAATCACTGGCTGTGGCAGGATTTCTGACTCCTCTCCTGCAGGGGTCAGGCTTGATGACGTGTTAACATGCATCTTGCAAAATTATTAAGTGCTGCTCACTTCAAAATGAGAAGGGAGTCTCATCAATGTACCCCATGAGCCTTGATTGGAGGGGTTGAGCAGGCCAAAACAGTTTGGCGGGCGTGGGAATTGAAGAGAGAAGCAGGGGAACCTATAGCAGAATGTTGCAACAGGTTAGGTGACTGTTGCTGAGATGTCATATGTTTATACCTACCTGTAAATCATATTGTTATTTTCCTATTCCTGCTGCAAAATGTGGTGTACAATGTGGTGTTTCGGTCTGGGGATGCGTACGGCTCCGTCGCTTCACTCGGTGGGGGAACTTCTGCCCCCATAGCAAAAATCAAAAGCTGGCACCTATCACTATATACACAGTAAAGTAAGTGAACATGTCTTAAAGTGAAATATACAAGTGTAGTTCAATTGATCTTCCCTTTAGAAGAAAGTGCAAAAGATAAAAGCGCATTGGCCTTTAAATATGTTTCATTGGCACACGGAAAAATGACCAGAAAGTGCAGATTTTCCAATAACTACACTGGCAATGTATTAAAGGTGCCCACCTTTTAAAGCCAACAATCTACTGTGAAATATTCCCTGGAAAACCAAATACCAATACAAGACGTGTTTTGATGCCACTTTTATGTGGTCTTGTGGGTAAGTGTCTGCACTTGCAACATGACAACCTGGATTAAATCCTGGTAGCCAAACACTTGAGCAAGTTTGCCGGCATCAAACACCCAAGCAGGATAGTGTCCGCCCTGGTAGTGTACTCACCAACATGTGCCATCTGCTTGTGCCCTGAAAAGCAACACATGGTCATAACGAGGGAAAATAACTTCTCCCCGGGATTGCAACCTCTCTCACCACATCCAGAGCAAATATAAATTATTTGCTTGCCTTCTCATGATTTCCCATCAGCCCCAGGTTTGGCTTTGAACAGTATTGTTTAATAAAGATGAATTGAAGAGTATTCACACAAATATATGAATCCTTATAAAAACATGTTAGGCAAAAAGTTTACAATTGTGGCATTACTCCTCCCTATCTTGAATGGAAGACTACACATACCAGAATGCAATTCAGCAGAAGGCAAAAAATGGCCTTTGGGGTTTGAAAATGTACTTTTAAGACTTAGGCCCTCGTTACAGTTTTGACTGTATACCGCTGGTAATTCCGGCGGGCTACCGGCAAAACTGCCTTACCGCTTCAGTGCCCGATATCCCAGTTTTACTGGGATATTACAGGCTTCAGAGACGCTGGTAAATTCCCATTCCATGGACTCCCACAGGACTCCGTGGGATGAGATTGATGGAATAACCTGCACCGGTAATACTGGTGCCAGTGATTCTTCATTTATTTGCCAGTAGGGGCCTGAACTCCCGGCAGTTCAGGCCTGCCGGTAGTTCACTGCCCCCACCAGCAAACTTGTGTTTTCCCGGTCTGGAAAAAATGCTGGTCCCAGAATTACTGGCATTTTTAACGACATTCTTCCCGGTATGCCCCTTAGACTCATGACAAAAGGTCATGTGTGAAAAGGTTACCTGTTTGTGTTTCAATGTTTGACAAATACAGGCTTTATACATGGAGTGACGAAAATATTACATTCTACCAAAAATAAATGTTTTTGGTGTGTTAAATATGAACATCTATGTAGCTAGTTCAAAACTCTTTTGTGTGATATATTTTACGTGACCTGGAGGAGGGTGTACATTAAGGCAACTAGCTGGTGCTTTGTGTTTGCTTTTAGAATAAATATTCCCCATTTCATTTCTTAACACGGAAACGTTAAGAATGTCTTGACCAAAACAATGGTCTCTTAAATGAGCCATGACTTCTAAATCTCTCCTACTTAAGAAGCTCTGCTAGAAGAAAGAAAGTTATAAGCCGTAATTATGGGGCCTGCATTGTTTGATGGGCCGCAGGAAGAAGGTATTTGTCTTTAAAGTGTCTGATGGGCTATGGAGGTAATACCGTGGCCTCACTCAGACAAACAGAAAATTGTGATTCTTACAAGGCAGCAGCACAGCCACTCTTTAAAATAATGTGACTTGGTATAGTCGAGGCATGCACTGGTACCTGTTGGGAGTTCCCAATGACAGCCGGGCCCCAGGCAGCCGCACAGACTGCCAATGCCTCCGACCGGCTTTGCCACCACACCTGGGGCCTAGTTTGGGGGTTGTCGGCCTCCTTATTTTCATCACCCAGCCATTCTCTGATTGGAGAGTTGCATCCTAGAAGAACTTGCTCCACCTCCCTTCTGGAGTCAGGCCACAGGGCCAGTTGTGGTTCTGAATGCATAAGCAACTGGCCAGGTCACAACGACTGTCAGCCAACACCATAACTGAAACATGCACGGCAAGGCAAGCCTGGATGCCCACAGGGTGCCACCTGCGTGGGCAGAATGGCCCACAACCGAAATGTCCACTGGTCTGCACCCACAGAAAACAGGTCCAGGTTATCTAGTAGAGGATTATACGGCAAGGCAAGCCTGGATGCCCACAGGGTGCCATTCTGCCTGGGCAGAATGGCCCACAACCGAAACGTCCACTGGTCTGCATCCACAGAAAACAGGTCCAGGTTATCTAGTAGAGGATTATACGGCAAGGCAAGCCTGGATGCCCACAGGGTGACATTCTGCATGGGCAAAATGGCCCACAACCGAAACGTGCACTGGTCGGCACCCACAGAAAACAGGTCCAGGTTATCTCGTAGAGGATTATACGGCAAGGCAAACCTGGATGCCCACAGTGGGTCACCTGCGTGGGCAGAATGGCCCAGAACCGAAACGTGCACTGGTCTGCACCCACAGAAAACAGGTCCAGGTTATCTCGCAGAGGATTATACGGCAAGGCAAGCCTGGATGCCCACAGGGTGGCCCACAAACGAAACGTGCACTGGTCTGCACCCACAGAAAACAGGTCCAGTTTATCTCGCAGAGGATTATACGGCAAGGCAAGCCTGGATGCCCACAGTTTGCCATTCTGCATGGGCAAAATGGCCAACAACCGAAACGTGCACTGGTCTGCACCCACAGAAATCAGGTCCAGGTTATCTCGCAGTGGATTATACGGCAAGGCAATCCTGGATGCCCACAGGGTGCCATTCTGCATGGGCAGAATGTCCCACAACTGAAACGTGCACTGGTCTGCACCCACAGAAAACAGGTCCAGGTTATCTCATAGAGGATTATACGGCAAGGCAAGCCTGGATGCCCACAGTGGGTCACCTACGTGGGCAGGATGGCCCACAACCGAAACGTGCACTGGTCTGCACCCACAGAAAACAGGTCCAGGTTATCTCGTAGAGGATTATACGGCAAGGCAAGCCTGGATGCCCACAGTGGGTCACCTGCGTGGGCAGAATGGCCCACAACCGAAACGTGCACTGGTCTGCAGCCACAGAAAACAGGTCCAGGTTATCTCGTAGAGGATTATACGGCAAGGCAAGCCTGGATGCCCACAGGGTGCCATTCTGCATGGGCAGAATGGCCCACAACCGAAACGTGCACTGGTCTGCACCCACAGAAAACAGTTCCAGGTTATCTCGCAGAGGATTATACGGCAAGGCAATCCTGGATGCCCACAGGGTGCATTCTGCCTGGGCAGAATGGCCCACAACCGAAACGTCCACTGGTCTGCACCCACAGAAAACAGGTCCAGGTTATCTAGTAGAGGATTTTACGGCAAGGCAAGCCTGGATGCCCACAGGGTGCCATTCTGCCTGGGCAGAATGGCCCACAACCGAAACATGCACTGGTCTGCACCCACAGAAAACAGGTCCAGGTTATCTCGTAGAGGATTATACGGCAAGGCAAGCCTGGATGCCCACAGGGGTGCCATTCTGCATGGGCAGAATGGCCCACAACCGAAATGTGCACTGGTCTGCACCCACAGAAATCAGGTCCAGGTTATCTCGTAGAGGATTATACGGAAAGACAAGCCTGGATACCCATAGGGTGCCATCTGAGTAGGCAGAATGGCCCACAACCGAAACATGCACTGGTCTGCACCGACAGAAAACAGGTCCAGGTTATCTCGTAGAGGATTATACGGCAAGGCAAGCCTGGATGCCCACAGGGTGCCATTCTGCATGGGCAAAATGGCCCACAACCGAAACGTGCACTGGTCGGCACCCACAGAAAACAGGTCCAGATTATCTCGTAGAGGATTATACAGCAAGGCAAACCTGGATGCCCACAGTGGGTCACCTGCGTGGGCAGAATGGCCCAGAACCGAAACGTGCACTGGTCTGCACCTACAGAAAACAGGTCCAGTTTATCTCGCAGAGGATTATACGGCAAGGCAAGCCTGGATGCCCACAGTTTGCCATTCTGCATGGGCAAAATGGCCCACAACCGAAACGTGCACTGGTCTGCACCCACAGAAATCAGGTCCAGGTTATCTCGCAGTGGATTATACGGCAAGGCAATCCTGGATGCCCACAGGGTGCCATTCTGCATGGGCAGAATGTCCCACAACTGAAACGTGCACTGGTCTGCACCCACAGAAAACAGGTCCAGGTTATCTCATAGAGGATTATACGGCAAGGCAAGCCTGGATGCCCACAGTGGGTCACCTACGTGGGCAGGATGGCCCACAACTGAAACGTGCACTGGTCTGCACCCACAGAAAACAGGTCCAGGTTATCTCGTAGAGGATTATACGGCAAGGCAAGCCTGGATGCCCACAGTGGGTCACCTGCGTGGGCAGAATGGCCCACAACCGAAACGTGCACTGGTCTGCAGCCACAGAAAACAGGTCCAGGTTATCTCGTAGAGGATTATACGGCAAGGCAAGCCTGGATGCCCACAGGGTGCCATTCTGCATGGGCAGAATGGCCCACAACCGAAACGTGCACTTGTCTGCACCCACAGGAAGCAGGTCCAGGTTATCTCGTAGAGGATTGTACGGCAAGGCAAGCCTGGATGCCCACAGGGTGCCATTCGGCATGGGCAAAATGGCCCACAACCGAAACGTGCACTGGTCTGCACCCACAGAAAACAGTTCCAGGTTATCTCGCAGAGGATTATACGGCAAGGCAATCCTGGATGCCCAGATGGTGCCATTCTGCATGGGCAGAATGTCCCACAACCGAAACGTGCACTGGTCTGCACCCACAGAAAACAGGTCCAGGTTATCTCGTAGAGGATTATACGGCAAGGCAAGCCTGGATGCCCACAGTGGGTCACCTGTGTGGGCAGAATGGCCCACAACCGAAACGTGCACTGGTCTGCACCCACAGAAAACAGGTCCAGGTTATCTCGTAGAGGATTATATGGCAAGGCAAGCCTGGATGCCCACAGTGGGTCATCTGCATGGGCAGAATGGCCCACAACCGAAACGTGCACTGGTCTGCACCCACAGAAAACAGGTCCAGGTTATCTCGTAGAGGATTATACGGCAAGGCAAGCCTGGATGCCCACAGTGGGTCACCTGTGTGGGCAGAATGGCCCACAACCGAAACGTGCACTGGTCTGCACCCACAGAAAACAGGTCCAGGTTATCTCGCAGAGGATTATACGGCAAGGAAAGCCTGGATGCCCACAGGGAGCCACTCTGCATGGGCAGAGTGGCCCACAACCGAAATGTGCTCTGGTCTGCACCCACAGGAAGCTGGTCCAGGTTATCTCGTAGAGGATTATACGGCAAGGCAAGCCTGGATGCCCACAGTGGGTCACCTGCGTGGGCAGAATGGCCCACAACCGAAACGTGCACTGGTCTGCACCCACAGAAAACAGGTCCAGGTTATCTCGTAGAGGATTATACGGCAAGGCAAGCCTGGAAGCCCACAGGGTGCCATTCTGCATGGGCAAAATGGCCCACAACCGAAACGTGCACTGGTCGGCACCCACAGAAAACAGGTCCAGATTATCTCGTAGAGGATTATACGGCAAGGCAAACCTGGATGCCCACAGTGGGTCACCTGCGTGGGCAGAATGGCCCAGAACCGAAACGTGCACTGGTCTGCACCTACAGAAAACAGGTCCAGTTTATCTCGCAGAGGATTATACGGCAAGGCAAGCCTGGATGCCCACAGTTTGCCATTCTGCATGGGCAAAATGGCCAACAACCGAAACGTGCACTGGTCTGCACCCACAGAAATCAGGTCCAGGTTATCTCGCAGTGGATTATACGGCAAGGCAATCCTGGATGCCCACAGGGTGCCATTCTGCATGGGCAGAATGTCCCACAACTGAAACGTGCACTGGTCTGCACCCACAGAAAACAGGTCCAGGTTATCTCATAGAGGATTATACGGCAAGGCAAGCCTGGATGCCCACAGTGGGTCACCTACGTGGGCAGGATGGCCCACAACTGAAACGTGCACTGGTCTGCACCCACAGAAAACAGGTCCAGGTTATCTCGTAGAGGATTATACGGCAAGGCAAGCCTGGATGCCCACAGTGGGTCACCTGCGTGGGCAGAATGGCCCACAACCGAAACGTGCACTGGTCTGCAGCCACAGAAAACAGGTCCAGGTTATCTCGTAGAGGATTATACGGCAAGGCAAGCCTGGATGCCCACAGGGTGCCATTCTGCATGGGCAGAATGGCCCACAACCGAAACGTGCACTTGTCTGCACCCACAGGAAGAAGGTCCAGGTTATCTCGTAGAGGATTATACGGCAAGGCAAGCCTGGATGCCCACAGTGGGTCACCTGCGTGGGCAGAATGGCCCACAACCGAAACGTGCACTGGTCTGCAGCCACAGAAAACAGGTCCAGGTTATCTCGTAGAGGATTATACGGCAAGGCAAGCCTGGATGCCCACAGGGTGCCATTCTGCATGGGCAAAATGGCCCACAACCGAAACGTGCACTGGTCTGCACCCACAGAAAACAGTTCCAGGTTATCTCGCAGAGGATTATACGGCAAGGCAATCCTGGATGCCCAGATGGTGCCATTCTGCATGGGCAGAATGTCCCACAACCGAAACGTGCACTGGTCTGCACCCACAGAAAACAGGTCCAGGTTATCTCGTAGAGGATTAAATGGCAAGGCAAGCCTGGATGCCCACAGTGGGTCATCTGCATGGGCAGAATGGCCCACAACCGAAACGTGCACTGGTCTGCACCCACAGAAAACAGGTCCAGGTTATCTCGTAGAGGATTATACGGCAAGGCAAGCCTGGATGCCCACAGTGGGTCACCTGTGTGGGCAGAATGGCCCACAACCGAAACGTGCACTGGTCTGCACCCACAGAAAACAGGTCCAGGTTATCTCGCAGAGGATTATACGGCAAGGAAAGCCTGGATGCCCACAGGGAGCCACTCTGCATGGGCAGAGTGGCCCACAACCGAAATGTGCTCTGGTCTGCACCCACAGGAAGCTGGTCCAGGTTATCTCGTAGAGGATTATACGGCAAGGCAAGCCTGGAAGCCCACAGTGGGTCACCTGCGTGGGCAGAATGGCCCACAACCGAAACGTGCACTGGTCTGCACCCACAGAAAACAGGTCCAGGTTATCTCGCAGAGGATTATACGGCAAGGCAAGCCTGGATGCCTACAGGGTGCCATTGTGCATGGGAAGTATGGCCCACAACCGAAACGTGCACTGGTCTGCACCCACAGGAAGCAGGTCCAGGTTATCTCGTAGAGGATTATACGGCAAGGCAAGCCTGGATGCCCACAGGGTGCCAATCTGCATGGGCAAAATGGCCCACAACCGAAACGTGCACTGGTCTGCACCCACAGAAAACAGGTCCAAGTTATCTCGTAGAGGATTATACAGCAAGGCAAGTCTGGATGCCCACAGGGTGCCATTCTGCATGGGCAAAATGGCCCACAACCAAAACGTGCACTGGTCTGCACCCACAGCAAACAGGTCCAGGTTATCTCGCAGAGGATTATACGGCAAGGCAAGCCTGGATGCCCACACGGTGCCATTCTGCATGGGCAGAATGGCCCACAACCGAAACGTGCACTGGTCTGTACCCACAGGAAACAGGTCCAGGTTATCTCGTAGAGGATTATACGGCAAGGCAACGGCACAAGCACTTGCACCAACAATGTTTTTTTTAACAGGAGGCAAGTAAGGTGGCAGCATGGGGGATTCACCCTCATACCCTCCTGACAGCTGAGCATCTACCGATGCTGCTGCACAGTTGCCAAGAGATTGCACAGTTAGAGAGCATCACCATAACCTGACTGCCAGGCGTATGACCAGAGGAGAACAAGGAAACGATCCCTGGGGGGCTTATCACTCAATCATAAAATGTAATTTATCTCAAAATAGTCAATCAAAGTTTTGACTTTCAGAGATAACTAATATCGTGATTATTTTCTATATCAAGACATTAGACAGAACAATTATTGACTCATATCAACACATATTTCAAATCTGTATTTTTCAACATAAATGGTCTTATTTGACGGTACACACTCTGCTAATGCTGTAAAACTGGATTATTGTTACTGCATACAGTAACAGGAATTTTCATGCAACATTTAGAATTCTTGTTTTCCCCCATTATGAGGTCCCATTGAACTCAATTGTTGATAGGTGGAATTACTACAAGCAGCAATTAATTCTATTCTCTTACCAATACTTTTCATGGACCTATTACCGCCATATCAAAGCATGCGTGTTGTTATTTTTATGTTACAAAACCCATGATTATGCAGAGCGGTAAAAAGGTTGCATTCTGAAATCCTACCTGTTTTACCATTACCACACAAATCTAAGGA
Source organism: Ambystoma mexicanum (assembly GCF_040938575.1). Lineage (NCBI taxonomy): Eukaryota > Metazoa > Chordata > Amphibia > Caudata > Ambystomatidae > Ambystoma > Ambystoma mexicanum. The sequence continues at coordinate 1,571,049,300 of NC_090932.1, forward strand.
GGCCCAATGTCTTTTGATTAGCTAAAACTGTTAGGGGTCACAATTGCGAGACAGACACAACGTTGTAATGTTTTCAACATCAGACATCTTTATTAAATTAGAAGGGTTGGATAAAGGCCTTTCTGTCCCTATACTATAGAGTTTGCTGGAACCGGCCCATCACTGTGACTCTAAAATGCTGACTGTGCTTTTACTGCGCTGTCAGCATTTTAGGAAATGCTGACTCCCATTACTGCGACCAAGTGGAGCAGGGGTTGCAGGGGTGTCCCCCTGCTCTCCTTGCTCACAGTAATGGCAGTCGGGGTTGGGGCGGTGTCCCCTGCTTACTATTACGGTAAGCGGAGGATAGGAAAGAAAGAAAAAAAAGGACCCAGTGGTGTCAGCACCGCCCAACTTAAGGAACTTACACCGCAGGGGTACTGGACAGTCGGCGGTGCACACAGAAATGTGCTGAAGTACAGGTAAATGGGGTGGGGGTTGGAGTATTGTGGAGGAATATGAAGGTACTATAAGAGTGCACCCTCCTATTAGACTCTCATCCCACTCGCGTCCTGCTCCTCATTTCGTAACATTTCATGACTTACCTTACTTCCACTAACGGAGCTATTATCAATTGTTCTGCATCAGATTAAATGCATACCACTACTTGCAAGTCCTGCCCGACCTACCGCACTAACATGCTCCGCCTACCTGTTCTATAACTGGCCTGTATACCTAGAAATAATGTACATGCATCTTCCATTGGTTTAGCCTCCGTGAACTGCGTGCCCACGTTAACGTTGCATGTCAATTTCCCATCTGCACTGAGTGCGTTTCTAATGTTAACATGTTGATACCAAAGTTGTGCTCCGCCTCCGCGCCATTTGTCTAGTGTTTTACTGCATAGTTGATCTAGGTACCGACAGCCCCGCTCTATCTTGGTCCCTTGACTCCCCCATCTATGCTAATAGACTTGCCACGCATCGTCTCTCTTTCTCATCCTCTGCTAATGCCACCTATTACCCCTAACGCTTTTAAATGTTCGTATCTATTACGTGAAGGCACTGCATGAGGCTGCTTGTTGCTTACTGTTCTATCACCTGCATATGTTTGTACTGCTCACCACCAGCCGGTAACGCTTTATGTCTGGGAGTTCCTGCATACTACTAAGTGGCCAGCACACTCTAGGTACGTTGTATGAGAACAGTCCTAGCCTAAGGTACTAAACTGTATGTTGTATTCTGTCCCCTCGTTTAGCATTGCCATAACACAGCACAACTAGCCCCTCCGTGCTCACTTAATCTATAGTCTCACTTCCATACCTGCATGAGCTTGTGCTGCTTCTCCGTTGGATATGCACATGTACGCACTATGTTGCTACACCACTAACAACTAGGCTTGCTGCCACGCTTGACTAGCCCAGCCTACTCCTAGACTCAAACTACTTATACTGATCACTGTGTGCAGCGCTTGCTCTCCTCGCATACCTTGCTGTGCCTTGCTGCACCACCACAGTCCCATCTGCTTGAGACCCAATCTGATCCCGTGTGACCTATCTCGTAGGTATCTCACCTGGGCATCTAGCACTACCATCATGCACGTTAGTGCGCTCCATATATTGTACTACACTCTGGCCGTACAGGCTGCCTCAGTTGCTCAGTTACTCACTGCTACAACTTTCCCCTTCTGGGCAAAACTAATTCAGCCACCTGATAGTCTGGTTTGTCTGAACCCACACCACCAGGTACTGTCCAGTGTGACTCCTATAATGAGCCCTGCAGCCTCCACCACAGGCTTGCACCACTCCAGTAACAACATCAGCCAATACCTTAATGACCCAGCTCTGTGGTTGGAACATTTCGCCAGGAAACCCACCCCTAACCAACCCTGTTCCCTCTCTCTTAGAAGCAAGAGATTAGGCACTAGATTCCGCCTACGACACACCCCTAGCAACACCACCAAGCAAACCTCACATACACCACCCGGCTCACCCTCGCTCACCGCTACTTGCAAATCCACTACTACAGGCGTCAAACTGCCTCTGATCAAGGGCGCCCTTATCAACGCCAGATCTCTCCCAGCACACGCACTAGACATTGTTGACCTCATCACCACCTCTGGCCTCGACTTCATTGCTATATCAGAAACTTGGTTACATGCCGCATCTGGCCCCTCACTATCCTTGGCTTTACCGCTTGACTACGGCATCACGCGATGTGACCGTACCACTGCCCAAACCAAAGGCGGTGGTGTGGCCTTCATCCATAAAAACTCTCTTGGTCTAAGAGTGGCATCCGACTCCAAACTTGAATCAGCTGAATCGGTGTCAGTCTAACTATCACTAACGCCTAATCAAACAGCCACCCTCCACCTTATCTATAGGCCCCCAGGTCCGGCGCCATCCTTTATCAGTGAAATATCCACCCTCCTCCTTGACAAAACCAAAACTAATTAGCAAACTATCATCTTAGGCGACCTTAATCTGGGTCTTGGTGACCTGAAAGATCCTGTTGCACTAGATCTGAAGAATGTACTAACCGACCTCGGCTTCACCTTGTACATTCAAGAACCCACTCATATCAAAGGCAGGACCCTTGACTGGTTAGCCGGCTCTAACTGCAATATCAATGTCCTCGCTAATACCCCCTGTTTATGGTCTGAACATCATATCATAACTTTTAATATTGAAGCAACCCCTCGGGCCCTGACCCTGATAGCCCCAGCCCTCCCCACTAGAAGTAAAAAGGACATAACCAAGTAGAAACTCCTCCCATTGCTACTCCCATCTCTCAATGCTGCCACAGACACCTGTTCTGATCCCACCTCCCTAGCAGACACCTACAACCGAACTATGCTCACGGCTGTAGACTCTATAGCACCCATCAAACTTAGAAAGTCTAAACTACGAGCACATCTCAACTCCTGGTTCACCCCACATTTAAAAGAGCTCCGTAAAGCTAAACGTTGTGCCGAAAATAGCTGGAAAAGCCACCCTTCTGCTGAGCATAAAGATGGCTTCTTTCTTGCCTCATTCACCTACAAAGATGCCATTATCACTGCAAAAAAAGAGTCTCTTAATAACCGTATTCTGCAAGCTGACTCGAACACAAAGGTACTCTTCAGGATCCTAAAAGAGCTAGAAACCCCAGCCCCCCCCTGACACCTGCACAAAAGACAGTAAATGGTGTGCCAACATTCAAGCAGCCTTACTGAATAAAATCTCTATGCTACAATCCAAAATTAAAGACAAACAGGACAGTCTGAAGCTCGACAACCGCTCGCTCTCCCCTGCAGGGGCCCTCCCACTAGACTCAGCTAACATTAAACCATTTGCATTCTCACTGCTCACTATTACTATTACTATCAGTCTGGCTTAAGAGCTGCCAGAAGCACGGAAACTGCTCTCCTGAACATCCGTGAGGACCTGCTCTCGAACCTTGACTCTAACATTCCATGTTTTCTCATTTTGCTTGATCTCTCTTCTGCCTTTGATACTGTCAACCATACCATCCTGCTCAACCGTCTCCGTGATAACCTCGGTATCACTGGTCAGGCTCTGGCGTGGCTGACCTCTTTCCTCTCAAATCGACCCTCCCAGGTCCAACTGGGGTCTTTTCTCTCTGACATCTTCTTCTCTACCTGTGGTGTCCCCCAGGGATCTAACCTCTCTCCCTGGCTGTTCAACCAGTATCTGGCACTTCTCACCCACCACATCGCCGCTCTCTGCCCCTACTTTCAGTGCAATGCGGATGATACCCAGCTCATTTTCAGGCTACCCTCGGCCTCCTCTTCTCCTTCCCTCATCTCTGACTGTCTTTCTGCTATCCAGGAATGGTGTGCCGCCAACGACCTCTGCCTTAATGCCAGTAAGACTGAGATTCTACTCATCGGCACTCCCACTCCCTCCTTCCCTGCTGCTCTCTGGCTGGCCTCTCTGGGCCCTCTTCCTGCTCCTACCTGCAAGGCAAAAAACCTTGGGGTCATCTTCGACTCCACACTCTCCTTCTCTCCTCACATATCCGACGTATCTAAGAAGTCACACTACCAGCTACACCTCCTCAGAGGTATCCTTCCTTTCCTCTCCTTCCCCCAGAAGCTCACTGTCTCTAGAGCCCTGGTTCTCTCTAAGCTGGACTACTGTAACAGCCTCTATCTTAATCTGCCCGCCTCTACTCTCCGCCCTTTGCAACTCATCCAGAACAGGACTGCAAGACTTGTCCTTGGCCTCAAGCCCAGGGACCGTATCTCTTCAGGACTGAAATCACTACACTGGCTCCCAGTGACTGCGAGGATCAAGTTCAAAACCCTCTGCATTGTCCACAAGGCCGTCTGGGGCCTTGGGCCAATATACCTTCAACTCTCTCTTCCTAAATATCTTCCTTCTCGAGCTCTTCGCTCATCCGCCTCCAACTCCCTGAGGGTCAGCCGCTTCTCCAAACAACGAGTTGGGGGCAGATCTCTTTCCACTGCAGGGGCCTCCCTTTGGAACAGCCTTCCTACCTCCCTGAAACTTGAGGAGAACCACCTCTGGTTCCGGAAGCACCTCAAAACCTTCCTCTTTGCCTCCGCTTTCTCTCCCCCTCTCCCCTGCTAATACTACTGAAACTGCACTGAATCTGCAACTGGGCCATTCACCGTTCTCGGCCCAGCCACTCTCCCCTGCACTGCCTCCACGGCAACCCCTGCCCTACGGGACTGTGTCTGTATCCATACAGCCCCCCTTCCCAGCACTTGTCTGCACTTACCTCGCACTTGCCACCAGCTGGCCCTTGTTATTTATCCTGTATGCTAATAACCCTGTACTGCACTTTCCCCTCTCCCTTTCCCCCATGCACTTTTCCCTTCCCCTCTACCCTTGCACTTGCACGATCTGAATGACACCTGGCCTAGTAAGATTGTTTTCTGTCTCCCCTTGTTCCCCCCCTGCCTCGTCGCACCTTGAAACACTTGTGTATAGGCGCGTTACAAATGCCTTATCATATCATATCATATCATAGAAAATATCCTGAGAATTAAACCTTCCAACTGCCAAGGTGACCCCTGCCCAGCTCCCATCATTAAGGACTCCGCACATGATTTGGGCCCATTCATTACGGCCTTCATCAACTCCTCCTATAAAACAGGTATTGTCCTGGACAACCTTAAGGACGCTTGGGTGATCCCATTGCTTAAAAAACCATCCCTAGACCCAAGAATACCCACCAACTTCAGACCTATAACCACTGTCCCGTTTCTGCTTAAGATTTTAGACCGCACAGCATACCTTCAGATCCAAGATTACTTGGAATCTAACAATCTTCTAGGTCTACGACAATCTGGATTTCGTCCCAGACATGGGACTGAAACGGCTTTGATAGACCTAAAAACCCAAATTGAGGTATTGAAGGACAAGGGAAAACTAGCAATGCTACTTCTCCTCGACCTTTCTGCGGCATTCGATCTGGTCAACCACCAGATCCTATGCAGGCACCTCCACTCTGCTGCCCACTTCTCGACCTCAGCCGCCACGGCCTCGATCAAATCCTTTCTGAGTAATAGATCCATGAGGGTCTTTGCCCCGTCCGCAGCCGCGGACCCATCTCCAATTCACTGCGGCGTTCCTCAGGGATCTTGCGTGTCACCTACACTCTATAACATTTTCACAAAACCACTCTTTGATGTGCTTCACTATCTGGGTGTCTCCTACACAAACTATGCAGACGACACCCAGATACTCATTCCCATCACAGGGGACTATCTAGCTGACACCAAGGCCCTTAACGACGTCTACCTGGTCATCCAAGCCTGGATGGCCCAACACCAGTTATGCCTAAATGACGACAAGACAGAGCTCCTCATCCTGGGCACCTCGCAACGCCTTAGCAAACTAGAGCCTTCCTATCAGTCATTTGCCATAGACGGTAATACCATACGGGTCTCGAAAGACACTAAAACCTTAGGTTTTTACCTTGACGCCATCCTATCCTTATCTCGACAAATAAATGCAGTCAGATCTGCTTCTGCATACACGTGTAAACTCATTGCAGCCTGCAGACCATTTCTTACCACTCCCAACAGTGTCACACTAGCCAGACCCTCATTATGGCTACAATTGACTATTGTAGTGCCCTTTACTTAGGTACCAGCCAGGAGAACCTGAATAAACTTCAAACAAACCAGAACAACGCTATTAGAGCCACCTTAAACATCCCCCGTAACCACCACATCTCCGAATCCAGAACCAACCTAAAGTGGCTACCTGTCAAGCAGAGAATCTCACTAAAAACACTTGCCCTCATGCACAAATGCCTGGCTAACAAGGCCCCCCTCTACCTCTGCAGTCGGCTGTCCCGCCACTCGACTTCCCGACCTCTAAGAACTGCCCATACCCACTGTCTTTCGATCCCCAGGTTCAAACTCCAAAAAGCGTGGGGCACAAGCTTCCCTGTCCTAGATTCCAAGTTATGGAACACCCTCCCTGTTACAATCAGATCTGAAGACTCATTTAACACATTCAAGTCCAAAACCAAACCATGGCTCTTCAACCAGCACTAAGACATGTTCTGCACACCGTGCCTTACATACTCTGGCCCATTGACCTGCCTATTATATACTGTACACTCCTGTTGTTATGTCTCTTGTCATGCCTATATCGACATTGTAATTTATGTATATAGAAATGCTGGATTATTATACTGTTTATAATTTTTATGTATGTATATATGCTCTGTATGTAACTTTGCACAAGTTGCGCCCTGATGCCTCCGGGCCTGATGGTTGCGCGTTAAAAATAAAATACAATTACAAATAAAAATACAATTACAATTGTGGGCCATGTGGACAAAGGTGATCTATCTGACCACTGTGCCATGCCGTAATTGCCATCAACATTTTAATCAGCGCAGTTACAGGCGGCGCATTGATCACATAGATTCCAGTTTGCCTACCTAGGAAACTAAAGCTAAAGATCAGTTTGTGTCTTGTCATCAAAATTATATAAACAGTGCTTGTGTCCAAAACCTATCTGACCCTCACACTTAAATAAACAATTAAAGATGCAGGGTAAAGTTTTCTGATTCTGGCTTAGCAAAAAGTGTATAGAAATCAAGTATGAAAATTCAACAAATAATCTTTGAAACCAGGAGGGGAGTTGCCTTCCCCTGGATTATTTCAGGTAGGATAACGAAAGTGTTCTTTTCAGAGCCTGAGTCTTTAAGAGCAGCAGAAATGTCTCTTCCATTAAACAATTTCCTAAGGATGGCAAAAAGTGTCTTTTCCAAGCAATGATTCCTCAGACGTAGTACAAATGTCTTTTCACGAAACACTGTTTGGTGTATAGCAAAATAGGTCTCTTCTACTTTAAAGGATGGCAAGGTGTCTATTTTACACAACTGTTCCAAGGATGGTTTCCTGTATACTCCCCTGCCATGAACTCTTTAATAGATTATTTCAGATCCGCTGGTGTACTCTCCTGCCAGGCATCTCTCACTATGTCTCTTCCTTTCAGATGTTTTATGGATTACCTGGTATACTCCCCTTCCAGGAACCCCCCAACTCCCCTCTGGAACTTGCAGATCCCCTGATATAATCGCCTGCCGGGTATCTTTTTGTGCTTCTCTCCCCATTACTTCCTGTAATGTTCATTTTTTTCCACAAGTATAACACTGTTGCACTCCTTCACTGTTTATAACTCTTGGACTTCAGGTACTACTTGTTCCAACTTCCCCCATATCGAAATCTCATATATGATGGAGACTTATTCAGGTTCTGTCTGTCAACCTCTTCTTTAGTATTTTTTTGCCTTTGGAGAGGCGTGTTCAATTTTCCCCAAATTGACATTTAATGTATGGAGACTTGTACAAATGTTGCCCTTCAACTTCTTCATTAGTATTTGTTTGCTTGTGGCAAGGCGTGTTCCAATTTTCCCCAAATTGACATTTGTACACATTTTATTAAATTTATTATAATTGTATATTAGTGCAAAACTGAACAATAACAGTTTTTATACAAACCTTACAAATGTTAAAAACAGATTGAACATTTGTGGTAAAGATAAAACCTAAAAATATCTTACATTTAAAATAAGGCATCACAATTAAAACAGAGGAGGACACACATCATTTTCAGGGCGTACCACATCTTATATATCAAACCTAGGACAGACCTATGATTTTCCTCCACCACTATCATATTCATCATAGTCCTATTCACAATCAATGTCAGTCAGCTCCAACAATTCTCAACTAATCTACATATTCCGTAGAGCGCCTACCATGCATTTTTAGAGGGAGAATTGAGACAAAACGACCAGACCTCATCACTTTTAATGTAGTGTAAATTATGAACAAGGTGCCCTAGAAACACCATATATAATGAACCAAGGGAAGGGCATTCCATCAGTACATGTCTGGGTGTTTCAAGATTAGAAGAAATTTGGCAAATCCTACAAAATCTAGACTCCCTGGGTATCGCTCTCCGGGCACCACAAATAGCCAAAACTGGGAGTTGATTCACTCTGAGACGAAGGTAGAAAGCTCTAACTCATGGGTCAGGACAAAGTTCAAGGTAACTTTCAGGTTTCAAATATTGATGGACAATGACAGCAACATATGGATAGCATTGTGAGGTAATAAGATGCTCATAATTACATATCCAGTAATATTTCTTGATTCCTCTCCTTAAAGCACCTTTCAGGGTTTCATAATTGGAACAAAGATTATAATTCGGGACCCATCCCACCTTGTCACAAAGTTGTGCACATTCTACCTTTTCAATTCACTTGGTTGTAGTCAAAATACTTATTTAACTATTTGTATGTCTGCCGGCACGCCCCAGGGACCCCAACTACTATGTGCCGACTGGTTGGTGTTTGATGGCGTTTCCTGATTGTAGCATGCAACTGTGGCAAAGTTCTGTCTTTGGGAAGGCTACCCCTGTTTTGCAGACCTTCATTTGGTTCCCACTTTGGCCTCGCATCCACCTGCCGATGGAACCGAGGCAGCCCCACAGGACTGCGTCTCCCACAGCCTTGCGGCTACTGTCTGCCTTTCTGTGGTCCCTCCAAGGTATCCACTGCACTATCACTGGCTTCCTGTTTCTCTGGTAAAGTCAGCTCCCAAGCGGCTGTCTTAAGCATCTGTCTCTCCCAGCACGGCTTGTTTCAGTGCATCTGCCACTGCTGTTGGTTCTGCTGCCGCTTCGCCCACTCTGCAGCTCTCTTCTCCTCTCCTGAATTGGAGGTGCTGATCAGGTTTAAAGGTCCTGCACAGCTGATTGTTAGTATGACTATTAGTCTGCACGTTTCACTTGATGTTTCCTTCATTCCACATTGACTCCTTCCTCCTCTTCCTCGTCTCAGTACTTGAGGCTTTATGAGAGTTGGTGTCCATAGGGGTTTTAAACCTTCTAAAGCAACATTGCTTTAAGTCTTTGTTTAAATCAAAAACAGCAAAGACAGAGATGTTATGTGTGTGTTGTAAGTGTGAATGGTATTTTACTCAGATCGATAGTATGCTATCAGTATTTTAGAGGTCACAGTTTCAGAAGGGGGGTGGGGGAATCGTGTCTCTTCCAGCAGAGTCATCACTTCCTCCCGAGTCGTCCCCTTCCACATGATCATCCCTCATACTACAACCCCCAGGGTCAGGATCAGGTAGCAACTGTCGTCCCCTGGCCATGTGGGAGGAGACCATCACCAGGGAATCAGTGACGACTCAGCCGGATTCATCACAATACCTACAACGCATGGTCCTACAGTTACGGAATACATACCTCTCAACTCACATGCTTTTGGCGGGTGACACCAGCCATCAAGTTAGTTCACTTACATGCCAAAGCCCTTACCTATTCGAAGACTTCAAGAGGCTCTTACCCGCCGAAAAGAAAATCCTCTATTTTCAAATTTTCGCCCGCCTCTGTGACTCAAAACGTTGAGAGGTCTGGAATTGAGTTGAACGGAATTAAGTTGAATGATATAACTATGCTGTCAGATAATTTATAATAATACAAAGCCAAGAAACAAGGCAGACGTTTAGAATGTACTTAAATTAATAGTACACATCTGAGATAGATAATTGTGAAGCTAAGTCCAGGTGTGGTTTCCATCATGACATGGATCAATCATTAGGGAGCATCCCTCAGCGCCTGTGGTACTGTAATCAGGTTTTGAATTGATCTTAACTTGGTTGAACAAGCATGTTTCGGCAATGCATAAAATAGGAAACCTTCTTCTGGATGAACGTTTTCAAGATATCATATCTTGTGTGTCCATCATGACCTGTTAAAGACAAACATAAATATAAGTACCTAACAAAAGACCAGTCAGCATGAACATTATTTAAAGTCAGTTAAAACACAAACACCACTAACACTGTGTAACACACACACACCTTGTATGTTTGTTTTATATACTGATAGGCACTACTGAATTTCCTACCAAACAATCAAAGACAGATTTGCTGAAGCCATAATGTCCTCCTCTACATACCAAGCTTTCTAAGTTTGCAGCCCATAACTAGACTCTGCCATGAAAACTGTTTCCAGTAGCAAGAACTACACAAGCTCCCACTTCAAGCATGCATCACCTTCAAAATAGCCTGTCTCACTTCCAAGGTGCTTCCAACGCCTCAGTTTCCTAGCCAAGAAACTCAAGATATCAGGAACCCACCACAACAACCCAAACCCAGGACCTCACCAGACTTCAAGGTAAGAACTACTGCAAAGAACAGACAATTAAACAGACGCTGCTGCTCGGCCAGGATTGACTTCACAACCTTCATAAGGAAAGCTTCCTTCATCCTGCAGTCCAGCAAAGAACTAAAAACTCTTCAGTAAATACCCCACCAACCCATGAGCATCAAACTTAAAACTAAGCATTTGTTTTTTCTTGTGCATTGCTATGTTGCTTGTGAGAAAGACTTGCTAATAATAAATCCTCACGCTGTGTTCTCCAGCCACTTGTTGCAGGGCTGGGGCCACAGAACTGCCTGGTTGGAAGGTGATCAGCAACTTCTCGGATCCTTGTGAGCACCAGGGTGCTCTTCACACCCATCGTTTATTTCGGTCAGAAGCCACAATTCTCTTTGTTTTGCTTCAGATAACAAAGGCTATTGTGGGTTGATCTACGCTGCTGGTGCCGCTATGGAATTCCAGAGCCCCGTGCCTTGGCCAGAGATCATGAAAAAGGCTCCATCCACTCCCCGGCTACATCCACCCCTCCCCCCCTTATGTGCAATCCTATTGTCTATTATACATTTTGCACTTATTGTAGAGCTTTTTTTTTAATCAATCTCTTCAGATTTCATCAGCATCGTCAAATTTGTGAAATTTGTGAAGCAATCTGCATCATTGGTCATGTGACACTGCATCAGTAGCATTTCCTACTTAATGGTACATTTCTTATTCCCTTTGCAAAGCATTGGACTCAGTAAAATACATGATTCTTGAAGGATAGGCTTTGCTTCAAAGTGTTCAGCGTTTGTCACTGTGTGAAAGGTTATGCAGACTTGTTTTGAGAAGAATTATTAATTGTTTTATTGAATATTGCTCAGTGACTTTCACTACATTTTCATGAACCTCCAATGGTGGGGGAAATTCTGAAAGACCACAATGTATTGCAAATGGACCCTTGTCCGACATAGACAAAATACATCTTCAAATGCAACCTTAAATGGAGCAATTATTTTGGAAACTTTGACTATACAATATTTCACGAGAAAATATAGCATGGTACGTGATCACCTAGAATTCAAGCAATTCCATCCAAAAAGTAAATTTCACCATTAAGATAGAAATACAATTTTAGATCATTTTCAATTTTGTGAAAAAAAGCAAAAGAAATTTCATGCACAAAACGGCACAATGTCAGGAAAAAAGAATGTTGAGTTGTCAATAATTTGAAAAGTGCCAAATCAATGGTAATTAAAAGTGGCAACAAAGGTGATGCTAATGAATTACACACATAATTAAAGTCAATTACTAGACAGCAGTATACACGACCAATTGGCCCCAGACTCATAAAGGTACGTGGAATTAGCAAAGGGTAATACGAAGAAGTTTTGAACCATTAACCCCTAGGTGAGATTACCGCAACATCTCTGACTATGCAGCATTACAGCAGCTGGCATTGACTGGAACAAGCTACTCTGAGGGTTCGTCCGATTTCATAAGGAAAGTTGAGAACTTAAAGACGGATGACCAGCAGGTTGGTCTAACGGCACTGATCACCACCAGTCTCTACACGAACATCTTTAAAGATGACAGAATTGGGGCAGTAGAAACGAGAAGCAAATATTGAACATGTTCATAGAGAATATTGAATTCTACTATTGGGAAAGATTGAAAGCATTTATTTTTATTCTCATTAGCATTTTATATGCAAAAAATAGGTACTTCAACTAAAGCTAATTTTTATCCAAGAGTGTTAGAAATCCAGTCCGGGCCATCTCTGAGGCTGGACTTATACCTTCAACTAATAAAGTTCGTCATGGCCATTTCCGTTCCTCTCCCTGTGTGCCGCTTACAGCCCCCAACAATTCACGAGCTATGAATACAACACGCAAAACTCCTTTAGCTATGCCCCGTTACTTCAAACAACGCTGGGGTTTGCCATGGAGACGCTGGCTGCCGTTGCACCGTTGTCCTGGGTCACGTTACCTCCGACATCATGCCACTCACTGCAGGTCAGGTGACAACAATATAAACCCTGCCCAACACCGGAAGTGTTGCTTCTGAATCTACATTCATTCAAGCTCTCACGTTCATATGTTCATTGTTGGTTCCTACGATTCTTGACCCATTTCTGCTTCACGGAACTCTTTTGTGCTGCTCCCTGGTTACGTTGTTTGGTTACTGTTGATATCCCGTTACCCTGACCTTGGAACTCTACTACGACCTGCCTTGCCCGCTGTTTTTGCCTGGATTCAAACGCTGTATCGGACCTCTGCTCTTGTTTTCAGGATTTGCTTTGCCCCGCGTTAGCTCACCCAGTTATTTTTGGAACTTTGTCGACCTTGGAACGTTTATTGGACTGCCTTTTGCTTCCTGGTTTCCTGTAACTACGAACTCTTGGATTGCCTTACGATAAATGAATGTGCTTGGACTAGAGATTGCCATACAAGCACCTTTATTAGGCGTCCTCATGCCGGCGGTGTTAGGTTTGTCATCTTGGGACCATTTTTGGATTGAACATTTGTCTGACTACACCACTAAGACATTTTGGGATTTATATGGTGCTTCACGGATCCTGCAATCCACTTCCTATGGGTAAGATCTTGCTGTGCATCTTTGCTTAAGTCAGAAGGGGAGTTGTTAGGTTCTTCCTTCTTTCTAATTGTTACCCTTTCACCTGTAGGATCTCGCCCAGCTAGTTGACCCCTTATTCTGACATAGTGGAAGACATATCACCACGTGAGTTACTATTGGTTCTTCTTGAATAGCATTTTAGTTATAACCACGTTGAAAACTGATTGCGTGTTTTTCATTGCAGCCAGCTGTCTTCTGGGCTATGACCATCTACAATCAGCTGTCTTCCTGGGGTGACAATCCATCTTTCAGGCAATCCACCTTCCAAGATAGTCCTTCAGTACTATTGGAAGTTGTATTGTAGGGAAGAAGTCTTCACCTACACTATGAGCTCAGCTGCCCATGGGCTAGGATAGTAAGTCCGCGTGAGGGATTTTACATATTCAGAAGCCTACATTATACTCACCATGGAGCCTACCGACGATCCGTTGGCGGCCTTGGTTCAGTTGGTGGTGGAACTACGTGCTGACATGAGCACGGCTCATGATGTAATGCAACGTCAGGTTAATGACTTACAGTCTGGCTTGCAATCAGGTTCAGGTACCCTGGCCCCTCCTTCAGGTTCAGCATCAGGTGAAATACCTCCGCAGCAGGAGAACGTCCCTGTTTACATGGCGGCCCAGTTCCCTTTATCACCTCCCGAGCGCTTCTTGGGTGACCCTAGAACATTTCGATGTTTATAAACCAATGTAAACTACACTTTTTGTGTTGGCCTACGTCCTTCCCTGACTCGACTACCAACGCTGCTTTTGTTCTGTCTTACCTGGGTGGGACGTCAGCGGTTTGGGCTAACCCATTACTGGAACAGGGCAGCCATCTCCTGTACGATAGTGATGCTCTTATTAGTGCCATGTCACGAGTGGTTGACACACGCTATAAGTCCCAAGCTTCTGATTTGGAATTGCTCTCCTTACAGCAAAAGGATTCATCTCTTCTTGCATATCTAGCCAAATTTAATCAGTTGGTAGCTGAGATGGATTGGCCAGGTGAAAAGAAGGGGGCTTTGTTCTAGAAGGGCCTGTCTTATAAAGGACTTTAAAGGACGTGTTGGCCACGGTACCTGTTGTCCCTACTGGCTTTCTGGAATTGGTGGATATTGTCTTGCAAATTGACGCAAGAAGAGCTGAACGGAAAGGGGAAAAAGGGGGTTTCCCTTTATTCCCAATACTCATGTAGAAACTTCATCAACAGCCGCCAAACATATGCAGATTGGGACATTGCAGGGTCTCGTATCGGTTGAAGAAAGAGAAAACCGAAGGAAAAACAATCTATGTTTTTACTGTGGCTCTGCCAAACATTTTTTGAGACAATGTCCTAAGAAACCCCGAAACCAGGGAAATGCCAAAGCTGTCTTGATTATTGCACATTAAATGCAGTTACCATCCGTAATCAATATCCAATTCCGCTTATCTCGGTCCTCTTGGACCAGCTAGCTTCCTCTGTACTATTCACAAAGTTGGACCTATGTGGAGCATACAATTTGGTAAGGATGCAGAAGGGAGATGAGTGGAAGACGGCATTCAAGACCAAGTATGGGCTCTACGAATATCTGGTTATGCCATTCGGCTTATGTAATGCCCTAGCCACATTTCAATGTTTTATCAACGATGTCTTCCATGATCTACTGGATAGATATGTTATTGTGTACCTTGATGACATCTTGATCTATTCTCCCTCATATGAATGTCATGTCCACCATGTGTCCACAGTATTACAAAGACTACGGGACCATAATCTCTATGCTAAGCTCGAGAAATGTATATTTCACGCCACCCATGTCAAGTTTTTGGGTTATGACATCACTAGCCAGGGGGTCTGTATGTCCAATTCCAAAGTCAATGCCATATTGGAATGGCTAATTCCGACTTCTGCCAAAGCCCTACAATCCTTTCTAGGGTTCTCAAACTTTTACAGGCGTTTTATACGGTCCTTTTCTCCAACTGTGGCACCATTAACCTCACTTACGAGTTCTAAACAGGCTTTCATATGGACAGAGGAGGCACAGATCGTTTTTGATGAGCTTAAGTCTGCTTTTACCTCGGCTCCAGTCCTCCAACATCAAGATCCTGTCAAACCCTTCTATGTAGAGGCTAATGTTTCGGATCAGGCAGTCAGTGTTGTCCTGTCACAGTTATGTACTGATACAGGTTTTCTACGACCCGTAGCATACCATTCCTGGAAACTTACCAAGTATGAGGTAAATTACACCATCACGGAGCAGGAATTACTGTCCGTACCTGATGCTTTCAAAGTATGGAGGCACCACCTTCTTGGTATGAACGCCCCGGTTCAAGTCTTTATGGACCATCACAACTTACTTGCTTTGCAGTCTGTGAAATGCACCACGGCTAGACATGCCAGGTGGCATGAGTTTCTCTCCAAATTCAACTTTGTCCTAACATATCGTCCTGGGTTACTGCACTCCAAAGCCGACGCTCTTTCCAGGATGTTTGTTGAAAAAACTGTGCCGAGGGAGAACGGTAACTTGCATTTACCCAATCAAGTTATCTGTACCTGTACCTTGGACCCTTCACTCAAAGCCGTTATACAGGAATGGGTGGCTACAGACCCGCCAGAGATACACGAACTGCACATGGATATTTGAATATTGTCCAATCCTTGCCCTATGTTAGGGGTCGTTTGTATCTTCCAGATTCCGAGACCAGACTGACCGATTTATGCTGGTGTCACGACTGACTCCCTCATGGCGGTACACCAGGTGCTAGGAAAACCATCAATTTGTTGAAGAGGTAGTGTTGGTGGCCTTCGATATCTAAGGATGTTTCGGATACGTTACCTCCTGTACGGTCTGCGCCCATTCCAAGAGCAGCAGAACCAAGCCCATGGGTTTATTGCAACCACTTCCTATACCTAACAGACCCTTGGTAATGATTTCAATGGATTGCATTGTAGAGCTTCCGTTAGTGCAAGGTTATGATATTATTTGGGTTGTCATTGACTTCTTTTCGAAACTGCCTGTTTTCGTTCCATGTCAGGGTTTGCCTACAGCCCCTGCCCTACAGCCCCTGCCCTGGCAGATTTGTTTTTGCATCACATCGTCAATTTTTTTGGCATACCGGAAAACATTGTGTCCGATAGGGGTTCCCAGTTCTCCTCACGTTTTTGGCGTCACCTTACTACTGCCCTGAGGGTTGATGGTCGCTATTCTAGCACTTACCCCCCTGAAACCGATGGACAAACTGAGCGGTTGAATGCTACCCTCGAGCAGTATCTACGCTGCTTAACATTACAATACCAAGAGTCCTGGTTATCGATGTTAGTGGCAGCCGAGTTTGCCTACAACAACTCAGTGCATTCTTCTACGGGCACCTCGCCATATTTTGCTCTCTATGGTCAGCACCCTAGGTCTCTACCACTAGATCTCCCGTTACTATCAGACAACCCAGCGGTTCAAGACTGTCTTCGGGACCTCACTGCTTTACACGAACAGGTGCATGGTCATCTAAAAGAGGCGCAGGACCATGCTAAGAAATACGCTGACCGCCTTTGTTTCCCTGCACCTCTCTACCGACCTGGTATGATGGTGTGGCTTTCACAAAGAATCTCCGTATTCCTATGCGGAGGTGTTTGATTCCTCCGTTTGTGGGTCCTTACTCTGTGAAGAATGTTAACAACCCATTAGCGGTAAGGTTGGAGTTGCCCAAAACCTGGAAGATACACCCTGTCTTTCATGTATCCTTAGTGAAGCCTTGTTCGGAACATACCAGGGTTCTGGTACATCCACCTCCAATCATCGTACAGGGTAGTGAGGAATATGAGGTCAAGGCTATTTTAGACTCTAAGATGTCTCGAGGGGTCAGACTTTATCTCGTCGACTGGAAAGGTTACGGTCCTGAGGATCGCACCTGGGAACCTGAGTCGAGCCTTTATGCCCCCTGATTACTGGCCCAGTTTCTTGCATCCCAGAGGGGTATTGTATCTTTGGGGGAGGATGCTGTTAGGAATCCAGTCCGGGCCATCTCTGAGGCTGGACGTATACCTTCAACTAGTACAGTTCATCATGGCCATTTCCGTTCCTCTCCCCGTGTTCCGCTTACAGCCCCCAACAATTCACAAGCATTGAATACAACACGCAAAACTCCTTTAGCTTTGCCCTGTTCCTTCCAACAACGCTGGGGGTTGCCATGGAGATGCTGGCTGCCGTTGCACCATTGTCCTGGGTCACGTTACCTCCGACGTCATGCCACTCACTGCAGGTCAGGTGACAACAATATAAACCCTGCCCAACACCGGAAGCATTGCTTCTGAATCTACATTCATTCAAGCTCTCATTGTCATGATTCCTGCCCCTCATGTCCCCAGCCCTCCAAGATGTCAGGCTGGAGCCAGGCCACGATCACCTACATGGCCCTCAAGGGCCTCTCCATCCCTCCAAAGGCTCACTTGGAGTCAGACTTGGCGCTTGTGGCACCAGACTTACTCACTCCCATAGGATAACATTGGGGATTGGACTTGTAGTGCATTGATGGGGACAAGATGGATGCCCCCACAAATTTTGGTTCCCAGAACTGCATGTGCAGTCTAGTCTTTTGGGTGTGGTTCAGCCCAGAGACACCTGGGATACCCATAGACTATTTAAACCACGCCCAGGCAGAGAAACATGCTTTGTGTTTTCTGCACCCGCAGCGTGACACTCACCGTGTTGAATCGGTCTCCAGTAGGCCTGCATCTTTCTTCTGCGCTCAGCTCCTGCAAGAACAAGAACACCGTTAGGGACAGCCTTACCTTGCGGCGCTTCTGCCCATCATTCATCACTTCTTCTGTTCTGTGGGCATCTTCGGCGGTGTCATTCCCATCCCGGCATGCCGCTTCCTAAGGAAAAGGGAAAAGAACAGAAAAAAGGCATTAGTAAGCATTCAGCAAATCTTTGCTTATTTTTAAAGACTGTACGCGCTTGAAACGCTTACCTGAATCCCAGCCACTCTGGGGGAACTCTGTCTCCGGAACTTCTCATCCATCTCCAAGTGGGAAAAGACACTCCGGGTTAGCGTGGAAACATCTAGAGGCGCCGCATACCGCGCTTACTCACTGCATTTCTTCTTCATAACCGGCATCCACGCTGAAAACGTCACGGCACCTAAAAGACACAGAAAAAGAACTCCGTTCAATACAAATACGAAAGGGTCGCATTGCGCATCGCGCTCTCACTCACCTTCAGCGCTACTCATCTCAGCAGCACGTCGCCATCCCCGGACGCTGGCCATCATCTAAGGGAGGAAAGGAACAAAGTTAGAGAACTGTTTAAAAGACTCATTATACTTACCTGTCAGACTCTTGCCAGTGAAGTAACTAGGCAGCAACGAGCCCGCATCAATCAACGCGCTCCTGCGCTGAAAGCAGGATGGAGAGCACACTTTCCAAGAAAACAAGGTGAGCTGTGGATCAAAGGGAAGGGTTGGACCCCGGGGAAGAAGTGGTTCAAGCACACAGAGACAATAGGGAGTTACACTTTACCAATCCTGTGTTTCAGGCCCAGTCTCCAGTCGAGTAGACTCCAGGGAAGGGTTTGAGGTTGTAAGAGGTCAGAACAGGCTGAGTGACGTCCACGTGGATACCAGGTGAGCGTTACACTCACGTTCATCTGTTCATTGTTGGTTCCTACGATTCTTGACCCATTTCTGCTTCACAGAACTCTTTTGTGCTGCTCCCTGGTTACGTCGCTTGGTTACTGTTGATATCCCTTACCCTGACCTTGGAACTCTACTACGACCTGCCTTGCCTGCTGTTTTTGCCTGGATTCAAATGCCATATGGGACCTCTGCTCTTGTTTTCAGGATTTGCTTTGCCCCACATTTGGTCACCCAGTTATTTTTGGAACTTTGTCGACCTTGGAACGTTTATTGGACTGCCTTTTGCTTCCTGGTTTCCTGTAACTATTACGAACAATTAATGTGCTTGGACTAGAGACTGCCATACGAGCACCTTTATTAGGCATCCTCATGCCAGCCGTATTAGGTTTGTCATCTTGGGACCATTTTTGGATTGAACATTTGTCTGACTACATCACTAAGACATTTTGGGATTTATATGGTGCTTCACGGATCCTGCAATCCACTTCCTATGGGTAAGATCTTGCTGTGCATCTTTGCTTAAGTCAGAAGGGGAGTTGTTAGGTTCTTCCTTCTTTCTAATTGTTACCCTTTCACCTGTAGGATCTCGCCCAGCTAGTTGACCCCTTATTCTGACATAGTGGATGACATATCACCCCGTGAGTTACTATTGGTTCTTCTTGAATACCCTTTTTGTTGTAACCACGTTGAAAACTGATTGCGTGTTTTTCATTGCAGCCAGCTGTCTTCTGGGCTAATACCATCTACACTCAGCTGTCCTCCTGGGGCGACATTCCATCTTTCAGGCAATCCACCTTCCAAGATAGTCCTTCAGTACTATTGGAAGTTGTATTGTAGGGAAGAAGTCTTCACCTACACTATGAGCTCAGCTGCCCATGGGCCAGGATAGTAAGTCCACGTGAGGGATTTTACAAAGAGATGCAGCGCAGCAAAATCTTAGTTTTGTGACTACAGCAATATTAGTTATTTACTAGACCTTGTTTGTCAATTATTTATTTTTACTGGGCAAAAATTCATCATGGATCTAAAAATGTGTTGAATACCACGAATTACACCATTAAATTCACAGAAGCCACTTCCATATAGCAGGTTTCG
Organism: Ambystoma mexicanum; assembly: GCF_040938575.1. Classification (NCBI taxonomy): domain Eukaryota; kingdom Metazoa; phylum Chordata; class Amphibia; order Caudata; family Ambystomatidae; genus Ambystoma; species Ambystoma mexicanum. The sequence goes on from NC_090932.1 coordinate 1,571,069,246, forward strand.
CAACACAACAGCGAGTGTTCAGAAAAGCACATAGCAATTGCTGGAAAAGTTTATTGCCTTCATTGGTCAGTCAGTGCAAGTGCCATTTATGAACTGATCTGTGGCTGCAAATTAAATTGCAAAAGGCCTTTGCTGTTAAATATACATCACACAAAAGAAATACAATTCAGAAGGACCCTGATAAAAAAAAAAAGGATACTATGTGTAGGTACAAGCGCGGATCTGTCGAAACAGAGACATTACAACATCTGATTACAGAATGTGCAAAGTTAAGTAACAGACGTAACTTTTTCCTGAGGCATTTATTCGAGAACTGTACTAATCTAAACACCGAGACGTTGTGGGAGCAGCTCCGTGAGAATACAGATTGTGACAGCAAAATTTGTGGAATTTCTGAACTTGACAAAAGAATGAAATAGAAATGAATATTTGTATTAATCTTTTATATTTTTGTTTTGCATATTATTTTATTTTAGATTCGTTCATTTTTCATCGGGAAATATGTAATGAAAGATTGTGTAAACATTTTGTAAATGTTTATTCTTTTTAAACCATAAACAAATAAAAATGAAAAATAAAAAAAAGGCCTTTGTACCAGGGCAAAATTACACTGCACCGGTGCAGTGTTTCCTTGCGCTAGCACAATGTTCGTGATTTGACTCCAGGTCAGACGCTGAGCAGTGGCAGATTTGAGAATGGATGTCACATGTGCAACGCATATTTTTTAAGTTGTCTTTTCTTCCAGTGGAGTTGTGTGTTTAGGGGCATGACCTTGGCTGGATCTAAACACATCAGCTCATCGCTTTCAAAATCACATGCTCTCCTGCCCCCTTCAAAAATCTTCTCCTCTCCTCTTCCTCTTGCATCAGCTCCTTCTTTTCCTTTGATAACCCCCCACCACTTTCACCTTCATTCGCTTCTCTCTTCATCTTCCATCAGACCTCCAGCCCCCATCACTCTCACCTTGCATCGAATACTCACAGCAACTTCCATCCCCTCTCCCCTTACCCATAAGGAAAATAATTGCCACAGCATGAAAATAAAAACTGCAGACCCCAGAACAAAAGATGGAGAGGTATATCCTAGTTAATCATGCCCTGAGAATAAATGTTATGTACTTAATATTCCGCATATATGGAATATTTGAATAGTGTGTGTGCCGGTAAGGCAGAGTGAGATTCTCTGATTTGCCCACGATCACGTGGTTAAGTGATGAAGCGAGAATCTGAGCCCATTCTGAACGCTAGGTACTTTACCATGTAACGTTTATGCTCACGGTGATATAAATAGGTGTTCATGTTTGGGTTTGAAAACCTAAAATCATACTCGATTTGATACAGATGACTTTAAAAGTGCACGTCAGGTGATGAACCAATCTAAAAATCCATAAATCATTGTAGAAATATGTTGATCAAAAAAGAGTATAGGTGTTATTTTGTTTTGAATCCTAAATGGCACACAGGACTGCTTCTGTTTGCACCTTTCTGCAATAGGGCCCCTGCTTGCAATTGTGAGTGTTTCCATCAGGTTATTAAATTGTAAAATGCGGGCAAAATCGCCTTTACACTTTACTTTTCCACTCTGTCTCTGGTAAAATGCAAATTCCTCCTGCAAATAATGATCGCAGGAACCATCTACAAGGGATTCTTTTGGAACCTGCCTGCTTTTAGCAGGTTTAAAAGTCAGGTGGAGTCCATAGGAATCCCTTGGTTTTCCACCAGCATATAAATACATGGGGGCAGAAAACGAAGTGTATTTGGCAGGCGGGTCTGGTAGAGCTTTCAAACATTTTAAGTCCACTCTCCTTTCTAAATTTGCCTGCCAAACCACACACAGTCCTGCAGAACATGGAGAGTGGTGGTAAACACTTTTACTGCCACTTTTTCTGCTCTGCAGGATATGGAAAATGACCACACGTTCCTGCATGCAAATTACTGAGAACCTGCACAAAAATCTCCTACAGATACAAAGTAAAAGAAAATACATAACACAGCTTGCAGCTTGTTCAGTACCTCCATAATGTCTAATCACCCAACAATCCCTCTTAAATAGCTTATTAAAACTAGTTACATCTCCCCATCTCTAATCACTTGCTGTTGTAAATGGTCTGCTGCTGAGATGTGTTAACAGATAAGACATGAACAGATTTGAGGGAGTAGAGGGGCACTAACTGGTCAGATGTTAGATTTTTTCACAAGTAAATGTGTTTATATTTCAATCCAATATATACTAGGTAAATGTTTGTGTGGATTTCAGGTGCAGAGGGACTGAGATTGTCTCGAGGCCACCAGAGACAGAGAGAAAAGCAGAAAACCGTGACCTGTTATATGCTGACAGGTAGTCCCCACATGCACTCCTAAGGGATATAACCATTCCAAGTCATACTAATTGTATCGTCAAAATACACTCTAGGGTCAGGATGCTTTTGGGCACTGGAGAGTAGTGTTCACAGGATGTATTACTGAATTACAGACTGCCAAAAAGACCGTAATAAGAAGCAGATAGAGTTTCTTTTCTTTTTGAAAGGCTCCAATCAACATGGAGCTATCAATGAAATGTATATTTTTGATTGCTACAATTTACTTTGGGTCACTTGATATGCTGTGGTCACCCTATTTGCGCTTAATATTTAATACCTATGTATAGGATGTTGAATATTCATCATTGGGGTTTTACAATGCTGGTCACTAGGTTGTAAAGAAAAAATGTGTATACACTATGTATTCGACATCTGAAATGTATAAGAAATGTATAAGACTGAGGCTGGAGATATGTTGGTTGAAAGGGTATAGGACACCATTGACTGTAATGTACGTTTGTCAGCAGCTTCTTTTGTGTCAACATAGCAACGTTGACGTAGAACCCGAATTGTGACAGTTGGGGGGGGCACCAGGTCGATTATTTTCGGCACGCGCCCCCCCTCCTGTCCAACATTTACTTCTTATTGCTATACTTTATGCACTCATCAGGTTTCCCAGCCCTACTCTGTGCAGACCAAAACATATATACCTGAGACCGGAGCATTAGCTACCTAAATGGTTGTCTCCATACATGGCATCCCAGCTTATTTACAACGCGACCACATAGATGCGAATTTGTAGTCACATTAACCTGTATTGGGATTGTGAAGCGTTGCCTTAGCAATGCCACAAATTCCCACACCAAAATGGTGTCCGCATGACGTGATGCGCATGCGGACCCATCGCCGGGCAACCACATTAGCAGAGATTCAGTCGCTCCCCGCTCAGCGAGGAGACGGACCTGCAGCGGGAAAGTGTTGCTGTTTTCCAGACTAGCAGATACCTTCTGGTCTACAGTAAGTGCAGAACGATATTCATACTCTATAGCGTTACACAACGGGCCATTATTTAGGGAGCATAGACACCGTAGCAATACTACGGTTTACATTATGTTGATTGTGGGCATTTTCCCAGCCGGCCCAGTATTGGGATGCAGTGTACAGCCACTTGGCCGTACGTTGTGGCAGACTAACTGAAAATTGCGTTTCAGTGCCAGATTCCTATTAGACTTTTAGGCATTGTTCGGGATCTGGACATACGATCGCTCCTGGTGACACGGATGTATTAAGTAGCTTGAAGTAGAACACTGAAGTTTCTTGTTTACGTCGTTTTAGAGCATATTTTACACAACATGAATGTTCCTTTGTCTATGGCAATCGTTGACCTAACAGCATGCTTCCTACAACATTGTAGGATCACGACCTATATCATTCTTTCTCTGATTATCTCTAGTTTATCTGAACTCCTGTTCTGTGACCGGGCATTTTCTCGGACTAAGGAAAACCACACACAGTCAACTGAATACCCCCAGATGTCTGGTTTTTATGAGCAAACCGAATTTCAGAAGTCTAAAACTCCTGTATGAAGATTAAATATTAAACACAGCCACCTAGAACTTCACTTAAGGACACCAGGTTGGTCTCTTTATATATTTATATGTAGATGCCTATCAGCTAATGAACATTAAAGAACTTCCCCCTAAACTCATTTTGTATGCATTATTTTTAGATACATTACTGTTGAAGTACAAGGGTAACAGTTGAATCTACACAAACTACACTAGCCCTGAAGAAGGATTTATTCCAAAACACGTCGATACAGCCTACACATCTGGAACAAGTGTATACAAGACTAAACATGACCTTACAGTGTGGGATGAAATAACATAAAACTCTATGATGTAATATTGAGTGGTGACACACTGGACTATTGATAACACATTTATGAAACACTTGTAAATTGCTGTATCGCATTACTATTGATCAGTTATTTCTAATTTTCTTTTCCCTTTTGTGAAAATTGTGAGAATTATAAATTGTTTTGAAATATTTGCTTCCTTTTATTTAACTCCATAAACACTTCTTAAAAGGATAAGACCTCACATGGGGTCCTGTGTATCCCTGGCTGTTTGTCTTTGAGGTGATAGAGGCAGACAGGGGGGGGGCCCATGGGCATTTGTCCCTTGGGCAACTATTATATCCGATTATGTAGCTAGAGTTGAAAACCCATGAACAACATGTTTCGACCAACTGTGGTCGTTTTCAAGGCTAACCAATTGCAACATTACGTAAGCAACTGATTGAGGATCAACTGTACATGACATATATACACCCACAACTATGTTTGAGTCAACATACCCCTCGATTATTGCAATTCTTGGCATCCTCTGAAAATATTGCTGTGACCATTGTGTAGCTTTGCTTATCGGATTCTCAGCATCATACTGCAAGACGATCAAGGACACATGTCTTTTTCTGCCTTAGCATCCAGACTCAATCAGTTGCTTACTTAATGTTGTAGTTGGTTAGCCTTGAAAAAGACCACAGTTGGTCAAAACACATGTTGGATGTTTGTTCATGGGTTTCATCTCTAGCTACATAAATACGTTTGCACAATGTGTGGCACCTTGTGTATTAATCATTCACCTATAATGTTTTGACATTGGCGCTTGGTTATTTTGGGTCTCTGCTTGCACTAATTACTGTTTTATGGTGGATTAGGGCAATTAGGCATCTGACCTATCTACAAGCAGTTAGGAGTCTCCCCCTAAGTAACGGGCCAGATGCAGTTAGAGGCGTTTCGTTGTTTGCCCCCATCATGCCTTCTTTACAACCATTAAATCCGCCCCTGAGGCTGACAAGAGGTGACCTGCTGGTGGACTATGTATTCTTCAGCAGTGCATCTGAGTACTTGGACATACTTGGATTTTGAAAATTGGGAATGCACTGATATCATCAAGGAAATATATTCTGTTTAAGCACATGGTGAATATAGTGGGATCTGTTAGCTGAAAAAGTAATGGGATCTAATAAAAAATGAAATAAACAGACTTTAAACTGGGATATTGGGATTCTGCAAACTGCGGGTGTACAGGCAGCAGGAAAAACAATTAATTTCTTACTGTACTGCCCCAAATATTCCCAGTTACGAAAAAGGTGGGTTCTCCCAGTTCTTTTTAAACATCAAGCCTGGTCACTGCCTGATGCTCTTGTTATTGACCTACTATTAACATGTTGTCTTATGCAGTTATGTAATATTAAAAAAAACGTGTAAAGTGCAACTGTTACCCGAGGGTGTCCTGATGCTAAGAAAGGGCCCCAGGAAAGGAAAAGGGCCCAACAACCAGCAAGAAGAGAAAACTAAAAACAAGATAAGAAAAAACAACAAATTCAGTGATTAAACAAGAACGTTTTCAATGCTCTACGAAAACACAGATGATCCTCAATAATCCAAAGGGACAAAGGAAGGGAATTCCACAAAATGGGAGCTGCTACTGAAGAGGCTCCACCACCAACCGTGGATTTACGAAAGCGGAGGACATGAAGCAAGACATGATTAGCAGAGTGAAGATTGCAAGGGGGGACAGTGTCTCCTAATCTTCTGAGAGAGGTTGGTGGCAAAACCATAAAAGGCCTGGTGAACCATGCAAAGTCTTAAGTTATTTGGCCATGGCCTGAAAGATAAGATCAAAACAATACGTGTATGATTTGCTAAATACCTACATTGTTAGGCGTATATTTTAGCTATTGTAGCAGGAGATTTCTATAGTTCTTATTTCATGTCTGTGATTAATGTATTTAAATATGTCTATAATTTTGCTCCTACATTGAATTTGTTCCTTTTAATGTGGACAGCAAGTAATTGTTTGCTTCAATGGAATGTGATTCGAAGTCCTCTGATGATTTGTTTGTTATATACATTTGCACTTGTATAGTTTTGTTCCGAAAGTAAAGTATTTTTGATTGACTGAGTGGACATGCTTTTGACAAACAGAGAATTTACTGGAATCCTGCAAACTGAATAAAATTAGTTTGGCAAACTGGGAATGTACTGAAATTGTTAAGCTGTGAGTGTGCAGGAATGCACTACATAAGTAGTCTGCATAATTAAGGAGGAAGTTCACTCAAAAATGTTATTGTCTCAAAAGATGGGCCATAATAGAAATTATGTATAATATGTATAAAAAAAATATTTGTAAAGAAAGTTCCTTTGTAAATTTTTGAGCAAATGAGGCTCAAAGTCAAAACGTTCAAGCCTAGGAGTCATCCATTTTGTGTAATGAATGAGCCTCCTGTGCTTGTGTTAAACTCTGCTCTCGCGGCAATAAGGAAGCTTTTGCTTATTACAGCGGATAGCAAAGAATGCTGTCAGGCTCCTTCCTGCCCTGCTGGTAAGTGCTTCTTTGTTTTACTTCTTTGCCGGGCTCCCCTGAGCTGGGGAAGCCCGGGAAACTTCAAGCGAAAAATCCAGGCATTCTAAATGCAACTGTGCTGTATTTAGGATTGCTGTGGCTTTCTTTTTGAGTCTTGCGGGCTCTCGCAAATGCTCACAAAAAAACATGCATTTCATGATCCGAATTGAGGCCGACAGTGGTGCATCTAAAGTGGCAGATAAGCTTTGTACTTTGCGGCCATTAATATAACAGTCTCTTGAATCACAAACACGGACTGGACGTTTTCTTACATCTGCATGGGGATTTGACCCCATCACTTTTGAGAGCATACTGCTAAAGGTAATTTGACCTTTTTGGGATATTGCATTATATATACACATGCAACTGTGAATTATTTTCACAATTTGCCCATAAATTTTACCTTTTAGAATTGGACCTATTTTCAAGCATGACCTCTACCGGATGGTAAGTCTGCTTATTTTTACTATACATTGTTTTGGGCAGTAATTTTGCCAGTATATATACTTGTGAATAGGCTTTATACTTGCTTATTCAAATTTAGACCTCAAACCGTTTTGTTTGCCCTACTCAGGGTTTCTTTATTATTTTTTCAGGTAGTAATTCTACTCACTTTCACAAACTAATTTGTTCTTCTTGCATCTGGATACACGGTATGTTGCAACTTCCCATAAGCACATTTTCGAATTTTGTTTTTACTTTTCTTTTATATGAATGATCTCCAATGAGTTCTCATTAACTGGAATTTTTTAGTTTTTTGTTTCTGTTTTTGGATCATTATGGTTCTTTTCTACTGGCAAAACTTAAATGGGGAGGAAACCTGGTATACGTTTAACTAAGATAGGTTAGCAACGTATACTCTGTCTAAGTCCGGGAGGACAAAGATCCGTGTTTAAAGAGGAGACGGAGCTATAGTGTAGATGCCACACATATAAAGAGCTCCCATTGGGAAAGCCACAAAAGGACCAGTCGTGGTTAAAATGATAAACATCAGATTTAATAGAATTATGACCTAAAAAGTGATTAAATAGTGTGGTCCACAGTACATACAATTCATAAACATTTAAACATATATCAAACAGTCGTTACGTGATAAGCTAGAATTAGCTAATTGACAGTGTATCAAAAACAGGGATACACTCAACATCAAGAGGTACGCTTTACAGAAAGTGCAACGTACTCTACAGTAATTAGAATCAGTATGTCAAAAAACTTAATAACTCTGGTGCCAGTACAGAGTATTAGCTCGACATGTTTCAGTTCCTACAGTTATTATGGAACATTCATCAGGAGATATACAGGTGACCACGTAACCAAGACAACATTTAAAAACGAAATGATGTCATTTGAAGTATTCGTAGCATCTGCAAAGTAAAGAACAAAAAAAGCGCAAAACATGAGCTTCAAATTAGCCATTATTGTTGCATGTTCGAAATACATGAACCAAGGCATCTAAATAGAGGGAAATAAATACCTCCACTGATGCCTGTGGGTGCTCTCTACTCGAAAGGTAGTAGGCGGTGTAGAACTGAGGGTCGTCTCTACCTAGGATATAGAAAAAACATCCAAATGAGCGCTGAGTAGTAGCTCACTAAAAAAGCAGGATATGTGCTTAGGCTTAGCAAATAGCGAAACTAGTATCGCATAAAAAACATATGAAAAGGTGTCCAGGTGAGAGAAACCCAGTGCTGAGAGACAAAACGAATTATCCACAGTGTGCCCCATATAATTCCAGAAGTTGAGAAGAAGTCGGTGACTAGAACCTAAAGAGGTAGTTCAAGGTATAGTCTCTAATCTCGTGTGTTTATAGGAGACAGAAGGCGGCTAGTAACACTCAAAAGTAAACAACTACCCCACAGGCAATACCTTCAAGTTGGCAGTAAGAGTGTCAGTCGTGACCAAATCCGACAGCCCCAGGATATAATCCTGCCGCCAGCGCTAGTGCTGTGTGGATAGTACGGAGAGTGCCGTCTGTTATGCGGGCAGCAGTGCAGCAGGACTGGGCGACCGATGTGCGAGTGGTAGTCAGGGAAATACAGTAGTCCTACAACTATGTTGGAAGAGAAAAGAGATGTAGAGCAATGTGGTTAGTCATGACAGCCATCATGGAATGGCTCAGACCGGACAAGGAATTAGTACACTAGGTAGCACACAGTCTACAAAAAACGATGGTAAGGGATCAAGTGAGTGTAAACGATTATATGTTTTACCATTCAATAGATTCGTTAAGACCCCTGATGTCACTCTGCAGAGTATATATCATCTTTTGTTCCATATAAAGCAATTTTTTCTCCCTGGTGGCATAGTTAGATCCTTTAAGTGATAACAATATTGTCCATTTGAAATCCTCGTGATGATGCTTCAGAAGATTGAAATGTTTCACCATGGGGGCATTTTCAGTTCTGTTCTTGAGACAGCTCCGGTGTTCCATGATACGAGTTTTGGCTTTGCGGGTTGTTTTCCCTACATAGTGCAGTCCACATTTACAAGTGATCAGGTACACCACAAATTCGGTGTTACAATTAGTCAAGTTTTTCTGTGTCCTCCCCATAGGGTGGTTAATCTTTCAAACGACCTCCCCCTCTATGAGTGTGCCGATCTTTGCTTATAAAAGGAGCACGACGATAGGTAACAGGGTTAGTAACAGCAAACTTAAACCTATCCCTATCCAGGAACCCAGATTAACCACCCTATGGGGTCTACCTGAACCTACCGGTCACTATCCTTGTGGCTCGTGCGGGGTCTGTAAATTGACCTCTATAACTAAAAATGTGGATGTTGGCCTGTCAAAGCTCTGGACACAGAAAAACTTGACTAATTGTAACACCGAATTTGTGGTGTACCTGATCACTTGTAAATGTGGACTGCACTATGTAGGGAAAACAACCCGCAAAGCCAAAACTCGTATCATGGAACACCGGAGCTGTCTCAAGAACAGAACTGAAAATGCCCCCATGGTGAAACATTTCAATCTTCTGAAGCATCATCACGAGGATTTCAAATGGACAATATTGTTATCACTTATAGGATCTAACTATGCCACCCGGGAGAAAAAATTGCTTTATATGGAACAAAAGATGATATATACTCTGCAGAGTGACATCAGGGGTCTTAACGAATCTATTGAATGGTACAACATATAATCGTTTACACTCACTTGATCCCTTACCATCGTTTTTTGTAGACTGTGTGCTACCTAGTGTACTAATTCCTTGTCCGGTCTGAGCCATTCCATGATGGCTGCCATGACTAACCACATTGCTCTACATCTCTTTTCTCTTCCAACATAGTTGTAGGACTACTGTATTTCCCTGACTACCACTCGCACATCGGTCGCCCAGTCCTGCTGCACTGCTGCCCGCATAACAGACGGCACTCTCCGTACTATCCACACAGCACTAGCGCTGGTGGCAGGATTATATCCTGGGGCTGTCGGATTTGGTCACGACTGACACTCTTACTGCCAACTTGAAGGTATTGCCTGTGGGGTAGTTGTTTACTTTTGAGTGTTACTAGCTGCCTTCTGTCTCCTATAAACACACGAGATTAGAGACTATACCTTGAACTACCTCTTTAGGTTCTAGTCACCGACTTCTTCTCAACTTCTGGAATTATATGGGGCACACTGTGGATAATTCGTTTTGTCTCTCAGCACTGGGTTTCTCTCACCTGGACACCTTTTCATATGTTTTTTATGCGATACTAGTTTCGCTATTTGCTAAGCCTAAGCACATATCCTGCTTTTTTAGTGAGCTACTACTCAGCGCTCATTTGGATGTTTTTTCTATATCCTAGGTAGAGACGACCCTCAGTTCTACACCGCCTACTACCTTTCGAGTAGAGAGCACCCACAGGCATCAGTGGAGGTATTTATTTCCCTCTATTTAGATGCCTTGGTTCATGTATTTTGAACATGCAACAATAATGGCTAATTTGAAGCTCATGTTTTGCGCTTTTTTTGTTCTTTACTTTGCAGATGCTACGAATACTTCAAATGTCATCATTTCGTTTTTAAATGTTGTCTTGGTTACGTGGTCACCTGTATATCTCCTGATGAATGTTCCATAATAACTGTAGGAACTGAAACATGTCGAGCTAATACTCTGTACTGGCACCAGAGTTATTAAGTTTTTTGACATACTGATTCTAATTACTGTAGAGTACGTTGCACTTTCTGTAAAGCGTACCTCTTGATGTTGAGTGTATCCCTGTTTTTGATACACTGTCAATTAGCTAATTCTAGCTTATCACGTAACGACTGTTTGATATATGTTTAAATGTTTATGAATTGTATGTACTGTGGACCACACTATTTAATCACTTTTTAGGTCATAATTCTATTAAATCTGATGTTTATCATTTTAACCACGACTGGTCCTTTTGTGGCTCTCCCAATGGGAGCTCTTTATATGTGCGGCATCTACACTATAGCTCTGTCTCCTCTTTAAACACGGATCTTTTCTACTGGCTTCAACCAATTAATGAACACTGGTATGATTTTGCCTTTACTTTTACAATTTGTATGTTTTTTCGCAAATTTGGATGTCACACTATTTGCCTATGTTTTTTCATTTGTATACATGACCATATAACTATCTTATGTTATCATTTGGACTAATATAGAGCCTTGATAACTACAGGATAGGTCGAAACACGTGTCGGCTGTCCTACGATCAATAAATTGTGCATCGAAGCGAATGAATACGTACTTCTCATTGACTTTCTAACTAAATCTGTGGATCTGCGCACTGTGCTCACCTTCATTGTTTAGTTTTCAATTTACCTGTCCTGGTGCTTACTAGGGGGCATCAGTGAAAGGGTGCCAACGCAGCAGGCCCAAATATTACTTAAAACTTGTGGTACTAACCAGCGCACTGTTTACTTACGACCCCCAGATCCTCTTACTGTTTTAATATTCGTTTCCCGATGGTGCTGCTGACAACCACTTTACTTGCGCTTAAAAAATGGCTGACTATTTTCTTAATAGAGCCCTCTTTGCACCTAGAGGAAGCACAGCCAATGCTTTTAGAAGCAATCATAGCTCAATAGAAACTCTTAGGCAAAAATGTGTCAGATTGGAACGTCTTTCAAAGAAAGAAATTAATAAATATTGGGAACAAGCATCCCTAATCAATTATTTGGAAAATTACAAAATACCAAGAGGTTTACGCATTCTTATCTTTCTCAACTTTAGTAATGACGAAGATGCTGATTTAGCTGACAAATGGGAAGCTAATCTTACTCAAAATTCCCAAACCATGTTAGACCTAATTATGCACGCTCAAAGAGAACATACTCGAGTTCTATCACAAATAGATTCTCTTAAAGATGAGATTAAAGCTATGCCGAATTCTGAAACCACCAAGACAAAAAATTATGATATAATGAATGATATACTCAGAGAGTATCGGGATGAGATCAAACTCAGAAAACTTCATAAATATTTTAGAGATGACCAAGACTACAGACAAGATTGAGTGTACACATTTCAAACTAAATATGATTCTGCTTCCCCTAGATCACGAGGCAGTACAGCCAATACTAGTCCGAGTCCGGATCCTGATTCTGATGGAGACACACAATCCCCCAGTACTGAAACTTCCAAATCGGACACTCCCACTATAAGTGGCAAGGTTTTTTTAGAACAAATCAGACGCTACAAAAAGGGCAGCCAGCCTATTATCAATTCAAAACAAGTACGATTTCGAGACCCACCTGTGCTAAATACGCAAACACCCATTTCCATGCCAGGGGTAGCAGGGGAGGAAAACACAAATCTAGAATCCGGTCGGACAGGAATTATAACAAGAGCCAATGCCAGGAAACAATTGACCAGGTGAATTATCCCAAACTAGTTGTTAACCTATGCAATCATAATTTGACCAATGACCAAATCAGGGTCCTTAACAAAGGACTCTCTTTTGCCCCTTCTAACCGTACGGACTATGTTCAATTCCAGATAGAGAGCTTTTTAAGTTTACCAGGAAATTGAAATAAAAAAAAAAAATGTTGCCACCCAGGTGAAAACACATGTTTCCAAACCACCAGTACCTGTTCTTAGCCAACATACCATGCAGGACATTGATCACATTGAAACATTGTTATCTCTCACAACAGACTCACCTCCTGACAGGGAACAAGTAATGTCAGAACTAAATTTACAAATTAGACATTTACATATTACTGAGCTCAAACCCAAATCTAAATTCACACCCATTTTTGGTAGTGACAATATTATTGTCACTTTTCATAAGGCGATGATCAAAGATGTACATAGCCTTTTGGACATCCCATCTAAAATATCTCACCACAGCAATTTCGATTCACAAGAATTGCAAGCTTAAAAACAATTGGAGGAAGATTGCACCATCACGATTAAGGAAGCCGACAAAGGCGGTAATATTGTCATACTTAACACAGATGATTACATTCAGATAGGATTGAAACACTTAGAAATACCAGATTGTTACATCAAACTTACTAAAAATCTGACAAAGCAAATTGTATTGGACTTGCGATCTCTTATTGAACAATGGTATTCCTCAGGATTTCTAACTGACAATGAGAAACAATTTCTAACTATCACTGACCCTACGATGCCCACTCTCTATTTTTTGCCCAAAATACATAAACATTTCAATGAATTGCCGGAAGTTAGGCCCATTATGAGTGGCATCGGATGGGTCACTGAAGCCATTTCTCAATATATCAATGAGGTATGTCAACCTTTTGTTACTATAATGAGTACCTATCTTAGGGATAGCACACAAGTTCTACAATATCTTCAAACTATAGTATGCAACCCGCCTTTCGTTTGGCTACGGTAGATGTCACAGCTCTATATTCCAATATCAATCATGACCTAGTCATTCAAGCAATTTATTATATTTTTCAAAATACATCAGTATCCTACCATTGTCATATCCAAATGGTCAAATCATTTCTCAAATTTGCACTTACAAACAATGTATGTCTTTTTAACAATGTGTACTATTTGCAGTCCAAAGGTGTTGCCATGGGTGCCAAATTTGCACCTTCTCTGGCAAATCATTTCAAGTCAAATTTTGAGGAAACCCATTTCTCCAGCATGGGGTCTGGCATGGATTCACATGCTCATGAATATTCCCCGTCGTCAGGCTGGGAATCCTCTGTAAAGAAAATATCATTATCAGTTTCGTTTCTGATCTGTCTTTTTTAGTAGTAACCAATCACTGATCTCTGGGTCATACTGCCCCCAGCCAATGACTGTCCTCTCCCTAAGCCCCGCCTCTGGCAGCCATCCTCAGATTTTTACCGCACGTTCAAGTGCAGAATGATCCTCGTCGCACCGGCGTGGCCGAGGCAGATCTGTTTCCCGGACCTTCTGGACTTGTCAACGTCCCCAACAGTCAAGCTGCCGGCGGACGTGGATCTTCTCTCCAGAGAAGGAGGCGCCATTCTTCATCATGACCCAGAGTCGCTGAACTTGCAGGCCTGGCTCCTGCAGCACTAGAGTTTGGAGGGTACGATATCCCGGCTGACTGCAGAGAGGTTCTTGCAAAAGCCATAGTGTCCTCAACTCTCAAGTGCTTCGGACATAAGTGGAAGAGGTTCTCTGTCTGGTGCCGTGCACAGAAGATTAACCCTCTGCGGATTACGGCCCCTCAAGTACTGCCATACCTATTGTCGCTGGACTGGCTCACGCCTCCATCAAAATACATCTGGCTGCCATCTCCCGATATGCCAGGACTACGGGACGGCCGTCCTTGTGGTCTCATCGCCTGGTGAAGGAATTTATGTAGGGACTATTCCGATCGTTCCCGCCGGTGAAGGCTTCAGCCCCGGCGTGGGAGCTTAATGTGGTGCTGACAAGGCTCATGGGGGCCCCAATCGAGCATATGCATTTGGCGCCTTTGAGGTTCCGGTCGTGGAAGACAGCGTTCCTCGTGGCCATCACCTCTGCATGACAAGTGGGAGAGATCCAGGCCCTATCTTGCAAGCCTCCATACTTGACTTTTCACGACACAAGGGTGGTGCTGAGGACGCACCCCTCCTTCATGCCCAAGGTGACGTCGGACTTCCACCTCAACGAGCCCTTGGTGTTACCAGTTTTCTTCCCGTCGCCTTCGACGCCGGCGGAGAGGACTTTGCACTCGCTGGATGTAGCTAGAGCGCTGAAGTTCTACGTGGACCGCACGAAGAGTTTTCAGAAGACGTCACAGCTGTTTGTGAACTTTGGGACTGTGAATCAAGGGAAGGCTCTCTCGAAGACTTCCATTTCCAGATGGCTCTCCGGCTGCATCATGCACTGTCACCGATTGGCAAACCGACCGCTGCCCGGCTGTCCGAGAGCCCATTCGACCAGAGTGATCGCTGCTATCACGGCGTTCCTGTCTGGTGGGACCCTGCTGGACATCTGCAGGGCTGCTACGTGGAGGTCGATGCACACCGTCACAAGATTCTACTGCGTCGATTGGAACTCCAGGGAGGAGTCCAGGGTCGGCCAAGCAGTGCTGCGCAACCTGTTCGCTTAAGGTGAGCCTGTTGAGGAGGTAAGAGATGCTTAATGTTGAGTTGTTGTATTGCTTAATGTTGAGCCTGTTGCCACCTCCCGTGGTTGTGCATGTATGTACTGCTATGTATTCTTTTATTCATGAGCATGTGAATCCATGCCAGACCCCATGCTGGAGAAGGAACAAGTTACTTACCTGTAACTGTTTTTCTCCAGCATGGGTCTGGCATGGATTCACATGTGAACCCTCCCGCCTACCCCTCAGCGGCTCTTCACTTGGTCATACTGCCACTTTACGTGCTACCAAATCTGAGGATGGCTCCCAGAGGTGGGGCTTAGGGAGAGGCCAGTCATTGGCTGGGGGCAGTATGACCCAGAGATCAGTGATTGGTTACTACTAAGAAAGACAGATCAGAAACGAAACTGATACAGATTTTTTCTTTACTGAGGATTCCCAGCCTGACGACGGGGAATATTCATGAGCATGTGAATCCATGCCAGACCCATGTAGGAGAACAACAGTTACAGGTAAGTAACTTGTTCCATACTGGACACACCTGAATTCCAAAACAGCCTGGTGTGTTGGAACAGATATATAGATGATATTCTAATTATCTGGCAAAGCACTAGCAACTCATTTGATGATTTTGTTGCCTATATCAACAACAATAATTTCGGGATCACTCTGTCTGGTCATTCAAGTCACACTATGATTACTTTTCTAGACCTGGAAATTTTTGTCGAAAACAATGTACTTCAAACTAGAACCTTTCGCAAACCTAGAGCTGTCAATGCTGTATTTCACGCCTTAAATTGTCATCAAAAAGCCACTATACTTAATATTCCTAGTGGTGAATTCTATAGAGCGAGGAGGAATTGTTCAAAGGATACTGATTTCAAATCTGAATGTATACAACTCACTACTCGTTTCAGGCAACAAGGTTAACTGGCTTCTATATTGCATGAAGCATCCCACAAATACCAATCCGTGAAACAGGTTGACTTACTGGGCACCAAACCTCATGCTGATATTAAGCAAAGGCCCATTTCTATAATTACTCAATTCACAAGAGACTCCCCAACCTTGTTCAAACTTGCTTCCAAACATTGGCATCTCTTACATTTGGATCCAGACCTAACACCTTATATCTCTGAGAGGCCCAACTTTATTTTCACTAAAGCCAATACTCTTCGTAACAGACTCAGTCCCTCCTTTTTTGATCCCTCAAATGCAGTAAAACAAACAACATGGTTACAACAACCAGTGGGTTTTTTCAAATGTGGCAATTGCAACCAGTGCCAACTCACTTATCCCAGTTGTCATAATTTTGTCGATCAGAATGGGACTCAAATTGTAATTAAAGATTTCATCAACTGCAAAACCAAATTTGTGGTTTATGCAATCATTTGTGTCTATAATAAACTATACATAGGAAGCACGATCAGGCATTTGAGAATCAGCATTAGAGAGCATCTTTCAAGCCTCATTAAAACTGGTGTCAACTTACCATTAGCTTTGCACTTGTAAACGGAACACCAATTAGCCAATAAATCGGATATATGCTTTTTGGGTCTGGCAAGAGCCTCAATCAACAAACGTGGTGGCAATCTCTGCATGATACTGAGGCAGCTCGAATGCAAGCTTATCTGCCACTTTAAATGCACCACCGTCGGCCTCAATTCAGATCATGAAATGCATGTTTTTTTGTGAGCATTTGCATCTTCCCATTGATCCTTTTGTATCAATTACATTTCATTTGTTCACAATATCTATGGGTGACAAATCTCTGTACTCAGCATCCTTTTTGCCTTGCCAGGAGTTATCCATTTATTGTGCTTGCTTTTTAGTATTTGCATCCGATTGATCCTACTGTACCAATAATGTTTTGTTCACAATTCCTATGGCTGACAAATGATTCTATGTCAAGACCGGAGGCTCCCATTATGCTTCTCTTTCTTTTATTTAAATATTTAAAGAAAGGCTCAGCAGCAAGATATTTTTGTGCATCAAGTGTTATATGAGTAAACATAGAAAAGGGGGTGCACTAAATATATAATATAACAAGTAAAACATAACATAACAGTAGTATCTTCGGAGTTCTGAAGAAACAAACTCCATTTCCCAGAGTTCCCTAGTGTCACCAAAGAAACATCAACATGTGACTTAGTCCTCCAATGGGTGTCCTGATCCCTTCATAAACAGTCCTAAACATGATGCGACTTCCTCTTTCTTTGCTGCTCACAGCAAGAGATAAGTACCTTCATGTTTACCTCTGATTATAAACGTGATTTCATTTTTACATAATTGACATTGCTATATATGCTTAATTATTGTTTATGAGCGTACCTTGCCTTTAAATTGATTTCATTTTGCTCATTGCCTTCGTTGTTGACTCCGACGCCAGCTGCCTTCTGCTGGCGTCGGAGACCGCGTAATTCGAAGCCTCGCTTCGCGCTCGCTGACACAATCCGTCAGCTGCTTTCTTTCGGCGGGCTCGCGTCGGCTTCCCCGAACCATCGGTGCTCTCCTCGAGCACGGGGAAGCCGGCGCGGCTTCGCTACAGCTGTTTTTTTCTTCCGCTTCAGGCGGACTTCTCTGCGGGCTCGCGTCGGCTTCCCCGACCCATCGGTACTCTCCAAATCGAGTACGGGGAGGCCGGCGCGGCATTACTACTGCCCGCAGTGCCGCCCACTAACCACCAGGGGAGCTCCTGCTCTTCCTGGTCCCTTCCTCTATCCGGCGCTCGAGTGCGCATGACCCTCATTTATAACGGTCTCTGCGAACTCGAGCGCCGGAACTTCTCCTCAGGCGGCAGCTATTATACTTCTTTACATCGGACCGACAGGATTTCGCACGCGAGTGCGGGAAAAATATCGGCATACATAATTTGCATAAATTAAAAAAAAAAAAAAAAAAAAAAGAAGAAGAGAGAAAATCTCCCGTTCAGCATTCTATGAAGATTATAATAATAAGCTGAACTGATTTACTGGGCAGTGAGAGAAGGCGTTCAAGGGCCCAGAAGACAAGACAAAAAAAAAAAAAAAAAAAAAAGTGAGTAAGGTGCTTTAAAATTTATTATGGCAGCGCAGTACTCACCCCAATCAGATCAGGCCTGGTCTGAGACGGAGGAAGATCACTGCTATATAGATGAGGTGGCAATGGCTAACAGCTTACAAAAAGTACTGGGATCCTCTGTGGAAACCAGTATTAAGAAAGCAGTAACAGACATGCTCATTCCCATTCAACAACGCCTAGAAACTATGGAAGAGCATTTAAGAGGGACCTCCCCCCCTGGGAGAAAGAGAACGCAAAAGAGAAAGCACCTTACGGAAGGGGGATGTATACCGGCTCGCAAGAGCAGAAGCTCTATGACCCCCCCGAGCCAGCCAACAGATGCCACAGCTGCCGTTTCGGACGCCTTCTCCAGGCTGAAACAAGCCTTTATGAATAGGAAGATAACCTCTTCCCATGAACCCTCTTACCTAGAGGAAGAAATGAGGGAAAATGTACCCTCCAGCCCGGAGAGATACGGACAGGGCACTGAAGATGACCAAAACAAGAGCGTCTACGACGCTGATCCTTCTCAATCCTCATCTGAAGAGGAAATTCAAATAGAGGGTTCAAAGCCCTCTGGTTCTGGGACTGCGGCAGACCCCATCCCCAAGAACACTACCGTAAACAAGCCTCCTGCAGAGGGGATGTTTACTCCGGAAGACCTTATACATCCCAGATCCACAGACTGGGAACCATCTTCAAAGACATCAAGATACATTCATTTCAGGCTACGTAAGCCACTGGATAAAGAAGTTAGAGCTAGACTTCGAGCGGAATGTCCACGTCCGGATATTGCGGACAAAGTGGCTCTAACACCAGAACTAGATTCGAAAATGATTACCTTTCTAGGTAAAAATGTAAAAGACCCAAGGAAAGGCATAGACCGTGCCTGGAAGTCCTGCCAGGACAAAGTACTAGACGTAGCAGGGCCACTAGCCAAGATTTCAGATCTAGCGGAAGAAGCAATAAACTCCTCTAACCCCATTGACCCGATAATACTTTCTGGTTGGGTTCAACGAGCAATTTGCCTTCTAGGCAACGCCAGTTGTGCTATTTCGACAGAACGCCGAAAAGGCATTCTATATAAAATAGACGCCAAACTGAGCGAGCTGGCAGACACAGAGTCCGGTCCAACAGCACAAGGTCTGCTTTTTGGAGATCCTTTTATGAAGGAAATGGCGAAATTCGTGGGAACATTTACAGCATTGGACAAAGCACAAGCCTCCATAAAAAGAGTCTTCGCGTCCAAGGTTTTCACCAGGGCCGGACGAGGCAGAGGTCGCTCCTCCGGCCGTTATTTCTTCGACAAAAGATCTCAACACTCCAGAGGCCAGCATAACTCCTGGCAAGAGCGCTCCGACACTTTCTTTCCCTCAAGAGGTCGTGGAAGAGGGCGCCCCTGGAGAAGATCGGCCAGATACCCAGCCCAACAACAATCTACAGGTCAGTGTGCTTATAGCAGCGCCAGCGCCCATGACTCCTATAGGGGGGAGGTTAATGATGTTTATAAATGCTTGGGATACCTTATCAGGAGACGCCTGGGTCAGGGACACAGTTCGGGGCCTACGCCTAGAATTTTTCGAGCAGCCCATTCAGACATGTCGCCCTACTCCAATAGTAATGTCTCAGACAGATCAAATCGCTTTAGACAGCGAAATACACAATCTTTGTCTGAAGAGAGCAATTCGCCCCTGTCAAAGCCAGGGAGTGTTTTTCAGTCCCATATTCCTAGTCCGCAGGAAAGAAAAAGTACGACCAGTCATAAACCTCAAAGCTCTCAACGAATACATCATTTACCGCCATTTCAAAATGGAAGGTATACACATGCTCAGAGATCTTCTGAGACCAAACGATTGGCTCATGCGTCTAGACCTGAAAGACGCCTACTTGACGATACCAATTCATCAGGCACATACGAATTACCTGAGATTTTCCTGGAAGAATCGAGATTGGGAATTCACAAGCCTACCTTTCGGGCTCTCTTCAGCGCCTTGGGTTTTCACCAAGCTTCTAAGGTCTGTAGTAGCTCATCTAAGAGAGCAAGGTGTTCGTCTTATTATTTATCTAGACGACATCATTTTTATGGCACAATCGCAAGAGCTAGTTCAGAAAGACACCAAACTAGCTATAGACTTGCTACACAGTCTCGGCTTCCTTATAAATTGGGAAAAGTCAATTCTTCTTCCATCCAAGACCATGGAATTTCTGGGCTTCGTCGTGGACACCCAGAATTGTCAACTCCGACTCCCAGCAGCCAAGATCCATTCTACCAAAAGGGAGATTTGCAGGATTCTGCAGAAGGACCTGTTCTCTCTTCGAGAACTAGCAAGAGTGATAGGGCTGCTATCCTCCTCCATTCAAGCGATATTTCCCGGCCCTCTTCACTATCGCGAATTGCAAAGACTGAAAGGCCAACACTTAAGACACAGTCTTTCATACTCTCAACTCCTAACATTATCTCCCCAAGCGAGGACAGAACTCAATTGGTGGCTCACCCACATGGAGGCCTGGAACGGCAGAGCCATTTTCGGATCTGCTCCAGATATCATCATCGAGTCAGACGCCAGCCGCTCCGGATGGGGAGCGAGATGCGGCTCTATAGCCACAGGAGGGACCTGGTCCTATCAGGAGCTAGGCCTGCATATCAACTGCCTAGAACTTCTGGCAGGTTCCTTTGCAGTACGCTCCTTTGCCAGAGACAGAGTGAGTTGCTGTATCTTGCTAAAAATGGACAACATTTCCGCGGTAAGGTACATCAACCATCTAGGTGGCACCAAATCAAGACCTTTAGCAGAATTAGCCAAGGACTTCTGGCCCTTCTGTCTGGCGCATCGAATCTCAGTCACAGCAGAATATCTTCCCGGCCTATCAAATGTGGTAGCGGACTGGTACTCCCGCCACTCCACAGACTACAGCGACTGGAAGCTCGACAGAGGAGTCTTCCTCCGCCTCCAGGAGATTTGGGGCCCAATGTTCATAGATCTTTTCGCCTCCAGACTCAATACTCAGCTACCACGGTTTTACAGCTGGAGACCGGATCCAGCAGCAACAGCAACAGACGCTTTTCTCCAACAATGGTCCCAAGGGGTACTCTATGCCTTTCCCCCATTCACCATGATAGCGAGGACCCTGGCGAAGGCCCGTCTGGAACATTCAGACTTAGTCCTCATAGCACCGGTCTGGACATCTCAGACCTGGTATCCAGTCCTTCTGGAACTTTCCTCGGATTTTCCAATCCTACTACCCCAATTTCCAGATCTTCTTCTAGATCCTTCAGGGCAGAGACACCCTCTTCTTCTCAACGGTTCTCTGACCCTGGCAGCATGGAGGATTTCAGGGCAAGATGGAGAACTCCAGGCATGTCACACAGGGCGATCAGTCTCATTGAGGAAAGCTGGGCTCCTGCCACCCTTAAGAGATATTCCAACTCTTGGGGCACCTGGAGCACCTGGTGCCAGGAAAAAGGCTTACATCCAATTTCAGCACCTGTAGAGGAAATCTTGAATTTCTTAGCATCTCTAGTAGAAAGAGGGCTCGCCTACAGGACAGTGAACGCATATCGTTCAGCGATTTCAGCTGGTCACGACCTCATTGAAGGAATACTAGCTGGTGAACACCACCTCGTCTGCAGATTATTAAAAGGAGTAAGACTTACAGTCCCGCCCCTTTCCCGCTATGACAAACTCTGGGACGTTAACAAAGTATTGAATCTTTTCCTTTCATGGCATCATAATGAGGAACTATCACGTACAGCCCTCTCGGGCAAGCTTACTACTTTACTCTGCTTAGTCTCCTGCAGGAGAGTCTCTGATGTCAGAGCCCTTGACCTAGCAGGCAGAACCTTTTCTCCTGACGGTATTGTATTTCACATACACAGAAGAACGAAATGTAACTCTAGGGTAATTTCTTACCCCGCCTTCAGGGACCAACCCAAACTTTGTCTGGTGAAATGCCTGAAGGTTTATGAAGAAAAGACAGCCCCCCTTAGGGCCCTCCCCAACGGGCAACTACTGATAGCTCTGCGTAAACCACACAAACCAGTTTCCGCCCCCACTTTAGCGTGCTGGGTGCGCTGGACTCTAAATCAAGCCGGGATAGATACCCAGCACTTCGGAGCTCACTCTGTGAGGGGAGCTATGGCCTCTAAAGCCTTTCAGGCTGGAGTTCGACTAGAAGACATTATGAGAATGGCAGACTGGGCAAGCGAATCAGTATTTAAACAATTCTACTTGAAACCAGTAGATCAACCGGCATCTATTGTGGTGAGTAAGCTTTAAACAAGCATAATGGGAGCCTCCGGTCTTGACATAGAATAAAGATTTTCCATAATAACTTACTAGAAAGTCTTAATTCTATTAAAGACACGGAGGCGAGCATTATCCCACCCAATGAGAAAATAATACTGTACTTCTCTCCTAATTGTGACAATGTATTATTATAAGTTACTAAACCTCACAAAGAAATGATTGCATTTATGAGAAATAAATAAATAACCAATGACATTTTCTCCCACCCCGATAAGGGAACTAGGGTTGTTATATACATTAAGTAATTTGCTTTCTATCTCCTTTTTCGACAGCGCCTGCCGACAAATCCACTTGATCAGCTGTTCAACAGATCTAACAACTTCAAGTGCTACCTTTCCATGGACAACCAAGTTCGCAGCTTCGAAAGAGGAAGTCGCATCATGTTTAGGACTGTTTATGAAGGGATCAGGACACCCATTGGAGGACTAAGTCACATGTTGATGTTTCTTTGGTGACACTAGGGAACTCTGGGAAATGGAGTTTGTTTCTTCAGAACTCCGAAGATACTACTGTTATGTTATGTTTTACTTGTTATATTATATATTTAGTGCACCCCCTTTTCTATGTTTACTCATATAACACTTGATGCACAAAAATATCTTGCTGCTGAGCCTTTCTTTAAATATTTAAATAAAAGAAAGAGAAGCATAATGCTCGCCTCCGTGTCTTTAATAGAATTAAGACTTTCTAGTAAGTTATTATGGAAAATCTTTATTGTACTTTACATTCCTTTTTGCCTTGCCAGGAGTTATCTATTCATTATTGTGCTTGCTTTTCAGCATTTGCATCTTATTGATCCTACTGTACCAATAACGTTAATCTTGTTTAGACTCTACATGGCTGAGAATTCACTGTTCCTTGCATCCCTTTTGCCTTGCTATGAGCCACCCATCCATTTATGTTTGCTTTTCAACATTTGTATATAGACAATATCTTTCATCAATATGCTTATTAACTTTCTTTGCACTCCATGGTAATTACCCTGCACCATTAATGTGTGATATTGGCAATTTTTACTTTTGCTCACACTAATAATGTATTAATTTGCATATTGTTTTGTCAAAATCTGATGTATTTCATACACATGGATTTTCACCAATGCTTGCCTCCCATTCCATTTTATTTTTCTAAAATGGTATTGAACCTGGGGACAATGATGCTATCTCTGTCGTTTTATCTATGTAATACTGACACCTCTGCCAGCCCGTTTGTTTTGTGAATCTTTGTCATGAGAATCATTCTTGCTTTGAGATTTATCTCACAATTCGCAATGTGCTGTGGGAATCTGCTTATTTCATCCACACATGCTTTATGCTGTTCTTAACTTTTATAGTGACCCCAGTCACATGTCAATGTACTCTAGACACTTACCACCTTAGTCACTCTGTGCTACGCTTTTGCTCATTATCAAATCAAGCACACACTACATGCTGCCCCTAATTACTTACTTCAGTGATTTTGGCCATACTTTGACTTCTTGTTGACATACAAGCATCACAATATTTATCTCCGGTAATGCCATTGTTTATGGGCCGCATAGAATGACGCGCACTGACGTCATGCGCAATGCGAGAGCGTGATGTCACCCGCAAAACGTGTACATGATGTCACGCGCGCGACACAGCCGCCTTGTACTTTGCAGCCATTAATGTACCAGTCTCTTGAATCACACACACGGACGTTTTCTCACTTCTGCATGGGGATTTGACCCCATCACTTTTGAGAGCATACTGCTAAAGGTAATTTGACCTTTTTGGGATACTGCATTATAAATACACATGCAACTGTGAATTATTTTCACAATTTGCCCAAAAACTTTACCTTTTCGAATTGGACCTATTTTCAAGCATGACCTCTACCGGATGGTAAGTCTGCTTATTTTTACTGTACATTTTGGGCAGTAATTTTGCCAGTATATATACTTGTGAATAGGATTTATACTTGCTTATTCAAATTTAGACCTCAAACTGAAATTGTTAACCTGAGAGTGTGCAGGAATGCAGTACATTATTAGTCTGCATAATTAAGGAGGAAGTTCACTCAAAAATTTTATTGTCTCAAAAGATGGGCCATAATAGAAAATATGTATAATATGTATAAAAAAAATATTTGTAAAGAAAGTTCCTTTGTAAATTTTTGAGCAAATGAGGCTCAAAGTCAAAACGTTCAAGCACTAGGAGTCATCCATTTTGTGTAACGAATGAGCCTCCTGTGCTTGTGTTAAACTCTGCTCTCGCGGCAATAATGAAGCTTTTGCTTATTACAGCGGATAGCAGAGAATGCTGTCAGGCTCCTTCCTGCCCTGCTGGTAAGTGCTTCTTTGTTTTACTTCTTTGCCGGGCTCCCCTGAGCTGGGGAAGCCCGGGAAACTTCAAGCAAAAATCCAGGCATTCTAAATGCAACTGTGCTGTATTTAAGATTGCTGTGGCTTTCTTTTTGAGTCTCGCGGGCTCTCGCAAATACTCACAAAAAACATGCATTTCATGATCCGAATTGAGGCCGACGGTGGTGCATCTAGAGTGGCAGATAAGCTTTGTACTTTGCGGCCATTAATATACCAGTCTCTTGAATCACAAACACGAACTGGACGTTTTCTTACTTCTGCATGGGGATTTGACCCCATCACTTTTGAGAGCATACTGCTAAAGGTAATTTGACCTTTTTGGGATATTGCATTATATATACACATGCAACTGTGAATTATTTTCACAATTTGCCCATAAATTTTACCTTTTAGAATTGGACCTATTTTCAAGCATGACCTCTACCGGATGGTAAGTCTGCTTATTTTTACTATACATTGTTTTGGGCAGTAATTTTGCCAGTATATATACTTGTGAATAGGCTTTATACTTGCTTATTCAAATTTAGACCTCAAACCGTTTTGTTTGCCCTACTCAGGGTTTCTTTATTATTTTTTCAGGTAATAATTCTACTCACTTTCCCAAACTAATTTGTTCTTCTTGCATCGGGGTACACGGTATGTTGCAACTTCCCACATGCCCATTTTCGAATTTTATTTTTACTTTTCTTTTATATGAATGATCTCCAATGAGTTCTCATTAACTGGTATTTTTTTGTTTTTTGTTTCTTTTTTTGGATCATTATAGTTCTTTCCTACTGGCTTCAACCAATTAATGAACACTGGTATGATTTTGCCTTTACTTTTACAATTTGTATGTTTTTTTCTTGCAATTTGGATGTCACACTATTTGCCTATTTTTTTTCATTTGTATACATGACCATATCACTATTTTATGTTATCATTTGGACTAATATACAGCCTTGATAATGACTGGATAGGTCGAAACATGTGTCGGCTGTCCGACGATCAATAAATTGTGCATTGAATCGAATGACTATGTACTTCTCGTGGACTTTCTAACTAAATCTGTGGGTCTGCGCACTGTGCTCACCTTCATTGTTTAGTTTTCAATTGACCTGTCCTGGTGCTTACTAGGGGGCATCAGTGGAAGGGTGCCAACGCAGCAGGCCCAAATATTACTTAAAACTTGTGGTACCAACCAGCGCACTGTTTACTTACGTCCCCCAGATCCTCTTACTGGTGGTATTTATAACTGCTGTTACTTTGGCTTTAAGTCTCCTGGGCTCCCCTGAGCTGGGGGATTCTGGGAGACCTAAAGCGAAAGTACTGGCAATTATAAATACAAAATTGTATTTAGGTTTGCCGTGCCTTTTGTTTCAAGTCTCCTGGGCTCCCCGGCTCAGGGGAGCCTGGGAGACTTGAAACAAAAGTGTCTTCAGTTATAAATACAACGTTGTATTTATAATTGCCGGTACTTTCGCTTTAAGTCTCCCGGGCTCCCCCGAGCCAGGGAAGCCCGGGAGATCTGAAGCAAAAGTACCGGCAATTATAAATACAATGTTGCTGTATTTATGTTCACCGTGTCTTTCGTTTCAAGTCTCCCCAGCTCGGGGGAGCCCGGGAGACTAGAAACGAAAGTACCTGCAATTATATATACAACAATGTTGTATTTATAATTGCCAGTGCTTTGGCTTTAAGTCTCCCGGGCTCCTCCAGGCCAGGGGGAGCCCGGGAGAATTAAAAAGAAGGTCCAGACAATTATGAATACTTTGCCGGCCACCGGCAGAGTATTCATATTTGCTGTGACTTTACTTTTCAGTTTCCCGTTCTCGGGAAACTAGAAAGGAAAGTTGCAGCAATTATGAAAACTCTGTCGGCGGCCGGCGAAGTATTTATAAATGCTGTGTTTTTCATTTTACATTTTCTGGGCTTCGAGAGCACAGAAAACGTAAAATGAAAGTCAAGGCAATTGTAAACACTGTGGCAGCCTCTTCTCCATGTTAAGCTCTGCTCTCTGGCAGCAGTAAGCAAAAGCTCCCAGTAGGGGGCTTTTGCTTGATTAATGCCACCCGAGCAAAGCTTAACATGAACAGAGGAGGCTGATCATTTCACAAAATGGATGCCCCCATGTAAAACATTGAGCCTCATTTGCTCAAAATTCTACATAGGAACCTTTCTTTAAAAATATTTTGTATATATCTTTTTTATTATGGCACATCTTTTGAGACAATACAATTTTTGAGTGAACTTCCCCTTTAAGCAAGCATGGAACACACTGGGATCTGTAATATGGAAACATATGTGGATCCCCAAACAGGAAATATACCGAAATCCAGTAAGACTGGGAAACTAATGGGATCTTGAAAACTGGAAAATAATGGTGTGGGAGAATCCGACGAGGTTTTTTGGGCTTTTACACTGTTTGGTCGATCCTTGTACACCTGTTGAAAGCACAAACATTACAAAGGCTGCTCTTGTAACTTCGGTCAGACCTGGCGGGCGCAAAGGCACCCGCGAGCAGACCTCGTAGTTTGCTGGTATGGTAACAACAGTACCGGCAAGGTTACTGGTACCGTTGTTACTATACCGGCGAACTCATATTGTTTTAAATCCATTGTTGGTGGAAGCCCAAAATGCTAATCTTGTTTCTCGAAGTGCCCAGGAATCCAATGCATCTATATCCTCTATTTTGATTGAGGAGAACCAACGCGTATACCCGGCGATACAAACAGACTCAGTTCCAGGTGTGCCACAACATTTAAAAGATAGGCTTTGCCCTGTTATAACACCTATTGTACCTGAAGATGAAGTAGATATGAATATAAAGGTACAAGTGCAAACATCATTAATTGACGATTTGACATCTAGAGTGGGGCCAAATAGTATACTACTTTCTGATAGTCCTCTTTTGTTGAGCAGCTATGCTAATAGTGTGTCGGCAAGTCAAAACATACTGTGGACCTCATTATAAGGTTGCCGGTCCGGAAACTACGGACCGGCAAACTACGAGTTCTGCTCACGGGTGCCATTGCAGCCGCCAGGACCGGCACCCACAAGCAGAGCATCTCGGATGCACAGGCACCGTTTATAACAGTGCCTGTGCATCTGGCTTCCCCATTCCCAGTATAGGGAATGTGGAAGAATTTTTTCCGGTGTCCAGGAATGGGCAAATACCGGGTCCGACAAGGCTGTAATGACCCGGTAATTGCCCATTTCTAAGCGCTGGAAAAAAATGAATACCGGCGGCGGCTACCGCCAGGGTTGTAATGACCCCCACTGTATTTAGTGCTTTCAGGCGGTCTATTGGAGTTCGGGAAAAGGAATCATCAAGTGGAAGGCATGACACATGTGACGACTCTAGGCCTAAGGTATACAGTATTTTGAGAGGGGCGGTTGGTGGACATGAATCTTTTTGATAGGGCGGGCAATACTCTACCAGTGTTGGACAACATAAGCGAGTTGACTGGTAATAGAGCCAAGGCCTCTGGTACTCGAAAGCTTAGATTGAGAACCCCTTCATTATATGGCCCTCGAGGCAAGAACTCGCATAATGACTTACCCAGCAATAGGGTGTGTGTAAACAAATTATCGGTAGAAATTCTACTAAAAGAAGATAACGATTTATGCCTAAATAGAGCTAACATTCTGGCACTGTTCATGGAAGTTCCCAATCTGAGACTCGTAACAACAAAGGACATTGAAAGGGTTGGTTTCCCAGATCCTTCGAGAACAGAATGGGCCACGCTGAATTAACGTGTATGACACTATATTAAGAGAAGGTGTCCATTTGAAACAATTGGGTTTTTAAAGCTTAGAATTTTCCAACACAGTATAAACCCAGTGGAAGAGAGGAATACACATATTGTGATTACATTGAATAATGGTCAGAATAAAGGCAGGGATGTCTTCTTTGTAAACTGTGAGAAGGCGTTCATCCCGGTCCAAAGAGATTGGTCATGGGTGGTACCAGTTCTACATGTCTCAGGGCAGTAGCTCAGTTCAAGAGCCGAAAGGGATCTTTAGCCCATTAGCCAAATTTAAGGTTTTCTCATGGAACACTCAGGGTCATACTCACCTGTTTACTAATATTGAGGTAGCCGGGAAGATAAGAACTCACAACGTGGTTATGCTTCAGGAAACATGGCTTGTGCACTGCCCCACTTAACATGGGTTTGAAGTCTTTACTCAGTCAGCCCGAAAGAGTAATAGGGGTCATCCTGACAGCAATCAAGTCAGAAAGGGGGATGAAAGCTAGTATGGTGTCGGTTTCCCTTTTAGGCACCCTGTTTGTAGAAGTTAAGTTGGGTGGTGATATGTGTCCGACAAGCATCCCCCTAGTCAATATCTACTGGCATGTTGGTATTTGTAACATTGAGGGGTTTTTGGAGGATTTATCTCGACTAATCCTATTATGGAAACAAAACAATGAGGATGGATCAATATTGTTGCCTGGGGATCTTAATTCTCAATGTTCAATGCTTGGAGTAGATGAGGATGAGTTTGGGTCTTTAACCATTTTTGGAACAAGCACAGCCAATGACATGAATGGAAGGAAATGGTCCTCGTGCCTGTCTTCTGTGGGCTTGAAAATGTTAAAAGGCGCTATACTGGGAGACATTCCGGGCAATCCTACATGGCACAGGAGGTCAAGAGAATGAATCCTAGATTACAGATTTACGGATGAGTATCTTTTTGAGCGCTGCAGTTATATGCAGGTAGATAAAACGTCCTGGAGCAATCACAATACGGTGAGTGTTGAGTTTTCAATTCTTATAGGAATGTCTTATAAAGGGCCCCAATAGAACGGTAGCCAGTCCATCCATCGAAAAAGTTTCCAACAAAACTTTTTCCAACGAAAATGTTTCCATCAAATGCATTTATGTCTGGGGTAAAGGGTTAATTTTGTTTGGGGTGGGTTTTTAAGGGTAAAAAACAGTGGGCTGGGCGGGGACCCCCCAAAAAGAATTTACAAAAAAATGCATTCGATGGAAATGTTTCATTGGAAAACTTTTACTTTCGTTGGAAGGTTTTCCATGCAAAGACTAGTAACCAATAGAACGTGTGGTTAATACAAGCAGA
This sequence comes from Ambystoma mexicanum, assembly GCF_040938575.1. NCBI lineage: Eukaryota > Metazoa > Chordata > Amphibia > Caudata > Ambystomatidae > Ambystoma > Ambystoma mexicanum. The sequence goes on from NC_090932.1 coordinate 1,571,099,215, forward strand.
AATAGACTTACATGGAACGAAGGACTCATTAGACACGTTAATGGGGATGTGGCAGCATTGCTAAGCTGGTGTACGTATGAGTGGAAACCCCTTACTTTTAACTTATGTATGAGAATACGGTCATGGAACTGATAGAGGGGGTTATATTCATAGAAATATAGTACACAGGGAGCAAAGCAGGGGGGGAGCCCCACCGCCACCCTTACGATCAGGAGACTACCTTAGCTAAAAATTATATGCGACTAAAACTCAGGGATATGACCAGGCTTAGAATAAACATAGGCGTTAAAATACCCTTGATTAAAAACGTTAAGAAAAGCTTTAGAAACTGGACGAGACAACATCGCTCAGTTATGCTACAAAGGGAAGCTGAACTAATGCTTGGAATTCTTAAAAGTAGGAACACCAGTGAATTGTGGAAGGTAATTAATGCCCTGGAGATTAGTCATGTCGCTTGTCAAACTAATTGTGTGATGGAGGCAGATTGGGTCTTCTATTTTGAGACTTTGTGTTCTGCAAGTAGTGCATCTGGAGAGTTTAAGTGTGGCGGACATTATGGGAATACCCCGGAGTGGAAATTGGAAGTGAATATAGAATTGATTCAGGATGTGATTCACCATATCAGTGACTATGGGGGCACCAGGTCCAAATCAATTATCCAATATGTTATTTAAAGGAGACTCTGTCACTTGGGCTTCTATCTTCTCTATACTGTTCAAAGAGATTGTTGCATTGGAGCGGTTTCCAGAAAGCTGGCATATATTATACGTAATCCCGATATGCAAGAGGGGTGCAAAGACCGATCCTAAGAATTATCGTCCTATCTCAATAATGGATGCAGACAGTAAGGTCTTTGCATCCCCCTTATTGTCCCATCCAGAGAACTGGGCTCTCGGTGTTAGTTGTTTGAACAGGTATCAGACCGGATGTAGGAAAGGCCACAACACTTCAATTATTGGTTTTGTAGTCAAAAACCTGCAAGAACTAGCGTGGTCTAAAAGGTATCAGTCAGTACATATGGCCTCGATAGATTTGTCAGCAGCCTTTGATAGAGTCGCTCAGCAGCATTTCTGGGCTAAGCTGGTGAAATGGGGTATCCCGGAAGGGTTACTAAGATTGATAATTGCTTTACATGATAATTCAGCCATAAAAGTTAGACTGAACCAAGAAGGCTCACTCTCATGTAAAATTGAACCAAGCTCCGGTTTGAAGCAGGGATGCATTTTGGCTCCCTCCCTCTTTAATTTACATGTAGCTGGCCCTGGGGAGTATGTGACTCCAGTATCTTTTGTCCTGCCTAGGCTGGGTCAAATAAGTATTATACAGTTAGCCTATGCTGATGACTTTTTACTTTTCGACTGTACCCTAATTGATCTTAAGAGTCTTTTAAATACATGTAAGGACAAAAGATAACCTCCTGAGATTTAGCTCTGGGTAGACCAAGTTCTTATACAGTTTAAAAATTAGAAAGCAGACTTTGATTTCAGTGGAACTTAGATGGAGATAACTTAGTGTTGGTAGATGGCATAGTTTATCTAAGTTTCCCTATTTTTTGCCGACCCCAGAAAGCCAAGATATGCTCTATTTTGAAACTCAAGGCAAACATATTAGCAAATCAGATGATTAGAGTAAATCGTAAACATGGTACATTTTCAGTTATCCTAGTATTACGCTGTTCCTAAAATAATATATGGTGTTGAATTGTTACGTCTCTGGGCTCAGGAACTGTTATGTAAGTTGGAAGCAATGATGTGGCATAAAGCCTTGAGCGTTCCTAATACAGTTCCAGTGGCTGCTATTCGCTATGAACTTAGAGTCAAGTCCCTCCCGGTAAGAACAAAATGGAGGCTATTGTTGAGTTCAGGGTTTGGCCACAAATGACTCTGACACTCCAGTGAACTGTTAACTTATTTACTTAAGTTCAGGTACATCAAATACAGTTCTTAGAGTCAGGTAAGTAAAAGGGGACATAGGACACCCACCGGCATCCTCTCTCAGGGCTTACATCCTTGCAACTCACAAACCTGGAACTCACTCATAGATAAACATTCTAAGCCGTGCATTCCATCTCAAGATTCTAGTCACTTGCACCAGATGAATGCAAAGTTAATCACAACAGCTATTTTCATTGTATCAAGGTTTAATCATCCCTATTGCCAACTCGATTTATGAGGATTCGGTTTCTGCATTGAGTTAAAATAAAGAGCATATTTTGTCTTGTTTTAAGGAGGAGTGTGAATTATTACTCGCAGAATGTGGAAATCTGCGCGTCTCACATGTCATTGCAACATCCTGAAGGCTGTGCGCGAGACGCCCAGTGAAGGCGCACACCGCCCAGCGCACACACCTAAAAAGGGGGCGGAACACGCGGAATGGGGAACAACACGCAAAAATGTGGGCGTTACAGGGGAAGTACCGCTGTGAAATCCTTGCAACACCCACACGCGCGCTAACAACACGTATTCATGGAATCGAACAGGGCAAACCTGCGTGCGCCAAAAGACGCGCAAAGCCAGAAACACGTACACCAGGCGAAAGCTGGCGTAAGTGCCCCCGCTCAGCATAAAAGTGCGCGCAAACAACAAACAAGCTCATACAGCTTTGATGAATGTACCATTCCTTGCAGCAGTGATCGTGGGACACTGCAGGAGGATGAGGAGGATAGCAAGGCCCCGCATTTATTTTACCCAGGACCAGCCTTTTTGGGATGCCTGATGACAATGTCTATGGCAGGTATAGGTTTCCCCCCATATCATCCTAGACCTGGTCACTGAGTGGGAGGTGTTAGGCAGAATCCAGTGAAGTTCCCTTAGGGAGCACTACACCAGATTAGGACTACAGGTGAGAGCTATAAATCCCCTTTGGTATCAGTCTGTACCACAAAGATTTAGTTGGTAGCTGTAGCTGAGCAGTAAGACTTATCTCAAGAGGGAGATGAGCAGTATTCAGGGTTTACACAATAGGCCTATTCGACTGTGGAACAAGGAAACACTGACCACAGCTTTGTATTTAAAAAGTAAATATATATTTATTTTATACACTTCTAATAAAACACATGTATCACAGTCATCAAGCAAGTTAAATTAAGTCAAAGGAAAAATATACACACTCCCAAATTGAATTGTAGGCCAAGTGAACCAGAGTGAAAACTGAGCAAAATGGCACAGTGACAACTACACACAAGGGATCCTCTAACAATTCCACTCAATGGAGGGAAAACACAAGTTAGCTAGAAATAGGTTCTTCTACACCTAGCAACACTTCCCATCAGTTTGTGAACCAGTTCAGCAAGACAGTACAGTATAGGCAATACTTAAAATGAAAACTGAGCAAAATGGCATCTCACACTGTTTAAGATTGGGAAGGAAAGGAAGTTAAAAGAAATAGGTGCACCAACACAGTTCTCAGTGAGATTCAATCTCGAGAAAGCAGATCTAACAAATGTGACCAGAGTCAGTAGGCCTGTGCCAGAGTCAGTGGTACAGGGCAAGGGCCTAGGAGCAAAAATGTTCTTGTAGCTGCAGTCAAGTCTTTGGTTAACAAATTTGAAAAGGTGGTTGCAGAAGTGAAAAGACAATGTTAAGAGAGGGGGGGCGGCCAACCCAACAGGTAGGTAAAGGATTTAAAACACCTTTAACACTACCGCGAAGAAAGGGCGGCCTGGTGGAACAATGTACCTTAAATGAAGAAGTGGCTCCTGCGGTGGCAGTTGTTCCTGGTAGTTCCTGCAGTTCGGGTGATCCAGCAGAGGAAGAGAGGCTCTCGTCGTGGAGGAAGTTTCGAGTTACTGCATTACCCAGGGATGAAACCAGCCGCGGTGCTGCCCGACGAATAAAAGGTACGCTCCTTTAAATTGCGGTCCGGGTGGACTAGTGCCTGGCTATCCGGCCTCCGAGTACAGGGTACGGGAGGTTTGACCAAGGCAGGTCCGGGAAGGTGATTGGCAAACTGGTTGGCCCCACCAGCTCAAGGGAAGAAGGCTCTTGCAGATGAAGATCTTCTCTCGTCGTGTGGAGAAAAGTGGTGAGACGCTGCAGCAGGGCGTCACCAGTGGTTCAGTCATTCCAGATGTCTTTGGCTTCTCTCCTCTTCGGCTTCTTAGTTCCAGGGGCGATGTCTTGCTCTTCCAGTCCTCAGGACCCTGCTTTTATGCAAAAAGATCCCCATTCATACAGCCTAGCTGTCACTCACACAGTGGAGTGGTTATCATGGCGGGGGACCCTCCAGCCTATCAGGATAGAGTGCAACATGGGTTGCTCAGGCAACCCTGTCCAAGGGTCCTACTCCCCCACCCACACAATGGACCCACCCCAGACTCAGTGGCGCCGAAAGGATGGCTTCTCGGTAGAAGCCCGCCAAAAGGACGAACAAAGGATCCCCGACTTGGGTTAGGAGTGTAAAGAAAGACATGAGAAAGAAGTTATATTAAAGTTCTGGCAAATAAAACCTACCGAGCAAAGTTAATATTAAAATGCACCGGCGGTATGTTAGAGGTTGTCAGCAAATGTGGTAGCCTCGAACAATGGGAAAATCCCACAGGAAAATATTTGTGGTCGAATATTTATGGTAGTAACCACTGCCACCAGCCAGAAACATTTGAGAGAGGTACTGTAGGGTACACTCTCGAAAATGAACGTAGGGGAAAAACTATTAACCCCTTCCAGTACCTCCATAGTAAGGTGGGTTGTACTGGTTTAGTTCATATGATTTGACTAGTAAAGTCAATGGGGACTTTACATGCTATGGGAGACAGTAGTCAGTCCCAGGGTATGGAGTCTATGTTTGGGGGTCGCTACGACACCCCTGTGTCACTGCACTGAGGGTGCTGTGTAACACAAATCAATAAAGATGGTTCCTATGGGGTTGAGAAAGATCCCATAGACATTAAACACAAAAATAGCCTAGAACAGACCTAGCAAAAATGCCTAAGAGTGGGAAAAAGAGTCTCACTCTTAGCAGGTAAAAAGAAACAACCCCTTCAAATCCAGCAAAGCTGCCCGGGGACTCTAGGTAAGAGAAATTAGCCAAAAATGAGAATTCTCCCTAACAGGAGGATGGCCTCACATCACCCACCCTGTGCTTCCAAGCACTGAGCCCCTTGGAAAAGGTGCTCAATGTACTGCATTTTTTGGCCACTGGGTCATTTCAGCGGACAACTGCCATAGTTAGGGGCGTCTCACAGCCCACGCAGTCACGCTGCCTACACCAGGTGTTGGGAATCATGACTGCACGGCCCTCAGTCCGCATGCACATATACATGCCCAGAACACCCGCAGAAAGGCAGGTCGTGGTCCAGGACTTTTACGGGGTGGCACACTTCCCCAAAGTGCTAGGTGCCATTGATTGCACCCATGGGGCTCTACGTCCACCCAGGTCCACTGAACACATCTAATGCAACCAAAACACAGAGATACACTTGCACACCAGATTGTCAGTAAAATTTAACAAGAATTGCTTTTTGACTCATATTCGATGGAATACGTAAACAAAATTTTGAGGTGCAGGGGAGAAAGACTCAGCCTTGGTATCTAGGCAGGAATATACTAGAAAACAAAGAAATCCAAATTTTGGAAAGCTACGTCCCCTGCACACTTTCCGTAAGGCAGTAAGCCTAAAAGATATAATGGGAGGTCTGTCTGGTTTAGGAAAGACTTTTTTTTTATATATAAAACACATTCAGTGTTTCAACTTTAAAGTGACAGTGTTCTGCAAACCAATAAATTCAAAAAATGACATACAATAATTCAGTTAGTTTAGGGGAAAAGAGGTTGGCCCAACGCGTTTCGAGATTCATATTCTCTTCATCAGGGGCATATATTTTCAAAAATTCTTTCACATTGATCTACAAGAAATTAATCAGACATTTACTGATGTTTTGAAGGTCAGAAAAGAATCAAATAAAGTTAAATCACTTTTTTATAACCAAAAATCAAAAACAATTTTTGTAGAAGGGCATCCTATTGCAAGTACCTCTATGAATCCGACTTTGCTAGGGTACAATTGTTAAAAAAAAGGGTAACTTAATGCATGTTATACATTGGTAACTTGTTATTATGTCACACTGCATGATGTATGACCAAGAATGAAAGCTTTAGAGATTTCAACAAATTAAAAACCTTTGATTTGATGGATGGAATGTCTTGAGACACAACAATGCCTAAATTTGAAATAAGGAAAAGGAGGGGAGAAGAAGAACTCACCCTTCTTCCAGTTCGATAGTGGAATGGGATTCAAAGTGAGGGCAGCGATTTTTGGTGGTGGTGTGGGTAGGTAGCTCCGTTCTCCTATGGGAGAATAAGAGCATAAGCACCTGTAACGTGTGTAGGCTAGGAGGTAGCCCAATAGTGTAAAGGGAAACTTACTTGCAAAGAAATAACAGAAGATACTACAGTCCACGGCAGGGATGCGGTCAGGAAGCACTGCTCTCCGACCGCATCCACCGCGGCTTGTTTATTTATGCTGAAAGATGGAGCTGTGACATCACCTGCGCATGCGCAAGAGGCGTCACAAGAAACCATGACGTCACTGGCGCACGCGCGAGCAGCGTAATGTGGGAATATGTCAAGCTAAATGCACGTGTGCGGGCAACAGCATAGCAAACCACGTCCCCCGCCACTGCGCAAAGGGTAGAATGGTAAAAGCGAAAAGTTACAGAAGGGTAATGCTAAATGATACAGGATGGAAGAATGTGTGGTAAAAGAAAAGAGTGACGGAACGTCACTGTTGTGCGTGCACATAATGCGCGCTGTAAAGGTTTATAGGTGGGAGTTATGCTAAAGGCTCACTGGCGACCGTGTGCCTACTGTGAAAAAGGAAGACAAAGTGGTCCAAAGGTATTATGTTGCAAGTCGTGTACCAACAGCCTATTACTTCAAAATAATTGTGTAGCCGGCTAAAGAGCCATTCTTAAAAGATGCATTAAGGAAAAAACAAATAAGGATTTGGTTATTTGGATGTAACAAAACATAGTATGCTAGGGGGCATTGTTGTGTCCCAATAATAACCATCCAATTAAAAAGACCAGAAAATTTGTACGTCAAAACTTTACATAAAAACAGATCAGAAATACCTGTACATGTTGTCTAACCCAAAACGGAAGGGTGTACAATCTACTGTCAATGCCATCCTCAAGGGTTTTTTTTTTTGCATCTTTGAGACAAATTTCTGGGTATCGGACAAATATTGTCTGAATATGTATGTTGTTACCATGATTATAGAAATGGGCCCAAATAGTAGTCCTCATTAAGGCCCAGTGGTGTCATTGCATCAAGTTTGTTGATCCAGAACAATTCGCTCTGTGCCAATAATTCTGGTAGGTTTCCTCCCCTGCTCAGTGGATGCAGGACTTCCAAAATCACTAATCACATTTGAGAGATATTGTGTCTTGAGTCGTGGAAATGTCTGAAGACTGGTGATTTAATGTTCTGTGTCCTGATACACGATTTGTGTTCCGTCCATCTATCATTTGCCCTTCTATTAGTCTTGCCGACATAATATTTCCCACAAGGGCAGCGAATTGCGTAGATGACATTTTTGGTGTTGCATGTCGCGAAGTGCTTCAGCATAATTTTTTTGCCAGTGTGTGGGTGGCGAATGTGGTCTCCTTTAATTAGGTTATTGCAATGCTGGCAATGTAGGCAGGCAAAGGTACCCAATTTTGGTTTGCTTAGGGTCCTCTGTGTTGTTGGTTTGCTCCTCTCCGCTCTATCAGTTGGTCTCTGAAGTTCTTTCCTCGTTTATAAGCCACCATGGGGGTATCCGGAAAATTGGAGTTTCATCGGATTTAATCAAGTTCCAGTTTTTATATATGATTCTCTTAATTTGGAAACTTTGGCTCGAATACTTGAGCGTACGTATCAGATTTTTATCTTCTTTCTTACGATTGGCCTGTAAGAGTACATTTCTGTTGTGTGTCTCAGTGCGTATGATAGCTTTGTCGATGGTCTCCAGAGGAAATCCTCTATCTAAGAACCTCTTCTTCATGGTATTGTATTTTTCTTGTAGCGTACAGTCAGTTGTTACGACTTAAAAGAATCACCTCTGAAACTGACACGCTTCTGATGCGCATTTAGCTTGACATATTCCCACATTACGCTGCTCGCGCGTGCGCCAGTGACGTCATGGTTTCTTGTGACGCCGCTCACGCATGCGCGGGTGACGTCACAGCTCCATCTTTCAGCATAAATAAACAAGCCGCGGCGGATGCGGTCGGAGAGCAGTGCTTCCTGACCGCATCCCTGCCGTGGACTGTAGTATCTTCTGTTATTTCTTTACAAGTAAGTTTCCCTTTACACTATTGGGCTACCTCTTAGCCTACACACGTTACAGGTGCTTATGCTCTTATTCTCCCATAGGAGAACGGAGCTACCTACCCACACCACCACCAGAAACCGCTGCCCTCACTTTGAATCCCATTCCACTATAGAACTGGAAGAAGGGTGAGTTCTTCTTCTCCCCTCCTTTTCCTTATTTCAAATTTAGGCATTGTTGTGTCTCAAGACATTACATCCATCAAATCAAAGGTTTTTAATGTGTTGAAATCTCTAAAGCTTTCATTCTTGGTCATACATCATGCAGTGTGACATAATAACAAGTTACCAATGTATAACATGCATTAAGTTACCATTTTTTTTAACAATTGTACCCTAGCAAAGTCGGGTTCATAGAGGTACTTGCAATAGGATGCCCTTCTACGAAAATTGTTTTTGATTTTTGGTTATAAAAAAGTGATTTAACTTTGTTATTTGATTCTTTTCTGACCTTCAAAACATCAGTAAATGTCTGATTAATTTCTTGTAGATCAATGTGAAAGAATTTTTGAAAATATATGCCCCTGATGAAGAGAATATGAATCTCGAAACGCGTTGGGCCAACCTGAAAATAATAAAAAGGAGAAGACATCTTTTCCCCTAAACTAACTGAATTATTGTATGTCATTTTTTGAATGTATTGGTTTACAGAACACTGTCACTTTAAAGTTGAAACACTGAATTTTTTTTATATATTAAAAAAAGTCTTTCCTGAACCAGACAGACCTGCCATTATATATTTTAGGCTTACTGCCTTACGGAAAGTGTGCAGGGACGTAGCTTTCCAAAAGTTGGATTTCTTTGTTCTCACATCTAATGCAACCGCAAGCACTGGCATTCCATCAACGTGCAGGTGGTATGCGATGCCAAGGTAATCATCACCTCTGTCTACGCAAACTATCCAAGGTCCACCCAAGATGGACTCATTGGTGAGTACAAATGTCTGTGCACATCCATGCATGTCACACACAGAGAAATAGAGAAACCCAACTAATCACAACCATTATCACCTCCCCAGGGGACAGTGCCTACCCTCTGAGCACCTACATGATGACACCAATACGGAACCCCACCATACCACCCCAGGTAAGATACAACGCAGTCCATATTGCAACCAGGGCCATAGTGGAGCGCACATTCGGAGTGCTGAAGTCACATTTCCGCTCCCTTGACCGCTCTGGTGGACAGCAACTAAATGCACCCCCAGTGGTGTGCAGGATCACTGTGGCAGCATGTGTCCTGCACAATGTTGCAACACGGCGGGACGTACCGGTGGACATGGTGGTGCCCCCACATCCCCAACCACATGCACACCCGCTGCGCATGGGAGGGGAAATGGCACGTGGCGAGGCAGCCCGTAACCAGCCTGTGGCTACATTTTTCACCTAAAATCCCACCCCTGCGGAGTGCACACAGGCCTGGCACATACCAGGTGATAATCGATGATGACAAAGGGATAGTCAACTGTCACAACCTTACCACCCTGAGAATGTGTCCCTGGAAGTACTACATTGTGTGCATCCCTAGCTACTTAAACAAACCTAATCCCGTGTGACCAAAAGGCACACATTCATGGTGCATAATCCACTACCCCTTGCAAAACAGCACATCCAAATACTGTTATGTCACCTAAACCCTCCAAAACCCCATGTCACCCGCCCGACACAACATGCCATGGCATGCAATGTGTAAGCAACCAAATAAATGCACAACAAATGACACAACTGTCACAAGGTGCACCGTGACAAATGGAAACAGGCCAGAGACAATTACCTCTCACACATCCTCTCTCACACATCAAAATGAAACCGTACACATGAACATATACTTACCAGCATAACAAATCATGAACACAGGACCCAACAGTGCCAATGTCAGACAGTGACCAATCACAACAGCCCAAGGGTCCCAATGTGACAAAGCCACCACATGGACCCTTCCCATCTTCAGTATGTTGCTGATAGCCAAATGTGGCAGGGTACTGCATACAGCATGAAATGCATCAACAATGGAGACAGGCAAGGTAATATATGAAGATGCAACATGTAAATATGCACAATGAGCAATATTAAAATCAATGTACATGTCAACCATGCACTGGAGAAACCATCATGAATCCCCACTAGGGGTGTATACACAGTTTGGACTTCAGACTGGCCACACAACTGATGGAAGCCCAATGCCTCTGTGTAAGTTACTGTCACACGGTGCCCTCCTTGCAAGCCCATGGAAAGGGGAAGGAGGAGTGGCATGTGTGCCTGGACCCCAAGCCTCAAACACAAATACAAGACAAGCCTGTATGGGCCCAGCTGGAACACACACTGGATGCCTTCGGATGCCACACATAGCAATACACTGTTACATGAATGCACAATAGACAAAAAAAGTGAAAAATAAAACATTTAAATTAAAATCAGTGGGAGAACTTCTGTCACTGTCGTCAGCCTCTGGTGCAATATTAGAAGTTGTGCGTGGTACGGGAGGCTGTCCACGCATAGCCCTGGCATGCTCCTCCATGGCAGCAAGCATGCAGGTCTGAAAGGTTTGGTTCTGCAGGATGATGGTCCGGAGGTCCCCATGCAGCACCTCACGTGTAGCATGGAGTTCTGCCTGCAAGACCTCACGTGTTGCACGGACATCCGCCTGAAAGCCCTCACGTGATGCACGGATCTCCTCACAGGTTGCCCGGAGTTCTGCCGAGATGTTGTGTGTTAGCTGCTCCATCTGCTGTTGTGCCCGTCTACTCTGGGCCATCTCAAGTGCACCCAGAGTAGCTCTGAAGGAGCTGTTATCTTCCCTCAGGGCATCCCTGTGGGCCTGTGCCTCTGCAGCATTGGCTGTGCGCAGAGCCCCCAGTTCAGTCCGTTGGTCCCTGTTGGCGGCCAACATGTCCTGCCTGTGTGAGTGGCACGTGGACCGCGTATCCTGCTGCTGGAGCTCCACCTGCCTTTCGGGAGGGAGAATGCAAGTGGCTACCCTTTCAACGTCCTGAGCCATCATCTCACATGATGCCCCACACCACACCTGTCGGGCCCAAGGAGACGTGGACCTTGCTGTGCTGGCGCTGCCTGTGGCTGCAGGACTGCATTCCTCCTTTGATCTGCTGCTCCAGGAACAGGAGCAAATAGTGTGGAGTGTGACCCTGCATCCGTAACTGCCTCAGGCAGACATTCCGACACTGAATGGGCCCTTGAGGGGTCTACCCCCAGCTCAGGTGTGTTGGACAGAACAGCATCCATTCCAGAATCACTCACCTACGACGGGACATATGGGTTAATATCCGATTCAGCACAAGAGGAATAGAGATCCTCAGAGGTGCACTCAGAGACACCCGTGGACAGGATGGTCTGTAGCACCAATGGATTCTCGTGCACTACTACCCCACGTCCACCACTGGTGCCTGGTTGGGGCTCTGAATACTCCTCCCCCTGCGCCATCTCCTCTGCCACTGCTTCCAGTGCCTCATCACCTGCACAAAATAAAAAAGGAAGACATGACCATACATGTTAACAGCATAGGCCACACACATAGGCATTACAATGTTGACATCCAACAAATTAATCAGACGTGTCACACAATGAAGTGGAAGCGGACACTGAAAGCAGACACTGATTAGTCTAAAATGGAAAAACAACATATTTTCTGCATGGTACTTAGCACATGTATCACACAGAAGCCTGTGACTTGCATGGACCTTCAACAAACATGACAGTTGCCAGCACACCGATGGTACGTAGCATAGCCATGGCAGAACTGACAAGCAGGCCCAGATGGGAGTGAATCACTACTGTCCGCCATCCATGTAAAATGCATGTCATCAGACAGTACATGGAAATCACTGTGACAAAACACACATGTGTCACACGATGCAACAACGCCAGTGTGTTCAAATACAGTGACAGGAGGCACATCGATACATCAATGGCAGGTCACTTTGACATCGCACAAGTGAATAGGCATATTGAAGGTTGAAACAGGGCTCAGAAGTGAGCGGGTGCAGTGCAGTACATGTGTAGGGCCTCAACTGTCAATAAAAAGACAAAAACAGTAATTACAATGTCGTGCCATGATGGCAGTGTAAGGGCAAGTGCAGTCATAAAGTTTTTGCAGTGGGTTGTAGGGATACAGTGAATTCCAAAGCCAAGGGTGGGGGATGGCTTAGAGGCAGTGCATGGGTCAAAGTGGTCACTCAGAGTACCCTGTTGTAGCAGACAGTGTGGGCAGGTGTCAATTGCATACTCATCATCTGGGACTACAGCATGGGAGAGGAGGACAGAAAGCACAGCACATGAGTAAGCATCAGAAGTGCCCTCAGACCTGGAAAACCCACACCACCACCAGTTGCATAAAGGCAGGGAGGCTGTACCAGAGAGAGACATGCGCTCGACACAGACTACAACCCCAATAAAATGGTCATGACGATCAACTGACCCTGAGTGACCGGGAAAGGGATGATGAAATACCATGAGAAGGGGTAAATAATGGAGATGGAGTCGGATGACGGGCTGGCCCCGGACCCCTAGGGGCTTGCTTGGAATGCACATGGTCCATGAATGAACACTCATGGGCAATGTGAGCCTGCGCCATCAGCACATCTGAGTGACAGACCCTGCATCAAGGCCAAAGGATGTACCACAGACTACAGGTCTGGCCGAGTTGCAGAGGGAAGAGTGCATATTCACACAAAATTGGAAACAGGCTGTTGCAGTAGTCCGCCATGGGAATCACCAGTCCCATGGAGACAGTGAGCTGCAGGGGGATAGAGAGGCAGGGAAGGATGGCCCTGGGGAGGATCAGCTTGCAGGGTGACCTCAGAGAAACGTCAGTCATTTGACAACAGAGGGTGAGTGTTGAGTGGAAGATCATCACAGGCTATCCGCAAACATGTAATTGAGCAAGAATATGGACAAGAGAGGCTGGCGAGTGATTGATATGGAAGGAGGTTGTAGGTGTGTTGATGAGGATTCCCTCCGTGTGCAGCACATGGCCTGTATGCAGTCCGCATCACAACAAGCACGTATCAGTCAAGCATTGCATGGGTCACACATGGCAGTTATGACTACATAGCCTGAACTGGCAGTCAATCACAACACATCACCCAAGCAACATGCACATGGCCTGGACACACACGCGTGGACACTCACCGGACATCGTCTCAAGATCCCGGAGGGCTCTGACGCCTTGGATCTGATCCTCTGTGATGAACCCTCCAGCGATTACCTCGTGTTCTGTGAGTTCATCGTCCTCTGGTGGTGTCCCACTGCCAGTCACCAGAGTAGAGGCGTCATTAGAAGCCTGCTTGTTTGTAGCTCAGCATTTTGAGGTCATTCCAACGCTTCGAGCAATCATCAGCTGTGCGCTTCACAAATCACAAGGCACTAATGCGGTCCGCGATGCACTGCCAGTGGACCCTACGCTGAGCAGGCGCAGTTTTGCACCCTGCCGTCACTAGCATGTCGCGGCCGTATTTCGACACGTAGCCCACAAGTGCACCCAGTTCCACATTATTGAAACTCTGCTTCCTTGATGTTGTCACGATGCCTTCCCCCGGAAAGCCAGACCAGGCCCAGCAACCCCGGAAGCAGGCATCATGCCACTTGAAACATGCCCAAAAACCCCAGTTAGGGGCTCTTTGGCTGCAGTCCTGAAACCTATGGCGCCAGGCTCATAAGAATAAAGTCAGTCCTGGCGCCATAGGCGCCAGGCTCATTACAGAAATCTTACCTGTTGCAGACCATGCTGCATACCTACCTGATGCAGATCATGCTGCACGAAGCCACAAGCCAAATGAGGCTTAAAGGGACTACTTTACCTCAGGAACTCCTTTCCTCTCGGGTGGGGCTGTGGAAGAATACTTACCTGGGACTTCTTCCAAGGCTATTTAAGCCACACCCGGACAGCCACACGTGCTTCGCGTTATTCTGCTTGCTGCAGCGTAACGCTCACCGTGTCTTCAGCAGCTCCAGTCTTCAGCCACGCCTGCTTCAGCCCTGGAACACCTGGAACAAGAAAAGGAGAAGAAGAGGTCAGAACAAAACTCTTACCTGAATCCTTGATCCAGCACATCGTCGATCTGGAAGAGAGAAGCCTTCTCAGGTGCATTGCCACGCACCTCGCAGAGCCGCGCTGAACTCACCAACCGGGGCTGCATTCCTTTACTCCATCGCGAATCCAGCATCTCCAGGCCATTCTTCAACACCTGGGGGAGACAAGAACAGATAGCTGAGCAAGGGCAATACAAACCACCCCCAAAGACTTACCTGATTTACCACAGGGGGGTACTCACCTCATCTGGAGTCGGCGTAGTCAATTCTGCATCATTGCCGCACCCCGGCCCCTAAGGGGAAAAAACAAGGGCAATACAACCTAACCCCAAAGACTTACCTGATTTGCCATAGGGGGGTACTCGCCTCATTTCGGGCCGGCGCAGTTAATTCTGCATCATCGCTGTACCCCGGCCCCAAAGGGGAGAACCACAATAGACTTACCAGGATCTTACCAATTGCCACTTGGAACTCTTCTGGTAGTTTAAATCCGCAACCTGCAAGGAATCTGGCAGAGTGAAGATCAGACTTTTGAACTCTTACGAACAATTGGACTTAGAGTCAATACTGGAACTCACCAATTCCTCCACGCCAGTGAAGTAACTGGTCGTCTACGCGCCCCTGCGCTCGACGCATGATGGAGAGCTCATCTTTCCAAATCCTCAGGTGAGATTAAGAGGGAACTTCAGGAGTGTTCTGTGGGCAGACAAGGGGAGTGGCAAGGCGGGTTAACGCTCAGATTACGGGAGGTTAATTCCATTTCTCCATTGCAGAAAGATATTCGTACGAGTCCAACAAACGAAGCTAAGTGGGTCTGTCCAGTCTGTCATCTCGGCTCTACGTGTTACTCTGGTGGAAGCAGGTGAGCGTAACAGATGTGCTGGAGGGCCGAGCCATGTCTGGGGTCCCAGCCTGTTTCACAAGAGCCCGCTTCTTCCTTTTGAGAGGTGGTGCGGACCCTGAGTGGCTTCCAGTGGGGTCTGAAGCGCCGGTGGACTGGCCACCGGTAGCAGGCAATGGCATGATGACCATAGGTCTCACTGCAGGCATTGGCTGCTGGGTGCTGTTGCCAGGACCAAGTGCCACAACTGCCTTGGTGTGAGGGGCCGGGACCAACACTGTCCCGGCTGGGTAACTCACAGCCGGGGTGGTGACATCTGCCCCTACAGCCTCCACAACCGGGCTGCTCGGGGCAGCAGATGACATTGCTGCAGCAGATGACATTGCTGCCCCAGATCCACGTGGCCTGGTGACAGCAACTTTCACCTCCACACGTGGCTTGGTCTTCATGACATGGAAGTCGGCCTGTGAGTCATCCCGTGCCTGTTCCGTGACCAGCTGGGCTAGCGGGCCCTGAGCTGGGGTGTGTCAGCTGCATCTCCCTGACCCTCTGGGGGGGGATAGCTGTCCCTGAATGGTCGTGGACACACTGCCCTCGTGGACCACCCTGCCGACGTCACCCACTGTGGCCACCCAGCACACGATGCCCACCGCTGCCACCTTGGCCACCCTGGTCATCCTGGCCACGTCCCCTACCGCAGACACCTCGGGGAGGTCACCCAGCTTTGCCTCCCTTACCACTTGGTAGCCACCCAACCATGGCACTGATGTACTTGTGCGAATGGGAGGTGCAGAAAAAAATTGTCCTGGGCAATTGGGGTGAAGGGGTAGAGTACTAGATGGAATAGGTACCCCTGTGCTCCTGCAAGGCTGTCTGTGACCACTGGGTAAAAATGACGGGTCACACAACGGCCAGGCACCACCCCAAAAACAAAAACAAACCTGCATGCGACCCCCACATGTGCGTGGAATTAACGTCCCGCAGTACGCTGTGGCATCCAGAAACACAAAAAATCTGTACGCGTGGAACACGCAGGCTACTATGACCTCGTAAATGGGGTACACGACACACAGGGGCAACCACAGTGGTAATAATATGTGCGCGACTCTGGTAACTCCTCCGCCAAAACAAGAAGTAAGCACTGCTGCAGTAAACAAGAAGTACGCACTGCAACCGTTGTGAAGTAATCGCGTGTGAACCCACAAGAAAAAGAAGAATCACACGCTCGCTCTCCACAAAAAGCACATACAGCAAAATGGCATCCTATGCGGACGTTTGACCTGTGCCGAAAGCAACGCCTATGCGCGTCACATCACTTATGCGCTAAGGGCCTTTCCTCGAAATCCACGCTAACGCGCTGTTTTTGCACGTGCAGAGTCACTCTGCATCAAGCTGGCCACGTGAAAACACACAGAAGACCACGCTTCTGCCCCTCAAAGCCCTTAGCAGCCTCCTACGAGCCATCTGCTGCTGCCAGCCAAGCCAGTGTGCCTGCTGCCAAGGTGCCCTGCAATTTGGTGCCTGCACAGAAGAAATTGCCAGAGGTCCTGTTGCTGCGACCACCTCTGCTGAAAAAGAAGACTCCCGACTGCTGTCCCATCACTCCACAGTCCAGCCCCAGGACCCAGTTGCCCACCCACACCTGCCTCGGTGGTTGCCTTGTCGGACCAAGCAACATCTGTGGCCAGTGGCAACCTCCCGGCAGAGAGCTGCCAGCTTCACTGCCAATGAAGTTGGCATCCTGGTGGAGCAAGTCCTGGGGCATTATGATGCCCTCTTCTCAACATTGCGCACCGACAAGGAAGGATGCAGGGGGATCTGGGCGGACATCATGGGTGCCATCAACGAGGAGGGGGTGGAACCCCATGACTACAAGCATGTCCTGAAGCGCTGGGAGGACCTCAGGTCCAGGACCCTCTACAGGGCCCGGTGCCTCGTCATGGCTGAGGATGAAGTGGGGCACCAGGGCCAGTTGAGCAACATCCAGATAAGGGTCCTGGAGCGCATACACCCAGCGCTTTACCACCAGGTTATACTGTTGCAGACCCGTTGGAGTCGAGTGGTAAGTGTCCATGTATGGATGTCTGTGTGCAGGGCCATGACAGTGCTGCATGTGAGTCCAGTCAAGCGTGTTCCACATCAATGGTGTCTGTGTTGCAAGGCATGATGTGCACCAGCATGTGACGACGCACAAATGTTTGCATGCCTGTGTCTGGGGTGTGATACATGGATGCTTATTTCACCATCAAGGACATGCATGGTGTACACATGCGTGTCTGAGTAGTGTGTGTGTGACTGGAAAACACCATGGATGCATGACACATGACCATCACGATGCGCGAATTGACAGATGCAGCCAAGTTGTCCATGAATGCACCGTGACGGGAGGTAGACATGGCCAGATGCATGACTGTCCGGTGGTGTGTTTGTATGTGATGTGCATGTCCAATGATGCATTGAGGTTCATCCCCCCCTTCTGATGTTCACACAGTGCCTTGGACATGGATGTGAATGTCTGTAGCACGTGCCATGCTTGTATGTGCATGTGTGTTGCTTGCACTGACCTGTGTGTTGTGGCCCTCCTGATGATGGATATGACGTTCGACTGTGCCACTCATGTGCATTTGCTTTGTATCTAGCAGACATTTGTTCGGTGCCCTGATACATGTGTTCAATGTCTCCCTATCTACAGCGTCTATGGAGGAAGAGGGCGGATAGGGCGATGTGGAGCAAAGCAGCGGGGATGCCTCCACCAGGCGGAGATGCAAGGCCCAGTTACCCTTCCATGTTGCAACATCTTCCAGGAGCGAGGGGACTGGTGCTGCATCTACGACTACGGCCGCGGAAGGGGCAGGTGAGTCCCCACAGGGGCAGGATAATGCGGAAGACGGTGCAGAGGCATCCAGGTTGGTGGTGGTTGAGGAGGAGGAGGGGGCCGCATCAGACACGCACATGGGGCCTGGAGGGGGTGATGCCACCAGTGCAAGTGGTGCAGTCCATGGGCAGGAGGCAGCTCAGGTCACCGCGGAGGGGCCTGTGCCTAATCCTGTCCCTGAAACAGAGACTGGATTACTGCACCGGCATGCATGCCTCAGTCCAGGCCCGTCCGCAGGTATAGTTTGAGTCCACGTCAACTGACCATCCTCTACCTGTGGATGTGGCAATCCGTGACAGGGTTGAGCCCGTCCTAGTCGGTGTCGCGATGCGCACACGCGTCATTCGTGATGATGTGCGTACTTCCTGGCAGGACCACGCACGTCATCACGAACAGGCATGTGCCATCCTGAACTGACTAGGACGTGTCATTGTCTGGGTTTCCTCCATGTGCTGGGCGCTCTTGCGACCCCCTCCTCCTCTACACACACTATGCGCCAGTAGTCCTCCATGCCGTCTTCCGACCCAGATGACACCAAGGCCCCCTGTGGACCTATCCCAGCCACTGCGGCTAGGCTGGTGGAGATCCCATCCCTACCACAGTCGGGAGTCGGAGGTTTAGCAGGGGTGGTCACCCCAACAACAGGACCCCTGGCAATGGAGGTTGTACAGGCACCTTCGAGCAGGGCACGTGCACGATGGCCCGGGGGTTGGTATTGTCCTGGAGGCAGTTTTGGTGGCACAGGCAGATGGCATCAAGGCAGCAGCAGGCTCGGCGTAGGAGGCGTCAGGACTCGGGCCAACTACATCACAGGGGCAGGCATTGGCCAAATGGCAGGAGGTCCCTGGACAAAGTGTGTCTTCCGTGTGGCAACGGATGGGCCGGCAAACAGGTGCAGAGCAACGGCGGGCAGAGAGGGCATGGCTCACCATGGTCAGGGTGGAGAACTCCATGTGGCGGGCATTGAGGCGGTCAGAGTTCCTCGAGGAGACTCGCAGGGAGTTGGTGGAGGGCATGGCTGCGTCCCTGCGAGCCCTCGAGGATAGAGCACAGTCCTGCCTTCGGGCTATAAGCACAGAGTTCAATGATGTCCTGGCCAAAACTCTTGGTAACAACGGTGAGCCGTAGGACTAGCCCGCCGCCCTTGTATATAGTTCTGTACAGTTAGGTTTCCTTTGTTTTATTTTTTATTTTGGAGTACACTTACATTGCTCCACTTCTTGTATATAGTTATTTCGTAGTGTAAGTTGTGTGTGCAGTTTTTTTACTTTTGGGATCATGGATCCTTCATCCTTGTATATAGTTGGACTTTGTTAGAATTTTTGATTAATATTTTTTTTTCTCCATGAGGTAATGGTTTAGTATTTATTTTATTTGGAAATGGACGACAGACTATGGACCACTGTCTTGGATTTCATTTCATTTTGGATTTCCCATTACTTTTGAATTTGAATTTCTTTTGCTTTTGCATTCAATTCAATTTCATTTTCATGTTTGATTTTGATTTTGTGTCTTTTTTGTTTTTTCAATACACTTTCTTTCATACATATCTAAGTGGTGTCTGCTGTCAATGGTTTGGTGCATGTGTCACTCTTCATTGCATATGTAATGTGTCACTGCTGGGGATCATTGTTGGTCATGTCTTTGGCTGCATGCATGTGTGCATTTGGGATTCCCATTCCATGGGGCATTGGGTGCACATTTCATACATGTTTGTTGGTTGGTACAATGTGTTTGGTGGGGGGGGAGACATGAGCCGGGCCTGCCTGCAGGTTGCTGTCACTGGTGGGGGTGGATGGACATGAGTCGGGCCTGCATGCGGTGTATGGTGCCATGTGGGCTGGCTGTGGGGCATGGCCACAGGTCCTGGGGGATCCCCTGTGGTGTGGGCTGCCTGCGGGGTATGGTCACAGGTGTTGGGTGGTCGCCTGTGGTGTGAGCTGCCTGTGGGGCATAGTCACGGGCGATGGGTAGCCACTGTGGTGTAGGCTGCCTGCGGGGCATGGTCACGGCTGATGGGCTGTCTGCGGGGCATGGTCACGGGTGTTGGGTGGTCCCCTGTGGTGTGGGATGCCTGCGGGGAATGGCCATGGGTGTAGGGGGGTCCCCTGTGGTGTGGGCTGCCTCGGGGTATGGCTGTGGGTGTAGGGGGGTCCCCTGTGGTGTGGGCTGCCTGCGGGGCATGGTCACTGGTGATGAACTGCCTGCGGGGCATGGCCACGGGTGTTGGGTGGTCCTCTGTGGTGTGGGCTGCCTGGGGGGTATCGTCACAGGTGTTGGGTGGTCCCCTGTGGTGTGGGCTGCCTGCGGCGTATGGCCACAGGTGATGGGTGGTCCCCTGTGGTGTGGGCTGCCTGTGGGGCATGGTCACAGATGATGAGGGGTCCCCTGTGGTGTGGGCTGCCTGTGGGCTGCCTGTGGGGCATGGTCACGGGTGTTGGGTGGTCCCTTGTGGTGTGGGCTGCCTGCAGGGTATGGCCACAGGTGTTGGGTGGTCCCCTGTGGTGTGGTCTGCCTGCGGGGTATGGTCATGGGAGTATGGTGGTCCCCTGTGGTGTGGGCTGCCTGCAGGGTATGGCCACGGGTGATGGGTGGTCCCCCCTGGTGTGGGATGCCTGTGGGGTATGGCCACGGGTGTTGGGTGGTCTCCTGTGGTGTGGTCTGCCTCCAGGGTATGGTCATGGGTGTTGGGTGGTCCCCTGTGATATGGGCTGCCTGTGGGGTATGGCCACGGGTGATGGGTGGTCCCCTGTGGTGTGGGCTGCCTGTGGGGCATGGTCACAGGTGATGAGGGGTCCCCTGTGGTGTGGGCTGCCTCTGGGTATGGCCGTGGGTGTAGGGGGGTTCCCTGTGGTGTGGGCTGCCTTCGGGGCATGGTCACGGGTGATGGACTGCCTGCGGGGCATGGCCACAGGTGTTGGGTGGTCCCCTGTGGTGTGGGCTGCCTGCGGGGTATGGTCGCAGGTGTTGGGTGGGCCCCTGTGGTGTGGGCTGACTGCAGGGCATGGCCATGGGTGTAGGGGGGACCCTGTCGTGTGGCTGCCTGTGGGGCATGGCCATGGGTGTAGGGGGGTCCCCTGTGATGTGGGCTGCCTGTGGGCTGCCTGTGGGGCATGGTCACGGGTGTTGGGTGGTCCCTTGTGGTGAGGGCTGCATGCAGGGTATGGCCACAGGTGTTGGGTGGTCCCCTGTGGTGTGGTCTGCCTGCGGGGTGGTCTGCCTGCGGGTTATGGTCATGGGAGTAGGGTGGTCCCCTGTGGTGTGGGCTGCCTGCGGGGTATGGCCACGGGTGATGGGTGGTGCCCCCTGGTGTGGGATGCCTGTGGGGCATGGTCACGGGTGTAGGGTGGTCCCCTGTGGTGTGGGCTGCCTGAGGAGCATGGTCACGGGTGTTGGGTGGTCTCCTGTGGTGTGGGCTGCCTGTGGGGTATGACCACAAGTGTTGGGTGGTCCCTGTGGTGTGGTTTGCCTGCGGGGTGGTCTGCCTGCGGGTTATGGTCATGGGTGTTGGGTGGTCCCCTGTGATATGGGCTGCTTGTGGGGTATGACCACGGGTGATGGGTGGTCCCCTGTGGTGTGGGCTGCCTGTGGGGCATGGTCACAGGTGATGAAGGGTCCCCTGTGATGTGGGCTGCCTGCAGGGCATGGCCATGGGTGTAGGGGGGACCCTGTCGTGTGGCTGCATGTGGGGCATGGCCATGGGTGTAGGGGGGTCTCCTGTGGTGTGGGCTGCCTGTGGGGCATGCGCACGGGTGTTGGGTGGTCCCCTGTGGTGTGGTCTGCCTGCGGGGTATGGTCATGGGAGTAGGGTGGTCCCCTGTGGTGTGGGCTGACTGCGGGGTATGGCCACGGGTGATGGCTGGTCCCCCCTGGTGTGGGATGCCTGTGGGGCATGGTCATGGGTGTAGGGTGGTCCCCTGTGGTGTGGTCTGCCTGCAGGGTATGGTCATGGGTTTGGGGGGTTCCCTGTGGTGAGGGCTGTCTGCAGGGCATGGTCACGGGTGTAGGGGGGTCCCCTGTGGTTTGGGCTGCCTGCGGGGCATGGTCACGGGTGATGGGCTGCCTGCGGGGTATGCCCACGAGTGTTGGGTGGTCCCCTGTGGTGTGGTCTGCCTGCGGGGTATGGTCACAGGTGTTGGGTGGTCCCCTGTGGTGTAGTCTGCCTGCGAGGTATGGTCACGGGTGTTGGGTGGTCCCCTGTGGTGTGGGCTGCCTGTGTGATATGGCCACGGGTGATGGGTGGTCCCCTGTGGTGTGGGCTGCCTGCGGGGCATGGTCACGGTGTAGGGGGGTACCCTGTGGTGTGGGCTGCCTGGGGGGTATGTCAAATTGCGTGTAACACCACCGGTAATTGTGAAAGCACCTTACCAGTCAGGGAAGTTGACATGTAGTTCATTGGTTAAATACAAGTTAAGAAGGCAAAGGCCCCCAACCATCTCCACAGCATTACATGAACTGAAACAGATCAAGCATAAACATTCCATATGATGTAACAGGATTACAGGTCATCACATTCTTATCTCAGCATTCCACTGATCTGACATCACTGAGATACCATCACAACACACCCCCCTCCCTTATCAGAACAAAAAACTATATACATATATTTATTTGAAATAATGAGAACAAAACAGAAAATATTTTGGAATACCCAAATCATACGAACAACTTATTTCCTCACCTTTGCAAATCTCGATAAATTCCAGACTTGCCCACTCTCCAATTTCACAGCACCATCAAATACCTGAGCCACCTTAATAGGATCTGAATAAAGAGAATCCCCCTTCTTCGCAATGACAGCCTTTCTTATTCTGACCATGTCACCTACTTCCACAATCGTCCTCCTTCTCAGGAATTTCTCATTGGTTTTCTTGACCCACTTACTTTTCCGCTCATCCATCCTTCTTTTAACTTCATCTACTACATATCTGTCTCTCTCGCCCGGCCTAACCAAGCTGGAGACAATATTGTGTTACCTTTCCACCCCCTCATCAACTCAAAAGAGCTAACTCCCGTTTCAGTATTGGGAGCCATTCTCAAAGCATACATTCTTTCCTTGACCGCCACCTTTCTGTCCATGCCACATGCACTATCCCTGATACCTTCCATTATGCAATGGTTGATCCTCTCAATCATGCCGTTGGCTTGAGGGTAATACAGTGCAGTTTTCTTATGTTTGATACCACACTTATACAAATACTCTTCAAAGAAACCTCCAGTGAACTGAGGCCCATTATCCATCAACACACTCCTAGGCAATCCTTCCCTTTCAAACACTTCCTCAAGAAAAGCCACTATCGACTGTCCTGTGCCATCCCTCATTATCTTAAACTCCGTCCACCTCGAGAACATATCCACTAGTGCAAATACAAATCTACCTCTACCTCTACCCATATCCACGGGTCCTAATATATCCATGGCCAAATCCATCCAAACTCCCTTCGGACTTTCAGTTTCACTCACCGGCTGAACCACCGCAGATACATTCTTCCCTGACCTTGTACAATCAATGCATCCTCCAACTGCCCTCTCAATCTCACGGTCCAACCCCGGCCACCAATAATCAGCCTTAATCACCTCCTTAGTCTTATACGTCCCAATATGTCCTTGATGCGCAATATCAATCAGTTTCCTCCTTAGGCAACTCGGCACAACCAACCTCTCCCACCGATATACCAAACCGATATACCAAACCATCTTTCACCGATAGTTCAAACCTCACCTCCCTAAAAGCTCTTTCTTCGCCAGATAATAACCTCTTCTCTGGCCAATCTCCTCTAATGAACGACATAATGTGCTTCCACATATCATTTACAGCAAATGCATTGACCCATTCTTCTCTGTGAATTACACCTCCCCCTGTGGTAAAGACCATAGACTCAATATCTGCAGAGTCCTCAACTCCATGCTCATCTTCAACCCTTATTCTTGATGCATGATCAGCCCGCACATTGTCTTTTCCTGCCACAACCTCTATACTAAACTTGTGACATTGCAGTCTGGTCACCCAACATGCAACCCTTCTTGATACTTTGTCCAGACCTTTACTTTCAAATATGGCTTTCAACGGCTTATGGTCTGTCCTCAGCACAAAGTCTTGACCCCACACAAAGTTTTTTAACTTTTCAATTCCCCAATGACATGCCAACGCCTCCTTTTCTAAGACAGAATAGTTAAGCTCAGCTCCCCTCAGCATGCGTGAGGCATGCAGCACCACCGACTCTGACCCATCACTTCCTGCTTGTGACATTACTACTCCAATACCAGTTTCACTCGCATCAACAGACAGTATAGTCTTTTTCCGAGTGTCATACATGGCCAAAGGTTTGGCCGTGTCAATTTTTGACTTGACTTCGTTAAATTCTTTTTCGCACTCCAAGCTCCAGTCAAACTCTATGCCCTTCCTTAATAACGCCCTCAGCGCGGTAACACTATCAGCATAGTTTTATATGAAGCGGTGATACAACTCTATTGTCCCCAAGAATGAACATAGCTCTGCCTTATTCTTGGGAGATTGCATTCTCTTTATCCCATCAACTAGTTCTCTCTTCGGCTTCAATCCTTCTTCCGATATTTGATGTCCTAAATATTCCACCACCCGAGTAGAAAAGACCCACTTTTCACCTCGCAAAGTAATACCACGCGCTCTGAATATTTCTAATACCACTTCCACTTTTTTTTTTGTTCCTCTTGGATACTACCACAGATTAACACATCATCCTGGAAACACCAAACATTAGTGATCCCCTTGTATAGCCCATTCATGACTTTTTGAAAAACGGAGGGAGCTGAAATTAAACCAAATGGCATGCGCCTAAACTGGTATATACCCTCGTATGTAATAAAAGCTGTCAGTTTGCGCGACTCAACATCTAAGTTAATCTGATGATAGGCACTAGCCATATCCAATTTGGCAAAAAAAGTAGCGTTCCCGATCCTGCTCAAAAGCTCCCCCATGTTGCGGAGCGGATGATGATCAGCCACCACACAACGATTCAGTTCTCTCAAATCAACCCATACCCTCAACTCCCCACTTGGTTTTTTAACAACAACCACGGGGGAGATCCATTCAACCGCCTTGGCTGGTTCAATAATGCCAGCTTTTGTCAATTTCTCCAATTCCACACTCACAGCATTCGGCATCGATAGCGGCAACGGTCTGAGTTTCGCCGCCACTGGCTTGCATCCATCCCTCAAAACAATCTTATGAACCATGCCTTTGAGGCTACCAACACCTTTGTTAAAAACATCGGGGTATTATGCAATCCTATTTCTGTGGATTACCTCCTAACCACTACCCACAGATTCTTTGCTGACATTCAATACCTGTTCCTTGCTATTAGGATCTAGCTTGATACATAGTTCCCTTTGTTCCCTCCAACCCAACAACGTCTCACCTTTCCTTGTGACATATAGTTTACCATACGCAACTCTGTCTTTAAATTTAAATGTTGCAATACAACATCCCAACACCTCAATTCTACTACCATTATCGCCCCCTGGTGTCTTTTCCGACGGGCTCAATTCATCCATCCTTCCACCAACAATGTTCTCATATACAGCCTTCGACGTTAAAGTAATTTTAGAGCAAGAGTCTGCAAGCATTTTAACCTGACACCCATTTACTTCAACCCATGCTGAAGGGTGCTCGCATTCATCCATCTCGGTGCACTGAACCATGTTTACAGTAACAATTTCATTATCTGAGCCTTCACCCTCCTCTGATGAAGGTCCATCAACTTCCTCAATCAACATTATACTTCTACCCGCACCAATATTGTAATTAGAGCAACAATTTTCAAAATTCCCCCATCTTTTGCAAATATTACACTTCGACTTCCTCCCAGGGCATATGGGGGACGTAGATAGATGGCGAGAACACCCACACCGAAAGCATAAACGTTCCTCTTTCTTTTTTCCCAATTTTTGTACAGCTTCTCTTTGGGAAAATCTATTAGATGTCTGGGCACCATTGCCGCCTTTCCCTTGGTACACATCGCCAGATTTAGGCGTTTTCCCTTTCTGTTTTCTCTGTGTCTTGGCAAGGTCCCTTTTTCTGTCACTCACTCTCAGAACCTCAACCTGTTGATCAACTTTGGTATCCTTCGTACCCAACTTCGCGACACATTGTAGGGCATGTTCAATTCTTTTTGCTATACCAATAACCTCATCCAGGCAGGGATCATCCTATAACCAGACTTCCTCCCTAATCTTGTCATTGGAACAGTGCAACATGAATTGATCTCTAATGTGTTCATCCAGGCTTTCCCCAAATTTACAATTCACTGACAAATGCCTCAGGGCTGTGACGTAGTCTTCCACCGATTCGCCCTCATGTTGCGATCTCATCCCAAAGTGATACCGTTCCAAGACAGTGCTTATCTTTGACTCAAAATGTTTATCCAGTTTCGCTAGTGCCGCATCAAAATCATTCATGCCCTCTTCAGCATCCAACTCACTGACATTAGGTAACGTTTCAAAGATCCGTTGCCCCTCATATCCCAGTAGATGCATAAGCATAGACACCTTCCTTTCCACTGACATGCCGTTCCCACATGTGGCTTTCACATAATGAAGAAAGCCTTTCTTCCAGGGTCCCCATTTAATCCTTGGGGGGCCAGGTGATGGCAAGAACATTTGTGGGCCCGGTATCCCAGACAAGGCCATGCATGCTCAATATAGGGCGTTAAAATACCCACAACACTTCGTGGAGCGTGAAAAGCACAAATGTCAATGATGCTACAGATAAATGTGCATGCAACCTCTCACCTCTGTTGGAAGCTACTGTGCCCCACTGCGTTGCAGGATCCAAACACACTCGCGTGTGACAGGCGCCACAGGTTACGCCTCGTAATATAAACTTTCACGAGCGCGGGGTCGCGTGTCCTCTTCACCACAGCTGGTCACAAAACGAGTCCGGCGAGAAGTCTTTTCCACAGGGAGGCTCCACTACACTCGTCCGTATGAGTTCGCGCATGCCTTCTGCACGGCTTTTCCACACACGTGATTCGCAGGCAGTCAGGCTCCTCCACACTCGTTCATACGAGTTCATGCGTGCCTTCTGCACATGTGATACGTGCGCGCAGGAGACCACAGGGTCCTTTACTCGCGATGCCGCGCGCCTCTTCCCAATAGAGCAGGGGAAGGTACTCACCCCGCTCACACGGCTCGCGTCCATGAAAATGGCCCCAGGCGGCTCGGCAATCCCAGGGGCGGCGGACTCGGAGCGGCTCGAACTCACGCTAAGCTCGGCACCCGCGGGGCAGCAAGCGGGTGGGTCTCTCCGGACACGGAATTTGCGAGTGAGTGCTTCTCCTCACCGGGGCTCGCGGTCGGGGGTCTCAGATCCTCGGCACTGGTCTTGATGAAGTCCCGGGTCCGTCAATGGGCACCTGCACACTCCATCCCATCCTCGTCGCCATATTTGAAAGCACCTTACCAGTGAGGGAAGTTGACATGTAGTTTATTGGTTAAATACAAGTCAAGAAGGCAGAGACCCCCAACCATCTCCACAGCATTACATCAACTGAAACAGATCAAGCATAAACATTCCATATGATGTAACAGGACTATAGGTCCTCACATTCTTATCTCAGCATTCCACTGATCTGACATCACTGAGATACCATCACAACAGTAACCATGCCCCGCAGGGGACCACCCAACACCCATGACCATGCCCCGCAGGCAGCCCACGCCACAGGGGACCCCCCTACACCCGTGGCCATGTCCCGCAGGCAGCCCACACCACAGGGGACCACCCAACACCCGTGACCATGCCCCACAGGCAGCCCATCACCCGTAACCATGCCCCACAGGCAGCCCACACCACAGGGGAACCCGCAACACCCATGGCCATGATCCGCAGGCAGCCCACAACACAGGGGACCCCGATCACGCATGACCATGCTCCGCAGGCCGCCCATCACCCGTGCCCATGCCCCACAGGCAGCCCACACCACAGGGTACCACCTAACACCCGTAACCATGCCCCGCAGGCAGCCCATCACCCGTGGCCATGTCCTGCAGGCAGCCCACACCACAGGGGACCACCCAACACCTGTGACTATGCCCTGCAGGTAACCCACACCACAGGGGACCCCCCATCACCCATGCCCATGCCCCGCAGGCAGCCCATCACCCGTGCACATGCCCTGCAGGCAGCCCACACCACAGGGGACCCCCCTACACCCATGGCCATGCCCCGCAGGCAGCCCACACCACAGGGGACCCCCCATCACCCGTGCCCATTGTTAGGGAGAATTCTCTGTTTAGGCTGAATTTCCTAACATAGCGAGTCCCCCAGCAGCTTTGCTGGATTACTGGAGTTTGTTTTTTTCCATCCTGCCAAGAGTGAGACTCTTTTCCTCCCACTCTTGGACATGAATGTGTGTAATTCCTTTGAATGTCAATGTGTTCTATGGGCTATGGGGTCTTTTACTCCATAGGGTCTCATATGTTTTTCTATGTGTGTTACACCGCACCCTACGTGCCGTAACACTGGGGCGTCCTAGCGGACCTCCACCATAGACTCCATACCCTGGGACTGACTACTGTCTCCCCGGGCATGTAAAGTCACCATTGGCTTTACTAGACCTAAATTTACTAACAGAACTAGTACCAACCATCTTATTGTGGACGTACTAGTAGGGGTAATTCGATTAATCCTGGACTTGTTACTCGAGGGGGCACTGTCCCGTCCCCCCTCGTCGAGTTTTGGCTGGTGGCAGTGGAAACTACTTGTTATGTTCGACCCCGAACATAACCCTATGGGATTCGTCCCATTGTTGGAGATTGATACTTTTTCTCGTTAATCTCTAACGTACCACCGATCTACTTATCTTAAATAAGTTTATCGGATGGTATTTTCTGCCAGAACTCGGTTTGTAAAATGGCGTCTGTGTTCGTCTCTGTGACTCCTAAACCAACGGTCGAGCCCTTTGTTCCACTTTTGGCGGGCTCTGTACAGAGACCCTCCAAAGTGGTGCCATTCTGTCTGGGTTACCACAGGGGCGTGGGAGGGGGTTTAGGCACCCTGGACCGAGTTGCCTTGCCAACCCCGGTCGCACTCTGAAGTGATTGGCCCAAGTGGTGAGCCTTCCCGCTCACCACTTAGCATGTGTTGATTAACAGCTAGGCTGAATGAATGGGGGTTTTCTGCATAAAAGCGGGGCTTTTGGGACTGGATCTTCAGACGTCGCCACAGGACCTAAGAATCCGACGAGGGTAACGCTGAGCCGACCTGCACGACGACACCTCCGGTGGAGCCCTGCGGAACCGACTCATCACTTCCCGACGACAGAGGAGATCTCCCTGCCGGAGAGTCTCTTCCCCTGACTGGTGGGAACAACCAGTCCCCTTTGCTTTTTATTCGCCTCAGGACGCAGTGGTCCAGTTGCCCGTGCAGCGCACCTCGGCAACCGGATAGCCACTACCCCTGTACCGCGACCAAAAGGTGGTGCCTTGTGACGGAGCACTCTGCGGCTGGTCTCTTCCCTGGTGGTGCACCGGACTTCACTTTCCTTCGACGACGAGATCATCTCTACTCTTGGCAAAGACCCGACGTGCATCCACCACCAGGAACAACTGCCCCCGCCGGAGCTGCCCCCACAACAAGGTACCGTGTCCGCCTGGCTTCCCTTTTGATCGGTTCGAGTGAGGTGTCTTAACCCTCTCCGTTCCGTTGGGTCGCCTCCAAGTTTTTCTCATTTATTGTTCTGAACTGGTTCAATCTGCCGATAACAATTTGCTACAAAGACTTGAATGCATCTCCATTAGAGACTTTTTGGGACATATCGCCTTGCCCCTCTCCCGAGTGGGCCTGGCCTCTGAACTTTACAATCTATTGTGGTTCTTGCCTTCTTACCGTACATCTTGCCCGTGAAGTATTGAACTGTGTTGATTTCATAACCTGCCTATCTTTTTCTCTCCCGTCCTAACTAATATTAGAGTGTCATCTAGGTTGAGGTATACACCTCTGTCTGTAAATAAGTGGTGCCGGTAGAACCTAGACTTGTCGAAATATTGCTAGGGGGATTGATCGTTTCTTCTTCGTAGAGTAATTGTGTTTGATTTGTTTGCCGTGAATTCGCCATAGTGTTTTTCATAGATGTTTCATTATAGATAAATACCTTAATATCTTTACACTAAGCCTCGTTGCGTGTTTGCTTGTCTTGCTGGGAAGAATTGCCCTATTTTGTATACTCCACATACTGCTCAACTCTTCTTGAGGGAAGTCTGACTGCTCAGCCACAGCTACCAAGTGAATCTGTGTGGCACAGACTGCTACCAAGTGGGTTCACCGCCAAACACCTGTGGTCCTAAATCTTTTGCAGTGGTCCCAGAGGGAACTGCACAGGTTTCCGCCTAACACCCATGACCCGCAGGCAGCCCATCACCCGTGCACATGCCCTGCAGGCAGCCCACACCACAGGGGACCACCTAACACCCATGACCATGCCCCGCAGGCAGCCCATCACCCGTGACCATGCCCCGCAGGCAGCCCACACCACAGGGTACCCCCCTACACCCATGGCCATGCCCCACAGGCAGCCCACACCACAGGGGATCCCTCCATCACCCCTAACCATGCCCTGCAGGCAGCCCATCACCCGTGCCCGTGCCCACACCACAGGGGACCACCCAACACCCGTGACCATGCCCCGCAGGCAGACCACGCCACAGGGGACCCCCCTACATCCATGGCCATGCCCCACAGGCAGCCCACACCACAAGGGACCCCCCTACACCCATGGCATTGCCCCAAAGGCAGCCCGCACCACAGGGGACCCCCCCATCACCTGTGACCATACCCCGCAGGCAGCCCACACCACAGGGGACCCCCCAACACCCATGGCCATGCCCCGCAGGCAGCCCACACCACAGAGGACACCCCCCTATACCCATGGCCATGCCCTGCAGGCAGCCCACACCACAGGCAACCCCCCCTTACCCGTGAATATTTCCCGCAGGCAGCCCATCACCTGTGACCATGCCCCGCAGGCAGCCCACACCACAGGCGACCAGCCAACACCCGTGCCCATGCCCCGCAGGCAGCCCACACCACAGGGGACCCCCCTACACCCATGGCCAAGCCCTGCAGGCAGCCCACAACACAGGGGACCCCCCATCACCCGTGACAATGCCCCACAGGCAGCCCACACCACAGGAGGGCTCCCCCCAACACCTGTCACCACATGCGCAGCCCTTTCCATGCGATTTTGCTGGCGTAAGCGGGGTACACGTATTCAAGGGGGTGCGCAAGGAGATTTTCACGCGATTTGGCTGGCACGAGCAGGGTATGCGTATTTGTGGGGTTACAGTAGGCCTTTTTCACACGATTTGGATAGCGCAAACAGGGTACGTGTATTCAAGGGGGTGCGCAAGTAGATTTTCACGCGTTTTGGCTGGCGCAGTTTTTCACGCAATTATGGTGTAGGGTGGCTGTATGCTAGTCCAGGGTTAGTGCGGCCCTTTGCGCCCAATTGGGGCTTTCTATGGCTTTTTCTGGCGCAAGGGGCGTTCTTGGGGGCGTAACTGGCGCGGCTGGATGTTCGCTGCGCCACGGCTGCAAATGGCTAGGGAAATCCATGAACACGCGGTGCACCTTAATGCTGTTTTGCGGTGTTCCTGATGCACGCTCCCTCTCTGCGCTAGGCGTGTGCGCTACTTCTGCGCTTAATTCTATGAATTGGCCCTATAATGTGATTTGTTAGATCGAGCAATACTGGTATATACAAACTGGGATTGCGGAAACTGGGTGTGTACTGGGTTCTGGCGAGGGAACTAATGGTATCTTGTGAACTGGAAAATAATGGTATTGTGCAAACTGGTCATGTACTCACATTTGTTGGACTTGCCCTGCACTGTAACATGCACACTGCAGATGTCCTGGTTTCCAATACACACTGAGACCTGTAAAATGGGAATGTTTTGGAATTCTACAAAATGTTGATGTATTGAGATTTTGCAAACTGATAGCTGTCATTGTGGGGGAACAACAGAAGGTTCACTGTGATTTTATTGCGGAAATAACAGTGACGTATAATTACAAAGTGTAATAAATATTGCATGAAAAAATATTCAAATGCCTTTTGCAGTGCACATTGTAAAAACATCTATTTTCGGAGAAGGGGGTCGACCACCGATCACCCCTTATCTCCCCTACTCCTAAACTCTCCTTGTCTCCCTCCCCTTTATCCCAATTGTAACCTAAATCTGTTTTTTACACCTAAAACCTACGCTTATCAATACATTTCCTTTTCTTTATTTCGATATATTTTCTGCTTTTAGGTATTTTTTACCCACTCTGTTATTTCTTGCAATATTCTTTCATCTTTGCAAATTCATTCTTTATTATCCCCTGCAATATTATCACTGGATACCACAACAGAACCTTTGACACAGATAAACATCCTTTCTTCATTATTCTCGGGAATGGGAGGTTTGGTCGCAGTATAATTCGTTGAATCTTTTGGGCCAACTTTTGCTGCAAATATATGTGGTGGGGTGGGTAATCATGATAATAAATATAAGGGCTGGTAGGGGGGCGTGGAACTGTGTGGGGGGTCTCCCCCACATATATTTGCAGCCAAATTGAATCAAAGAAAAAAACAATTAGACAAATTCAAATTCGACAAAGAAAACTCAACCAAATCACTTAGAACCATTATTCGCCTAGGAAGGGTTGGTGGCCCGCCTACAGGAACCGTGGGGTGGTCTCTACAACGTGAAAAAAGATTAACTGATATCTAAAGGTGGCACAATTGCTTGGAAACAGAATCAGTTCAAGGGCCTAATCACACAGGGTCTTCTGGGTTGTGTATACGCTTGGCAGTAGCACAGATGTAGCGTAGTTTGCAGAGATCTCAAACTGTGCCATATTTCGTGTGAAGTAATACACCAGTCCTGACTTTTAGGCTCCTCATGTTGCATTTATTTTGAAACCTGTAGCTCTGCATCCATAATGTGCATAGGAAAGGAAAATGGAGTGCGCTGAAAATGCCAAGCCTTCGATAACAGGATTTGAGGATCTGTTTGAGCACATTTTGAAGAGTGTGCATGAAACAGTGATGTTAGGTGAGAAAAGTGGATAGAGTTTTTTCACATTATTTTTTGCCGGCTTTAGTATGTTCATATTTGGCAGTTACAACACATGCATTTTACTGTGTGCTGCAGACGATAAAGTATACATGCATTCCGGTTCTGACAGGAAATTCTCTTTATCAGCTTCACACAGTCAAATTAATAACAAAAAGTTTAGTTGAGTAATATTAACATCTATTTTTGAAAATAGTGTGTAGCTACTGGTACTCAACGTGATGTAGTAAAGTTACTTCTTTGCAAGTGACAAATCTTCCGAATAAGTGTGAATGTTTGCATGATTCGCACTGCATTGTGTACATATTTACTCAAGGAAACATACACCCTAGTTAATAATCTAATCTTCCAAGACAACAAATTGAATCACAAAATAAACTATTTAGTTTATTTCCATAATGTCTGTTTTTGCTTTTCTTGAAGCTCGTAAAATATTTTGTGATATCACACAACACCTTTTGCACCAGTGTTTTAATTTGAGTGATGGTGTCAGAATTCAGATAGTTGAGGGGTCGCAAAGATTGTTATCTTCGAGGTAGATGGTGATCTGGTTAAAGGCCACCTCTTCAATGACTGGGCGATAGTTGGCTCAGTTGTCTGGGCCAGCTGATGGCTTCTTGAGGGTGGGCAGTACAGTGGCAGCCTTGAATCAGTGAAGTTCCCAGTTTTCAGGGAGAGGGTTGAGAGGTTGGAGGAGGTGAAGGGTGCCAGGCCCATAAATGTCTCTCGGGAACACAATGGATTAGATTCCAGAATAATGGGGGCAAGTCCAGGAAGGTTGTTTGAGGAAAGGGAGACGACGGAGACTTGATGAGGGGATCTGAAGGGATATGTGAAAGATATGTTAGTGAGAGGTGGGAGGAAAGGGAGACGAGGGAGACTTGATGAGGGGATCTGAAGGGATATGTGAAAGATATGTTAGTGAGAGGTGGGAGGAAAGGGAGACGAGGGAGACTTGATGAGGGGATCTGAAGGGATATGTGAAAGATATGTTAGTGAGAGGTGGGAGGAAAGGGAAACGAGGGAGACTTGATGAGGGGATCTGAAGGGATATGTGAAAGATATGTTAGTGAGAGGTGGGAGGAAAGGGAAACGAGGGAGACTTGATGAGGGGATCTGAAGGGATATGTGCAAGATATGTTAGTGAGAGGTGGGAGGAAAGGGAGACGAGGGAGACTTGATGAGGGGATCTGAAGGGATATGTGCAAGATATGTTAGTGAGAGGTGGGAGGAAAGGGAGACGAGGGAGACTTGATGAGGGGATCTGAAGGGATATGTGCAAGATATGTTAGTGAGAGGTGGGAGGAAAGGGAGACGAGGGAGACTTGATGAGGGGATCTGAAGGGATATGTGCAAGATATGTTAGTGAGAGGTGGGAGGAAAGGGAGACGAGGGAGACTTGATGAGGGGATCTGAAGGGATATGTGAAAGATATGGTAGTGAGAGGTGGGAGGAAAGAGTTTATCGAATCTTGGAGAGTTTGGATGAGATCAGCATGGCCTGGAGAGTATTGAAGAGTTTACAGGAGTGGGATCAGAGCGGGAAGATAAGGTTCATGAAGTATTTGACAAATATTGGGGTTCCATGTGTTTGTACTGCTGGGTTTATTTCACTGTGTTTTTATCACGCTATTTTGACTGCAAAATCACCCACCCTCTCCCCATGCACATTGCCTCACCCAATACCTCGCTTTGCATTTTGTCTCAAACATTCAGTAAAACTCCAATCTACATTTGTGGCAAAATGAGTAAAAGAAGACTCAAATAAATGGCCCTGCGAACAAATGGCCCTGCGAACAAATGGGCTAGTACCGTGGGAAGAAGAAAAGAGTTTAAATGTGATTCAGGGAGGTGAGAGGGAAGCAGGCTAGTGTGTCGGGTCAGGCGTGAGGTGAAGTGAGTAAGTGAAAGGATCAGAGTCGCAGATGGAAAACGTTGATTAGTCGTGACTAGATTCTAGTGTTCTTTGTATATCACCAACCACAGTAGGTTGTAATGCGGTAAGACACAGCAAAGAGGAGCTCCGAATGGTGAGCAATTACCCAAAGCTAGCAACCATTAGTGGTGTGACTTTCAGTGTACACTAGAATGGAGTAACAGCAGTCCATCAATGAGTTACTCATCAAAACCTATATGAATATTTCTTTCAGTTTCAAAATATCATATACTTTTTTTTTTTCTTTGGCAAACTTTTCAGAGTACAGAGGGTTACATGTAGCTTTCAAAACAAGCAGGAGGACAGAGACAATACTTTACAACAGGTTTTGGTCGTGAGTTATCCGCTCGTATCCTCTAATACTGCATTAGTTGTAACCCCGAGCCAGTGTGTTCACTTCTCCATGTTTGTGGTGTAATGAATTTCCCATCTGAGAACAGGTCTGCAAGGGCTCTATAGCCGAGCCCCTCCCAATGTGCCATCAGTGAGGCGTCCCAAGTGGGGCTCAGACCAGGGAATCTCCACAGTGGAAACCATTTATAATATGTATATACTTCATTGTTCGCTGTTAAAACGTGGTGCCAGGCCAGTAGGGTGGAGGAGACTGGGTCGTACGGGCAGTCATCTTTGTGTGTGCGGTTCATGCGAGTGACCTGAGGTCCGATTAACTGGTTGCTAGGTGCTCAAGTTTGACATGAAGTGGTTGAAGCTTTTCCTCATAACACTAAGAGGCATGTTGGGCCTCTACAGCTACCCAGTATAGTTTGAGGTTGCGGACCGCAAACCCCCCCTTGTCGTATGGCAGAGTCATGTGCAACCATTTCTTCCGGACCACCTCTGAGTGCACAGGAATTGTGCACAGAGTCCTTGGAGTTTGGAAAAGAAGAGCTTGCCCGGACAGACCGGGACATTGGCAAATATGCATAGGCGTGTTGGCACTAACACCATCTTTACCAAGGACAGTTTACCACCCATCGTGAGAGGGAGTGCTCGCTATCTGGTCAGCTTGCTCGCCACATAGTCCTCCATTGCCCATAGTTATCTTTCAAGAGGGATGGTTTCGCCCCGGATACCTTCACTCCTAGGTATTTAATCCCGTTGGGGGACCAGCGGAGGGGATATATGCCCCTCGGTTGCTTGCTGCCACTTGTGAGTGGGAGTATTTCTGATTTGCTATAAAGGATCAAGATTTATCTGGGGGTCCTTTGCATATAGTGAAGCTATCTCGGGCAGGCCTGTAAAATGGATTGCCTGGTGTCTGTGACGGGCACGCATCATGTCAGCCATTGGTTCGATGGCCAGAGCAAAGAGGATCGGAGAGAGTGTGTAGCCCTGCCGTGTGCCCCTATTCAGCCCAAAGGGTATGGATTTATAAGAGTTGACTAAGACGCTGGTTGTGGGTCATGTGTATAGGAGTTTAATACAGCGAAGCATTTCCGGGCCAAATCCCATTTTGTTCAAGAAACACTAATATATACTCCCATGAAACCAAGTCAAATGCTTTCTGGGCACTGAGTGTCATGGCCTCTGCCACCAGGTCTATTCTAGCCATCACCTCAAATAGACGCCTGATATTCAGCAATGTTGACCTGCTCAGGACAAAGCCCCCCTGGTCACTGTGTATAATGTGGGGCATCAGTGGGAGAAGTCCACTTGCGAGAGACAAGGTGTACATTTTGGTGTCCACATTCATGCGGGATAGGGGTCTATAAGACCCACATTTGTTACTTAGCTTGTCAGGTTTGAGGAGGATGTCATAGTGGCATCGCGCAAGGAAGTTGGCAGGACGGCCGCACGTAGCGCCTCCACCCATACCTCAAGAAGGCGCAGAGCAAGTAGGTCCATGTGTTCCTGGTAGAATTCAGACATGAAGCCATCCGGCCCGGGGCCTTGCCCTTTGGTAGGTTGGTAACTACCGTAAGCATCTCTTCCATCGACAGGAGGGCCTCGAGACCCTCCCTGGTTTGGATGTTCAGAGGCAATAAGGGAATCCCTTGAAGGAGGGAGTGTATGTCTTTTGCATCATGCTGTTGCTCAGAAGCATTTAGGGAATTATGCGCCTTGAAACACTTGTGTATAGGCGTGTTACAAATGCCATATCATATCATATCATAGAAGTCAGAGAACAGTTTTAGGATTTCCTGGTCTGACCACTGTGAATTTCCCAGTGCATCTGTAATGTCCACCTGGGTGCGCCCACTCTCTGATTTGGCTAATCTTGCTAGTGTTCTGCCTGGCCTCTCCCCCTCCCAATATTTCCTGGCTGTTTGTGGACACGAAAAGTAGTGCACCTCCCTGTGGGCCTGTGCCTCGTCGGAGTATTCCTGTTCCAGGGATTTAAGCTTGGTATCGGAGCACTGGAGGTCACTCCTGGTGGTTTTTAGGAGCCCCGCTTCTCTAGAGATTGACATTCCACAGATGAGAACCTCAGATTTGAAACGCCAGGCGCTACCTGACCCAGGGGGTCTATCTGTTTTTAGGGTCAGTACCACTGGAAAGGGTATCAGATAATATTATCCCCACCAATAATATCGCCACACATATGGTAGTCGGGAACAGTCATAGGCGATATTATTAGTAGGGATAGTTTTGGGAGGTAAATGGGAGCAGGGGTTGCGGGGGTGTCCCCTTCTCCCTTTAAAATAATATGGGGGTTGCGGGGCTTAATATTGCCGCAAAAATATGGCACCATTCTTGTATGGCGATAAATTGGTGGGGATATTAACACATGGAACCCTGGGGAGTGGTCGGAAAGGATGAAGGGTATTATTGCAGTGTCCCCTACTCTGCCCATCAATGAGCCAGAAGTCAGGTACATGTCTGTATGGGATGAACTGTCGTGCACTGATGAGTAGAACGTGTATTGTCGCTCTTGTGAATCTAGTAACCGCCATGTATCCCTCAGTTCCAGATATTCCATGTGTGCCAGAAGTTGCCGAGCTGCACGTGACTGTGGTCTGTGGTCACACCAGCCCTCTCCATAGTCTGATCTAGGATCAGATTCATGCTCCTGCCCCACAGGATAGGGACCCCAATGTAACAAGTGAGTATTGAGGCTACTTCGGCAAATAATTCAGAAGAGTCGATATTGGGACCATAGTTGTTGACCAGTAGCAATTCGATTCTGTCCATGAAGCAGTGCAGGATAACATAGTGCCCCCCCAGTGGGCCAAGTATTTATTTTTTAAGGCAAATTTCCCAGATTTGTGAATTGGAGTCATGACCCCCCTAGATTGGGTTGAGTACGAGGTGAAAAAGCTGTTTGCACCCCATGTCTGTGCAATGCCATGGACGCCCCCTCTTTGGCATGTGTCTCCTGTAGGAGAAGAATATTTACCCCATGCCTATTCACATAAGCCATGATCTTGCGTGATTTAGTGAAGTTCCCCATCCCTCTAACATTCCAGCTCATCACTTTCAATTCCCTTGTAGTAGATTGTCACTTTTAGTGGGCACCCTGTGATGAAGTTTTACAGGCCAACTATTCATAAATGTATAAAATAGGGTAATGAATGCCTTGGTAGCTTAACCTGTTGGCACTTATAGAGATGGGAATGCAGACATCACGTTCATGACACTTTTATATTCTCATAAACAGAACGTGCTCATGAACTTGCTCAAAAAAGTCCTTTTTTCTAATATGAGGTTTTTGATGTTGGTCGCTAGGAGACTGGTGTGGAGCTGGAGGAGACGGAGAGCGACGGTTACGTCTGGGCGTATTATGCTGTCCGGGCTCGAAAAGAAGATTATTCCTGTTGCTCGTCCTGAGGCGCTGTTGCGCTAAGGAAAGCCTGCGTTTGTTGTCACCACACAAAGTTTACAGAGTTAAAGAGGCTAGAGCTTGAAGAAATACAGGCGCCGGCGTCAGAGCCATTACAGAGCTGCGGAAGAGGGACATGTCCTCTGCAGCCGTGTCAGTCTGTCGGATGCAGGCAGCAAGGGCAGTCTGAGGAAGCGGAGTCAGCGGGGTGCTGAATTCAGAAGACCAGCTGACAAGAAATAAAGAGGCACACAGAAATGGAGATGAGTAAGAGCTTTATTAGAGGCCCCCGGGGTAGTCTCAGTGGAGGCTCCAACTGGCGAGGCACTCTCAAATGGAATATACATGCACGAGGTTCTAAAGAGACCCGTGCATGTATTACCATAACATCTCCCCCACCTAAGGCAAAAAGAAAAAAGAAAAACAGGTGGGGAAAAAACAGGAAAGTGAGAGGGGAAAAAAAGGGGTCAAGTGGGAGAGGCAGAGGGAAGGTGAGTAAACTGGGGTACATTAGTAATAGACATAGTCATTGTTGAAGTTTTGGATGATTTTGCGGTTCCTTCTGGACATTCTTCCAGTGGGGACTCCTTGATGCATGGAGTGAGGTCTATCATTGTCCACATGTTCACGGAGAGATTCTCTTAGGGGATGTGAGGTGTGTTGTGATGGTCTGTCAGGACTGTTGTCCTTAGATATGCTGGTCTCTTGGATGTCTTTTGTTACTTTTATGAGATCATCTCCAAACCATCTCTTTCCATCATCGAGGATGACAGACTTCCCATGACAACTCACAACTCTCTGTGGAGGTCTGAAGATGGATTCACCCTTGAGAGTTTTCTTCGGTTCTTTGATACATACCCAGTCTCCTTCACGAACCATCATCTCTTTTACTCCATGTCTGGAGTCGTATTGTCTTTTGTATTTTGCTTGTTTTTCTCTTACTGTCTTTTGAAGTAGATCCATGTTCACCCTTGCTTCTCCCGTGTATAAGAACATCCACGCCGGTCTAAATCGGTTGGTTGCAACCCTACCTCGCATGAGGGTGAAGGGCTCTTTGTTTGTGGTGGTGTGTGGGGTTGTTCTATATGCATGTAAAGCTTCTTTGAGGGTTTCTCTCCACGGGAGGTTGTTGGCCGTGGCCAGTTGAACTACGCTCTTCACGAGCCTGTTCATGCGTTCCACAAGTCTGTTGGAAATTGGATGGTACAAAGATGTTGTTATGTGGCTGATGGACCTTTTCTTGAGGAATTCCCCAAATTCCATAGACATGAACTGAGACCCGTTGTCCGAAACCACTTCTTTGGGGTCTCCCTCCCTGTTGAAGATCTCTGTCAGGAAATCTGTGACTTTCTTTGAGGTCACATTGTCCTCAGCTATTCCCCATTCTGTCCATTTAGAGGTGTAATCGACAAGTACTATGATATATACTTTGACTATATACTTTGACTGTTTCTAGGTTCTCGAATGGACCCATGATGTCGATTGCCAGTTTAGAACACACCTGTTTGGGAGGTTCAATAGGCTGTAAGGGGGTCTTTCTTAAGATCTTGGACTTGTCACTCATTGCACACGCGGAGCAATTTTTGACCAGTTCTTCTGCTTCTTTCCACATTCCTGGCCACCAATAGTTGTTTCTCAACTTGTTTTTCGTCAAGCTCCTTCCTAGGTGACCTTCGTGTGCCAGTTGGAGTACTTTTTTTCTGAGTTGGGTGGGTGGGATTACTCGATCGCCTCTGAAGATATGCTCATCGTCCATTGATAATTCTTCCGTGAAGGGAATGAAGGTAGTTAAAGCCCCTCCCGTTTCCACCCAGTCATTAGCTATCGCTTCCCTGATTTCTCGCTGTTCCGGATCAGTATTGGCATTAATTTTCCATTCATCTCTCGAGATGGCAGGGTTTACGACAGCTATAATGTCTTCATCTGGAGATGCAATCTCAGTGTCGATGTTGGTCGATAATCTGGAAAGACAATCTGCTACATGGTTTTGTGGACCAGGAGTATAGCATAGTTGGAGGTTGTATTGCATGATGTCGAGGAACCAACGTCTTATTCTCGGTGATATAAGGTGAGGGTTTTTGGACTGAAGGACATTTACTAGAGGGATATGGTCTGTTTTCAGTATGACGGGTAAGCCCCAAATTAGGTTCCTCAAATGCTGAAGAATCCACCTCAGACCTAGAGCTTCTCTCTCAATGGTGGAATAGTTTAGTTCGGCTCCCCTCAGTACTCTCGATGCGAATGCGATCATCACGATGTTCTTATCTTGTTGCTGTTCCAGGATACCACCCAGTCCAGTTTTACTTGCATCTACGGATATGATGGTTTTGGCTTTACAATCGAACATTCCTAAGGCTGGAGCTTGGTTAATTTGGAATTTGATTTCTTCGAATTCGTTCTTGCATTCAGTGGACCATATAAATTTGGCTGCCTTCTTCAAGATGTTCCTCATGTTTTTGGTCTTATCAGCATAGTTGTTTATAAACTTGGAGTAGTATTCTGTCATCCCGAGGAAACTCCTTAATTGGTCTTTACTTTGAGGCTCGGCGATATTCATTATGGTGTCCATGAGTTTCCTCTTGGGGCTGATGCCGTTGGCGTCAATGGAATGGCCCAGGTATGAAACTCGGTCGCACTTTATGTTGCATTTCTCTAATTTGAGTGTGAGCCCACTTTTTTGTATGACCTGTAGGACACCCACAAGTTTTGCGTTGTGCTCTTCTTCTGTACTGGCTGATATGAGGATATCATCTTGGAAGCAGTGTATGCCATCAAGTCCTCCAAATAGATGTGACATGAGTCTCTGAAAGACTGCTGCGGCTGAAGCGAGTCCAAATGGCATTCTGTTAAACATGAATGCACCGAGAGGTGTGACAAAAGATGTTAGGTTCTTTGAGCTCTCTTCCAAAGCTATCTGGTGATAGGCTGAGGAGAGGTCCAGAGTTGTAAAGTATTTTGCAGGTTTCATGGTCGATAGGAGTTCAGATATATTGGGAAGTGGGTGTCTGTCAACCCATATGTTTTTGTTTAAGTCTCTCAAGTCGACGCACATTCTTATGGAATCGTCCAGTTTTTTTACTAAGACAATAGGGGCAAGCCATTCTGAACTCTCGATGGGCTGTATGATATTTTCATCGCAGAGGCGCTTAAGTTCTTTCTTCAACGCCTCTTTTGTTCCAAAGGGAATACTGCGGACTCGGTGGGCCACTGGGACAGCACCTCTTTTGAGGATTATTCCTTGTTGGAAACCTTTTAGGAGTCCAATCTTGTCGCAGAACACCTTGGGGAATAGTTTTGCTAGATTAGATTTGATGTCCATATCATTATTGAGCACACTCAGCACAGGGATTTCTTCTCCAGGGTGTATTCTTACTCGAAGGGCGGCTTGTTCTTCCCATCCCACTACGGAGGAGCCATCTTCGGACGGACAGCAACGGAGGAGCACATATTGCAAAGAGTTTGCAATATGTTTCTCTGTCATGGAACTTGAGGTTCACCCACACATATCCCATTATCTCGATGGGTGTTTTTCCATAACCGGTAGCTCTTACACAAGTTGTTCGCAGGTCATGTATCTTGCCAGATAGTATGCTCAAAAAGGTCTTGAGATCCACGATGGTGTAGGGGGAGCCAGTGTCTACCATTACGGGTAATGATATGCCGTTGATTTGCATTTTGACCCAGGGGCCGTTGCTCTGTTGTTGGGATGTTACAGTGAGTATTTGTACCGTTTGTTGCATTGGACTGATAGATAACATGTCATTGTGCTCTTGGTTGCTTTCAATGACTCTCACAGAGGACGGTCTGGTGAAATGTCGCCTGGTGAGATCGCCATATCTGGTTGTCTTTCCCCGTGTGTTCTTGCAGACTTTGGCAAAGTGTCCAATCTGGCTGCACTTATAACACTCCATAGCGATGGCGGGGCATTCTTTGTCAGGATTTGCATGCTTGTACCATCCGCACCTCTGGCAGCGCGTTGGATTCTGGGAGTTGTATGGCCTCGCTCTGTTTGAGCCAAATTTCGAACCCCTTGATGGCGGAGCCTTTCTTACTGCTGCTACTAGAGGCTCGTAAGGCTCGGACTCAGGGCTGACACATTTGATCTCCACACTGGTCGTGTGGTCACGTCTTTCCCTCATGCATCGATCTCCCAATTCCATGCTCCTTGCTATCTCCGTGGCTTGGTCCAGGGTGGGATTTTTGGTTTGCCACAATTTTTGTTGGATGCGTGGATCAGCCACATTCAGCACCAATTGGTCTCTCAAATACTCATCACAGACACCTGTGAAACTGCAGGTTGACATAAGCGCCCAGAGGGACGCTATGTATGAATCAATAGACTCGCCTTTGAGCTGCTTTCTGGAAAAGAATCTGTATCTTTCCAGTACTACGTTGGTCTTGTTGCCAAAATGACTGGTGAGTTTGGCCAATGCTATGTCAAACTTGCGGTTGCCATCTCCTCCCATGTTGCCGGGTTCAGGAAGGGTCCTGAAAAGTCTCAGTGCTTCTGCCCCTATACAGTTCAAAAGGGTTGCCTCCTTGAGGTCATCATTGAATTTGCTGCCCCCAATGGCTCTGAGGTAGACGTGGAATCCATTGATCCTTTGTTCCCATGGGCAGGTTGGGCTCCCAGGGCATGGAAGAAACTTGGTGGGAGGCGGGACGCCCTGCATGGTGGTGTGCCTGATTCTAGGTTGTAAGTGGTGAGGAATGGCGTTGAGTGGCACCAGCTGCTGTAGTGATAGGCAGAGATTTGCAGTACTGTTGGCAGTTAGCAAGGAGGCGCTGAGATACAGACTTTATAGAATTGCTTGCATGGCAGGGTGGGACCCCATTCAGAGAATGCCCAGGTGTATCTGTACTGCAGAGTCTTTAGGCTTCAGTGTATGGATGGTCCTTAGTACAGATTGTGACCTCACAATGGACTGGGAGCGCAGGTTGGCTGGTTCGGGGAAGACCTGATGGAATGTTCAGTTGTGATGTCACAATGGACCAAGATAGTGAGTAATTAGTCCCGGAAGGTCAGGGTAGCCATTGAGAGAATGAAGACTGCTAATGCTGTGTGTGCGTTGCTGGGCAACAGCTAGC
Organism: Ambystoma mexicanum; assembly: GCF_040938575.1. Lineage (NCBI taxonomy): Eukaryota > Metazoa > Chordata > Amphibia > Caudata > Ambystomatidae > Ambystoma > Ambystoma mexicanum. The sequence goes on from NC_090932.1 coordinate 1,571,143,166, forward strand.
AGCTTTTGAAAAAGATGCAGGGTTCTGCTCAGGGCAGCGGTGAGGGTTTTACACAAAAAAAATGCCAGCAAAAGGAAAGCGCACGTTTCACCTCGTCCGTTTTACACGTAAAATGCCAATGAAAGGAAAGTGTGGGTTTCACTTCGTCCTCCCCCCTCCTCTGACCTGATAGATGGACAACTCCTGCTGTCTGAAGCACTTTTGGAGTAGGGCAGGAGTGCAATGTGCGCCGCTCTGAACTCCCAGCGGGGAGGAGCGGCACCTTTTTCAGTGTAGAACTGAAGATGCGGGGAAAGGATGTCGAGGCCTCTCTTGGCAGCGCCCGCAGCGGCCTGCCTGTCAGCTGTCAGCAGAAGTCGGCGGCAGTGAAAGGGGGGGGGCTGTGCTCGTAGTCAGGTGGCATGATACGCTCCCGGGGGCCTCGGGGTACGGTGCCTCGTCGCCATTGTAATAAAGAGGCACACAGAAATGGAGATGAGTAAGAGCTTTATTAGAGGCCCCCGGGGTAGTCTCAGTGGAGGCTCCAACTGGCGAGGCACTCTCAAATGGAATATACATGCACGAGGTTCTAAAGAGACCCGTGCATGTATTACCATAACACCAGCTGACAAGAAATATAGAGAGAAATGAAGACAACGCAAGTGAATCCTGTTTGAAGCCAACAGTAGCACGCTTTGCCATGAAGGTACGTGAAACCCCGGGAGAGAGAAGAGGCAAAGAAAGAGAGCATACATATATATAGACTAGCACGGAGGAGCTATAGAAGGCTGCATAGGCAGAGAAATGAAACAGAATGGCCGTGTACCAAAGGAGCGCCCGTTATAAACCTCATATGGACAATGTCGTTAAGCAGTCCACATTAATACGAACTTACAATAAACAGTTCCTCAAGAAAACCTAAATAAAAGAGATTGCTACGTTAAATGTCTCTTCCAAGTTGAATAGGACGAATTCAAGAGGAAGTTAAGAGACATATACAGTGTTGGAAAGAAAAGAAAGCACCGAAAACAAAAGGGAAAGGGAATACAAAGTGACAGAGACAGAAAAGTAAGGAAGAAAGAGGAAATAGACACTAAGGGGGGGGGACGCATTGACACTTACCTGTACTTCTGCAACCTGAAAGAGACTTCTCAGCTGGAAGGTGGTGGAGATCATATAGAGCAAAGACGTATCCTTTTGCCTGAAAAATAAGAAAGAAAGTTCATGTTAATAAAAATAGGGTAGACAACGTAAACCCAAGACAACTACTCCCTTGTCTCAGAGTTTTCATTCTACATTATAAGAGACTTTATTACACACCCCCACAGACCTATGATTGCTAGTTCCATCTTTACAAATTGGACCATTCCCAACCTTGTACTCTGCTGCCAAAACATTTTCCCTCTTTTCTCCCCAACCTGCCCTGGTCGCGCAACTGGCGCTTAAACCTTTATACAGACCCAATGGCAACACAGATCCCAATCCCCACCCATCCACCCTCACTGACCCCCTGAACCTAGCAGTGTACATCCCCTCTCCTCCCCCTTCCCTCACCCACGGCCTACCCCAACACGGCCACATCTTCCAACCTTGACCCAATATTGATTAAGCAGGTGCTATGGGGCTAACTGCTGCCGCTTCGGCCTGCAACACAACTTTGTTGCAGGATCACATATCTATATGTACATGTGGTGGCAGTAGGTTACACATCAGATGTTTTGTACTCATAAGAGAATTAGAGATAGCTGAAAATACGGCATTGGCCTGTTCCCTCAGACCAGTGGTTGATTGTTCTCTTTAGCTTCCCGGGGGTCCGGAGTCAGTATCTGAGCCTCTATAAACTTTACTGCCTCATCCGGAACCGTAAAAAAGTACATTTTGCCACTGAACTGGAATCTCTGGCGGGCAGGAAACCACATTTTGTACCGGAGCAATTTCTTGACTCCTATGAACTGGCACCTCTCATGCTGAACTGAAAGTGAGAAATATGGAAAAATCTGTACTGTCTGGTAGCCCAAGCGTAGTTCCTTTTTTTCCCTGGCGAGGCCCTTAAGATGATCTCTGTCGTTGAAACTTAGGATCTTCAATATGATGGGCCAAGGGAAATCGCCAGGTTTTGGTTTGGGGGTGAGCGCCCGGTGGGCCCGCTCCACTGCAAAAAGCGGAGAGCGCACCAGCGTTTCAATTAGATCTTTGAGTAGGTTTTCCACTGTCTGCTCCATGCCCCCAGACAGTGCATCTTCAGGGACCCCCACAATTCTAATATTATTCCTCCTGGATGGCGATTCAACGTTGTCACATTTGTTTTTCATGACTTTCATTTCCTTTGCCTGGATTGCCACTGTATTTTGGAGGCCTTGCACAGTGTCTTCTGTCTCACCAATAATTGTCTCCGCTTCTGTGATGCGCACAGCTTCCTTAGCAAGCTGTGACCTCATGGATGCCACGCTGGCCGTTATGTCATCCAGCTTCACAGGTTCAATCCCCGGGTCTGCGCTTTGAAACCTCTGGGTATTAAGTGCGTTATAAATAACCTATCATACCATATCAAATCCTGTCTTTCTGCAAACCCCATGGAGATCTGGGTAAGCCAGTGGGTAGGGCGCAGAGTCATGGGGCTGTGGATCAAGTACCGGCCAGTGACCCTCACAAATCCTTGTAGATGCGGGTTCCTGGGGCCAATGATGCACTCAATTTTAGCAGGCCGTCAGTATAGCAGCACCTGGTTGATCCCCGAAGTGTTGCCCTCTTCTCCACGAGCCCCTCAGAATCTCGATTGGGACAATTGGTGCGCTCAGTTGTCACGGGGCATGGGGAGGGCTCAGGGAGGGCTGCCACACAGCCTGTTCTAGTGCACATGCCCGGATCTCAGGAATGCTGCCGGTAAGAGGGTTACAGAATGTCTGGGAGTAAGGCAAGATTACCCCTAGCATGGTGCTAGCCACTCACCGGCAGCGCCCTTCGGGTGTATTGTTGCATCTGCCTTCTCTGACACGGGCGGGGCTCAGGTTGTTGGGCACTGCTGTGCTGCAGATGTAGCCTCCCCGCTGCTGCGCGTTTTTTCCCACTGCGGGCAGTGAGCATCTTCAGCAGCAAGGCGAGAGCCGTGTCTGGCTGCAGTCCCTCTCTGATGTACTGTAGTGTTAGGGCTGCATCGGCTCCTCCCACGCCGGTGTCGCAGGATCTTTGGGAGACCGACGCAGGATGCCTAGTCCACAGTTTATTCCATCGCTAAGGCCGAGCATTCCCCCCCAGTGATGGGTGCCGATGCACAGAGTTAGAGTGCGCAGGGTTTAGTAGTGCCGCCACCACTTTTGGTTTCTGGTCGGCCCGTCAGTGGCGCTCCAACCCTAGGCAGCCATCTTGCTGGCTGCTCAGCCTCAAAATGTCATATCAGATAGTTGGAGGTAACCGGGTTTGTGGATCTGGGCCGGCCCTGGTCTGAACAGGAATAAACAAGATGTATCCTGAACTTAGCGACCCTTGTTTGCAAAAACACCTGGATAAAGTACACTCTAGGATTCGGACAAAAGAGGATGGCATGAGGGTCCTGGGGTCAATCAATCTTTAGTTTTCCTGATTCTAAGATGGCTACTGAATTTGACTTGGTCAATCAAGAGGGTCTGCAGTGAACCCTGGATGTTATTAGTAGCGGTACAAGAGAGATGATAGTGACACAGACAGGTGACCTTCCTCTATGATTGTTTGGGAAGGACCCCAGATCATAAGGTTTTTGGGGCCTATCACTGTCTGGCCCGCCTGCATTCAAGATGGCCACTGTTAACTTGGTTTAGAATGAAGGTCTGAAGTGAAGTCTGAATAGTGAAAGCAAACGCACGGGAAGTATACAGTATTACAGACTGTGGGGTTTACTTTGTAGCGGCTTGGGAGGGACCTCTGGTCATGAGGGGACAGGGGCCAATTGAGATCCAGGTCGCCTGATTCCAAGATGGCCTCCGGGTTCAACTTGGTCAGGCAGGAGTGTCTGGCATGAAGCCTGGATATTGTTAGCAGCTACACAGAAGGCATGATAGCAGCACAGACATTTTACTTATTTATTTATGATTTTAATTCCTTTTGTTTCATATTGCATTTATTTTGAAAAGCTTGCGTGTTCATGGAAGAGGGGGGAAGTCTAGAATCTGTATTAAATGTACAACAAGTGATTCTTCAGCGCTCTTCTAAACTTTATAGGGAGGCGTTCAAGTTGCTGATGCATTGGAAGCAGGTTCCAAAGGGAAGAGCTGTGGTGGTAGAGAGTTCTACCTCCATAAAACACTTACTTTATCTTTTTGGGGCCAACCTTGGGTGCCAGGCCTGTTGATAGCTATGTAGCATTTTAGTGATTGTAGACTGTGGCTCAAATAGGGCTCAACGAGATATGGCTACTTGCTTGTCCCCTAAAGGAATCTAGAAATACAGACACAGACCCCAAAGTGTGTAGATAAAATCAGCTATTCTCAGTGTAACATATGCCATCCTAGCATATCTTAAAGGTCAATATTGGTCGGTAATTCATAGAGTCACTTCTGTTCCCCTACTTAAATAACAGAATTACCACTGATCGCTTCCAGGAAGGGGGTGTAGGTACCTGTGACTAATTAATGGTAATTGAAAATGCTAAATGTATCAGATGGAGTGAGAGGTATGTGTGGTATAAGAACAGTTTCGAAGTTCTATCGATCACGCTGGCCTCTATGCTGTGTCTTTGTAGATGTGTAATTGTCATCCTTGTTCCATTGCAGAGTCCCTGTGATGGCATAAGATTGCGTAGTAGCCAAATTACACCCCCTACTTTCAGTTTTAGCTCATGAGGAGGCATTCATCCTACAGCATTTTGCTCTTCAGAAATTGAAACTTTGAGCTGGTAATTAACTGTTAATTGACACTGGAACCACTATGCCCTGTGTGAAGAGAAGTAGGGGTGGAAATAAGTAACTTGAAATTATTCCAAATGTTTGCGATAGTGGAAGGTGAAGGTGACCACGTAGAACTGTGCTCATCTGTTTGTTGAAATGATAGCTGTTGTTGAAGTGGGTGCACTTTGCCATTTGGACAGCAGAGGGCAACCTACCACTGATAAATTGCATCAGCTGAGTACGGAAACATATCTAAGCATTGGCCATATAGAGAGATACTTTATTTAGTGTACTGTTTGTGTCTAGTATGTGTTGTGCTTTTTACTTGGACTAATCCACCCAGCCCATTCATGTTAGATTAATAAAGGAAGACAGAACACAGGAAAGAGATCCCCTTCCCTAGCAGTTGGCTGTGCAGGAGCAGGGGAGAAGATTCTTCAAAACAAATGGTGGAAAAGTGTATGAAAACGGTTGAAGGATGAAGAGGGATGGGAAGAAAGAAACTGTTGGCTCTCTGGTGGGTTGTGCCCTAGAGCATCCGCCCAGGGTCTAATCCTTACCGTGAATGGGGCTTCATGCCCAGAGCAGCCTGGCTCCCCATGGGGCAGTGGTGACAGCCGGCTCGCCCGGGAGCCATACCAGATGGGCCCCTCCACAAAAGAGCGACCCAGTCCGGGACACATGTATGGATGACTCGACCTGAGCAACCTGGGCTTGACTCTTGTCTGCCTGCCTTATTTATTAATAAATAAAGAGTGGTTCCTCTTGGGACAAAAAAAAATCTGGCATGTTGCCTGTGTCTCATGAAGGACTAAGAAGAGATAAAGTATGTATGGGCTCATGGCATAGCCTATCCCCTACTAACAGCAATATTTTATTCTGTAAGTGCAGAGCCCCTCCCTATCCAGCTGGCCTGGGTGATGGCCTGTTTTCCGACCTAGCCAAGCACTCACGCTTGCCCCTGGTCGACCTTGGAAAATAGAGGCTACATGATGTTAAAGGGTATCCAGTGAAAATGTCGCTGGTAAAAATGTTGTCAGGAGGCAATCTATTTTCAAATGCACAACCTGACTACTCTCAAGCAGTTTCCCAATAATCTTAGGACTGGAGTTAAGAACAGTAAATAACACCAGTGCTAGAATATGCTGGGAAGCCTCTTTTTGGAGTGAGTTATCGACCGACTTGCAGGAGGCGCTATAAAACTGAGTCATTAACCCACTTGCAATGTCTTTGCTGGCAACACTCTCACATAGAACTGGCACATGACTCCTGCTGCTTGCGTTCCAGACAAGTTCAGTTGTTTCATTGCTGCAGAGTACTTGCTCATAATATATCGTTTTTTGGTTCTTTAGAAGCCGTTCGCTTGGCACATGGTTCTTATGTAAATCCCTTTTCCTTGGAGGTTGCAGCATAGAAAAGGCTCAGTGCCGTATTCAGAAGCAGGCTGTGTATTTCTTAGTCTTTTTTTTGTGTCCGCCACTCTCCACACAGCGGTGGTTTTGGGCGCGTAGTTTACAGGACCATGAGAATGTGGGCACTGCCAGCAGGTGGAGTGTGGCCATGTATGAGGTGATTTCACCTCAGGTTTGCAGGGAGCTCCCCTGCTGGTGAAGTAAAATGGAAATGCTGGTTGGGCATATCAGCCCGATGGAGGTTCGTAAGGAGAGAGAAGAGGGAGGGAGGAATCCAGGTTGAAGCCGAGACTTCTCCATAGGACACTGAGGCCCTCTGTCGAGTCGGTGACTCCCGCCCCCTTCACATCAGGCCATCCGCATATCGGTGTGGTTGTCGGCTCTTCCCCTTGCCCACCCGGGATGGAGAGTGAGAGCAAGCCATAATAGGGACCGTTCATTACTCGGCTCACGAAGCAGCCGGGCCGAGCATGTAGGAGACACCCAAGGGGAAACGGGAACACCTGTTATCTCTAGGCAGTCAGCTGGGCTTTACCAACGGGCCGGGTGTTTTGCTTCGTTTTAGCCAAACGTTAATACTAGTTGTTATCCCCTCCGGTGGCGCAGAGGTAGAAGGTTGTTTACTCAGCTTTCTGTGTTTTACATGCTCTCGACTCTGTTGGTCGGGTGCCATATTCAGTCGGTGGTTATCGGCCTCTGTTTCATCAAGGGAAACATCAGTGACAAACTAAGTTGGTAGCCAGGCACAGGGGGAATCGTTTTTCTCTCAGGGGATGTCCGTGACCAGAAGTGTCAACGAGGTACTGAGGGGGATAGCGTCCTGTCAAGAGAAAGACCAGTGCAAACTAAGTTGGTAGCCAGGCACAGGGGAAGGTGTTTCTCTCAGGGAATGTCTGTGACCCTAAGTGTCAACGAGATATCAAAGGTAAAAGTGTTCTGTCACAAGAAAACTAGTGATAGGAGGATCTTTTTATTGGTCACATGCGAAATGTTCGCTTCCAGGGAGCCCCTGTGGGACATTAATCTTATGTCTTTATCAAAGGTAAAAGTGTCCTGTCACAAGAAAGACTAGTGACAGGAGGGGCTATTTATTTGTCACATGACAAACGTTTGCTTCTAGGGAGCACCTGAGGGCATTAATGTTATGTATTTATCAAAGGTAAGAGTTTTCTGTCACAAGACTAGTGGCAGGAGGAGTTATTTATTTGTCACTTGGAAAACGTTGGCTTCCAGGGAGCACCTGTAGGCCTTACTCAATTGTATTTATCAAAGGTAAGTGTCCTGTCATCCCCGAGACTGTAGAAAGAAAAAGTTGTTATGTAACACAGTAGTATCTGACATCACCATGGTAATATCTGTGACCAGCTATGTTAGGTATGTGAAGGAAAGGCCAGGGATCAGTTAAAGAACAGAAGTTTGACATACGATGATATCTATTTAGCGCATGTGCAAATATGTCATACAAGGGTATGTTATGAAAACCACCCTGGTCAAAGATCTATGGTGTGATTTAGGGCCAATGTATGTATTGTTTGATTAATACCAGCTGTCTTCCTATAAAGATAAATCAGACTCCTGCTCAAATAAAACAAAAGAAGTCTGTGGTTGTTTCTTGGTCGTTGACCCCCTCTGAGTGTTGGTTTACAGGTCAAAACTCTTTGTCTTTACCTGCATGTGCCCTCTTTGGGTAGCTCCTTCCCCTTGAGCCATATAGAACTCTGGCACATGAGTGCCGTAAGGTGTCCAGCCCCCCCCCCGCCCCCCCCCCATACTCAGGTCTCCTACAGGTAGCTGTTCACTCATTGTTCTACAGGATGAAACAAATGTAAACAACATCACAGGGAGACCCACCTTACACGTGCATGAGAACAGGGCCTGTAGTTTGTTGTACATTTGATACATGCTGAACAGGTAGGTATCCAGTGGTAACAGAGGTCGCCAGGAGGCCCAGGCACTTTCACACATGTTCCCAAACAGCTTGTTCTGTCTGATTGACTCATATTAGATCATCCCAGCCTACACCAACTTGGCAAATGCAGCTGAAATTCAGTACATTTTAAAATATGGTCTAAGGCTCTTGCGAAGAGCAAGGTGTGAGCACGCTCTTGTGTTGTGGTAGACTAATAGGGAAATCGAATTGCTACTTAAATCGAGTGAAAGCTTCAAACTTTGCGTAAGTTCCATCACTGTGCAATTACAGAGAGGAAGGGGGAGTCCTGGGGGCCATAGACAAAGGCACGGGTGGGAGCAAAGAAACATGATGGCCATTTAAAGACAAAAGCTTTTTTACACTTCAAAGAAAACAGAGCTGTTAAAGGCTTCTTGGCCCACACAATCGATGGCTGGTTCCTTTGCACAGCGATCGCTTTAATGAGGTGCTGGCAAGCTGCTCCCTGGAGAAGGGGGGCGGGGTGGGGGAAGGGCAGCCAGAGCTGCTGATGATTGCTATGGCACCATACTGCTCAGATAAGAGAGGCAGAGGAGCCAGCTGTAAGCTAAAAGTTCACATGTCTCCTAAGCCGTAGTTAGAATGTAGATGTAATGTAAGTGGTCTTCTATAGCGCCCATCTGCCACCATTGCTGGCCTTGCTGCGCTTGTCTCTGTAAAAAAACGGAAAGGTTTATTAGTGGGACAGTGGGAAAGGCAGATGCAAAACCTGTGGTGTTGATGGGTGCAAAGATGCCCAGTAACCTGAGTGCCGCTCTGATTTCTATAGACGATGGGTGCCCATCTCTGCCAGGCCTCCAGGCTCTCCTGGCATTGCCTCCACTCAATCCTCAAGGCCACCAACAAATACATGTGTGGTGAACAACATTATTGTTACCTTTCTTGGCACATATAATACTACCTATTCTATCAGCCTTGTATGTAGTGCGCCTGTTTCCAAGAAATGTAATGATAAGAAGTATTACCCAATTTAATGGCACCCAATGTATTGCCCTATGAAGGATGAAAGGCTGAGCCAGCCCTGCTCAGATCTGAACTTGAACAGTGCTGTTTGGATCTCTGTCAGTGGTGACTGCTTAACCTGGGAGCTATCTATCCGTCATTTGTTTGTGCATCACTTTATGTAGAACCTTTTTATATACATCTATAACACGTGGAAGCCTGGCCTACATGATAAGGACTATGCCCGTCACGGAGGAGTTTTTGTTACCAAATGGAGGAATTCGGCCAAAGGCATTTAGCAGTTGGAATTCTGCTAGGAGCTGCATTTCACACAGGGTTCTGATCAGCAGCAGTTATTGTGATGTCACAACTGAACTGTAATAAGAGTAGTTTGGGAATTCGTATTGCAGGTCTAGAACTGTAATAAGAATGCTACATGCAGACTTTAATACCGATAGTGCAGGCTTCCATGTACTATATTCTTATTTCAGTCAGGCAATATGAATATAGCCATATTGACAGATAATCATGTAGCCCCCTGTTTTCTGGCCCTCGACCGGGGCCAGAGAACCCAGAGGGTGCACCATCGCTACCCCAGGGGGCAGGGACAGATCCAACGAGACCCAGTCTCCCCACACCCAGATCAGCCGGATAGGAATGGGCACTGCACCACCTGCAGATAGAATTGTTGTTAAAGCAGGGCATGACCTGTGCTTTGGGTCCTTACCGTATTCCTTCATGAGATACAGATACCAAGGTGGATGTGTTGGAGTTCCCAACATTTCTTTTTCTCGCTATGAATGCAAGCCTCTTCTCTGTTCCCCTCTTGTGAGTTATCTCTGGGGGGGATCATCTGCCCTGTCAGCCCACCCTCCCTTAGGGCGGTCTAAGGTAGACCCATAGGGTGGGACTGATGGAACAGAGCCCTAGCCCCTATCGGGCACCACACACTGTAGAGGGCAGCCAGGAGGTGGTCCCACCCCATAGGCCGCCTTTGGCAGGCCACCACTTCCCTTACCTGCCTCATGCCAGGGCACACAACATCACCCTTTCTTCTATCTTCACACCTTATATGAACACCTACCCAAACTTATATACATCCCCTACTTAATTTTTAACATGTCATGTCACTATAAATAAATACAACCATAGACTTACACATATAAACATACATTTAAACATGCTACACACAATGGCACACAAACAGTAAATGATATGACATAGGGGTGGCTTTTCAGTACCTATGGTCTTGTGGTGCTGTCCTGGTGGATGATGGTCGTTTTGCTGGCAGTGCTCCTCCACCACATGGAGCACCACTTCACCACAGGTGTGCACCGCACCTGTTGTTATCTTCTAGGCGGGCCCGTCCACCACATGGAACCACCCAATCACCCTGCGTGGTGTGCGCCTTGCAATTGTTCCTAGGCAGCCCTGTCAGCCACATTGGGCCACCTTTACTCTGCCAGGTTCCCACAGCGCCAACTTCACTTTCCACTGAAGCCCCAGGCCCTGGGGGGCCACGGCACCCGCCACTGCGCACGTAAAATTCTTAGGTGGCCCCGATACCTTGGGGGATCGCTCATCATCACTTTCGCGACAATCACTGATTTTCGTCGGTCCCCATGCCCCGGGGGTCCGCCCATCAGTGCCGCAGTCCCATGCTGCATAGTTCTTTGGGTGGTGTCTCCGTTGTTATGGGGATGCTGCTGTCATTCACCGCCATGCCTGCGGTGCATCTCCACTGTGGAACGCCACCTCTCTTCAATGCTCTTGTGTGGCACAAGGAGGCGGACCTTCCTATCTTTTGGGAGCTCCACCTGGTTTGGGCGCTTGCTGCTGCGATGTGTGTGTGATCTGCAGGTTCGAATCCCAGCAAGGCCCACTCAGTCTGTCATCTTTCTGAGGTTGATAAATGAGTACTAACACAGGTTGGATGATATCGTATGCATATTTGTTTTATATGAAGCATTTAAGCGTATGTGCTATATAATAACACATTATTATCATTTGGCTTTGGACGTCTGCTTGAATTCACAGTAATTTGGTAATATGGACCTATATACATTGATACTAATGATACATATAGTGATTCATTCTTGTATGAAATGTACATCACATAACAGTGATATAACCTTATATTTCATAGGGCCTCATTACAAATCGCCCGGTATGGAAACAACGGTGGCGGTAAACCTGCTGCCACCATTGTTTCCATGACGGGCGATCACAACTTCTGCAGGCGGGAGGTGATGTTCCCGCCAGGTCTGACCTGGCGGGTTTAACACTGCCTGCCTGCAGGCGGACGAGGAAACACCGGCAGCATTACGAGATGCTGCTGGTGTTTCCATGATCCCCATTCCCATTGAGTCCTATAGGACTCAATGGGAATGGAGATTAACACCATTCCGCCTCCGTGATTCCCGGAAAACCGGGGTTGTAATGCCCCGGTAATTCCGGGAATCACGGAGGCGGAATGGTAATACGAGTCCGGCGGTAACCAGGCGGTTTTACCACCGCGGTTACCGCCGGACTCGTAATGAGGCATAGTGTACTTAAGAACACTGCTATATGATACCACTTCCTATTTTTTCAAGGGGAGAAAGATAGTGTTCCATCCTTTCCTGTGATGTCACTTCGGGTGGGGGTCGAATGACATCACTTCGTGTGATGTCATCAGAGGTCAAGGGTCATATGATTTCACTTCCGCTACCCATGGCCTTTTGGTGAAATGACGTTCTTGATGCCAGGTTGGGCGGGCCGGGAGTGTCCAGGGGAGGAAGGGGCTGGTGGATGCTGGCAGGAACCAGATTCCTAGTGGGGGGGGGGGGCATTGCCTTTTAGCAGGCTCAATCTCTGGGGGGGGGGGCAGGGGGAGTGCACTACCTCACCCTACTGGAGGGATCCTCGCCACTGCGCTCCTGCCGCCTTGGACCGAATTTTGAGATAATAAGTCAGGTCGGTGGTGCTGGTGTTACTTCAGTTCAGGAAGAAGAATACCACGTGCGACAATTTGACCTTGTCAATGGTCTTGTTCCACACATGGCAGCTCTCTAGTTTGTGCTGTATTCAGCTATAGCCTTTGGCTGTCTGGGATCGCTGAGGCCTATTACGACTTCCCAAGCCACAGTCTGGTTTGTATTATGTATGCTTCCTTTAGTATCCATAGGTTAGTGGATCCCGGCTTGATGGGTTCTGTGCGTGCTCTGGCAGTCTATAGGGTTAATTGCATATAGGCACTTGCAAGCATCTTCACAAAAGCTTCTGGGTTCTTGCCGGTTCTGCGTTGCCCCGATAAACTATTGACAAAATAATAAACTTCCAGCCAGTAGGTACATGTTACCGTCCTCTACAACTTGTGTTCTTCGTATTTTTGTGTGTGTCATTATGTCACGATTTGCAAATGGCACTTGTACTTCATGTCTAACGTAGCTATGTTGTGCTGTCTATAATGACTAGATGCAGGCATTGTGGTTCTTTTAGTCGAGACTTTCAATCAAGTTGTCTTTAATTTCATCCTGCAGGTCTTCATCCACCTTTCCTAATGTTCGCACTTGTCTCAGGTTGTGAGGTTGGTTGAGAGGTTATCTCTCATTGTACTTTTCCATGGTAGGCGCAGTGGGGGTCCCTGTAGAATCATGTGACCGATGTCAATGCTGTTTCTGGGCTTTTTTCTGGTTCGAGTATTTTGTGGATGGTGGAACAGAGCCAGATTTCGAACTTCCCTTTTCAGTCTCCCCTCTGGTCGACTTGTCGACCACATCATGATAGAATTGTGGGTCTTCTATCAGTCGCCATATTTTCGTAATCTCACAGTACATGTAAGCGCATCCTCCTTCGGGTTTATACCATATTGGCCCTCATTACGAGGTTGGTTGCTATTTGCACCATGACTACCACCAATAACGGTACAGTGTCCAGATTGGTGAAATGGGGACTGACCGGTCCAGTCCGACCTTGGCAGGACCGGTAAGTCCCCATTCACCAAACCATTCCCAATTCCCATTTCAGCCCCCATAGGGCTCAATGGGAATGGGGAGGGCGCAAATAACGGGCCGGCATATGCCAAGCCCGTTATTTGCGCCCAGGTCCCTTAACGGGTCCCGTCCTTAACACCAGGTCAGACCTGGCATTAAGGAAGGGACCCGCTAAGGGACCTCGTAGTAGGGCGGTAAGGGATTACCGGCACTGGTCTCCTTACCGGTGCCCGGTATCCCTTACCACCCTACTCGCAATGAGGGCCATCCACTTCCCTTCATACTTTCTTAGGTTAAATGGGTTGTCCGCCTCTATTCCTGTCGGGAATAGGTCACACACTGCTATCCTTTCTCTCAGCCTATCTCTTTCACAATGTCATCCATTGTTCCGTCAATTGTCATATCCATCAGTATCTGCATTCCAATCGCTTCTTATGCTTTTTTCTTGATTCGTGCAATGCAGATCTTGACCCCGAATGGTGTTGCTACTCCTAGCATGAGTGCTGAAATTCAACACCTTCAGTCCATCTGCTAGCCAGGATGGCATCCATGACCAGAGGTATGATAGCCAGCTCTCGTCTTTCCCTGTTCCTCATGCTTCATTCTCCATCTTAGCATGCATCTGCACCAGTTGTGCAACTGCATCTGAGAGGGTTCTGTTGTCTTCATCGTTGGCAGGTATGAACGTGCAACACAAACTCTCGATTTGTGGACAAACTCCTCCTTCCATTGCTGTGAGGATGTCCAGAACATACCTGTTCTGAAGTGCCACCAACCTTAGTGCTCGGAGCTCTTCTTTTATACCATTGAACCCATTTACTGTTGAATTTATGGTCACCATCAACCAGTGCGCAATCTGCAGCCATTTAGCATTTGTATATGTTTGAATTCCAGGGATTAGTGATGCAAAGAACAACTGTGTTCTGCTAAACAGTCTATGGTGAGCTGGAATGTCATCTAGTGCTGCTTCAGAATTACTGGAGAAGTAGTTTCCTCCTCCCCTCTTTGCTCTCCTTACTACCTTCAAACTCCACATCCCGAGATGGAGCCGTAGGTAACTTCACACTCCTGTCCGACTCCTTTAGGCAATTATCATTTTCTTCTTGTACCTTAGCCACTGGTGCATTTACCAAGGGGAGTGCTTTGCTTCCTACCACTCCATCCTCCCAGCCATCATTAGTGTACACACGTGTCATGACCCTTGCCCCTCGTCCTCACTAGCAAGTCAGCCTTCCAGTTAGGGCCAGGTCAAAGGCCTTAAAACCTCACCCAAGACTCTCTTGGAGTCAGTCGTGGCGTCTTCTTTTGCCAGGCTCATAACCATCATGAAGACCAACATTAGAATGGGACTATTTACTTGGGACTATTTAACTTGGGGGGGGGGGTTCAGCCAACATGGAGGCACACACATAGCTCAGTTAGAAGGAACTGAGCTATGCGGCCTACTCTTTTGGGTGTGGCAGGCCTGGGACTACTTTACCTGGACTACTTTGGGTGTGACAGGCCTGGGACTATTTTACCTGGACTACTTTACCTGAGACTATTTAAACCACACCCAAACAGCAGAACATGCTTTGCCTTATTCTGCTGTGGGCAGCGTAACGTTCACCGTGTCCAGTTCTTTGATGCCAGCTTACCTGAAACCAAGGAACTACAGACAGAGAAAGAACACTACGAAACTTACCTGGAACAGTCTCCTGTCTTCAATCCATCGCGACTTCAGTTCCACTCACCTGAAGGTACGAACTCCATCATCCGGCACTGCATGCATCCTGGAATACCATAACCTGGAAAGAGGAGAAAGAAAGACAGCATTAGTAAGCGTTTACTCGCGTTTCCTTCCGAATGAAGAAAACCACACAATTCTTACCTGGGTAGTCATCTCCAGGTAATTATCATTGCTAGAACATTACGGCGCTCGGCGAGAAACATTGCAACCTGCAAGGAGAGAAAAGTCACAGCACTTTCGCCTACCGGCACATGCTCATCTTCAAACTGCATTACAACTCCAAAATACCTTTCCATACCTAAAAGGAAAGAAGCAAGGCATTATTATTCGAACTAAGAGGAACATAAGAACTGCATATAAAGGGTGTAAAGCAGCAAACCTACAGAGTCGCAGCAGGCCTGGATTCCCACAGGGGGGGCTTGCACCAGTGAAGTAACTTGGTCGCTGATCGCCCCCCCCCCCACATCTACACGCCCCTGCCACGAGGAACAGGACGGAGAATCCACCTTCTACAATATTTAGGTGAGGAGAGGGCCCATGGGGGAGGAAGGAGTTGAGGCCAAGGGAGGTGGGAAAACAGAAAGACAATCTGGTATTGAATCCCGCTCTCCTATATTGCAGACCCATCTTTAACCAGAGGCCTTACCAAGGGACCAGGAGAGGGTTCGAGAGTACAAATCATCCAACCAGGGCTGGGTGGCGTCCCCGTGGATACCAGGTGAGCGTAACAGAACAGAAAGCCTCAATATTATCCACCTGGGCGTCATGGAGACTTCAGAGACTGACCAGTTAGTTCAGTTGTTGGGACAATTACGCGCTGAAGTACATTCAGCCAGGCAACAAAACAATGCTCTTAGGAGGGATTTTATTGTTACTAAGGATCGTACCGACAAAATAAGTAGACAATTGCTCCAATCACAGGCAGGACAGACCCCCTTGCCTGGTAACATTCCGCCAGCACCTGTACCAACTTCCACCAATCCAGTACAAATAACCCTTCCTGGGGCAGTTCCTTTAGCTCCACCTGAACGATTTACAGGGGACCCCAAAAAGTATGCAACGTTCATGAACCAGTGTCGTCTTCATTTCCTTTGCAGACCTGGGGCTTTTCCTAACGACCAAGCGCGGGTTGCCTTTGTTTTGTCATATCTGAGCGGCAGTGCTGCGGATTAGTCGGTACCATTGGTAAGTCAGGATGACCCATTGTTACATGACTTTGGGGGTTTCCAGATGGCAATGGAAAAACTCTACGCTCATCATACCCAAGGACAAGCATTAGACAACTAACTTTTGTCACTCCGTCAAGGAAGTCAAGACATGCTTACATATATAGCAACATTTAACAGACTAGTCGTTGAAGCTGGGTGGCCTGAGGAAAAAAGGACCACACTACTTCATCGGGGTCTACGAGGGGAACTAAAGGATGTCCTTGCTCAAGTGGTTAACCCACCTAAAGACTGTGCAGAATTCATCAACCTTATGGTGCAATTAGATCACAGATTACAAGACCGAAAAGCGGACCGGATAAGGTTAGACACTCGAGTTGTGTATGTCCGGTCAAAGGATAATGTTCCACATACATTGGGAAACATGGTAGAACCCATGCAAATCGGAGGTGTACGGCCCCCTTTAACTAAAACTGAAAGAGACAAGAGAAGGTAACAGCAATTATGCTTATATTGCGGAAAATCAGGCCACTTTCTCAAAGAATGTCCAGTGAAACCATCAAGGAGAACTGTTGGAGCCACAGAGAAGGAAGATAATAACAAGGAGTCGGAAAACTACCAAGCCTGGCAAGCGTACAGGTCCGCTTGTCGAGCGAGAAGGATGAGCCACAGACCTCACACTTTGCATTACCAGTAATACTCCTACGTCCCGTCCCCTTTCCTTCATACTTATGGGACATCTCTCCGTCTTGTGGGACGGGACCAGAGCACTTTTGTAAAAAAGCATCCAAAATGTTTCCAAAAATGTTGTCCTTCCTCTCTTTGCTGCGCGGGGCCCGGCACGCGGCTGTAACCCCGCCCACCTTGGCTCCGCCCCGCGCTTCGGCCATCAGTCCTTTTCTCTGCTCGTTCGGGACTGGACACACTTGCATCCTCTGAAGATTTTCTTCCCTTTTTTCCTCTCTGGCTCTCGCTAGCGATCGTGTGCTAGTCTGTCTATGTCGTTCAAACTAGACTTTCCAGATTGTTCATCGTGTCACTGTCGTTTCGCGAGGGCGGATCCCCATCCTCTTTGTTTAGAGTGCTTGGGTCTGGATCACCGTTGGGACTCCTGTTTTTACTGCGACTCCCTTTCGGTCCGGGCACTTCAACGTCGGTTGGAGCGGTGGGAGGAGGTGTTCCGACAAACTCCTCCTTCACATTTTCAGACGTTCATCGACGAGAAGAAGAAACGCCCGGTAAGTTCTTTACTTTTCAGAGCACCCCGGCCGGGGGATACCTTTCCGGGTTCCTCTCAGGCCGGGAGGGGTGTTGATCGCTCTGCCACCGGGGTTCACCCTGAAGTGCCCGTTGGGCCTAATAATTGTACCAGAGTTTTCTCTGAGGGTCTCCATAAGGGGCCTGTGGATACCAGAGCACGCTCCGAGGCCCCTCCTGTGGGGGCTGTTTGTAGACCCAGTTCTACTGAGTCGTGGGGTACCGGAGCTCGCTCTGAGGCCTCTATGTTGGCTTCCCTCAAAAATAAGACCGGGGTGCGCCCGAGGCCTTAGGTGGGCTTGCTGTTACCGAACGCATGTTCGAGGCCCGCGCAGATAAGGCTGTTACCGGACCTAGGTCTGAGGTCCCTCGTTCAGAGGCTAAAGCTACCAACAGTTCTGAGAGGCCTGACAAGGCCTTGTCGGTGAAAGCTGTTTCTCACCGTTCCCGCTCTTGCAGCGACACCAGATCTGTTGAGGGGTCAAAGAAGGAAAGTTCTTCTTTTACCGGCAGTACCGAGGTCCTTCCTTCGAAGGCTAATTTGGCGGTTGGTATGTCACAAAAACATTCCAGGCCTCACAGTACCGGCTCTGCCGAGGTCCCTTATGTTAAGGCTAAAGTTAAGACCCCTGATCCATCGACGGGGACCCCTGCCTCACTTTCTCACGTGCCGAAGTTCCCCTCAGATGATGACAAAATGGCGCCCGTTCCCGCCACGACCGCGGCAGCCATTTTGGGTGCTACCCGTAAAACTACGCCATCGGCCTCAGGTGTAGGGCTTGGCCCCTTGGGTGAACCTAGAGTCCCTTGTGCGCATCCCTGTCAGCCAGTTTATGACTGGAACACTCGGATGCCTCTTCCGCACAATGTTTCGCTGCCTGCAGGGTCGGCACCATTGATTTATGTGGATACGTCGGTGGAGGGGCCCGTGTGGCACCCGTCCCAGTTAAGTCCCTGGATTTGTCCACCTCATGAGAGGCCTCCTCAGGTTCCGAAGCAGTCCCCGGAGGAAGCTTTTTTCGGTAAATTTCAGACGCTTATCTGTACCGACCCCATGAGGGAGTATTTCAAAGGGCTTTTTAGGGAGATATGTCCTCCTGCCCCTCCGGCTCCACCTGTTCCTCCGGTGGTTCCGCCGGCGCCTCCCTTGCCTACGGTGCCTCCCCTGACTCTTCCGCCTTTGCCCCCAATCTCCCCTATGGACAAGGTATTGCCCGACACGGTTCAGCAGGATCCTGATCTGTCAGATGACGCACAAGGCGATCAGGACAGCGAGGACCTTCCCCGCTCTATCAGAGCTTTTCATGACCGGGTACTGGACATGATGAACTTCTTAGATGTTCCAGTGCCTGAGGCACCCGCTCCGCAGGAGGGTGTGCTTTCTGGGGCGTTCACCCTGTCTCCCTTGGAGCGTACCGGCCTGTTCTTGCAGAAGGACGTTCTGGCCGAGGTCTGCAGAGTCTGGGAAAAGCCACACTCTGGACTTTTTGTTAATAAGAAAATTGACGGGAGATACAGGCTGCGTTCTTCGGAAGAGGTGGCCCTGTCGTCTTGTCCGCCCCCCTCCTCCATAGTGGTGGCTGCGGCCACTTTGTAGTCCAGGCCTGCAGCATCCTCTTCCACAATGGCTACTCAGGTTCTGGGAAAGGAGGACAAGCTCCTCGACTCCCTCGAGAGGAAAATCTTTGCTAACTCGGCCTTGCAGCTCAGGCAGGCCAACGCTGAATTGATATTAGCGGGAGCTAACATGCGGATGTGGAAAGGTCTGTCGGAGTTTGAGGAGTTTATCCCGGTCGAGATGCTGGAAGACTTTAAAGGAGGCCTTTCCAACGCCAGGGTCTTGGCCCAGGATCTCCTGGAGGCTGCGGCTCATCACGTAGACTCCTCGGCTTGGGGCCTTATGCTGGGGGTTGATACCTCACGGCAGGCGTGGCTGCATGCAACTAAATTTTCAAAGGAAGTGCAGGACAAGGTGTTGGACCTTCCGTTCGATGGGAAGGGGCTCTTTCATGCTACAACAGATGTAGAGCTCCCCAAGACGAAGGATAGCACTCAGACAGCTAAGTCCTTGTCTGTCCTGGTTAAGGCTCCTTTCTCTGGCTTTAGGGGCTTCATCGACTGCAAGTCTCGCAGAGGGGATTCCCTTTCAGGGAAAAACCGCGGTAGGCAACAACGGATGTGGTTTTTCTCCCGCTCCTCAGCCTCCTCCTCAGGTTCAGGTGCCACCGCCACCGATAAACCTACTAAATGAGGGTTTTCCGCGCTCGCACGAGACCCCGGTGGGAGGACGCATTGCGTCTCATTGGGAGGTGTGGCAGGCCATCACAGAAGACAGATGGGTCTTGTCAGTCGCTCGAGCGGGCTTCCGCTTACCTCTACCCCCTACCCCACCCCTCAACCCTCCTTTTCAGCTGTCGGGTTCGCCCTCCCTCAAAGCCGAGGTTCAGAAACTTCTGGACCTCAGAGCTGTGGAACCCGTTCCCCTTGGGATGTGATTATTTCGGGGATCTCGGATGAAAGTCAGGGTATCTGTGGTTCTCCCGACATGTTCTGGGCACTCCTTAATGATTCGAAAGAATAAGATGTAGGTAACTTCGTCAATAACTGCTTGAGGTGGGAGCATTAGTCTTTTGTTCACTGTGCTCGGGCAACTCGGCAAAGACCTCTGCGATGACAGTCAGTAGTTGCCTGATTATCTTCTTATTTTCTGGATCCTGAATGTATTCTGTGACACTTGTTTCTCTCCCTATGAGTGAAGGATAGGACAGTACTACTAGCTGAAAATAGGTGAGCACATCCCACTTGAGACTTCTGCTGGGGTGAATCATATTTCTGTGAACAGAGTCTTGATACTGGATGCTTCAGGATACCAGGTTTAGTTTACAAGAGTGTCCTGTTTTTACAGTTTATCAGAGTCTGAGAGTTTGTGTTCAATGCTTTGTGGCTCAACGTGATCAAGCTATCAGTGTCACCACAGGTTCAGAGTATGCAACTTTTTCCTTTACCCTGCGAGTTCAGATGCACTTTGCGTTCATTTGAAGGTCTTGTACCTCATTCAGTGCCTGGAGGAGAAGTTCAGTGTACAGCCACAATTTTCACAGCGAGTTCCTTAGTTTGTGTTTTCTGCTTGTGCGTCTTTCTTCCTCACCATAGACCTTGTCTGCACGTGCTGCGGTCCTTCCCAGTTGTCTGTGGATTCCTCGGCAGTAGATGTAGTAGGAGTGCTCTGTCCTATAAAGGGTTTTATATCGTTCAGGAAGATCCAGGCTCTTCTGCCTTTGAGCTTGACAGCTGACGGGGTGCAGTCCTCTACGATGAACGGGCCATTAAACCTCGGCTCGTCCCATCTTTTTCTTGTGAAATTCTTCACAAGGACGTGATCTCCAGGGAAGACAAGAGGCACGCATGGGCTGTAATTTGCGCCTGCATCAGCACTATCTGTTGTGTTTTGAGCCGTGCTGTCCCCTTTCCGCCATCGCTGCAGCTGGCCTGAAATGACAGTGGCACTTGTTTTGAGACAATCCAGATAGGCTTTCATCGCCTCTCCTAGAACCTCCCTAGTTGACTGGGCATCGCATATAGCTCTGTCTCGGGGGGTAAGGGGAGTTCTCATTCTTCTCCCAGTATCTATTTTGTGCGGCGTAAGATGATTGTTGGAGCCTGGTTGGTTCCGAAGCGCATACAATGCCAGTGGTAGGCAGTGCATCCATCCCTTTCTTAATGTGAGCTTCAAATTGGCTATCCTTTCCTTAAGCAAGCCGTTGATCCATTCACATATCCCGTTTCCGTCTGGGTTATACACCGACGATAATTGGTGCTTTATACCAAGCAACAAGCTAATCTGTTCAAACAGAGCATTTACAAAATGCGCCTCATTATCTGATCTTATTACTTCACACACCCCCCACCTAGGGAAAACCTCCCTCACCAGGAATTTGTCAGCACAGGCAGCATCAGGGTGTGTACAGGGGCCTGCTTCTACCCATCTGGAAAAGGGACACACCACCACAAGTAAATACCTGTACCCATCACACACCTGAATCATACCGACATAATCAATATGTAGGTGCTGGAAAGGTCCATTTGGTCTGGGGATGACTCCTCTCACTACTTTTAATGTGTGCCCAGAAGTGAATTGCTGGCAGACAATGCAGTTTACCACAAAGAATGCAACATGCTCGGCTAAATTCGGTATAAACCAGTCTTCCGCGAGCGTTGCAGCAAGATTTTCATTGACATATGAATGGGGTAGTGAAGCTGTTCTAGCCCTACTTTTAGAAGGGCGACAGGCATTACTGGTTTACCAGTGCTGTCTTGCCTCCACAATCCGTCAAAGGGGTTTATAGAACACCCTTGACGCTTCCATACATTTTTCTCCTCCTGAGGTGCCGCCCCCTGGAGCTCCATTAATTGAGACTGCCCCATATTGCTATAGGCTTCTGGAGTGGCTCGTGCTACCATCATTCGTTCATGGGTACGTGCCACCTCCACGTCCATGATTGTTTCAGTTTTGGATGCCATATGTTTGGCTTCTGTGTCCGCTTCATAATTTCCACGTGACACAAAATCTGTCCCTTTGGTATGAGCGGTGCATTTTACGACTGCTATGCCCACTGGGAGCTGTAGTGCTTTTATCAGCCTGTCCAGCAATGCTCCGTGCTGCACTGGAGTGCTGTCCGCTCAGAGGTAGCCCCTCCTTTTCCAGCGCGCTAGTCCTGCGTGCACTGTAGACGTCACATAGGCAGAGTCACTGTACACTGTTGCTTCCTGGTCCGCGTGATTCTCAATGGCGAGTATCAATGCCACTAGTTCTGCAGCCTGTGCCGAATAGTGGGATGGTATTCGTGCACTGACAGAATTCTCCATTCGCCATGTGTTTGATCACGGCCACGCCTGTATACCTTTGCCTGTCATCTTGGTCATTTCTTGATGACCCGTCAATAAAGACGATCTCTCCAATTGGCAGGGCATTTTCCTTGACCCTGGGGATCTCATCATAGTATTCTTCATAGTTTGCACAGTCATGCACAGGTTCTCCCTCTGTGACTGGCTCAGCAATAAACATAGCAGGGTTCACCGTTTTGCATTGCACTATTTTGATCGATGGATTGGAGATAATCACCTCGTAGGCTGATGCTCTCTGAGAAGTCAGCGTGCCCTTTGGCTTCTCTAGTATGACGAATAGCGAGTGCTCAACATATAATGTCATGGAGCACCCCATCACAATAGATGACGCCTTCTCAATGGTGAACGCGGCGGCAGTTAAATTTTGTTCACACGGGAAGTGGCCTTTCATAACCGGGTCCAAACTTCCACTGTAATACGCTAGGTGTTTATATCCCAGTGAGGTTTGCTGCGCGAGTACTGCCGTCATAAAATCGCCATCAGTATGAGAAAACAGATAGAATTCCTCAGCATAATTAGGAATCCCAAGGACTGGGGACTTACAAATTGCCGCCTTTGAGTTCTGCAAACCCTTTCTCCGTCGCTTCATTCCATTCAATTTCTTCTCTCATCGCCTGGGCCTTTTTAAGGGCCTGCAACAAGGGCTTGGTATACGAGCTGTAGTCAAAGATCCATGCTCTGACATAGTTGCACAGGCCTAGGAAGCTTTGCATTTGCTTTACTGTGCGCGGCTTGGTCATGTTCATGATAGCCTCAGCCCTTTCTGGGGTTACCTTTTTCCCCTCATGTGAGATCAGTTGCCCTATGTACAGCACCTCCTGTTGGCAGTGCTGCAGCTTGTCTTTGTCCACTTTGTATCCCTTCTCAGCCAGTATAGTTAATAGCTGGACTGAGTCGTGTCGGCATTGCTCTTCAGTGATGCTGCAGATTAGAATGTCATCTACATACTGCAAAACAAAACTGTTCACTGCAATATTGCTTAGGTCCATTTGCAGGACTCTGTTGAAAATAGATAGAGACTCGCAATACCCCTGTGGCAACCTCTTACTTTTCAGGCGCATTTGCCTGAAGGTAAATGACATCAGGTCTTGTGAGTCACGGTGTAGTGGGATCGAGAAAAATGCATTTTTCAAATCGATCACCGTGAAGTATTTTGCCTCAGTGGGTATGTTGCACAAAATTGTGGATGGATTCGGGACTAGAGGGAACTCGGCTTCGACTATGTCGTTTAGGGCTCGTAAATCCTGGATTAAACGCCAGGACCCTCCCTTTGATTTCTTGACAGGATAAATCACTGTGTTGCAAGGTGATTCTGATGTCACTAAGATGCCCTGCTCCATCATGGCAAAGATTGTCTTTGCGATCCCTTCATCCGCTTCTCTGGACATGGGATATTGCCATGCCCGCGGCAGAATTGCCCCTGGTTTCAGTTTAATTTTTACTTCACCGGCCCCTTTCAGGAGACCTACGTCATAGGGCCCTGTAGTCCATACCTTGGCCGGCACCAGGGCCATGTCGTTATCAAAGTATTCTGGACGTACTAATGCTAACATCATCCTCTGCGGTACCTCCAGCCTGATCATTTTGACCCAAAATATGAGACTCACTTCCACCCGCGTCTCTTCTAGGTCATGGTGTTCTTCGAATAGATCGTCATCAGTGACGTCAGTCACTCGATACCCTTCTTCGATGGCGACAATCGCACACCAAGGTCTGCCCTCATCGTCACATCCCTCAACCAATACCACTTTTCCTCGCACTGCGGCAGAGTGTATCATTAAGGGAAATACTTGTCCCTCCTCTTCGTGCATGGGTATTCTTGGCCTGAATAGAAACTCATCCGGAGTTCTCATAGTTTTGTCTGCGAGGCCTGGCAACCCCGCCATAAGCACTCGTACGCCATATGAGAACACTTCTGGTTCCAGTGGTATGGCTCTCATGGCTGCATGTCCGGAGTATGCTCTAATCATTTCGCACACTTTTGAATAATGCATTCCTGGGGTGGAGCACACTCAAGTCCTAACCCATGATATTTACTGGGGATTGACGATAATACAATAAAGGTACATTCATGTCGCACTCTCCCACAGAGATTGGGAGTGCATCAGTAAAGGGAACTCTGCTATGAGCTCCAGTAAAACTCTGGGTATCTATTGCCTTGCCGGACAAGGAGAACTTGCCTTCTCGTATGCACGAGCGTATTGCACCCGTATCAACTAAGAAGGAATATTCTTTTCCCCCTATGGTGACATTTACCCTAGGTTCCCTATTAGGGTCTGGTGTTACTCATAGGATAGAACACATCAGAGTCCCCTGTGAGCCGGCCTATTTCATATACAGGTTTGGTCCATTGTATACCTGTGGGTTTCCCCCACTGGAATTAGTGCCCTGAGACACTTGCAGCGGTGACTGCTGGGGTTGCTCTTGTGGTACATTCCCCATGTTCAGTGGTTGAACCACTTGCTGTGTACCTTGCTGCAAGCCAGCTGCCTGCTGCTGCACAGTATAGTTTTGTGCATTGCCCTGTTGTGGGGTAGCAGGTTGATTCACCACGCCTGCCCCCATCCCTTGGTTGTTCTGCCACATGCTTTGGCTCCTGCACATGCACGCCACATGTCCTGTCACTCCACACAGCCAACACACTGGCGGTGGTCGGGCCATCTGTCCTACTGGCATAGTTGGACTGCCCATTGGTGCGCTCTGGATACCACCTTCAACATTTTGAAAACCTCCTTGGTTCCCTCAAACCCTCCCTGATTACTCTGACATCCTCTTCCTCCATAACCCCTTCCTCTTGGGTAAAATCCCGCGTTACCCTGATTGGTCTGCGCCGGGTTAGTTGCATGTTGTGCACTTGATTCGGCTGGGCTTGTCAGGATGGCTCCCTCGAGAGCATACTTTGAGAGCTTCCTTTGCACTAGCTTCGCCTCCTCTCCCTTACGTGTTGCCTCTTTCTTCCGATTCTTTTCTTGCAACAATCTACAATAATGTGCAATTGTCAACTGGATTTCGAGCCATGGTTTAGCTTCTACTCCTACCAATTTGTTGAGCTGTTTTTTCACCGGTTCTGGTAACCCTTGGCACCATATATGGTAGAATACAGGGATAGATTTGGTCTAAGACTCATGCGTTTCGAGCACCCACGCGTCTTGAAAATTCTGGATATAAAGCAACAGATCCTCTGACTCTTTCATTTTTCGAGTCATTATGGCTCCCATATCCGATGTGTCCGGATATAGTGTACACAGCGCTTTCCACACTGCTGCTCTACAGTTGTTAAATGGCGCTCCGTCATGAGAGGTGTTTGTTATGGTTACCCTAGGGTAGCCTACCTTTTTCCACATGTCGTCTGCTCTTTCACCAAGTATAGCAATTAGAAGACCCTTAATGTCCCCTATGGCTAGAGTGACGCCCCCCGTCATTTTCTCTAGCTCATGTATCCACTTTCCGGCTCCCGAGGTCAGCATTGGAAGCTTATTTTTAAGATTCTCTCAGGCAATGTGTGGCCATGGAATATATTGCGGTCTTGCTCCCCCCTTTTCTAACAGTGGGAATTGGAATGCGCAATCCTCTGTTTCCTTCTCTATACCTCCTTGGTCTCTTGCCTGGGCGGCGTTCCTGCCTTGCTTCTACCTGGCAATGCCCTTAGCCTATCTGTATAGGCAGGTACCGATGCCCCCCTCTGACCGTAGGGTGTCTCTTCATGTCGGCTGGACTGTCCAGCGGACTTCAGTGTACCTGCTTGCATCTGACCATCGTATCTCTTGGTTCCCTGGGAGTCGCTTTTCGCACCGCCTCCCTTCGTCATACGCCACTTCCTCCGCTTCTCCATCGGAGTCTGATTCCGAGTACTCCCAATTTACACAACATCTCGCATCATCTTCGTTCTGCCCAACTTCTAGTCTATCTAGGGAACGTCCCCTACTCCCACTACTTTGGGTGACATCCTCAGTGTCATATAGCTGAGTGCTAAGCGCTCATCTTCCCTTCCCTCTTGGGAGATTCGTTCCAGTCCCATCTCATCGTATATTTTATCAATTGCTTCCCCGATGCTTCTGGTGTCGAAGTCATCATCAATAACTGTCCCGCTTGTACCTGGTACCGCATCGCGTGCAGGGAAGAACTCTTCTATGTTTTCCCAGTCTATAACAGGTTTGGGTATTTTCACTTCCCGTTGCAAGAATTCTAAATCTCGCGCCCTTTGCCTGCGTTTACGTTCTGCTTCCTCATCCATTTCTCTTCGCTTCTTCGCTTCCTTTTTAGCCTTATCAGTTTCCCTCATCCGTTCATCTCTACGTTCCTTTGACCTTCTACTTTCCTCGTCTTCTTGCTTCTTCACTTTTCTTTCATACACTCTCTTCTGTTCCTCTTATCTTAGCATGTTCTGCCTGTACTTGTCATAGGCAGCATATTTCGTGCGACTGAGTGGTATAGTATGCTCTTCGCGTTATCACTGTTCTCGCCTCAACCTATCCTTCTTTCTTGCCCTCTCGTTTCTTATGTCCACTTCTTTTTCTCTTTTCTTTCCTTGCGCCTCATCAGACCGTTCACTCGGCCTTGCACCATCACTTCCTTTTCCATCTAACTTCAACAGTATCTGCCCTCCCATCCATTCGTCCTTTGTACATGTTAACTCATCGGTTCCTTTCCGCTTCTTTCCCTCTCTTTCT
Organism: Ambystoma mexicanum; assembly: GCF_040938575.1. Lineage (NCBI taxonomy): Eukaryota > Metazoa > Chordata > Amphibia > Caudata > Ambystomatidae > Ambystoma > Ambystoma mexicanum. The sequence goes on from NC_090932.1 coordinate 1,571,170,007, forward strand.
CTATCTAGAGGTGCACTCGTTTGTGCCTGGTCCTTCCTTTCCTCACCTCGCCTCTCTTTTCCCCATGGGACTGTGGAGGCCGAGTCAATTTCCTGTTCCTTCTCTTTTGTCTCGTTACTGCTACACGCATGTGACTCATATGCAGGGATGCTATAACCTGTGGCTGCCGTAAGCTCTCTTGGTCGGTAAAGACCCTCCGACTTACTTCCCTCAACAACTGGTTCTGGCGGGACAGGTGGCGCGGTAGGTGTCTCACCCCCCTTCATACATACATTTAATATCCAGTCTGCGGGGGGTTCTTCTTCTTCTTTTGCTTGTTCAAACATTTTCCAAAGCTCCAGAACAGCAAGGCGTTTTTCGAGCTTCTTCCCGCTATATGTGGCATGTATGAAGGTGGTCATCTGCTGTAAAACAGCCTTTGACAATGACCCATTTTGGGGCCACGGCATAAACATTTTATTTGCGGTGCCCTTAACCCACTCCTGGCTATATTTCTTCAATTTTGTTGCATGCTTTGGCAACTACTTGCACAAATGTGCAAGTGGGGTAACTTCTTCCATCCTTAATTTTGTCATCAACAATGTTCATACAGTTTTTCAACTTTACGCTATTATGACCAAGCACCACATACGCAAGCTCCAATCCAATTTTCCCGCAAAATGTTATACCAACAGTTTTACTCAAAACACATCAATTCAGTGGCGATTCCCTCTCATTTACGGAATCGCGTAAAGCAAAAATACATTGCCATCAATTAATAACACAATAATTCCACATTCAGCATACACAGGACATATAGGACAGACGCTTGACAGACTAGACGGACACGAGCTGGTCATATGTATACCTGCCTTCTAATTATTACCCCGTCATGGGATTTGAACGAACCCCATTCTTACATCTTTAAACGTAAGCATAGCCTAATGTCCCCCCTCTGTGGGCTCTGGGTTCACGTTCCTTCTGACCACTCTTTATAGCGCAGGAACAAGGCGAATTTGACAGTTTTCTGTTTTCTCTCAGGTGCCCCCCCCCCCGGTATTCCTTACAGTTTTTTTCTAGGTTGCCCCCGGCCGGTATTCCTTACAGTTTTTTTTTCTCGGGTGCCTCCCCGGTATTCCTTACACTTTTTTTCTCGGGTGTCCCTCACCCCGCTGTATTCCTTACACTTTTTTATTCTCAGGTGCCCCCCGGTATTTTTCCCAATTAATTCAGGTACCCGGGTTTTTACCCTCTATATCTCTACAGTCTTTCCTACTTTTAACTGTATTAATCTTCTCCACCACCCTCCGTTACCTTTCCCCTTATTACTCTAAGGCCTATAGGACATTTGCCAAGGTAACGAGTTTCGTTGTTTTCACTCACCGATCACCTCTTTTCCTCTCTGGAACTTCAGGATCACCGCCTCTTCCTCTTCCTGCTTTTATAGTTTTCGTCCGATCCGCTGCCCGTGGGAATGAGAAGGGTTATGCTTGGAAAGGCGGGTTCCTTCAGACCCACTGCACATTTTTTGGGAATCATTACACTATCATTGTCCAGGGGAGCTTCTCAGCCTACTCAGCTGGAATAGCAAAAGGACTTGTGATGTAACCGAAGGCTCAGAGTTACTTCGTGCCATCGGTCTAAAGGTGTCTTATACTATATCAATCGATACTCTATAATTGATGGCCGAAACCATCCTCTGCTACCAAGTGTTGACGAGGAGAGGAAATTACTGATGGGTCCATTGGTCAGTACTCACCCTCGAAAACTAGTAATACAAGATAGCTGCATCATGCGAGGACAGAGTGCAGGATTCACATACTCCAGCAAGGTTCAATAATCAGGACTCAGTAAATTGGCAAAGGGAAGTCCATTTAATGATACACACATCAGCTTATGGAAATCAGCAGCATCCCGAACACCTGCCTTACCCCGACTTCCCCGAACTTTAGTCAAACAGCCTCTTTTATGGGCAAAATTGGTCATCATTGATGTCTAGTTCTACAAAAAATCATCATGCGATATTACTGGTTGGGAAAGGTAACTTAACTATAGGTGTTATATCTGTATATGGAAATAAAGCATGTGGATTGGATAACTCTTATCGGGTGGGCATCTACGCCCTTCCCTCTACAACACACGTGATTGACGTCACTACAAGTACGACGTCTCATTGGTTACAGTGGCCCTCATTACGACCCTGGCGGAAAGTGACTGACCGGACCGCCACAGCGTAAATAGCGTTTCCGCCATTGCACGATGGAGCAAAGTGCGGCTCATTCCGACCCATCGGGCACGAGCACCACGCCATGGCGGAAGTGCAAAGTCCGCGATGGCGGAAATGACCCCAAAACGGCCCACACCGCCGCCGTATGGCGCCCTAGGTACAATACCGCCACCCATCTCAGCGGACACCGCAGTGAGCGCCAACCGGAAAGTACGGTGACCGTAAATATACGGAAACGGAAGTAAAAGCATGGTCCCGGAACGGGAAACATCACGCCGTACACCTATAAAACCACTAAATCCACACAACCATTAAAAATACTACCCTGAGACACATCCCAACCCGTCATCCACCCTAGTGAAACCAAGAAAAATGGGAAAAGTAGCGAAGAAAGCGTGCGACCGCAAGCGGCAGGTCCACTTCTCCCGTGAGGAACTCACCGTACTCACAGAGACCCTCCAGGAGAATGCAGCCGCCGTCTTCTCCACGCAAATGACCAGGACGGCACTTGCGAACAAGAAGGCCATATGGGCCCTGGTGGCACAGCGGGTAAGTGCGGTGGGGACCGCACCCCGCAACCCACAGCAATGCAGAAAGCGATGGGACGACCTGCGGATACGCGTCCGTAGCATACTTTCTGCCAACCGCAACATTGCCACAGCCACCGGGGGAGGATCGGAATCACCCATCAAGTTGACCCCCTGGGAAGAAATCTGTGCCTCCACCATAGGAATGGAGAGCATAGAGGGAGTCGGAGGGATGGAGAAAGGAGTGCAGACATCCGAAGAATCAGGTAGGTGGCCCAAATAAAACAATGCCAAAACCACAATGTCCAATCATGTGAAGTACCACGTGCCCACATAGTGCAACAGTAACACATGTCCAGGAGAACGTCCACATACATAGGCCTGATAGCACACTTCAAAACTCACATCAAATACATAAATAATTAAAAATCCTAAAAACACCCTCTACACGTGCAGCAGGCACACCCTAACTGCAGGCTGCCAAACAACTGCACCCTCACTCCACACACAAATGAAACCACCTCCAAGGCCCCGACCCAAATCACCCTCAGGTACCACCCCAATGCATGTGATACATTGCCATTCCAATTCCCACAGACCCATTAATAACGCTCGCCCTCCTTTACTCCACCACAGGGTCCGATCCAAACGACGAGCTCCAGGACACCCCTACCAGCACACCTGCAAAGAGGGCCAAGACCAACGGCCAAAGACCCTCCACCTCAGCTGCACGCATCAAGACACGGCAGCAGCACAAATCAAGTGGCAGCACAGAGGAGGGAACTCCAACAGGCACCCCAGCAGCCAACATGCCCACACCACCACCACCACAGGTCCCCCCAATGGATGCCACAGTAGGCACTGCTTCTGGTGGCAGCAGCACCATAGGTGACACTGCATTAATGGCAGCATGCTCCGACACAGAAAACGGGGATGTCGAAGTCAGATCCATCCATGACCTGTCCCAATCCCCCTGTCTGTTCCATCCCGTACACCATGAGGATACCACGCAGGGGCACCCACAAGACGACGACTGGCCATCCCCCACAAGCCCTGTGGCAGGGCAACATGAGGCGAACAGCCACTCTGTGACACCACCGCAAATGGCCATGGCCCAGCAGAGGCAACAGTCCCTCGACCAGTTAATCGTGCAACAGCAGCAACTGGCCACGCTCCTCAAGGACCATGCCGATGAATGTGGGGGCACTAAGGCAGACATAGAAACATCAACTGAGACACTTAGGGCAGAAATGGAGAGAAGTACAGAGACACTAAGGGCACAAATGGAGAGTAGCACTGAGTGCCTGAGAGTCCAAATGGAGAGTAGCACCGAGAGCCTGAGAGTCCAAATGGAGAGAAGCACCGAGAGCCTGAGGGGGGAACTGCATGCGACGTCCAAAGACGTATGTGCCGAACTTGCCGCAGTGCGCCGTGTGCTCACTGAGCTCTCACAAACCCTTAGGGACATGCATGGACGTGAGCAGGCAGAGACATCATCCGTTGCAAGTTCCGTCCAGGGCAGCCCCCAACGTAGATCTGGGAGGAACCTGCGCTCCACAGGCAGGGGTGCCCCTGATACCCGCAGAGGGGGCTTGCAATAGCGACTGCCCACTGACAATGAGCATCTCTGGACACTGGTGTTCGGGGGGGAGGTAGGAGGGTGGAGGGAGGGTGTTGGGCTCACTTGGGTGGCGGGTCGATAGGGTGTTTAACATGATATCACATATGCCATAAACAATGCACGATCAACCAATGAGATGTGTGGACATTGATCTTTGTGTACGAGGCCATTATAGGCGTACAGTCCATATTGTGCATGTACCATACACACACAGTGCCACGAGTCCCGTGTCCATGTATCAGCCACCAGGCGTGAGTGCTAGAAGCATGCATCTATGAGATGCTGACGAATGTCACGGCCCTCCTGTGCCTCGCAGACTCCTTGAGGTGCTGCCACATCCCCACCCTCATCATGACCATCTTCAGGTGCTTGCAGTTCTGCGTCAGGGGGCATGGGCACATTTCTACGTACGCACATGTTGTGTAGCATGACACATGCCATCACCATCTTCGCAACCTTCACATGGCGGTACAGGAGTGCCCCGCCAGACCTGCTGAGGCACCGGAAACGAGTCTTCAGTAGGCCGAATGCCTGTTCTATGACTACACGGGTACGTGAGTGGGCATGGTTGTAGTCCTCCTCATGCTGGTCCCGTGGGTTCTGGACTGGTGTGAGGAGCCATCTCTTCAGTGGATATCCGGCATCACCTGTATGTGGACGATAAACGAATCATGTGGAATGCCATTGCTACGTACGCACCCCCCCCCTTCCTGCCAGGTCATTGCCGCATCACATACCCCACATCATTATGCATGAAATGAGACTCACCGAGTAGCCAGGATCTGTTCCCTGCGTGTCGCTCCATGTAGCGTGGTATTGTAGAGTTCCTCAAGATCATAGAATCATGGGTTGATCCAGGGAATCGGGCACAACAATGTGTAATGATCCTGTTGGAGTCACACACCATTTGTACATTCAGAGAATGAAATTGTTTCCGGTTGCGGTACTGGGCCTCCATGGCATGTGGGACGACCAATTCCACATGGGTGCAGTCGATGGCACCAATGCAACCCGGTATGCCGGCAAGTGCATGGAATCCCACTTTTGTGTTCGTAATTTCCTGCTCCGAGCGTGGTAGAGAGATGTAGTCGTCTGCGTGCTTCAGGAGGGCATCGAGCACTTGCAATAGTGTCCGTGAGAACAGTGGCTGTGAAATGCCATGCAACTGTCCGACTGTGTGCTGGTAGGTGCCTGTGGCCAGGAAGTGGAGTACAGACACCACCTTCAGTAGGGGTGGGATGGCGGTTGGGCTATCTATCATGCTGACAAGGTCAGCCTGTGTCATGTCCACAATGGCGGTTATGGTGTCCCGGTCCAAACGGTAGAGGGTGTGGATCTGCTCATCAGTGAGGTTGAACGGATGTGCTCGGAGGCGTGGGATTGCGGGCAGCCTGCGTGGTGGTAGTGGCTGTGCTGGCGGCCCTTGCTGGCCCTGCCTTGCCCTCCTCCTCCTCCTGCGTCTCCTCCGTGCGGCCGGTTGTAGTTGGTGTTCGTCTTCTTCTTGAAGTTGGAGTACCTGCAGTGCTATCAGGTCCCCCAGGGCCAACATAGCTAGTCCTGCCGGTAGCATTTCGGAGTGGTTGTGGGAGGAGACTGGGCGTGCAATTTATGTGTTTTCAGGCTGTATGGCCTCCACCTGTGGTGATTCATTCCACCTGTGCAAGCTGCTCTCCCCTTTGGGCGAGCACGTCCCGCACACAACGCTGCAATTCGACGAATGGCATCTTGCTATTACAATCATGTATTTGTACCCGATGGCAGTGTAACATTGGTTGATATGTTCATTCGGCTATGGTCCCATTGTTTCACATACTATCTTTGCAGTCGGGAACAGACTTGTGAAGGGTCAGTGGAACGTAGTACTCGAGTAACGGTGGACCCTCATGCATCACTGTACCGAGGTTCAACGACGGGCGGGGCGTCCCATTTGTGAGTGAAGGCAGTTGCCATTTTCACACACAGCCGCACTAGATGGATTAATTTGTGATTTCAAGCGGCCACAGATGCCTTTTCGACGTGATGTTGCAAATGAGGAATTCGAAGGGCGGCGCTTTCGGTTTTCAGCTAGCGGCGAGGAGATGCCCACAGGTCTGACTGCAAATATAACGTTCTATTGTTCAATGTCCTTGGGACAGGGGCCATGGCGAGGATGCAATGATTGATATGAATAGTTTGGGATGCGCAATGGCGAAGTGGACGATGAGGCCGGACGTTCCCAAATACATGTTACTTCACAACACTGGAATTACGGGCTGGGGCACAGTGGATTTTGCAGGCTGCATAACGCACAGACTCAATGGAAATTTCACATGTTATGTGAGTATGGAAACAGGCGTTTTCATTACGGGATGAGGGAATGATGAATGGATGCATGGACAGATGAATTGATACAGAGTTTGCCATGTACAGGGCTTCTTGGAATCTGTCCGCCTCCCCTGCGCTATGTGATGCAGGGCTGCCATAGTGGGACCATCGTCTATCTGGCCTTGTTGAGCCCTCCCTGTCTCGACGCGCCTTCAGACACTTGTGTCTATGCACGTTACCAATCCCATCTGATGGATTCTGTTTTAACAGACGCATGCACAGGTACACTCGTTTGTGATGGTGTTTTCACCTCGATATAGATAGTTATGATTCGCAAGTGGTTTTTGGGTGGTGATGATCCTTTGGAGTGGGCTAGCATGCATATGGCTGTGGATTTGGTGTGATCATTGAAGTGAGTAATTCAAATGTAGTTCTGATGGCCATACTGTTCTTTTTCATTTCATTTGGTTGACAGGTATCTCCTCCCCTTTTGCCACTGCCATCTGTATGCCACTCCTGCAGATGGATTTTACTCCCGACACCTGCTGCTTCGTGTTAATCAGTGGAGCAGCATTACGATCTTATGGGACGATCGCCAATGGCCCACATGCCCTTACGCAGTACTAGTGGCTAGCAGCAACATTTCGGCCTTTCAGCTGGACTAGTGCCTCCCTATTGGGACGGCCCTGCGGTTCTAGGCGCTTCCATGTTGCCTTTTCGTACGAGAATGTAGCCCCTGTGTACCATGAAGGAACAGGGCGTCACACAAGAAGTAGCTGGTCATTTATTGCGGATGCAGCCCACAATGGTGAAATGTGTTTTGGAGTTCATGGCCTAATGGCTGTATGGGCTTGGTGAATTTGTTGTGCATTAAATTTCTATTCTGATATGGACCGTGTAGCGTTCTTCTTTGCAAGTGATGTGGCATATTCCTATTTGGGGAGCGATGTATTGTGAGGAGATCTGCATTGGGTTCCAGCTTCGGAGTATAGTTGCGTGGTACTGTGCTGGGCGCGTTTGCCTACGAAGCCCAGTGAGGTCAGGGATGAGGGCTGCCAATATGACTGTTTTAATGATGTCATGCTCAGGGGCGGGGGATTAGCTTTTGTGTAACAGATGCCGATCAGCCAGGTGGATTGGTGGAATGATGTGATTTTCGGAATATTGCTGGTCACAGGTGCCTGTGTTTGCGTGCGTTTCTTGGTGGGAGACTGAGGTCATGTCCATTGGGATGGCTTCTGTATTCGTGCCATCTGTGCCCTGCAGCTCCCATTGGCCCCTCTTGAGATTCATTTGTTCGTTGGCAGGCATGGATGACTAGTACATTTCACTGGTTGCATTGTGTGACTTCATTGCACCTACGGGGAGTTGTACAATGTGGCCAGGGAGCGGTGTACAGGCACTCAGTGGGGCCGTTTACGGTTGGTTCGCGATGCCGTACTTCTCACCATGGCGGAATGGTACTTTCCGCCGAGCTTGATGGCGTTAGGTGCATGTCCGCTAGGGTCAGAATTCGCGTACCGTTGCGCCATGGTGGTAATTACGGTTTGGCATGGCGCGCGCGCGCGTACTTGGTGCAGTTAGCGTTGGCGTTCACTACGGTGTCGCTAATGGCATCGTACTTTGCGGTGACGGGTCATAGTCGCACCGAGCGCTATTCGATGGCGGTATTGCATTTCCGCCATCGTTTTTCGATTTCCGCCAGGGTCGTAATGAGGCACATGGTCCCTTGTGATTGGGCAAGTTACTCCCCTAAACATAAATCTCCATTTTAATTAGCAGCATGCTGAGTAGACACCCAGGTGCCTAGTGTCCCAAGATTCACCCTTCCTCCCTTCCATCAATCAGTGTTTTAGGGCTATGTGTCAATTAGTTGGCTGGGTATGGCCTCGGATCTGTAGTCTCTTATCAGGAAAAGTTATGGCACCCTCTGGTTCTGGATGACATCAGGTGGTGGTACATCTTCGCGCCTGCCTGGTCACGTGCTGGTCCACCGTGAATCTGCTTCAGTTTCCAACCTTGTGTGCATTTAATTCTCTGTAGTTGGAGTCTCGTGAGCTCATGCTCACCTCCCCTTCTCTGGTTGACCTTGATCTCCCCGGCATAAGCCTCTCTTTGTTGAGTTTCGATTCCGCTCCTTCTCTGGTCTTTCCTGGGTTTCTAAACTCGGCCTGTCAGGCCTTTGGCCGCCTGGGTACATTTCTGCTTTCACAAAATGGAGTTGCACATGTACAATGTACATTGTGCAGTAATGAGGTAGATATATGGTTGGCGCTTGCCGCTCTACTCTTCTACTAGGCATTGCACGCAGTATCGATTTCTTAGCCTCTTGCATTTCAAGCTTATTTACACACATTCAGGCTGAAACCTCCTAAGGGTATTCACGCACACCTGGTGCGGGGCAAGGCAGCTCGGTTGCTTTTCAGAAATATGTCCTCTGGGAGTCTATCGCTAAGGCAGCTAGTTGGGCCTCCCCATCTGCTACATGAACTTGACCTGGCTCATTTAGTCGGCCTCCCCGCTATTTCTTTTATGAAATTCCGCTTTCTAACGAATGTAATATAAAAGACAAACACTCAAAGGCAGTCTATACCGCTTCAGATATGAACTCGATTTGGCTCATTTAGGTGGCTCTGTTGTCAGTCTTTTTTGAACCTCCGCCTTCTAATGAATGTAGCGTAAAAGAGAAAACAAACTTTTCAAAAAAATCATCTTTGTTTGTTGCAGTTTTCAGATTTTTGAGAAGAAATCACAGTTGGGACCAGTGAATCCTGTCCACATTTGTTCTAAAATCAAGGCCACACACGCCAAATAAACTATGAAAAGGTTAGTTGAATTAGTTGCATGTGCACACACATAGATACATTACACTGTGTTTTTATCTTGTTACCAACACGTTTTTTTCGTTTGGTTTTTAGGAAATTAACCAATGAACTATTTCTGAAATTCTAATTTGGGAGATCTATATAAATCAAGTCCTGAAGACGGGTCCGACACATGCCTGTTAGCATTAAATAACTAGCTACTGAGCCTGTTTAACCATCTCTCACCAGGACCCAGAAACACACTCTTTGGTGTTGACAAAGTCAAGGACAGAAAAATTGACAAAGTCAAAGATAGTGAATTGTATTAAGGTTTCATTTAATAACAAGATGTCACCTTATATGTTTACTAACCTCACTACATCACCAGTATCTGACAAATGTGTTCAGTTCAAACCAACTGATCAAGACAATTGATTTTCTTTATAGGTTCTTTTATGGAATGTTATGTGTAAACAAAATGCATTTTTGTCTCTCTTTGTTTTAATATAACATTTTTCTAAGTGTTTTGTATCCATGAATTAAAATATGTATATCTCTATGTTTTCTGTCGCAAATAATTGACCGACATGAAAGGTAGCACGTTGTGCAACTAAACACACCTGGCACGTGTGTAGGCGGGTAGCTGTTTTTGTGGTATTTTTCTTTGTCTTGTAGATTCATAGTAGTCCTTTGCCACACAGCCCCCTAAAAAAGAGGACTCTGCAGCTCTAACTGCTTTATTTCAGCATTATTGTCTTGACATGAGCTCAAGAGCTGATGCTCAGTTTGGTCAGGCTGTGCTGGAGAACCTTTTTCAGTAAGAGGTATTTCCATCCACCCGTAGTCCTTGTTAGGAGTGCTTGGGAATCTCCCATAAGTATGGAGGAAAGGGGACAGGATGTAGGAGTATAACCAGGTTACTCACCGTAGTGACCACCTTACTCCTAGTCCATAGTTCCCTTTCCTCCATACGCCCACCTGCCGTCCCCTCTAATAAGGTTCCTCTGTTATTGCTAATAGGTCTCTGACCTGGCGATTGAAAAGGACTGATGGGCGATGCACGGGGCGGAGCCAAGGTGGGCAGGGTTACGGCCGCGTGCCAGGCCCCGCACAGGAAAGAGAGGAAGGACAACATTTTTGGAAACATTTTGGATGCTTTTTTACAAAAGTGCTCCAGTCCCGTCCCACAGGACGGAGAGATGTCCCATAAGTATGGAGGAAAGGGGACTATGGACTAGGAGTAAGGTGGCCACTACGGTGAGTAACCTGGTTATTTTGATCAATCACCAACAACCGTCTCGGATGCATTTTGTCAAAGCATACATAGACAGCGGAGCAGTTGGGAATTATGCAGACCAAGATCTGGCAGCAGAGATGGGGCTTCCCTTATGCTCTAAGTCGACTGCTGAAAAAGTTACTACTGTTGATGGGACAGAAATAGCTTCCGGACCAGTAACTCAATGTACAGCAGCACTAACCCTACTGTGCCAGGATGGACACCGAGAATCTATTGCATTCGATCTCATCTAAGCTCCTCAGTTTCGACTAATCTTAGGGATGCCATGGTTGGTAGCTCACAACCCTCTAATAGATTGGCGTGTCAATAAGTTGGCCTTTTCCGATGATTGTGCTTGCACCTGTTATTACCAAGAAAAGGTGAAAACAGACTTATGTACATCTGCTACTCCAAGTACGGCTGTGATTGAACTAGGTGTGACTAGTACTCGACTAAATCAATACCAAGATTTTCAAGACTTGTTCCAGAAAGAACAAGCAAATACTCTACCACCGCACAGGCCCTATGATTGTCAGATCGACCTCATACCCGGTGCGAAATTCCTTGTGGCCGAATTTATGTACTTACTGAACCAGAAAACCTCCATTTGAAATGTTATCTTGATCAGTACCTGGCAAATGGATTTATCCGCCTGTCTAAATCACCGGCAGCCAGTTCCTTATTCTTCGTACCTAAGAAGGAAGGAGATTTGAGGGCTTGCATCGACTATCGCGCATTAAACCAGATAACAGTAAAAAACGGTTATCCACTGCCCCTTATTCCCAAATTATTGGATCAAGTCAAAGACGCCCAAATCTATCCCAAACTGGACATTAGGGGGGCATACCATCTTGTTCGAGTGAAGAAAGGAGACGAGTGGAAAACCACCTTTTGTACCAAATACGGCTTGTATGAATACCATGTAATGCCTTTTGGACTTTGCAATACTCCCGCTGCATTGCAGTACTTTATGAATTATGTTTTGCAGGAGTTCATCAACGTTTGCCCCTTGGTTTACATTGATGACATCTTAGTGTATTCTGCTACAAAAGAAGACCATGTCAGGCATGTCCGCTCTGTCCTTACTAAACTCTGACAACATAAACTGTATGCTAAACTCGAAAAATGCTCTTTTCATGTCACCGAAGAGGAGTTCCTCAGTTTTATCCTCACACCAAAAGGTATCAGAATGGATAGGCACAAGGTAGATGCCATTCTTAACTGGCTGTCACCAACTTCATTTAAAGGAATCCAGAGTATGTTGGGCTTTGCAAACTTTTACCACCGATTCATCCCAGATTTTTCCCAAATAGTGCATCCAATTACATCACTATTGAGAAAAAAAAATAAAAAGTTCCATTGGACCGAAGAAGTAGAGAAGGCCTTTCAAGAACTTAAGAAACAATGCACTTCTGCTCCAGTTGTACAGCATCCTCGCCCAAACATCCCTTATATAGTTGAAACAGATGCCTCTAGCATAGCTATGGGAGCTGTTCTCTCGCAAAGGGACCCAGGAACTGGCCAGTTACACCCTGTGGCCTTCTGGCCACGAAAATTCCACCTCCCAAACTCAACTATGCTATCACAGACAAAGAACTCTTGGCTATAAAATCAGCTTTCAAGGCATGGCGACACTATCTCCTTGGTGCTAGACATACTGTCACGGTCATAACTGATAATTGAAACCTGCAATATCTATAAACAGCGAAGGCTCAATCATCCCGTCAACTGCGGTGGGCTCTTTTCTTCGCTGAATATGACTATGTGATCACCTACCGGCCAGGAGTCCGAAACGGAAAGACTGACGCCTTGTCCCGCATGGGTGTTGATGAAAAGGTATACATAACTCCAGATCCAGTAGCCATCATTCCAGAAGACAAACTCCTGGGTCTTACAACAACATTGACACAGGGTGAACTCCAAAACAAGATCCAACTCTTAATGGATCCCACTTTCTCACAAGAGTGGTGTACTCAAGGAGAACATTACACCATTAAAGACCAGTTACCATATTTTAGGAACCGTCTATACTTGCCAAGTAAAGATTTACAAGAGCAGGTTATTTCAGGTTATCACGACTCCCTGATTGAAGGTCATCCTGGAATTGCCAAAACTCTAGCTAAAGTAAAACAAAACTATTGGTGGCCCACATGGTGTAAAGACATCATCCAATTTATCCAATCTTGTGGTGTGTGTGCACAAAACAAGTCCCAAAAGCAGAAACCAGCTGGTCTTCTCCAACCATTGGAAATTCCTCCCGCACCATGGCACACACTGTCCCTTGATTTCATCACACATCTACCTCCCAGTCAAGGATTCAACACCATCTTAGTAGTTGTAGACTTGTTCTCTAAAATGACACACTTTATTCCTTTTAAGGGTCTTCCAAATGCATCCAATTTAGCAAAAGTATTCCTGGAGGAAATCGTACGGCTACATGGCTTTCCATCGGTCTTGATCTCAGATCGAGGTAGTCAGTTCGTATCCAAGTTCTGGAGGAAATTCTGTTCAATGGCCCGAATTGACATTCGACTATCCACAACTCACCATCCTCAAACAGATGGCCAAACAGAAAGAACAAACCAAACCCTCGAGCAATACTTACGTTGCATGTTACATCAAGTGGAAAGAAATTGGAAGGACTTGTTATGGATAGCTGAATATGCCTATAATAATTCTTTACACACCAGCACTAACAAACCCCTTTTTACACTATATATGGTAGACATTCACGTACTTCAGAATTGGATCTCCCAACCCCTTTGGAAATGGCAGTGGTTAAAACCCTACATACGACTATTTCCCAGGCCTTCAAAGAAGCAGCAGAACATTTACTCCAAGCCAAGAACAGACAAAAGAAATTTGCTGACCAACATCGTAGTAAAGCCCCCGACTATCAAATTGGAGACAATGTCTGGTTAGCATCAAAATATGTGCCCATAAAAGGGACTCAGACCTTTCGTCCCCAATATCTGGGACCTTATTCTATTGAATCCATAATAAATCCAGTGGCAGTTAAATTAGTGAATTAGGCCTATCACCCACTATTCAGATTCATCCTGTGTTTCACGTATCACTCCTGAAACCGGTACAACCCGGTACTCGAGTTACAACACCACCAAAACCAGTATTAGTTGACGGGGAACCAGAGTTTGAAGTAAAGGATATCCTAGACTCAAAATACACCAGATCCAAACTATACTACTTAGTTGATTGGAAGAGATATGGCCCTCAAGACAGATCATGGGAACCTAGTGAATACATCCATGCACCTCGCTTAATTAAAAAGTTCCATCAGAATTACCCAGCCAAACCAGGACCAGGCAGAAGTGCCACCGTGAGAGGGGCCTTGGGAGGTACTGTCATGACCCTTGCCCCTGGCCCTCACTGGCAAAGCCCTCTATGTCTATATATGAGCGCCCCGATGCCTGCGGGCAGTCAGTGCTATACAAATAAATAAATAAATAAATAAATAAATAAAATAAAAGTCAGCTTTCCAGTTAGGGCCAGGTCGAAGGCCTTAAAACCTCATCCAAGACTCTCTTGGAGTCAGTGGCTCATAACCATCATGAAGACCAACATTAGAATGGGACTATTTACTTGGGACTATTTAACTTGGGGGGTTCAGCCAACATGGAGGCACACACATAGCTCAGTTACAAGGAACTGAGCTATGCAGTCTAGTCTTTTGGGTGTGGCAGGCCTGGGGCTACTTTACCTGGACTACTTTGGGTGTGGCAGGCCTGGGACTATTTTACCTGGACTACTTTACCTGGGACTATTTAAACCACACCCAAACAGCAGAACACACTTTGCGTTATTCTGCTGTGGGCAGTGTAACGCTCACCGCGTCCAGTGTTTTGATGCCAGCTTACTTGAAACCAAGGACTTGCAGAGAGAGAAAGAACACTACGAAACTTGCCTGGAACAATACCCTGTCTTCGATCCATCGCCGACTTCAGTTCCACTCACCTGAAGGTATGAACTCCATCATCCGGGACTGCATGCATCCTGGAATACCATAACCTGGAAAGAGGAGAAAGAAAGACAGCATTAGTAAGCGTTTACTTACGTTTCCTTCCGAATGAAGAAAGTCACATAACTCTTACCTGGGTAGCCATCTCCTGTTCAGTATCATTGCTGGAACATTGTAAAGGAGGCCCCAGACATGACCTGCACCCCTGCCCCTCATTTCGAGCTACCAAGATGGTACTCACCAAGGTATGTGACATATGAGGAGCAAACGAACCGACAGAGAGCCACACTGGGACTCTGCCCTGTGTACATAAGAAGATCCGTACCGGTTGAAGCAACCATAACTCGACAACCCTGGGCAGCACGGTACCCTATCAGACAGCCATACCAGTCGCTGATACGAAATGAGGGATACCTACACACGGTCCACGAAGAGACCCCAAAAGCCGTAATGGAAGGCCAGCGGAAATGACACAAGGGCCTGAACAGACTCATGAATGAGCAAAAGTGGCCATTGAAGACAAGAACGCCAGTGCAAGTAGCTACGAAAATAAATATAATGTACGCAGAAAAAAGACAATGTTAAAACGAAAGGAAATGGTGCTACGAGACAAGATGGAAGCAACCGTCCTGTTAAACGTGTGTAAATAGGCTTGAAACGTAGATGCTAAGAAATCGATAGTGCTTGCAATGCTCAGTAGAAGATAGAGCGGCAAGCGCCAATCATATATCTACCTCAATAAGGCACATTATACAAGTACGACTCCATTTTGTAAAAGCAGAAAGGTACCCAGGCGGCCAGAGGCCTGACAGTCCAAGTTTCGAAACCCAGCCAAAGGCAGGGGAAGGAGCGGAATCGAAACTCAGCAAAGAGCGACTCATGCTTAGGAAATCGAGGTCAACCAGAGAAGGGGAGGAGAGCATGAACTCACAAGACTCCATCTACAGAGCATACCAGCCCGTCCGTGAAGGTCAAGATACGAGAGGCCCATGCAGGCGGCTAGGCTGACACAGAATTAAATGCACAAAAGGCTAGAAACCGAAGCAGATTCACAGTGAACCAACACGTGACCAGCCAGGCGCGAAGAGGTACCACCGCCTGATGTCATCCAGAACCCGAGGATGCCATAACTTTTCCTGATAAGAGGCTACAGTTCCGAGGCCATACCCAGCCAACTAATTGACACATAGCCCTAAAACACTGATTGATGGAAAGGAGGAAGGGTGAATCTTGGGGCACTAGGCACCTGAGTGTCTATTCTGCATGCTGCTAATTAAAGTGGAGATTTATGTTTAGGGGTGTAACTTACCCAATCACAATGGACCATGTAATCTAAGGTCCTATAGACACTGTAACCAATGAGCCGTCGTACTTGTAGTGACGTCAATCACGCTTGATTTCTATATACAGATATAGCACCTATACTTAAGTTACCTTTCCTAACCAATTATATTGCATGATGATTTTTTATAGAAATTAGACGTCAGTGATGACGATATCTGCCTATAAGAATTGCTGTTCTACCAAAGTTCGTGGAAGTCGGAGCAAGACCGGTGATCGCACTACAGCTGATTCCCATTTGTTTCCCTGTTTGATGTATGTATCATTAAACAGACTTCCCTTTGCCAAACTACTGAGTCCTCCTTATTGAGTCGTGTCGGAGTAAGTGAATCCTGCACCCCCTGTCCTCACATGGTGCAGCTATTTTGTCTTACAAGTTCTAGAGGGTGAGTGCTGACCTATGGGCCCGTCAGTGATTTCCTCCCCTCTTGGACAACATTACTGCACTCGGCGAGGAACATCGCAACCTGCAAGGAGAGAAAAGACACAGGTTAGCAATATAAAAGGTGAAACAGTGCCACGTATCGCGCATTACTCACCGGACAGCATCGTGCACACCGCGCTTTCGCCCACCGGCCCATGCTCATCTTCAAACTGCATGACAACTCCAAAATACCTTTCCATACCTAAAAGGAAAGAATCAAGACATTTTTATTCGAACTAAGAGGAACAAAAGAACTGCATGTAAAAACTGTAAAGCAGCAAACCTACAGAGTCGCAGCAGGCCTGGATTCCCACAGAGGGGGCTTGAACCAATGAAGTAATTTGGTTGCAGCCTTCGCCCCCCACATCTACGCGCTCCTGCCATGAGGAGCAGGATGGAGAATCCACCTTCTACAATATTAAGGTGAGGAGAGTGCCCAAGGGGGAGGAAGGAGTTGAGGCTAAGGGAGGTGGGAAAACATAAAGACAATCTGGTATTGAATCCAGCTTTCCTATATTGCAGACCCATCTTTAACCAGAGGCCTTACCAAGGGACCGGGAGAGGGTTTGAGAGTACAAATCATCCAACCAGGGCTTGGTGGTGTCCCCGTGGATACCAGGTGAGCGTAACAACAGGTCTTTATATTAATATCTGTAGTCTTTCCCAGCAACCAAACTCTCCTCCTATCTGCTTTACTCTGGTCCATGGGCATGGCAAGTCCTTTAGTGTGATCTTTTTGGTATCTCCCTTTTCTGTTCTGTCCGTTAGGTACTGTAGTACCTCATCGAGTTTCCAGTAATTGTTCTTCATGTCTAGTGTCTTGATTTAGTTATCTGCATAAGGGAATGTTATCTTGGACATCCACCTCAGTGTTGCTGTTCTTCATTGGAACCTTCCTTGTGTCTGAAACATTGCGAGTTACATTAGGCATTGTGCTTGTGCTGCATGTATTTCTGTTGCAACAAAGGTTCTGAGAGGCACTCATGGCGTAGGGGATTAAGGAGCAGATATAACAGCTCTCTCCAGTGGTGTCCCTACCCACCTTAGACATGTGTTTATACCACTTGTTGTTTGTTACCTGTGCTGTGTCTGTGAGATACGTGTCAACTCCCTGCATGTCTGCATCAACAATGTGCTTACCTCTTCTTACCTTATCAGCAGTGTCTTATCCTCCACCTAACATGGTGGTTCCTGCTGCATGGGTCGGGGGAACGTTAGTAGGAGTCATAGCAGTAGCATGCATTGCAAAATACAGTTGCCATAGGACTATGTCTGTTATTCCAGTAGGAACCAGGAAACACACAAGAGTTATCATGAAACGTATGCAGTCTATTGTAACCACTTACGCTGCTTAGTCCACGCAGCTGCTGAGATGATAAAGTTGCCTGCCTGAAAATCACAAGAAAGGCGTTAATGTGTTAGTACTTGTCAGAATCCTCAAGCCCCGAATACTAAATAATCAATTAAGGCAAAGGCGAATCCCTCCTCCAAAACATTTCGGATGGATGGGTTTCTTAGTGTGGGTAGAACGGGGTATGCACTATGTTCGAGCTGGGGAAAGACTTGGGCAAAGTACTCTAAGAATGCCCGGAAATACACTTCAGGAGCTTGGGCTCTACAATATCGGACCTTCTTATGGAATTTACAAATTGATTAGGCAATGTTTCGTTGTAGAGATTGGGAGGCAATATTGAGGAATTTCCCTACACAATTCTAATAACAGACCCAACATTCTGCATGTTCAAGAAAAGAAAGAGGTTAAATCATGTTACAGTTGTAGTGTGCATTTATTTAATTTGTTGCTCCACAGCCTGCATGTGCGTAAAAGGGGTTAAGTCATATATTGTCTTACAGCTGTCAAATGTACAGTACAGATCCAAGTAGCAGCTGATAATGTTGCAGGTACTATGGAAATAGCGATAGGCAATGTTCTTCATTGGTCGAGTTGCACCACTATTGCAGTGGCCACGCCAGCCACTTGGGAGCGCCTGATCATGGGGTGACCGGTAGCCTCTAGTTCAGGGGAAGGTGCACTTTTTTGTTGTTCATCGTCTGTTGAAGCATTGGCCCTGTTGATCTCTGCAGCTGTGCTTCTGGGCGAGGCTGATGCTTTGTAGGGCTTGGCGTCATTCAAAAAAGTTCCAGGCAGATTTCCCTTCTAAACGAACGGCCGGCCGGCCGGTCTGTCACATCCTCCACTTTATGAGATCCTGTGAACCGGGGTGTGTTCCAATGTCGGGTAAAGTTGCACAATAATACTAAATCACCTACTACAATTCGAATAGTTCCAATGGCAAACAATGAAGTCAGTTTTTCTTAATGCTCTGCTGAGTTTTGGCAATGATCTCCTTCAGGAGACCATTGAGACATTTACACATCCTGTTTGCTTGTGGGTGGTACACACATGCAAATTTGTGTTTTATTCCTAGCATGGTAGTGATGTGTTGGAACATTTCATTGGCAAAGTGAGGGTCGTCGTCAGACAGCAGTACCTCGCACACGCCCCATCTTGGGAATACCTCTCGCATTAGAAACTTAGCTGCCCGTAGAGCATCAGCATGTGAACAGGGGCCCGCTTCTATCCATCTTGAGAATGGGTAGACAACCACTATCACATAACGGTATCCTTGACATACTTGGATAATGCCCACATAATCAATGTGGAGGTGCACGAATGGGCCTTCGGGTTTAGGTATGGCTCCTCTCCCAACTCTCAGAGTATGCCCTGCAGTAAATTGCTGACATGTCAAATAGGTTCTAACAAAATCTGCCACATGCTCACTCAAATTGGGGCAGAACTATGATTCTCCAATGCGTGCAGCAATTACCTCTTTCCCTGTGTGTGTTGGATGATGCAACTGGGCTAACGCTGTCTTCAGTAGCGCAAGTGGCATGACTACTTTCCCTGTGTTGTTTTGTCGCCATAGGGCATCTGTAGGGGATATGAAGCTGCTTCTTTTTATCCAGAATTCCTTTTCTTCCCTTGGTGCAGCTCCCTGCAGTTCCATAATCTGAATCTCTGGTAGGTGGTTGTACCCTTCTCTCATCACCATGTTTCTCACCCCTCCTGAGATGTTGGCTCTCTCCTTCAGTTCCTATAACTCGCCGAAGTATGAAGCACTCTTTGCCTCATAGTCTGCTGCCTCATTTCCCCTTGAGATGGCATCCTCCCCGTTGGTGTGTGCTTGGTACTTCACCAATACCAATTCCTGTGGGTATGTTATCACTTCAATCAATTCACCTAACAGTAGTGCATGTTGCACTGGGGTCCCATCTGCTCTCCTGTACCCCCTTCTGAGCAATCGTGCCAACCCTGAATGCACTGTGGATGTTGCATAAGCATTGTCGGAGTAAATCATCACACTTCTGCCTAAACTGTGTTGTAGGGCCAATATGAGGGCCACTAGTTCTGCTGCCTCTGCTGAATAATGGGATGGTAACCAGAAACTCACAACTACCTCACTTGTCCCATCTTCCCTTAGTATTACTACAGCAGCCCCATTCCTCTTGATCCCATCAGTTTGATCGATATTTGAGGAACCATCAATGTAAAGCACCTCTCCCCCCTCAAGTGCATGTTCATCTACTTTGTGTGTTTCACGTAATTGCTTAATTTTTGGTGCAATCATGAACCCATTCTCCTGGTTGGTAGACATCAGCCATTAATAGTGCTGGGTTTACAGTTTTTCATCTTACTATTTTAAACCCGGGCCGTGAGAGTATTATCTTGTATCTGGATGCTCTCTGTGTGGTCAGTGTGCTCCCTGGTTTGTGCAGTATGGCAAACATGGCGTGCTCCACATAGAGGGTGCTGGTGCACCCCATTGTTATTGTGGCTGCTCTTTCTACTGCAAAAGCTGCAGCTGCCAGAGATTGTTCACTGGATAGTGTCCTCTCATCGCTGGGTCAAGTTGCCCACTGTAGTAAGCAAAAGGCTTATGGCCCATGCTTATCTTTTGTGTCAGTACTGCCTTCATTATAACACCATCAGTATGTGAGAATAAAAATAATATTTTTTTTATAATCTGGGGTCCTTAGTACTGGTGCCGTGCATATCGCCTCTTTTAACTCATCAAATGCTTCGATGATATCTTGTATCCAGGCCAATGACTTTGTTCCCTTTTGTGCCTCTTTCAGTGCTGTCAGAAGTGGTCTGGTGTATGTGCTGTAATCAAAAACCCATGCTCTGTAGTAATTGCACAGTCCTAGAAATTGCTGCATTTCCCTTACTGTTTTGGGCTGTGGTGTGTTGCGTATTGTCTGTGCTCTCTTGGGGGCTATGTGTCTGTCATCTTTGGATATCTGTTGTCCAATGTACAGTACTTCCTTTTGATAGTACTGGAGCTTGGCCTTATCCACCTTGCATCCTTTGTCAGTCAACACTGTCAGCATGTTTCCTAAATCTGCTATGCCCTGGTCCTCTGTCTCGCTGCCGATCAAAATGTTGTCTACATATTCTAGCACTCTGCTCTCTGTCTCAATGTTACTTAAATCCATTGGGATCACTCTGTTGAAGATAGATGGTGACTCGCAGTACCCTTGTGGCTGCTGAGTATGTTTCCACTTCTGGTTGCGGTACATAAAACGGATCAAATCTTTCGAGTCTTGGTGTAAGGGCACTGAGAAAAAGGCATTCTTCGGTGTAAATCCTGGATAAAACGCCATAATCCCCCATTCGCCTTGCGTTCGGGGTACACTGCAGTGTTGCATGGAGATTCTGATGGTACCAAGATGCCTCTCTCAATGAGAGTGCTGATTGTTTCATAAATGCCCTCATCTTCTTCTTTTGTTAGGGGGTATTGCTTTACTTGTGGTAAAATTGCTCCAGGTTTTAGTTTTATCTTCACTCCTCCCATGCTCTTTATGCACCCCACATCATAGGGACTCGTGGTCCATAGTCTGTCGGGTATCTTTGCCATGTCTTCCTCCCAGAATGCTGGTGGTGCTTCCAGTGCCATTGCCATTTTCTGTGCAACTTCTCAATAACTGATCTGTAGCCAGAACCTTACACTCATTTCAAACATCATTTCCAATTCCAGCTTCTCTTCTCTGAAGAGCTCCTCATCTGTCACTGTTGTGAGCCTGCACCCTTCTGCCACTCCAATTATTGCTCTCCATGCTCTCCCCTTGTCATCTGTAGCATGCACTGCAATCCAGTCTTCGCTTGCCAAAACTGCCTCGATGTCTACTGGCACTATTGGTCCCTGCGGCTCATCCAATGGTATTTCTGGCCTGAATAGGTACTCACCTGGTACCCTCCACACCTTCCCTGCAATGCCTGGCCTCCATGCAATAGCCATGTCAATACCATATTGGAACATCTATCGGTCCAATGGTACCCTCCCTCTGCACTGTACTACCACAATATGCCTGAACAATATGTCTTACGTTCAACATGTGTAAGCCTGGTGTTGGGCATAGTATGCCTTGGTCAGTGAATGAGGTGGTCATGTTTAGTCTGCTCAGAATGTCACATCCAAACAGGTTACAGGTGCTTGTCTTGAGTAAAGCAGAGGCAAAGATAAGTTGTGATCTCCTATAGATAGAGAGATATTATCAGTAAAGGGAACCACTTATCGAACCCCAGAGAATCCTTGAGTGATTATGGCATCGCCTGACAATGCAAATGTCCCTTCCCTAATGCACGACCTAGTCCTAATGCATGACCTAGTTGCACCAGTGTCAACAAGAAAGGAAAGGTTTTGTCACCTATCATCACCCTTATACGTGGTTCCTCTGCAGGATTGGGTGTGACAGACAGGATGGGATACATTGATAGTCTGTTCCCAGTGAAAGGGTTGTTTCCCACCATGGTGACCCCCCCAGTCTTCTGACCAGGACCGTTGCTATGGTGTTCATGTACTCTGTCGTGTCGGCGTTCTATATTTGTGTCAGTTGCTGTGCAGTCCCCTGGGTTGTGTTGCTTGTAGGTACTGGGGTAGTGGTTCAGTCATTTGCGGTGTCTGTGTCTGTTTATGTTGTGGCGGGGTGCTTGAGCCGATGTCTGCGGTGGCTGTTGGAATGAGCCCTGCATCGGCCCTTGCTGCTGGTTCTGAGCACCATAGGCTGCTTGTCCTATGATGTATTGCTGGTGCTGCCCTTGCTCCCCCAATTCTGTTCAAGTTGCCAAATCAGCGCATTCTTGATATGTGTCGTAGCTGCCTGCAAGTCCAGCATTGTGTTGACCCCTTCCCTTGTCCCTGGAAGCCTCCTGAAAATTCTTCTACATTCTGTGGTCCTTGCTGTTCGTAACCCCTAAAACTTCCCTGATTATGGTGCATCTTTGGCCCAAAGCCATGCCCCCTTTGAAATCCCCCCCTTCCTCTGAACCCTTGCTGTAACCCGCCCCGCCCCATATAACCTCCCCCCATTGTTGGTGGGTACTGTGGTGGTGGTTGTTGTTGTTGATGCTGTTGCTGTGCTGCTGGTGCTTGTGTCTATGACACGGGGCTGGTTATTACTGCCCCTTCCATGGCATATTTTGATAACTTCTTCGAGCTAATTTTGCCTCGTCAGCTTTTCTTTCTTCTGCCTTTTGTTTGACCTTCTCCTGCCACAGCCTACAGTGGTGTACTATTATTAGCTGTATTTCCGGCTATCCCTTTGCTTCCATCCCCAACAGTGTCTTCAGGCTTTTCTGGTAATCCTTGTATTAGAATATGATAAAAGATTGCTATCGTTTTGTCCCACTGTCTCGGGTTTCGAGGCGCCAAAGCTCTTGGATCGCTTGAATGTAGTCAACATGCATTTTGCATGATGTAATTGCCCCTGTGTCTGATGTGTCTGGGTACTGTGTCTTTAACGCTTGCCATACAGCTGCTCTAGAGTTTGCAGAGGGTGACCCATTGTGTGCTGTGTTGTGTATGGTCACCCCTGGGAACCCCACCCTCTTCCATATGTCGTCAGCTGCGTCACCCAGTATCGATATCAATAATCCCTTGATGTCGCCCACCGCCAGTCTATGACCTGCTGTCAACATCTCCATTTTATATATCCATTTCCCCGCTCCTGCGCTCAATGAGGTCTGCATTTGACATTCTCCTTGTCTGTGTGTTTCCAGGGTACGTACTGAGGTCTTGTCCCTCCCCTTTCAAGTAGGGGCATATGTGAGTATGCTGCCCTTTCCTCTGGTGTTCTCCGATATTGTCTAATTTGAATGGGCCCTCTCTCGTCCTCAATGTCACATATATCTGTGGGTTCTAGTATGGGTAGCCGTTTTGTTTCCTCGTGTGCTCTAAACACTCACCCCCTAGAATGTGCTAGTGAGATCTCCTCTCTCCTGTGCCCTGGAAGGTCCCGCAGTCTGCTAATATATCTGTCTTGTGAAGTGCAGCTGTCAGGTGTTTGCTGTCTCTGTTCACCTGCACTCATCCCCGCTTCCCATTGGCCATGGGTCCTGCATTCCCATGATGTCCCTTCACCTGTCCTCGTGAGGTATAATTTTCTATGCCCTCCCCTTTCATCCTTGTCATGCCTATCCTCGTTGTCTGAGTCGGCGTGCATGTGACTACAAAAATCATCTACGAAACTCAATTTGTGAGATGTGGATTCTGGGTTTCGTGGTACATTAAGATCAATAGCTACTAAATTATATTTGTCTTCTCCTTTCCATATCCCTAAGCGTGCAGTGCCGTGCCCTACTAAGCTGTCCAGGTGTGCCTCTCAGCTGTCTGGTTCTGCTCGCCTCTCTCCTTCCTTCATTTCCGTTCCCATTTTAATGCAGCCTGCTCCCCTGCTGCTCTTATTGCTAGCTCCTCCTCCTCCTTTCGTGCCCGTTCCCTCGCCAGCCTGTCTATCTGCAACTTCCTCTGTTACCTTTCTTCATACTTACGTGTTTCTTGCTCAATTATCTGCTTCTCCATTTTGCTATGTCTGCCTCTTTCTCGTCACGCCCTTTCCTCTACCATTCCTCCCTCGCCTTCTCTCTTCATTCCATTTCTAGTCGCTCTGCCAGTACCTTGTCCATACACTCCATTTCTTTTCTCCATTTCCTTTCCTCCCGTTCCAGTTCCTCCTTCCTTCACCTCTCTTCCCGCTCTGTTCTGGCCTCCTTGTCCCTGTTCCGTTCCGTTGCTCCTCCTGCCACACTTGAGCTACCCAGTCGGGCCTTCCCTGCTCCTTTTCTAATCTCTCTATGACCCTTACAGCTCCTTCTGCGGCTCCCATTGTCTTCCCTTTAAGCTTCAAAGGTATTTGTGCTGCTATGCACTCCTCTGTACTTATACCCTCTAATTCTTCCGTTGCTTTCTGCAACCCTTCCCCATCTTCCTCGCCGCTATGGATGGGTTGCCCTGTTCCTTGGGTGCTCTCCTGTTTGGTGTACTCCTGTTTGGTGTATGGTGGTGGTTTGTACGTTGGATTTGAGTATCCTTCTGCCGCCCGTAGTTCCCTCAATGGATATATCCCTTGGTATTCTTCTGTGTCATCAGATACTATGCTAGGAGAGGCAGGAGGGGGTGCGGAAGGGTCGGGTGCCTCTTGCATCACCTCATCATCCATACCCTGTCTGCTGCCCCTTCTTGGAATACGCGCCATAACTCAAATATTGCCATGCGCTTTACCAACTTCTCCCCCTTATAATTGTTCTGTAAGTATGTCAGTAGTGATTGCTGCACGTCCTTGGAGAAACTGCTGCTGGGAGGCCATGTTACTTTCCCTTCAGTGCCCCTGGCCCAGTCTACACTGTATTTAATGATCTTATCTTTATAGGGTGGCAGGGCCTTACAGATTTGTTGAATGGGGGTTGGTCCCCCGATCACTCCTTGATATGTGGGGTACATTATGCCTTTAACTGACCTCTAATTGAGGATTTCAATAACCCGCTGTTAGGAAAAAGGGTTAAACTGCAATAGATATTCTTCAATTACGAGTTCACCTGCTCTGCACCTTACATGGCGTACTCCGCGTACAGCCCCACCTTCACAATTGATGCCTTCTCTGGCATCTCACCATAATTCTGCACATGCGCCTTCCGTGCAGCGCCGCTCGTTCATCTCTCTCCTAATCCCAAGTCCACAATACTAACTCCTCACTGTTACAACTCTCCGTCCTATGTACCGACCTAAGGGTGAGGTCACCAAGCTAAACCGTGGTCCTACTAAACCACCACAGACACGAAACAATGGCTTTCTGCTCCCTCCCTCACACAAGATTTCCCCCAACAGTCCCAAAACCCCACAGTTGTTTTCCCGCCTTTCCTGGGCAGAGTATACTGCTTATTCTCTTGTAATTAAGTGCACCCGTTGCATCGCCTTACGTGTGAAACCTCTCTCTCCAGGAGACTTAACCAGTTAATACACTTCTGCAATCTAGTATAGCTCAGCTAACCCCTTCAGGAATACTGCCATCTATGCTCCGAGCTACAACGGCCAAGTCACAGGTATCCTCTATTTACATACTTCTATAATCCAAGCCATTCAAGTCGATAGTACTGGTTATTCACCAGGGCCTTTGACCTCGAAGACCGAATGCTCCCTAGCATGAAAAGGAGCCACTCCCTCTGCTCCGGTCCCTACTCAATAACACAACTGACAATACTAGAGCACACTACTAATACTTCAAACAATACCTCCCTCCACTCGACAATTACTCAGCACCCTCCCTTATGCCCTTATTGCTAAATGCCTGGACCAATACTTACGTTCCGTGTTCGGCAGCGCTGCTTGGCTGCTGGCTCCCCGTCAACCACTCGCCTCGCCCTTCCGGTCTGCTTTGGACTCTGCACCTATCATGGGCGGGGTGATTTTCAAATGGCTCCCAACGGCCTTTCTCCAGTTAGCGCTGTTCCAGTGTCTCTCAATACCAGTGAAGGTCCCATAGCCTTTCAGGTCCGGCGGCAAAGGAGGCAGCTTCTGGCCGGGCTGACGCCCCGAACTATCCTTAGCTACTAACTTGTTAGGGGAGAACACACAGGCAGGCAGGGTGGGCTGCAAGAAGTTCGCGGATTCCGAACTCATGTAAGACCTAACTCCTTCCCTTTCCCAAAAGGAACACAAGTCCAGACAAGTAGCAAGTTCACCTGAGGTTTATTACAGCCAACAAACCATCAGGGATATCACGCGGATGAAAGTCCAAGCGCATTCTCAGTGAGCACTGGCTCGCAGGCCAGTTTTGAGGCACAGGCACGACACAATTACATCTCACCATGGGCTCTTCACCAGCAAACTTAACCCCAATGAGGATTGGGTGTTAAGTAGTAGTTCCCTTATAGAAGCCCTTATAGCGGCTATTTGGTGGTTCTTCCCGTGTCAGGTGTTAGGCCTGGACCATCCCCTAAAAAATGCGACATCTAAAATGTTTCAGTTTGTGGACCTAATGATTGGTTGGTGACCCTGGCTACCCACCCTAAGACTACGGCAATGATTGGCTGAGCTGTAAGTCAATTCTCAGCTCAGAGTGTACCTATTAAAGGTAAAATGCGCAACTGTGTGTCTGCGTTATACCCATATATGAACCACCTTTACTATGAGAGTGCTGCGTTCCCATTGTGCGACATAGGTTTTGGTTCTAACAGTTTTGTTGCCAGCCACAGTCTAGCTCGTGGAATCTCTGCTCTTCCCAGCCATCATTTTCTGGCTAGCTATCGGCTCAGCTGGATCACGTGTTCAGGGACCGCGTTCGTGAACTCCTGGTGCTCGAAATTAAGTGGAATTTTGAGAGAATTTTGTCATGATTCCTGCCCCTCATGTCCCCAGCCCTCCAAGACGTCGGGCTGGAGCCAGGCCACGATCACCTGCATGGCCCTCAGGGGCCTCTCCATCCCTCCAAAGACCCACTTGGAGTCAGACTTGGCGGTTGCGGCACCAGACTCACTCACTCCAATAGGATAACATTGGGGATTGGATTTGTAGTGTATTGATGGGGACAAGATGGATGCCCCCACATATTTCGGTTCCCAGAACTGCATGTGCAGTCTAGTCTTTTGGGTGTGGTTCAGCCCAGAGACACCTGGGATACCCAGAGACTATTTAAGCCACGCCCAGGCTGAGAAACATGCTTTGCGTTTTCTGCACCTGAAGTGTGACAATCACCGTGTTCAGATCGGTCTCCGTTAGGCCTGCATCTTTCTTCTGCGCTCTGCTCCTGCAAGAACAAGAACACTGTTAGGAACAGCCTTACCTAGCGGCGCTTCTGCCCATCATTCATCACTCCTTTTGTTCTGCGGGCATCTTCGGAGGTGTCATTCCCATCCCGGCATGCCGCTTCCTAAGGAAAAGGGAAAAGAACAGAAAAAAGGCATTAGTAAGCATGCTGCAAATCTTCGCTTATTTTTAAAGACTGTACGAGCTTCAAACGCTTACCTGAATCCCAGCCGCTCTGGGGGAACTCTGTCTCCGGAACTCCTCATCCATCTACAAGAGGGAAAAGACACTCCTGGTTAGCGTGGAAACATCCAGAGCCCCGCATACCGCGCTTACTCACCGCATTTCTTCTTCATAACCGGCATCCACGCTGAAAACGTAGCGGCACCTAAAAGACACAGAAAAAGAACTCAGTTCAATACAAATACGAAAGGGTTGCATCGCGCATCGTGCTCTCACTCACCTTCAGCGCTACTCATCTCAGCAGCCCGTCGCCATCCCCGGACGCCGGCCATCATCTAAGGAAGGAAAGGAACGAAGTTAGAGAACTGTTCAAAAGACTCATTATACTTACCTGTCGGACTCTTGCCAGTGAAGTAACTAGGCAACAACGAGTTTGCATCAATCAACACGCCCCTGCGCTGAAAGCAGGATGGAGAGCACACTTTCCAAGAAAACAAGGTGAGCTGTGGATCAAAGGGAAGG
Source organism: Ambystoma mexicanum (assembly GCF_040938575.1). Classification (NCBI taxonomy): domain Eukaryota; kingdom Metazoa; phylum Chordata; class Amphibia; order Caudata; family Ambystomatidae; genus Ambystoma; species Ambystoma mexicanum. Next base: position 1,571,198,272 of record NC_090932.1, read on the forward strand.
GTTGGACCCCGGGGAAGAAGGGGTTCAAGCACACAGGGACAATAGGGGGTTACACTCTACCAATCCTGTGTTTCAGGCCCAGTCTCCAGTCGAGTAGACTCCAGGTAAGGGTTCGAGGTCGTAAGAGGTCAGAACAGGCTGAGTGACGTCCCCGTGGATACCAGGTGAGCGTTACAATTAGTCAGGTTGGTTGTGCTGCTGTTACTTAAGTTCAGGAAGAAGAATGCTGCTTGCGACAATGAGACCTTGGCAATGGTCATGCTCTCCACATGGCAGCTCTCTGGTTTGCTCTGTATTCAGCTATGGCCTTTGGCTGTCTGAGATTGTTGAGGCTTATTACGACTTCCCGAGCCATAGTTTGGTTTCTATTTTGTACGCTTCTTTTGTCTTGGGTTGTGAGGTTGGTTGAGAGGGTATCTCTCATTGTTCTTGTCCACGGTAGGCGCAGTGGGGGTCACTGTAGATTCATGTGACCGACGGCCATGCTGTTTATGGGCTTTCTTCTGGTTTGAATATTTTGTGGATGGGGGAACAGAGCCAGATTTCGACCTTCCCTCTTCAGCGCGCTGAGATAAGGGGGGCGGCTGAGAGTTGGTGGTTGGGAGTGCATGTGCAGATGTCGGCAGAGGCTTTGCTTTCGGCGAGTGTGGAGGGTGGGCTGGGGATTACCTCAATTGCTGCTGGGTGGGGTTTCAGAACAGGCGCAGGGTGGACATGTTCCAGGGCTTCTAGATCCTCACTTCGGAAGCGCCCAGATATTGTAGCAAAGTATTTTCTTGGGTTCAGTTGTTTCTTGCCGGTTGCTGGCCTGGGCTTGCTTGCCGCCCGCACTGGTAGTTGGGAAAGCTTTTGTGCGGTTTGTTGCCAGATAGACAGTCTCAGACTTGAAGCCCAGAGGGCTGCTTAACTGCATATTAATAGGTTCCCCGGGCAGTAGCTGCTAGTATATAGCATGCCGCTTCGCTCAGCAGCGAGAAACACGTGCAGTGGGTGAGATCGGTCCCGCACGGTGTGGCATGCAAGGCTGAGTGGCACATCTCAAGGGAGGCCTTGTCTGGGGGAAAACAGGGCCACGAACGGGTGGTACCATGCATATATAAAGAAAAAGAGGTGGGTTGTTTCATTCTTAGTTGAGGCAGTGTGGTTAACAGTGATGGATCCCACATAACTGGCATCTGTGGTTGCACTGCTGCAGGGTAGCGATTTAGACGTTACTGGGAGCTTTATCTGTAGCAACCCCTCCACCCCCAGTGATGGTTGAGGGGACTGGAGAGAATGTGGGGGATAGTGGCGAAGTGCCTTCCACATCAGGACCCCGGAGGAAGAATGTGGCTCCCACTGCTGCCTTTCCTCCTGCTAAGAAGAGAAAGGTGGCTGGAAAGCGGCGCCCCCGGCCGTGCCTGTAGAAATAGTGTTTATAACCACCCTGACCCCTGTGGCTACAAATGAGCAGGGGGTGGGTAGGCTCTGGGATTACGGAGGCAGGGGCCCCAGTCAGCTGGGGCAGTACTTAGGGGTGGCCGAGGGTTTGTGCCCACCGAAGGGGCAACTGTCTGCAGTTCCGCCAACAGGCACGGCAGTCATTCCCCCTGACGGCATATCAGGGTATATGAAGGTCCCCCGGGAGGGACTGCACTGCGGTGGCCCCAAGGACATACTGAGCCTCAGGGTCGCCCAGCAATACAACAACCGGTGGTGGCGGCGGGCATGGGGAACTTGACTCAGGCAGGGTTGTGACGGCCCGTGAGACACCTGTGGGAGCACAGTCAGGCCTGGGTGGGGCAGCAGTGGCGGGCACTAATTCACCGGTGGCAGGGTGTGGTACCACTAGGGAGGGAGTGTTGGAGGGGCCATGCATGCCCCCTACAAGGGCAGCAGTCAGCATGCCAGTGGTGGGCAGGCTGTAATTGCCTCCACCCCATTGCAGCCAGCAATACCAGGTATGCTCATCCGGCATGTGTCGCAGGACACCAAGGAAAAAAGATGGAAAGAAAAGTATGTCGACATGTTTTCTTTGCTGGAGTACAGGAGGGCTGAAGTTATTAAGGATCCCAAGGGTGAAGGGAAAGACAGGAAGGTTTTCGTGGAACGATCACTGGCTAACTGGGCAACAGGTTTTGCAATATTCGCATCAGTGTTACTTGAAATGATTTTTGAACTACTTCAGAAGCCAGCTACTGTCTTGTAACCATTTGGTGCTGTCCATGTATCATGATTGTGTATTTGGTGCACGGTTGGTTTATGAAAAAAGGTTTAGAAGTGCAAAAGCAGGGAATGCACTGCTGGACTAGGGCACCAGGGCAATGTATCTTTGGGCTATTTTCACGACGGTGCACACAACAGTAACCAAGGGATCAGGAGCAGGCAGGACGACACAGCCCTTTCGGAGCAGTGTAGGGGGTGTCAGGCGATAAGAAAGGAGCATGCTGGGTAAAATGGTCAGATCTAGAGGACCCCAAAGAAAGAACACCAGAATCGACACTGTACACTGAGCAACCACAAGCACGATCACACAGTGCAGGGGATGTATCCCGTCTTATGTAAGCAGACTAAGGGCACTACCAAGATGGATATAAATGTGGGGGGGGGACTAGCCCTGCCTGGAAAACAAGACGTATAGGCAGATGTGATTATGGACCAGGATTTTTAAAATTCCCATTATCATTAAAATGGGGAGGACGACCACAATATTTTCCATGGCCACAGATGGATAAAGACAATTTAAAATGTAAATTACTGAATTTTACTTCCAGTGCGGGAAAATGGATTCATGAGCTAGAGAAAATGACATCAGGAGTGACGTTAGCCATAGTCGACATAAAAGGTCTGCTAGCAGCTATTCCAAGGGAGAGGGGTGACGACATTTGGAAGCGAGCAGGATACATAGGTGTGACTGCACAAAACAGGACACATGATGGAGCACCATTTAATAATTGCATAACGGATATATTATGACTAGGAAAATGGCAGAGGATGAAGACCCTGTTGCCGTCATTCAAGATATTCAAGAAAGATGGCGCCTTGAGACGAGAGAACCATGGGATAAAACTGTAGCATTATTTTACCACATTTTGTGTTAGGGACTGCCCGAGCCAGTGCAATGACAGATGAAGAAAACAGGTGCGAATGGAAGCGAAACCGTGGCCAGAAATACAGTTGACGATCTTGCATCACTGCTGATTGTTACAATTCTTGGCCAAGAGGAAGAGGGAATAGGCCTGGAGGAGGAGGACAAAGTGGATTTCAGAACCTTCAGGGAGGAGGAGGATTTAATGGCAGACAACGCCAACAATGTTGGAATTGCGGGAGAATGGGGCACATAGCTAGGACATGTAGAAGCAGAGGAGGCATGGAGCAAAATTGGCAAGCTCCAAGAAGGGGGATGGGTTATGTTCCGTACAATAATACAGAACCACAGCAGTATTATGCCCAAGATCATATGTAGACTCAGATGCGTGTGCCCCAATCGCAACAGACACAGCAAGCGCCATTGCAAATGCAATCACCACAAAGGAAATCTCAGCAAGTACCTATGCAAACACAACAGGTACAAACACAGCAAGCACAGACACAACAGGCTAAGATACCACAATGGAATATGAATACAGGAGTCTTGCAAGCACCTGCACCCAAGTTAGGGAGTGTGACCGTGGTAGGAGGAAATATTTTCAAAGGTACAGGGATGAATTTGTATCGACAATAGGACAGCCCATATTTTTATATTGAGTCACTGTTTTATTATCATGGTCACCAAGGTTCATAGCTAAACGATTGAGAATACCTGATGATTTTATGTTCAGATCAGAGAATCCTACGGATGATGAAGAAGTGCAGATTATTCTTTTGGAGTTAGAAGCAGCAGTGGTCAGAGAGGAAAGGGTGGTTCTTCATGGGACAGATGATTAGGGAAGAGAATACAGGTTGACAGTTTTCACAGGCGAAGAGCTGTTAAGGGATGAATATTCAGATGATGAATTTGTATTGTTCGTAAGTCTTACTTATTGGATTAAAGTAGAGAATAGAGAAATACCACAGGGAATGGCGCTGGTAAAAAAGAAAACAGCATTTTCCAGGAAAATTTAGAGAAAGTGCCAAAGATTTTATGGACCACAAGTCCATATGATATGCGTCTATTAAAAGGAGTACAAGCAGTTAAAATTAAGCTTAAACCAGTAGCTCTTTTGCCACGAGCAAAGCAATATTCCATGTCTAGAGAGGTGGATGAAGGTATATTTGAGACTATTTCTGCTTTAATGAAGCAAGGCATATTGGTGCCATCCGATTCTCCACGTAACACGGTTCTGTACCCAGTTAAATAAATCAATGGGGGGGTTGTGGAGATTCATACATGACCTTTGCCCCTAAACAATATAGTCAAAGCTGAGTTTTGTTTAGTTCCAAATCCTGTGACAATATTGTGCAACATCCCATCTAAGGCCAAATACTTCACAGTTATAGATTTAAATAATGAATTCTTTTCAATTCCCCTCCATGAAGACTTACAAGATTTGACTTCCTTTTCGTATAGAAGTATTTACCTGAAAGATACTCATTTGCCCCAGGGGTACTGTGAGTCCCCTTGATTCTTTAACAGAGTCCTCCAAATGGACCTGGGTATAGTTCAGCTCGAAAGTGCGAAAATTCAGTATGTGAATGAGATTTTGGTGTGCAGTGAGATAGAAGAAAGATGCATAGAACATTCAGTTAAGCTTATGACAATACTTTCAGAGAAAGGGTATAAGGTGGACATAGAGAAGTTACAATACTGTCAGGAAGAGGTTTTGTATATAGGACATGAAGGAAGGACAGTGACAGCTGAGAGAGCAGAAGCAATTATATAAACTTCATAACCTAAAACAACAAGGGAAATGCAAGAATGTTTAGGCCTATGTAACTACTGTAGGGCCTGGGTTTTTGATTACAGTACATATATTTGCCACTTTTAAAAGCACTTAAAGAAGCACAGGTGAATAACAGTAAAATAACAAGGACTGGTGAAATGACTGAAGGATTTGAGGAATTAAAAAAGGCAATCAGTACAGCCCCTGTGTTAGGAATTCCAGATTATCACAAAGAATGTTATTTGTTTTCTCACTCAAATGGAGAAGTTATGACAGCAGTCCTTACACAGAAAACAACATTAGGACACAGCCATAAACCATTGGCTTATTATAGTGGGATTTTAGATCCAGTTATGAAAGGACATTACCCTGTGAGCAGTCTTTAGCTGCTGCTGCATTTGCGATTGAAAAGGCTTCAAGTAAAACAATGGGGTGTTCAGTAACACTATTTGTAGAGCATGCATTATTTGCGATTCTGGAAAAGCCCAAAAGTACATTAACGACACAAAGAGCATCAGGATACGAGGTAAGTATTTCGAAGCCTGCAATTAAAATTGTTAGATTCAAGACAGTGAACCCAGCAACATTCATAGCAGAACCAGTAGGGGAGGATGATTATGTACATGACTGCAAAGCATATACTGAAGACTATCATGATATTCCCCAAGCTAGAGAAAATAGTCTTGGGTGAGGGGATGTTGTTTTTATTGATGGTTCTTCAAAAATTCATCAAACGACTTGCAAAAGGCATACTAGATCAGCGGTAGTGAATTTGAGGTAGTAACAAGCTTGAGATTGCCTTTGCATTACTCAGCACAGGCTGCAGAACTATTGGCGCTTATCGCTGCATATATATGAAGATGAGGAAGTGACAGTGTAATCTGATTCCACCTATGTGAAATCTACTGTACATGCAGATTTATCATGCTAGAAAAGGAGGGGCTTCTTACACACAAACAGCACTCCAGTGTAACATGCAGCCCTATTGGATAATTTTATTGAAGCATTAGGACTCCCATTGAGGCTCTCAGTCGTAAAATGTGCATACTAAAAGGACAGACATGATTTCTCACGGAATGGAAGCCACAGATTTAGAAGCCAATAAGGCAACCTATTTCCCAACCATTTCTAATTTTGAAATAGAAAGTGTTAAACAGATAACCGGATAATGCATGCTGGCAAAGGAGGGCTTTAACATGATGTCTATTGTCCAGTTAATTGAAATACAAGGTCGAGCTCCACAAGCAGAGAAGGATTTATGGAAGAAGCAGGGATGTTCTTTATCCCCACAGAAGCAGCTTGGAGGCAGCATAGCACTGGAAAGCCAGTTATTCAGGGTAGCACTGGAGCCATTGACGATCATACGCATATGACTTGAGAGAGTCTTGCTGCTACAATTGCAGAACATTGGTTTACACCAAATATGTTGGAGCATGTGGCACAGTTTATTGAATATTGCATTGTGTGCCAGATATCTACTGCAGGGCATCCTTTGTGCAAACAGTGAGAGGAGAAATTCCTAGACCCAATGGCCCATTTCAGCACAGATTAGGTGGATATGCTGCAGACATGCAACCATTACAGATATTTGCTGGTTGTGGCATGTTCTTTTTCTAGATGGATTGAGACAGGTCCATGCATGTACCCTGCTGCCACATGTGCCACCAAGTTTCTTGTGCGTGAGGTGTTCCCAGAATGGGGTGTGTGCGAGGTCCTGCAGTCTGACAATGGACCACATTTTGTAAATTAACGGTTTGAACAAATAGTTCTTCTATTAGGCATTCAGCATACATTTTCCTCAGCTTACCATCCACAGGTGAATGGCATCTGTGAAAGATTACATGGATTGTTAAAAGAAAGGATTGCAAAAATAAAAATAACCTTAAAGAAGGGATGGCTATGTTGCCTACCCCTTGCCTTATACGCTCTAAGAAATCAGCCTGGCTCAGATCTCCATCCAACTCCTCATAAACTAGTGATGGAACGCCGCATGAGAACCCCCCTTGCTCCTCCAACTAGGTTAAAAACTGATGCCCATAGGGTAGTGAAGACATTAGGTGATGAGATGCATGATTACCTAACAACAATGACTGCAAGTATTTCTTTCATGTCTGAACAGGTCAAGAATCGAAAGGAAGGTCAAAGATGAGTTACTAAGACAGTCAACCCATTGATTCAGAGGATTTATTGAAGCAACCCAGTCTATACACAGGGGACCAGATGCTGGTACAAAAGTGTTTTTTAAATTAATTTCTATTAGCATTTTAAAAAATACAAACATCAAAACAATCCCCCCTCATTCCCTTTTTCCCCATTTCCCTCTCTTTCCCTCCCAGCCCGAGTCCTGCATTCTAGTCCATTAGTGATACGTTTCTTATAGCGTTAAAGCAAGCTACGGTTGTTTTATTTTGTCCAATATTTTCAGGTATTGGGGACACCATTGCAACATGTAATCCCCCTGAGATAGTCCAATATCATTCTCCAATCCTGGCGAAAAGTCTCACTGTCCCCTTGTATTCCATACGTGATCCATTCCATAGTGACTATGCCCCATACTTTGCAGAGCCACTCAACATTCGTGGGAGGCACTTTCTGCTTCCACTTCCTTGCTATTACTACCAAAGCTGCTATCACCAAGATCATAAACGCTTATGAAGAGGCTGCACATCCACTCCTTTTGGGAATAGGCTGAGGGGCCTTGGACCATTTTCTGGATCTGAATCTTGATGTCCTCCCAGAAACCTTGTAGCAACGGGCAGTCCCACCATATATGCCTCCAATCGCCCCTCCGGAGCAGCCCCTCCGGAGCAGCCCCTCCAACATTCTTGAGATATCCCAGGGTACATTCAATGTACTCTCTCCAGAGGATAGTGCCATTGTACCATCGTCTTATACTATGCTTCCCTGATTTGGATGGATCTTGTTAATTTCGGGATTTGTGACAAGACTGTTTCCCAGTGGTTTTCGGGTATTTTGTCCCCAATTGTGTTCTGCCATTTAGACATGTACAGCCACGCATGGGTAGGGCCTCCCCCATGTGGTATCCCATATAGTTTTGATATAAATAGCATGTGTTGTTATGAATTTTTTTAATGGAGTGAAATCCCTTAGCACTGCTCGTCTTATATCAGGCTGCTTCAGCCAGTGTCTTAGTTGGTAGTATTCCATCCTGTCTTTTTCACACAGGCCAAGGTGTTTTTTACATCCTTCGAAGGATCAGACCTCTTCCCCCCTCCATCATGTCTCCCACCTTTATGCAACCCATTGCTCGCAATCTTGCAAAGGATCCCTGTGCCATTCCCAGGGAAAACTGCAGGTTCCCAAATATTGGGATGAATGGGGACCGAATTATAGATACTTGACCCTGTCTAAGTAATCGGTCCCATGTGTCGCAAACTACTGAGAGAATGTGACTCTAACCTATGTTCTGGGTCTATCCTGCTTACTCATCTGGAGCACCCCCCAAGAGGGTACCTGCTACTGCCTGGTCCATTCTAGCCCATGGCTTAGACATATTGTTAGAGAGCCACTCCCTTAGGACTCTCAGTTGGGCCGCAGCATATTATCTTGCGAAGTTTGGGAGGACAAAGCCTCCCTTCAATCTAGGCGCCATCAGGGTCTCCAAAGATATTCCAGAGTGTTTCTTTTGCCATATAAATTGGATTATTACTCTGTTCAAGGTTTTAAAAAATGATGGCAGATCTTTAAGTGGGAGCTATTTGATGCTATCCTTCCAAACCATGAAATTCATAATGGGGTCCATCTATTCAAGTCAGCTTTAATTTTGGAGAGTATCCCTGAGAAATTAGCCCCATACATGGTCAAAATTGAGTTAGGTAGGTTCACCCCAAGGTAAGCTATCATGTTAGTTGCTAGTTTAAATGGGGACACTCTCTGCAGTACCATCAGGTTGTTCTTTGATAGCCCTAGATTTAACAGTTCCGATTTTGCCTTGTCGATTTTTAGCCCAGACACTTTTTCCACCGTTGAGAGTTCTTGCAGTAAAGCTGGTATTGAGGAATCTGGATGTGTCAGGGTCATCAGCATATCGTCCGCGAAAGCTATAATTTTATGTTCCTCTCCCTCAATTCTTACCCCTTGTATTGCTGGGTTTTGCCTAATGGACAGTGTAAGTGGTTCTAAATATGGTGCGTATAAGAGAGGGGACAGAGGGCCCGCCTGTCTTGTCCAACGTGAGATTTTCACTGTTTCCGACAAACATGAGCTAATGGAGAGTCTCATAGTGGGTCTGCTATAGAGGGCCTTCACCATTTGTACAAACCTCCCACTCCCATTTGTTCCAGTCCCTCAAATAGGAATAGCCATCCGACCTGGTCGAACGCTTTTTCAGCGTCAAGCGTTATTAATACTGCCGGGACATCACATCGCTCAATCTTTTCTATTAAGTGGGACACACTTCTTGTATTGTCCCACGAGTGTCTACCCCGAATGAACCCTGATTGATCTGTACCTATCAGGTCCGGCAGGAGAGGAGATGATCTAGCTGCAAGGACAGCTGTGTAGATTTTAGCATCCAGATTTAGGAGTGCAGTGGGTCGATAAGACCCGCAGAGCTTAGGGTCTTTATTGGGTTTGGAGAGCACTACCACTTTGGCGTCTACCATTGAGGGGGTCAGCATACCTCTCTGGTTAAATGAGTTAAAAAGGCGTGCTGGTTTTGGGCTCAATTTAGTGCAGAACCTTTGGTAAAAGCATGCTGGATAGCCGTCTGGTCCAGGAGTTTTGTTTCGGTGCAGACCTTTAATCACCGCCCCCACTTCCTCACTAGTAATTTCCTCCTCCAGACGTTCCCTATCAGTGTCAGTCAGATTCTGAATTGCGGCCTGCCCAAAGTATTGTATTACCTCTTTTTGATCTGGGTTGTCGGACTTATATAGGGAACCATAGAATTCTTCAAAGGACCTCATTATTATCTCTGTCTCAGTTGTAATTGACCCATTCAGCTGCTTCCGGGACGTTATGGTACGATTTGCCTCTGCCCTTCTCAGCTATCTAGCCAGGAGTCTATGTGCCCTGTTCGTATTTATATAATATTGCTGCTTGGTGTATAATAAGAATCTTTCTGCCCTACGCGAGCGGAGTAACTCTAGCTGTGCTCTAATGTCCTTCAACTTTCTGTGAGTGTCCCGGCTCTTTTTTTTGCTAATGTTTGCGTGGTTATTGCTATCTGGGATTCAAGATCTAGATCCAAGACCTCCCACACTTTCCGTTTCTGAGATTGTAAAGCTTGTAAAGATTTCACCCCGAAGCACCACTTTAAAGGACTCCCAGACATGTGTGGCTTCTCCATTCTCGTTCTCTGCAAATAACTCTTCCATCCTGTCTCCCAGTTTACCCGTCGCTGTTTCATCTGACAGGATCTCTCTTGGGAATGCCCATTCCTACAGCCCTCTGTGTGGCTCCCACCTATGTATTTCTAGTGTTAGAGGCGCATGGTCAGACAGTGATATTATTCCCAACCTCACTTCTTCTAACTCTCCCAGGAGAGCTGCCGAGACCCAGATGTAATCAATCCTATATAATGGGCCTCATTACGACCTTGGCGGTAAGGCAACAACTGTGCCGGTATTGCTACCGGCGCCGTTGTTGCCTCATTATGAGTTCTGCTTGCGGGTGCTGGACTGCACGTGTGGTCTGACCAGGTGTGCATACCGACACCCGCGAGCAGACCAGGATGGTAGCAGCGGTACCGTTAATAACTGCTACCATCCTCCCCATTCCCATATGAGCCCTATGGGGGCTCAAATGGGAATGGTCCGGGTCCTGTGAATGGGAATTACCGGGCCTGCAAAGGTCAGAATGGCCCGGTAATTCCCATTTTTCGGGACCAGGACACCAGTTTGGGTTAGCCATGCCGGTAAAAATGGCATGGCTACCTCCAAACTGCTAATGAGGCCCAATGTCTGATATATGCGAGGATATATGCGAGAGAAGCACGTAAATCCATTTTCCTCTCCCTTCATCTCACACCAAACATCTTCAAGAGCTAAATTGTTAAAGGCTTCGCTTAAGCGCTTGGTCATAGGATTGCTCTCCTGAGCGCTTCCTGTACTTCTATCTCTGATGGGGTCCCATGCCAAGTTGAAGTCCCCTGTGAGGATGATCTCCGCCACCGCGGACCTTTCTAGTTTCAGTATTTCTTCCTAAAGGAAGCTGACCTGGTTGACGTTAGGTGCATATATAGTCCCCAAAGTCACTCTGTTTTGTCCCATTTGCACTTGTAGGAATAAGTACCTCCCCAGCTTATCTTCTAATGGAGATAATACTTTCGCTTGAAGAGAACTTCTGAAACCTATTGATACTCCTGCTGTTCTCCCTAGGACATTTGCTTGGTAGATGTGTGTAAGGTGTTGGAATCTGGGAAGCGTTCTGTCCGATTTCTTTATGTGGGTCTCCTGCAGCATAATGATGTCCGCCTGGTAGTATCTAATTATCCCTTCTATTTTTTTGTGCTTAATGGGCTAGTTTAAACCCTGTACATTGCATGATGTGATCTTAAGTGCTATCATTCCCGCAGTGAAAGTTTCCTGTCTTTTGTATCCTTAATAGGATTTTCCCATCATTTAGAGATATTCTGCAGGTCCGGTTTCCCCTTCCCCTCCTCTTTCGCCCTCTTTCTCCCCTCCCTGAAACCCATGAACACCCTGCGCCCTCCCAACTTCTAAAAACCCAACTCTCCCCTTACCCAGTCCAGCCCTCCAGCCCTCCCTTTTCCCGGTCAGGGCCTGAGTTACCAAGAACTACCCCAGATGGTATCCTGGGTCATTGGACCTGGTTCAACCCCAGGAACTTCCACCGGGGGGGTGGGATTACACCCCGTAACAGATTCCATGATCAACCCCCACTCTCCCCTCCATCCGGGCCCCTTTACTCCATAATGCACTAGTGCCCCCTCGTTAACTCCCCTTGTTTGTGGCCCACCCATAGACATAAGAAGAAAGTAACTCCAGCTCGATGTCTCCATGGAACTGATGATTTTAGGTCTGGTGCCTTTCACTTAATTTGGTTTGGGGGCCTTTCAAAGTTATTTCTCTGCCTCCTCTCCTGCCCCTACGTCCAGACCATTCCCAGGGTCTGTTGACTTCGCCTGGGTGGGTGGGTTTGGACATTTGCGACTGGTGTGCCTCCTCTTCTTCCATGTTCATTGATGCCAGCCCTTCTTCGTATGTCGTGACTCTCTGTTGCCTGCCTTTCCATGTAAACAGTAGACCAAATGGAAACATCCACTTATATGCCATGTTTTTTGCTATTAAGATTTTTGTAAGCGGCCGCATAGCCTTCCTCTTTTGCAGTGTGGTTAGCGCCAAGTCTTGGTAGAGGTGAATCTGAGTTCCATTAATTGTTACTCCCTGGTGAGCCCTAGCCGCTCGAAGTATGTGTAGGAAGATAGGGCCACCAGAACATCTCTTGGTCTTGCGCCTGGATCCCTCCTTTTGAGTCCTACCCTATGCACCCGGTCAATCTTGACTCCCTGCGGTTGAATCTCTGTCAAGAGGCTCCCGAAGCATTGTTGCATGGTGACCCTCAGGTCAGCGTATAGGATCTCCTCGTTTAGTCCCTTCACTTGAATATTCGACCTGCTGGAGCGATTCTCCAAGTCCTCAGCCTGTAGCTCTAGGTTGTGGGTGGCCGAGCGACCTGTTCCAAGAGGTCGCTGTTTTGTTTGACTTCTTCTGCCACCTCTGACAAACCCCTCTCGGTAATGTCCACTCTGTTGCCACAGTCGGGTAATTCCCTTCTTGACTTCATGCAATGAGCTCCGGAGGTCTTCCTTCATTTTTATCATTTGGTCTTGAAAAATCATTCAATCTTCCATGACCTTGAGGCATTCTTGCCGATTATCCTTGTTCAGAGCCATGGCGTGCATGTTCGCCTCCTCGGGTCCACCTCCTGGTAGTTTCACAGTGGCTGGCTCTTGCACCTCTTCCTGCTGCTGCCTCCATCAATGCTCCAGCTGGCCCCCTTGCGAGTCGACTGATCCCTTCGATTTGGACGAGGCAGTCTTTGCCTTGATGTTACAATCACAGATTTAGAACGCTAGCACAACACCAAAAAGGATGCTCAGATGTACAAAAAAAAGGATACAAGTTGAGTTCCCAGAGGGCTTCTCACAATCGGCTATTCCGGGTGACTTCTAAGGAGATGAGTTTGATGATTGAAAACCTTCCAACCAATGCCACTCTCAGACTATTGATAAACAAAAAACAGCCTGAGAGAGTAATTAGTGGAAAGGGCCAGATATAGGATGGATACCACCAGTCTGCTGGATAAAGAATAATGAGTTTTAGTCACTAGTCAAATGATCTAATTACTATGTATGGGTTAGATTAAGGATACACTAACCTGTAGTTTGTGTGGACTGAAGACTGAGTTCCAGGAATACAAGTCCGAAAATAAAAACCAACGAAGGGAAAAAAGGGAAGTTAGTAAGGTAACTAACCCGAACGGAACTAGTGACGGGTTGGTGCACACCGGATAGCGTCCATAAAGTTCAGTGTACTATCCTTGTAGAATGTAGTTGGATGGAGGTCTGGATGGAAAAGGTATTCCTAGAACAGGAAGGTCCAGGATAGGCTGGGACTGGCAGAGCCCTTTAGAGGTTTGAGATGGATCCGAAATCCAGATGTGGAGAATAGAATAACCAGCTGAAGATAGCGGTATGAACCGCAGGGTTTTGCTGCGAGGAGCCAGAGGACCATGGCGTCAGGATAGCTGGAGTTCTAGCGGAAACTTGCAACGCGGGTCCGGCTGATAGCAAAGGAAAAGCAGTCTGAAAACTGCCGTGTATAACAGCGCGGATCCGGCTGGCAGTAAGGAAAGAGCAGTTCAGGAAGCTGCCAACAATAGCAGCGCGGGTCCGGCTGGTAGCAAAAGGAAAAAGCAGTTTGGAAACTGCTTAAAAGCAAGGTAGAAACCGAGCTCCGGAACGAATATCAAAGAACAACGATCAGAAGCGCCGATTAGCGGGAGGCTTCCGTTTAAATACGAGTCAGCTGATGAGAATGCGTGAGTAGCGCGATGACGTTCAGTCATGTGATACTCGCGCATACCTGTGGAATGCAACTGGTATTGGTAAATGGTATGCGCGGTATGCTTGATAAGGAATGTCCGCCCGTTCGCAAAAGGCAGAAGATAAGGAAGTCTGACAATGAATTAGCGGGAATGAAGGCGTTTGCCAGGAATCTTCCCCCAGAGCTGCCACCGAGTATAAAATGGTCTGGCTGATCTCTGGGCTGTACGTGTAGGGTGCTGAGCATGAGCATGAGCATGGGAGGACCTGGCAGGCATGACAGTGCCATCCCCCAAAGGGCGCGCCACCCCCCTGGAATCGTGGAACCGGCGCAGAAGAGCGGGAGCATGGATGTTAGTGAGTGGTTCACAGGAGCGGTCCTCTGGACGGTAACCCTTCCAATCGATGAGGTAATGTGGAACCCCTGCACGCATTCTCATGTCCAGTATCGCCTGTACTTTGTCCTCCTCAGAACCTTTCACAGAGAGAGCCACAGGCCGAACAGGTAGCCGAGTTCCGGCTATGAATGGTTTCACTAAGGAGACGTGAAACACTGGATGTACTCTCCAATGCGAGGGTAGATTCAAACGTACAGCCACTGGATTCAACACCTTGATGATCTTGTACGGTCCCACAAAGCATGGTAGCAGTTTTCTTTTTCCCGGCATTCTCAGGTTCTTGGTGGACAACCACACCGACATCCCCACTTTATAAAGAGGAGACAGACGTCTGTTTTTGTCAGCGAAATGTTTGGAACGAGCTGTCATGATGCCTACCGCCGGAGCACCAGGCCAGGCCCAGCACCCACAGAAGCAGGCATCATGACCTCGGGTAAAAGCCCAGCGGCCCCTTATAGGGGCTCTTTGGACTCAGTCCTGCCGCCTTTGGCGCCAGGCTCATGTTGGACATCAGTCCTGGCGCCATAGGCGCCAGGCTCATAAAGGGAGGTGTTTTGTGCACTTACCTGATGCAGACCATGCTGCACGCTTCAGGCCTCCCTGAGACCTGAAAGGGACTATTTTTTCATAGGGACTATTTTTTCACTCAGGCGTGGCCAGGGAAGGATACATACCTAGTTGGGGAAGGATACATACCTGGGACTTCTTTGGAGGCTATTTAAGCCACGCCCAGACAGCAGCTCATGCTTCGCGTTGTTCTGCTTCCTGCAGCTTAACGCTCACCGTGTCTGCTCCTGCTCCTGGACTCCAGCCACGCCCGCCTCGAACCTGGAAGACCTGCAAGGAAGGAAGAGAAGAGAAAGGTGAAAACCAAGGACTATTTCAAACTTCTTACCTGCATCCGGAATCTTCTTGCCAGCATCCCTGAAGAAAGACGTCCATTTAAAAGCATCGCGTTGCTCGCTGCAGCGCCACGCTTCACTCACCTGTCCTCGAGACATCTCCCGGCTCCATCGCGGCTGTCAGCATCGGACGCCACATCTCTGCACCTAGGGGAGAGAGGAAGAAACAAAAGGTGAGCAGAAGGAACACAGAAGGAAAGCCTGATTAACAGCCATAATACTTACCGGCTTTTCTTCCACATTTCGGGTCGGCGCCGCCCCGTTGGCAGGTACCGTACCCCGGTCCCTATGGGGAAAGGACAAGAGACATTTCTGGGGAATAAGGACATTTAGAGGGATCACCCTCATCACTACTCAACTCGGCAGTTTAACCCCTCGACGCATCGCCTTCATTCTGCACCTGAAATAAAGGACAGATCACAGGTTAGAAAGACAACATAAAGGGGGCCTCACTTGAACTTTGAACTTTCATACTTACGGCGCATCGCTCAGGAAAGTCAAGTGGATTTTGCCAGCGCCATTCTGAAAACCAGTGAAGTAACTGGACGAACACGCGCCCCTGCACCAGAAGCAGGATGGAGAGTTCATCCTTCCAAACCATAAGGTGAGCTTAAACCAGGGTTTGGAGGAAGTTAGAGAGGAACGAAGGGGGAAGGGGAAAGGGGGGAGCTAGCACACTATTCTGCAGACTGTTAATCCCCTTTCTCATCTGCAGAAGGATATTCCTACGGGCCAGGCAAGCACGATTTGGAGGTCCTGTCCAATCGGTGGTCCGGGTCCTGCGCATCACGCTAGAAGAGGCCACAGCAATCCAGACTAGACCAGCGCCCCCGTGGGAACCAGGTGAGCATTACAGAACGCAAAGCCTTCCTACAAATTCCCACCCAGGCGCTATGGAAACTTCCGAAACTGACCAGTTGGCCCAATTACTGGGGGAATTACAGGCCGAAGTACACGCCGCCATCAAGAAACTAGTGCCCTCAGGAGGGAAGTGATTGTAATAAAGGATAGAGCTGATGACCTGGCTAGACAGCTTTTGCAAGGTCAAGCTGGACAAAGTTCCGGGGGGAACCCCGCTCCTGTGGTTTCCAGTAACCCGGTGCATATTAATCTACCTGGAAACATGCCGCTGGCCCCACCTGAACGCTTTGCTGGGGACCCCAAACGATTCGCCGTATTCATGAATCAGTGTCGTTTGCACTTCCTATGCAGACCTGGGGCCTTCCCTAATGATCAGACCAAGGTAGCCTTTGTGTTGTCATATCTCAGCGGCTGTGCTGCCGATTGGTCAGTCCCACTGGTAACTCAAGATGACCCGATTCTTCGTGATTTTCAAGGATTTCAAACAAGCATGGAAAGGCTATTTGCTCAACACTCCCAGGGACAGGCTCTGGATGACGAACTTCTATCTCTGCGACAGGGCAATCAAGACCTTCTATCCTACATTGCAACCTTCAATAGACTAATTGTGGAAACTGGTTGGCCAGAGGATAAAAGAATCACGTTATTCTATCGAGGTCTACGCGGAGAACTTAAAGATGTCCTGGCACAAGTTGTAAATCCGCCCCAAGAATGCACTGAATATATAGACTTAGTGGTCCAATTGGATCACACGCTGCAAAACAGAAGAGCAGATCGGTCCAAGTTTGAAACCCGGGTGTTGGCCAAGACCCACGCTAACCCCAAGGGGGCTGATGCCTCGGAGCCTATGCAAATCGGAGGTGTTAAAGGACCCCTAACTCAAAAAGAACGGGAAAGAAGACGACAGATGCAATTATGCCTTTATTGTGGGTCCTCTGGACACTTTCTACGAGATTGCCCGGTTAAGCCGCCCAAGAAGGTGGTAGGAGCCGCTGATAAAATCCATGGAAACTCTGTATCGGGAAATGACCACGCCCGGCAAGCATAGGGGTCCGCTTGCCGAGCTTGAAAACTAACTCTCAGACCTCGCAATTCATTGTGCCAATGGTCCTCGTAGATCCGGAAGAGCCTAAACGGTTGCATGCTATAAAGACATACATTGATAGCGGGGCTATAGGAAACTATGTGGATCGAGAATTGGTCTCTAGGATAAACCTCCCTCTGCGTCCTAAAACCAACAAAGATGTCATCACCACAGTAGATGGAACCGAAATTGCCTCTGGACCGGTAACACATTCCACAGCTGAGGTGACACTTGTAGGTCCGGATGGCCATCGGGAGGCAGTTGTGTTTGATGTAATCAAGGCTCCACAGTTTCAGCTTATTCTCGGAATCCCTTGGTTAGAGACACATAATCCTCGAATTGATTGGCGAGCGAAGAGAATAACCTTCCCGGATTGTGCACAAACCTGCTACCCAGAAAATCCAAAGATTAATCTAGCATCAGTAACCTCTGTCCCCGCGCAACTACCTCCAGAGTACCAAGACTTTCAGGACGTCTTCCAAAAGGAACAGGCCAACACGTTACCTCCCCACAGATCGTAAGATTGCCAAATCGATCTGGTGCCCGGTGCACAACCCCCTTGTAGCAGGAGTTACGCCCTTACTGAACCAGAGAATCTGCATTTGAGACAATATTTAGATCAATACCTCGCCAATGGTTTCATTCGCCCGTCAAAGTCCCCGGCATCCTCAGCTTTGTTCTTCGTGCCTAAAAAAGAAGTCGACCTTAGAACTTGTATCGATTACCGCGCATTGAACCAGATAACTGTTAAAAATCGTTACCCTCTGCCTCTGATCTCTGAACTCCTTGACCAGGTGAAGGACGCTTGCGTATACACCAAGTTAGATCTCCGGGGGGCTTATCATCTGGTACGAGTAAATGAAGGCGACGAATGGAAAACGGCCTTCCGTACAAAATATGGACTATTCGAATACCAGGTGATGCCTTTCGGGTTGTGCAACGCGCCTGCAGCCTTCCAATTCTTCATGAACGATGTCCTTCAGGAACTCATCGATGTCTGTGTTGTCGTGTATATCGATGACATTCTTGTGTACTCCTCTTCGGAATCTGATCACAGAAAGCATGTCAGGGCCGTCCTAGAGAAACTGCGCCAGCACAAACTGTTTGCCAAGCTGGAAAAATGTGTTTTCCATACCACCGAGGTTGAGTTTCTTGGATTCATCCTGACACCTAAAGGGGTCCAAATGGATTCACGGAAAGTGGATGCCATCCTCAAATGGCCATCACCTAGTTCGGTGAAAGGTGTCCAAAGCATGCTTGGTTTTGCTAACTTTTATCGCAGGTTTATCCCGGAGTTTTCACGTGTGGTGCAACCCATCACTGCACTCTTGCGAAAAAATAAACGTTTTGAATGGACCGAGGAAGCCGAACAGGCCTTTCAGGAGTTGAAAGCTAAGTTCACGTCCGCACCTATTTTGAAGCACCCGCGTCCCGATCTCCCATATATAGTCGAAACCGACGCGTCCTGCTTAGCCATGGGAGCTGTCCTGTCTCAGAGAGACCCTGAAACCAACCAACTGCACCCCGTAGCATTTTGGTCCAGAAAGTTCTCGCCGCCGGAGATAAATTATGCGATCACCGATAAGGAACTATTAGCCATTAAGTCCGCCTTCAAGGCTTGGCGGCATTATCTCCTCGGCGCCCGGCATACCATCACCGTGATCACTGATCACCGAAATTTACAATATTTAAAAACTGCCAAGGCTCAATCGTCTCGACAGCTCCGATGGGCTTTGTTCTTTGCTGAGTTCGATTTTGTAATCACCTACCGCCTCGGCTATAAGAATGGTAAGGCGGATGCTCTATCCCGAATTGGAATGGAAGAAATAGACACAAACTCAGAACCGGTGCCGATAATTCCCGAACAAAGAATTTTGGGGATAACCACTTTACAAACCCTTGAAGACATTCAAGCACGAGTGAAACAATTCCTGGACTCTTCAGCCTTGCAGGATTGGATCAAAAGGGGGTCTAACTTTTCAGTCAAGGATGGCTTACCTTACTTCCAAGGACGCTTATTTTTGCCAGAAAAGGAATTGCAAGAACTGGTTATATCCCGTCATCATGATACCCTGATGGAAGGACATCCTGGCATTGCCAAAACAGAGGAAAAGGTTAAACGACAATTCTGGTGGCCTTCCTGGCGAAAGGATATTAAATCTTTCGTGATGTCCTGTGGAGTTTGTGCCCAAAACAAAGGTCAAAAGACAAGACCCGCTGGTCTTCTTCAGCCCTTAGACATTCCACCAGCACCTTGGCACACCCTGTCACTAGATTTTATCACGGACCTGCCCTCTTGTAATGGTTACAATACTATTCTGGTCGTGGTGGATTTATTTTCCAAAATGGCCCACTTTATTCCGTTGAAAGGATTACCTTCAGCCTTTGTTCTTGCCAAAGAATTCCTCGAAAATATCATCCGTTTGCATGGATTCCCGTCCATACTAGTCTCCGATCGGGGAAGCCAGTTTATTTCTCATTTTTGGAAAAAGTGTTGTCAACTGGCACAAATCGACGTAAGACTCTCGACCAGCCACCACCCACAGACCGATGGTCAGACGGAGAGAACAAACCAGACCCTTGAACAATATCTACGATGTATGTTGCACCAATCGGAGGGTAATTGGAAGGACATTTTATGGGTGGCAGAACATGCATACAATAACTCGATACACTCTGGAACTGGTCAGAGCCCCTTTTATACCCTATATGGACATCACCCTCGTACTTCAGACTTGGACTCACCTCTGAGCCTTGAAATGCCCACAGTGGACCATTTACATTCTACGATTACTCAAGCCTTCAAGGTTGCAACTGCACATTTGCAACATGCGAAAGGGAAATACAAAAAGAATGCGGATCTGCATCGAAGAGAGGCGCCTCCATACCAAATAGGGGATCAAGTATGGTTGGCTACCAAACACCTATCACTCAAGGGGCCTCGAACTTTTAATCCAAGGTATTTAGGCCCTTACTCGATCAAAGCTATAATCAACCCAGTGGCAGTCAAGCTCGATCTACCAGCTAACATGCGGATTCACCCCGTTTTTCATGTGTCACTTTTGAAACCAGTGCACCCAGGAACCAGATTAACAAAGCCACCAGAACCGATTCAGATAGATGGGGAGCCTGAATTCGAGGTGAAGAACATTTTGGATTCTAAGATCTCAAAATCAAAACTTTTCTATCTAATTGATTGGAAAGGGTACGGGCCTCAGGAAAGGTCTTGGGAACCCAGTGATCACATACATGCACCTCGGCTGGTAAAAAGGTTCCATCGGAATTTCCCAAACAAACCGAAACCTCCAGAAGGAACGACCTTGGGAGGGGCCTTGGGGGGGAGTGCTGTCATGATGCCTACCCCCGGAGCACCAGGCCAGGCCCAGCACCCCCGGAAGCAGGCATCATGCCCTCGGGTAAAAGGCCAGCGGCCCCTTATAGGGGCTCTTTGGACATCAGTCCTGGCACCATAGGCGCCAGGCTCATAAAGGGAGGTGTTTTGTGCACTTGCCTGATGCAGACCATGCTGCACGCTTCAGGCCTCCCTGAGACCTGAAAGGGACTATTTTTTCATAGGGACTATTTTTTCACTCGGGCGTGGCCAGGGAAGGATACATACCTGGGACTTCTTTGGAGGCTATTTAAACCACGCCCAGACAGCAGCTCATGCTTCGCGTTGTTCTGCTTCCTGCAGCTTAACGCTCACCGTGTCTGCTCCTGCTCCTGGACTCCAGCCACGCCCGCCTCGAACCTGGAAGACCTGCAAGGAAGGAAGAGAAGAGAAAGGTGAAAACCAAGGACTATTTCAAACTTCTTACCTGCATCCGGAATCTTCTTGCCAGCATCCCTGAAGAAAGACTTCCATTAAAAAGCATTGCGGTGCTCAGTGCAGCACCACGCTTCACTCACCTGTCCTCGAGACATCTCCCGGCTCCATCGCGGCTGTCAGCATCGGACGCCACATCTCTGCACCTAGGGGAGAGAGGAAGAAACAAAAGGTGAGCAGAAGGAACACAGAAGGAAAGCCTGATTAACAGCCATAATACTTACCGGCTTTTCTTCCACATTTCGGGTCGGCGCCGCCCCGTTGGCAGGTACCGTACCCCGGCCCCTATGGGGAAAGGACAAGAGACATTTCTGGGGAATAAGGACATTTAGAGGGATCGCCCTCATCACTACTCACCTCGGCAGTTTAACCCCTCGACGCATCGCCTTCATTCTGCACCTGAAATAAAGGACAGATCACAGGTTAGAAAGACAACATAAAGGGGGCCTCACTTGAACTTTGAACTCTCATACTTACGGCGCATCGCTCAGGAAAGTCAAGTGGATTTTGCCAGCGCCATTCTGAAAACCAGTGAAGTAACTGGACGAACACGCGCCCCTGCACCAGAAGCAGGATGGAGAGTTCATCCTTCCAAACCATAAGGTGAGCTTAAACCAGGGTTTGGAGGACGTTAGAGAGGAACGAAGGGGGAAGGGGAAAGGGGGGAGCTAGCACACTATTCTGCAGACTGTTAATCCCCTTTCTCATCTGCAGAAGGATATTCCTACGGGCCAGGCAAGCACGATTTGGAGGTCCTGTCCAATCGGTGGTCCGGTTCCTGCGCATCACGCTAGAAGAGGCCACAGCAATCCAGACTAGACCAGCGCCCCCGTGGGAACCAGGTGAGCGTTACACGAACCTGCGCTTTCTCCAGATTCTTTTTAATTGAAGAATGCAAGGATGACAATTCCTTCAATTTATCTTCAACCCTAGGAACCAACCCGGAAGGCTCTAAGTCCACTGGAATGGACCTAGGATGCTGTCCGTACAAAGCGTAAAACGGAGAAGTTCCCGTTGAAGAATGTACCGAATTATTGTATGCAAACTCGGCTGCGGGCAGTACCTCCAGCCAGGTAGATTGGTACTGTAAAGCCAAACACCGTAGGTATTGTTCCATTGTACCGTTGACCTGTTCCGTCTGGCCGTCTGTCTGAGGGTGGTAGGAACTAGACATGCGTTCATCCATCAGGAGGGCTGTTGACAATGCCCTCGAAAACGAGACGCAAACTGTGACCCCCTGTCGGTGACGACCACAGAAAACCAAAAAACCGGAAAACATGTTTCAAAAACAGATCAGCTAGAATAGCCGCTGTAGGAACACACTGACAAGGCAGAAACAGTGCCATTTTTGTGAAATAGTCCACCACGACCCACACCGTATCGAATCCTTGAATAGGAGGTAATTCGACCACGAAATCCATGGATACCATAAACCAGGGTTTATGGGGTACAGGCAAGGGATGCAAAAGCCCCATTGGTTTCTGAAGCGATCCCTTACTTTGAATGCATATAGAGCAGGAGGTGACGTTGTCTATCACGTTCTTGGACATGCTCGGCCACCAGGCCCACCTCCAGATTAATTCCAATGTTTTCTTCTGACCTGGATGGGCCGCAACCAACGAGTCATGACCCCAGTTTAATGCCTTGGCACGGGTGTTTTCTGTGGGTAGACATAAGAGGCCATTGTAGTATGGGAGACCACCACGGATGTCTAGGTTCAGGCGTAGTACCTCTCGGGGATTTTGAGAAACCCAATCTGCGATCTCTTGTTTCAAAGACGGTTGAACAGAGCAGCTACAAATCGCCTTCTCAGCCAATAAGGTCGGCTTGCTTGAGTCTTCAGTAACAACCGTATGGAGCCGGGACAGGGTGTCGGCTTTGGTGTGTTCTCTGGCAGGGCGATATGTGATCCGGAAATCAAACTGGGCAAAAAATGAATGCCATTGAGCCTGCCGTGCGGTCAGACACTTCATCGTCTTTATGGCTTGGAGGTTCCTGTGGTCTGAATAAACACACACCGGATATTTAGCTCCGAGAAGATGATGCCGCCATGTCAGGAAGGCATCTTTAATGGCCAAAAGTTCCTTCTCCGTGACTGTATAGTTCCTTTCATAAGGAGCCAGTTTGCGGGAGAAGAAGGCCACAGGATGTTCTGCTCCGGTGGATTTGCACACCTGGGAAAGGATAGCGCCAATGGCCATGTTGGAGGCATCTGCCTCCACTATAAAAGGCAAACTAGGGTCAGGGTGCTGCAGGACCGGGGCGGTGGTGAAGGTTTCTTTCAGCAGATCAAAAGCCTTTTGGGCCTCTGTCGTCCAGCGGAACGCAACCTTAGGACTTGTTAGTGCAGTGAGAGGTGCTACTGTCTTAGAGAAGGCGTGTATAAACCGCCTATAAAAGTTCGCAAAACCAAGAAATGATTGCAAGGATTTGACGGAGATGGGTACAGGCCAGTCCAGGATGGCTTTGACTTTAGATTGACTCATTCTAACTCCCAGACTGGTGATATCATAACCCAGGAACTCAACGTCGGAAGTGTGAAAAACGCATTTTTCTGCTTTTACAAACAGGCGGTTTTCTCTCAGTCTCTGGAGAACCTTGGTGACATGTGTGACGTGATCCTGGAGGGAGGTTGAATATATCAGTATGTCGTCGAGATAGACGACTACAAACTTATCTATGTAATCACTAAAAATGTCATTCATGAAATACTGGAAAGTTGCGGGGGCGTTGCACAGGCCAAACGGCATAACAAGGTATTCGAAGAGACCGTACCGGGTCTCAAAGCGGGCTTCCATTCGTCACCTTGTCGAATACGCACGAGATTGTACGCCCCCCGCAAATCCAACTTGGTAAAGATGACAGAAGCACCCAATTGGTCCAAAAGGACGTTGATCAGGGGCAATGGGTACTGGTTCTTTATTGTATGGCATTAAGGGCCCTATAATCAATGCAAGGCCTGAGGTCCCCCTCCTTCTTTGGGACGAAGAACAAAGGAGAGGCCGCCGGAGATTGAGAAGGACGAATAAACCCATTGGTGAGGGCCTTGTTGATGTAGTCTTTCAGGACTGCATCTTCCCTTGGAGTGAGAGAGTACACACGTCCCGTTGGTATCTTGGCACCGGCCACTAATTCGATAGGACAGTCGTATTGTCTGTGTGGTGGCAATGCCTCCGCTTTACCCTTATCAAAAACGTCGGAATACGCGTTGTATTCAGTAGGCACCAGGACTGTGTTAGAGCGGAGTGCCCCAATACTAGGAGAACTGTCAAGGAAGGCCAGCACAGGCGTGGATACCACTTCCGACTCCAGAAAGCAGTTTTTATTGCAATAGGCTGATGGCTATTGGATATGACCGGTTACCCAATCTACGTGAGGGTTGTGCAGTCTGAGCCATGATAAACCCAAAATCAGTGGGTACTGAGGCGCAGCAATCACGTCGAAAACCAAGTATTCAGTGTGGCCATCAGGCAGGGTTACCTTAATGGGGATAGTTTCTTCCGTTACTAAACCAGAAGACAAAGCTGATCCATCAACGGTGTTGACGGATTCAGGTACTGTTTTGGTAACTGTGGGTATAGCCGATTGTGCAGCGAACGTGATGTCTATGTATTTATTGGAAGCACCGGAATCTAACATCGCCTTGGAAAAGACGGTGGTTCCGTTGAACTCCAAAGAGACTGCTACCTCTATGGAGAAGGCTACATATAATGCGGAGTCCTGTTTGGTGCTCGACAAAGGAACCCCTGCTATTGCCGAGCTTTGGCGTTTCCCGCTTTTCTAAGAGGTTTCTTAGGGCAAGAAACCAATAGATGCTGAGCGGAACCGCAATACATACATAGGTTGTTCTTGCGGCGATTCTCGCATTCAGCGGATGACAAGCGGCCACGTATAGCACCAATCTGCATGGGTTCGGGTTCGCTAGGAATGGGTTGAGACGCATCAGAGTGACCAGAAGCTGACGTAAAGGGTTTCTTCTCCCCTTTCCTTGCAGATCGCCGTGCATCTATTTGGAGGACTAAATCCAAAAACTCTGAATAACCAGCAGGGACCACAGGAACCGTTGACACAGCGTCTTTTAGTTCTTCTGACAGTCCTTTGTAGAAAACAGCCGTTTTCTTGTCTTCAGGCCATTGGGTCTCTGCCGTCAGTTGATTAAAGCGAGCGAGGTAGGCCAAGAGTGTCTGGTTACCCTGTTGTAAGCTTAGTAGCTCCAAATCCGTATCTTGGTTAGCATAGCGCATATCGAATACCTTACTCATGGCAGACAATAGGGCGTCACAATCATATAGTAAGGGGCTGTTTGACTCTAATAGCGGATTGGCCAAAGCTGCAGCAGAACCGCCTAAATGGGACAGCACAAAAGCCGCTTTAGTGGTCAGGTCCGGAAAGGAGCTGGGTCTCTACAGAGAAAGTGCAGGCGACATTGGTTTACGAAAGTACGATAGCATTTGGGGTCCCCCAAAAACCTCTCGGGTGGGGCCAAGGGGAACTGGGTAGGCATCAGGACCTGTAACTCCCTGGAGGGAGGAGGAAAACCCGAGCCGGAAGCCACTGGTTCCCCACCTGTCGCTCCTTGTGGTGCAGCTCGTATAGCGTCCTGCATTACGTCCATGCGGTGACGGAGGGTATCCTGAGCGGATATCATCTCGTGCCTCAGATCAGCTATGAGCTGCGTGAGGACGTGTAAGGGATCGGTACCTTCCATCTTTGGCTTCTGATTCTGTTACAATCACAGATTTAGAACGCTAGCACAACACCAAAAAAGGATACTCAGATGTACAAAAAAAAGGATACAAGTTGAGTTCCCGGAGGGCTTCTCACAATCGGCTATTCCGGGTGACTTCTAAGGAGATGAGTTTGATGATTGAAAACCTTCCAACCAATGCCACTCTCAGACTATTGATAAACAAAAAACACCCTGAGAGAGTAATTAGTGGAAAGGGCCAGATATGGGATGGATACCACCAGTCTGCTGGATAAAGAATAATGAGTTTTAGTCACTAGTCAAATGATCTAATTACTATGTATGGGTTAGATTAAGGATACACTAACCTGTAGTTTGTGTGGACTGAAGACTGAGTTCCAGGAATACAAGTCCGAAAATAAAAACCAACGAAGGGAAAAAAGGGAAGTTAGTAAGGTAACTAACCCGAACGGAACGAGGGCCGCACTAGTGACGGGTTGGTGCACACTGGATAGCGTCCATAAAGTTCAGTGCACTATCCTTGTAGAATGTAGTTGGATGGAGGTCTGGATGGCAAAGGTATTCCTAGAACAGGAAGGTCCAGGATAGGCTGGGACTGGCAGAGCCCTTTAGAGGTTTGAGATGGATCCGAAATCCAGATGTGGAGAATAGAATAACCAGCTGAAGATAGCGGTATGAACCGCAGGGTTTTGCTGCGAGGAGCCAGAGGACCGTGTCGTCAGGATAGCTGGAGTTCTAGCCGAAACTTGCAACGCGGGTCCGGCTGATAGCAAAGGAAAAGCAGTCTGGAAACTGCCGTGTATAACAGCGCGGATCCGGCTGGCAGTAAGGAAAGAGCAGTTCAGGAAGCTGCCAACAATAGCAGCGTGGGTCCAGCTGGTAGCAAAAGGAAAAAGCAGTTTGGAAACTGCTTAGAAGCAAGGTAGAAACCGAGCTCCGGAACGAAGATTAAAGAACAACGATCAGAAGCGCCGATTAGCGGGAGGCTCCCGTTTAAATACGAGTCAGCTGATGAGAATGCGTGAGTAGTGCGATGACGTCCAGTCATGTGATACTCGCGCATACCTGTGGAATGCAACTGGTATTGGTAAATGGTATGCGCGGTATGCTTGATAAGGAATGTCCGCCCGTTCGCAAAAGGCAGAAGATAAGGAAGTCTGACAATGAATTAGCGGGAATGAAGGCGTTTGCCAGGAATCTTCCCCCAGAGTCGCCACCTAGTATAAAATGGTCTGGCTGATCTCTGGGCTGTACGTGTAGGGTGCTGAGCACGAGCATGGGAGGACCTGGCAGGCATGACACTTGACCCCTGGCGTCTGTAGAGTTCTTCCCAATGTCGTCCTCCTCTTTAAGGTGCCCCACTTGGTGTCGGTTTCCACTATGCTTTTGTGAGCCCTCACTCCTTGTTCAGGCTCCTTCAGATAACAATGTTCTTTTATTGTAGCGCCTTGGGACAAGGGAGGCACCGGGAGGTCCCCTCCAGCTATATGGGCTGGACGCCCTGCCCCTCCTACAGCCACTGCTTTGGGCCTGTCCTGTCTTATTGTTTGCCCCTACACGTTGGTGTGGCTCCTATCAAGGACCCTCGAGGTTATCCGGTGAATAATGTTCATGTCATTTTGTAAGGGGGGAGGGGCGGCCAGACCCTTACTTTTGGACCTCTCCAATGGGGGTTCTTCTCATCCACTCCGCATCCGCTCCTTGCGCCCATCCTGCAACCCCACTACATTGTTCCGATTCTTTTGTGGGTTCCAGTCAGGGGGAGGGGGCTTTTTCCTCCCTCCCAGGCATCCGGGATTATTGTGTTTGTATATAGAAGCCGTTCGTGCTTCTCCTGTTGTCCCCCGTGCTCTTCTTAGTGGCGCAGACAGCCTGGATGTTGCTAGGCCGGTGCCCTGTACTGCACCTGTGCTCCTTTGCTCACTTCTGGTCGGGTTGGGGGTGGGGAGGAGGGACCCACTTGCCATGCGGGTATTGTGGCTTTTTGTTTTATTAGGCAGGGGAATGTGCGCACCCCTCCTCATTCTCCCCCGCAGTCACCGCCACTTTCTTCTTCTTCTTCTTGGTGGTGCCGATGCTCTGTCCCTCACATCCGCTGCTCGTGCCGCCCACTTCGGCACTAGTATCACGGGTCCCGGTCCCCTCTTTATTACTGGAGCAGTGGCTGCTTGGTCGGTCTCCCGCGCCGACACTTTCGTTCTGCTCTTCCCGACTCAGTTTCTCTTGTCGCTACTTCCCGACGCCTTAGTGCAGCTCATCGTTCCCGGGGTCACGTTGCCTTGGTGAAGACGTTACCCCCACAGCTGCCAAGTTAAAAGGAATAAGAGCTTGGCTGCATTTGCACGGCATCAAGCCATATAAAGAAGAAACCCAGACCCCTCCAGCAACTACCGACGGTGAAGCCAGAGAAGAAGTTCTGTGCATGCAGACTCGTTCAATGGTCAGTAGCAAAGACAAGGAAAATGAAGAACACATCAGCACTTTAAATTGAGGACCAATATCTTTCAACATTCGATAAGGAATAAATAGACTTGCAGATATCCTGGAACTTTTTTGGATAGGCTTAAGAGACAATGGGACTCATTCTGAGCCTGCCAGTCCAGAAACAACGGTGCTGGTAAGCTCACTGGCACCCTTGTTTCCGGACCGGCATATTACAGGACTGCGGGTGGGTGCCGTCCCGCCTGGCAGGTCAGACCAGCTGGGCGGAACGGCACCTGCCCGCTGAGTTTTCACAGAAGCACTGGCACCGTAATTAACGGTGCTGGTGTTTCCCTGGTCCCCACTCCCATAGAGTCCTGTGCGACTCTATGGGAATGGGGACTTACAATATACCGGCGCCTGACTTTCCAGTCCGCCAGGCTTATAATCCCCCGGTGTTAGCGGGAAGTCAGGCACTGGTAAATCATTACGGGTCCAGGGGCAACTTGCCGGTATCACCGGCTTGGTTAGCAACGGACCAGTAATGAGGCCCAATGCTTCAAGCGTACCGGAGCTGAAAGAAAAGAAGCACACTTCATCTCCTCATGATACCTATTGTAATAATAATACAGACATTCTTGTTTGCTGTTTTACATACATATTACAGTCTTATCCAGCTTTAGTAAGAAGACACATAAATATTGTGACCTTTTTTGGCAATCGTAAGAATAATTATGTTATTTTAAGAATAATTATAGCAATCATCTTGCAGTTCTTGACCTGAAGGTTTGATCCATAAAGAATTACATAGCTACATATCCAGAGTCAAAATAAGATGAGGAGGTATCCGCGTATAAGAGACTTATTTCCATCAAGAAAATCGATGAGCTTTCATGGGATAATAATTGTGATATCATTTTGTATTATGATTTATGTTTTTCTCCTGATTATTATGGCATTTAGACATGTTATGAAAAGCAATACAGGCATGGTGGGTGACAATGAAACATTAACTATCGTCGCCAATGAAAGCACGAACAGCATTCTCTATAATCTCACGAGGCACCTATTTCAATTAAAAGGAATTTTGGGGAAGATCATGAATATATAAGTACATATCTTGATAATTCGGCTCATTTTAAAAATTATGTATGGTATCAGCACATGAAGGAGGTGGGAGAGAGAATGTCAGATGAAAGCTGCTACATCTGTTCTTTAATAACATATGCCATGAACACAGCAAGGACATTCATTGCCCACACAATTCCTACACATGATGCAATATGTCTCAGTCATCTAGCAGCGTATACGACTAGAGGGCAATTGGAAGGACAATGGGCAACCCTACGATGGCGATCAAGAGGAACATTTGTATATGAACACACTTTTGTGAAAACAAGAAGGATGGAATATGGGATGGGCTGGACAAGCAATAATATCATGTATGCAGCCCAAATTGGAGAATTAATAAAAGTCATCGAGATGAGGAGAATGGACTGCTCAGATATGACTGAAAGATCAGGAGAACCAGGATGCTGGGAGAGACCTCAGCTATTGGTGTATGGACGTGGTGCCACCATTACCGGATGGGAAGAAGGGCTATTATCTTGCCCTGCACGCTTATTCAAGAAGGAACCAGTAAACATAGTGCAAAGAGTGAATGACAGATGCCTAGAGTCTTGGGCCAAGTACTCTAAGTTACTAATATGAGTCGACAATGAAGCAGGACCAGTATCTATAATACCAATAAAGAACGCAACAACATGCTTCTAGAATGAAGGCTCGGTTCTGGTTGGAGAAATCAAAGGTTGTGGACAGACAATCGAGGATCCAGGGATGAATGTAAGAACTGTAGTGTTGATGGACCGATATTGGGCCTGTGGATCCAGAGCTTACATGTAGCTGCCTAAAAATTGGGGAGGAGTATGCTCCATTGTAGTAAGACATGTTCTTGCATTAGTGATCCCTCGAAAATGACCCCCATATCGATAGAGGGAGAACTACTTTTCATCACAATCAATACGGGCATATGAAGACATTCCAGATAAACATAAACTGTTCAGCAAGATAGCAATGATAATGACATCTATATTCATGCCAGGACTCCAGACTTCAGCGAATGCAAATCACCAGATGGGAGCTATTACAGGCGGTCAATGCAACAATTAAAGAATTCAACACAATAAGAGAAGAATTGAGAGTCATACGGCTGATGACTCTCCAGAACAGGTATGTCCTAGTCTTAATTAAAGCAATTTACTAGTCCTTATTACAGCAATGGATGTAGGCGTGTGCGCCAAGGTCGGGCCTTCTTGCTGTACATCCCATGATGGAGAAAATGGAACCCTGATGGAAGCAATAACTATGTTGGCAACCCTGCATACGAAGATGGAAGATAAAGTTGATGAGACAACAGGAGATGACTGGTTTTTACTCCTGTTGTCATGGATTCCAACTTGGCTGGCTAACGCTTTCAAAATACTCAGAGCAATACTAGTGTTAGTAATGCTAGGATTTTGTCTCATAAGGATCATCTTGAGACAGAGCCAGAAGACAGCCAAGAAAGTTATTGGGATGAAGATAATGATTGACATAGATGCTGGATTTGGTGAGAGAATGCAAGATGAGGAAAGAACCCATGAAAATGTGACGAAACATCCCTTGGCGCGTCCAGGAAGGAAGTTGTACTATCATAAGGATCATAAAAAATATGTAGGACGTTGGAAGTTCTGTCCACCTTTCAGGAGAGAACTGTCATATGACCTGGAGTGTGGATGAACATATGACAAATGCAGGTCATCTGAGGGGGTTGACAAATATTTGGATCCCAAAGAAACTGCAGTATGAAGAAAAGATGAAGGACATTGAAGAGGAGAATGTGGTTGAGGACTCGGCCAGAGGGGGAATGCAGAGGAGCAGGTAGATGTAATTTCCCTGGCTTCCACTCCCTCACCACTGTCATGCTGGAACAGCAGGAGAAGAGCTGCATGTGGGATACCATGTACTGTCCCTATACCACATTGAGTGTATGAGAAACGATATTCACTCAGGCAACCATACTCAATATACCCTCGTACTGAAAGAGTGGCAGGATGTCAGCACGCACCACTGGACCTCATGTAGCACGGCCGGGCCGAGGGGCACCTCTCTGTGGATTTTGCCTATGGAGCAAACATCATTGGTCTACACACGGATCCAGCTGCTAGAACTTGCTCCACAGTCGACGGGGCTCCCTGTGGGATATGCAACTCAAGGTAGGGCTCCCAATGCGGGGGGGCTCTCAGTCAGCCTCATTAAATTGCTTACTTTTGAATGATTGCTCAGTGGTTGCGCACTGCGCACATTGCTATGATCTGGTGAATGATTTTACCCCTGATTTTACCTCCATAACTGAGACATGGCTTGATGACACATCAGGCTCTGTTCTCACACATTTGCTACTGCTTAACTATGGCATGTTGCACTTTGACCACCCTCCCCCCAAAAAGGGTTTGGGGGATTGCTATTATTTTTAGGTCCTGTTATGAAGGTTCCCTTCTCAGCATTAGTGGAAGCCATGTTAGTATGTTTGTCTCTCTCCTCCACTCTCTGTATCGATTTACTGGTGGTTTACAGCCCCCCTGGGCATGGCCCGCTATTTCTAGGTGCCTTTCTTGATTATGCCATGGATATTCAGCTGAGGCGCGCGCATCTTGTTATCCTGGGCTATTCTGATCTTAAAGTTAATGATATGGAAGACTCCAAGGTTCAAAGCTTCTTGTCCTCCATGAAAAAGCTCTCTTTAGCCCAGCAGTTCTCTGATCAGAGCAGCGGATCCTCCATCTGCAGCGCTGGCAGATGGAGCGAAAGCAGAGGCGTTCTTATGCCCCCAGTGACAAGCTTGCACTGTCCCAGGCCACCGCTCAGTACCACCTTGCTATCGTTTGTGCCAAACAAGTCTATTTTGCTTCTCTTATTGAAACTTCTGCTAACCAATCCAAAGGATCTCCACCACGCCATTCGATCTAACATTGCCGCTATTCCCCTACCCCCTAGTGCTAGTATTGTGCCATTGGAACCACCATCCATCGCCTCTTGGTCTGTGTTCCCCACTTTTTCTGTATCTGAGGTGGCCACAGCAGTAACTAAACTCAAGTCCTCATCTCCTCTCGATCCCATCCCTCTCCGCTTTATTAAGGACATTCTTCCTCACTTCATTCACTCACTGACGGAAGCGGTTAACAGCTCCCTTTCTACGGGAGTGATATCTGTCTCTCTTAAACTGGCCACTGTTATTCCACTTCTAAATAAGACTTTGCTTGATCCATTGGTCCCTTCCAATTTTCATCCTATTTCTCTCCTCCCTTTTCCCATGAAACTTCTTCAATCTTTGGTCTGTCCGCCACTCATTACTTTTCTTGAGGAATCTTCTTTTTTCCACCCTTCTCAGTCTGGATTCCGTCCAGGGCGTGGGGCAGAGAGTGTTTTGGTCTCGGTCATGGACGACTCGGCGCAGACCCATGACGGGGGCAGCTCAGTGCTCTTATTTTGCTGGACCTTCCTGCCACCTTTGACACCATTGATCATGGAGTCCTGCTTGGCCGCCTGGCTGGGCCGGCCTCTCGGGTGCCGTCCTGGCCTGGTTCTCTTCTTTTCTCTCTCTCCCCCCCCTTCCTTTTCTACAGCTACAGCTCTCACATGTGGTGTCCCTCAATGGTCCACCATCTCCCAGGTCATATTCAACACATACGTTCAACCTCTGACCAAACTGATATTCTCCCACTGCTTCCTTTGCTTTGTCATATGCTGGAGCTTTCCACTTCTGCGTCAGTAGCCAGATTCCGTGCCTATCTGTAGGCTTTGGTGAAATGGATGCATTACAACTGGCTCAAGTCGAACAGTGAAAAGACCAAGGTGTTGGTGGTGGCCCCCCACAGCCCCCCCTCGGCTTCTTCTCTTTGGAGGACTGGACTACTGTAACTCTCTGTACTTAGGTCAGCCCGCTTATGTTCTCCATTGCCTGCAAGTTCTTCAGAACTCTGCAGCCTGACTGGCAACCTCTACCCCTCGCTGCCGTCACATTTCCCCAGTTCTTCGTAAAGTCCATTGGCTGCCAGTGACCAAACTCATTCATTTCAAGACACTCTGCCTGGTTCATCAGGCTTTTTATGGCCAGGGAGCAGAATACCTTGTGGTCAAATTCCAACCTTATACCCAGAGTCAAGCCCTGGGTCAGCTAACGCTTGCTTGCTGACCGTACCATCAGCCTCTTTCTCAGTGGCAGTGGCAGTTCTTTGGAACTCCCTTCCGCTGTCCCTCGGAGCAACGTCTGTTCACCTGGCATTTCGCAAAGCTTTGAAAACGTTTCTTTTCTAGATCATTTTTCTTTCTCTGCCCTAGAAGGAGGGCCAGGATGCCTCAGGGCAAACGTTGCCCTTAATAAATACCATACCATACCATTTAGTGTTGAGTGAAATCTGACAAGGGCAGAGTGATGAGAGAAAAGGACAGAGTCACAGTAGATATGTACTGCTAATGTTGTGACAGTACAGAAACCATCCCAAATGTGCTACTAACCCCACCATGTACAGAATTGTATGTCTTATGTCTAGTACATGACCTATGATCTAGACTTTTGTTTGTGTTTTTTAGCCTCTTAAATATGAATACATTTTGTTTGATCAGTATTTTTTCTAATGTCTCTGTGTGATCAAATGGCTAGCTCTTAATAATTCCTAGCCCCCTGTAGGTTTGTTTTGCACCTCCTGAGCATCAAAGAGAGGGGTAGCCTTTGACTCTCTGTCCTTTTCTCTGTTATTGATTTACCGTCTAAAGTCAGGCCCGTCTGTCAACAAAAAAGAGGGTCCCTGCCCTATTATCTTTACTGAGGGCACAGTGATGTCATGAGGAAGATATACAAGGATATACAGAAACGATATGAAAATACTTAAGAATAACGATCTGTTTGCAGTAACAAGAGAAACATGTATGAAATGATAAAATCATCGCTGCACAGTCCTACCAGCAGCGGCTGATAAATTCTTTAAGGGGGGGGGGGCACAAATATTTCCCCCAGATATGCCATAGCACAGAGGGTAGTGAGGGAGTCTGAACCAATCAAGGGGGCAGTTAGGAGTCTACGGGGGGTTCTCCCCCTGGACATTTTTTAAAATAATGGGTTAAAATGCTGTATTTTAGAGAAGACTTTTAAAAGTAACCCTGTTTACCACTCTTGCCTCCAATCCCTAAAGCTTTTTTTTTTTTTTAAAATGTATTTTATTTTATAACGACCACACAGTGCAACAGAACATAAATAGAACACATCAAGCCACAACAAAGGCCAAACAACAGATATGAAAAAGAAAAGAAAGAAAAAACAGAACAGAATTAACTTAACAATCCCCTTCCCTCCCCCCTATGAGCCTGTAGGGTGTCCACCATCATTGTCCGTTCCGTGTGGTGGGGTTCCGTCGCTCTCAGATCCAGCCGAGGTCGACCCCGTACTAAACAGTTCAGCCAATAGCACCTTCCATGCCGTGAGGGAGCTCACCTCTTCCTCCCCTCCCGCCCTGCTGGCCTCCCACCATGCTGTCGTCTCGGCGGCAGCCCATTTCTGGAGGTCACGCCACCATACCTCCACCCGTGGCCTCTGACAATTCTTCCATCCCATGGCTATTCTGCGTTTGGCAAGTGTATAAGCCAAATCTTTAAGCTTCTCCACGTGCCGAAGCTTGCGCGCCCTGGGGTACCCTCCAAGCAAACAGGCCCAGGCCGAATCTATCTTAAGTACAATGCCCCTCCCTGCCAGCTTCTGCGCCACTTCACTCCAGTAGGTTGCAATCACAGGGCAGGCCCAGAACATGTGAATCATATCAGCGTTCTCTGTGTTACACTTGGGACACGCCTGGCGCCCAGCGTCTCGAAATCTGGAAATTCTCAGGGGGGTCATGTATGCCCTATGCGTGATATATAGTTGTATCTGTTTAAACCTGGCATTCCTCGATACTTTTTTGTGGTACCCCAGGGCGCGCTCCCACTGCCCATCCGCCATCGGGGCCCCCATCTCTGTTTCCCATTCCAACCTCAGGTACCCCAAATCCTTCCCAACCTTTGCCATCAGCATCTCATACAGCCTGGAGACCTCATGCCCGCCCTCGGATGCGTCATACATAATCTCCAGCGTCGCATCCGGCTCGTCAGCCAATACGGTCTCGGGCCAAGTGCTCCGGACCTCCCTGACCACTCTGTGGAACGTCATGTATTGCCCCGCATGCAGCCCCGCCCCCGCCTCCAGATCTGCGAACTCCGCCAAGGCCCCATCCTGCCAAATGTCCCCCAAAGTGACCAGCCCCACTGACTCCCAGTATGTTCGCAGGATGGCCCTAAGCTGTCCGTCTTCCCCTGCCAAGGCCACCAGCGGCAGCTGCGGCATGCACGGCAGGGGATCCCCCATCATCCGGCAGGCTCTTCGCCACATGTTCCTGCCCAACGCTAGCATCTTAGGACGCCCCCTCATCCATGTGCTGGATACCCAAATAATCTCTCGCAGGTAGAAGGGGGAGCAGTCCTTTCCCAACAGTCTATGTTCCGGGGTTTCGTCGTCCGAAAGCCACTTGGCCACGTACTGCAGCTGCGCTGCCACGTAGTAGGCCTCAAAGTTCGGCAGCCTCACGCCGCCTTTCTCATAAGCCTTCTGCAATTTCCACAATGCGACCCTGTTACGCGTGCCCTGCCATAAGAAATCTCTACATACCCCATGTAGTCTAGCAAAAAACCCCTTGGGTATCATGTATGGAATGTTATTGAAATAATGCAGCAGCCTAGGTAGCACGACCATCTTAAGCATAGCACCCCGGCCCATCATCGCTAAGGGTAGTTTCTCCCAAAACCTCATGCACTTCTCGATCCTCCCCACTGCCAATTCAGTATTGTGCCTGTGTTCCTCCCCGGTCGTGTGATATACGTCTATGCCAAGGTACCGAAAGGTGCTTGTCGCCCATGGGATTCGCAATACTGGCAACCTCTCAGCCGGTATCCCCACATAGCCGCCCAGCGGGAACAGGGTGGATTTCCGAGGGTTGACCGCTATACCAGAAAGCCAAGCAAACCTCTCCATCACCTCCAAGACATATTGCAAGTTCTCTTCAGGGTATTGGAGGTACAACAGCATATCGTCGGCATACAGGGATATCAGATGGCTCTCCCCCCCCACCTCTATGCCCACCGGGTCATACTGTTGCCGGAGGTAAATTGCCAAGGGCTCAAGGGCCAGGATGTACAACATTGGGGACCAAGGACATCCCTGCCTGGTGCCTCTACCTAACTGCCACCTATCCGACACTACTGCCCCCGTACGAACTCTGGCTAGAGGCGCGCTATATAATAATTCGGCCCACCTCCTGTACCCTGGCCCCATTCCGAAGTGATCCAGTGCCGCCAACAGCCACGGCCAACGAACAGAGTCGAACGCCTTGACCGCATCCAGCGCCACTATCGCCATTTCGCCGTCTTTGCTACATCCCCATTCGACCACTCTGTGTAGGCGTCTATGGTTGTGGGTAATGTTCCTGTCCGGGACATAGCCCGTCTGGTCAGGGTGAATCAGCTTGCCTATCACTCTCCTCATTCTAGCCGCCAAGACAGCTGTTAGGATCTTGCTGTCCTGGTTCAGCATTGACAAGGGTCGATAGGAGCCGCAACCGTGTCCCGGTGTATTGTGCTTGGGGAGTGGCACTATGACCGCTTCCCTGAGTGATTCTGGTAGCTGTCCCAGCTCAAACGCCTCATTAAACATGTCCAGCATGGGCGGGAGTACCTCCTCCCCATACGCCTTATAAAACTCACTGGGGAACCCGTCCGCCCCCGGGGCCTTGCAAGTGGGCAGCTGTCGCACTATTTCTCTGAGCTCTTCCAGAGTGATCGGAGCATCCATCTCCTCTCGCTCTTCATCGCTGATTCTGGGCAGGCCTATATCCCCGAGTACTTCATCTATCTCCTCTCGGCTCCCCCCTTCCCGATCTTCATACAATGTTTGGTAGTATTCTGCGAATGCCCCATTTACCCCTTCTTGCGTATCGATCTCCGCACCCCCTTCAGTGATGACCGATCGGATCGGAGCCCTAGGGGTTTCGCTCTTATATAGCCAAGCGAGGAGCCTGCCTGTCTTGTCCCCACCCGCATGCAACCTCTCAATGTACTTCGTATAATTCAGGTTACAAAGTCTGTCCCAATGCCCAGAGCACCGCTGCTGCAGCTCAGTAACTACTTCCACATCGGTCCCACCCTTCTCCAATTCTTTTTCCAGCTCGATCTCGGCCTCTCGCAGGTCGGTCAGGATTCCGCCCATTAATCCCTTGGACTTCGCGATAGCAACTCCCCTCATCACCACCTTAAAAGCCTCCCACAAAGTACCAGCCGATTTGACACTCCCTGTGTTCGACTCAAAGTACGCGACTATCTCCTCCCTCATGTCCTCCTTGAATACCGGATCCCGTAGCGCTTCCGCCCGAAGGCGCCATGTTGGAATCCGTGCACGTGGGGGGCGCAGCCGCCAATGCATGATTAGGGGCGAGTGGTCCGAGAGGACCCTCGCCCTGTAGTCAATCTGTTCACACTCCGTAAGAATGTCTGGAGTGGCAAAAAAGTAGTCGAGCCTCGTGTGCAGTTGGTGCGGAGCCGAATAGTGCGAATACTGCCTCCCACCCGGGTGTCTCGCTCTCCACACGTCTACCAGGCCTAGATCCGCTAGCAGCGACTGCAACACCTTGGCCGCTGGGCTGGGCCTAACCATTTTGTCATCCGACCTGTCCTCCCTGGGGTTAAGCACACAATTAAAGTCTCCACCCCAGATTACTGTGCTCCCCATCCCTTCACCGAGTCTCGCGCACAGTGTCTTGAAGTAAGTCGCTGTGTCCTGGTTGGGCGCATAAGTGTTTATGATACAGACAACTCTACCTTCCACAATCCCCCGAACCAGGGCCAGCCGCCCGTCCGACTCCACAACCTCCCCCAAGAGCTTGAACGGGACATGTGGTGCAACCCAAACCAGCACACCCCTGGCATACGCAGAGAATGTGGATCCAACCACTGTCCCCCTCCATTTTCTCCGCACCATTTCAAGTTTATCCCGTGTCAAATGCGTCTCCTGTAACAAGGCCACGTCTATCCTCTGCCTCTTCAAATACAACATGACCTTATTACGCTTCAGGTAGCTATTCAACCCTCTAACATTCCATGTCAATACCTTAAGGTCTCCCATGATTTATCCGTAGCTCCCACTTCCCCCTCTGGTCTGATCGCCTCCCCCCAGTCCCGACTACATCCCTTCTCAGTTTCTTCCCCAGGCTCACATAACAACTAACACCCCCCACCCCCCTAACCCAACCAACCGCCCAGCTCCATCCCTGGATCTCAGGCATCCCCGTGTTCGGTTCTCTACGGAAGCCCCCGTAGAGAACCCGACAGGGTGTCACACCCCACACAGTGACTAACCTAACCACACACTGGGGTACGAATAAAACGGCCCTCGGATGCCCCCTACACATTTATATCCGCGCTCGCGGACCATGTTCGAAACAGTTAAAAAGTGCATCCCCATCACAAAGTGGCAAAGACTATATTCCAGTCCAAATGTTCAAAGTCCGCCAGGCCCACTGTTTCACTTAACTCTCCCTGCTCCGTCCGCCATCTGCTCATCAGGCTCCTGAGGGCAGTTCTGCGCATCAAGCCATTCCATGGCCTCCTCAGGGGTGTCGAAAAACAGTGTCTTAGCCTTGAAGAAGACCTTAAGTTTGGCTGGGTAGAGTAACATATACTTGAAACCGGCCGTCCGCAGGCGCCTTTTGACCGCCCCAAAGTTCATCCGACTGCGCTGCACTTGTAGAGTGTAGTCGGGGTAAGCAGTGATGGTTGCCTCCCCTCGCCGTATGGTGCCCCCTTTACGAAAATGTTCCAGAATCTTCTCCCGGTCTTTGTAGTTGAGGATCTTGGCGATCACGGGCCTGGGCGGATTACCCGGCGGTGGCCTTCTGATCAGGACCCTGTGTGCCCTCTCCACTGCAAATCCCTGCGTTAGGGCACCTCCGGTGATCTCCTGCAGCAGCAAAGTCTCAATAAAATCTGTGGGATTCTGGCCCTCAGCTCCCTCCGGTAGGCCCACAATCCGGATGTTGTTTCTGGGGGCCCGACCTTCTGCCTCTTCAGCCCTGCTTTCCAGGTTGCCTACCCTCTGCACCAGGGCATGGATCTCTCGTTTGTGCGCGGTGCATTCCGCCACAGTCGGGCCCATCTCCTTCTCCAGGGTCTCTGTGCGCTCGGCCAGGGTTCGCACATCTCGCCTCAGGAGGTTCACGTCCTCCTGTACCGCCCCGACCTGAAGTTCCATCGCAGTTTTCAGTTCGGCCACCGCAAGTTGGAGTTTGGTCTCCCATGTCGCCTTCAGATCTGCGATCGCTGCCAGGACCTCCTGGTTCGTTCCTCCTGCGGCCATCTCCTTGGGCTGGGCCTTCTCTTTGCTCCTGGTCCCCTCGGTGCCAGGCGATGTCTTGGCAAATTCGTCGAGCGTGGGCTGTTTATTCTTCGCCCTCAGGAGCTTGCTCGTCATATCTTCGATCAGGAGCGTCCCTTCGATCTCGCTTAGGCCCCAGGCCTGGGGGCACTATGTCCCCCCGTCGCCACACAGTTTCGGCTACCTCCAGTCAAGCTTGCTTTCGCTGGATCGCGCTGAACGTGAACTGAGGGAATCGCCTCCAGAATCCGGTCCCCGATCCTTTGTCCCAACATCAAGCGACGGCAGCCATTTTGTCTGCCGGCGAAGCTCCGGCCCAAAAACTTCACGCGGCTCCTGAGTACACAAGCGCTGCACAATCCCGTATGAGAATGCATCCACATGTGCAGCCGAGCTTCGCATTTACAGTCATCACCGTCTATGCCACATCGTAGCGGCCGTTGCGCGGATTCAGCCGGATAATGTTCGGATCAGCGGGAGCTCCCGTTCAGGCACGTCCTTTCACATGGCGTCCAAGCCACGCCCCCCCCCCTAAAGCTTATTAACAAGTCTTTCTAGAACAAGTGTGATCATGTGAGGTAGTAGAAGGAAAGAAGAAGCAACATGTGCACATATCTCTTCGCAGGTGTCGGGGTGGATGTGTCCTTATTCAGGATCACTTGTTTTGGTCTTGCAATGACAGTACTCTTTCAGTATCTGCACACTCATCGTTGGACTGTCAAGCACCTAGGATTAGACGAGTCAATACCATTTCAATACCAAAAGGGCACCTTCACTGTAGGGCTAATAGAATGCATCAGGCACACTTGTCTCACTCTTGTAATGACGGACATAGTTCATTATTTTATTGATGTTGCCCCTTCCTGAGTGAGGTGCTTTGTTTCATCACATCAATTTCCACTGCCATCTTCACTATTATTTATTGCAGTGGTGGCATTCCTCTTTCATTTGATGGTACTTGTTTTAGTAATATTGCATTGGTCACCTTGCAGTAGTTTGTATATATAAGTTGCACTTGTGTCAGTCCTAGTGAGGATTACCTCTCAGTATTGCAGTGGCGGTGTCCTGTGTGAGGTGTGCTTGCACCATTCTTGCACTGAGGGATGCATTTCAATATTTTAATACAGGTGGTTCGTGCTGGTGGAGGTGTGTGTTTTAATCCCGCATTGTGAGTCGCCTTTTAGTATAGCAGTGCTGGTGTCTATTCCTGTATGATGTAGGCGTGTTTCAATCCTACAGTGATGGTCGCTATTCAGTATTTTATTGTTCATGTCATGTTCTGGCTGAGGTATCTGTGGGGCACTTTTTTTTTATGCCCTCTCCTATATTGAGATGCACTTGTTTTAGTCTTGCACCCATTGTCACCTTTCATTTTGCACTGCTGGTGCCCTGCGTGAGGTGAAATGATTGTAGTCGTGTAGTTGGTGACACCATTGAGCATTGCAGCGATGGAGTCCTGTCTGGTACAATGCACACTTGATTCAACCCCCCCAGTGGAGATGTGTTGTCTGATGTGAGTTGAAATCATTTGTCTTCAGCAAAAGCCACTTGATGAATAGTGCTGTGCCTGAGCAGGGTTCCCCTTGGAAATCTCTGTTGGAGAAATTAAAGTAGAAACTAATTGTGATCAACAGTGCTCCCTGATTTCCAATGGAAAACGGCCCTCTGAACCTATTGTGCACATATGACACCTAATGAACAAGTGCCCTGTGCTATGAAATTAACACGTGGCACCATATGGCTCCTTATAAATCACCTATATATAAAACAACATTCTGTAGTGGCTGCTGGCAACATCGAGGTACAATATAAAACTCACAAATATTTGAACTGAGTGACTAATGTAATAAATGTCTCTCTCTTTCCTTTACAATGCACTAACATGCAGTCTTTACCAATTTAAGCTGACATGAAAGCTACCTTTCCTCTCCTTCACGCACAAAACACTCACTATTGTCGCCCTAATCATGTCAAGAATCGACTATGCAAACAGCCTCAAACAGCCTCTACCTCGGAATACCAGAATACCCCCTGAAGAAACTGCAACGGATCCAAAATGCAAAACATGTAAAACATTGCATCACCTTCAAAACAATGTGCATAAAGCAAAGGGCAATCAGCGGACAAGGAGCAGAATTCCTACAAAAGAAAATAACAGTCTACAAACCAACAAGAACCCTCCGATCAAGCAACGAAATCCGCCTGGAACTCAAGCCATACCTTAAGAAAAAACTTGGAGGCACCTCCTTCTACCACTTAGCCGCAAAAACTTGGAACAACATCCCAAAAGAAATAAGAAACACCAAAGATCACCTAAAATTCAGGAAATCACTAAAAACCTTGCTCTTCAACACCACAGACTCAAACTGAAAACCGAAACAGGAAAAGGAATACTAAACTAGAAAGGACACGGACAGCCCAGAACTGACAGGGAAGCTCACACGGCACCTGCACGGGTGACACCGGGTAGACTGGAACACAGGCAACACGCACGGAGACCGAGTCAACTACTCCACCCAATCCCACCCAACATCTTCACCCGCCCCTTAGTTACCACCAGGTACCACAGTGTTGTGGAATTGTTGAGATATTGGCAATCACGGCACTACCTGAGATGTCGACATTGGCAGGTGCACTGGCCACAGGAGTATGAAGGGAGGACAGGGTGGCTATGAGAGAGCATTTTAGAGGTGGGGACCAGAGGAGTAAGGAACCGTGTATGCCAGACGGACCCAGATCAGGACAGAGGCACATCAGGGGAGACTACGCAAGCCCAGCGCCTCAATTCAGGATAGAGATGCCAACTAACCAACTCCACTAACAATTTCCCCCTCTGCATAAACCTCTCAAACTCCAAACCAAACACAACCAAAACCTACAGCACAACAAACCGCACAAACTTCACTACATTGCAACACCAAAACAAAAAACACACATAGACTCGCACAACAGTACACGACGACTACCGACCGCAAACACCCCAGGCTCAGCCAACAGACCCACCAGGCTGAGGCCGCCAACAGCACATCACTGCTCTCTTGCACTTTTTCTGCTTCCTCCCACAAACTCAACCTCCCCTCCTCTTTCAGAGCCACCAGAGCACCAGGGGACCACTCCGGTGGTGATAGAGCGCGGTACAAATGTCCTTTAACATTAACATTAACATGATTAAAAAAGTAGTGATAAAGCCCATAGTTTGGGCTCTTGTGTGGAAAAGAGATAGCCCTTTGCAGGCACTACCTTAACAGTGGTATCTGTGTGAGAAACCAGAAGGTGTCTGACACGCTGGTCCCCAGGGGTCTCTCTCTCAGGTCTCCAGAGCCCGGCTATTGCCTTTGGATCCAGACCCTGGGAGTAGACCAGTGTGGGAGGATCACCTGGGTGAGGGGTCTTCGGGGAGTGGGACACTTGATGGTGAGATGTGGTATCCCTCTGTTCCCTGCAACACCTTTACCCCATCCTACCCAGTAGGATAAATGGAAACTCCCCCTGCTGCCTATTTCCTGTGTAGAGGAGGTCCCAAATATAGCCTGCACTCCAGCCGCCCATTTTGAAGTACCAGGAACGTTCACACCGAGATATCGTTTACACCAAGACATGTGACGTATGATGAGCAAATAAACCAGCAGAGAGCCGCATTAGGGCTCTGCCCAGTGCCCATCAGAAGAGCAATACCTATTGAAGTGGCAATAACCAGACAGCCATGGGCAGTAAGGTATCCATTGGGAAAACCCTACCAGCTAATGACACGAAATGAAGATTGCTTAAACACTGTCCCAGAAGAAAATCAACAGGCCTTAATTGAAGACGAATGGTGAAGGGTCCGGACAGACTCACAAATGAAAGAAACGACAATCAAAA
Source organism: Ambystoma mexicanum (assembly GCF_040938575.1). Classification (NCBI taxonomy): domain Eukaryota; kingdom Metazoa; phylum Chordata; class Amphibia; order Caudata; family Ambystomatidae; genus Ambystoma; species Ambystoma mexicanum. The sequence continues at coordinate 1,571,241,690 of NC_090932.1, forward strand.
GAGGACACACAGAGGCGAAACATCATGAATAAGGATATCATGAACTTAGAAGGAGAGACGATGTTGAAAGATAAAGAAACTTAAACTGTTAAGCAGGATGAAGCTATTTCAACCAGCTAACGCCTGTACATATGCTTGTAACCGCAAGAAGCTAAGAAAACAGTGTGGGTTGCTATGTTCAACCAAGAAGTGGCAGAAACGAAAGTAAAAGATGAAGAATAAAAAATAATATGAATCAAAATGGTCCTGCAATGGTTTAAGCAAAACCCATCACACAATACAAAGGGATCTGAGCCCGAACGAGGGGGATCCATGGTCCGAGCCCGAATGAGGGAGACCCATTGCGAACCTGTGAATGTGAAAATCCTGATAAGAAAGGAACTTTGGTGTTTGTTTGTTACGTCAGGCCCTCCGCAATAAGAGACTGTAATTGGGAGAGAGACTTTAGCAGAAGGCACTGATACCTTTGTTTTTAACTGGTTCCTCGTGGCCGAGAAGCCAGAGTATGTGTGATGCTCAACCATGCTCCTTGTTCCATGCTGAAATCATGGGAAGGGAAGCCAACTGCTCAACTATCCTGACACATTATTTCTTGAACACTTTCTTGAACACTTTTCTTTTGCCTACATTGTTGTCCCACACATTCTTTTATTTAGAAGTAAGGATTGGCAATATGTTTATTAGTATAGGCTCTTTTCTTTTGACAGATTCCACTAGGACTGGGTTATTATTATGTGATGGTCGTAGCTTGCTCCCATACTTAGATTTAGGATTAGATGGGCATTCAACCAACCTATTGAAGTTCAATAAACACCCTTGAACTGTGATCACTTGTGTCTGTCTTCACCGCTTGATTCCATGCCTTCCTTACAGTGTGCATTAGATGGCAACAGCTGGCAAATCATATCAGTACCTGAGCATATGGATGGCAGTTGTTGGCAAACTATTTAATAGCTATAAAAGAGCCAATAGTGGCTTTGCCAAAGCTTGCCTGTTTGCCATTTTTTGTGACGAAAACAATTATCAAAGCAGATTTCACATTTTTTTAAAAGGTTTGAAAAAATGTCAGCCTGAGAATAAAAAGAATATAGCACATAAAACAGGAAGTCCTAAATATGTTTGATCAAACATATGAAGGTGGGTATCCTGTAGAAAGACCTATCACAGATGCAAATCCCTTAGCTTGCTCAGCAATCGCCCTCTTTTTATGGTGCTCCTAAAATCGTCTGCATTTTAAATATCACACTTAACTAATGTCATGGTTTAACAGAACATACACGATCCAATGCCCAATAGTGTAGTGAGCTACAATACTGTATGTTGTGGCCCTTATACTATATGCTAAATCTGGTCTTCAGTATGCAATGAATATCATGTGCAATGGTACCATTTAGCTGCATACGGCACTCATTACACTATATTTATTTCTGTCTAGAAATGTAGTCTAATGATAGCCGTATGCAAGTAAATGGTACCATTACACACGATATTCATTGCATGCTGAAGACCAGATTTTTGTTTTGAAAAAAAACATAATTCAGACTTTGTGTGTGCAGCCCCCTGGACATGAGGCTGCAGCTACCCAGACGGTCGTGCCACACAGTTTGAATATTATTTCTATAGAGAAATAATGCTGTATGCAGGGGAACCCCCCTAATCGCACTGTAATTACAATATGCCTGAAAATCGCTGCTTTCATTACCGGATACAACCCTGTGGTCGAGTATGCAATACCATCCTCCGTTAAGGCAATCGACATCCAAAACTTGATCAGGATGGATGTCCCATCCCAAAAGATTTCCTCAGGTATCCGTCCTGCAAAGAGGCTGATAAATTTTGATTACCCACCTTGATAAAAAAAGATTGTCAATATAAGGAACTGATGGACAGCCCCAGAGAATCCCTTTGTGTCCATCATTTTGCCTGACAAGGGGAACTCACCTTCCAAAATACAAGACTTGGTAGCTCCTGTGTCAATCATGAATTAAAACATTTGGTCACCTACCTGCACACCTATCCGGGCTTCCTCTTCCTGGCATGATCAGTGGGATCCTGATGGTCTGTGCAGCCCCAGTTACTGGGTTCTGTTCAAGCCATACCTGCTGCGATTGCACAGAGCCTGGGGCATATGGCAAGGTCGGCGCCTGCATCTCTTGAGCTCCCATGTTAAAGTACTGTGGCTATTCACAACAATCCCGTGACACATGCCCCAACCTTCCACATGAATAACACTGAATCCCATAAAATCCTCAATGATTATTTCCTCTTGGCCCATTAAACTGGGGTCACATTTCTCCAACCGCACCAAGTGACCCACTTCCCTGTGGAAGTCCTCCTCTGCCCCTCAGAAACGCTCTCATTAGCCTTGGACTGGGAACATACCTGTCCACCAAACCCTGCATCATACTCGGTTTACTGTGTCCCTGTTGCCCAGTTGCCCCTGCTGTCCTGCCATATAATTTGTAATTACTGCCCCTTCTAAACAAATCTTTGTAAATTTCTTTTGAACAAGCTTAGCCTCTGCTTGTTGTGCCTGCTCTACATTCTCCCCCTCTTTTTCCTGTCTTCTCTTGCAAAACTGCACAATGTGTGACTGAATTGTTGCGCAGCTCTTGGCCTCCATCCCTACTACTTTATTTAAATCATGCTGGACTTCTTTTGGAAGTCCCTTCTTCGGCAGGTAGTAAGAAATCACCCCATTCTTATCCCATGCTTCTCCCGTTTCTGCCCTCCACATCTCATGAATTAACTGGTTGTGTCTGGCAGGATCATCATCCAATTTCATCGCCTTAGCTAATATCAAATTGATATCAACGGTATCGGGATACATAATCTGCAAAGGCACCCATATCTGTGCCCTAAGATTATTAAAAGCTGCTCCGTCTTGGGTATTTGTATCCAGCTGAACTCCTGGATACCCCAATCTCTTCCAAAGCTCCTCTGTCTGCTCCCCCATTAGGGCAGCAAATACATTCTTCATGTCCCCTATGGCCAACAGGACACTGGCAGTATGCTTCTCTGATGCATAAAGCTACTTCCCCACCCCTGCAGTGAGCAAAGGGAGTGTCTTCATCAAGTTATTCCAGTCCATGTGTGACCACGGGACATAATAAACCCTTCCCAGACCCTTCTGGAGCAACAAAAACTGAGTGATACCTGTTTTTACTAGGGCTTCCCCCAACTCTCCCCTACCACTTACTACAGCCATGTGAATACCATTGCATGTCCTATAGCTCCATGCTGTGCTTTCTATTGCTGCCACTGGAGCGGGAGATAAGGCGCCTACACTGTGCTCTCCTTGCTTGACATCCCATTCCTCTCCTTCTTCATCGTGTACTCTGGCTACTACAGCCCCTGACCCTTCTACAGGACTGACAGCATAATCAGCACTACCATAACGTACCATCTCTCGTCCTCCTTGCTGAGCCTCTGTACCCATGACAGCACCCCTGCTCTCCTTGTGCACCTCAATCGTTCGGATAACTGAGTTGTCTGGTGTAACAAGAACCTGCCCATGCCTTCACTTTCCTCCTTCTATGTCCCTTACCTGTCTTCTCACTTCCTCCCGCTCTTTAGCTCTCTTCTGCCGTAACAGCATTACCTCTTCCTCCCTTTAGCAGTAGCGCTTCCTTCATCTTTTCCCGTTCTTGCGCATCTACCATTCTTTGCAGCCTATGCTCTATCCTCCGTACTTCCAAATATCGGCCTCACTCTTTCTTGCCCATCCTGGCTTAATATATCTGCTAACCTAGCAGTTGGGGGAGTTATCCCCTTCCTGCTCTCCATTTTCAACCTCTCTGTAGCCTTAACCATTGAAGGAGTTACCCTTCCACTTTTCTCAAAATCCCAGTTCTTAGAAATTTCAACTGATGGTAGCATTGCCTCTGTCGGTCTTGTAACCACTGGAGTAGCTGATGGGGAAAATGGTGATATGAACTCAGGGTCTGTGTACCCCTCTGCGGGTGATAATGGATAGCACCGATATGGGGGTGGTGCAGAAAAAATTCCCACACCCTCCTTTTTTGGCCCTCTCCCCACAGTTTCAACATTATGGCCCTTACCGCTTTTTTCATGCTTCCTCCATAATTCCAAGATGTTTAACCGCTTTTCTAACTTTGAGCCCTTGTGCTTTGTATTTAAAAAGGTATGCAGGTTCTCCAAAATCCCTGTATCATATGGTCCCTCAATGGGCCAAGAATTTATCATTTTTCCCTTACTCTCCTGCAAACATTCCCTATGATATTTTACATATGTACGCCTTATAGCAGGGTGAAACATGGCACAAATTATTCAACTGAGTCTCCATACTCCAACCAAATGGTTTCACAAAATTCTGATACCGAGCCAAACCTGCGGCATGAAAAAATGTTCGCACAAGAGCTCCCTTTTTACCCTTACCCAATTCCTTAGTTGCACTTCCCACTCATTCACCGTACTCACCTATACCACAATTACCTCACTTCACTATTTACTCTAATTCTACTTTTCACTCATACACAGAAGACAGCATCTTTTGAAAAACACTCCCCGGCCACTATTTCCGAGATATTCCCACCACTCGAGCATAGGAGGGGTGCAATGCTTTCCACTACAGCGTCACCGCTGCTCTCACTCTCTTCATTACTAGTACAATTTCCTCTAGTACAAAACTGTCTTTTTCTGACTACAGGAAGTTTCCCATCACTACTTTGACTAACCAAGAAATTCAAGATGAGGGGCTCTGCCCGCACAGCAAATTCAAAAGAATGTCAAGGCCTACTTCAGAAAGGTATCTACGGTTGGACTTGCCCTAAGATACCACCCCACCTTCACCTCTTTTTCACTGTGCACAAAAGACTGGTCCCCGTCATGATGTGCCATAGCTGGGAGGTGTGGACAGAAGACACCCGGCGTCTCAAATGCCTGGGCTCTTACTCTGGCTTGCCAAATGTGGGTATGGGCCTTTCATCACCTTCACCCAAAACAGGCCCACCACTTAAGAAGCAAGTACACGGTAGTACATAAAGCAAGTTTATTGTACACAAATCCAGGGAGGGGTTAGATGGTTTTGCAGGACCAAACGAATCCAAGTCTCAACAATACAACATCAGTTGGCATCTTATATACTTTTTGCAACAATTTAAAACACTAAAAGATACTTTCTTACCATCCACCCCCAAATATGATTGGACAAACCTCTTCAAAGAAATCCCATCTTTTCCCAATGCTTCCAATTTCATTGGCCAGTCTTATCTTTATTATCTTCTTCAGGTCATATTCAAAACACACTTCTTCTTGGGAATCGTCCGTAGCAAGTCATGACGTCAGTACATGGTTACACATTGGTATTGAAAATATTATTGATTGCTTGCAATAACTGGCCTAAGACCTTTAACTTTATCTATGATTGCACATGATCCACTTATGTATTTTAGCAAATAGTGGAAGGTATACATAAACAAGATTTGATTTTCTTTGAACTACTGATTGTGATCTCAATTCCACAGTCTCCTCGCGCCTCTGAAAGACCTTCTAATTTATGTGGCCACATACAGCCTCTGACGACCTGGAAAAACGTGTAACCGCCGGACCCTGGTCTCATGTTTATTATCACCAAACCAGTGGCTAACTCACTCTAAAGATTTTAATACAAATGGCAAGATAACATCTGTTCCCTTGCTGAACTGTAAACCTTGTCCTGTTCGTACTCTGACCTTCTTACTAGGTAACTCATTCTTCTTTCCATCAAAAACGTCCCTGCTACCCAGAATTCATTTGCAACAGCTAACAGTGGAGCAAAGCACCCCATTGTGTCGATTGTGTTCGTGTTGCATTTGCAATGTTAATATTGTATCCTTCTACATGCGTGAAGATCAAATATGTCTAAATTCTTAACTATCATAACACTAAAAGTAAAATATAATCAACTCCATTCGATGTATATGGATTTGCAACACTGCCCCAGTTCGCTGCCATCTCCCGTCATCAATATGGTGTGAAGAACATGAATCCCTCATAATAATGGGGACCCTCCTTGGCCACCAGGACACGCACTAAGCTTTGCCTATCATTATTGCTGGGAGCAATCTCAGTGATGCCAGCAGGACAGTAGTATGTATCTCCACAGCAATCCCTGTTTGCCTGTCATGGAGGCCTGCCAGTCCTCTGCCCTTGCACACATTTAATGAGATTGGGCTGTCCCTTGTCAGGTAGACCTGGCCTAGAGGGGGAGAAGTGAATTAAAGAATGAAGTGTGGGAGCAAACTGATAGCTTCACATGGCCTGGCCCACTACAGAACTAGAAGAGAGGGACGTTTTAATTATTCCAAAGGCCACCAAGCCATGACTAGAGGATTTCATTAGCGGGCCGGGCTTCAGCTGCACTTACAGTGCCCTAGAAAACCCAACATCTGCTCTACCTTGGAACCAGACCCTTATTCAAGCTTTTGGTTATTTTTAAAGACAATTGCAGAGATATATTTAAATGTTTTATATCTGTCTATAATAGATAATGATTAATGACCTATTGGAGCCCTTCAAGACCTTTAACTCCCATGATATGAATAATTGCTAGCCATAACAGCGATTTGTTTGTAAATGTCACTTGAGATCAGATGACGTTGTAGGAACATAATATACAACTATATTTTACACGTTGAGTATTTCCTGTCTTTCCTCCACCATCCATCTGCTGTGCCAGGGGCACAATACACGCCTTGATTCTGTAAAATCACGACGAGTAGAGTAAGGAAACCATTCATCATAACAGACACATGCCTTAACATGATAACAGTCTTTCCCTGCCAGCAGCCTTGGTTAATACACATTCGTAGATAATGATGGCAAGTGTATTATTTCCAAACTGTAAACAGGATAGGGTTGCATATTTGCAACTAGCTCAGGGAAGAGCTCTTATGAACCAAAAATGAGAGAAAATGTCCCATAAAAAATGTGTTAAATTTTAACATTGAATCAAAGCATTTGGATTTACAATGCCCTGAATGTTCTGACGTTATTTTCTTAAGTGCAGCTATAGTTGTACTTAAGGAACACCTATATCCTGTCATCAGGCTTTTATGTGCAGTTTTAGAAGTTCAAATGCATGGCCAGAACAAAAGAATGGATTTTCGCTTCTCATTGTCACTTCATTCAAATGGGATCCTGAGCCACAAGCAATGAACTGGTGTGCAAGTTACGTCAGCCAGAAAGCGCACCGCACGCACTCTGGCTAGGTGAGAAGGCCGCCACAGGAAGTACTCGGCCCAATAAGGCGTTGGAGGCAGGAGATGGTTTACTATAGAATAAACTGGTTCCAATTCCACAATGTTTTAAATGGTATGATGATAGCGAAGATCTCACCTTACAGGTGCCAAATAAGGAGCAGCTGATCATGCTCCGACACAGAGGATGCAGCACCAGGAATCCTGGCCGACCATCGTGGCCTCTGGCTGGGTAAGCCGCATCATAGTGCTGGGAGCCTCGCTCCACCTACTATAATTATGTGCTGTGCTCATTTTCAAGGAATATTTCCCCATGCTACGGAGAAGTGCCACTTATTCCACAAATGTGGCTGCTTCTGCACCTTATCCTCGCTTTTCTGATCCTGCAGCGCCGTTCCAGAATGGCCGCCTGCTTTTCCTCTTCACATTTCAACAAGGTGCCTGGCCTGCTCCCGGTCCCATTGGCTGGCCACATCCTCATTAGCCAACCAGGCCAACGAGAGACTGTGGTGTCCCGATCCTCTCACCTCTGCAACCAGAATCGCTACTGTCATATCTCCAGGTTAGAGGTGCACGTCGTCATGATGCCCGCTCAACCCACGCAGTAACTATGCCTTGCACTGTGCTACTATGTACGAGCTATCAACCTTTGAACCCTTCAGCCCATTGGCTGGCCACATCCTCATTAGTCAACCAGGCGAGGCGGGAGCTGGCCCATTCAAACCAAGGCCCTCAATGAAGGCTCCTGTCTTCTCCCTGTCTAATTCATGGCTTCCTGGCACATTACCACCTTCCCACGAGAGACTGCGGTGTCCCGATCCTCTCACCTCTGCAACCAGAATCGCTACTGTCATATCTCCAGGTTAAAGGTGCACGTCATCATGACGACCCCCACCCACCCTGTAACTATGCCTTGCACTGTGTTACTATGTACGAGCTATCAACCTTTGAACCCTTCTGCACCTTCTTGATCCACTTTTCCACCTTGCTTGCCCTTAGGTGCGACTTTTTGCTGGCAACGGCAATGATCGCTATTGGATCTCTCAATGGCCATAACATTGCCTACTTCATACAGCATTTTATGTCAGCTGCGCTGACCAACGCACACTTTCGCGCAACTTTGCCACCCTACAGACCACTGTGGACTCAGGCGCCACGCAAGAGTCGCCATCCCTTTTTCCTCAAACTAAATTTATTTACTTCATTAGTGCATCCCAGACTTCCGATCGGTTCATCCCACCACTGTTAGCTGGCTCGCAGTTCCTTTCAGGCGCATCATCTGCATCTGATTCATCTGGTTCACTGTTCCTTAGCCACAGTGATATTAAAGCCATTGTTTAATCTGATAACTACACATAGTACCTATCGTGACCCATATATGTATTTTGGTTGTAGCTCCCGGCAACAAGAGGCAAGTTCTCCTAGCATGTATACACCGTACCTATTGTGACCCATATATGTATTTTGGTTGTAGCTCCCGGCAACAAGAGGCAGGTTCTCCTAGCATGTATACACCGTACCTATTGTGACCCATATATGTATTTTGGTTGTAGCTCCCGGCAACAAGAGGCAAGTTCTCCTAGCATGTATACACCGTACCTATTGTGACCCATATATGTATTTTGGTTGTAGCTCCCAGAAACAAGAGGCGAGTTCTCCTAACATGTATACAACTACCTACCGTGACCCATATATGTATTTTGGTTGTAGCTCCCCGCAACAAGAGGCGAGTTCTCCTAACATGTATACACGTACCTACCGTGACCCATATATGTATTTTGGTTGTAGCTCCCCGCAACAAGAGGCAAGTTCTCCTAACATGTATACACCTACCTACCGTGACCCATATATGTATTTTGGTTGTAGCTCCCCGCAACAAGAGGCGTGTTCTCCTAACATGTATACACCTACCTACCGTGACCCATATATGTATTTTGGTTGTAGCTCCCCTGCAACAAGAGGCGAGTTCTCCTTACATGTATACACCTACCTACCGTGACCCATATATGTATTTTGGTTGTAGCTCCTCGCAACAAGAGGCGAGTTCTCCTAGCATGTATACATCGTACCTATTGTGGCCCATATATGTATTTTTCTTGTAGCTCCCCTCAACAAGAGGCAAGTTCTCCTAGCATGTATACATCGTACCTATCGTGACCCATATATGTAATTTGGTTGTAGCTCCCCGCAACAAGAGGCGAGTTCTCCTAGCATGTATACACCATACCTATCGTGACCCATATATGTATTTTGGTTGTAGCTCCCCGCAACAAGAGGCGAGTTCTCCTAGCATGTATGCACCGTACCTATCGTGACGCATATATGTATTTTGGTTGTAGCTCCCAGAAACAAGAGGCAATTTCTCCTGGCATGTACACACCGTACCTATCGTGACCCATATATGTATTATGGTTGTAGCTCCCCGCAACAAGAGGCGAGTTCTCCTAACATGTATACACCTACCTACCGTGACCCATATATGTACTTTGGTTGTAGCTCTCTGCAACAAGAGGCGAGTTCTCCTAATATGTATACACCTGCCTATTGTGACCCATATATGTATTTTGGTTGTAGCTCCCCTCAACAAGAGGCAAGTTCTCCTAGCATGTACACACTGTACCTATTGTGACCCATATATGTATTTTGGTTGTAGCTCCCAGAAACAAGAGGCAAGTTCTCCTAGCATGTATACACCGTACCTATTGTGACCTATATATGTATTTTGGTTGTAGCTCCCAGAAACAAGAGGCAAGTTCTCCTAGCATGTATTCACCTACCTATTGTGACCCATATTTGTATTTTTGTTGTAGCTCCCCGCAACAAGAGGTGAGTTCTACTTAGTATGTATGCACTTTACCAATCATGTCCCATATATGTATTTTTGATGCAGCTCCCCGCAACAAGAGGTGAGCCTCTCCAAGAATGCATATTCTGCCCTTTGTCATGTAACTAAGTAAGTCATGCTTGAACAGCGCCACAATGCCTGGGGGCTGCTTTGTGCGCTTTGTAAATGTAAAAAATAAATAAATAAGGACGAATTTGAGGCAAGCCAATTTTAAAGAGCTACATATGACATCACCTTCAATTTCAATTCAATTTCAGTAACATTAGACATTACTACCAAAAAAATGGTTGCTCAGCACTCAAGACAACGACAATCGAGACCTCTTTGAGATACTGTGTCTGTTTACAGTTGAGCCCGAGTGATGTACAATAGTCTAGGTTGTTGTTACATTCACAGTAATTGGGTAATATGGGCCATTGCACACTGACGTTAACGCTTCATATGGTGATCCATTCGTGTATGAAATGTATATCATATTACAATGATATTGTAACCATAGTTTTCTTAGAGCACTGAGGAACAATGCTATGTGAGGCCACTCCCTGTTTTGTCAAGGGGTGGAAGGTTGTGTGCCATCACTTCCCGTGATGCTACATGGGGTGGGGGATAAATGCCCATTTCTGTGATGTCATCGGTGGTCAACGGTCATACAATGTCACTTCTGCTACCACGGCCATTTTGGAGAAATGGCGTCGTTGCCTGATCAGGCTCTTTTATGATTCAACCATCTCAGACCCCTCTGAAGCAACCACTAGGTGGCAGGATAAGGCAAGATAAACGCAGTCTCAAAGAAAGCAACAATCCTTGCTTGCACAATGGCACGGTCGCTCCTATTTTCTGGCCATCAGTGTTGCTGAGGGAGAGCTTTAACATTAGATGGCGCTGTCCTCCAACTTATTACCGTCCTCGCCTACGTGACAAGGAGCAGGACACCAAATCCTTTTGAGTTGGAATGCTTTTCTATGTGTTAAAAAGGTCAAATCTGATATCACGATGTGTGTTGTGTTTTTTGGGGAAAAAGAAACAATGGTCAAAAGTTATCAAACTGTTGGAGATGTAATCGGGAAAAAGATGATTGTACTCGTTTTTTCCAGTGCCTTATGTACCATCGGTATGGTCTCAAGGCGCTGGTAGGTTGAACACCCTCGGGATCCGAAGTTCAAGTCAGTAGAGAGAGTAGAGAGAGTCAGAGGTGCGTGTGAGCACCGGATATGTGTGCAGCTGGTGTGGCATTTGTGTAATAGCTGCTTCATAGCGGTAGATGTGGTGGTTGAGAGGTCAAGAGTATGTGTTCGTTCTGGCAGGATTTATCCAGACCGGTTCTGGCTGCGTTAGGCCTGAGGAGAACGCCTGGCTGGGGGGTGTGTAACCAGCAGTGTTTAGTTAGAGTGATGGGGAGTATGAGGCAGATGTTGGTATGAGGACAGCTATACCGAATGGTGTCATGGTATCGCTGTGTTCTAGTTGAGTGGTGGTGTAAAGAAGAGAGTAAGCGTGGTGATGTGATATGATGGTTTACATGCTCTTTCAAACGTTCCATGTATGTCGCGCACTTCTATGCGCTCCAGACTGTTCCATACACTCCAATCAGTTCCATGCACTCCAGTCCGCCCTCACGCACTCTGATCCGTTCCACGCACTCCGATCCGTTCCACGCACTCCGATCCATTTCATACTCTCCGATCCGTTCCATGCACTCCAGTCCGTTCCATGCACTCCAGTCCGTTTCATGCACTCCAGTCCGTTTCATGCACTCCAGTCCGTTACATGCACTCCAGTCCGTTACATGCACTCCAGTCCGTTTCATACACTCGAATCCGTTCCATGCACTCAAATCTGTTCCATGTACTCCGATCATTTCTGTGTATTCTAAGTTGTTTTATGCACTCCATCCACATATTTCACCCGTACCTTTCACATATTACACCAGTACCTTCCACATACTTCATCCGTTCCATCCACATACGTCCCCCGTTCCATCCACATAAATCACTCGTTCCGTCCACATATGTCCCCATTCCATCCACATACTTCACCCGTTCCATCCGCTCTACGCACTTGTCCGCTCTACGCACTCGTCTGCCCGAGGCACTCGTCCACTCGAGGCACTCGTCCGCTGCACGCATTCATCCGCTCCACGCACTTGTTGTTTCCATGCCCTCGCCCGCTCTATGCCCTCGCCCGCTCTACGCACTCACCCGTTTCGCCCTGTGCCTCTGTGAGCAGCCATTCCACAGTCATTGCAGTTATGGCTATTATATGTTACGTGGCACCAGTTTAGTGTGAAAACAACAGCGCAGAGTGATATCAGGAAAAGGTAGGCACCCCCATTTTCCAGGAGGCCATCACACATAATAAAAAGCTTCCAAAAGACTGTTATGCGCAGGCAACTAAGATCCCACAAGACCATCGTACACAGGCAAAAACCTACCAGAAGACCGTCATGCACAGGCACAAAGCTCCCACTAGACCCGCCATACACAAGCAGAAACCTTCCAGAAGCCGTCATGCACAGGCAACTAAGCTCCCACAAGACCATCATACACAGGCAAAAACCTACCAGAAGACCGTCATGCACAGGCACAAAGCTCCCACTAGACCTGCCATACACAGGCAGAAACCTTCCAGAAGACTGTCATGCGCAGGCAACTAAGCTCCCACAAGACCATCATACACAGGCAAAAACCTACCAGAAGACAGTCATGCACAGGCACAAAGCTCCCACTAGACCCGCCATACACAGGCAGAAACCTTCCAGAAGACCGTCATGCACAGGCAACTAAGCTCCCACAAGACCATCATACACAGGCAAAAACCTACCAGAAGACCACCATGTAAAGGCACAAAGCTTCCAGAAGACCATCAAACACAGGCAAAACCCTACCAGAAGACTGTCATGCACATGCAGAAACCTTCCACAAGAACATTATGCAGAAGCAAAATCATTCCAGAAGACCGTCATACACAGACACAAACATTCCAAAAGAGGGCCATGCACAGACACAAACATTCCAGAAGGCGGTTATGCACAGACACAAAGCACCCACAAGACCATCATACACAGGCAAAAACCTACCAGAAGACCACCATGCAAAGGCACAAAGCTTCCAGAAGACCATCAAACACAGGCAGCACCCTACCAGAAGACCGTCCTGCCCAGGCAACTAAGCTCCCACAAGAACTTTCATACACAGGCAGAAACACCACCACAAACAGGAAGAAACCTTCCCCTAGACCAATATACACAGGCAGAAACATTCCACAAGACTGTCATGCACATGCAGAAACCTTCCACATGACCATGATACACAGGCAAAAACCTTCCAGGAGGCTGTCATAGACAGGCACAAACCTTCCAGAAGATCATCGCGCACAGGCACAAAGCTTTCACAAGACCATCATACACAGGAAACAACCTACCACAAGATCATCATAAATAGGCAGAACCCCCCACCCCCACAAAATTATCATACACAGGCAAAAAACTTCCAGGAGACCATCATAGACAGGCAAAAAGCTTGCACAAGACTATCATACACAGGCAGAAACCTAGAAGACCATCATACACAGCAGAAACCTTCCAGAAGACCGTCATGCACAGGCAGAAACCTTCCACAAGATCATAAACCGGCACAAACCTTCCAAAAGACCACCATACACAGGTGAGAACCTTCCACAAGACCATCATAAACCGGCACAAACCTTCCAAAAGACCAACATACACAGGTGAGAACCTTCCACAAGATAATCATAAACAGGCAGAAGCCTTCCACAAGTCCATCACCTCCCCCAAAAGACCACTATGCACAGGCATAAAGCTTACACAAGACCATGATACACAGGCAAACCCCCTCCAGAAGACCGTCATGCACAGCTTCAAACCTTCCACAAGACCATCACACACAGGCAGAAAACCATCCACAAGACCAACATAGAAAAGAAAGTGTGTGGAGAGGTGCACTCCTATGGTTGTTACATTTCAGGGAATTTTTTGAAAGGATATGTTAAGAGGATTCAGGGTTGTTTAGGTGCTCTCGCTCTGATCTTGGCTACAAGGTCAAGAACATGGTCAAAGAAAAGATAGTCCCTCGAATTTTCGGGGTGCATGACCTGGGCACACTGTGGCAAAGAAATTGCCTGAGTAGATTAAATCATGATCGAAAAACATTAAATGTTGTGCAATTTTTCAAACATAAAAGATATGGTGGAACGTAATAGTTCAAAAATGGTAAATCATAAAGATAGATAACGTTTCATTACATATATAAGTAGAGAAGTTATCACAATTAGCACAACTTGTGCTAGTTACAGGTTTGATGTCCACATTTAAATACAAGTTGAGGTTTCATGATAATATTTCTCCTTCTTACTATGACGCGTTTCGGGCAGACTTGCCCTTAGTCAGGTAAAGAATATCTGTTAATCTGTTTTTACTCCTGTGAATGTAAATAACAATATGTACATGGTAATGTTCGTTAATCATAGGGCGGCTATTGTAAATGACCTCTGGGCATGAGTAACTAACCTGGAAATTCACACTCTGTCAACACTGGGGAGAAATACTATTTCAGTAGCAATCTTGTCAGGTCAGATGTACCTTACACCATGTCCGGTGGATAATGGAAATGGTTGACTTTAGCTATTGTATCTTTCTGCATACTGGTGGTGGTTTAAAAGGGTGGTCAAGCATGGGACCAGTCACTAGAGTATAGCGCTGGGTCCCACGCTTTGACCACAATGGAAATGGGAGTTGTCTAACATTCTTAGATTCAAAGATCATATGCACTCGCCTCAAGGGTGGAAAGAGCTGGCGCTGAATTAATGTCTCTGGTGCCAAGTAAGTCGCTCGCGTGTCCTGTCGGACGAAGGTGACGTTAGTCACCCATAAACCTCGCACTGCATTCTCCACCCAGGATTGCACCCATCCAAAACATTCAAACACACACTATCAAATTCCTACTCATTCTCTCACCACTCACTGACCCATACACCTTCTCTCGCGTCCACGCACACTACATTCCCCACACATGTTCACCACCCAGAACATTAAAGCACACTGCCACATGCATACTCATTCACCCACCAGTCACTCGCCCATACACCTTCTTACATCCACTCTCACTGCATTCTCCTCACAGGCACACACCCACCCAACCATGAACATTCAACACACAACCACATTCCTACTAATTCACCCACCAGTCACTCACTCGTACACCTTCTCTTACATCCTCTCTCTCTGCATTATCTACACAGGCACACACCCACCCAACCATGAACATTCAACACACAACCACATTCCTACTCATTCACCCTCCAGTCACTCACTCATACACCTTCTCTTACATCCTCTCTCACTGCATTCTCCTCACAGGCACACATCCACCCATCCACCCACCCACCAAGAACATTCAACACACAACCACATTCCTACTCATTCACCCACGAGTCACTCACTCATACACCTTCTCTTACATCCACTCTCACTGAATTCTCCTCACAGGCAGACCCCCACCCAACCATGAACATTCAACACACACCCACATCCATACTCATTCACCCACCAGTCACTCACTAATACACCTTCTCTTACATCCACTCTCACTGAATTCTCCTCACAGGCAAACACCCACCCAACCATGAACATTCAACACACACCCACATCCATACTCATTCACCCTCCAGTCACTCACTAATACACCTTCTCTTACATCCACGCTCACTGCATTCTTCTCACAGGCATACACCCACCCAACCATGAACATTCAACACACACCCACATCCATACTCATTCACCTTCCAGTCACTCACTAATACACCTTCTCTTACATCCACTCTCACTGCATTATCTACACAGGCACACATCCACCCAACCATGAGCATTCAACACACACCCCCATTCCTACTCATTCACCCACCAGTCACTCACTCATACACCTTCTCTTACATCCACTGGGTTTGATTTTGCATCCTGTGTGCATCGGTAGTCATGCAGTTTGTGCCTTTTCTTGTCTATGTTCTTTTGGAAGGAAAGGCTGCTATCAACAATCAAGCCCTGGGATTTGGCTGAGTTTGACAGCTGAGGGGTACCCTCGCTGAATCCAACACTTTATCTATACCCCAGCCGTTCCTAGCGCTCTAATTCTACCCTAGCTAATGCAGCTGAGCTACCTGTGCCAACATTAGCTAGCAATCTATCTAAACTTTAGCTGAAGCCATCACTCTACCTCTACCCAGCAGTAGCTAGTATTCTACCTCTACCCTTACTGAAGCAGGCGCACTACCTCTGCTCCAGCAGCATTTAGAATTCTACCCTACCTTCACCCTAGCTGATGCCATCACTCTACCTCTACCCAGCAGTAGCTAGTATTCTACCTCTACCCTTACTGAAGCAGGCGCACTACCTCTGCTCCAGCAGCATTTAGAATTCTACCCTACCTTCACCCTAGCTGATGCCATCACTCTACCTCTACCCAGCAGTAGCTAGTATTCTACCTCTACCCTTACTGAAGCAGGCGCACTACCTCTGCTCCAGCAGCATTTAGAATTCTACCCTACCTTCACCCTAGCTGATGCCATCACTCTACCTCTACCCAGCAGTAGCTAGTATTCTACCTCTACCCTCACTGAAGCAGGCGCACTACCTCTGCTCCAGCAGCATTTAGAATTCTACCCTACCTTCACCCTAGCTGATGCCATCACTCTACCTCTACACAGCAGTAGCTAGTATTCTACCTCTACCCTTACTGAAGCAGGCGCACTACCTCTGCTCCAGCAGCATTTAGAATTCTACCCTACCTTCACCCTAGCTGATGCCAGCATTATACTTCAACTGCAGCCACACATTGTCCTTTTTCTTTCTAGCTCTGTAACAATCAGGGCTCCACCCACTACACCCGGGGATGGAACAAGCACAACCAGGGCTCTAGCACCCTAGTCAGGGTTCTAGCACTGTAGCCAGAGCTGTAGCACCATAGACAGGGCTCTCCCAAACTTAGCCAGGGCTCTAATCCCTATGCCAAAACATGTATTGATCCTACCACCGTGTACTAATAGCCTTCTCGCCCTCGGGAGCGGTCATTATCGCTTAATCAGGGCCGGCCTTTGGGGTCCCAGTGCCCTGGGCAAATTGGCACCCCCTCGCACTCCCTCCCCCCCCCCCGCGTGCCCCTGGTCAAAAGGGGGTGAGGAGGTAATTATTTGAATAGGGCACATCGGCAGGCACCCTGTTGTTATTAGATGAGCTCTGCCAGCGCAGGCTCATTTAATAATGAGGCGCCTGACACGCCTTCTGACACTATGCCAGCTCGGGGGAGCCCTTGAAGGACTGCCCCGAGCTGGCCTGGCGTGGTGTGGGGCTAAGGCGCCTTCTGTTGTTGAAGGTGCCGCGGTGGAGGGCCGTATTTGGTGACAATGGGGTGCTGAGCACCCGATTATCATTGAATGCGCCGTGCCCGCCGCGCCTTCTCCCTCTATGCCAGCTCGGGGGAGCCCTTGAAAGACTCCCCCAAGCTAGCGTGGTGGGGGCTAATGGCGCCCTGAGGGTCGTGGCGCCCCGGGCGGTCGCACGGCTCGCCCCCCGCCTAAGGCCGGGCCTGAAGACAATGGCCCTTCCCCAATTTATGGCCCTCGGCTTCACCTTGGACCATAGCTTGGTGGTGGGTCATTATCCCATGATAACGACTGCACCCTCAGCCTATTAGGCTGTGGGCCTAATCATGAGTTGGGCGGTATCCCGGCTGGTATACCGCCCAACTTCATTTGTGTAAACGCTCAACCACCCAGCGGTATTACCGCCGGATCAAGGGTTGGGCGCTAACTGTTTCCCCCCATGCCCCATTGGGCCCAATGGAGAATTTTCAGCGCAATTACTGTGCGGTAATACCGCCGGCAGTAATTGTGCCCAACTCGAATGGGGACGTGTCCCATTAAAAATAACGACTGTTTACAACAAGTCACATAGAAGTGTGTGGAGGGGCCATTTGAAGTATACAAGTGCCATAACCATTCAGCCAAGCCTTTGATGTTTTATTGTGTTTGCAGGAACAGTGATTTAACTTAAGTGAAACATACGTGTAATCATAAGAAAACAGATGGATGGTTGAGATTTAAAAAAAAATAAAACACAAACGAAATGGATGTGTTTGCCATACGGCAACATTTCTATTCGTTTTTTGTGATCTTTGCAAAGGTGAAAAGATCCAGACATTCTCAACAGTGCTGTCAGTGTGTGGGCCTGGAACATGGTGCAAAGATCTGCTCATTACAGCAAAACACCTGCTTTTAAATGTTGCACAAATTCACTTTGTGGATCTGCTTTCACTAAAGAGAGAAACTGCCCCAGGTGGCACAGAATTAACATATTCAAAGGGGTGGGGTTGGTGGTGACCCCAATAGGAAACTGACATTCACCCCTTTACAAAGGCAGGAAAACATCTGGTCAAGAAACCGGAAAATGAAGAAAGAAGTTTGGTAAATGGACCAGTCTACAAATGTGCGAGCAGTGGTGGTCTGGCTATAGGGAAATAGCTTTGCCAGCGCCCTTCAGCCCCCCTACGCCTCGAAAGATGCCGGCCAACCAGGACGTCTCTTGTTGGTGTTGTTGGGCTGCCTTGCCTGCCCCAAAGTGTCAGGGTACCCAGAATATTGAATTAATTGTATTTAAGACAAATTATTTTTTAATTTTATTTTGTATGCATTGTGTACATATTTTAAGTACTAGGAGAACGTGTCATGTGCATCCTTAACAATTTGAAAAATCTAAGCAGAGGCAGACCAGGGTTTCAGTTCAGGCAAATGAACTCACTGGGAGAGAAACGCCAGACTAAATTCCTCGCTTCATAACCCTAGTATTTCGTTTTTATTTTAAACATGCTTATTTCATGTACAGTGTATGTCTTTTGTGTTTCCTCAACACAGGTGATGTCATTGAAACTACAGCATCGTCGAAGAGGTTGGGCTGGACGGGGGCGTGGGCGGGAACACAATTATCAATACACTTGCTAGTTATAGAAAGCACCTGCGAGTTGCCAGTTGCAGAATCAAGGGTATCCCCGAACCTCATAATGCATTTGTCCTCAAATATCAACATTAATGTTTACATGTTGTAGCAGAGAATTCAGGCGTCCCTTTCCAAAATGGAGGCATTTTCATGCTGCGGAATGGCTTCAAGTCTGCAACTTTATTTCCCCTCCCCCAGAAGTACAAATGACACCCCTGTGAGTCGGAGTGGGTAGATTTGGCTGGACAGGACAGTGTCGAAGGGCGGGCACCAGTCAGACAAATGGTTTAACTTTCAATTCAGGGGGACAAATCATCTACGGGAAGAGGAGAGGGACAACAAAAGGGTCTAGCCTAGCGGTAGAACCACATGCCTAAATTATAGGAAGAAACCTAAGAATTATAGGGAAAAACCTAACACTTCAAGAAATGTTTACACATTGGGGATTGGAGCACAAGCTCTAAAGGTGGGGCTGGGGCATAGTGAAGATGGGGAAGTGGTAAAGTGGTCTTTGGTGTGAGCTAGCAACAAGTGGTGAGATTGAAGAGGCCTATGGGGGCGCCACTGACGTGTGATGAAATTGGACCACAGAATAGGCAGGGGAAAACAGCTGGCACGGAGCACACATGCGCAGTGGGGAATGATTTCTTGCAAATTATGGGGCCCTGTGATGAGGAGACTGGAAAAAAACTGTATAAAGAAAAAACATTGGAAACGAGGAAATGAGAGGAAATGAAACAGACTTTATAGTGACAGGTAGAGGAGCAAAGAAAAGATGGGTGCCTGTTGCCGCAGTCCCAATGGCTTTCATGGGCACCAGTTGGTTTGTAGTAGTTGTACAGTGTACCCAATTGTGGGAAGCAACAGTGCTCCACCTATTGTAATTCTCTCTGTGCGGCAGAGCTCTGGAACAATGTACCGGAAAGCTCCGGCATTTCTCTGTCCATACTCGGGTTTGTGTTGTAGCCCGTCTCGGCATCGCGTCAAGATCGAACACTCCAGGTAGCGCATCAAAACAAATGTCTGATCCTTTATCACATCCCAATGGACACTTGGGGAGGTCTGAGTATCAAGTCTACTGATGAAGAGGTTTGCTGTCCAGTCTTTCTACACACGATGAATTGTATTAGGAAAAACAACAGCCGAAACACACTCCTGCCCGCCAACTGAAAGATGCCCCTTTCAATGGGAAGTGAAGTCATTCAACCGCCATTGGCACTGCCCAAAAGTTCTGTTCTTTATCCCTCATACTGAGGAGTGAGTTCTCGCTCATATTGGTAGGGTTCCTCTCGGTTCCATGTCAGTGGTCTACATACATCCATCAAGGGCAATAGTCAAATTGGGCCCTAGGAACATACTTCAGTGCCAAGGGAAGTGGCGGGTGATCAGACTGCTGGCCCGCCAACACACTTGTCCAAATGTTTGTGCGTTGTCCTCCACCAACCTGCCCAATTGGGGTGCAATGGATCACACTCCCCAACTAAGTCAATGTTTCAATATTCTGCATGGGGGCAGAATGGATCATCAAGTTTCTTGAGAATGAAGGGTCCCTGCCCCCTGTGGATTTGAACATTTACCAGCAGGAATATGGGAAAAGAGGGTACTGGCTCCAGTCTGGCATGCTGCCGTGGGGGTGCCCGGATGCTCCCTGAGCGCTGTAGTCCGTAGGGAATGGGGGATAGGCCACTGGCCGGTACTGAGTCTGCGCAGGATTCATCCACTGGCCCAGCCCTTGCTCGCTGCCGTAGGGGTTGTACATATGAGGCCTCAGTCCAGGTTTCATAGCGGAGTCGGCGGACATGTTCAGAA
The DNA here is from genome assembly GCF_040938575.1 of Ambystoma mexicanum. Classification (NCBI taxonomy): domain Eukaryota; kingdom Metazoa; phylum Chordata; class Amphibia; order Caudata; family Ambystomatidae; genus Ambystoma; species Ambystoma mexicanum. The sequence continues at coordinate 1,571,262,544 of NC_090932.1, forward strand.
CACCCGCCAGGTCCTGTGGTGGGTGAAAAGGCACTAGAGCCCCAAAACCTTCCGGCAGCTGCTTGGTTTCCAGTTCAGGCACCAAAGCCACATCAACGGGGTTCGCCCGACTCCGAAATTCACCATGAGGGACATCGCGAGCTGGAGAATGGTGCGTGTCGCCCACATCCTGGAAGCTGCATTGGGGAAAAGAGAGAAGCGCATGTGAGACATGATTCCTGCAGGCCCCACATCAGTTGGCATTAAGAATACATTACAACACAAACTATCTGGGTCAATGTTTTGAATGGTTGACACGAATAAAAAAAAGATATCTATGATGGCTTGTTTCTTCAAGTTTGAGTGATTTCGATCTTTTGTATTCGTTCAGCAAATCCGCCATTCTGTGGGCACTGCAACATCATGGCAGATGTTGTCATGCCTCTCCTTGCAATGTCTCAGCTAATAAAGTTCAAAAATATATGACACATAGAATGTTTCAATGTTTTGTACTACAGCTCCCATCATCCCGAGTCAGCACAGTCAATGATGGTGGCTCATGGGAGTTGTAGTTCAAAACAGCCACAGGTTGCAGACCCCCGATAAAAGGTCACAGAATTCTAAGGTGGCTTCTACTAAGCCGATTATGTAAATAGGGTGTGATACCTTATTGGTTAGTGTCGAATTGTATAGCACTGTACTCTTCCCAAAAAGGACTGTACAAGGATTTTCATTGGCATTGTTATAATGGTTAGGGTGCCATCAGACCTCGGTCCCCTCTCTCCGTTCTGATGAAATAGCGGTAGAATTAATATATTTTCTGCCACCAACTTTATGGGGAGTTCTTAAAAATATACAAATCTGCATTAATCACTATAGACTTATTTCTTTTATTCTGAAAAATCTGTTGAACTTTTTACTATAGATGTGCTTTTAAACATCTGCAGAAATAACCACAGAATTGCCCAAAAAAATCCAAATGTTGCAGAAAGTTCCAAGGACGGCAAGCTCCTTTCTTTGCGACCATACATTGAAAATAAGGATGTACTTGCACAGGGGACTTTTATGCAGAAAACATACAAATTCCACTAGCAACAGATGTTGCCCAGGAGCACTGTTAAACTCGATGAAGAATGACAGGCTAACATTGCTGTCACGTCATGCACAGATCAGCAGAACACTTCGCAAAATGGCCGCCACACACCAGAAACTGAAAGGCCGACAATGGAGGCGAAAGCGACCAACTAAACTTCACACAGAAAATACAATAATGCAAATCAATGGCAAAACAAATCACCTATAGGAAACTATTAAATAGCGTTTCTCTGCCCAACCTGCTCCCTTAAATTATATTTACATGGCTAAGCATTCAATATGGATAGTTCAAATCTATTACATTGCGGTTTAGCCCCACAATACATGGTTTTAATGCACATTTCAATCTGGACAAACCCAATAGCCGAGCCCGTAAAACAAGAAGGCCTAAGTGTATAGACGCAGAGACAAAGTTGTAAGTGGAATTCATAAATGTGTGCTTCAACCACAAAATGGTTTAAGAGACCCCATGCAGACCGTTAACCATTTATAACTTTAATATGATAGGTTATTTATAAGGTGCTTAATACCCAGAGGTTTCTAAGCACGGACCCGGGGATCAAACCTGTGTTGCTCTCAAGGTGAGCATTTTTCTCCTGAGCTATCCTCCCAGTTTCTCTTTGCATACAGGTCTTATTTATAATTATAATTGTTCTTTTTATAACATACTTAATAACTGAGAGTGGTTTCTAAGCGCGGGATCAGGATTCAAACCTGTGATGAGGTGCATTGTTTTGCTTCCAAGACAAACGCGTTGCCCCTGAGCTATCCATCCTCACATTAATATGTCTGTCCATTTACTTTTTGCGTTTGAACTATTGTTGTTTTTAGATTGCTTTTATCATGTGATTTGGAGAAGGTGTATTAAACTAAAAGCCTTGGTGATCCACTCAGCTCTCCGATCCCAGTCCCATCTATAGGCAAGAGTTGGTAGACTCACCGGTATGAACTGTAGGGGGAAGGCGTTGGCACTTGCTGCTCTCTTGTGGGCCCTCCTCTTTGCCCAGTAGATTCCGGGGACCCTGGTTGGAGTCTGTTGTTGCCATCCTGGTCCTGCCCCCAAATGGGGTATCTTCCCAACGGGATGGGTTGGGGCTCCTCTTTCACTTGTACATCTCGCAGGAAATCTACATGACAAGACGGGGGGAACGGAACAGAAAAAAATAAGTGAGGACATTGTTTCAAAGATCGTTTACGGAATTTGTACACCCCAGTTACCACATTGGGGCCAGAAACCATGGGTTCGGCCAAGAGTGCCACATGCCTACCCAGGCAAATGATAACTGTCCCGACTGTAACGTGGGTCAGTTTTGGCCATCCCAGGAAAAGACCCATTGAGCACTCTGTGTTGACAAAAACTGCCAATAAGAATGAAGACCCAACATGCCTACCTCATAGTGAACCAGCTTAGCTAAAAAAAAAAAAAATCAGTAAGGCAGCTTAAAGACTTATCAGATAAGAAAGTTGACTCATCATCGCAGCGGCCCAGCGCAAAGATACAACTAGCCCGACTGGCTCAAATTAAGATCCACCATTCCATTGCTACAGCGAGCCAGTCCAATGACTTAGCTGGCTCAGCGTTCCACCAGTAGAGGCAGCCCACTTGATAACCCACCATTCCATTACCAGTGGGTGAGTCAATTGCCATTGCTTATAAGAGAGTGGAGTCCTCATTTCAGTGCCCAAGCAAGTAAGAGCAGTGAATTAACAGAGAAAATTGCCCAAACATGCCCTCAATGGAGACTGGCCATTGTTGGAAAGTCAATCCCCACATTCCAACACACAAGACTGAGTGCAATGGCTCGGATAAGTAATGTGACCACGCGTCAGTGCGAGCAAAACCAGTGGCTTGCAAAATAAAGCTAAAACACTGGTGCTCCCCAAAATGGCAACCGATCCACCGGCATTGCCAATTCTAGACTCAAGTAACACAAATCCCCCTTGCATTTATTTCAGATGTAAGTTTCTTATTCTGGTAAATGTGCATAAGGCGTGTTATTCTTTATTGAAGGTAACTGAAGCAAGGACACTGACCGCACATGTTAGGAACCAGAGGGCTATAACACTGCACATTGGCCCCGGAAGATACCATGACCCGCATTACCTGCTTCGTCAGAGCTGCTCCCCTCTTCATCCAATTTCCTCTTCTTCGGCTCCTTGGCGGGGCCCTCTGTGTTTTTCTTAGGGCAACGCTCCCTGCAAATGACACAAAGACATTTTAAATTCCAACTCTCTATAAACAAAACCACAGGTTGTACCAGTCTTGCAGTTTTTTGTAGCATTAATTTGAGATGCATTCTTCCATTACCAAACCGCGCCCAACCCCAGCGCAAAAAGGGTAATGAAGGGTTGGAGCCCAGAAAAGAGGGTAACCCCCATGACCCTACAACGAGCGGGTACAAAAGACTGGCCAATAGCTCACCTCCTGCTATTTTTCCCATGCTCCCGGAAACCCTTGGCAAAGGGGTTGTTTTCGATCTTGAGTTTTGTTACCTATGAAAAAAAACAAAGCAAAGCATTTATTGACTGTTTACTTACTCACCAACAGTGTCACGTCTACAGCACTAAAAATAAGCATTAAAATGACGCATGACGCCCTCTGATGGTAAGTTTTTCATTGACCAAGTTAGGATCACAGTTGCCCTGAACCACATAAATCTAGACACAAGAGAAGCGCCTGAAAGTCATTGTAAAGGCAGCTAATATGCTCCACCACAAATATCACATCGCATAAAGAGGATGCTGGATGGACCGTGATTCTATTCTGTTCCCAGCCCATTAAATACAGCAGGTGCATAACCCAGTGAGATATCACAGTCATTTGCGGCCCCATCAGGGCGTAGACTGGGAGCTAAAACACTCCTCCTAGTCACCCCATTGGCCATGCCTGTAGTTAAAGGTCTCTGTTTCAGAAGGCTTACCTTCCTATTATTGATTTGAGGCTCCACTAGGGGAACAGCATGTTATCCTTATGGCCCGCTGCAGTGGGTGGGACCAAACCTGATTTGCATATGGTTTTTTCCTTCTGCAATGGCTCAGGCAAAGAACGGTGGTCTGGAGGGTTGCCCAGAGCTATGCCAGAGGTTACGATTAATTCTAAACCTTCTAGCCATCACCTTTTTTGTTTTTCTTTAGTCACCCCGAGTGGGACGGGTATGCCCAGACGTGGGTCCTGAGTCTACCCGGCCTAGAGACTCAAGCTACTCCTCAGTGATGAGGCCCAACAGGGCCAAAACATGTTTGGGGATGCTGGTGGTCTCGTGCAGAGGGATGTGACCTAGAAGTTCGGGCTGGATGGCCCCTTTTGGGGTGGGACCATGCCTGATTTGCATATGGTCTTTCCCCTTCCTCTAATGGCCTGGCAGGCAAAGAACATATCCTGCAGGGCTGCAAATAACGTCAAAAGATGAACAAATTATTTGATAATGGTGAGATATTGTGAAATCATTGTTATGTTAACTTATGGTCGTATTGCATTAGATTGCAATGAATGAATGTGATGTATAAAAGTGCATAATAAACCACATATACTTAATATAAAAGATTTGAAAGATGGCCGCCATGGAAACAGATGGGGAGATCCTTTAGATGGGGGTTCGAGGTCTTTGTTAAAGTGGCTGGGAAGAGCCAGAGCGGGGGACGGGGCACTCGCCCGCATTGAGTTCCACATACAATCAGCATAAAGGATGCAATGTTTTTCCGTGCACAGTCCTGGATGCGATTTTTTTGACGTAGAGCCTTATATTTGCATGTTCTTTTATGGAATAGCTTTTTTCCCCAAAATACAGATTTTGATTGATCTATTGATTGACGACCTTAATCTGCAAGTGTAACAACTAAAACGTTACCCTAGGTTGGAGTGAGAAGGGCCCTTTGTTTAATAAGGGCTGCGAGTGGTGTAGTGAGCATGGCGCATGGTAGCGCAGAGCAGGGCTGCAGAGTGGAGTTACCACCTCGTTCTGGTACGCAGCGAGTGGTGCAGTGAGAATGGTGCATGGGAGCGCAGAGCAGGGCCTCGGAGTGGATTTACCGCCTCGTTCTGGTACGCAGCGAGTGGTGCAGTGAGAATGGTGCATGGGAGCGCAGAGCAGGGCCGCAGAGTGAACTTACCGCCTCGTTCTGGTACGCAGTGACTGCAGTGAAGGTCATCTCTGGGAAGGTGAACATCTGGAAGACACCCCAGCGCACATTGTACAGGTCTTCGGCCTGCACAAGGTGGATGCGTGGCTTGTAGCGATGCATGGAGTGCAGGATGATCTGTACGTGTACAAAAGAGGACAGAACATGAGGACCCGGCAACCTCATCCAGAGAGTGCAAAGTAGAAATGTGACTACACAATGGGACGAACACCTTCAAAGACACCAGTTTCTCAAATTCCCCCCCCCCCCCTCCCTATGCAAGTCTCAATTCAATTTACGGGCCAACCGGACGGCCTGTTGGCCTTTACCAGGGGCCTCATGCTCTGGATCATTCAGACTACAAGTCCCACCAGCCCCAACCAGTATAGTCAATGGTGACGGATCATGGGACTAGTAGTCCTAAATATCTAGAGGGCCACAGATCACACACCCCTGGATCCTTTTGCTCAGATATGAACTAGCGTTTTGGGAAATGTTAATGTTTCTACAGGACAATATGTGTGTCAGGACATCACATAGTCCCATGCTTGGGCCATCATTTGGTTGTCCATACCTTGCTAAACCTGATAATTGTGACCTCCACTGTTTTCCTCATCTCATTGTGACAAGGCAGAGTAAATCAGGCTCTTTTGGAGTCCTTGTAAGAATGTCTCTTTAGGCTGGATCCCGGGCGTAATCCATTAGCCTTTCTGTGGGGTGTTGAAATGCTTCCAGGGCTTCAGCAAAGTAGTAGAAGCCCCTGAAACCACTACAAGCTCCCCCTCCACTAGAGTAAGCCCCCAGTAGTATAAGTCCAAACATTGCTTTCCCCTACATTTCCTCCAAACTATCTTGCTTGGGTCCCAGGTGCAGCACACGGTCGCATCTCTTCTGAACCTCATCTATGCTACGAGATAATGAATAGAGCTCAGAATAGAGGGAAATGGCTAATCCTGTATTGCCCCATGCTTCTCTCCCTTCCGATTGGGCAATGCATTGACCTGTAGCGGCCAAGATGCAAATCCTCAGCAGATACTGTGGTCCGATTGGTTACTGGTTACTGTAACTATCGGCTTCTGGTTCAAATGGTGTTTCTGCTTCTTCTGGTCTGAAGGGGCGTGGGGGCAGTCAAGATGACAGCCTCTGCCATTCAGATTCGAATCAAGACTGGTGGTTTTAGACAAGGTTGAGATGCAACAACATATCTATGCCACAGCGGCGGCTGGGATGGAATATGCCAGTGACGTTCCTTTTTCTTGCCCCCACCCACTACCAACCCTACCCGGGAGATGTTCTCTTACGTGTCCCTGCTGGTCCAAGGTGTTGTTGGTAAGCTTGAGCTTATGGAAGGAGATGGATTCCTTCATCCAGTGGGTGCCGAGAGCTGGGGAGTCGGGGTGGACGTATGTGCGGCAGGGCGGCTGCGGCTCCGCCTTTCCCGCCACCTCCCATTTATTCTTGTTCCACTGTGGGGAGAAAGGAGCAGACAGGTCAGATATGGGGACTGAGACTGACAGGGGAAAAAAGCAACTGGGAGTCGTGCCGAACTATGTACCTTGTATCTGAAAGTGTCTACTGGCACAAAGTCCACCAACAGCATGTACTTGGCATAAGGGAGGAGTCCTGCCAGGCGGATCTTGCACTGCGGGAACATGCGCCTTGAGAAAAGAAAAGAAAAATCAGAAATGACGCACATTACTCGCATTTCAGAGAACTGAAACTGATCACATCACACATAGACGCGGAACAGGAGTGTTACCACAGGGAGTGTGTGCACGGCACCAATGCAGAGGCCAGTGATTGCTGCCAACATGGAGTGTGAGTGTATGCTAGTGCACAGCCCCATTATTATTGGTGAGAAGCCTAGCCCGCTGTACCCTTCGTGGAGCCTGGATTGGTACCAAAGGGGAACCAAATCGTCCCTACCAGTATGGAGACTGTGTCCCAGTGGAGAGTCCAAACACCACTAACAGCATGGAAACTGGCAATGTGGCAAAAAAAGAGCCCAATTGTTCCTAACAACTTGGAAACTAAAAGTCTACCAACAGAGAATGCAATCACTACTCCCCACATGGAAACTAAAAGTGTCTCAACAGAGCTTCCAATCACTTAAAGCCACATGGGAACTCAAAGTTGCCAGTAGAGATCACAACCTCTACTCCCAACATGGAAACTGAGAGTGACCCAGTAGAGATCACAATCGCCACTCACAACATGGAAACTGAGAGTGGCCCAGTAGAGATCACAATCTCTACTCCCAACATGGAAAGAGATTGGCCCAGTAGAGATCACAATCTCTACTCCCAACATGGAAACTGAGAGTGTCCCAGTAGAGAGCCCAGTAGCTATCACCCACATGGAAACTGAGAGTGCTCCAATAGAGATCACAATCGCCACTCACAACATGGAAAGAGAGTGGCCCAGTAGAGATCACAATCTCTACTCCCAACATGGAAACTGAGAGTGTCCCAGTAGAGAGCCCAGTAGCTATCACCCACATGGAAACTGAACGTCTGCCAATAGAGAGCCCAAGCAGTGCTTCCAACATGATGGGGGAGTTTGCTCCATAGGGGAGCCCAATGCTGCTACCAACATGGACACTTAAAGTGTCCCAATAGCAAGCCCAATCGCCACCCGAAATATGGAGAGGCTGAAAGTGCATCATGGAGAAACCAACATGGAAACTGAAAGCGTCTCAATAGAGATACAATTGCTACTACCAACATGGCGACTGAAAATGTCCCAATGGAGAAGCACACCATTCCACTATGGAGTCCTGTATATACTAATGGGGATTGTGGATGCAGTCACGCCCACTGAGTTGAAGTGCGCACCGATGGAGAGCTAAGAGTTGGTACCAGTGTGGAATGTGCATGTGTGCCAATGAGATCCAAGTACCCACTGCAACATGGAGCACGGATGGTGCCAATGGTCATCCCGGCCACTGATACCAACGCAGAATGTGGGTTGGCTGCAATGAGACCAGTGGCACCTCCTCCCGGATGTGCGAGGACAGAGGTCTGCCCCATGCTACTCTCCACACAGCCACCAAACTGCTGCGTGTGCAGACACCCCCCCCTCACCCATCCTCCCGCCACCATAACTCACCTGCCGGATTTGGTGATGATCATTTCGGTCCCTTCCTGGTGGAACTTGGTCCAGAGATCCATGTCCTCCAGGGTGGCCCCAATGGAGCCCTGGGGTGAAGGGTGTTCATTCAGAAACGGGGGGACCTCACAATGGGGCTTTATGTCTGTAAGGAGAGGTTAGAAAGTGAGCAACATACAGAACACTTTCACGACGAGACAAACATACAAATATTCAACTGGAAGAAGGAACTGCAGTAATGTTATCAGTTGTGTCAGGGGGAGAGCTCAAGGGCAACGCGCTCGCCTTGGAAACAAGATGATGCAGAGCAACACAGGTTCGATCCACGGGTCCGCGCTTAGAAACCTCTGGGTATTTAAGTGCTTGATAAATACGCAACTAAGACAAAAAAATCAGTTCCTGTTACAGCGCCTCGATGCCCGCGGGCTATGTGAGCGCTTTAAAAATGCAAACAAATAAATAAATATATCATTTAGAATATTATATGTCACGGCGCGGAGGCAGGCGTGTATATGGCTATAGGACCAAACCCTTCCGTGTGAGTTACAGCACCTCTGGGCACATGTGCTTAAATAATGGTCCACGGCAGTCGAAAGCTGAAGGGTTTCTCGGTGCCCTGTTTTCTACTTATTGCAGATCTATAGTGCCACCGTTCACCTTTTGCATCTTGGCGCTATGAAATGTAGAATTGTTGAAAAGTACAAAATGCAGACAAGACAGTACCGAGTTCAAAAGTACCAAAATGTGAATTTAAAAGAAACTGAGAAGTCACCGAATGAACCACGGTTTTGGACCTGTGCGTGCTGGGGGTCAGGTCGGTGGTGGCACGTTATGGCGCGCATGAAAACCCCAACTAATTAAAACCCATCGCCATCTGCCCTTCTGGTTAAAGAAGCATGACACGTAGAGACAATGTTTTGCACCGGGAATAACTGTATTCTACGGCCCCGTTCCCCCACAAGACCCGTTCCCTTTGGGACCTAGATGGCAGCATCTAAAATGTGAGCGCAAGTACGAATGCAGAGGTTTGGTAGCAGCAGCTCTACGGGCGAGTTGACGCTCGCACGCCACAACGTTCCGGGTGCGTCTTCAGCTTGCAACCTTAAATGCAGTGCACTCAGTGAAACAGCGCATGCGCGGTGCGCCGTAAAGTGCTAGGGAAGTGCTCAGCTGCCGCTATGGTCATGGCGCGGCTCACACACGTGGAGCGTGCACACTGCACGTACTTATGTGAAGGCAATACACAGCCACGGGGAAGGGCGCGATGTGGCGGCGGGGGAGGGGGGGCGTTTAGCACCCACTGCCCCCCCCCCCCGGTGCTCTTTTCAACTGAGTTCTTGTGAAAGGTACCCCCGAGGAAGGGTTCAAAGTGCACTCCCTCTCCCTGTGTTCAACTGGCAACGAGCGGGTTCGAAACCCAGCGGGGTTGTCCCGGACTTTCCTTTTGCCGGCGTAGGAAGGTTGGGTTTCAGTCAAGATGGATATTGGGGCCCGTGGAACTTCCCTAAAAGACAGACTTGCTGTAAAACAACCAAACCCTGCTTACACTCAAACCTCCACAAAAAAATAGCAGACGATATTAACAGTTCTACTGATTGAATGCAGTCATATACATGTGATACCACAAGAAAGTGTGCATCATTGCTGAATGGCACAACATAGATTAAGTATTGCAATTACTGGAGCTGTTTGGCTTGTGCCGGCGCCATTTCCTGATGCCAGCCATCAGCCGGTTTCATGGATTGACTATTTATTTATTTATTTACAGGGTGTTTATAATGCGCCTCTACACGTGTGTTTCAAGGCGCCACTACTAGCAGCCAATGCGACTGCTCAAGACACGATATGCCCCATATTTTCCGGTCCTTGGCAACGCGCCACGAAACGCCACTACCCGCCGAAAGCACTATAGCATAACTAAAAACGTTCCAAAAAAAATACACAGATACAAACTAATACATCTGAAATATGAGTCCTCCAAGTCGGCGCCCCAGTGAGGCAAATCTAGCCCCCTAAATTGCAAGTAGCGGGGGTTTCCTTTAAAACAAGGGGTGAGTTTTATGTCCTCTAAATGTGTTGCGCTGGAAAGGCTGGCGTGCGTTTTCCACCCGCACCTCCAAAAAAAAGCCCCTTCCCCAAATAATCAAATAGACACACGTGTATTTATTTTCGCTTTCCGGCGATTTCACAAGCCCCCCGATCCCGGTTCTGACCTCGTCTCTAGGCAGTAGAAGAGCTTTTAAAAACGTTCAGAAAAGATGTGAATGAAAGCACATTTTTCAGAAAAATAGTACTCTGGCGTTCTAATAGTTTTACTCACCGCCTCACAAACACTATGTCAAAAGATCTGTTTTCTTAAAACGTCACCACTGCTTTCTCATGTACGCCCGTAAACCCACTGTCGGCATTGAATTCGTGCCCGGCTGCCAACCAACGCTCTCTTATTGCAAGACAATAGCTCCGCACTTTATTTACAAAAGCACCCCTTTGGAAAGTCTTTCATTTTAACAGCCATGAGGCGATAACAACACCTGTTATTGGTATAGTGCTTCGAATGCGCCTAGAAGACTCGCAAAGGAGTTTATGGCAGAAGAGCACCCAGACCGAGAACTAAAACACTTCGTGTCCAGGTTTTAAGGAATCCCCGTATTGCCCGGCACCGTGCATGTGTGCAGTGCTCCCCACCACCCCTTTTCAGCATGTCCCCCCAAAGTTAGTAAGGGGAGTAGCACTCCACATTCGCAAGTCCCCCAAAAGTGCGAGACTCAAAACCAAATGCGGGTATTTGCGCTTTTTAAATTTTCCTTTGAGGCGAGGAAGCGCCTTGATGCGACTCGGCTGGCGCTAGACGGATATTTCTTTCCGTTCCCACATTCGTTGTATACAAAAACACCCCGAGTAGCAGCGGGAAAGATATTCCAGGGGGTTACTGGACTGTGGGGTACGAGTTTCCCTAGAGTAAACTTTCACCCACAATGAAAAAGCAGGGTTATCGTAACATGCCAAATACCCAGCGCCGAGAAGCGCGGGGCATGTCTCCGAAGATGTTAACAATATCGTTTCGTATCTCATTGAAGTACATAGTAATGGCATGTCCCTTCACCATACACATATATCCCATCCCCTTCATTACACATATAGACCCAACATTATACATATATACCTATAACCACATTAATGCATTTCTTGGCATAACATATGCACCTGCATTCCTTTTTTTATTAAAAAAAATATTTAGAACCCCCTGCCTCTTCCCTAGATAACCCAAGTCCCGATTCATGGAATATTTGCCCGGTCCAAACTGACCTTGCACTGCCGACACAACCCCTGATTCATGGAACCGTGCAAAGTGTATTTTTGCCGTGCAGCGCAAAGTCACCTTGAACCGGGCAAATATTCCATGAATCGGTCTCCGGCGTTTACATTTCACCAGAGAGGCAGGGGACCGACGAAGCAATAACATGCAAGAACTCCGAGATATCGACAACACAAGAATAACCCGCACGCGTTTCAACGCAGGCTCCAAGCGCTTTATAACAAACATTTCCCCATTCAAAATAATACATTATGGGGCCACGACCTTTCATGCCAGGCAATCAGATTAGAGCAGCAGGCCTGGCTCAACGAACCAGCCCCTAGCACGACACACGCGAGTAAGGTCAAAAACGTTTTTATAGCGCCTGCAGACGCAACTTCAGTTTCCAGCCCCCGAAAGTGGCACTAATCTGCAACCCCCCCCCCCCCCCTGAGCCTCTCGGCCAAATGCATGCCACCCTCAGAAAATCGTTTTCCCTCTGGGCCTCCGTTCGCGTATCTGAAAAACACACAGCGCCTAGACATAGGCTACCGCCGGTATTCAGCGCTAGAGCGAAAACACGGCTGGGCTTCGATGCTGGCTGGTAAAGTCACATCCAGAGCCCTTGATGTAGTGAACGTGGGCTGACCGTCCCCAAGAAACAAGGTCGAGTCACAGCGCACTTTAAACTCGATTTTATTAACCCCTGAGATTCAGTCACGAAAAATGCAGAGGCTAATGCACATCGCATAAGGCGCTTGTCACCAGGACCACTAACTCACTGACCCTGAGGCCACGCATCCCACGATTTCACCCCCCAAAACATCAGGTCCTTCTATCCCTCAGAGGCCTTGTGCCTTCTCTCTTCCCTTTACCTTTCCCAGTCCCTGCACCGCTCCCGATCTGCCCCCCCCCCACGCCCCCATAGCTCACAGACCCACTCTTTGCCAAACGAATGTCCGCCAAATAGACCCCCCACCCCCAGGGGCAGTTCGCTATAATCCCGAATTAAAAGCATTCATCGCAAACTCCCGCCAGTGGCATAACACAAGAGCCTAGACACATACGCTTTCGGCGCTATTGTGGACTAGACTGTCCCCGGATCCCCCCTGTGGGCCAACTTACCAGGCAAAGAGTACATCTTCTCCAAGGAGGACATGTCCAGCCAGCGGTGGGGAGATTTCGGGTGGGATGATGTGGCAAGGTCCAGTGGCAAGGTCAGTCCTGTCCCGAGGAGAGCGCCTTCCCACTAATCCGGGGCCAAGGAGGGTTCTGAGTGCAGGCCGCTAGGTGAGGCCTCTTTTATTGCACGCTAATGAGGGGGGTGGAGCCCCCCTCCTACCGAGCCCCCAATCCACTCCCCTTCAATGCGCCTGGGGCCTTTGATGTCTGCCCTGAACAAAGGGAGGAAGGAACATTCAGAACGATTTGGGACCCCCATCTAAAAAGAATTAGCACAGCATTGGCGCACAGGAAGCCCCGCCGGCGCAGGGTGCCTCGGCGGAGACTTGAGAGCGCTCCAAATCCACAGCGGACAGACTGAACGACACAGCCCCAAACCACCGCCTGCTGGCCCCCCACCTAACCTGGACAGCCTGCAGGACACAGCTCCAAACCACCGCCTGCAGGACACAAGCCCAAACCTGCAGAACACAGCCCCAAACCACCGCCAGCAGGACACAGCCCCAAACCACCGCCTGCAGGACACAAACCCAAACCACCGCCTGCTGGTCCCCCACCTAACCTGGACAGACTGCAGCACACAGTCCTAAACCACCGCCTGCTGCCCAAACCCCGATACCGCCCCCCCCCCCGCCCCACCCAGCTAACCTGGATGACTGCAGCACACCACCCCAAACCACCACCTTCTGGACACAGCCCCAAGTCACCGCCTGCTCCCCCCTCCGTCCCCCCAGCTAACCAGGGCAGACTACAGGGCACAGCTAATAGTGGCACCCAGTAGATCAGCCGCAAGGAGGGCAAAGTGCGGGGCACAGCCAATAACGGCACCCAGTAGATCAGCACCAACCAGGGCAGACTGCAGGGCACAGCAAATAGTGGCACCCAGTAGATCAGCACCACCCAACACAGACTGCAGGGCACAGCTAATAGTAGCACCCAGTAGATCAGCACCAACCAATGCAAAGTCCAGGACACAGCTACTAAAGGCACACAGTAGACCAGCACCAACCAGGGCAGACTGGAGGGCACAGCTAATAAAAGCACCCAGTAGATCAGCACCAACCAGGGCAGACTACAGGGCACAGCTAATAAAGTCACCTAGTAGACCAGCACCAACCAGAGCAGACTGGAGGGCACAGCTAATTAAAGCACCCAGTAGATCAGCACCAACCAGGGCAGAGTGCAGGGCGCAGCTAATAAAGTCACCCAGTAGACCAGCACCAACCAGGGCAGAGTGCAGGGCGCAGCTAATAAAGTCACTCAGTAGACCAGCACCAACCATGGCAGACTGCAGGGCACAGCTAATAAAGGCACCCAGTAGATCAGCACCGACCAGGGAGGAGTGCAGGGCACAGCTAATAAAGGCACGCAGTCGACCAGCACCGACCAGGGCAGACTGCAGGGCACAGCTAATAAAGGCACCCAGTAGATCAGCACCGACCAGGGCAGACTGCAGGGCACAGCTAATAAAGTCACTCAGTAGATAAGCACCGACCAGGGCAGACTGCAGTGCACAGCTAATAAAGTCACTCAGTAGACCAGCACCGACCAGGGCAGACTGCAGTGCACAGCTAATAAAGGCACCCAGTAGATCAGCACCGACCAGGGCATACTTCAGGGCACAGCTAATAAAGGCACGCAGTAGATCAGCACCGACCAGGGCAGACTGCAGGGCACAGCTAATAAAGGCACCCAGTAGATCAGCACCGATAAGGGCAGACTGCAGGGCACAGCCAATAAAGTCACCCAGTAGATCAGCACCGACCAGGGGAGACTGCAGGGCACAGCCAATAAAGTCACCCAGTAGACCAGCACCGACCAGGGCAGACTGCAGGGCACAGCTAATAAAGGCACCCAGTAGATCAGCACCGACAAGGGCAGACTGCAGGGCACAGCCAATAAAGTCACCCAGTAGATCAGCACCGACCAGGGGAGACTGCAGGGCACAGCCAATAAAGTCACCCAGTAGATCAGCACCGACCAGGGCAGACTGCAGGGCGCAGCCAATAAAGGCACCCAGTAGATCAGCACCGACCAGGGCAGACTGCAGGGCGCAGCCAATAAAGGCACCCAGTAGATCAGCACCGACCAGGGCAGACTGCAGGGCACAGCTAATAAAGTCACTCAGTAGATAAGCACCGACCAGGGCAGACTGCAGTGCACAGCTAATAAAGTCACTCAGTAGACCAGCACCGACCAGGGCAGATTGCGGGGCGCAGCGAATAAAGGCACCCAGTAGATCCGCACCAACCAGGGCAGACTGCGGGGCGCAGCCAATAAAGGCGCCCAGTAGACCAGCACCAACCAGGGCAGACTGCGGGGCGCAGCCAATAAAGGCACCCAGTAGACCAGCACCAACCAGGGCAGACTGCGGGGCGCAGCTAATAAAGTCGCCCAGTAGACCAGCACCAACCAGGGCAGAGTGCGGGGCGCAGCCAATAAAGGCGCCCAGTAGATCAGCACCAACCAGGGCAGAGTGCGGGGCGCAGCCAATAAAGTCACCCAGTAGACCAGCACCAACCAGGGCAGACTGCGGGGCGCAGCTAATAAAGGCGCCCAGTAGATCAGCACCGACCAGGGCAGAGTGCGGGGCGCAGCTAATAAAGGCGCCCAGTAGATCAGCACCGACCAGGGCAAGTGCGGGGCACAGCTAATAAAGTCACCCAGTAGACCAGCAGCAACCAGGGCAGACTGCGGGGCACAGCTAATAAAGGCACGCAGTAGATCAGCACCGACCAGGGCAGACTGCGGGGCACAGCTAATAAATTCACCTAGTAGATCAGCACCGACCAGGGCAGACTGCGGGGCACAGCTAATAAAGTCACCTAGTAGACCAGCACCGACCAGGGCATACTGCAGGGCACAGCTAATAAAGGCACCCAGTAGATCAGCACCGACCAGGGCAGACTGCAGGGCACAGCTAATAAAGGCACCCAGTAGACCAGCACCGACCAGGGCAGACTGCAGGGCACAGCTAATAAAGGCACCCAGTAGATCAGCACCAACCAGGGTAGACTGCAGGGCGCAGCTAATAAAGGCACCCAGTAGACCAGCACCAACCAGGGCAGACTGCAGGGCGCAGCCAATAAAGGCACCCAGTAGACCAGCACCAACCAGGGCAGACTGCAGGGCGCAGCTAATAAAGTCGCCCAGTAGATCAGCACCAACCAGGGCAGAGTGCGGGGCGCAGCCAATAAAGTCGCCCAGTAGACCAGCACCAACCAGGGCAGAGTGCGGGGCGCAGCCAATAAAGGCGCCCAGTAGATCAGCACCAACCAGGGCAGAGTGCGGGGCGCAGCTAATAAAGGCGCCCAGTAGATCAGCACCGACCAGGGCAAGTGCGGGGCACAGCTAATAAAGTCACCCAGTAGACCAGCAGCAACCAGGGCAGACTGCGGGGCACAGCTAATAAAGTCACCTAGTAGACCAGCACCGAGCAGGGCATACTGCAGGGCACAGCTAATAAAGTCACCCAGTAGATCAGCACCGACCAGGGCAGACTGCAGAGCACAGCTAATAAAGTCACTCAGTAGACCAGCACCGACCAGGGCAGACTGCGGGGCACAGCTAATAAAGTCACCAAGTAGACCAGCACCGACCAGGGCAGACTACGGGGCACAGCTAATAAAGTCGCCTAGTAGACAAGCACCAACCAGGGCAGACTGCAGGGCACAGCTAATAAAGTCGCCTAGTAGACCAGCACCAACCAGGGCAGACTGCAGGGCACAGCTAATAAAGTCACCAAGTAGACCACCACCAACCAGGGCAGATTACAGGGCACAGCCTATAAAGGCACCCAGTAGATCAGCAGCAAGGAGGGCAAAGTGCAGGGCACAGGCAATAAAGGCACACAGTATATAATCACCAACCAGGGCAGACTACAGGGCACAGCTAATAAAGCCACCTAGTAGACCAGCACCAACCAGGGCAGACTACAGGGCACAGCTAATAAGGTCACCTAGTAGACCAACACCAACCAGGGCAGACTGCAGGGCACAGCTAATAAAGTCACCTAGTAGACCAGCACCAACCAGGGCAGACTACAGGGCACAGCTAATAAAGGCACCCAGTAGATCAGCAGCAAGGAGGGCAAAGTGCAGGGCACATCCAATAAAGGCACACAGTATATAATCACACACCAGGGCAGACTACAGGGCACAGCTAATATAGTCACCCAGTAGATCAGCAGCAAGGAGGGCAAAGTTCAGGGCACAGCCAATAAAGGCACGCAGTAGATCAGCACCAACCAGGGCACACTGCCGAGCACAGCTAATAAAGACACCCAGTAGATCAGCACCACCCAACACAGACTGCAGGGCACAGCTAATAAAGTCACCCAGTAGATCAGCACCAACCTGGGCAGACTGCAGGGCACAGCTAATAAAGTCAACTAGTAGACCAGCACCAACCAGGGCAGGCTGTAGGGCACAGCTAATAAAGTCACCTAGTAGACCAGCGCCAACCAGGGCAGACTGCAGGGCAGAGCTAATAATGGTACCCAGTAGATCAACACCAACCAGGGCAGACTACAGGGCACAGCTAATAAAGTCACATAGTAGACCAGCACCAACCAGGGCAGACTGCTGTGCACAGCTAATAAAGTCACCCAGTAGACCAGCACCAACCAGGGTAGACTACAGGGCACAGCTAATAAAGTCACCTAGTAGACCAGCACCAACCACGGCAGACTACAGGGCACAGCTAATAAAGTCGCCTAGTAGACCAGCACCAACCAGGGCAGACTGCAGTGCACAGCTAATAATGGCACCCAGTAGATCAGCACCAACCAGGGCAGACTGCAGTGCACAGCTAATAAAGTCACCCAGTAGACCAGCACCAACCAGGGCAGACTGCAGTGCGCAGCTACTAAAGTCACCTAGTACATCAGCACCAACCAGGGTAGACTACAGGGTGAAGCTAATAAAGTCACCTAGTAGACCGCACCAACCAGGGCAGACTGCAGGGCACAGCTAATAAAGTCACCTAGTAGACCAGCACCGACCAGGGCATACTGCAGGGCACAGCTAATAAAGTCACCCAGTAGATCAGCACCGACCAGGGCAGACTGCAGAGCACAGCTAATAAAGTCACTCAGTAGACCAGCACCGACCAGGGCAGACTGCGGGGCACAGCTAATAAAGTCACCAAGTAGACCAGCACCGACCAGGGCAGACTACGGGGCACAGCTAATAAAGTCGCCTAGTAGACAAGCACCAACCAGGGCAGACTGCAGGGCACAGCTAATAAAGTCGCCTAGTAGACCAGCACCAACCAGGGCAGACTGCAGGGCACAGCTAATAAAGTCACCTAGTAGACCAGCACCAACCAGGGCAGACTACAGAGCACAGCCAATAAAGGCACCCAGTAGATCAGCAGCAAGGAGGGCAAAGTGCAGGGCACAGGCAATAAAGGCACACAGTATATAATCACCAACCAGGGCAGACTACAGGGCACAGCTAATAAAGTCACCTAGTAGACAAGCACCAACCAGGGCAGACTACAGGGCACAGCTAATAAGGACACCTAGTAGACCAACACCAACCAGGGCAGACTGCAGGGCACAGCTAATAAAGTCACCTAGTAGACCAGCACCAACCAGGGCAGACTACAGGGCACAGCTAATAAAGGCACCCAGTAGATCAGCAGCAAGGAGGGCAAAGTGCAGGGCACATCCAATAAAGGCACACAGTATATAATCACACACCAGGGCAGACTACAGGGCACAGCTAATAAAGTCACCCAGTAGATCAGCAGCAAGGAGGGCAAAGTTCAGGGCACAGCCAATAAAGGCACGCAGTAGATCAGCACCAACCAGGGCACACTGCCGAGCACAGCTAATAAAGACACCCAGTAGATCAGCACCACCCAACACAGACTGCAGGGCACAGCTAATAAAGTCACCCAGTAGATCAGCGCCAACCTGGGCAGACTGCAGGGCACAGCTAATAAAGTCACCTAGTAGACCAGCACCAACCAGGGCAGGCTGTAGGGCACAGCTAATAAAGTCACCTAGTAGACCAGCGCCAACCAGGGCAGACTGCAGGGCAGAGCTAATAATGGTACCCAGTAGATCAGCACCAACCAGGGCAGACTACAGGGCACAGCTAATAAAGTCACCTAGTAGACCAGCACCAACCAGGGCAGACTGCTGTGCACAGCTAATAAAGTCACCCAGTAGACCAGCACCAACCAGGGTAGACTACAGGGCACAGCTAATAAAGTCACCTAGTAGACCAGCACCAACCACGGCAGACTACAGGGCACAGCTAATAAAGTCGCCTAGTAGACCAGCACCAACCAGGGCAGACTGCAGTGCACAGCTAATAATGGCACCCAGTAGATCAGCACCAACCAGGGCAGACTGCAGTGCACAGCTAATAAAGTCACCCAGTAGACCAGCACCAACCAGGGCAGACTGCAGTGCGCAGCTAATAAAGTCACCTAGTAGATCAGCACCAACCAGGGTAGACTACAGGGTGAAGCTAATAAAGTCACCTAGTAGACCAGCACCAACCAGGGCAGACTGCAGGGCACAGCTAATAAAGTCACCTAGTAGACCAGCACCAACCAGGGCAGACTGCAGGGCACAGCTAATAATGGCACCGAGTAGATAATCACAAACCAGGGCAGACTACAGGGCACAGCTAATAAAGTCACCTAGTAGACCAGCACCAACCAGGGCAGACTACAGAGCACAGCTAATAAAGTCACTCAGTAGATCAGCACCAACCAGGGCAGACTACAGGGCACAGCTAATAAAGGAACCCAGTAGATCAGCACCAACCAGGGAGGAGTGCAGGGCACAGCCAATAAAAGCACCCAGTAGATCAGCACCAACCAGGGAGGAGTGCAGGGCACAGCTAATAAAGTCACCCAGTAGATCAGCACCAACCAGGGCAAACTGCAGGGCACAGCTAATAAAGGCACCCAGTAGATCAGCACTAACCAGGGAGGAGTGCAGGGCACAGCTAATAAAGTCACGCAGTAGATCAGCACCAACCAGGGCAAACTGCAGGGCACAGCTAATCAAGGCTGTCCAGTAGATCAGCACCACCCAGGGAGGACTACATGGCACAGCTAATAAAGTCACCTAGTAGACCAGCACCAACCAGGGCAGACTACAGGGCACAGCTAATAAAGTCACCTAGTAGACCAGCACCAACCAGGGCAGACTGCAGTGCACAGCTAATAAAGTCACTCAGTAGATAAGCACCGACCAGGGCAGTCTGCAGTGCACAGCTAATAAAGTCACTCAGTAGACCAGCACCGACCAGGGCAGACTGCAGTGCACAGCTAATAAAGGCACCCAGTAGATCAGCACCGACCAGGGCAGACTGCAGGGCACAGCTAATAAAGGCACGCAGTAGACCAGCACCGACCAGGGCATACTTCAGGGCACAGCTAATAAAGGCACGCAGTAGATCAGCACCGACCAGGGCAGAATGCAGGGCACAGCCAATAAAGGCACCCAGTAGACCAGCACCGACCAGGGCAGACTGCAGGGCACAGCCAATAAAGGCACCCAGTAGACCAGCACCGACCAGGGCAGACTGCAGGGCACAGCTAATAAAGGCACCCAGTAGATCAGCACCGACCAGGGCAGACTGCAGGGCACAACCAATAAAGTCACCCAGTAGATCAGCACCGACCAGGGCAGACTCCAGGGCACAGCTAATAAAGGCACCCAGTAGATCAGCACCGACCAGGGCAGACTGCAGGGCACAGCTAATAAAGGCACCCAGTAGATCAGCACCGACCAGGGCAGACTGCAGGGCACAGCTAATAAAGGCACCCAGTAGATCAGCACCAACCAGGGCAGACTGCAGGGCACAGCTAATAAAGGCACCCAGTAGATCCGCGCCAACCAGGGCAGACTGCAGGGCACAGCTAATAAAGGCACCCAGTAGACCAGCACCAACCAGGGCAGACTGCAGGGCGCAGCCAATAAAGGCACCCAGTAGACCAGCACCAACCAGGGCAGACTGCAGGGCGCAGCTAATAAAGTCGCCCAGTAGATCAGCACCAACCAGGGCAGAGTGCGGGGCGCAGCCAATAAAGCCGCCCAGTAGATCAGCACCAACCAGGGCAGAGTGCGGGGCGCAGCCAATAAAGTCACCCAGTAGACCAGCACCAACCAGGGCAGACTGCGGGGCGCAGCTAATAAAGGCGCCCAGTAGATCAGCACCAACCAGGGCAGAGTGCGGGGCGCAGCTAATAAAGGCGCCCAGTAGATCAGCACCGACCAGGGCAAGTGCGGGGCACAGCTAATAAAGTCACCCAGTAGACCAGCAGCAACCAGGGCAGACTGCGGGGCACAGCTAATAAAGGCACGCAGTAGATCAGCACCGACCAGGGCAGACTGCGGGGCACAGCTAATAAATTCACCTAGTAGATCAGCACCGACCAGGGCAGACTGCGGGGCACAGCTAATAAAGTCACCTAGTAGACCAGCACCGACCAGGGCATACTGCAGGGCACAGCTAATAAAGTCACCCAGTAGATGAGCACCGACCAGGGCAGACTGCAGAGCACAGCTAATAAAGTCACTCAGTAGACCAGCACCGACCAGGGCAGACTGCGGGGCACAGCTAATAAAGTCACCAAGTAGACCAGCACCGACCAGGGCAGACTACGGGGCACAGCTAATAAAGTCGCCTAGTAGACAAGCACCAACCAGGGCAGACTGCAGGGCACAGCTAATAAAGTCGCCTAGTAGACCAGCACCAACCAGGGCAGACTGCAGGGCACAGCTAATAGAGTCACCTAGTAGACCACCACCAACCAGGGCAGACAACAGGGCACAGCCTATAAAGGCACCCAGTAGATCAGCAGCAAGGAGGGCAAAGTGCAGGGCACAGGCAATAAAGGCACACAGTATATAATCACCAACCAGGGCAGACTACAGGGCACAGCTAATAAAGCCACCTAGTAGACCAGCACCAACCAGGGCAGACTACAGGGCACAGCTAATAAGGTCACCTAGTAGACCAACACCAACCAGGGCAGACTGCAGGGCACAGCTAATAAAGTCACCTAGTAGACCAGCACCAACCAGGGCAGACTACAGGGCACAGCTAATAAAGGCACCCAGTAGATCAGCAGCAAGGAGGGCAAAGTGCAGGGCACATCCAATAAAGGCACACAGTATATAATCACACACCAGGGCAGACTACAGGGCACAGCTAATAAAGTCACCCAGTAGATCAGCAGCAAGGAGGGCAAAGTTCAGGGCACAGCCAATAAAGGCACGCAGTAGATCAGCACCAACCAGGGCACACTGCCGAGCACAGCTAATAAAGACACCCAGTAGATCAGCACCACCCAACACAGACTGCAGGGCACAGCTAATAAAGTCACCCAGTAGATCAGCACCAACCTGGGCAGACTGCAGGGCACAGCTAATAAAGTCAACTAGTAGACCAGCACCAACCAGGGCAGGCTGTAGGGCACAGCTAATAAAGTCACCTAGTAGACCAGCGCCAACCAGGACAGACTGCAGGGCAGAGCTAATAATGGTACCCAGTAGATCAACACCAACCAGGGCAGACTACAGGGCACAGCTAATAAAGTCACATAGTAGACCAGCACCAACCAGGGCAGACTGCTGTGCACAGCTAATAAAGTCACCCAGTAGACCAGCACCAACCAGGGTAGACTACAGGGCACAGCTAATAAAGTCACCTAGTAGACCAGCACCAACCACGGCAGACTACAGGGCACAGCTAATAAAGTCGCCTAGTAGACCAGCACCAACCAGGGCAGACTGCAGTGCACAGCTAATAATGGCACCCAGTAGATCAGCACCAACCAGGGCAGACTGCAGTGCACAGCTAATAAAGTCACCCAGTAGACCAGCACCAACCAGGGCAGACTGCAGTGCGCAGCTACTAAAGTCACCTAGTAGATCAGCACCAACCAGGGTAGACTACAGGGTGAAGCTAATAAAGTCACCTAGTAGACCAGCACCAACCAGGGCAGACTGCAGGGCACAGCTAATAAAGTCAGCTAGTAGACCAGCACCGACCAGGGCATACTGCAGGGCACAGCTAATAAAGTCACCCAGTAGATCAGCACCGACCAGGGCAGACTGCAGAGCACAGCTAATAAAGTCACTCAGTAGACCAGCACCGACCAGGGCAGACTGCGGGGCACAGCTAATAAAGTCACCAAGTAGACCAGCACCGACCAGGGCAGACTACGGGGCACAGCTAATAAAGTCGCCTAGTAGACAAGCACCAACCAGGGCAGACTGCAGGGCACAGCTAATAAAGTCGCCTAGTAGACCAGCACCAACCAGGGCAGACTACAGAGCACAGCCAATAAAGGCACCCAGTAGATCAGCAGCAAGGAGGGCAAAGTGCAGGGCACAGGCAATAAAGGCACACAGTATATAATCACCAACCAGGGCAGACTACAGGGCAGAGCTAATAAAGCCACCTAGTAGACCAGCAGCAACCAGGACAGACTGCAGGGCACAGCTAATAAAGTCACCTAGTAGACCAGCACCAACCAGGGCAGACTACAGGGCACAGCTAATAAGGACACCTAGTAGACCAACACCAACCAGGGCAGACTGCAGGGCACAGCTAATAAAGTCACCTAGTAGACCAGCACCAACCAGGGCAGACTACAGGGCACAGCTAATAAAGGCACCCAGTAGATCAGCAGCAAGGAGGGCAAAGTGCAGGGCACATCCAATAAAGGCACACAGTATATAATCACACACCAGGGCAGACTACAGGGCACAGCTAATAAAGTCACCCAGTAGATCAGCAGCAAGGAGGGCAAAGTTCAGGGCACAGCCAATAAAGGCACGCAGTAGATCAGCACCAACCAGGGCACACTGCCGAGCACAGCTAATGAAGACACCCAGTAGATCAGCACCACCCAACACAGACTGCAGGGCAAAGCTAATAAAGTCACCCAGTAGATCAGCGCCAACCTGGGCAGACTGCAGGGCACAGCTAATAAAGTCACCTAGTAGACCAGCACCAACCAGGGCAGGCTGTAGGGCACAGCTAATAAAGTCACCTAGTAGACCAGCGCCAACCAGGGCAGACTGCAGGGCAGAGCTAATAATGGTACCCAGTAGATCAGCACCAACCAGGGCAGACTACAGGGCACAGCTAATAAAGTCACCTAGTAGACCAGCACCAACCAGGGCAGACTGCTGTGCACAGCTAATAAAGTCACCCAGTAGACCAGCACCAACCAGGGTAGACTACAGGGCACAGCTAATAAAGTCACCTAGTAGACCAGCACCAACCACGGCAGACTACAGGGCACAGCTAATAAAGTCGCCTAGTAGACCAGCACCAACCAGGGCAGACTGCAGTGCACAGCTAATAATGGCACCCAGTAGATCAGCACCAACCAGGGCAGACTGCAGTGCACAGCTAATAAAGTCACCCAGTAGACCAGCACCAACCAGGGCAGACTGCAGTGCGCAGCTAATAAAGTCACCTAGTAGATCAGCACCAACCAGGGTAGACTACAGGGTGAAGCTAATAAAGTCACCTAGTAGACCAGCACCAACCAGGGCAGACTGCAGGGCACAGCTAATAAAGTCACCTAGTAGACCAGCACCAACCAGGGCAGACTGCAGGGCACAGCTAATAATGGCACCGAGTAGATAATCACAAACCAGGGCAGACTACAGGGCACAGCTAATAAAGTCACCTAGTAGACCAGCACCAACCAGGGCAGACTACAGAGCACAGCTAATAAAGTCACTCAGTAGATCAGCACCAACCAGGGCAGACTACAGGGCACAGCTAATAAAGGAACCCAGTAGATCAGCACCAACCAGGGAGGAGTGCAGGGCACAGCCAATAAAAGCACCCAGTAGATCAGCACCAACCAGGGAGGAGTGCAGGGCACAGCTAATAAAGTCACCCAGTAGATCAGCACCAACCAGGGCAAACTGCAGGGCACAGCTAATAAAGGCACCCAGTAGATCAGCACTAACCAGGGAGGAGTGCAGGGCACAGCTAATAAAGTCACGCAGTAGATCAGCACCAACCAGGGCAAACTGCAGGGCACAGCTAATCAAGGCTGTCCAGTAGATCAGCACCACCCAGGGAGGACTACATGGCACAGCTAATAAAGTCACCTAGTAGACCAGCACCAACCAGGGCAGACTACAGGGCACAGCTAATAAAGTCACCTAGTAGACCAGCACCAACCAGGGCAGACTGCAGTGCACAGCTAATAAAGTCACTCAGTAGATAAGCACCGACCAGGGCAGACTGCAGTGCACAGCTAATAAAGTCACTCAGTAGACCAGCACCGACCAGGGCAGACTGCAGTGCACAGCTAATAAAGGCACCCAGTAGATCAGCACCGACCAGGGCAGACTGCAGGGCACAGCTAATAAAGGCACGCAGTAGACCAGCACCGACCAGGGCATACTTCAGGGCACAGCTAATAAAGGCACGCAGTAGATCAGCACCGACCAGGGCAGAATGCAGGGCACAGCCAATAAAGGCACCCAGTAGACCAGCACCGACCAGGGCAGACTGCAGGGCACAGCCAATAAAGGCACCCAGTAGACCAGCACCGACCAGGGCAGACTGCAGGGCACAGCTCATAAAGGCACCCAGTAGATCAGCACCGACCAGGGCAGACTGCAGGGCACAACCAATAAAGTCACCCAGTAGATCAGCACCGACCAGGGGAGACTGCAGGGCACAGCCAATAAAGTCACCCAGTAGATCAGCACCGACCAGGGCAGACTCCAGGGCACAGCTAATAAAGGCACCCAGTAGATCAGCACCGACCAGGGCAGACTGCAGGGCACAGCTAATAAAGGCACCCAGTAGATCAGCACCGACCAGGGCAGACTGCAGGGCACAGCTAATAAAGGCACCCAGTAGATCAGCACCAACCAGGGCAGACTGCAGGGCACAGCTAATAAAGGCACCCAGTAGATCCGCACCAACCAGGGCAGACTGCAGGGCACAGCTAATAAAGGCACCCAGTAGACCAGCACCAACCAGGGCAGACTGCAGGGCGCAGCCAATAAAGGCACCCAGTAGACCAGCACCAACCAGGGCAGACTGCAGGGCGCAGCTAATAAAGTAGCCCAGTAGATCAGCACCAACCAGGGCAGAGTGCGGGGCGCAGCCAATAAAGGCGCCCAGTAGATCAGCACCAACCAGGGCAGAGTGCGGGGCGCAGCCAATAAAGTCACCCAGTAGACCAGCACCAACCAGGGCAGACTGCGGGGCGCAGCTAATAAAGGCGCCCAGTAGATCAGCACCAACCAGGGCAGAGTGCGGGGCGCAGCTAATAAAGGCGCCCAGTAGATCAGCACCGACCAGGGCAAGTGCGGGGCACAGCTAATAAAGTCACCCAGTAGACCAGCAGCAACCAGGGCAGACTGCGGGGCACAGCTAATAAAGGCACGCAGTAGATCAGCACCGACCAGGGCAGACTGCGGGGCACAGCTAATAAATTCACCTAGTAGATCAGCACCGACCAGGGCAGACTGCGGGGCACAGCTAATAAAGTCACCTAGTAGACCAGCACCGACCAGGGCATACTGCAGGGCACAGCTAATAAAGTCACCCAGTAGATCAGCACCGACCAGGGCAGACTGCAGAGCCCAGCTAATAAAGTCACTCAGTAGACCAGCACCGACCAGGGCAGACTGCGGGGCACAGCTAATAAAGTCACCAAGTAGACCAGCACCGACCAGGGCAGACTACGGGGCACAGCTAATAAAGTCGCCTAGTAGACAAGCACCAACCAGGGCAGACTGCAGGGCACAGCTAATAAAGTCGCCTAGTAGACCAGCACCAACCAGGGCAGACTGCAGGGCACAGCTAATAGAGTCACCTAGTAGACCACCACCAACCAGGGCAGACTACAGGGCACAGCCTATAAAGGCACCCAGTAGATCAGCAGCAAGGAGGGCAAAGTGCAGGGCACAGGCAATAAAGGCACACAGTATATAATCACCAACCAGGGCAGACTACAGGGCACAGCTAATAAAGCCACCTAGTAGACCAGCACCAACCAGGGCAGACTACAGGGCACAGCTAATAAGGTCACCTAGTAGACCAACACCAACCAGGGCAGACTGCAGGGCACAGCTAATAAAGTCACCTAGTAGACCAGCACCAACCAGGGCAGACTACAGGGCACAGCTAATAAAGGCACCCAGTAGATCAGCAGCAAGGAGGGCAAAGTGCAGGGCACATCCAATAAAGGCACACAGTATATAATCACACACCAGGGCAGACTACAGGGCACAGCTAATAAAGTCACCCAGTAGATCAGCAGCAAGGAGGGCAAAGTTCAGGGCACAGCCAATAAAGGCACGCAGTAGATCAGCACCAACCAGGGCACACTGCCGAGCACAGCTAATAAAGACACCCAGTAGATCAGCACCACCCAACACAGACTGCAGGGCACAGCTAATAAAGTCACCCAGTAGATCAGCACCAACCTGGGCAGACTGCAGAGCACAGCTAATAAAGTCAACTAGTAGACCAGCACCAACCAGGGCAGGCTGTAGGGCACAGCTAATAAAGTCACCTAGTAGACCAGCGCCAACCAGGGCAGACTGCAGGGCAGAGCTAATAATGGTACCCAGTAGATCAACACCAACCAGGGCAGACTACAGGGCACAGCTAATAAAGTCACATAGTAGACCAGCACCAACCAGGGCAGACTGCTGTGCACAGCTAATAAAGTCACCCAGTAGACCAGCACCAACCAGGGTAGACTACAGGGCACAGCTAATAAAGTCACCTAGTAGACCAGCACCAACCACGGCAGACTACAGGGCACAGCTAATAAAGTCGCCTAGTAGACCAGCACCAACCAGGGCAGACTGCAGTGCACAGCTAATAATGGCACCCAGTAGATCAGCACCAACCAGGGCAGACTGCAGTGCACAGCTAATAAAGTCACCCAGTAGACCAGCACCAACCAGGGCAGACTGCAGTGCGCAGCTACTAAAGTCACCTAGTAGATCAGCACCAACCAGGGTAGACTACAGGGTGAAGCTAATAAAGTCACCTAGTAGACCAGCACCAACCAGGGCAGACTGCAGGGCACAGCTAATAAAGTCACCTAGTAGACCAGCACCGACCAGGGCATACTGCAGGGCACAGCTAATAAAGTCACCCAGTAGATCAGCACCGACCAGGGCAGACTGCAGAGCACAGCTAATAAAGTCACTCAGTAGACCAGCACCGACCAGGGCAGACTGCGGGGCACAGCTAATAAAGTCACCAAGTAGACCAGCACCGACCAGGGCAGACTACGGGGCACAGCTAATAAAGCCGCCTAGTAGACAAGCACCAACCAGGGCAGACTGCAGGGCACAGCTAATAAAGTCGCCTAGTAGACCAGCACCAACCAGGGCAGACTGCAGGGCACAGCTATTAAAGTCACCTAGTAGACCAGCACCAACCAGGGCAGACTACAGAGCACAGCCAATAAAGGCACCCAGTAGATCAGCAGCAAGGAGGGCAAAGTGCAGGGCACAGGCAATAAAGGCACACAGTATATAATCACCAACCAGGGCAGACTACAGGGCACAGCTAATAAAGCCACCTAGTAGACCAGCAGCAACCAGGACAGACTGCAGGGCACAGCTAATAAAGTCACCTAGTAGACCAGCACCAACCAGGGCAGACTACAGGGCACAGCTAATAAGGACACCTAGTAGACCAACACCAACCAGGGCAGACTGCAGGGCACAGCTAATAAAGTCACCTAGTAGACCAGCACCAACCAGGGCAGACTACAGGGCACAGCTAATAAAGGCACCCAGTAGATCAGCAGCAAGGAGGGCAAAGTGCAGGGCACATCCAATAAAGGCACACAGTATATAATCACACACCAGGGCAGACTACAGGGCACAGCTAATAAAGTCACCCAGTAGATCAGCAGCAAGGAGGGCAAAGTTCAGGGCACAGCCAATAAAGGCACGCAGTAGATCAGCACCAACCAGGGCACACTGCCGAGCACAGCTAATAAAGACACCCAGTAGATCAGCACCACCCAACACAGACTGCAGGGCACAGCTAATAAAGTCACCCAGTAGATCAGCGCCAACCTGGGCAGACTGCAGGGCACAGCTAATAAAGTCACCTAGTAGACCAGCACCAACCAGGGCAGGCTGTAGGGCACAGCTAATAAAGTCACCTAGTAGACCAGCGCCAACCAGGGCAGACTGCAGGGCAGAGCTAATAATGGTACCCAGTAGATCAGCACCAACCAGGGCAGACTACAGGGCACAGCTAATAAAGTCACCTAGTAGACCAGCACCATCCAGGGCAGACTGCTGTGCACAGCTAATAAAGTCACCCAGTAGACCAGCACCAACCAGGGTAGACTACAGGGCACAGCTAATAAAGTCACCTAGTAGACCAGCACCAACCACGGCAGACTACAGGGCACAGCTAATAAAGTCGCCTAGTAGACCAGCACCAACCAGGGCAGACTGCAGTGCACAGCTAATAATGGCACCCAGTAGATCAGCACCAACCAGGGCAGACTGCAGTTCACAGCTAATAAAGTCACCCAGTAGACCAGCACCAACCAGGGCAGACTGCAGTGCGCAGCTAATAAAGTCACCTAGTAGATCAGCACCAACCAGGGTAGACTACAGGGTGAAGCTAATAAAGTCACCTAGTAGACCAGCACCAACCAGGGCAGACTGCAGGGCACAGCTAATAAAGTCGCCTAGTAGACCAGCACCAACCAGGGCAGACTGCAGGGCACAGCTAATAATGGCACCGAGTAGATAATCACAAACCAGGGCAGACTACAGGGCACAGCTAATAAAGTCACCTAGTAGACCAGCACCAACCAGGGCAGACTACAGAGCACAGCTAATAAAGTCACTCAGTAGATCAGCACCAACCAGGGCAGACTACAGGGCACAGCTAATAAAGGAACCCAGTAGATCAGCACCAACCAGGGAGGAGTGCAGGGCACAGCCAATAAAAGCACCCAGTAGATCAGCACCAACCAGGGAGGAGTGCAGGGCACAGCTAATAAAGTCACCTAGTAGACCAGCACCAACCAGGGCAGACTACAGGGCACAGCTAATAAGGACACCTAGTAGACCAACACCAACCAGGGCAGACTGCAGGGCACAGCTAATAAAGTCACCTAGTAGACCAGCACCAACCAGGGCAGACTACAGGGCACAGCTAATAAAGGCACCCAGTAGATCAGCAGCAAGGAGGGCAAAGTGCAGGGCACATCCAATAAAGGCACACAGTATATAATCACACACCAGGGCAGACTACAGGGCACAGCTAATAAAGTCACCCAGTAGATCAGCAGCAAGGAGGGCAAAGTTCAGGGCACAGCCAATAAAGGCACGCAGTAGATCAGCACCAACCAGGGCACACTGCCGAGCACAGCTAATAAAGACACCCAGTAGATCAGCACCACCCAACACAGACTGCAGGGCACAGCTAATAAAGTCACCCAGTAGATCAGCGCCAACCTGGGCAGACTGCAGGGCACAGCTAATAAAGTCACCTAGTAGACCAGCACCAACCAGGGCAGGCT
This sequence comes from Ambystoma mexicanum, assembly GCF_040938575.1. NCBI lineage: Eukaryota > Metazoa > Chordata > Amphibia > Caudata > Ambystomatidae > Ambystoma > Ambystoma mexicanum. The sequence continues at coordinate 1,571,292,863 of NC_090932.1, forward strand.
GTAGGGCACAGCTAATAAAGTCGCCTAGTAGACCAGCACCAACCAGGGCAGACTGCAGTGCACAGCTAATAATGGCACCCAGTAGATCAGCACCAACCAGGGCATACTGCAGTGCACAGCAAATAAAGTCACCCAGTAGACCAGCACCAACCAGGGCAGACTGCAGTGCGCAGCTACTAAAGTCACCTAGTAGATCAGCACCAACCAGGGTAGACTACAGGGTGAAGCTAATAAAGTCACCTAGTAGATCAGCACCAACCAGGGCAGACTGCAGGGCACAGCTAATAAAGTCACCTAGTAGACCAGCACCGACCAGGGCATACTGCAGGGCACAGCTAATAAAGTCACCCAGTAGATCAGCACCGACCAGGGCAGACTGCAGAGCACAGCTAATAAAGTCACTCAGTAGACCAGCACCGACCAGGGCAGACTGCGGGGCACAGCTAATAAAGTCACCAAGTAGACCAGCACCGACCAGGGCAGACTACGGGGCACAGCTAATAAAGCCGCCTAGTAGACAAGCACCAACCAGGGCAGACTGCAGGGCACAGCTAATAAATTCGCCTAGTAGACCAGCACCAACCAGGGCAGACTGCAGGGCACAGCTAATAAAGTCACCTAGTAGACCAGCACCAACCAGGGCAGACTACAGAGCACAGCCAATAAAGGCACCCAGTAGATCAGCAGCAAGGAGGGCAAAGTGCAGGGCACAGGCAATAAAGGCACACAGTATATAATCACCAACCAGGGCAGACTACAGGGCACAGCTAATAAAGCCACCTAGTAGACCAGCAGCAACCAGGACAGACTGCAGGGCACAGCTAATAAAGTCACCTAGTAGACCAGCACCGAGCAGGGCATACTGCAGGGCACAGCTAATAAAGTCACCCAGTAGATCAGCACCGACCAGGGCAGACTGCAGAGCACAGCTAATAAAGTCACTCAGTAGACCAGCACCGACCAGGGCAGACTGCGGGGCACAGCTAATAAAGTCACCAAGTAGACCAGCACCGACCAGGGCAGACTACGGGGCACAGCTAATAAAGTCGCCTAGTAGACAAGCACCAACCAGGGCAGACTGCAGGGCACAGCTAATAAAGTCGCCTAGTAGACCAGCACCAACCAGGGCAGACTGCAGGGCACAGCTAATAAAGTCACCAAGTAGACCACCACCAACCAGGGCAGACTACAGGGCACAGCCTATAAAGGCACCCAGTAGATCAGCAGCAAGGAGGGCAAAGTGCAGGGCACAGGCAATAAAGGCACACAGTATATAATCACCAACCAGGGCAGACTACAGGGCACAGCTAATAAAGCCACCTAGTAGACCAGCACCAACCAGGGCAGACTACAGGGCACAGCTAATAAGGTCACCTAGTAGACCAACACCAACCAGGGCAGACTGCAGGGCACAGCTAATAAAGTCACCTAGTAGACCAGCACCAACCAGGGCAGACTACAGGGCACAGCTAATAAAGGCACCCAGTAGATCAGCAGCAAGGAGGGCAAAGTGCAGGGCACATCCAATAAAGGCACACAGTATATAATCACACACCAGGGCAGACTACAGGGCACAGCTAATATAGTCACCCAGTAGATCAGCAGCAAGGAGGGCAAAGTTCAGGGCACAGCCAATAAAGGCACGCAGTAGATCAGCACCAACCAGGGCACACTGCCGAGCACAGCTAATAAAGACACCCAGTAGATCAGCACCACCCAACACAGACTGCAGGGCACAGCTAATAAAGTCACCCAGTAGATCAGCACCAACCTGGGCAGACTGCAGGGCACAGCTAATAAAGTCAACTAGTAGACCAGCACCAACCAGGGCAGGCTGTAGGGCACAGCTAATAAAGTCACCTAGTAGACCAGCGCCAACCAGGGCAGACTGCAGGGCAGAGCTAATAATGGTACCCAGTAGATCAACACCAACCAGGGCAGACTACAGGGCACAGCTAATAAAGTCACATAGTAGACCAGCACCAACCAGGGCAGACTGCTGTGCACAGCTAATAAAGTCACCCAGTAGACCAGCACCAACCAGGGTAGACTACAGGGCACAGCTAATAAAGTCACCTAGTAGACCAGCACCAACCACGGCAGACTACAGGGCACAGCTAATAAAGTCGCCTAGTAGACCAGCACCAACCAGGGCAGACTGCAGTGCACAGCTAATAATGGCACCCAGTAGATCAGCACCAACCAGGGCAGACTGCAGTGCACAGCTAATAAAGTCACCCAGTAGACCAGCACCAACCAGGGCAGACTGCAGTGCGCAGCTACTAAAGTCACCTAGTACATCAGCACCAACCAGGGTAGACTACAGGGTGAAGCTAATAAAGTCACCTAGTAGACCGCACCAACCAGGGCAGACTGCAGGGCACAGCTAATAAAGTCACCTAGTAGACCAGCACCGACCAGGGCATACTGCAGGGCACAGCTAATAAAGTCACCCAGTAGATCAGCACCGACCAGGGCAGACTGCAGAGCACAGCTAATAAAGTCACTCAGTAGACCAGCACCGACCAGGGCAGACTGCGGGGCACAGCTAATAAAGTCACCAAGTAGACCAGCACCGACCAGGGCAGACTACGGGGCACAGCTAATAAAGTCGCCTAGTAGACAAGCACCAACCAGGGCAGACTGCAGGGCACAGCTAATAAAGTCGCCTAGTAGACCAGCACCAACCAGGGCAGACTGCAGGGCACAGCTAATAAAGTCACCTAGTAGACCAGCACCAACCAGGGCAGACTACAGAGCACAGCCAATAAAGGCACCCAGTAGATCAGCAGCAAGGAGGGCAAAGTGCAGGGCACAGGCAATAAAGGCACACAGTATATAATCACCAACCAGGGCAGACTACAGGGCACAGCTAATAAAGTCACCTAGTAGACAAGCACCAACCAGGGCAGACTACAGGGCACAGCTAATAAGGACACCTAGTAGACCAACACCAACCAGGGCAGACTGCAGGGCACAGCTAATAAAGTCACCTAGTAGACCAGCACCAACCAGGGCAGACTACAGGGCACAGCTAATAAAGGCACCCAGTAGATCAGCAGCAAGGAGGGCAAAGTGCAGGGCACATCCAATAAAGGCACACAGTATATAATCACACACCAGGGCAGACTACAGGGCACAGCTAATAAAGTCACCCAGTAGATCAGCAGCAAGGAGGGCAAAGTTCAGGGCACAGCCAATAAAGGCACGCAGTAGATCAGCACCAACCAGGGCACACTGCCGAGCACAGCTAATAAAGACACCCAGTAGATCAGCACCACCCAACACAGACTGCAGGGCACAGCTAATAAAGTCACCCAGTAGATCAGCGCCAACCTGGGCAGACTGCAGGGCACAGCTAATAAAGTCACCTAGTAGACCAGCACCAACCAGGGCAGGCTGTAGGGCACAGCTACTAAAGTCACCTAGTAGACCAGCGCCAACCAGGGCAGACTGCAGGGCAGAGCTAATAATGGTACCCAGTAGATCAGCACCAACCAGGGCAGACTACAGGGCACAGCTAATAAAGTCACCTAGTAGACCAGCACCAACCAGGGCAGACTGCTGTGCACAGCTAATAAAGTCACCCAGTAGACCAGCACCAACCAGGGTAGACTACAGGGCACAGCTAATAAAGTCACCTAGTAGACCAGCACCAACCACGGCAGACTACAGGGCACAGCTAATAAAGTCGCCTAGTAGACCAGCACCAACCAGGGCAGACTGCAGTGCACAGCTAATAATGGCACCCAGTAGATCAGCACCAACCAGGGCAGACTGCAGTGCACAGCTAATAAAGTCACCCAGTAGACCAGCACCAACCAGGGCAGACTGCAGTGCGCAGCTAATAAAGTCACCTAGTAGATCAGCACCAACCAGGGTAGACTACAGGGTGAAGCTAATAAAGTCACCTAGTAGACCAGCACCAACCAGGGCAGACTGCAGGGCACAGCTAATAAAGTCACCTAGTAGACCAGCACCAACCAGGGCAGACTGCAGGGCACAGCTAATAATGGCACCGAGTAGATAATCACAAACCAGGGCAGACTACAGGGCACAGCTAATAAAGTCACCTAGTAGACCAGCACCAACCAGGGCAGACTACAGAGCACAGCTAATAAAGTCACTCAGTAGATCAGCACCAACCAGGGCAGACTACAGGGCACAGCTAATAAAGGAACCCAGTAGATCAGCACCAACCAGGGAGGAGTGCAGGGCACAGCCAATAAAAGCACCCAGTAGATCAGCACCAACCAGGGAGGAGTGCAGGGCACAGCTAATAAAGTCACCCAGTAGATCAGCACCAACCAGGGCAAACTGCAGGGCACAGCTAATAAAGGCACCCAGTAGATCAGCACTAACCAGGGAGGAGTGCAGGGCACAGCTAATAAAGTCACGCAGTAGATCAGCACCAACCAGGGCAAACTGCAGGGCACAGCTAATCAAGGCTGTCCAGTAGATCAGCACCACCCAGGGAGGACTACATGGCACAGCTAATAAAGTCACCTAGTAGACCAGCACCAACCAGGGCAGACTACAGGGCACAGCTAATAAAGTCACCTAGTAGACCAGCACCAACCAGGGCAGACTGCAGTGCACAGCTAATAAAGTCACTCAGTAGATAAGCACCGACCAGGGCAGTCTGCAGTGCACAGCTAATAAAGTCACTCAGTAGACCAGCACCGACCAGGGCAGACTGCAGTGCACAGCTAATAAAGGCACCCAGTAGATCAGCACCGACCAGGGCAGACTGCAGGGCACAGCTAATAAAGGCACGCAGTAGACCAGCACCGACCAGGGCATACTTCAGGGCACAGCTAATAAAGGCACGCAGTAGATCAGCACCGACCAGGGCAGAATGCAGGGCACAGCCAATAAAGGCACCCAGTAGACCAGCACCGACCAGGGCAGACTGCAGGGCACAGCCAATAAAGGCACCCAGTAGACCAGCACCGACCAGGGCAGACTGCAGGGCACAGCTAATAAAGGCACCCAGTAGATCAGCACCGACCAGGGCAGACTGCAGGGCACAACCAATAAAGTCACCCAGTAGATCAGCACCGACCAGGGCAGACTCCAGGGCACAGCTAATAAAGGCACCCAGTAGATCAGCACCGACCAGGGCAGACTGCAGGGCACAGCTAATAAAGGCACCCAGTAGATCAGCACCGACCAGGGCAGACTGCAGGGCACAGCTAATAAAGGCACCCAGTAGATCAGCACCAACCAGGGCAGACTGCAGGGCACAGCTAATAAAGGCACCCAGTAGATCCGCGCCAACCAGGGCAGACTGCAGGGCACAGCTAATAAAGGCACCCAGTAGACCAGCACCAACCAGGGCAGACTGCAGGGCGCAGCCAATAAAGGCACCCAGTAGACCAGCACCAACCAGGGCAGACTGCAGGGCGCAGCTAATAAAGTCGCCCAGTAGATCAGCACCAACCAGGGCAGAGTGCGGGGCGCAGCCAATAAAGCCGCCCAGTAGATCAGCACCAACCAGGGCAGAGTGCGGGGCGCAGCCAATAAAGTCACCCAGTAGACCAGCACCAACCAGGGCAGACTGCGGGGCGCAGCTAATAAAGGCGCCCAGTAGATCAGCACCAACCAGGGCAGAGTGCGGGGCGCAGCTAATAAAGGCGCCCAGTAGATCAGCACCGACCAGGGCAAGTGCGGGGCACAGCTAATAAAGTCACCCAGTAGACCAGCAGCAACCAGGGCAGACTGCGGGGCACAGCTAATAAAGGCACGCAGTAGATCAGCACCGACCAGGGCAGACTGCGGGGCACAGCTAATAAATTCACCTAGTAGATCAGCACCGACCAGGGCAGACTGCGGGGCACAGCTAATAAAGTCACCTAGTAGACCAGCACCGACCAGGGCATACTGCAGGGCACAGCTAATAAAGTCACCCAGTAGATGAGCACCGACCAGGGCAGACTGCAGAGCACAGCTAATAAAGTCACTCAGTAGACCAGCACCGACCAGGGCAGACTGCGGGGCACAGCTAATAAAGTCACCAAGTAGACCAGCACCGACCAGGGCAGACTACGGGGCACAGCTAATAAAGTCGCCTAGTAGACAAGCACCAACCAGGGCAGACTGCAGGGCACAGCTAATAAAGTCGCCTAGTAGACCAGCACCAACCAGGGCAGACTGCAGGGCACAGCTAATAGAGTCACCTAGTAGACCACCACCAACCAGGGCAGACTACAGGGCACAGCCTATAAAGGCACCCAGTAGATCAGCAGCAAGGAGGGCAAAGTGCAGGGCACAGGCAATAAAGGCACACAGTATATAATCACCAACCAGGGCAGACTACAGGGCACAGCTAATAAAGCCACCTAGTAGACCAGCACCAACCAGGGCAGACTACAGGGCACAGCTAATAAGGTCACCTAGTAGACCAACACCAACCAGGGCAGACTGCAGGGCACAGCTAATAAAGTCACCTAGTAGACCAGCACCAACCAGGGCAGACTACAGGGCACAGCTAATAAAGGCACCCAGTAGATCAGCAGCAAGGAGGGCAAAGTGCAGGGCACATCCAATAAAGGCACACAGTATATAATCACACACCAGGGCAGACTACAGGGCACAGCTAATAAAGTCACCCAGTAGATCAGCAGCAAGGAGGGCAAAGTTCAGGGCACAGCCAATAAAGGCACGCAGTAGATCAGCACCAACCAGGGCACACTGCCGAGCACAGCTAATAAAGACACCCAGTAGATCAGCACCACCCAACACAGACTGCAGGGCACAGCTAATAAAGTCACCCAGTAGATCAGCACCAACCTGGGCAGACTGCAGGGCACAGCTAATAAAGTCAACTAGTAGACCAGCACCAACCAGGGCAGGCTGTAGGGCACAGCTAATAAAGTCACCTAGTAGACCAGCGCCAACCAGGGCAGACTGCAGGGCAGAGCTAATAATGGTACCCAGTAGATCAACACCAACCAGGGCAGACTACAGGGCACAGCTAATAAAGTCACATAGTAGACCAGCACCAACCAGGGCAGACTGCTGTGCACAGCTAATAAAGTCACCCAGTAGACCAGCACCAACCAGGGTAGACTACAGGGCACAGCTAATAAAGTCACCTAGTAGACCAGCACCAACCACGGCAGACTACAGGGCACAGCTAATAAAGTCGCCTAGTAGACCAGCACCAACCAGGGCAGACTGCAGTGCACAGCTAATAATGGCACCCAGTAGATCAGCACCAACCAGGGCAGACTGCAGTGCACAGCTAATAAAGTCACCCAGTAGACCAGCACCAACCAGGGCAGACTGCAGTGCGCAGCTACTAAAGTCACCTAGTAGATCAGCACCAACCAGGGTAGACTACAGGGTGAAGCTAATAAAGTCACCTAGTAGACCAGCACCAACCAGGGCAGACTGCAGGGCACAGCTAATAAAGTCAGCTAGTAGACCAGCACCGACCAGGGCATACTGCAGGGCACAGCTAATAAAGTCACCCAGTAGATCAGCACCGACCAGGGCAGACTGCAGAGCACAGCTAATAAAGTCACTCAGTAGACCAGCACCGACCAGGGCAGACTGCGGGGCACAGCTAATAAAGTCACCAAGTAGACCAGCACCGACCAGGGCAGACTACGGGGCACAGCTAATAAAGTCGCCTAGTAGACAAGCACCAACCAGGGCAGACTGCAGGGCACAGCTAATAAAGTCGCCTAGTAGACCAGCACCAACCAGGGCAGACTACAGAGCACAGCCAATAAAGGCACCCAGTAGATCAGCAGCAAGGAGGGCAAAGTGCAGGGCACAGGCAATAAAGGCACACAGTATATAATCACCAACCAGGGCAGACTACAGGGCAGAGCTAATAAAGCCACCTAGTAGACCAGCAGCAACCAGGACAGACTGCAGGGCACAGCTAATAAAGTCACCTAGTAGACCAGCACCAACCAGGGCAGACTACAGGGCACAGCTAATAAGGACACCTAGTAGACCAACACCAACCAGGGCAGACTGCAGGGCACAGCTAATAAAGTCACCTAGTAGACCAGCACCAACCAGGGCAGACTACAGGGCACAGCTAATAAAGGCACCCAGTAGATCAGCAGCAAGGAGGGCAAAGTGCAGGGCACATCCAATAAAGGCACACAGTATATAATCACACACCAGGGCAGACTACAGGGCACAGCTAATAAAGTCACCCAGTAGATCAGCAGCAAGGAGGGCAAAGTTCAGGGCACAGCCAATAAAGGCACGCAGTAGATCAGCACCAACCAGGGCACACTGCCGAGCACAGCTAATGAAGACACCCAGTAGATCAGCACCACCCAACACAGACTGCAGGGCAAAGCTAATAAAGTCACCCAGTAGATCAGCGCCAACCTGGGCAGACTGCAGGGCACAGCTAATAAAGTCACCTAGTAGACCAGCACCAACCAGGGCAGGCTGTAGGGCACAGCTAATAAAGTCACCTAGTAGACCAGCGCCAACCAGGGCAGACTGCAGGGCAGAGCTAATAATGGTACCCAGTAGATCAGCACCAACCAGGGCAGACTACAGGGCACAGCTAATAAAGTCACCTAGTAGACCAGCACCAACCAGGGCAGACTGCTGTGCACAGCTAATAAAGTCACCCAGTAGACCAGCACCAACCAGGGTAGACTACAGGGCACAGCTAATAAAGTCACCTAGTAGACCAGCACCAACCACGGCAGACTACAGGGCACAGCTAATAAAGTCGCCTAGTAGACCAGCACCAACCAGGGCAGACTGCAGTGCACAGCTAATAATGGCACCCAGTAGATCAGCACCAACCAGGGCAGACTGCAGTGCACAGCTAATAAAGTCACCCAGTAGACCAGCACCAACCAGGGCAGACTGCAGTGCGCAGCTAATAAAGTCACCTAGTAGATCAGCACCAACCAGGGTAGACTACAGGGTGAAGCTAATAAAGTCACCTAGTAGACCAGCACCAACCAGGGCAGACTGCAGGGCACAGCTAATAAAGTCACCTAGTAGACCAGCACCAACCAGGGCAGACTGCAGGGCACAGCTAATAATGGCACAGAGTAGATAATCACAAACCAGGGCAGACTACAGGGCACAGCTAATAAAGTCACCTAGTAGACCAGCACCAACCAGGGCAGACTACAGAGCACAGCTAATAAAGTCACTCAGTAGATCAGCACCAACCAGGGCAGACTACAGGGCACAGCTAATAAAGGAACCCAGTAGATCAGCACCAACCAGGGAGGAGTGCAGGGCACAGCCAATAAAAGCACCCAGTAGATCAGCACCAACCAGGGAGGAGTGCAGGGCACAGCTAATAAAGTCACCCAGTAGATCAGCACCAACCAGGGCAAACTGCAGGGCACAGCTAATAAAGGCACCCAGTAGATCAGCACTAACCAGGGAGGAGTGCAGGGCACAGCTAATAAAGTCACGCAGTAGATCAGCACCAACCAGGGCAAACTGCAGGGCACAGCTAATCAAGGCTGTCCAGTAGATCAGCACCACCCAGGGAGGACTACATGGCACAGCTAATAAAGTCACCTAGTAGACCAGCACCAACCAGGGCAGACTACAGGGCACAGCTAATAAAGTCACCTAGTAGACCAGCACCAACCAGGGCAGACTGCAGTGCACAGCTAATAAAGTCACTCAGTAGATAAGCACCGACCAGGGCAGACTGCAGTGCACAGCTAATAAAGTCACTCAGTAGACCAGCACCGACCAGGGCAGACTGCAGTGCACAGCTAATAAAGGCACCCAGTAGATCAGCACCGACCAGGGCAGACTGCAGGGCACAGCTAATAAAGGCACGCAGTAGACCAGCACCGACCAGGGCATACTTCAGGGCACAGCTAATAAAGGCACGCAGTAGATCAGCACCGACCAGGGCAGAATGCAGGGCACAGCCAATAAAGGCACCCAGTAGACCAGCACCGACCAGGGCAGACTGCAGGGCACAGCCAATAAAGGCACCCAGTAGACCAGCACCGACCAGGGCAGACTGCAGGGCACAGCTCATAAAGGCACCCAGTAGATCAGCACCGACCAGGGCAGACTGCAGGGCACAACCAATAAAGTCACCCAGTAGATCAGCACCGACCAGGGGAGACTGCAGGGCACAGCCAATAAAGTCACCCAGTAGATCAGCACCGACCAGGGCAGACTCCAGGGCACAGCTAATAAAGGCACCCAGTAGATCAGCACCGACCAGGGCAGACTGCAGGGCACAGCTAATAAAGGCACCCAGTAGATCAGCACCGACCAGGGCAGACTGCAGGGCACAGCTAATAAAGGCACCCAGTAGATCAGCACCAACCAGGGCAGACTGCAGGGCACAGCTAATAAAGGCACCCAGTAGATCCGCACCAACCAGGGCAGACTGCAGGGCACAGCTAATAAAGGCACCCAGTAGACCAGCACCAACCAGGGCAGACTGCAGGGCGCAGCCAATAAAGGCACCCAGTAGACCAGCACCAACCAGGGCAGACTGCAGGGCGCAGCTAATAAAGTCGCCCAGTAGATCAGCACCAACCAGGGCAGAGTGCGGGGCGCAGCCAATAAAGGCGCCCAGTAGATCAGCACCAACCAGGGCAGAGTGCGGGGCGCAGCCAATAAAGTCACCCAGTAGACCAGCACCAACCAGGGCAGACTGCGGGGCGCAGCTAATAAAGGCGCCCAGTAGATCAGCACCAACCAGGGCAGAGTGCGGGGCGCAGCTAATAAAGGCGCCCAGTAGATCAGCACCGACCAGGGCAAGTGCGGGGCACAGCTAATAAAGTCACCCAGTAGACCAGCAGCAACCAGGGCAGACTGCGGGGCACAGCTAATAAAGGCACGCAGTAGATCAGCACCGACCAGGGCAGACTGCGGGGCACAGCTAATAAATTCACCTAGTAGATCAGCACCGACCAGGGCAGACTGCGGGGCACAGCTAATAAAGTCACCTAGTAGACCAGCACCGACCAGGGCATACTGCAGGGCACAGCTAATAAAGTCACCCAGTAGATCAGCACCGACCAGGGCAGACTGCAGAGCCCAGCTAATAAAGTCACTCAGTAGACCAGCACCGACCAGGGCAGACTGCGGGGCACAGCTAATAAAGTCACCAAGTAGACCAGCACCGACCAGGGCAGACTACGGGGCACAGCTAATAAAGTCGCCTAGTAGACAAGCACCAACCAGGGCAGACTGCAGGGCACAGCTAATAAAGTCGCCTAGTAGACCAGCACCAACCAGGGCAGACTGCAGGGCACAGCTAATAGAGTCACCTAGTAGACCACCACCAACCAGGGCAGACTACAGGGCACAGCCTATAAAGGCACCCAGTAGATCAGCAGCAAGGAGGGCAAAGTGCAGGGCACAGGCAATAAAGGCACACAGTATATAATCACCAACCAGGGCAGACTACAGGGCACAGCTAATAAAGCCACCTAGTAGACCAGCACCAACCAGGGCAGACTACAGGGCACAGCTAATAAGGTCACCTAGTAGACCAACACCAACCAGGGCAGACTGCAGGGCACAGCTAATAAAGTCACCTAGTAGACCAGCACCAACCAGGGCAGACTACAGGGCACAGCTAATAAAGGCACCCAGTAGATCAGCAGCAAGGAGGGCAAAGTGCAGGGCACATCCAATAAAGGCACACAGTATATAATCACACACCAGGGCAGACTACAGGGCACAGCTAATAAAGTCACCCAGTAGATCAGCAGCAAGGAGGGCAAAGTTCAGGGCACAGCCAATAAAGGCACGCAGTAGATCAGCACCAACCAGGGCACACTGCCGAGCACAGCTAATAAAGACACCCAGTAGATCAGCACCACCCAACACAGACTGCAGGGCACAGCTAATAAAGTCACCCAGTAGATCAGCACCAACCTGGGCAGACTGCAGAGCACAGCTAATAAAGTCAACTAGTAGACCAGCACCAACCAGGGCAGGCTGTAGGGCACAGCTAATAAAGTCACCTAGTAGACCAGCGCCAACCAGGGCAGACTGCAGGGCAGAGCTAATAATGGTACCCAGTAGATCAACACCAACCAGGGCAGACTACAGGGCACAGCTAATAAAGTCACATAGTAGACCAGCACCAACCAGGGCAGACTGCTGTGCACAGCTAATAAAGTCACCCAGTAGACCAGCACCAACCAGGGTAGACTACAGGGCACAGCTAATAAAGTCACCTAGTAGACCAGCACCAACCACGGCAGACTACAGGGCACAGCTAATAAAGTCGCCTAGTAGACCAGCACCAACCAGGGCAGACTGCAGTGCACAGCTAATAATGGCACCCAGTAGATCAGCACCAACCAGGGCAGACTGCAGTGCACAGCTAATAAAGTCACCCAGTAGACCAGCACCAACCAGGGCAGACTGCAGTGCGCAGCTACTAAAGTCACCTAGTAGATCAGCACCAACCAGGGTAGACTACAGGGTGAAGCTAATAAAGTCACCTAGTAGACCAGCACCAACCAGGGCAGACTGCAGGGCACAGCTAATAAAGTCACCTAGTAGACCAGCACCGACCAGGGCATACTGCAGGGCACAGCTAATAAAGTCACCCAGTAGATCAGCACCGACCAGGGCAGACTGCAGAGCACAGCTAATAAAGTCACTCAGTAGACCAGCACCGACCAGGGCAGACTGCGGGGCACAGCTAATAAAGTCACCAAGTAGACCAGCACCGACCAGGGCAGACTACGGGGCACAGCTAATAAAGCCGCCTAGTAGACAAGCACCAACCAGGGCAGACTGCAGGGCACAGCTAATAAAGTCGCCTAGTAGACCAGCACCAACCAGGGCAGACTGCAGGGCACAGCTATTAAAGTCACCTAGTAGACCAGCACCAACCAGGGCAGACTACAGAGCACAGCCAATAAAGGCACCCAGTAGATCAGCAGCAAGGAGGGCAAAGTGCAGGGCACAGGCAATAAAGGCACACAGTATATAATCACCAACCAGGGCAGACTACAGGGCACAGCTAATAAAGCCACCTAGTAGACCAGCAGCAACCAGGACAGACTGCAGGGCACAGCTAATAAAGTCACCTAGTAGACCAGCACCAACCAGGGCAGACTACAGGGCACAGCTAATAAGGACACCTAGTAGACCAACACCAACCAGGGCAGACTGCAGGGCACAGCTAATAAAGTCACCTAGTAGACCAGCACCAACCAGGGCAGACTACAGGGCACAGCTAATAAAGGCACCCAGTAGATCAGCAGCAAGGAGGGCAAAGTGCAGGGCACATCCAATAAAGGCACACAGTATATAATCACACACCAGGGCAGACTACAGGGCACAGCTAATAAAGTCACCCAGTAGATCAGCAGCAAGGAGGGCAAAGTTCAGGGCACAGCCAATAAAGGCACGCAGTAGATCAGCACCAACCAGGGCACACTGCCGAGCACAGCTAATAAAGACACCCAGTAGATCAGCACCACCCAACACAGACTGCAGGGCACAGCTAATAAAGTCACCCAGTAGATCAGCGCCAACCTGGGCAGACTGCAGGGCACAGCTAATAAAGTCACCTAGTAGACCAGCACCAACCAGGGCAGGCTGTAGGGCACAGCTAATAAAGTCACCTAGTAGACCAGCGCCAACCAGGGCAGACTGCAGGGCAGAGCTAATAATGGTACCCAGTAGATCAGCACCAACCAGGGCAGACTACAGGGCACAGCTAATAAAGTCACCTAGTAGACCAGCACCATCCAGGGCAGACTGCTGTGCACAGCTAATAAAGTCACCCAGTAGACCAGCACCAACCAGGGTAGACTACAGGGCACAGCTAATAAAGTCACCTAGTAGACCAGCACCAACCACAGCAGACTACAGGGCACAGCTAATAAAGTCGCCTAGTAGACCAGCACCAACCAGGGCAGACTGCAGTGCACAGCTAATAATGGCACCCAGTAGATCAGCACCAACCAGGGCAGACTGCAGTTCACAGCTAATAAAGTCACCCAGTAGACCAGCACCAACCAGGGCAGACTGCAGTGCGCAGCTAATAAAGTCACCTAGTAGATCAGCACCAACCAGGGTAGACTACAGGGTGAAGCTAATAAAGTCACCTAGTAGACCAGCACCAACCAGGGCAGACTGCAGGGCACAGCTAATAAAGTCGCCTAGTAGACCAGCACCAACCAGGGCAGACTGCAGGGCACAGCTAATAATGGCACCGAGTAGATAATCACAAACCAGGGCAGACTACAGGGCACAGCTAATAAAGTCACCTAGTAGACCAGCACCAACCAGGGCAGACTACAGAGCACAGCTAATAAAGTCACTCAGTAGATCAGCACCAACCAGGGCAGACTACAGGGCACAGCTAATAAAGGAACCCAGTAGATCAGCACCAACCAGGGAGGAGTGCAGGGCACAGCCAATAAAAGCACCCAGTAGATCAGCACCAACCAGGGAGGAGTGCAGGGCACAGCTAATAAAGTCACCTAGTAGACCAGCACCAACCAGGGCAGACTACAGGGCACAGCTAATAAGGACACCTAGTAGACCAACACCAACCAGGGCAGACTGCAGGGCACAGCTAATAAAGTCACCTAGTAGACCAGCACCAACCAGGGCAGACTACAGGGCACAGCTAATAAAGGCACCCAGTAGATCAGCAGCAAGGAGGGCAAAGTGCAGGGCACATCCAATAAAGGCACACAGTATATAATCACACACCAGGGCAGACTACAGGGCACAGCTAATAAAGTCACCCAGTAGATCAGCAGCAAGGAGGGCAAAGTTCAGGGCACAGCCAATAAAGGCACGCAGTAGATCAGCACCAACCAGGGCACACTGCCGAGCACAGCTAATAAAGACACCCAGTAGATCAGCACCACCCAACACAGACTGCAGGGCACAGCTAATAAAGTCACCCAGTAGATCAGCGCCAACCTGGGCAGACTGCAGGGCACAGCTAATAAAGTCACCTAGTAGACCAGCACCAACCAGGGCAGGCTGTAGGGCACAGCTAATAAAGTCGCCTAGTAGACCAGCACCAACCAGGGCAGACTGCAGTGCACAGCTAATAATGGCACCCAGTAGATCAGCACCAACCAGGGCATACTGCAGTGCACAGCAAATAAAGTCACCCAGTAGACCAGCACCAACAAGGGCAGACTGCAGTGCGCAGCTACTAAAGTCACCTAGTAGATCAGCACCAACCAGGGTAGACTACAGGGTGAAGCTAATAAAGTCACCTAGTAGATCAGCACCAACCAGGGCAGACTGCAGGGCACAGCTAATAAAGTCACCTAGTAGACCAGCACCGACCAGGGCATACTGCAGGGCACAGCTAATAAAGTCACCCAGTAGATCAGCACCGACCAGGGCAGACTGCAGAGCACAGCTAATAAAGTCACTCAGTAGACCAGCACCGACCAGGGCAGACTGCGGGGCACAGCTAATAAAGTCACCAAGTAGACCAGCACCGACCAGGGCAGACTACGGGGCACAGCTAATAAAGCCGCCTAGTAGACAAGCACCAACCAGGGCAGACTGCAGGGCACAGCTAATAAATTCGCCTAGTAGACCAGCACCAACCAGGGCAGACTGCAGGGCACAGCTAATAAAGTCACCTAGTAGACCAGCACCAACCAGGGCAGACTACAGAGCACAGCCAATAAAGGCACCCAGTAGATCAGCAGCAAGGAGGGCAAAGTGCAGGGCACAGGCAATAAAGGCACACAGTATATAATCACCAACCAGGGCAGACTACAGGGCACAGCTAATAAAGCCACCTAGTAGACCAGCAGCAACCAGGACAGACTGCAGGGCACAGCTAATAAAGTCACCTAGTAGACCAGCACCAACCAGGGCAGACTACAGGGCACAGCTAATAAGGACACCTAGTAGACCAACACCAACCAGGGCAGACTGCAGGGCACAGCTAATAAAGTCACCTAGTAGACCAGCACCAACCAGGGCAGACTACAGGGCACAGCTAATAAAGGCACCCAGTAGATCAGCAGCAAGGAGGGCAAAGTGCAGGGCACATCCAATAAAGGCACACAGTATATAATCACACACCAGGGCAGACTACAGGGCACAGCTAATAAAGTCACCCAGTAGATCAGCAGCAAGGAGGGCAAAGTTCAGGGCACAGCCAATAAAGGCACGCAGTAGATCAGCACCAACCAGGGCACACTGCCGAGCACAGCTAATAAAGACACCCAGTAGATCAGCACCACCCAACACAGACTGCAGGGCACAGCTAATAAAGTCACCCAGTAGATCAGCGCCAACCTGGGCAGACTGCAGGGCACAGCTAATAAAGTCACCTAGTAGACCAGCACCAACCAGGGCAGGCTGTAGGGCACAGCTAATAAAGTCACCTAGTAGACCAGCGCCAACCAGGGCAGACTGCAGGGCAGAGCTAATAATGGTACCCAGTAGATCAGCACCAACCAGGGCAGACTACAGGGCACAGCTAATAAAGTCACCTAGTAGACCAGCACCATCCAGGGCAGACTGCTGTGCACAGCTAATAAAGTCACCCAGTAGACCAGCACCAACCAGGGTAGACTACAGGGCACAGCTAATAAAGTCACCTAGTAGACCAGCACCAACCACGGCAGACTACAGGGCACAGCTAATAAAGTCGCCTAGTAGACCAGCACCAACCAGGGCAGACTGCAGTGCACAGCTAATAATGGCACCCAGTAGTTCAGCACCAACCAGGGCAGACTGCAGTGCACAGCTAATAAAGTCACCCAGTAGACCAGCACCAACCAGGGCAGACTGCAGTGCGCAGCTAATAAAGTCACCTAGTAGATCAGCACCAACCAGGGTAGACTACAGGGTGAAGCTAATAAAGTCACCTAGTAGACCAGCACCAACCAGGGCAGACTGCAGGGCACAGCTAATAAAGTCACCTAGTAGACCAGCACCAACCAGGGCAGACTGCAGGGCACAGCTAATAATGGCACCGAGTAGATAATCACAAACCAGGGCAGACTACAGGGCACAGCTAATAAAGTCACCTAGTAGACCAGCACCAACCAGGGCAGACTACAGAGCACAGCTAATAAAGTCACTCAGTAGATCAGCACCAACCAGGGCAGACTACAGGGCACAGCTAATAAAGGAACCCAGTAGATCAGCACCAACCACGGAGGAGTGCAGGGCACAGCCAATAAAAGCACCCAGTAGATCAGCACCAACCAGGGAGGAGTGCAGGGCACAGCTAATAAAGTCACCCAGTAGATCAGCACCAACCAGGGCAAACTGCAGGGCACAGCTAATAAAGGCACCCAGTAGATCAGCACTAACCAGGGAGGAGTGCAGGGCACAGCTAATAAAGTCACGCAGTAGATCAGCACCAACCAGGGCAAACTGCAGGGCACAGCTAATCAAGGCTGTCCAGTAGATCAGCACCACCCAGGGAGGACTACATGGCACAGCTAATAAAGTCACCTAGTAGACCAGCACCAACCAGGGCAGACTACAGGGCACAGCTAATAAAGTCACCTAGTAGACCAGCACCAACCAGGGCAGACTGCAGTGCACAGCTAATAAAGTCACCTACTAGACCAGCACCAAAAAGGGCAGACTACAGGGCAGGGATAATAAAGTCACCTATTAGACCAGCACCAACAAGGGCAGACTACAGGGCACAGCTAATAAAGTCACCTAGTAGACCAGCACCAACCAGGGCAGACTGCAGTGCACAGCTAATAAAGTCACCTAGTAGACCAGCACCAATCAGGGCAGACTACAGGGCACAGCTAATAAAGTCACCTAGTAGACCAGCACCAACCAGGGCAGACTACAGGGCACAGCCAATAAAGTCACCTAGGAGACCAGCACCAACCAGGGCAGACTGCAGTGCACAGCTAATAAAGTCACCTAGTAGACCAGCACCAACCAGGACAGACTGCAGGGCACAGCTAATAAAGTCACCTAGTAGACCAGCACCAACCGGGGCAGACTACAGGGCACAGCCAATAAAGTCACCTAGTAGACCAGCACCAACCAGGGCAGACTGCAGTGCACAGCTAATAAAGTCACCTAGTAGACCAGCACCAACCAGGACAGACTGCAGGGCACAGCTAATAAAGTCACCTAGTAGACCAGCACCAACCAGGTCAGACTACAGGGCCCAGCTAATAAAGGCACCCAGTAGATCAGCAGCAAGGAGGGCAAAGTGCAGGGCACAGCCAATACAGGCACCCGGTAGATCAGCACCGACCAGGGCAGACTGCAGAGCACAGCTAATAAAGTCACTCAGTAGAACAGCACCGACCAGGGCAGACTGCGGGGCACAGCTAATAAAGTCACCAAGTAGACCAGCACCGACCAGGGCAGACTACGGGGCACAGCTAATAAAGTCGCCTAGTAGACAAGCACCAACCAGGGCAGACTGCAGGGCACAGCTAATAAAGTCGCCTAGTAGACCAGCACCAACCAGGGCAGACTGCAGGGCACAGCTAATAAAGTCACCTAGTAGACCAGCACCAACCAGGGCAGACTACAGGGCACAGCCAATAAAGGCACCCAGTAGATCAGCAGCAAGGAGGTCAAAGTGCAGGGCACAGGCAATAAAGGCACACAGTATATAATCACCAACCAGGGCAGACTACAGGGCACAGCTAATAAAGCCACCTAGTAGACCAGCAGCAACCAGGACAGACTGCAGGGCACAGCTAATAAAGTCACCTAGTAGACCAGCACCAACCAGGGCAGACTGCAGGGCACAGCTAATAAAGTCACCTAGTAGACCAGCACCAACCAGGGCAGACTGCAGGGCACAGCTAATAATGGCACCGAGTAGATAATCACAAACCAGGGCAGACTACAGGGCACAGCTAATAAAGTCACCTAGTAGACCAGCACCAACCAGGGCAGACTACAGAGCACAGCTAATAAAGTCACTCAGTAGATCAGCACCAACCAGGGCAGACTACAGGGCACAGCTAATAAAGGAACCCAGTAGATCAGCACCAACCAGGGAGGAGTGCAGGGCACAGCCAATAAAAGCACCCAGTAGATCAGCACCAACCAGGGAGGAGTGCAGGGCACAGCTAATAAAGTCACCCAGTAGATCAGCACCAACCAGGGCAAACTGCAGGGCACAGCTAATAAAGGCACCCAGTAGATCAGCACTAACCAGGGAGGAGTGCAGGGCACAGCTAATAAATTCACGCAGTAGATCAGCACCAACCAGGGCAAACTGCAGGGCACAGCTAATCAAGGCTGTCCAGTAGATCAGCACCACCCAGGGAGGACTACATGGCACAGCTAATAAAGTCACCTAGGAGACCAGCACCAACCAGGGCAGACTACAGGGCACAGCTAATAAAGTCACCTAGTAGACCAGCACCAACCAGGGCAGACTGCAGTGCACAGCTAATAAAGTCACCTACTAGACCAGCACCAAAAAGGGCAGATTACAGGGCACAGATAATAAAGTCACATATTAGACCAGCACCAACAAGGGCAGACTACAGGGCACAGCTAATAAAGTCACCTAGTAGACCAGCACCAACCAGGGCAGAATGCAGTGCACAGCTAATAAAGTCACCTAGTAGACCAGCACCAACCAGGGCAGACTACAGGGCACAGCTAATAAAGTCACCTAGTAGACCAGCACCAACCAGGGCAGACTACAGGGCACAGCCAATAAAGTCACCTAGGAGACCAGCACCAACCAGGGCAGACTGCAGTGCACAGCTAATAAAGTCACCTAGTAGACCAGCACCAACCAGGACAGACTGCAGGGCACAGCTAATAAAGTCACCTAGTAGACCAGCACCAACCAGGTCAGACTACAGGGCACAGCTAATAAAGGCACCCAGTAGATCAGCAGCAAGGAGGGCAAAGTGCAGGGCACAGCCAATACAGGCACCCGGTAGATCAGCACCGACCAGGGCAGACTGCAGAGCACAGCTAATAAAGTCACTCAGTAGAACAGCACCGACCAGGGCAGACTGCGGGGCACAGCTAATAAAGTCACCAAGTAGACCAGCACCGACCAGGGCAGACTACGGGGCACAGCTAATAAAGTCGCCTAGTAGACAAGCACCAACCAGGGCAGACTGCAGGGCACAGCTAATAAAGTCGCCTAGTAGACCAGCACCAACCAGGGCAGACTGCAGGGCACAGCTAATAAAGTCACCTAGTAGACCAGCACCAACCAGGGCAGACTACAGGGCACAGCCAATAAAGGCACCCAGTAGATCAGCAGCAAGGAGGTCAAAGTTCAGGGCACAGGCAATAAAGGCACACAGTATATAATCACCAACCAGGGCAGACTACAGGGCACAGCTAATAAAGCCACCTAGTAGACCAGCAGCAACCAGGACAGACTGCAGGGCACAGCTAATAAAGTCACCTAGTAGACCAGCACCAACCAGGGCAGACTGCAGGGCACAGCTAATAAAGTCACCTAGTAGACCAGCACCAACCAGGGCAGACTGCAGGGCACAGCTAATAATGGCACCGAGTAGATAATCACAAACCAGGGCAGACTACAGGGCACAGCTAATAAAGTCACCTAGTAGACCAGCACCAACCAGGGCAGACTACAGAGCACAGCTAATACAGTCACTCAGTAGATCAGCACCAACCAGGGCAGACTACAGGGCACAGCTAATAAAGGAACCCAGTAGATCAGCACCAACCAGGGAGGAGTGCAGGGCACAGCCAATAAAAGCACCCAGTAGATCAGCACCAACCAGGGAGGAGTGCAGGGCACAGCTAATAAAGTCACCCAGTAGATCAGCACCAACCAGGGCAAACTGCAGGGCACAGCTAATAAAGGCACCCAGTAGATCAGCACTAACCAGGGAGGAGTGCAGGGCACAGCTAATAAATTCACGCAGTAGATCAGCACCAACCAGGGCAAACTGCAGGGCACAGCTAATCAAGGCTGTCCAGTAGATCAGCACCACCCAGGGAGGACTACATGGCACAGCTAATAAAGTCACCTAGTAGACCAGCACCAACCAGGGCAGACTACAGGGCACAGCTAATAAAGTCACCTAGTAGACCAGCACCAACCAGGGCAGACTGCAGTGCACAGCTAATAAAGTCACCTACTAGACCAGCACCAAAAAGGGCAGACTACAGGGCACAGATAATAAAGTCACCTATTAGACCAGCACCAACAAGGGCAGACTACAGGGCACAGCTAATAAAGTCACCTAGTAGACCAGCACCAACCAGGGCAGAATGCAGTGCACAGCTAATAAAGTCACCTAGTAGACCAGCACCAACCAGGGCAGACTACAGGGCACAGCTAATAAAGTCACCTAGTAGACCAGCACCAACCAGGGCAGACTACAGGGCACAGCCAATAAAGTCACCTAGGAGACCAGCACCAACCAGGGCAGACTGCAGTGCACAGCTAATAAAGTCACCCAGTAGACCAGCACCAACCAGGACAGACTGCAGGGCACAGCTAATAAAGTCACCTAGTAGACCAGCACTAACCAGGGCAGACTACAGGTCACAGCCAATAAAGTCACCTAGTAGACCAGCACCAACCAGGGCAGACTACAGGGCACAGCTAATAAAGTCACCCAGTAGATCAGCACCAACCAGGGCAGACTGCAGGGCACAGCTAATAAAGTCACCTAGTAGACCAGCACCAACCAGGACAGACTACAGGGCACAGCTAATAAAGGCACCCAGTAGATCAGCAGCAAGGAGGCCAAAGTGCAGGGCACAGCCAATACAGGCACCCGGTAGATCAGCACCGACCAGGGCAGACTGCAGAGCACAGCTAATAAAGTCACTCAGTAGAACAGCACCGACCAGGGCAGACTGCGGGGCACAGCTAATAAAGTCACCAAGTAGACCAGCACCGACCAAGGCAGACTACGGGGCACAGCTAATAAAGTCGCCTAGTAGACAAGCACCAACCAGGGCAGACTGCAGGGCACAGCTAATAAAGTCGCCTAGTAGACCAGCACCAACCAGGGCAGACTGCAGGGCACAGCTAATAAAGTCACCTAGTAGACCAGCACCAACCAGGGCAGACTACAGGGCACAGCCAATAAAGGCACCCAGTAGATCAGCAGCAAGGAGGGCAAAGTGCAGGGCACAGGCAATAAAGGCACACAGTATATAATCACCAACCAGGGCAGACTACAGGGCACAGCTAATAAAGCCACCTAGTAGACCAGCAGCAACCAGGACAGACTGCAGGGCACAGCTAATAAAGTCACCTAGTAGACCAGCACCAACCAGGGCAGACTACAGGGCACAGCTAATAAGGTCACCTAGTAGACCAACACCAACCAGGGCAGACTGCAGGGCACAGCTAATAAAGTCAACTAGTAGACCAGCACCAACCAGGGCAGACTACAGGGCACAGCTAATAAAGGCACCCAGTAGATCAGCAGCAAGGAGGGCAAAGTGCAGGGCACATCCAATAAAGGCACACAGTATATAATCACACACCAGGGCAGACTACAGGGCACAGCTAATAAAGTCACCCAGTAGATCAGCAGCAAGGAGGGCAAAGTTCAGGGCACAGCCAATAAAGGCACGCAGTAGATCAGCACCAACCAGGGCACACTGCCGAGCACAGCTAATAAAGACACCCAGTAGATCAGCACCACCCAACACAGACTGCAGGGCACAGCTAATAAAGTCACCCAGTAGATCAGCACCAACCTGGGCAGACTGCAGGGCACAGCTAATAAAGTCACCTAGTAGACCAGCACCAACCAGGGCAGGCTGTAGGGCACAGCTAATAAAGTCACCTAGTAGACCAGCGCCAACCAGGGCAGACTGCAGGGCAGAGCTAATAATGGTACCCAGTAGATCAGAACCAACCAGGGCAGACTACAGGGCACAGCTAATAAAGTCACCCAGTAGACCAGCACCAACCAGGGTAGACTACAGGGCACAGCTAATAAAGTCACCTAGTAGACCAGCACCAACCACGGCAGACTACAGGGTACAGCTAATAAAGTCACCTAGTAGGCCAGCACCAACCAGGGCAGACTGCAGTGCACAGCTAATAATGGCACCCAGTAGATCAGCACCAATTAGGGCAGACTGCAGTGCACAGCTAATAAAGTCACCCAGTAGACCAGCACCAACCAGGGCAGACTGCAGTGCGCAGCTAATAAAGTCACCTAGTAGATCAGCACCAACCATTGTAGACTACAGGGTGAAGCTAATAAAGTCACCTAGTAGACCAGCACCAACCAGGGCAGACTGCAGGGCACAGCTAATAAAGTCACCTAGTAGACCAGCACCAACCAGGGCAGACTGCAGGGCACAGCTAATAATGGCACCGAGTAGATAATCACAAACCAGGGCAGACTACAGGGCACAGCTAATAAAGTCACCTAGTAGACCAGCACCAACCAGGGCAGACTACAGAGCACAGCTAATAAAGTCACTCAGTAGATCAGCACCAACCAGGGCAGACTACAGGGCACAGCTAATAAAGGCACCCAGTAGATCAGCACCAACCAGGGAGGAGTGCAGGGCACAGCTAATAAAGTCACCCAGTAGATCAGCACCAACCAGGGCAAACTGCAGGGCACAGCTAATAAAGGCACCCAGTAGATCAGCACTAACCAGGGAGGAGTGCAGGGCACAGCTAATAAAGTCACGCAGTAGATCAGCACCAACCAGGGCAAACTGCAGGGCACAGCTAATCAAGGCTGTCCAGTAGATCAGCACCACCCAGGGAAGACTACAGGGCGCAGCTAATAAAGTCACCTAGTAGACCAGCACCAACCAGGGCAGACTGCAGTGCACAGCTAATAAAGTCACCCAGTAGATCAGCACCAAAAAGGGCAGACTACAGGGCACAGATAATAAAGTCACCTATTAGACCAGCACCAACCAGGGCAGACTACAGGGCACAGCTAATAAAGTCACCTAGTAGACCAGCACCAACCAGGGCAGACTGCAGTGCACAGCTAATAAAGTCACCTAGTAGACCAGCACCAAGCAGCGCAGACTACAGGGCACAACTAATAAAGTCACCTAGTAGACCAGCACCAACCAGGGCAGACTACAGGGCACAGCCAATAAAGTCACCTAGGAGACCAGCACCAAGCAGGGCAGACTGCAGTGCACAGCTAATAAAGTCACCTAGTAGACCAGCACCAACCAGGACAGACTGCAGGGCACAGCTAATAAAGTCACCTAGTAGACCAGCACCAACCAGGGCAGACTACAGGGCACAGCCAATAAAGTCACCTAGTAGACCAGCACCAACCAGGGCAGACTGCAGTGCACAGCTAATAAAGTCACCTAGTAGACCAGCACCAACCAGGACAGACTGCAGGGCACAGCTAATAAAGTCACCTAGTAGACCAGCACCAACCAGGTCAGACTACAGGGCACAGCTAATAAAGGCACCCAGTAGATCAGCAGCAAGGAGGGCAAAGTGCAGGGCACAGCCAATACAGGCACCCGGTAGATCAGCACCAACCAGGGCACACTGCCGGGCACAGCTAAGAAAGGCACCCAGTAGATCAGCACCAACCAGGGCAGACTACAGGGCACAGCTAATAAAGTCACGCAGTAGATCAGCACCAACCAGGGCAGACTACAGGGCACAGCTAACAAAGTCACCTAGTAGACCAGCACCAACCAGGGCAGACCAGAGGGCACAGCTATTAAAGGCACTCAGTAGACAAGCACCAACCAGGGCAGATTGCAGTGCACAGCTAATAAAGTCACCCAGTAGACCAGCACCAACCAGGGCAGACTGCAGTGCACAGCTAATAAAGTCACCTAGTAGATCAGCACCAACCAGGGCAGACTACAGGGCACAGTTAATAAAGTCACCTAGTAGACCAGCACCAACCAGGGCAGACTGTAGGGCACAGCTAGTAAAGTCACCTAGTAGATCAGCACCAACCAGGGCGGACTACAGGGCACAGCTAATAAAGTCACCCAGTAGATCAGCACCAACCAGGGCAGACCACAGGGCACAGCTAATAAAGGCACTCAGTAGACCAGCACCAACCAGGGCAGATTGCAGTGCACAGCTAATAAAGTCACCCAGTAGACCAGCACCAACCAGGGCAGACGGCAGGGCACAGCTAATAAAGTCACCTAGTAGATCAGCACCAACCAGGGCAGACTACAGGGCACAGCTAATAAAGTCACCTAGTAGACCAGCACCAACCAGGGCAGACTGCAGGGCACAGATAATAATGGCACCCAGTAGATAATCACCAACCAGGGCAGATTACAGGGCACAGCTAATACAGTCACCTAGTAGACCAGCACCAACCAGGGCAGACTACAGGGCACAGCTAATAAAGTCACCTAGTAGACCAGCACCAACCAGACTGCAGGGCACAGCTAATAAAGTCACTCAGTAGATCATCACCAACCAGGGCAGACTGCAGGGCACAGCTTATAAAGGAACTCAGTAGATCAGCACCAACCAGGGAGGAGTGAGGGCACAACCAATAAAAGCACCCAGTAGATCAGCACCAACCAGGGAGGAGTGCAGGGCATAGCTAATAAAGTCACCCAGTAGATCAGCACCAGCCAGGGCAAACTGCAGGGCACAGCTAATAAAGGCACCCAGTAGAAGCACTAACCAGGGAGGAGTGCAGGGCACAGCTAATACATTCACCCAGTAGATCAGCACCAACCAGGGCAAACTGCAGGGCACAGCTAATAAAAGCACCCTGTAGATCAGCACCAACCAGGGCAAACTGCAGGGCACAGCTAATCAAGGCTGTCCAGTAGATCAGCACCACCCAGGGCAGACTACAGGGGCACAGCTAATAAAGTCACCTAGTAGACCAGCACCAACCAGGGCAGACTGCAGTGCACAGCTAATAAAGTCACCCAGTAGATCAGCACCAACCAGGGCAGACTACAGGGCACAGCTAATAAAGTCACCTAGTAGACCAGCACCAACCAGGGCAGACTGCAGTGCACAGCTAATAGTGGCACCCAGTAGATCAGCACCAACCAGGGCAGACTACAGGGGCACAGCTAATAAAGTCACCTAGTAGACCAGTACCAACCAGGGCAGACTGCAGTGCACAGCTAATAAAGTCACCCAGCAGACCAGCACCAACCAGGGCAGACTACAGGGCACAGATAATAAAGTCACCTAGTAGACCAGCACCAACCAGGGCAGACTACAGGGCACAGCTAATAAAGTCACCTAGTAGACCAGCACCAACCGGGGCAGACTGCAGGGCACAGCTAATAAAGTCACCTAGTAGACCAGCAGCAACCGGGGCAGACTGCAGTGCACAGCTAATAAAGTCACACAGTAGACCAGAACCAACCAGGGCAGACTACAGGGCACAGCTAATAAAGTCACCCAGTAGACCAGCACCAACCAGGGCAGACTGCAGTGCACAGCTAATAAAGTCACCTAGTAGACCAGCACCAACCAGGGCAAACTACAGGGCAGACTACAGGGCACAGCTAATAAAGTCACCTAGTAGACCAGCACCAACCAGGGCAGACTACAGGGCACAGCTAATAAAGTCACCTAGTAGACCAGCACCAACCAGGGCAGACTGCAGTGCACAGCTAATAAAGTCACCTAGTAGACCAGCACCAACCAGGGCAGACTGCAGCACACAGCTACTAAAGTCACCCAGTAGCTCAGCAGCAAGGAGGACAAAGTGCAGGGCACAGCCAATAAAGGCACCCGGTAGATCAGCACCAACCAGGGCACAGTGCAGGGCACAGCTAAGAAAGGCACCAACCAGGGCAGACTACAGGGCACAGCTAATAAAGTCACCCAGTAGATCATCACCAACCAGGGCAGACTACAGGGCACAGCTAATAAAGTCACCTAGTAGACCAGCACTAACCAGGGCAGACTACCAACCAGGGCAAACTGCAGGGCACAGCTAATCAAGGCTGTCCAGTAGATCAGCACCACCCAAGGAAGACTACAGGGGCACAGCTAATAAAGTCACCTAGTAGACCAGCACCAACCAGGGCAGACTGCAGTGCACAGCTAATAAAGTCACCCAGTAGATCAGCACCAACCAGGGCAGACTACAGGGCACAGCTAATAAAGTCACCTAGTAGACCAGCCCAGCACCAACCGGGGCAGACTGCAGTGCACAGCTAATAGTGGCACCCAGTAGATCAGCACCAACCAGGGCAGACTACAGGGCACAGCTAATAAAGTCACCCAGTAGATCAGCACCAACCAGGGCAGACTGCAGGGCACAGCTAATAAAGGCACCTAGTAGATCAGTAGCAAGGAGGGCAAAGTGCAGGGCACAGCTAATAAAGGCACCCAGTAGATAAGATCCAACCAGGGCAGACTACAGGGCACAGCTAATAAAGTCACCTAGTAGACCAGCACCAACCAGGGCAGACTACAGGGCACATCCAATAAAGTCACCTAGGAGACCAGCACCAACCAGGGCAGACTGCAGTGCACAGCTAATAAAGTCACCTAGTAGACCAGCACCAACCAGGACAGACTGCAGGGCACAGGTAATAAAGTCACCTAGTAGACCAGCACCAACCAGGGCAGACTACAGGGCACAGCCAATAAAGTCACCTAGTAGACCAGCACCAACCAGGGCAGACTGCAGTGCACAGCTAATAAAGTCACCCAGTAGACCAGCACCAACCAGGACAGACTGCAGGGCACAGCTAATAAAGTCACCTAGTAGACCAGCACCAACCAGGTCAGACTACAGGGCACAGCTAATAAAGGCACCCAGTAGATCAGCAGCAAGGAGGGCAAAGTGCAGGGCACAGCCAATACAGGCACCCAGTAGATCAGCACCAACCAGGGCACACTGCCGGGCACAGCTACTAAAGGCACCCAGTAGATCAGCACCAACCAAGGCAAACTGCAGGGCACAGCTAATAATCCCTTTACGTCAGCCACTGCTAGCCTATGGCCAGCTGTCATTTTCTCCATCTCATATATCCACTTCCCAGCTCCAACATTCAACAATGTTCACCTACACTTCACATTCTCCTTGTCTGTGTGTTTCCATGGCGCATACTGAGGTCACACCCCTCCCCTCTCTAATAAGGGCATTCGTGTGAAAGCTGTCTCCTCCTCCTGTGTCCTTCTGGCCAGTCTCATTTGACGGTCCCCCCTCTCGCTCTCAATACCTGCGCATACATCTATTGGTTCTAATATGGGCACTCTCCTGTTGTCATCATACACTCTAGTCAATAGTCCCCTTGAACATGCCATGGCTGTCTCCCCTCTACTTCGTCCTGGGAGATCCCTTAGTCGGTTGATATATGTGCTGAGTGAGGTGCAAAAGCCATTCGCCAGCGTTGCGTGTTCCTCCTTCTCCCTGTGTATGCGCCCTAAACTCCCATGACACCCCTTTGTTTGTCCCTGTCCCGCTGACTGGGATTGAAACTGCTCCCCCCTCTTGTCCCCACTGTACTTTTCCTCATTTTCAGATCCAGTGTCCTTGTTGCTACAGATATCAGCTGCAAAACTCAGTCTCCATGACGTCAAGTCTGTGTTGGGCTTCATGCCGAGTTTGATGTCTCTCAAGTTGTAACTACTTCCTGCCGCCTAGGGCCCTAGTCCTGCTCCTCCTCCTTCTATTGTTCTCCTACCCGTGAGTTTGTGCTGTCTGGCTCTGTCCGTCTGTCCTCCTCAAGTCTATCTTTTCCGCTGTCTAGTGCTACTTGTGTCTTTACCACCCTTATAGCTCGCTCGCCCGCCTCCCTGCGTGCTTGTTCCCTAGTCTGTCCAACTGTAATTTCCTCTGCTCTCTCTCAGAGAACTTGTGTTTCTCTTGCTCTGCTAATGCTCGCCGTCTTTCTACCTTTTCCAGCTCCCTCTCCCTTTTCTCCTTCATCTCCCTCTCCGCTCTCTTCCTTTCCTTGAGATCTCTCTCGACCCTTTCTTCCTGTTCCCTTTCCATGTGTTCCTTCTCCTCTTCCCTCCTTCGTTCTCTATCCTCCCTTTCCAACTTCTCTCCTTCTCTCCCTGTCCTCACACACTAATCGCACCTCCCTATCCTTTTCCCTCCTATCTTCCCCGTCCATCATCTCTGCAAAATCTGTTGTTTCGCTGCTCCTATTCAGGCCTTCTATCGCTTCGGTCACCCCTTCTGCCTCTCCATTTGTCTTCCCGTGAAGTTTCAATAGTACCTGTGCTGCTATCCATTCGTTTGTAGTTATGCCATTGAGCCCCTCCTTCACGCCTGCTGCGCCTCACTGCTCGCCTCTGGGTCAATAGGTGGCTGCCCTGTGCCTTTCGGCTTCTCCTCCTTTGTATATGGTGGTGGCTTATATGTCAGATTCGAATACCCCTCTGCTGCCTTTAGTTCCCACATTGGATACATTCCCTGGTCATCATCTGTATCATCTGATGCTACACTTGGAGGGGAAGGGGGAAGTGCAGAGGGATTAGTCCCTGGGACCTTCACCTCCTGCTGGCTTAGCATCCACTGATGCCTCGCGGCGTCCCCCACGCCCTCCTGAAACATGTGCCTTAGCTCGAATATAGCCATGCGCTTGGTCAGTTTCTTCTCCTTATAGGCGCCCTGTATGTGTGTCAGTAGTGATTGCTGCATGTCTTTGGAGAAACTTACACAAGGTGGCCATGGTTTGGTTAATTTTGCCTCTGTACTTTTGGACCACTCTATGCTATATTTACACATTTTCTCTCTGTAAGGCGGTAATGTCTTACACAAGTGCTGAAGGGGCGGTTCTCCCTCCCCCTCATTTTCCCTGTTACATTTTTCCAGTACCTTTACCTGACTTTAAGATGAGTATTTCGACAGTTCGCTGTTAAGGGAGAAAGGCACAATATCGTGACAATACTTCAGTTTCTACGAGTCTCTCGAGCTCCAAAACATTTCAGGCAAGCTCTGCGCACCGCTGCTGGTTCACCTCGTCTGCCAATCCCAAGTTTCCAATACTAGCTCCTCACTGTCTCAAGCGCTCCATGTCCTTTGTGCAAACCTAAGGGTGATGTCACCAACTAACAGGATAATATAGAAAGGTCAAATACAGCGCGCACACTGTAATAGCCTGTTACTCCCAACCCTCACAAAAACTCCACAGATATCTTCCCGCGCTCCAGGCGGAGCATACCATTAATCTCTTGTGATCAAGCTGCACCCGCTGCATCACCTAGCGTGCAAAACGTCTCACTCCACAAGACTTAACCAGACGACTCACCTTCCGCAATCTACACCAGATCCCTTGCTAACCCTCACGCAGATACCATCATCTATGACCTGAGCTACAACACCCAACCCACAGGAATACCTTTATTAGCATATCTTCTGTCATCCAAGCCATCGAGTCAATAGTCCAGGTTATTATATGATATGATAGGTTATTTATAACATGCTTAATACCTAGAGGTTTCTAAGCGCGGACCCAGGGATAGAACCTGTGTTGCTCCGTGTCGTCTTGCTTCCAAGACGAGCATGTTGCCCCTGAGCTACCCTCCCGAAACAAAGGTTCACCAGAACCTTTTACCTGTATGACCAAATGTGCCCTAAACATAGAAAAAGGACTTCTGCGTTGCTCCTGTCCCTACTACTGTAACACTACTAAACAATACTTCACAATACTCAATACCCGCCCACACCCACAGTTGCTGTTAGACCGGGTCAATACTTACACTCTGAGGTCTGCTGGCGCTGCTCGGCTGTCGACTCCTCTTCAAGGTGCTCACATCCCCATCCAGGTCTGCCTGGACAACTCGCTGACTTCAGGCAGGATAATTCACAAGGGGCTCCTGACAGCCTTTACACGGGCACATAGGCATTGCTGGGGGGGGTGAGGGGGCTATAGCACTGGATAGAAGCTCAGGAGCTACAACCAAAAGACTAGCTAGCCCCGAGTCTCGACAGTCCTGACTTTAGTGTAGCCCCAGATATTTTCCAGACCTAGCAACACCCCTGCACAGGCACTTGTTTTCCTGTCTTATCGAAATATGCGAGGGTCCCGCAGCCTCTCAGGTTCGGCAGCGAAGGGGACGACCTGGTGCTGGGCTGACACAGCCAACCATCCTCTGCTACCAACTTGTTGGGAAGAACTCCCAGGTGTGCCAGAGGGACACTAGAAGTTCTCTGACTTGGAGAGCACAACTCCCTCCTTCCCAGACACATGGTGGACTCAGTCAATGTCCATATAAATGGTGGTTTGTTACAGACAAAACCAACAGGGATCAGCACAGGGACAAGGAAAATCCATGCACAACTCTCTCTTCCTCAGCTCGCAGGCCAGTTTTACAGAGTGATGTTACAACCTGGGCCCCTCTCCAGAAAACCTATTGGGCTCCACGACTGGGTGTTGAGCACATTACTATCTATAACAATATTGCAATTTGGTGGGCTTACCATTGGTTCCTGCCCATTTCTATCCACCCCTAAGGTACTAAACTGTGATTGCCTAGAGCTGACGCCCCCAGGCCTGGGATCTGCAAAGATTCTCAGCTCTCTGTGTACCTTTTCATGGTAATAAGAATGACTATGTGTCTGCATTGTTACTTGCGTATACCACCTTAGTCTATGAGTGTGCTCCTCTGCTCGGTGCTACGCTTGTCTCACATTGTAGCATATTTGTTGCGGTCTTATGTCTGGTAGCCTGAGACCGGCTCTCTTTCCCAACGGTGGTCGCTGCCCATTGTCTGCTTCGGCCGGGTCACGTGTTCAGCCACCATGAATTTGAGCTGTGCAGTTTTGAATTATGAGGCTTTAATGGTCATTTCTGCAGCTGGTGCCTTTGTCATCTGTGGATTGGAATATTATCTGTATCTGTATCTGTTGGCTTTGGCTATGGGTCCTGTCTCACACGTCTTACTCTTTGTCCAGGCTGAATCAGCGCAACTCGTCTCTTGTTCTGAGGCTCGAGGCCTGTTGTAATTTTTCTAAACCTTATAATGTGGTTTCTACAGTATCCATACTATACTACATTTCCATAATTTAGCCACACGTGGCTTTGTCAGGTCCCCTAGGTGCTCCTGCAGGTCCATAGGTTTGCTCAGGATCTCTTGCTTCTTGTGGTTTCTGCATTGCTGCATTTGGCTAATGGTAATAATAATAAAAGCAATGACAGTATGTATATGTATCTGTCCTCTAACAATAGAACTGTATGCTTGTGTTCTTCATGTATTCGAGTGTGCATTTGTGTCCCGAAGTGTCGATGGCACATGTGCTTCATGTCTAACGCTGCTATGTCGTGGTGTTTCTAACAACGTCAGCAACATGGCTTCTTGGTGCTCAGTCCAGGCTGTCAATAGAGGTGTCTTTGATCACGGCCTGTGGCTCTTCATCCACGCTGGGGTAAATTTGCACCGCAGCTGGTCTCTAAGGCTCGTTGATGGAGTATGGTTAGCTGAGGGGATATCTCTTGACATACTTGTTAATCATACGACCACTGGGGATTGGTCAAAATTGGATGGGTGATTGCAATGCTTCCTGGCCTTCTTCCGTGTCATGAATTTCATAGCAGGGGGTTGGGGTGGTGGGCGTCCCCAACCCTCTTCAAGGGGTTCGCAGTCATCATTGCAGGGTTGTCTCTCAATGTGTAAGGGTGTGAAGTGAGGTTTGTGGAGGATGGCTATTCCACCTTCTCTGCTAGTTCTGTTGTGGGTGATCAGGGAGTAGCCTGGGAGAAAGGAAGGCCTCGTGTGCAGAAGGGAGGAAGTCATCAGAGAACCAGGTTTCAGTGATAAAGGATGTCTGGGAGATAAGGTCAAAGATCATGTGTTTGTTTCTGGTGACTGATCTGGTGTTGATGAGGATGCAAGAGAGGGTGGTAGGGGGCCAATGTCCTGAAAGAGGAGATTATGGAAGGAGATGGTGCGGGTAGGGATGAGGAGCATGGGTGAAGTAAGAAGAGAGAGAGAGAGGGTGAAAGAGAGGAGAGGATGAGAGGATGGACAGGGTTGGGCATGGGGAGGGGGTCGGAGTGTAGCAGAGTGGTGGAAGGGGGGAGGAGTGTGGCTGATAGTCAATTCAAATCAATTTATTAGATATACTTATAGCAACAAGGCTTTGTATAACACATGAAATACAATATATATACAAGAATTACACAGATCACCTCTACAAACCACCAAAATGAGAATCGATGCTTATTCGAGACACTTAAAAATATCAGCAATATGCATATAAAATCGAACAACAAAATATATTAAATTTATATCATTTCCTGCATACAAACCATCCATAAAAGAGATATTTCATTCATAATAGTCGCATTATTATATGCTTTAAAAAACTTCAAGTGCAGTAGAACTAGGCATTCACATTCTATAATCAAATGATACACAGTTTCACTAATCAAGTTTCCACATAAACGACCGAATGTGTGTGCATAATATAGTTGATTTTTCCTGCATTTTGATGATAGAACCACTGATGTATTATTAAATTTGATTAAAAGATAAGTACGAAAGATACACGGACCAGGATAAGAAGTGATATAAACCTCTTTCGTTACAATAGTCACTAGTAGATGTCCTACTACCAACATGAAGCATGTTATTCACGAATGCAGCCTCACGTAATTTACTCTTCAACCAATGTTTTACATCACCAGATATAAAAGTATTACTACCCTCATGTAACCATTTCTTATGTATACATTTTAAAACACCGATGGTGCCTGTGGCTGGTAGTGGCTGTGAGCAGAAGGGCTTCTGTGCCTGAGCCCATGGAGGGGGGGGGGCAAAGGCATGTGGGTGGGGCTGGGGGGTGTACTGAGTCTGGAGTTTTGGACAAGGCTGTTTGGGCTGCGCTTAATGAAATTAAGGTTGAGTGCCTAGGAGGAGGGGATTGGGCTGGGAGAAAGGGGGGTAGAGGTTGGAGGGCGCAGGGGCAGACAGGGGGAGTGCAAATGGGGCAACAGGGGTTATCAGGGGAGAGGGAGAGAGTATGGGCAGGGTTGGGTAGAACGGGTTGGGGTGTAGGAGAGAGGGAGGAGGTAAAGTCAAGGGGGTATGGGTGTAGGAGAAGATTGCAGACGGGATTGTGGGTGTCAGCGGACAGAAGGTTTTATGATCCTGGGACAGCGGGCGGGTGCAAAGGGAGTGTGGGTAAGGGAAGTGAAGTTAGAGTGTTGGACCGGATGGGTTGGGGCGGGAAGCGAGGGAGGGGTTTTGGGGCCGACATGGGGGGGGGTGGATAAGGATTGGCAGGAGGGGTTACCATGGGGATGTGGGAGGGGTTGGACAGGGTTGGGATGGTGCAGAGAGAAGGAGGTGTGGGAAGGGTGAACGAGGAGGGGGGAATAACAGAGGTCTTTCAGAGGGGGAAGGGGAATGGACAATCTGAGGTTGTGAAAGTGGGGGCAGTGGAAGGGAAGGCAGAGGTTGAGGTGGAGGAGTGGGTTTCTGGATCCTGGTGCGCCAGAGGAGTCCTCTGGCCTTGGAATTCTACAGCATGGTGGAGGACTTGGTTAGGAGCGGTGTGGGCTACTAGATTCAGAAGGAGAGCAGGGCCTAGAGAGTGTAGAAAGATGTAGTGAGTCGAGTGAACACATTTAGAAAACACCTTATGGAAAAAGGCTACCCTACAACATTTATGCTAAACCTGGCTTCCTTGCAAGATTAGTCTGGTGCAAGTATGGCTGGTTAACACATTTAGGTACAAAAGGTAAGCTAAGGCTACGCTACACCATTAGTCTACAGGCAAGATATGGCTACCTTACACCATTAAGCTAAAGGCAAGAAAATGGCAAACTAACACAAACAGGCTCAAAGGTGACTAAAAGGCTACCGAACTCCAATGGGCTAAAAGCAGAAAACAGCTACCTCACACAATTGGGCTAAAAACGAAATATGGCTAACGTATAGAATTAGGCCAAATGCGATATATGGCTAACTAACTTGAGAGGGCTAAAAGAAGGAAATTGCTAACTTGCACAATTGGGTTAAAAACCAAGTATGGCTAATTAACTCAAATGGGCCAAGTGAAGAAAATTGGCTATATTACCCAATTAGGCTAAAAGCAGAATGTGGCTAACAAACTGAATTGGGCCAAATAAGGCTACCTTACACAATTAGGCTACATTTGAGATATGGCTATGCTACTCAATGGGCTAAATGAGGAAAGTGGCTATCTTACACAATGCAGGCCAAAAGCAAAATATCACCACCATACAAAATTAGGCTTATATGTGAGATATGGCTACCTTACACATTTATGCTAAAAGTGAGATATGGCAAGGTATCAGAAGTATGACACTGAAACAAGAGTTACAAGTTTCAAAACATTTAGTAGATTCTTGGGGTTTGGAGAAACTCCTCCATTGCCCTATAGTCTCTAACATCAAATAATAAAGAGAACACAGTCCTAGTCAGTCTATGTCAAATTAAAATGGCCTATACTAACAAACTTACGCCTGCCCTATCTCTCATACGTAAAGTGTGTAATGGGAACTATGTATGCAAAGGAAAATCAGTGTTATAACATAAAGGATCAAAAGGGGCTGAGTCATCTCTCCTCTCCACATTGGACAGCAGAGAGAAAGGCAGTCCCTGTAGACAGGATGACACACTCTGCCTCAGGTTCTCAAAACAAAGGCTGTTCAAAACG
Organism: Ambystoma mexicanum; assembly: GCF_040938575.1. Taxonomy (NCBI): domain Eukaryota; kingdom Metazoa; phylum Chordata; class Amphibia; order Caudata; family Ambystomatidae; genus Ambystoma; species Ambystoma mexicanum. The sequence continues at coordinate 1,571,328,322 of NC_090932.1, forward strand.
TGGATAGAGGCCGGCCTGGCCTTCCACATTAAAGTCACTTATTCCAGCGTTCCAAAAGTTATTTCACAGTTCAACAAAAAGTTCACGTAAGTCTCCTTCCATCGGACTCGGACCTCATAAAGCATTAAAAGTTCACATAGGTCTCCCTCAGCCGGGCTCAGACCTCACAATCACAGCACTTGCATTGTTTCCCTTCCCCAAGATTAATTCACATTCGTTAGGGGTTTTCTTCCCCTGACTTATCACACTTTCGGTCTCCCTCAGTCAGGCTCAGACCTTTTACTGATGTCGAAGACTTTCAAATGTGCAAGGCTTTTACCATAGACCGAAGGACCCCTTCAACTTTCTCTTCAGCTCACACTCTTATGTTATTTGCCCCAGTGTCTCTTGGTCTTGGTAGTTCAGTACCATAAGCACAAAAGTTCTAAGAAATCTTTCTCTTCAAGCATTCACATTTTCACTTCCCCTTTTGCCGGGGTTAATCTTGACCATTACGCATTTCAGAGTTCATTCACTTGGCCGCTTTATAACAAAACATTTCACATTTTGCAGAGACTTTCAAGTGGGCTACTTCCTTTCGCCGGACCACTCCACTACTCTGCATCACTGGCTTCACAATTATCAGCCACTTAAAAGTTCATCACTGGTTAGCTTTCTTTCATGTCTCATCAGCATGTGCCCTACCTTCACTTTTGAGATACACTGTTGTGGCTTCAATATTTCCTTGACACAAACTGCCCTTTCATCTCTTTCACGCACTCACTGGTTGTGTGCGTTCCTTTCTTGTCCTGGCAGCTTTCATTCCTGAGTTAAGGTTAATACCACAGGCTTGGCCTCGCCTCACCAACTTTGTCATTCACGTGGAGGGTCTCTGGCGTCCTTGAAACACAATGCAGGTTTCTTCTTGGCTGCGATTTGGCTTTCTCTGCGTCTCCTTCGTGGTTTTTTCTGCAGGGATCTTCAGGGTTTCTCTACCCTTTGCTCTAGTCCCTCGATTAGTCGTCCTGCTCCAGTAGGTTCGCCTTTGCCCCCGAAGTTCTGCTCCTTCTCGTATTCCACCTTGCTCAGTGTTTCTCTGTGTTCTGCCTTTTATCCATATGGGGAGAGCTAATAGATATCAGATGTATGTGAGTAAAGTCAAGTACCTGACTTTGCTTGACCCGATTAGCGGGACATGTCCAATGAGATATGTAAGTGTTAGCCTCTTTACTCTCAGTCAACCTCTTCCTCAGCCCAATGTTTGTGTAGGAAGGGGGGGGAGTTGGGACTTTGGAGGATCCTATAAAATAGGATGGGGCATGGGTACGGGAAAGGGGGGAATACTGCGTCTCACCATCAGTCGTTTCACCCCACTCCCTGAAGATCCCTCACCTAGGTGATGCTCCCGCACTGATCCAACCCGAGGATCCGGATCCAAAGGCGATGGCCATGCCCTGGCCACCCGAGAGGAAGATCCCCGGGGGACTGGTAACGGAGACACCCTTTGGTTTCTCACACTAACTCAAATGGGCTAAATTATGAAAATAGCTACCTTACAAATTTAGGCTAAATGCGAAATATGTCTAACTAACTAAAAAGGGCTAAAAGCAGGAAATGGCTACCTTACACACTTAGGTTAAATGGGAAATAAGGCTTATTTATTCAAAATGGGCTAAATAAGGAAAAAGGCTAAATGCGAATTATGGCTAACTAACTTACATGGGCAAATTGAAGCAACATGGCTACCTTACCCAAATAGGCTAAAGGAAGAAACCAGGCTAAATTACCCGGTTAGGTTAAATGCATGTTGCTATATGAATTAGGTAATAGTGGAGGGGTTTTACTGATAAAGTAGAACCGACCCCTGGGTAGACTGCAGGGCACAGCTAATGAAAGAAACAGTAAAACTAGCACCAACCCCTGGGCACAGTGCCTGGCAGAGCTAAGGAAGGCAACAGATGAACCATTACCAACCCCTGGGTAGACTGCGTGGCACAGCTAATGAAAGCAACAGTAAAACTAGCACCAACCCTTGGGCACAGTGCCGGGCACAGCTAAGGAAGGTGACAGATAAAGCAGCACCAACCTGGGCAAAACCAGCACCAACCCCTGGACAGACTGCAGGGCACAGTTAATGAATGCAACAGATAAACCAGCACCATCCTGGGCAGAGTGCCGGGCACATCGAATGAAAACAACTGATAAAACAGCGCCAACCCCTGGACAGACTGCAGGGCACAGCTAATGAAGGTAACAGATAAACCTACACTAATCTAGGCTGAGTGCTGGGCATATCTAATGAAAGCAACACATAAACCAGCACCAACCCAGGTAGACCGTGTGGTACAGATAATGAAGCCAACAGATAAACCAGTACCAACCCCTGGGTAGACTGCAGGGCACAGCTAATGAAAGTGACAGAAGAACTAGCACCAACCCCTGGGCACAGTGCTGGGCACAGCTAAGGAAGGCAACAGATAAACCAGCACCGGCCCCATAGTAGATTGCAGGACACAGTTAAGGAAGGCAACAGATAAACCAGTACCAACCCCTGGGTAGACTGCAGGGCACAGCTAATGAAAGTGACAGAAGAACTAGCACCAACCCCTGGGCACAGTGCTGGGCACAGCTAAGGAAGGCAACAGATAAACCAGCACCGACCCCATAGTAGATTGCAGGACACAGTTAAGGAAGGCAACAGATAAACCAACACCGACCCCTGGGTAGACTGCAGGGCACAGCTAATGAAAGTGACAGAAGAACTAGCACCAACCCCTGGGCACAGTGCCGGGCACAGCTAAGGAAGGCAACAGATAAACCAGCACCGACCCCATAGTAGATTGCAGGACACAGTTAAGGAAGGCAACAGATAAACGAACACCGACCCCTGGGTAGACTGCAGGGCACAGCTAATGAAAACAACAGATAAACCGGCACCAACACCTGGGTAGACTGCAGGGCACAGCTAAGGAAGGCAACAGATAAACCAGTACTGACCCCTGGGCACAGGGCCGCCACGAGGGGGGCAGGAGGGGCAAACTGCCCAGGCCTCACACTTAGGAGGGGGGGCGCCCTCCTCTGAGTAGAAGGCAGCACAATCCACCCGTGTTCTTTATTTACGGTGGGGACTGTGCTGGCTGCTCTCTGCCCCTGCAATGATTTTGCTATTTGTTGCAGTGAGCTCTGCCACCTACCGTTATTCAGCTGACAACGTAGACATGCTGAATGACAAGAGAGGACTCCTCCCCTGTCCGTCAGTGTGTTCACATTGCGCAGCGTGACCATGCTGACTGATAGGAGAGGAGTCCTCTCCTGTCAGGCAGCGTGTGTCTACGTGTTGGAGTGAAGGGAGGGCCATACGGTCCTTGCGTGGCTACTTTTGGAGTGCAGTTTTATTTTAAATTAAATGTATATATCTGTGTATTTAAATTAAAGGGCCGATTCACGGAATTTTTGGCATGGTTCAAAGTGACTGCACTGCTGAAAAGTGACTTTGCACTGCTGACACAAACACTGATTCATGGAACTGTGCAAAGCGTGTTTTTGCAGTGCAAAATTTACTTTGCACTGCAAAAATACACTTTGCACAGTTCCATGAATCAGGGTTTGTGTCAGCAGTGCAAAGTCAATGTGAACCGTGCAAAAAATGCTATAAATCGGGCCCTCAATATGTATGTATATGTGTATATGCATGTATGTTGGTGTACATGTTTGTGTCAGTGCTGTGTTTGGGTTTATGTATCCTTTCATGCAATGAGTTGTGTGACTGGTGGATGAATGCTGGTGTGAAAGCATTTGTGAGTGTGTGTGCCAGCCCCCACCCCTAAATTCAGCGTCCTGCAGACCACTAAATTTAGGGGTGGGGTCATGGCATCAAGGGTGCACAGATGCTGAAATTTCTGGGAAGGGCTAACACTTGAAATGTTCAGAGGGGTGCTAACTTCAGAGGCTCTGGAGGAGGGACAAACGTACTTGTATGGGGGCATCTAACTTCTTTGCACATTCGAATGAGACTATTCTGGTGAAGCTTCAATGTTACAAGAAGTTAGCTCTCGCCTTTATTTCTGAAACGCCACACTTAGGGACTGCTGTGAGAATGAGCTGTCTCATGCCACTGCTATTCTTCTAATTACTCCCCTGGCATGCAAGTGCTGGCCCCACATCACGATTTCAATTGACTAAACATTATCATTATGAATGCAGGTGCTAACAGTGAAATGTTTTATATTAGTAATTGCAGGTCCTTTGTTAACAGCGAAGCCCAGTCACTGTTTAACATCTGTGACCTGTTCCATCCAACCTCAGCTCTGTAGATCAGCCAGGCAGGGGCAGAGCCAGCCTCAAACGTTTGGGGTGGCTGGATGACAGTTTTGAAAGAGCATAGTGAGTGAGGCCAGTGTGAGGCCAATAAACCCATTGTGCTGTTGGTCTCCCCACCCAGGGATGGCGTCTGGACTTTTCAGTTTTTACAGTTGAAATGGGCCCCCAAGCAGCTGTCGCCACGTTGGCAGTGTTATGACACAGAAAGGTACTGATAATCTGCAGCTTTTAACCACCTAGCTGCATTCTTTTGACTTAATTAATAATTTAATCACCCCACAGGTCCCTTGGCCTCTTTTTCCGAACTGTAAGGCAAGGGGTGGCCCCCAAACATTACATTAAAAAGAAATGGGCCAACATCAGCCCTGCTACATCTTTAGCCAGCCCTGCTCCTACTTCCCTCCCAATTCCCTGAGCCCAGCTATGAAGCTGAATAGCTAATTCACCTTGCCTCTGCCCACTAGTCCTACCCTGCACCCCAAGTCAGAGGCTGGTTACTTTCATAATGCAATGCTAATCACTGGAGACGAGGGCCATCTAAAGCTGAGCCCAGAAGTTAAGACTTCGACTGTATCAAAGTGAGTCTGTTGATATTGGCGGGACAGACTTTCGTTCTCTGCATGATTGATGCTGCTGCCGATCGTTAACGAGTGCTTAAACATAAGCAAATACAACACTCCGTCAAAGGCTCTTGATTTTGCTATCAGAGCTACGAGCTGGAGACACACCGAAAAATGCCTTCTGCATCAAAGTTGGAGGACTTCAGCCCTCTCTAGCCAGGGGCTGGCACCGCCCATGCAGCCAGGTCAAGTCAGCAAAGCCCAACGTTTCGGGAGGGGACAGGAGCCCGATCTGCTTAATGGTGTTGCGCCACTGCATGGCATTCTTTTTGTTTATATATTTTATTGAAGGCAAAAAACTAAAATGATGCATATACGACATATTACATAAAAGGATGCATGTTATATAATAGTAAAACTGGATAACTTGAAAATTGTTGTATGAAAACATGACGCATTAAATTAAGATTATATATAAGTGAAAAGACAAGTGAGATTTTTCAAAAATATTAATGGGGAGGGGGAACATATAACGAACAATACAGACAAGAGAATAAGGAATTGGGGAGGATAAAACGGAAAAGGGGGGATAGGGTACGGGTAGTATTATAACAATGATAATGGTATTATATTGACATAGGGTAATCATTTGAAGTAAGGAAGTCATTAAACATTTTCCATTTCTATTCATACTTATGCTGTAGTATTGCGGATGACGCAATGCAACCTTCCAATTTGTGTATATTGCAAATGGAGTTCCACCATATTTTGTGATTAATCAATTCAGATTATTTTTCCAGTTGGTCGTAATAACTTGAATAGCAATTAGAATAAATAGGTCAAATAAATAAGAAGTGTAGAAGTCTAGATGATGTTGGAAGGAAGCACTGCCTAAATATAAGATCTTAAAATGTAAAGGTTCATCTAGCTTAAAGATAGATTTAATAATTCGGCATACATTTTTCAAAAATTGTTCAATATATTTACAGTTCAAAAACATATGTTTGAACGATCCTTCACAGTCACAACAGTTCCAACATTTATTATCCAAAGATATCTTACACTTAAAAAGCATGGCAGGGGTAATACAAATTCTGTGATGGTTTGTGGTGCTGATTTATCCACCTCAGAAGGATGAAAGGCTGAGTTTGGCCCTGCCGGGATTCAAATCTGCATCAGCAGGCTTTGCACAGATGTCAAAGCGAGCATCCTACTCGCTATGCTATTGGACGGGCAATATTTTTTTCCAAGAAGACGGCAGGGATAGACTCTAGACGTTATTGAACAATCTTGATGCAAATCTTGTGGAGTTATCCATTGGAGATTTTCAGTTAAGTCATTAGTAAGGTCTTTATAAAGAAGGGAGGCTGAAAACTGATAGTTGTGCATATAGTTTAGTCTAACAATATTGGTTTGTCCAGGAGATTCCATCATTAAAAGCTGTAAGTTATCTATAATAGCATTCATTAGTAGTGAGTATTGGTGATAGAAGGATTTAGGTGTGACAAATTTCACCCTGAATTTATTGAAAGTGAGCTGTGTACCTTGATTAAAGAGTTGATGAACAAATGTTATTCTTTTTAAGATCCAGCTTTTCCCAAAAATAAATGTTCTATTGATTTGGATGAGGTTATTTAACCAAATGAGCTGTGATGCAATCTTCAAGGAAATGCTTGAGATGAGATACATTCTAATTTGTTTAACAGTGTGCTGAACATTTTTGTATTTAATAAATATATTTTTGTAGCAAATAATTGACATTCAGATTAAGAAAAGGGAGAAACCATAATGGCTTTGGCACAAACCCATGTCGGAGTATCAAAATATTCAGCCTGACAGAACCATTTTTGTGCTTGCTTTAGTATGAAAGTTGAACATGTACTAAATGAGGGAAATCTCACCCGTCCATGAATACTCCTTCTCTTTAGTTTACTAAGGGGGATTCTGTGTTTTTTCTTGCCCCACAAAGATTTGACAAGACAAGCATCAATGTCCTTAAAGATTTTACTTGGTATTGGGAGAGGAAGCGTGAATAAGGTGTATAGAATGATCGGGGAAATCATCATTTTGATAGATTGGAGACAACCCCACCAGGATAGATATTACAGGGACCAGGACTCTACGAGACTTTTAACTTTGGTTAATACAATATTTGTATTTTCTTTAATATTATCTTTAACCGATGAGAACATTGGCATTCCTAGATATTTGACTTTCTTGGGACACCATCTCATGCCAAATGGTAGGACAAGATGTTAAGTACAGTAGGTATGGAGAATTTCTGACTTATCCATGTTTAATTTATTTCCTGAGGCTAGTGAACATTGAGATATCGTGTCAAGTATATAACCTAAACTTATTTCAGGATTCTTGAGGAGTAGAAGGATATCATCAGCATAGGCTGCCAATTTAACTTGCATATCACCAAACGTTATTCCCTGAATATGAGGGTAAAGTCTAATCATTTCTAGGAATGGTTCAAGGGCTAAAATAAATAATAGAGGTGAAATAGGACATCCCTGCCTTGTGCCTCTACCTAGAGGAAAAAAGGGGGACATCTGCCCATTTATGAATATAGTGTTTTTTGGATTTGAATAAAGAACACCGATCATGGATATGAAAGTCTCATGAAGGCCATGCCATCGCAGCGCATTAAACAAGTAATCCTATTCAACTCTATTGAATGCGTTTTCAGCATCTAAAGCAACAGCTGCATAGGGATCGGATCTATTGAGGATGCTGCAAGATTCAAGGAATCTAAAAAGATCCTAACATTAGATGCCAAGAGTCTTCCTTTAACGTAACTTTCCTGGTCTTGTTTAATTAATTTAGGCGCAAAGGGAAGAAGTCAAGTTCTAGGATTTTAGCAACAATTTTGCAGTCAGTATTAATTAGGGAAATAGGCCTATAGCTTTGTGGTAGCTCGGGATCTTTATTAGGTTTGGGGAATGCTAGAAGTATGGCATCTGTGAAGCAGTTTTCAGATTTAGAGTTTAGTATAAAATGAGAGAAAAGTTCAAAATGTCTGGGGGCAAGTATTGATTCAATATTAGCGTAAAAGTCAAAGAAGGAGCCATCGGGTCCTGGTGCTTTGCCTTGTTTAAGTCCTTGTATTGCTTTTATTATTTTATTTTGTGTTATAGGCACATTAAGGGAATCAACATTAATAGTCAGATAATTTGAGTATGTAATATTCGGTAGGAAGGCAGGAATATTAGGATTATTGGAAGAGGACTCAGAGGAATATAAATTATGATAGAATGTGCTAAATACATTGATATCTTTATCTACACATGTTCTAGTACCAAGAGGGTCTCATATTACTGTGGTTGTGCTTCTTTCTTTTTAAATTTTGAGGTAGGAGGCTAGGGATTTATTGGTTTTATTGGAAAATTGATGAATGTTTGATTTGTATTTTAACAGGTTAGCACATGAGTATTCAGAGTTAGGTTTGTTGTATATAATTCTTAGCTGTACAATATTGAATTGAGTTTCTTTACACGGCTTAGAAACATTGTTTTCTTTAGAATTTTTAAATTTCTTACAATTTCTTCAGATTCATGTTTCAAAGCCTTGTTTTTTCTTGCTACAAACTAGATTATTTTGCCTCGAAGTAGTGCTTTATAGCAGTCCCAATTATTAGGTATGGCGGTGTCCCTTGCTTTATTAATCTGGTAATACGTAGTATGAGCATCTATCAAGAAGGGAGCAAATGTTTCATCTTTTAACAGGGCCAAATTAAATCTCCATCGTTTTGATTTGGAGATACGATGGGTGTCACTAATTTTTATATGAACAGGGACGTGATCAGAAAGAGATATGCAATCTATGGTGGAGTTGATTAAGCTGGCAGCTAAGGAGTTGGCCATAAAGATGTAGTCAATTCTGGAAAAAGAGTTATGTGGGTTAGAATGAAAAGTATAATCAATTTCTGACGGATGTTGTAGATGCCAAGTGTCCGCAAGGCCTAATTCAGAGATAAATATTAGGAATCGGTTGTGAGATTTAAAATTTTTGAAAGGAGATTTAGACTTTCTGTCCAGAAATGGATCCCCTATTTCCTTGCAGTCCCCACATACAATAAGATTCTGTACATTTAAACGAAGCAAGCATAGGTGTCGCAAGAAAACAGGTTCTGATGCATTAGGACCACATACTTTCAAAATTGAGTAGTAAGTGGAGTAGAAGAGAATATTTAATAGAACCCATCTACCTGTGTCATCGGTCTCAGAGCTCAATCTTGCAATCAAAGATTTTATTGATAAGAGTAATAACATTTTTCTTACCCTGAGCCTCGCTAGCAAATACCTTTCCCGCCCATAATGTCTTTAGCTTGGCAGCTTCTAATGTGGAGAGATGCGTTTGTTGAATGCATGCAATGGAGGGCTTATTTCTATTGCGATATGATAGTACATTCTGTCTTTGATGGGATTATGAACACCTTTACCATTCCTGGATGATATGCTTATAGACATAGGAGCTAAGGAGTAATACATTATAAGCTTAGAATAGAAAATTGATTGAGTAACAAAATAATAACAAGATGATATGAGTGTATAGACTTACACAATCTGTTAATGAAATTACCAGCAGTTATGAATAGTGAGATACCCTTAGGGGAACAACAAGCTACAAAACCATTATATTAAAAAAAGACAGTCACAAGGGGGCGATACATAAGGAAAGGGGGAAGAGGAGATACATAAGGAAAGGGGGATGACAAACAAGAACATGGAGATGAGTAAAAGTAGATCATAGCCCTTGGTGAGGTAAACCAAAATGGATAACTGGATACAGCCAAAACATCTCATGTCTAGAGCACAGAGCAGTAGTGAGGGCGGGGTGCTCAATGAAGCCAGGCCATACAAGGCAGCGGACTCACGTGTTTAAACTTAAGAGAGTCAAAATATATATGGAAGATTTGATGTTACATTATTAGGAGACGGGCCGGCGATATCCATTTCATACCGCCTTTGAGATTGAATAAATTGTCTTAGGTCTCCTGGATTGTCGAAAGATGTGGCGTGACCTTTAAAAGTAACTTTTAAGGACGCCGGATGAACCAACCCATATTTGGCATTAAGTTGTTTCAAAGCTGGCCTTAGCGCTAGTAGTTCTTTTCTTCTTGCGGCAGTAGAAATGGCAACATCATGTGAGAAGAAAACATTATTTCCATTTCTAGCGAGTTGCTTAGTCATGTTGACCTTTTTCATTATGAGCTGTGCATGTTTGAAATCTAGGAGAGCAAAGATAAGAGTTCTTGAAGCATTTGAGGGGTTAGTTTGAGATCGTATCGGGCCAATTCTGTGGCTTCTTTGAATGTTAAGTTGTAATGAAGAGGAAAGATCAAAAAGTCGAGAAAGCATATTGGTTAGAAAATGAATGGTAGCCTCTCCCTCAATTCCTACTGGAAGGCCCACAATGCGAAGGTTATGTCTTCTGTTTTACACATTTTCTCTATGTTTCTGAAGTTCTTCGGCCGAGTTTTCTAGGTTAGCCACTCTGTTGGTGACATCTTCTGCATTACTCACTCTGCATTCCACTTCAGATTTCCTACAGTCAAAAGCTGACCATTTTTCATCTAAATATTGTAGCTTTTTATTGGTTGCCTGCACAAAAGGTTGCAAAGCCCTTATTTCAGTCAAAATGGCAATCGTGGCCGCATCAATACCTTTTTCAACAGGAGTGGGTGAATCACTTTTCTGCCTTTTTAGCATTGTGGCAGAGGTTGAGGAAGTCTTTTTTTTTTAATGAAACAGATATTTTGTAGATGAATGGACCAGACAGGTATAGTGTGGTCTTCCATCTCCCTTTATAAAATTATAGAGCTTTTATTTGATATATTTTGAATTAAAATTAGAGCAGCCTAGAATTGCTTAAATTAAATAAAGAGTGAAAATGGATGCTGTTATTATACAGTGTGTTCACACGATATCCAGCAGAACAAACAGTTATTTAGCTCATGTAACCCTTTTGGGAGTAACAAAGTACCTGAAGCACTAATAAGTGCGGGTTTGATGTTGTTTCCACTGTGTTTTGTGGAAAATACGTTTCTGCCAGCAGGCGGCGTGCACATCTTACATTGTCCGGACCAGCTCACTAGATTTTCCCTTTCATTGGCAGTGGCAGCTCGCTGCTTTACAGGCCTCTAACATAGCTCCTCTTCACTCTGTATTACAGCCCACCGGACCTGCACTCTCACCGCACTTGGGCTCACCAGGTTTTACGGGATTCCAAACCTGTTGACGGTAAGGATAAATTTGCTGTGAAAGGCACCTTTACGTTTCTTTAAAATGACGCGAGGAGCAGAGCCTCGGAGCTAGTCCGCCATTCCGCTCGGTGCCAAGCCATGCCCTCGTTGAATGGCATTCTTTTTCGTTTGGGTTATTAGGGGGCCCTTCTGTGACACCAATAAGCCGAAACTATTGCTTTAGCGAACAGACAGTGATGGAAATGTACTTCTCTTACTCCCACCTAGCGCAGGGAAAGGGGCCAGGTCCCACGAGGAAGGATTGGGAAGGTGTAGGGCAGGTATTTTAGTCATCTTCCCCTCAGAGAACTTATCATGACAGCAAAGTACAAAATGTGTACGGCTTTTGAACCTAAAAAAAAGCACAAATATTTCCAGTACAGTGCAACATTGACAAGAGATTGCACAGGACTCCTCCTCAGGGCCCTCAAGTGGTCTTGTGGGGAAGTGGTTCACTTCGGGACCTAGTGGCCATGGTTCAAATCCCGGCCTGACAGCTTAAAACACAAATACACCACAGCATTCTAAAATAATTGTATAGTGCACATAGATTCCCTGTAGAACTGGATCTGAGATTCGGGAGATATTTTTTGCTGGATCCCGGATCTGGTAAGATCTGTCCTAATGACAGCACTCAGTGCAGATAGGAAGAAATGGCATATGAAGAGGGTCACAAAGCTTGTAGGTGTTTAATTATTTGCCCACCCATTGACTTCCCATTGCCATGCTAATCCCTACGGCAATTTCCACCCAGTTCCTGCCTGCCCCTCAAAACACCTACTCATTGGAACTCTTTGAGCTAGCTTTAATCAAGCCTTACCATCAAACATTGCCATCAAAGTGTCTGCAATTGTTTTCTCAAAGGAGTCTTCTGAGAGTTAATGGGCCTCATTACGACTTTGGAGGCAGCCGTGCCCTTAATATGGGCACGGCTGCCTCCAAAACCGGGTCTGGGTTCCCTGAATGGGGAAATACCGGGCCATTCCGAGTATAGAGGGCCCGGTATTTCCTCCTTCAGGGAACCCGGGCCCAATCCTTCCCCATTACAAGCGGGCCCGTTGTTAGCTCCCTGGTTCCCTGGTGGGACCTGCAAAGGACGTCTGGTAAAACCAGACGTCCAGAGCGGGTCCCGCGAGGGAACCTCATAATATTGTGGAATGGGTTTAACGGCGCCGGCACCATTAGCGGCGCCATTAAACCCATTCTGCAGTAGTTATAATGAGGCCCCATGACTTAAATGGATTTGTAAACACGCTACTGGTGCAATAAAAAGGTCTTGACCAGGTCTGCCTTCAGCCACTTGATTTAAAAGCACCACGTGTCTTTCACTGAAGTCCTGTTAAAAACAAGCATTGGCAAAGCCAACAGTTTTGGCTTGTGCATAAGTATTAGGCATTTGCCAGGCACTGCTATTAGATGCTCAGGTTTTCGAACCATGTTGCACCTGCTACCATCAACGGCAAGTTAATGTTTACGTTTATGTTTATTGAGTTTATATAGCGCTTTAAGCCAAAGCGCTTTACAGTATAACAGGTACAAAAGTGAGAGAAGCATATTTACAAACATGAAACAAGTCATTAGAACAATCTGTAGAAAAATGCACTAAAAGGAGGGGGAGAGTGGGGGAAGGGTAGAGGAGAGGGGTAGATAATGAGGTTAACCAAGTCTGTATTGAGTTAAGGGGAGTGGGAGTAAGGAGGAGTTAGCAGGTAACCGCTAGTGCCCTACGTGGTTTCAGTGATCAGTTGAGGTCATAGGGGAAGGGGGAAGGAGGAAGGGGAAAGGGGGCAGGGTTAGAGGGGAGAGGGGTAGGAAAGTGGGGTCAGGGGGGAGTGAAGTAAGAGGGCTTTCAGGGAATGGCGGAGGGATGAGTAGGTAGAAGTGGAGCGGATGGAGAGCGAGAGGGAGTTACAGTGTAGAGAGGCCAAGAGTTGGAAGGAGCAGAAGCGTGAGGAGGAACATGGGGCTGAGGGTACAGTTAGAAGGTAGAGATCTGCTGAGCTGAGAGAGGGGGTAAAATGAGAGGAGGGAAGAAAGGTAGGGGGGCATTTCATGGAGAGATTTGTAGACAAGACAGAGGAATTGAAATTTCAGTTGTGAGAGGAAGGGAAGCCAGACAAGTTGAGAGAGAGAGGAAGAGATAGAGTGTCGAGGGCTGAGAAGACATAGGGTACGAATAGAGGAGTGGTAGATGGATTTTAGGGGAGTCAGCAATACCAATACAGCAGTGCCTTTCCCATGCCCACAGGAAAGCCCATACTGTTAGCATTGCCAATGCTTGTTTTGCTTTACCCTTGATGCACAAGAGCATGCATCAAGGGTAAAGCAAACATACTACTTGGCTAAACTGAACCACATTTAGTATAGGCCAGTCTAGTCAGTAATAACATGTATTGTGGATAGTCAGCCTGGGCATACTTTCTGTGGCATGGCATTTTTACTGGCTGGGAGTGCCTATATGGTAATGATGTCATATATTGGTGCAGCCTGCATGGACATACATGGGAACAACCATCATGAATATATTTTTATATTAGCATATGTTGTGGGCAAAGGCGGCATGAAATGCACTGGAAAATGTTCTTGTGCACTGTTGGTGACTTGCAACTATTGGGCTTTTCCATTTGAGTTTTACCAAACCAATTGCAATCTGTATGGATTTCTACCCAATTTTGCAAAGGAAATGCTGTAAAATGCATTATTTTAGCCCAATGTTTAAAACATTTTCCTGGGAGTGAGAAACACCCTCAAGCACCTTTTGCTTGGTTTGGGCTCCCTCACTGTGCTCTGTCGATCCCGCATAATTGGAACAAACATTTAAGCCTCTTCATTTTAGAAATTCACCAGCCTCCACTTTACATCATCTGTCACTGTATATGATGTGTGTTTTAATGAGACAGGGGCAGGGTGTGCTCCTTAGGGCTGGCGTCACGCACCACACAACATCATGCCTTCCTGTATATATTTATGGTAATGATAGAAAGGTTAGTCTGCCATAAACCTCTCTTCAGTAGAGAAGTCTGACTTTTCTGTAGTTGACCTGCAGTTCCTCCACACAACTCACAGGCAGATTTCTTGCGTCTTCTGTTTACGGCGGTGCCTCCGCTGGCCCAGTGCAAAAACTCGTAATGGGGCCTCACCCAATTTTCCCCCCAGGTGATGGAGGCAACAGATAAACCCTGGCCAGACTTGCTGCACGGGTAACGAAGACAGCACCTGCTTATTGTTTTCGTGGCTCTCCACACTCACCGGTTTCCCCGCACCGGGTCCGTGTTGCTCCGCACCGGGTCCGTGTTGCTCATCATTCTATAAACGTGATGGCACAAGGACTCGATATGTTTGCTTAGTCATGGACATTAGTCGGCCATGCTCAGCTCCCATCCAGCATGAGCGCCCCGCCTGGGTGACGATCACACATCCCACATCCCACATACCTGTTCGCGGACTCCAAAAAGCATCACCCGCTAGCATTAGGACCCTCCCACACCGGCCTCTGGTTCATAAACATGATGGGGGTGAGAAGAGAAACTGCCCGGCTGCCCCAGGCCTCGTTTTCTGGTTTCGGGCACTAGTAGTATTGGCTGTAGTCCAATCATTTATTTATTTATTTATTGCATTTTTAAAGGGCTCACACAGCTCGCGGACATCGAGGCGCTGTTACAGGAATTTTTTTGTTGCGTAATTGTTTTTTTGTTGTCTTAGGTGCGATTTGCAAAAATGTATATTTTTACCAAATCCAATGCATTGCTTAAAAAACGAATAGAAATGAAATGCATATTATAGCATCAAAACACCGACCAGTGGCCTTAAATTACCCAAAGTCTCTGTAAGATCATCCAGGCTCTCACAAATCACCCTAGAAGGACGATGCGCGCAGCAGGGGCCGGACTGGCCGATAGAATAGGCTCGGGCTCCAATGAAAAAGTGGCCCACCGATGCATTCCTCTTTCGACACTGTTTGAATAGTAACCGAAGGAATTTTATTTGTTGTTAAAATGTGATGCAAATTGTGCATGTTAAAGATTATTCATTCAGCAACACTGGTCAAAACTACTAGCGCCCAGTGAAGTAACTCATCAGACTGGCCCACATTGTCCAAAAAAGTGGACCACTTAATTGGACCAATAACAACAACAAAAAAATTGCGCACACCAGCATTTTGCGTTTTTGGTTCGGCCGTGGGCCAATTGCCCTATAGGCCAGCCGAGCCTGCGTGCAGCTGACCCAAACATCACCCCAAATATAACGCTGCCATTTTGATGGTATTTCTTTTTTCAAAATATCCACCTATGCTTCTCCATATTTACTTTTTAGTTATTTTATCTGTTGGTCGTGCAGCTAGTTCTTTTCCGCATTTTTCAAATTAAAAATGTAGCGCTTTGATGCCTCTCCTGTGAAGTACAGAGAGCTACACTTCAATCCAAAATCCATTTTCACCTTAAAAACAAACAGGTGCTGCTTCTGATTGCGTGTTAACTTAAAAAAGAAATAATCCCCGTTTTTCAGCTGGAATGAACCTAGCGCTTCGAAGCTCCCTGTCTGGCGTACACCACCCGAAACCTCGCGAGAAGATGAACAAACCGGCAAATGAAACATATGGGCAAATTATTTAATCCTATTAATTCCGTAACAAAGTCGCCCTGAAACCAATTTCCCAAACTTGAATTAGAAAAACATATTGAATTGAGCCGAGACTTGTTTATGGCGACTGGCGGTATCCTTTATGAAAATGATTTTTCTAACCATCATCTCGGAAAAAAAAGGGGTTTTAGTGAAACACTTTCATCTTCAAGGCGCTGTAAATAAGAGGCGATGTAACCCCGCTGCGCCCCCCCCCCCTCTCGCCCCCTCCACCCCCTCAGTGGTGTTATTGAGGATGAATGGATGAGCGGGGCCAGCAGGACTGAAACTTGTACAGCTGCCAGAGAGTTCAGCGGCATGTGTATTAGCACACTAAGCTATTTTATATTCTGCCTTTGTGCATCAAATGGTCCACCAAGGGTGTCCCAGGATTCACTTTTATTGCACAATGATAGGGTGGTAGCAGGGGGGGGAGCGGGAGGGGGGTATATCCGGCATGTGGGGCGCGACATGGCGTGATTTAATGCGCACCGTCCCCGGGGTTCTGTAAAGCTGAAAGGAAATGGCTGTCAGTGACAGGACACCCAAGGGCTGCTTTCTTGGCGCTCTGGGGGGTACACCCGGGCTCCATAAGCGCTATAGCAGCTAGAAGCGCGCCCGAACGCATACAATATCAGGGTCGCAAAATAACTGCTAGACCAGAACGCATAATTATAGCATGCCATATAACCCCACCATAACATGCCATAAACCCCACCATAACATGCCGTATAACCCCACCATAACATGCCGTATAACCCCACCATAGCACGCCATATAACCCCACCATAGCATGCCATATAACCCCACCATAACATGCCATATAACCCCACCATAGCATGCTGTATAACCCCACCATAGCATGCTGTATAACCCCACCATAGCATGCCATATAACCCCACCATAGCATGCTGTATAACCCCACCATAGCATGCCGTATAACCCCACCATAACATGCCGTATAACCCCACCATAGCATGCCGAATAACCCCACCATAACATGCCGTATAACCCCACCATAGCATGCCGAATAACCACACCATAGCATGCCATATAACCCCACCATAGCATGCTGTATAACCCCACCATAACATGCCGTATAACCCCACCATAGCATGCCGAATAACCACACCATAGCATGCCGAATAACCACACCATAGCATGCCGTATAACCCCACCATAACATGCCGTATAAACCCACCATAGCATGCCGTATAACCCCACCATAGCACGCCGTATAACCCCACCATAGCACGCCGTATAACCCCACCATAGCATGCAGTATAACCCACCATAGCATGCCGTATAACCCCACCATAGCACGCCGTATAACCCCACCATAACACGCCGTATAACCCCACGATAGCATGCCGTATAACCCCACCATAGCATGCCGTATAACCCCACCATAGCACGCCGTATAACTCCACCATAGCACGCCATATAACCCCACCATAGCATGCCATATAACCCCACCATAACATGCCATATAAACCCACCCTAGCACGCCGTATAACCCCACCATAGCACGCCTTATAACCCCACCGTAGCACGCCGTATAACCCCACCGTAGCACGCCGTATAACCCCACCATAGCATGCCGTATAACCCCACCATAGCATGCCATATAACTCCACCATAGCACGCCGTATAACCCCACCATAGCATGCCATATAACCCCGCGGTATAACCCCACCATAGCATGCCATATAACCCCACCATAGCATGCCATATAACCCCACCATAGCATGCCGTATAACCCCACCATACCATGCCATACAAACCCACCATAGCATGCCATATAACCCCACCATAACATGCCGTATAACCCCACCATAGCATGCCGTATAACCCCACCATACCATGCCATACAAACCCACCATAGCATGCCATATAACACCACCATAGCACGCCGTATAACCCCACCATAGCACGCCGTATAACCCCACCATAGCATGCCATATAACCCCACCATAGCACGCCGTATAACCCCACCATAGCATGCCATATAACCCCGCCGTATAACCCCACCATAGCATGCCATATAACCCCACCATAGCATGCCATATAACCCCACCATAGCATGCCGTATAACCCCACCATACCATGCCATACAAACCCACCATTGCATGCCATATAACCCCACCATAACATGCCGTATAACCCCACCATAGCATGCCGTATAACCCCACCATAGCATGCCGTATAACCCCACCATAGCATGCCATACAAACCCACCATAGAATGCCATATAACCCCACCATAGCACGCCGTATAACCCCACCATAGCACGCCGTATAACCCCACCATAGCATGCCGTATAACCCCACCATAGCACGCCGTATAACCCCACCATAGCACACCGTATAACCCCACCATAACACGCCGTATAACCCCACCATAGCACGCCGTATAACCCCACCATAGCACGCCGTTTAACCCCACCATAGCACGCCATATAACCCCACCATAGCGCGCCGTATAACACCACCATAGCACGCTTTATAACCCCACCATAGCACGCCGTATAACCCCACCATAGCACGCCGTATAACCCCACCATAGCACGCCGTATAACCCCACCATAGCATGCCATATAACCCCACCATAGCATACCGTATAACCCCACCATAGCATGCCGTATAACCCCACCATAGCATGCCGTATAACCCCACCATAACACGCCGTATAACCCCACCATAGCACGCCGTATAACCCCACCATAGCACGCCGCATAACCCCACCATACCATGCCATACAAACCCACCATAGCATGCCATATAACCCCACCATAGCATGCCGTATAACCCCACCATAGCATGCTGTATAACCCCACCATAGCATGCCGTATAACCCCACCATAACACGCCGTATAACCCCACCATAGCACGCCATATAACCCCACCCTAGCATGCCGTATAACCCCACCATAGCATGCCGTATAATCCCACCATAGCACGCCGTATAACCCCACCATAGCACGCCGTATAACCCCACTATAGCATGCCATATAACCCCACCATAGTACGCCGTATAACCCCACCCCACAAACGTACATTCACCCACAACTGGACATAAACAAATAATTGAATGATCCAATTTGTGTAAAGCAAAATTCAGCACAAAATGTCTTTGTCCCTATCACCTAGTTGTGGGCGAATGTACCTTTGTGTATGTGTTTAGAACATTGTTATTTATTGTGTATTTTGTGATCTTTTTTTGTACTTTGCTGCGGTGGGTTTTACTAGACTGTATACGCTTTTGTATGCGATTTATTTTGAATAAAAGATAGGATTGTTCATGTCACGAGTATGCTAATGGTCCATGTTTTCAGGAGTTGGCGCTTTATTTGCTTGGCGGAATCTGACACTTGTGTTTATTGGACTGTGTTTCTCTTCTGTGTATAAGGTTATACTGTTGGTCCCAGGCAGTAGAGGAAGGCTTGCAGGGGTGGCCGCTGGGAGGAGCTACCCGCATTATAATATTATATAGCCCGACCATGACATGCCCTTGTTACTCCACGCACACTACTAGAACGGGTTCTATTATATAAGCGCTATATAATCACCCAATAACAAGCCAGCAGCTAGCCAAGTGCACAAGCAAACAGGACTATACCGCACTAAAATGATCACAGGATTATATAGGCGCACACCGACAAACTGGGTAATGTAGGCCCATAGTATCATAACGGCGATGTATTTAGCATTTAATTTTTCTATAGCGATTTACTCGACAGCGCTTAACAAACAGACAGTACAAGCACATATAAACATCAAAGCGCTGCAAGTGCGCGTAGCATAAGAGCGAACATTGCGTAATATAAACAGACCAGAACTCGCCATGGCTAAACAACCTGTCAGCGCGCGATAGCATAACAGTTATGTGAGCACTATATAAGCGTGGCGCATGATAACCTAATTTGACATGGCTGTACTGGTGCACTGTACCAACATAACATACACATGCTAGAGGAAGGCTCCGATTGGCCTATAAACAGGGGACGCGCAGGCCCAACATGCGTGTGTGGGACCGTTCTTGGTCAATGGGGCCGTTTATTGGGTGCAGTTCGGCGAGGACTGCCATCTTGAGCTTGTTCCTTTGGCCGGTGCTACCGAATATATCGTCTTGATAATGCACACTGTGCAACGTACCCCAACGCTGGGCGCTTACTACTCAACGGAATAAACTGCCATTTACGACTGTGGGCCCCATCCCCTCTTGGTGCCAGAGCCAATTGTATGCCCCGGTGCGACCCGGATTCGAGGCACTATGCATCACACGCGAACTGCATAAGCACGCTGTACGTGCATGCACATTTAGCGGAGAGTTGTCAGTTCTTTAAAAGCACCCCCCTCGAACCCCACTCGCCCGGCGGAACGAACACTGTAACGTACACACATCCTGTCATTACGTGTAAAGAAGCACACTGCAACACACGGTAACAGTGCTATGAGCGTGAAATGCCATTATACAGAACATGACAGCAATATACGCACAATCCAAGCACACAATAACGAGGGTCCTATGTGACAGGGCTATGTCACAGTTATGCAGGTACATTTTAACACAACACGGCTGTATTACGAGACAGCCGCATAACAGGACCTGACCTAAGCGCTATGCAAGAACGCCCTAACACAACAGCTATTGAAACACGGTTTAAGTGCTCACCAGATGTCAAAAGTGCACTGTGCGAGTAGTTTACAGTGTAATGTAATGATGTGTTATTTATATAGCGCCTTATCAAACCTGCACTACACAAGCCACGCAGCACTACACAAGCACGCAATAACAACTTAAGGCGATTAAACAGCCGTACTGGTGCGCCATCACGTGACTTGTTCACACCTGCGGGCGAGGAGATGCCTGCGGGGGGCCTGCTGCGGGCTGCTTAGGGCCGCAGGGTGAGGATCCGAGACATGTTTTGTTTACATGTTCGCGCGCTGTAGAGAAAGTGGATGGGGGCGGGGAAGTGGGAGGGCGAGCCCCTCCCCCGGTAGGGTCTCCACTAAGCCAGAGCCGTGCCTGGGACATCTAAGCCCCGGGAAAGTTTCTAGACAGCACCAGAATACACACACTACGCACCCTCTCCAAAATGACAAAGGCAAGGCAATTTAAATACCATTTCATTGACTTTCACTTAAAAGTAATACGTAGATAATGTCTATAAGAATATATATACATTTTTATTTGATCATTTTTTAAATTTATTTATAACAGCGCACCACTAAAAAAAAGCAATCATGAAAATTATAAAAAGATTAAAGAAGTACAATTACAAATGTCATTGTAAAACATTGGTAATGACATTTATTTTACCCAATAACAATATATAAAATGCATATTAAACACTATTTCAGTATAATACATATAGAAATATTAGAATTTTATAAACAGAAATGCATTTGTATTATCCCATCTTTACGTCAATTTTCTACATGGAGGGCACCCTCCTAGAAAGTGCTGCCACAAAAACATCTATTGCTGCTGCGTGAAAAAGTGCTTTCAATTTAAAGTGCAGCAAGAGCCAACAGCTCTCTTCAGAAACTAGCCTAGCGCTCCGAGGCCGTTCCAAGAGCTACAGCAGAAGATTGGAAGATGGGTGTGAAATAAAGGGAACGAGTTAGGCGGTGGTGAAAAAGGAGGCAGTTCCCAGCTATGTTAAGTGAGGCTAGGGCACGAGAGCGCATTGAGGCTACTGAAAAGCACTATGGGGAAGACCAGAGAAGTAGGTAGGCTATGAGGTGAAGCAGTCATGTTGCCATACGAGCTCTGCACCCAGAGTCTAGACAAAGTATAACAATACCCGCCAAATGGTGTGAGTGCGTGAGCATTTAATGGCCAAACCTGGTATATGGTGGAGTACCTAAATGCAGACTCGTAATATCTAGAAAATGTCATGTGATGGCAATAGCTGCCCAATTGTGCGAGTCCTGACCTTGTAATGTTAAACTCTGGCAAATTAGTTGCATGCTGGATAGATAGCTCATGTGCAACCTGCTGGTTTTGAGAATGGAGCAATGCCATGGAACAGGTTTGAAACCCTAGTGGCACGGACTAGGCCCTTCACCATTCTCAGGGCGATGAATTGGGTAATATTAACACTGATTAGTACCCAGCGAGAGTCAACCAGAATGTAAAACACATTCTGATTGGCTCTCGCCGGGTCGTTACCCGGTTGGGAATCCCTCGGCTTGGATTCCACAGCCATTGTTCCCGGCGGGGGGCGTGGCAGCCCCTCAGCCAATGTGGAGGCTCGAAGCGGGCCTATCCCCGCTCCGAGCCTCCACACGGCTGAGAAGCTGCCATCGCCCCCGCCGGGGTCTCAGGTATGTTTTTTTTTTCTTTTTTCCCTTTACTCCCCCCTCTCTGCCCTCCAACCCCACTTACCTTCTGATTTCTCCTTTTTCAGGAGTGAACACGCTGGGAACACTTCTGTTCCCAGTGCGTCCGCTCCCGAAGGCCGCCAAGGAAAAGAAAAACTGACTCTGTTTTCCCTTTCCCGGCGGCCATTTTCTTTATCATTTTTTTTTTCTGTCCCGAAACGCCGCAGCGTTTCGGGACAGAAAAAAAAGCTTTTAGTACCCCTGTCTTGTGGGCCGGGGTACTAATAGCAATATGCCCCTAGCGGCGGCAGCATTACTGAGTCCAGTAATGCTCCGGGGCCTTCGTTAAGGGCCTCGCTTCGCTCGTGCCTATAACTATGTGCCCCGGGGCATTACCTGACTTGGTAATACCCCTGCCGCTCAGGGCATATTGCTTCATTAATGCAGAGCTAGGTAGTAGTCCATCTAAATGAAGCTCTATACAAATCAATCGCCAACATATAATTGTATGATGCAAGTGCAATGCCAACATATTGCAGTGTCTAGTAAACTGTTGGTTGCTGTTGTCTGATGGCAAAGGCTGGCAGTCTGTGGGAGTAGCTGGCCATGATGTGAGTACCTTGCTGTTATGATGCATGTGTACATAACCTGGCAAAGCCTATCAAACAATAGTAACTTGGGCAAGTGATTGGAGGAAAATCATGAAGGTGCATGGACATGTGATCTCAATACCTACATCAAAGAAAACCTTTCCACTGCACACGTCTAAACTGTTGGCTTTGTTAATGTTTGTTCTCCACCTTTGCCCATACATTTCTTTCACAGAAAATGACACAGACACACACATGCACATGAAATGGCTCCTAGACACATAAAACACCAAACAAAGGAAGACATCCCATTAAGTGCAATCCCCTCATCTTTCAAACCTTCAATTTCTCCTACTGCTGGCCCGTTGTTTAAAATGAAAGTCCAGCAACAAACATAATATGCAAGAAACAACTCACCCAGATACAACTAACATCAACTTAGCAGGCAAAAAAGACAAAGCAGGTTAATATCTTGAAAATACTGATCAGGGTCCTTGTCATGCCATTAAAGTCTCAATGGGCTCTCAGACCAACACACTGATTGACACAAACTCCATTGAGTCAATCTTCTATAAATATAAAAAGTACCAACCCCTAATTGGTCTAGGAAATGCGACATCCAAGCACAAGACTCCTGAGCAAGATAGATCCAAGTCAATAGATGATGACGCGGATGGAAACAGACAAGCTAATTTAGAAAAGTGGAACATTTGGGAACCAATTCTCACCAAATGTAAAAGAAATTGTCAAAAATCTGCAAGACATGCCGCCTAAGAAAATGTCACCATTATACGTATTCAAGACAGCAGTAACGATAAAAGATCAAAACATGCCTTCGACTTCGCAAGAATTTCGGAACTCAACAAAACTTCAAAGGGGAAGCAGTGTTGACTTTGAAATTCAAGAACTGAATCACCCAAACGTTAAGGAAAATACACCAACATTTGTTGAACTACCCCCCTTTGCGATCCCGAGATTGTGGCTATACCAATTTAAAAGAGACAGTTCATTCAAAGCTCTTAATAGGAGCAGTATCTTACTAATTACGAAAAATGTTCCAGATCTATTGTCTCTTCTCCTCCAACGATATTGGATGGGTTCGCTTTCCAAATGCAAATTGTTTCTATATAGTTGAATTGGGTCTGAAAACCAAAATAGGTGCTGAAGCTCTGTTATCTCAGATAGATGTGCTATGAGAATTAGGGCTCGATGTTTCCAGCACACCCATTGTTAATCATGAAACCCCTCAGATTGAATTAAGAGAAAGAAAGTGAGAAAGATTAAGTCAATCGTCCAAAAATAACACCCTTTCAAGACAAGAGCGGAAATTGAGCCCTTTACATATAGACAAAAAAACAAGAATTTGATAGATACAAAATCAGTTATGTGGGAAATAGTTCCAGAAATAATGAGCTTTGTATATGAGAAAATGAAGGAAAATAAAAAATGAGTTTAGGAGTGAGTGAGGACGGTTTTAGCACCATTGAAGAATTAGCCATAAGAGGAAAACTTAGCCGACCTGCCGGTGGTCTACTGACATCAGTAAGAACTGCCAAGATTAAGTCTTTCGAAATGAATTCTACTGGGCGCCTGGGTATTCTTGCATCAAAGATCTTGTTTAGCTCTGAAAATTATCCAGCTGGTATTATTGTCATAAACATGTACTGGAAAGCTGCGAATTCAAATCTAATCAACTTCCTGGACTCATTATCTGCCTTACTCTTGAAGTAAAAGACCAATATGTGGTAGCAGGCATTTTGATACTGGGCAACCTGAATGCTCAACGCACAACTTTAAATGGAAATGGCGATTCGATTGCATATAAAGAACTCTCGATAAATGGGATTTGAAAATAGTTAATGGTAATATCAAAGGTGATGTGCCAGCACTTCCAACATGGTCACACAGGAAATGTCATTCCATTCTGGACTACCGCTTCCTCTCTGCTGACCTGTTTAATCGCTGTACACACTTTGACATGTTAAGTGGTGGTTCTAGTGACCATAAACAACTCTCTGCAACTTTGAAATTAATGATTGAATTGAATACTAAGAAATATAAGACAAACTTATTAATAAGTAATAGAAAACAGAGTTCAGAAATGCAAATGTAATGATAAAATTCTAAATAACAAACCACAAAAAGACTTTATGCAACATGCGAAGAAATTTGTAAATAACATCAGCAACCTGAACACTTTCACAAACTTTCTACAGGAAATAGATCAGCCTAGCTCTATTGGGCCAGGTGGCGCCAAAAACCGTGTCCATGTTTTCGATGAAACATCATGGCAATAGAAAAAAGACCTGAGAAAAGCCATTCTTAATTTAAAACACACTAAAACGTCCCACTTAAATAAAAACATAGAAGAGAAAGCTCTTAGAAACAACTACAGAAATGGGTCAAGAGATCACAGACACCTGCCCCTTCAAAGAGACAGTGAAATAAAGTAAAATACCCGAATTTCCAAAAATCCAGATAGTTTTTGGAAAATTATAAATAATAACCAACCCAATCTCAAATTGAAAGTAATGTTATCACTAATGTCACTGGGTGTACTTACTTTAGAGAGATTTTAAAGTGACAAACAGGAAACTTAATATTTACAAAGCCCAAAGAAGAGTGGAATCTATTTTTTGATAAAGACCTAATTACAGAATTGATCAAGAAGTCTTCTGCATCAAGAGTTCCTGGCCCTAATGGTTTAACAAACTCAACTCTCAAAACAAACTTCAAATTATGGTCAACCATTTTAACCGCAGTCTTTAAAGAATCTCTAAGAATTCAGATACTCCTGGAGTCCTGGAAGAGAGCAGCCATCATTCCTGTACATAAGAAGGGTAATTGGGAAGATCCAGCAAATTATCGCCCGATCGCCCCCTAGATGTGGAAAGATATTTGCCTCTGTGGTTCTGAGAAATCTAGAAGAATGGATTGAACGTGCAAAGATATTAAGTAAATTCCAAACTGGGTTTCGCAAGGGAGTTTCCACCTCCCTCAATGGAGCAATAATGTCACTGATCTCCTGCCAATCTCCAGCCAATCACAGACAAAGAAACTAGGACGCCTGTTATATGGAGCATGGTTAGATCTAATAAGTGCTTTTGACACTATCAACAGGAACTAATTATGGGCAAAACTTGATAAGTAGAGAATTCCTGAAAGTCTCCTGGCAATTCTAATGAGCTTATATCAAGACACTACTATAGACATAAGATTCAATGTTCAAGGTGACCTGTCTGATGAGATAGCTACAGATAGAGGTACGAGGCAAGGATATATTTGAGCTGCATGCCTCTTTAACTTCTATCTGGCAGAATTCAACGATGCGTTAGCCCGTCACTCTTTGGGGAGTCCAAAAGTGGGTTCCCAATCTCTCCAGTGGATTGCATACGCAGATGACAGTGTCCTGCTAGATTACATGCCGAAAGGTCTGCAACAATTATTGAATGCATTTGAAATCTACGCAGGAAAAAATGATTTACCTATAAACCCTGCTAAATCTCAAATTCTGATAATCAAAAATCATGGAACCCCTAATTTCAATTATAAATGGCAGTTGCAGAACCAATCAATAGCACAAGTGAAAGATCTGATATACCTGGTAATCAAAATAAAATCAGCTCAGTCAAAGGCCACTCGGGAGGATGATATAGAACACAAGCGTATTCTATTAATAGCAGAGATAAAGAAAATATTTTTCGATCTACTGTACATTTTCAATAATCCCTTTGCTAAACTACTACAAGCAAAAGTTGTTCAAAATGATTCCTGATTCACAAATGATAAATTTCGGCTGAGCTACCCTATGAGCAGGCTCAGATATGAACTAGGGCTGATATGAATTAGGGCTGGCATCATTGACAATGAGCATTGATTGGAAAATACTAATCCTATTCAGATGCATAAGAATCTGTCATGGCCACTTGCCCAGGATCACTGTAGCTGCATCATCAGGTGGAGAGAGCAGGGGGCACCATGGTTCACGCACGTCCCTTTGGGACTTTTATACAGTGGGGGCCCGGTTGGACTCAGTCATGGTGCCTCTGGCGCCAGGCTCATGGAGAAACATAAGCAAGACTCTTATTATAGGCAGGAGTGCTTGGAACCTAATCAAGACTCTTTTATTATGGGCAGGAGTGTTTTAAAAAATGTTCCACTTGTGTGCAATCTGCCCGGGTGTGGCTTTCCATCTTCAGCTGCACATGCAACTTCAAGGAGTGGCAGGGTGTGGCAAGCAGAACTGAGCTAGTGGACATGGCCTTAAGAGCTCAGCTATAAAAGCCAGCCCAACCCCAAGGCGCACACTGTGCATTAATCTGCATTCACATGCAGCGTAACGCTCACCGCCGCCTGGGTTAAGTAGCACTTACCTTGGGAATCCTGTCTCCTGTCCATACGCTTACATCCTGGTGTCAGCTTACATCTGTATTCTTCACTGCTGAGCCTGGCATCCATTCTTCATCTTCCGGATTGCAGGTCTTCAGTTCTGGGCATGACATCTTCTTCATCTCTGGCACGCAGAACTCCAGCTCCCGGCACCGCAGCCCGACATCTTCTTCATCTCTGACACGCGGAACTTCGGATCAGGGTTCTGCAGCACGACATCTTCTTCTCCCACGAGGGCGGACCCTGTAAAAGGACAAAAGGCAAGGTTAGATATACGAACCTGCAGTTTAAGGTCGCGCTTGCAAAACTCTTCACACTTGTCCTTAAAAGCTCACTTACCTGCTGCCGGACCGCCGCGGGATCCGCCGCTCCTCATCTGGAGCCACCTCGGGCTCTGGTGCTCTGCTGGACCACAATCACACCAATTTGGGGTAAAAGATAGACATTGTTGCAGAGCAGACAACAGGTTGTGTACCAGACAATACCAATACTTCAAGACAAACAGAAAGACACTTACCAGAAAGGCGTGGAATCGTTGCAGCTGGACTGGACACCACGTATAAAGGACCAGTGAAGGAACTAAGTCCTTATTCTACATGCACCCCTGTCAGAAGTAGCAGGACGGAGAGGTCACCCTTAATAATCTACAGGTGATCCTTAATGGGACAATGCATGCTCACCACGCTCTGGGAGGAAGGATTTGAGAGGGAATTCACACGCAGGCCAGTAAACCTACGTCCTCTTATATCTACGCAGGAGCAGGGTTCCAATTCATTGCAACAGTCCACAGCCTAATTGCAGCAGGAGGAAGCAGATCAGGGGGTCCTGTTTCCTGGGAGGGCTGCAACCGTGCCCCAACGTCCCCGCAGAGACCAGGCGAGCATAACAGAATCTCCACCGAAGACTCCTTATATAGGAATGTTCTAGTTATTAAAATGTTACATTAATTAGGTATGATCGCATTGCAACAAAATTATATTTAATGATTGTTGTTTTTTGATATGTAAATTGAGACATTTTCTTAATCCATGTATATTTTATTCTTTTTTCTCTGCTGTTTAATTTATGTGTAAAAAGTTTGTTCACTGGCTAAATACACAATAGAATATATATATTCTATTGTTTATTTTATAAAATATAAATATTGCTTTTTCTCTACTTGTTCAATATTTCTTGCCACCCAGCAAACAGCATAGTTAGCCAAGGGGACTCCATGTCACCTGAGCATGTGTTCTCCGGTCTTGGGCTTTCATGTAACAGATCAATGCACTGTGGGCGTTGTAGACTTTTTTTTTTCAACTGGATTACCATACCAGAAAACAATGATTTCCAAAAGAAACCTCAGCTGTGTTTAGATTGCACAGAGTCATTCATTGAATCCAGTACAGTAAATGTTTAATTCAATAAAGAGGTGGTACAGACAAGAGGACCTACACTGGTGGTATCTGTTTATCTTATCTGACAACTGTGCTTGTTAATAGAACGTTGCTTGCATGTTAGCCATTGATATATGTTTCTGCATGTAAAGTATAGCAGAGCCCTCAACTGTAGACAGTTGCCATAGGGATCGATAGATTATTTACAATACCCTTTTCCTCTCTCAGGCCACAACCCATAGAATACTGCTGAGTCCCATGAAAAATTAGGTCAAGCTGTCACATAGCCACTGACACAGTAGTCTCTCCATAAGCCTTTGCAATATGTGCTGCATGATTTAAAATACTTCATCCTAGTCTTCTCTGCTTTTCACAGAATGTCAATTGGTGTTCGTGCACTTTGTACCGCTCCTCTATTTACATGTTTGCAAGACTACGGTCTACCGAAGGGCGTTCATCCACTACAGCGCTTTGAAGCCATACTAATGACAGTGGGCGCTATACATATATCAAATAACACCCTATACAAATATCAAATAACAACCTAACACATAGAACACCATCACAGAAACCACTACAGTCAACCCCTTGGCCACACTGGCTACTGAACCTAGTCTCAAAACACCCAACAGCAAACAAAACACCAGCCTTCCAACCATTAAAGCAGCCCCCCTTATTAATGCTAGATCCCTTCAGGCACATGCCTTAGATATTGCTGATCTTATTACATCACACGACCTTGGCCTCATCGCCATCACAGAGACTTGGCTGCACACAGCATCCGGCTCCTCAATTGCCCTCGCCATTCCCGACAGTTACTCTATCATCCGCGAAAATAGAGATGCCAACATCTCTAAAGGAGGAGGTATTGCATTTATCTACAAGACTTCACTAGGCCTGAGAAAGATCACAAATCCCCTATTGCCATTGGCAGAACTTTTATCTGTCAAACTACCGACATCACCCACCACAACTATCACCATCCATCTTGTGTATCGCCCCGCAGGTCCCACCACCTCATTTGACAAAGATATCTTTGTCAAACACTTGTTATCCACCAACACCAAAAATAAGTCTCAAATCATTATCCTTGCTGACTTCAACCTAGGCTTACATGACCCTAATGATCAAAAAGCAGTTGCCCTTAAGGACACCATGACACAATTAGGATATCTGAACCTACCCATAATAAAGGTAGAATCCTTGACTGGATAGCTGAGCTGAACTGCAATATCACGACACCCTCTCCAACACTCCTTGCGCTTGGACTGACCATCACCTCATTCTGTTCAATATCAAAGAAACTACATCACCTACCACTAATACACAAGCTTCAGCTACTATGACCTGGAACAAACGTAATTTAACACTAGACAAACTCATCCCTTTGTTACAGCCTATCATCAACCCCACCACGAACACCTCTGACCCTACAGTCCTAGTCAACATATATAATCACACCATTCTCAAGGCAATCAACACTAGCACCTATGAAACTACGCAAATCCAAACCACGCACCCACCTTAACACTTGGTACACCCCACACCTTAAGACTCTTAGAAAAATCTAAAGATCAGCAGAATCTTCCTGGATAAACACCCCATCTTTATCTAACAAGGCCAATTTTACTGCAGCTTCTTTGAACTACAAAATTGCCATAATATAAGCCAAAAAAGATAACTATAATGACTGCATCTCCAAAGCCGAGTCCAATACTAAGGAACTATTCAACATCCTGAAAGAATTAGAATCTCCAGTCCCACCTCCTGACACTTGCATTAAAGATACCCGATGGTGCACTAACATACAGAATGCAATCCAGGACAAAATTACGATGCTCCAAAATAAAATAGAAATGAAGAAATCGCTCATTACTAGCGCTGACCCTATCCTGAACCCAAACGCTGCTAGCAATAATACACAACCTCAATTTAATTTCTCATCGCTATCCATCAAAAAAGTCGAAACCATTATATTAAAACGTAAACCGTCCAATTGTAAGGGTGACGCTTGCCCTGCTCCTCTTGTCAAGGAAGCTGTCAAGCAAATAGCCCTTTTTATCACTAGCGTTATCAACGCCTCCTTCAAATCCAGCTTAGTACCAAACACTCTGAAGGATAACTGGCTATTCCTGCTCCTAAAAAAGCCTTAACTAGAACCTCAACAAACCAGCTAATTACAGACCGATCACAACGGTCCATTTTCTGTTAAAAATACTTGACCATGCTGCATATTTGCAAATCAAACATCACCTAGAATCTAATAATCAACTAGGACTGAGACAATCAGGATTTAGACCTAGAAGTAGAACTGAAACTGCCTTATCAACCTCAAAACACAAATCCAGTCCCTGAAAGACAAAGGTTACTTGGCTCTGCTTCTTCTACTTGACTTATCAGCAGCCTTCGACCTGGTGAATCACAAAATTCTATGTAAACACCTTTCTACAGCTGCCCACTTTTCAGATCAAGCCAACGCTTGGATTGAATCCTTCCTCAATAATAGATCTATGAGGGTCTTTGCACCTTCTGCCTCCACCTTTCCCACTCCTGTCACTTGTGGGGTGCCCCAAGGATCCTGTGTGTCTCCTACTCTTTACAATGTATTTACCAAACCACTCTTTCATGAGCTTGACTAGTTGGGCGTCACTTACACCAACTACGCTGACGATACCCAAATACTCATCCCCATCACTGGCGATTACATTGTGGATAGTAGGGCACTCAACAATATCTACCTTATCATACAGGTTTGGATGGCGAAGCACAGGCTCTGTCTTAATGATGATAAGACAGAGCTGCTCCTCTTGGGCTCCCCTGCTAAGCTGAATAACTTGGACACACTATTCTCCCCCTTCAACATTGACAGAAATACAATCAAAGTAGCCAATGTGGTAAACACTTTACGAATTTACCTTGATTCGGCTTTAACACTAACTAGACAAACTAACGCTATGGCCTCTTCTTCTGCCTACACTTGTAAGCTTATCACAGCTTGCCGCCCATACCTTTCCACAGAGAACTGCATTACAATAGCCAGAGCTTTAGTCCTCTCTATGCTGGATTATTGTAACATACTATATTTGGGTACTTCTAAACAAAACCTTAATGAAATGCAAGTTCTGCAAAATAACGCCATTCGGGCAGCTCCAACCATCCCTAGAAATCTTTACGTGTCGGAAAACAGACACTCACTAAAATGGCTCAACATTAACCAAAGAATAACCTACAAAACACTGTCCCTCACTCACAAGTGCCTCTCCAACCAAGGCCCTACTTACCTGTCTGACACCTTCTCCCGCCACACATCTACACGCCCTATCAGATCAGCCCAGAGACACTGCGTCACGATTCCTCACTTCAGGTTACAACGAGCAGGCAGGGCTAGCTTCCCTGTCCTTGGTGCCAAAACGTGGAATGCCCTCCATTTGTCCTTAAGAGATGAACCATCCTACCACCTATTCCAAAAAAAGACCAAAGTTTGGCTCCACGAGCAAGAACTTGCTAGACCGACCGTCTAACCTTGCCCTGATAACCACTTCACTTACATCTTCCACGTATGACAAACGTGTTGTATATCCTATGTATAGATTGCTAATCCTACACCACAGGTTGGACTTGTTATGTTTACCCTGAAATGTTTGTAAAATTTGCTCTTGTTGTATATCTGTACATTTTGTAAAAATATGGTTCTATTGTTGTTTCATCTTCTATAAACTGTTTGTATTTGCGCAACAAGTAAGATTAGCGCCCAGTTGCCTAAGGGCTTGGAGCGCTCTATAAATAAATAAACTAAGCCAAACTAAACTAAAGTTTGATTGCACTAAAACATCCCACACACAATAAAATGAGCGTAGTTACCTGCTACAAGACCATAAATGAATGCCAATCCCTCCCTTCTTCTTATATCCTGGCTTTCTTTGGTCATTTACTTCTGTCGCACACCAACACCGCCTACTCTTGCAGGCCTTCTCTGGCCCTTTTGATTAGGCCTGCAAAAGGCCCTCTTAGTCCACCACAACCCACCAACTCTCAATTCTGGCATGCCAGTGCTATGCTAAAACTATCATACTGTCCAGGATTGTGGGACCATTTGGGCATGTTTAGTTTGACCAACTGATGCCAATTTGGGAGGTAGAAGGCTAAACTAAAAAACTCTGAGCAGAGTATTAAGCTATTGGCTGCATCAAGGAGGGTACGTTGATATGGGCCGCTTTTATCCTCTGCCTCTGTGCGCATAGTCATGCAGCCAGTTAACTTAAACTTTTAATTATGTTATGTCAAAGGTTCTTATACTGCGCACTGTCACCACTTGCATGGTACCTTGCTGCTCTGGCAGATCGGTAAGGCAAGATGACGAGGGGGTGTAAGTTAGTAGTTCTGAGTGGGAGAAAGAGCAAGAGAGCTGTGATGTGCTGTTGGTAGCTTCTGTTCGGTTTACACCATTTGCTGAGCATAGGTGTGTTTTTCAGTTGGTAGCCGTCATGTGCTGTTGTGCAAGGCTATGTGTGTTTTTTCTTTCATTGTGTTGGTGTGGGGAAATGTGTGCGGTGTGTTCTGCTGTAGAGATATGTTTGTGTTAGTTCAGAGTTTGAGAGGTGTATGCAGAAGGGTGTTCCTTCCACTGTTGTATATTCTGGTGTGCTACACTTACCACTCCTATGTTGTGTGCAACTAAGTGGGTCCTCAATAGGCTATTCAGTGGTGGTACCTTTCCACCCCCCAGCGTTCAGACCAAGTGCTGCCCATATCCCTTCCCTCTTAGCTCACACTAGTGCGCAGCAACCACCACCCCAACGTGTTCCTCTAGGCGGGGGAGGGGGGTGCGCTCCCTGTGCCTCACGGTCCATCAATTCCGAGATGGGGATGCCTCTCTCTCCACATGTATTATTCTAAGGCTCTGTTTCCATTGTCAATTAGGTTGGACCCATTTCTATACCCTATTTCCCATTTGACCCTTTAAAAGGATGGGTACAGCCAAGTCTCCCTCCCATTTGGACAATGTCTCTTCTTGTCTCCACTTCACTCCGGTCTGTCTTACTCCTGTGAAGAACCTGAGGGCATCCTCCCGTCTACTCCCCTTGGGTCCTCTTCTCAGGTGGCCAGGGGAAAGTCCATCACTTCTGGATCACGACCCTGGGGGTGAATATGAGAGGGAGGATCTACTGGGTGGAGGGACCCTGGGGAGCGGGGAGAGGATGTCTTCAGGTGAGGCATGGTAGCCCGCTTTTCCTTGTCAGAAGGAACTCTACCCTCCCCCTACCTTCATAGGTTATCAGTCTGCCCCTCGTTCACACACACAGACTGTCCCACATGAATATTCCTTTAAGACTGAGACGAGGAAGAGGCAACTGGGAGTAAGGCACACTTCCATTGGTGTGCACCACTTTGGTACTAAGACGAGGAAGAGGACTGCAAAGTATCACTACAATGGCAGGCGAGTCCCACTAATGAGGCTAACTATGGTCAGGCAAAGGACGTACACCTGCAGCCAATTGATAGGCTACAGGTGTATAAAAGGAGAGAGATGCTTGAGGAAAGCAGAAACCCGCCTGGGAGTGAGGACACAGCAACCTGACGTGGAGCAGGCTGGAGAGGGGCTGGTGAAAATGACACCGAGCACTGTAGAAGAGCAAGAAGGACACAGAGGCCAGAACAGACCATGAGAGGGTCTAGGGCCCTGCAGATCCCTGTGCCGTGTGTCCACTGCCGGAGCTGTGGGACACAGAAAACTCCAGGACGACAGGCGAGCTCCCGACAAGTGAATTGGGAGCAAGAAAAAGCCTGTGGAGAAACCAAAGGCACCCGGGAGAGCGGCCGCAGACAGGTGAGCGATAGAGAGGGAACACTCATGGGGCACCCCAGAAGCTGGATTTGGGCAGAGGAAGATGTCGCTTGAATGAAAATATTTAATGAATGGGTCTGGAGACCAAATAAAAGATGATTGAACACCGAACAAACTGCAAAACACTGTATGAGTTATTGAATACTGAACCATAGAAAAATACCACACAAGTGAAAAGAAAGTAAGATGCATGTATGAACACAATGAAAAGAAAGTAATAAGCATGGACAATGTGAAAGTATGAGCCAAGTGAAAGGCAGTAATGAGGACTTGTGAAGCAAGTGAAAAGAACATGATAAATACTATTGGATAGTGTGAAAGCAAGGTGGTGAAAAGGAATAAACACCACAAAGTGAACTTTGTGAACATCATGTTGTGGCACAGTCAAGAGACTGCCAAAGAGAAATATAGAACTGAAAGTGGGCTAATGACACAGGTTCACACTCGCCAGTCCTTCTTATGGGACGAACGGCTAGATTTGGTGCTCAAAATCAAATGCAGTGACGCCCAGAGCTGAGACACAGCAGCAAATGCCAAAAAAGCCTACATTTGAGATAACTCAATATATGGAGA
Organism: Ambystoma mexicanum; assembly: GCF_040938575.1. Classification (NCBI taxonomy): domain Eukaryota; kingdom Metazoa; phylum Chordata; class Amphibia; order Caudata; family Ambystomatidae; genus Ambystoma; species Ambystoma mexicanum. The sequence goes on from NC_090932.1 coordinate 1,571,363,153, forward strand.
AATGCCCAACCTGGGACACAACAGTGAAAGCAGTGACACCAAGATTTGGGGCAAAGCAGTGAGTGTTAGAATGCTCAAATGTGAGGCATCCCTGTCCCCCCCAAGCCTTTTGGTCCACGCAGTTCATTCGTTCGGAGTTTGAGACACCTCTTTCTCCCCTTTTTTTAATCTAAGGTCCTTTATCTGAGGTTCAGTTAAGTCGGCCCCATTTCTCTCCCTGGTTTTCAGTTTGACCCTCTGTTGGGACGGGTGCACCTGGGCCTCCTTCCTGATTCGGACACCTCTACTTCCCTGCACGTCACTCCTTTCTGGCCTACTACCCCTGTCCTTTTCAGTTGTGTCTTCATTTCATGGGGCAAGGGTGTTGTTCATTTGTTTTTGTCCCAGTCTGAGTTGAAGGGCCACATTGTTAGACGTTTTCTGAATTTTAGATGGTCCTTCATGGTTCGTATTTCTCTGGGGAGGGTGTTCCAAAAGGTTTATGGCTAGGCATGAGAATGCTGATCCACCAAGGTTTTTCCTTGTGTATGGTCTAGGCGGATGTCGTCGCTGGATCAGAGTGTTCTAGTCAGCTGGCAGATGGTGATTTTCTTGTGTATAAATTCCACCTATAGGCCATGAATTGCTCTGTGTGCTATGCACATTATTTGGAAGGGGATTCGTTTTTGATTGGTAGCCAATGTAACATCTTTAGTGCCAGGGTGATGTGGACCCTTTGTGAGTGTTTGAGGAGAAGTCTGGCCGCTGCATTATGTATATGTTGCACTTTCTTCAGTTAATAATCTGGCATTCCGAGGTATAAGCCGTTGGCATAGTCTATCCTGGACATGATGAGTGCGATAATGGCCAGTGTTATTGTGCGTGAAGGAGAGGAATGGTAGAATCTTTTTGATCATGTGTAGATGGAAGAAGCATTTTTTGATTATCGCGTTCACTTGCGGTTCTAGGGTTAGATCGTTGTCCATTAGGAATCCAAGGTTTTTTACAATTTTGGATGGTGTGGGTGCTGTTCCCAGTTCAGTGGGCCATGGGATGTACTGGTTGCTTGCTAGGTTGTTGGATGTAACCATAATTTCCATTGTCCCCGAGTTTATTTTGAGGTTGTTAATCTTCATCTATTGGTAGTGTTCTTTGAGACAGTCTATTAGCATTGTGTTCTCTTCTTGTTCATTGACGATTTTGTAGATGATTTTAGTGTCATGTCATCTGCGTAGTTGTAACAGGAGAAGCTGTGTCTTTTGATGAGGTTGATTAGTGGCGTCATATAGCTGTTGAAGAGGAGCAGGGATAGCGAGAATCCTTATGGTACTCCACAGGTGGTGTCCCGAGGTGCAGATTTGAATGGTTTTATCTATACTGCTTCTGTTCCTACAGACAAAAAAGATTTAATCCAGAGCAGCGCCGTGTGAGTGATCCCTATTTCTTCCAGTCTATTGATGAGGATGTTATGGCTGACTGCATTGGTCTTTAGGTCATCCCATATAGAGAGTAGTGCCTTCTCCGTCCCTCTCATAGGTCTGAAGCCGGCTTGTGCCTGGTCCAGTATTTGGTGATTTTCCACCTGTTCCAGTATTTGTTCGTAGACATAGGTCTCTAATAGTTTTGCTGGATAGGGAATATTTGAAATTAATCTGCCTTTTGAGAGGTGTTCCACATCGCCTGTCCTGTCCTTGAGTAGTGGTTTGATGTACGCAGTTTTGAATGCTTGCAGTACTCTCCCCGTTGAGAGTGAGGGGCTAAAGAGGTTTAAGTAGCATTCCGATGGTGTGCTCTGTAGTGTGATTTTGTAGCTGTCACCTAAACAGGTTTCTGTGATGAACAGGATGTCATTTCCAGCGTCATAGAGAAGATCATAGATCTCTATGGTGTGTTTGGACATCGATCTTTAGTTGAATAGATTGCAGTGAATTTTTTTCTTTATAGTGTCCTGTTTTGTTCTTGCTTTCGTATTTTTCTGGTCTTGTTGGTGAGTTTCCCCATTATTCTCTCGATGTAGTATGTATTCTGTTGGGTCTGTTTCGTCTTTGAGTAGATTGTGTAGGTTTTGTATCGGATTCATGACTTCTTCTGGCTCCTCTTCTATGTCTCGTTGCCGTTACTGTTTGTTCTGGAGTTTTGGTGATGTATGATGTGAAGGTGTCATTTGCCATCTTTCTCCTTCCACATGTCTCTGCCCTACTTTGTGTGGGCCTGGTATCGTGGTGGCGTGTCTAGTATTTCTGGAGGTTGCATGCTGCTCTGGCAAGTTGTCCTTCGCAAGGTATTGTATGGTGTAAAGAGTTTTGTCTAGTTTTAAAATTTGTTCCATTTTCTGTCATGCTTATGAGTGTGTGCTCCTCCGTTGATGTGTTGGTATTTGGTGGTGTGTTGGCCTGGTGTGGTTCCATTCCGTTTATCCTTTTTCCTAGTTTTCTCTCGCATTGTCTTGTTCTGTGGCGTGGCATATTCAGTTTTCTTTAAGTTTTCTATTTTTTGTTTTGTTTATGTTATTATGTTTTGGTCATTGTCATTGTAGGGGCACTTGCCCACCTCTGAGACTTCTTTGAGGTTTTGTTGGGCTTGCTGTTATCTTTTTTGTTGGTATTTTTAGGGTCCCTTTGTCTGTTACAGTTTTCTCTGTGGTTTCTGTTGTCTGTAGTTATTGTCGGTGGTGGCTGGGGTGCGGGGTGTCTGCGACTCAGTCAGGGTCTGATTTCTTGCAGATTGGGTAGAGGTGGCGGTCCAAATTGGGCAGGGCTGTGAGGTGGTTTCTGAAAGCGCACTTTGGTGGCCTTACCCTTTCGGCTGTCTGCGAGGTCTACACTCCTCGGTTTATCAGTCTGCTGGCAGTTTACAGTTACCTTTTTACTGTTATGCTAGATACCCCTAGAACAGTAAGGGGGTGGAGCACCTAAATTGGGGACTCTTACTAGGTTGGGACCTAGTTCTGGAGCACTCTGTGTAAGAGCCCAGATGTGGTCCAAGTGCAAGACTGGGGCTGTACCCATCATTGGTGGGGGGAGTACTCAGAACAGGAACACAGTGCTAGAAGGGAGACGCCAAGAATTGGAGAAACAAAGATTGGGGGGGAGGGATGCCCAGAAGTGGAACCAAGTAGCTACGGGAAGAACACCTAGACTAGAAACATTGGAGCGGTATGGAGACCCCCATAACTTGCAGACAATGCTTGTAGGTTGGAAAGCACCTACATTTGAGATGCAGCAGGATGTAAATACAGTTAGATTTGAGGTATTTGGTGATGCTACAGTAAATGCAAAACAACTAGACTTAAGGTACCTGGATAGAGGGAAAACGGTTACGTTGGTGACACAATAGTACATGCAAAACACCTAGATTTGAGGTACCTGGATAGAGGGAAAACGTCTAGATTGAAGGCACAACAGTAAATGCAAAACACCTAGATTTGAGGTACACAGCAGTGATAGAAAACCCAATTAATAGCTAGCTAACCTTTGTGTGCTATGTTATCTAAGTAAGAAGAGTGGCAGGGTTTCAATGGAGTACAGTAATGCAGTACTCTCCTACTAGACCACACTTTCCTTCATTAGTCACTGCTGGTTGACGGCTGGCTGGCTTCCCAGGAGAACATGGGCAAACACGAACTGGAGCTGCTTCTCCGAGAGCTGCTCTTTGCCTTGGAGCCCTTAGCTGATGGGTTGCCGGGCAGGAGGCTGCCCTGGGAGACTGAGCTAAGAGGGCAGCAAGTCCAATCACTGCCCAGAGGATCGGATGGGAGACGGGCAGTGGGATGGACCAGGAAGTTGGGTTTGGAGTGGTGGAGTGGGAGCGGGAGATCACCAAATGCGCACAGTGCAGGCTTTTACAGGGTCTGATTAATGGGGCAAACAAGCTCTTAATGCAAAAGGGGTCAAGCACTTTACTCACCAGCAGGCCGTGAGCAGCACGGACTACATCTCCAATTGATGTTTTGCAGATGGGTGCAGGCCCAATCACTGCACAGAGTGTTGGATGGGAGGCGGGAGGTGGGCTTGACCCGGAAATTGGGTAGGAAGTGGGAGGGAAAGGAGATCACCAAAAGCGCAGAGTGCAGGCTTTTACAGGGTCTGAATAAATGCAGTGAACAAGTTCTAAATGCAAAGGTTTAAATGCAAAGGCTCAAGCTCCTCTCCCAGATGGGAGATTTAAATAGGCTGCCCCTGCTGTATCCCTTGCCCCAACTGTGCCCCGGGCCGTTGCCTGATTTGTCTGCCCTTAGAAATGGACTTGCTAAACTCTGTACGGTGCTCCACGCTCATAAATCAGCATGCCAACTGCTGGTTGCCCCCCCCTCTTTCAACTGGTATGGAGAGAGAGCAGCTAATTCTGGCTTGAGAGGAAAGAACTTCGATTCTAGATTTAAGAAAGACGACAGGCAAGACCCAAAGTCTGTTATCTAAATGCCTGTCTAATGAGTTACTGCACTAACAAAATATGCTTGACAATACACTATTTGCAATACATTTGATTGAAAACTCCCACTTGTGTAGTACTCAAATAGTTTGTGCCCAAAAGTAGCACATTGCAATCTGAAATTGTGGGGCACTTTTTAATTAGTGCCAGGGACAATTTAATGTGCCAGTCAGACCCTGCACTCCAGGTCCAAGCTTTATAGTCTGAGCTTGGCTGTGAGGATGAATGGACCATCAGGTGGTCGTTGGAGATAGACTAGTAATGCCTAGGAGAACAGATCAGGGATGTGCTTTAGCCTGGTTCTGCCTAATTATTACATCATAGCAGGGAATGTCATTCATTTTGTGTAGTGACCACACTCTGCCTCCTCCCACTGCTTCAGAGCGCTTTCGTGAAGGATGGGCTGATGTGGGATGTGGGTCATAGGAAGGGCCTCTTTCCTGTGGGGTGTGAAGCGGAAAGAGATCACTTCGCTTCACATAAAAGGGAGGTCTTAAGTCCTTCGCGATATTTGTTGAAGTCCACCTACCTCTACAGGGTTACGAGGGGAAGAGTTTCCAAAGTATAGCCTTGTATGTACAGTGGCCTTTTCACAAATGCCTTTATATTTCACAGTTAGGAGAGCTAGTCTGGGCTGCAAAGTTGACCTTGGGTGTCTGGTCAGTTCATAAAGAATGGGTAGAGCAAGAACCCCAGAGGCCCCGCACTCCTGTCAGGAGTTATATATGCAAATGTCTTTTGCATTGGAAGGATATTGGCCGCAGTTTCTTTAACAAACATATTGCACTTCACATTTACAGAAAATGAAGAAAGTAAAAATGCGGCAAGAAACATATCAATCTAGCTATGCACAGAGTATCACACATTGATCTCTCTTGTTCTCTCTCGCTCTCTCTCTCTCTCTCGCTCTCTGTCTCTCTCTCTCCCTCTCTCCAACTCCGTCTCTCTCTCTCTTAGCACCCACTGACACCCTGGCTCTGGTCTGCAGCAGTCAAAGTGAAGAAACCACTAATCTGGTAGTGATCCGAACCAATTCCCCAATGTTTGACGCACTGGCTGCACTGTGTCGGGAGATGGCTGAACCGGATATGCCAGCATGCTGTTCACGCACCCCATGTGCCGCAGGCATACCTACAGAGTGAGATCAAGTCCAGAGCACCGCCGGATGGACTTGTTGGAGATGTTCACAGCACCTGCTTTAGGCAGATCACTATCCTGGATCACACCAGTGTGATGGTTCCTGGCGGAGAGCAGCTCAAACGGGAGTGTAGCAGTATATTGAGAGACCACCCTTAACCTGGGGAGTCCGCCTCCCAATCAAGGAGCCCTACAACACTTGTCTTGAATTTCTTTGCTCTGGCACGCTGGCCCTATTCAAGATTCATACAGAGCCACATTAATCTCCCCACCCTGTGCCCACAGTGAGCCAAGAACCAGGGCGGGGTATAGAAAGAATAGATAGTTATTTCATCATTGAATAATAAGGTTGTTTAATTACAGCCGTCACCTTCTTTGTGGCAGAAAACACAGCTTCAATTACAAAACACACTTTTCTGTAGGATGTTACTTTTAAATGCACTTTTTCCGCATACTTTTGCCCCACAAACATGGAACACAGACTAAATAAACTGGTCAAAACTCTTTTCCCATAAATCCCTTTGTATGTTGAATTCCATTAATATGAATATGGTACAATACTAGAACACAATCTTGAACGTTACCGGCTAAGAGTTTTAGTGTAAAAACATAGGCACAATTTCCGTTTAATGAAACTAGTTCCCCTTCAAAGCTTGAGATATGGAGGTCACTGCCCACTCGAATTGCTAGAAGTTGAAATTACAGATTTGTAAAAAGGCATCCACCAAAGAACACTTCACCAAAATTTTGCTAAGAAATAAACACACAGAGGATTTTAAAACAAGGCACACATCAGATGTTCAGTGTTGGATACACAAGGTCTCACTTTTGCAAAGCACTTCTCCCTCAGCTCCTAAAACCCGAGCATCAACAGTTTAGAAGCTTCATTTTTCAGACCACCCCCTTCACTTAAAGGCCCGTTTTGGGAAAGTGGGATAATTTAGAATTTTTGTTTGTGGGGACAAGGGGACCCATTTGTTAACTACAATGTTGAAAGAATGGTGACAGTTGGGAAATTCGTTTTTAAGATATGGATCCCTTTTATATAAAAGCACGTTTTGGTTTAAAAGGCCAGGTTTGGGGATGGTGACAAGTATGTGTTTTGTTTAAGACACGTTTTGGTAAGGGATATCAGTTGTGCATTTCATTTTAGAAAAGGACACACCTTTTCATTAGAGAAGTCAGGGGTGAACAGGAAAGGCAAGGCACTCCAGTTACTTTAAATGACTAGCTTGTATATTCCCACTAGGAGAGAGGGTGAACTTTTCAAATTCTTCCAAGCTCACCCCTCTGTCAATCTATTTGTGAGTTAATTAAATTAATATACAGTCAAATATGATAAGTGTCTACACATTTTTCCCACACCCACTAATGGAAGGCAACCCACTAATGAAAGGGAATGGGTTCATTAAATAGATCCCCACACTGATATTTTGTTGGACAATCTACTTACTTTTGGAAATCTGTGGGCTTGGTACATATGCAAATTTAGCATGCCATTGCTTTTTGGGAAAAAACAGGATTCTGGCGAGCATTTCAGTCAATGGGATTCCACAGCAATGGGCGATGCAGGCGGCAGGGCCAGCGAGGGACACAACACATGTTCATTTGGAAGGCAATAGGCCGCATTTATTACATGTCTTACATCCACAAAATGAGAGAAAGGCCATACATGAATTACATCATCCAATGGTTGCGTCATCGTGCCATCATAACAGTGTCATCATTACATCAGCAATAACGTCATCCTTACGTACTCTAGTGTAGTGGAGCAATTGTTGACTAGAAAGCATGTTCAAGCTCTGCCCCCTGCCTTCATCAGAAGAAACTAAATCATAAAATAAGAAAGGACACATTTGAAGCTGCACTTTGAATTCTCCTGGAAATGAAGCTTTCACAAAGAATAGTTATTTTGCACTACACAAGTAACATTTTGTCTGTGTCTTGAGCCCTCTGGACATTCTTGGGCGCTTTTTTTCTGGGTTGGGGCGACCACCACACTGTTCTCTTGCTGTAGAGAGAGGCCAGCAGATACCATTAAAAAAAAAAAACATACCCTCTGAACCCAGATGGCACTTCCCCAGCCAGCATGGCGGGGGTCATTCTCCCTATCGTTGGGTGTCATCTAGAGATACAAAACAGGGCATGTTAGCTGCATATTGGAAGTTAAACCCGCCACACAACCACCTATCCCACAAAGGAACAGGTAGCCTACACCTGAAGCCCCCCAGATGGAAGCCACTTCCCCTAGCCCCCTAGTACTTCACAGAAAAACCCGGGGGCGTATACCGTCGACCACGTTCCACAGGGACCAAAACCCTCAGGTTCCCAGCGCAACAATGGGGAGGAGGGGCTTTCGTGGAAGTGATGTTTGGCTGTTCAGACCCCTGATCCCTGCTCAGCAAGAACAAACTGGTATGCCCAAGACATTTCCAATTCTTCATTACCCAACGCTCAAGGAACGCTTACAACTGAACCTGCCCTACTTTTTACTAACTGGACTTTATTACTTTCTCTTTAAATACCTAGATTTGTACTTTAATTCCTGGAAACACCATTGGAAAGCAACATAGCTCCTCCAATTTAACCAGAAGTCCTATAATAATCCAACGTGGAGGACGAAAGATGGCCTATCCAGATTAGACAATATAGACAGACACCACTAGAAACAGCAGCATACTCCCAGATGCCCCTGCTAGAAAGAGGAGGGACAAGACCACAGTACGTGCCTTGGAAGCACAGCGACAAAGAAAACGTTAAATACAGATTGCCCTCACTAAGTGCGGGGGCTGGTAAATAGATACATGAAACGGAGAAACTGACAGCAGGACACAGGCTAGCAGTGGGTGACGTAAAGGGGCTGCTGGTCGCCATATTGGGTGACACAGCTGACGACATTTGGAAGAGGGTGGAGTTCCCAGGGGTAACCATACAAAATACAGTCCATGACGGGTCACCATTCGCCAATTGTAGAGCCGCAGTATGGCAAGCATTGTGGCCAGTGTATTGAAGTGTTGCTTGTTGGCTTGCAAGGGGGTTCTTTTCCAGGTATTTTTGGCTTTCCTTTTTTCAAGGCGCAGGATTTTAAGGTGGGGGTTGTAACATGTGTTGAGGTGTGTGGTGGGTTTGCGATTGCCGAATGGGGCAATTATGTTGATGGCCTCAAGAGCGGTGTTATTGTATAGTGTGGCCAAGTCGTTGGGGTTGAGTTTGGTGAGGGGGTGCACATGGTCAGGGGGTGATAAGAGGGAGTAAATTGTCGGGTGAGGTTGCAGGGGTTCGTGGAAGGCTTGAGTTGGACAAGGGGCCCGGGGTTTGACTCTTGTGAGACGTCATCAATGGTGAAGAGATTGTGGTCTGACCAAGGGAGTAGTGTGTTGGCTGTGATGGTTGTGTTACAGTTACAGTCTGCCAGCCAATCCAGAGTGCAGCTTTTGTCGTGAGTGGGGCTAGTTATTCAATGGCGGAATCCTTGTGTCTCGAGCATGTTTGCAACGGCAGATGCCTGTGCATCAGTGGGGTCGTTGAGACCGAGGTTGAAGTCGCCCATAATGATGATTTTAGAGGAGGGTTTGGTGTTGGTGGAGAGGAGAAGTGAGATGTCTTCCTCGAATGAATGCAATGGACCTGGTGGGTGATATACGATATGCAGGTTGTTTTTAGCGATGATGGCTATCCCGCCTCCTTTGAAGGTATCCCTGGCTTTTCTGAGAATGGTGAAGCCTTTGTGGATGGCAAGGGAGAGGGTGGGGCCAGCTGCAGGGTGCAGCCAGGTTTCTGTGATTGCTAGGAAGTCCAGGTTGTTGGTCGAGATGGTCTCTGCAATGTTTAGCGCATGGGCTACGAGTGATCTGGCGTTCATAAGGGCACCTTTTAGTTGAGTAGCTATGGGTCTTAGTGGCACTGACAAGTTGTCATGCTAGGATTCTGGGTGTGGGTAGGTTGGTTGCCTGTCGAGTTTATGGAGATGGATGATGCAGTGTTAGTCATGGCTGGGGTTTTGCTAGGTCTCACAGGCAGAGATGGTGTTTTGTATCCTGAGGATAATTCTGGGGGTATTATAGGTGTTGTGGTTCTTAGGTTGAGGTGCTGATTTATCCACGTGATAGAGGGGTTGGATGTTTGAGTTAAGCTAGGGGTAGGTGAGAGTTGGGAGCTGAGGCATTTATTTGTGCTTCCTGTTGGGCAGGTTTTCGCAGGTGAGGCGGATGTTGTGTCATAGATTTCTGAGAGCGCTGTGGCCGTGTTTCATGGCCTATTTTTCAGAGGTGGCGGGACATGCGGTTTGCAAGGTGCGAGTTTCTGTGTCTCAGTGAAAAGGGGATTTTGAATGAGGCTATAGGCTGGCTGGCATTGGCCAGGGAGTGGTGAGTATTATGCGCACTGGGGGAGGCCTGTGGTGGGGGCAATATCCAAAACATGTGGCAGGGTCGGGGTCAAGTTTGGATTGTGCAAGGGTTTCCCTGAAGGCAGCAATATGGAAGCAGCCATGGGTGGCACAAGGGATGGGCTGCAGGGTGGTGATAATTGAAATGAAGCAGCTCCCAGCCTTCTTAGGTTGACTCGCTAGGTTTATTACATGCTTCATAGGTTACAAGAAACACTGGCAGCCCATCACCCAGGCATATCTGACCAACTGACCAGGTTAGAACATTCACCCATGCATTCCATCACTCAGACATAAACATTCCACATGACATCACAACATTCCTTCTGCAAGCCATACACAACACATCTCCTCAGTTTACATTGGCATATCACACACAACAAAGCGCTACACAACACAAGTTACCGAGGGAGTTGCGATCCTGGTTGGAGGAAGCAAGTCACAGTTAGCAAGTGGTGGCTGGACCTGGTTTGCAACTGTGGGATGTGTCGTGTTACCAGTGGTGTCATGCAGTAATTATTGCAAGACGACTAAGGCAATTGTTCAGACAACATGATATGGCAGGCATAGTAAGGTGTGCCGTCAGAATGAGAGGGGCAGCAGTGTAAATTATAAGTGCAGCATGCCGTGCAGGCAATGCATGCTAAGCTATCATCTTACAGGGGCAGACAATGCAATCTATGCATTCAGCCGCAGAGGCACGCAATGCGCCTAATGAAGGCAGCAAACCAGGCAAACAGTGTGAATTATGCTATCATCTAAAGGGCAGACAGTGGCAATTATTTATTTATTTTTTGTTTATTTATTTTTTAATTTTTTATTGTGACTAGACAATTTTACAAATGAAGTCAGTGAATTCTTTCTTGGTTATGTTATGTATAAAAGTTTCTCAGTTTTGGGTTTGTGAAGTATTGTTTGGGACTTTTCCCTCTAATTCGAGGCTCTGCAGGAATTTAGCTGTTGCTACGGTCAAGGATAGGTTCTCGCCACACATTGCCCAGTTCCACCAGGCTTCTTCAGTTAATGTCAGGTGTTGCAGCCTGTGTGATTGGAGATAGGTGAGTCTGAGTTCCGCGGTTCCTGGGCATAGCATGAGAAGATGGCGCACTGTTTCGATGGAATTTGGATTCTCACAGATGCGACATCTGTTGCACTTAGATTGTCTTCGGAAGTGCAATATTTCGTTTGTTTTCATAAGATTGAGACAAGCCCTCAGGATTGTTGTTCGAAGCCCTTTGTCTGGGAATTTCTTTAAATATTTTCGAACCTCATTCATTTTTTGTGTATCCCATGAAAGGTCCATGGATGACTTGTACTCTTTGGCTCTGTCAAGTGTGACAATCCAATCCCAGGTCTTCAATTTTCCCTTGGCTTTATCCGGAATGAAATATAGCTCCCATTGGGAACTTCCAATTGTTTCCAGCAGGTCTAGGCAGTTTTTGAGCCATGCTGTTAGGGTTCTGCTTTTTCCATTGGTCAATTCGATGTAAAGTATGTCGAGGATTTTTGGTCTTGGCTTTCTTAAACTATTTCCCAGGAAAAGTATTGTGTTCCTCTCAACCACTGATTTCACTGATGGTAGGCATAGTTCTCTTTGAATTACAGCCATGGGGGTCGAAGATGGTAGTCTCAAGACATGCCGCCAAAATAGACCTTCAAGCTTTATCCACAGTGTGGAAGGTATTTGGGGCATGGCCTCGACACCATATGTTATTGCCGGTGTGGCTTTTGTCTTGAAGAAGTTTATCACAGGAAGTAATGAAAATGTTCCAAACTTTCTTTCCAAGATCGCTGCTTTTACGGCAAGAGTTCGTGTTTTTGCAAATAGATGTTCCTGCATAGTGACCTTGGTGAAGCGCCGGGATATTTTAACCCTCAAATAGCTGAGGCTTTCGGCCAGTTCCAATATCTCCGAGTTCATAAACCACTGGTGTTTTCTGTTAGATTTGGTTTTGTTCTTTTCAATGATCAGCACCTTTGTTTTGCTTGCATTGAAATCCAGGTTGTTTTTCTTAAGGTATATTGCCAAGCTATTTATTTGGCGCTGTAGGCCAATGGCTTTCTGGTCCATAAGTATTATATCGTCAGCGTAGAGGAGCCAGGTGACGTTGGCCTCCCCTATTGTTGGTGGAAAAGAACAAGTATCATTTTCAATGTCCATAATGTCGGCCATGTAGGCACTGCAGAGAGTGGGGGCCGGTGGGCATCCCTGCTTGACCTCCCTTGATGTTGTTATGCAGGCGGACAATTGGCCCTCATCATTCAGACGCACTCTCATTGAGGTGTCAGAGTGTAATGCTTTAATAGGGTCTACGATGGTAGCTGGGCATCTGGATTTCTCTAGTTTTTGCCAGAGTTTTACCCTATTCACACGATCGAAAGCCTGGACCAGATCTATAGATGCCATGAATATTTTTGGCTGGTCTTCCATCACTCTCACCTTTAGAATGTTAATCATCATGATGTTAGTTGAGGTATTCAAGTGTTTTACGAAGCCAGATTGGAAAGGGTACGCTATTTTACACTCTTTCTGCCAGGCTTGGAATTCATCCAAGATCAGAGTTCCGAAGAGCTTGCCAATAACGTTGAGTAGCGCTATTGGTCTATAGTTTTTAGGGTCGTTCTTCGGTCCCTTCTTGTAAACCGGAACAATATTGGCTGTCTTCCATGATCCGGGTATATTTCTGGTGTCCAGGGACCTGTTAAAGATCTCGAAGATCAAGGTAGCCCATTCTTCCGGCTCTTTCTTTAGGTGGATGTTTGATATTCCATCGGGGCCCGGAGCTCTTGAGTTATTCAGCTGCTTTATTTTTTTCAAGATGGTTGGCTTATCGCATGGAATGACCCAGTCGCAGGGCACTTGTTTGGCCCTGTTGTTTACAGTTGTTGGTGGCTGTTTAAACAGATCAGTAAAGTGCTTTGTCCATGTGTCCTCGCTGATGGTACATGAGATCGCAGAGGCTGTGGGAGCCGTTGTCTGTTTAATGATAGATCAAAACTCTTTGGACTTTCTCTTGCAGATGGCCCCTAACATTGTTTCTGCATCCTGTTGGTAGAGTCTCCCTCGAGAGGTTTTTAGCCAGTTTTTATAGCTTTTCTTCAGTTCCAGTGCTCAAGCGATGTTTCCGGACGAGGGCACTATTTTGGCCAGTCTTGAAGCTTTTCTGGAACTAGCATTTCTTGCCATTTGTTCCTCGTTACGACTATGCAAGTGCAGGTTTCCAAGGCCACTTCTTGTTGGTCTTGGCTGTAGATGCGGGACCAGAAGTGGATAGTAGTCCAAGTTTGTTACTCTCACATCGTCTGTTTCTAGGAAGTAGTTTCCCTCGTAGGTAGTCGTGATTAGGCTAAGGGCTTCTTTAGTGATTTTTAGCCGGGTACCTTGCTGATTGACTTCGACCTGGTGCGGCATTACCAGTGGTATTTCTTTGGAAGAAGGCCAAGATGCTGTTAAGAGGTTGTGATCACTTCAAGTGGTTTTGGTCACTTTAAATGAGTCGATAAGTGCATATAGTTCTTTGGAGGCGTAAATGTGGTCGATAGTGCTCTTGTGGCCTGCGCTCTCCCAAGTAGGTTCGGGCTCGATGGAATTATCCAGTAGGTTTAAGTTGTATAAGTCCCGGGAGTCCATAAGATCGGCCCATGCACGTCCTCTCGAAACTGATTTAACTCTTTGAGGGAGTGTGTTTGGGTTTGCTAGATTTTCCCCTTCTTTTGCAGGGATTGATGAGTTAAGGTCTCCACATATCAAGATGTGGTCCACGTTATGGGCACTTATTGCCTCGGTCAGGATCAAATCCACATTGTTTAGGAATACTTTGGTTGGTTGCATGCAGGGATTCCAATATACGTTCATTAATAGTATTAAATCCGCCTTTGTGGTCTTAGGAGACCTCAGCTTTGGTTCCATATCAGCAGGGCCCCTTGAATAAAGGTCGATGAGACCAGGCTGCATTTTATTCTCAGGCTCTCTCCTATACACACTGCTATTAGGAGACCTGAACTCAGGCGGCCTTTAATTCCTTTAGATGCAGCTGCTAATAATGTTTCGTACCTGTCTATAGTTCGCGGGAGGCGGAGCCAGGTTTCTTGGAGGCTCAAAAGATCAAATTGACCAATATTGATCTCGCCTGCCTGAGTAAGATGGGAGTAACCTCTGGTATTCCAGGATCCAATGGTTAATCTGCATTGCAACGCTTTGTCGTTGGATGTTTTTGGTTGCTATTTCCTGGTGTAACGGGACAGTGCAGCGGGAATCCAGGCCCATCTTTTGTGGTCTTTGGCACTGATCTTCTGTTTTTCTGTTTCTGAAGGGGAGGCGCCTGACGTATTTTTTGTGATATTTTTTGAGCTCTCCAGTTTAGCTCTTGGTCCAGCAGGGTAGCGCAAGGCATCTCTCTCTGTGTATAAGTGGGGAGTTCCTGGAGGCGTCAATGAGGTCCTCGATGTAGTTTGTGCCATGCTTGCAACGGTAGGCTGGCTTCTAGATAGTGTTCTGTCTCTAACACGGACTCCATCTCTCAAGTTTGAAGACCCTGTGGGGTTTTCGCAATTGATGATGGGTACATTTCTCCTCTCCCCTTGTTACGGCTAGACTCGTTCGATTCATCACTTTTCTCGCACTTTGTATTATGGATATCCATATCTCTTTCTTCCGACGTAGTTTCGCGGAGATGGTAACTGATCTTCTGTAGTTTGCCAGCATTCGAGAGCAGAACTTTCTTTATTGTTTGCGATGTGATGTGTAAGAAGATACTATCAGACCTCCCTTTGTGCACAAATTCTATGACCTTTATACCCTCACTATGGAACTGATCTTCATTCAAAGTTCTCTTGAAGAGTTTCAACATTGCTCTTCTGTTTAGGAGGGTTTTGTCGTCTTTATTTGTGACCTTTTCTAGCTTTAAGATTGTTTGTTTGTTTGTTTGTTTGTTTGTTTATTTGGTATAGTGCAAAACCAAACCCGAAAGGGTAGCTGGGCGCAGGCAATACAAGGATACTTGAAAACTTGGTTGCAGGAAAATGCAGTTATACAGTTCACATTAGTAACAAAGGTGCATATACAAGCAAATGCGAAACTACAGTTCAAGCTAGTTAACCAAAAACCAATTAATCTAGTTCCAGTCATCTGGGGTCTCTAGAGCGGTGGCAGTGGGAAGGTCGAGCTAAGTGTCATTGGAACGTATCCAGGTGAGGACTTTCCGCCTGAAGCTAGGGAAAGGTTGGTCCATTCTGAGATCCAGAGGGAGTCTGTGCCAAGTTTGCGCAGCTATGACCGGAAAACTGGATCCGCCAGCTGTACTCTTTTTGTATCTAGGCACCACTAAGGTATAGGCATTAGTCGTTCTAGTGGGACGGTTTGAGATTCTCTTGTTGACTCTGTTTATCAGGTAGGGGGGAGCTATATTGTTAAGACATTTGGAGGTGAGGGAGAGGGTTTTGAGGGCAATCCTGTCTTTGATTTTTAGCCAGTTAATATTTTTCCTAGAGGTGGAGATATGAGCTCTATTAGGAATATTTAAAGCTACTCTAATAGCGTTATTTTGGAGAGTTTGGAGTTTATCAAGGATGTACTTGTTAGATCCTGCATATAGAGCATTACAGTAATCCAACTTGGATATGATGAGTGCATTAGCTAGAGTAATGCAGCTAGTCTCAGTTAGAAATGGTCTACATGCTCGGATCAATTTACAAGTATATGCAGTGGAAGATGCTAGTGAGTTAGTTTGTTTCTTGAATGTGAGCGCTGAGTCGAGATAGACCCCGAGGGTTTTGACTGCAGGCATCACTTTGATGATGTTATTGTCGATGTTGAATGAGGCATAGTTTGGGTCAAGTTTTTTGATGGCCAGCTCTGAGCCGAGGATCAGTATCTCAGTCTTGACGTCATTCAGGCAGAGGCCGTGAGATGCCATCCATGCCTGAATGAGGAGATATATCTTATTTACTAAGGCGGTGTCTTCCATGAAGTTGCCCGAAAGGGGGATAAGGATCTGAGTGTCATCTGCGTAATTAGTGTAGATGATACCCAGTCTGTCCAACCTGTCAAACAAAGGCTTAGTAAAGATGTTATACATCGTCGGAGAAACACATGATCCTTGAGGGACACCGCATGAAATTTGTGTGGGATCAGCGGGTGCTAGGGGGGAGAAGACTCTCATTGTCTTGTTTGCAAGGAAGGATTGTACCCAGGTTATGGCATCACTTGAAAAATGAGCGGCGGAACTGAGGTGATTGCATAAGACTGCCTGATCTACCAAGTTGAAGGCCGCAGATAGGTCAAGGAGGAGTAGCATAGTGTAACGCTCACCTGGCTCCCACGGAGGCGCTGACCTGGTCTGGATTGCTGTGACCCCTTCAAGCGTGATGCGCAGGATTCGAAACACCGACTGAACTGGACCCCCAAATCTGGCTTGTCTGGCCCGTAGAAAAATCTTTCTGTAGGTGGAGAAAGGGGATTAACTGTCTGCAGAGTATTGTGATTGCTTCCCACCTCCCCTTTGCTCTTCTCTGACCACCTCCAAAATCCCCAATCAAGGCTCACCTTAATGTTTGAATGGATGAGCTCTCCAGCCTGCTGCTGGTGCAGGGGCGCGTATTTGACCAGTTACTTCACTGGTTTCGGAAGGCGAAATGCTGTAAGTATGCAGTTTAAAAAGTTCCAGAGTAGAGTCTTCTCTTTGTTTGCTTTTCTTAACCTGCGATCTGTCCTTATTTTCAGGTGCAGAGTGGAAGTGATGCTTCGGGGGTTATTGCCGGAGATAAACTCAGGTGAGTTTGTGATAAAATGATCCCTTTAAATGTCTTTGAATACCTCTAGTAATGTCTTTCTTTTTTCCCCTTAGGGGCCGGGGTGCGGTACCAGGCCAAGAAGTGGCGCCGACCCGAAATGAGGAGTGGTTCCGTCAAATATGGCCAGGTAAGTCTGGTGACGGAAAATCAGGCTTTCCTCATTTGTTCCTCCTGCTCACCTTTTGTCTCTTCTTCTCCCCTGCAGGTGCAGAGATGTGGCGGAATGCCCAGAAGGTCGCAGTGGATAGTGAAGAGCCCACGAGGCAGGTGAGTGATGCGCGGCGCTGCAACAAGTAGCGCAATGCTTTTAAAGAATGTCTATCTTCAGGATCGCTGGCGTGATGGTTCCGGACACAGGTAGGAAGTTAGATTAAGTTCTTGGTTTTCACCTTTTCTCTTCCCTTCCTTCCTTTCAGGTATCCCAAGATCGAGGCGGGCGTGGCTGGAGGCAGGATGCAGGAGCAGGCACAGTGAGCGTTCAGCTGCTAGATGCAGAGCAACGCGAAGCACATGTGGCAGTCCGGGCGTGGTTTAAATAGCCTTGGAAGAAGTTCCAGGTAAGTATTCTTCCACGGTCCCCACCCAAGTAAAATAGTTCCTTTGATAAAATAGTCCCTCCTAAGCCTCATTTGGCTTGAGGCTTCATGCATCATGGTCTGTGTCAGGTAAGTGCACCAAACACCCTCTTTTATGAGCCTGGCGCCTATGGCGCCAGGACTGATGTCCAACATGAGCCTGGTCATGTCCAAAGAGCCCCTATTAGGGGCCGCTGGGCTTTTACCCAAGGGCATGATGCCTGCTTCCGGGGGTGCTGGGCCTGTCCTGGTGCTCCGGGGGTAGGCATCATGACACATAGCTGATTTGCCATTGTCCTTCAACTCGTCAATTTGGGTCTTAAGGTCAATCAGGGCTGTTTCAGTACGTCAGGTAAGTGCACCAAACACCCTCTTTTATGAGCCTGGCGCCTATGGCGCCAGGACTGATGTCCAACATGAGCCTGACAAAGTCCAAAGAGCCCCTATTAGGGGCCGCTGGGCTTTTACCCGAGGGCATGATGCCTGCTTCCGGGGGTGCTGGGCCTGTCCTGGTGCTCCGGGGGTAGGCATCATGACACATAGCTGATTTGCCATTGTCCTTCAACTCGTCAATTTGGGTCTTAAGGTCAATCAGGGCTGTTTCAGTACCATGAAGGGGACGGAATCCAAATTGCCGTGAGCCTAGTAGATTGTTGGTTTCTAAGTAGTCCTGAATTTGCAGGTACGTTACTCTGTCACTAATTTTAAGCAGAAATGGGACGGTGGTGATGGGTCTGTAATTTGTCAGTATTGCGGGGTCAAGTGTTTGTTTTTTTAGCAAGGGAAGCACCCAAGATTGTTTTATGTAATTGGGCAATAGGTTAGACTTAAAGGATGCATTGATGAGTTTAGAGATGAAGGGGGCTAGGTCTCTAGCTGCATCTTTTATAATTTGGGCAGGGCAATTATCTCCTTTGCAGTTGGATGGCTTTAGAGATAGTATGATTCTTGTGGCCTGGCTCTTGTGTTTAAAGAGTGCTGATACTCTTATTTGTTGAGAAGCTGAGTATGAAGGCAGGCAAGAGTTGTTTTGATGGTGTCTGTTTGTTTTGTTGTTGGGATTTGCCCACTGACTATAGGCACCATTTTGTTTGGAAAAGTGGCTCCGCTCGTGGGGGCGGTTGGACTTCGATCTGTCTCTGACGTTGGGAAACCCGTTTTCCTTGGGTTTTTTTTCGTCCTTTTGCGAGTCTTCGTTGTACCTAGAACCAGTCAATCGCTGATTCCCCGGACTAACCACATGGTGTGCGATGTTGCTTCTGGCCCCTTTGTGTTGACCCTTGTTTAACTTCACACCTGACAAGCGACATATAGTTCTTCTTTCTGGGCTAATCCGATTTCTTTCAGGAGGGACCGCGTTGGTTTTTTTGAGAGGCTCTTTCGTAGAACCTGTATTATTGTTAGAGCAGTTCTTCCGTGCTCCTGGTCGAGTTGATGGCTCATCCGCGAAGGAGACTTTCCTTTTTTTTCCTGTGGGTGTGGGAATTTTTGAGTCTGAATTTTCTACAGAGTACACACTGATGTTGGATAGATCGATCATGTTGCTTCCCGAGTCTTCTTGGGGCACTGCGATGTCACTTCTTGGGATCAATGGGTTTACTTGTTTCAGAGGTTATTTTTCTATTACAGTGACCCATTTGGTTAAAGTCTTGTTAGCATCAGCGGTGTTTGCCCTTTGAAGATTGCAATTTAGAAGCTGACAGCTTTTGTTCAGAGGCTCTCGAGACTGGTTTTTGTTGAGCACTGGAGTATTTGCGCTTATGTTTTTCTTTGAGTCAGCTGGCACTTTTCTTAGGGTTGCACCGTTCAGATCTTGAAAGTCCTCATGTTTGGATTTGATTTTATTCGTGCCTGCCTCAGTATGGCCCACTTTATCGCCAGACTTTAGGTTGGAGTGAGATGGCTGTCTTGTTCCAACTTTTGCGCATTGGAAGTGCCTCAGAAGTGGCTGTTGGGCTGAGCAGACTGTACGTTTTGTCTCCGCACCAACCTCTATCCAGGAGAAGGGCTCTGTCGGCAAGAGGAAGCACATTCACCCAGTGTTGCCGTAACTGTAATGGACATTCAACTCCACCTCCCCTCCGTTGCTGAACTCCTCCTGCACGGCCCGCCCACGCAGCAACGTAACAACCTATAATTGAGGTGTGGGCACGCATCGCGCGCGCGCATTGGAAGTGCCTTAGAAGTGGCTGTTGAGCTGAGCAGACTGTACGTTTTGTCTCCGCTCCAACCTCTATCCAGGAGAAGGACTCTGTCGGCAAGAGGAAGCACATTCAACCAGTGTCGCCATAACTGGAACGGACATTCAAGTAAATACCCGCTTATGCACTGGACTTACTGTTGATAGACTTTAACGTAATTTGTAACTCTCTAAGCCGCGGCTTTGCCGCGGCAATTCTAACCTTTCCACTTCACTTGAATAGTCACGTTACAGCTACGCACTTTCTTTTTTCAGCTCCACCTCCCCTCCGTTGCTGAACTCCTCCTGCACGGCCCGCCCACGCAGCAACGTAACAACTCATAATTGAGGTTCGCGCGCGCATCACGCGCGCGCAACGGAAGTGCCTCAGAAGTGGCTGTTGGGCTGTTAGGCTGTGCAGGTGAGCAGGGAGGAGGGGGCAGTGGGGAAAACATACAACTGTTGTAAGACCTCCCTCCCAAGGGGGAAGACTGATATGAGTATGGTGAAAAACAGTTGTATGAACACTTTAAGCTGGATGCGTGCTAAATTATAATCAAACAATCGTGTATTGTGGGCAAAAGCCAAGTGAAAACAAATTCTATCAAAGGATGATAGCTCGCCTACGTAGCGGGCACAAAGAGGGGCAGCCTTCATTAAAGCAGCGTCAAAGTACGCTTCATGGTATGACTCAATTAGTAAATTCAAAAAGTACAGCTGCCGATATGGCGAATATAGGGCAACAAACTAGCTAACATTGAGTGCAGTGAACTCCAAGCCTCAAATGAAAAAGTGACTGAAGAGCCCACAATTTGTCACGAGGTGGCTTTCGCCTATAGGAAAGCCTCCATGAAGATCCCTCCACTACCATTTAGTTAAAATCCGGTATTTGAGTGTGAGAAGGGGTCTATAGGAAATACAACAAAGAGTTTTCTGAGTATGAGAGAGAGTGAAACAATAATTCCATCAGCAAACTATGAGGATAATGATGCAGCGGATGTTTCTATGCTAGCACCTGAGGTCCTTAATGTGTTGGAAAAACGAATAGAGCTCTCAGAGGGCCCATCAACTCCTGTGACTGCTCCAGCAGGTAGAGTAGCCAAAGTACACCTACATAGATCCATGTACAATCAGCCCTCATTGCCCACAGATAATGCCAAGGGTGATGAGGAATATGCAGTTGAGTTTGGGTAGGTTGCTTCTAACATCCCCAGTAAACATCTGGTATATGAGGAGACATCCACAGAAGATGGATTAGGGATGCCCCCTATAATATCATCACAGAACTCCACGTTTCCCACTCCACTTATGTCTCTAGTAGAAGAAATGCAGACACTGGAATCCAACTATCCAGTCATCTCTAGAATCCTAAACCTACTCGATAAAGGACATGATTATACACATTACGAGTTAAGGGACATCAAAACTGCTCTAGCACAGATGTTGGAAAAGCTAAATAAGCTAGAGGGGTTCATATTTGCTGAAAACTACAAGCAGACAGGGGGAGTAAAATCCCCTAAATTATTGGCCACGACCAATAAATCTATTGCGACTCAAACGGCCTCTGACTCAGTGAACAAGGAACAATACATAGAAGGAGCCCAATTCACAAGGAACACCATACAGAAGGTTCATTAACCTATACGTTTCCATGATCCTTTGCAAAAATTGTAAATACAAATAATACTGAGGATACAATTCAAATTCTTTCACACGCACAAGTATGTCAGATGATTACAGCCCACTCAGAGAAAATTAAGCAACTGATGTTTTTTAACCGGATGAATGAAGAGGAAATAGGAGAAGAGGCTACCAAAGAGGTTGCACCAACCCACTTAGGGAGCTCAAAATCACCAGATAGTCCATCAGTTCTTATAGAACTGATTGATGAGGAAAAAAAGCAGAAGGAGGAGGTAGATGATGCCGACTCCATAGAAGATGCCACGTTAAAAATTCCTCATGGCAAACACTTTAATTCCAGAAAAGAAAAAAGATCCTACCTTCGAGCCTTGAAAAGAACTGAACTACGCAAGTCTGGCGAAGGTGAGCTAAAAAAAAAACACTAATAGATAATAATAATAAAAAAGAAGAAAAAAAGACAAAAAGATGGAAAAATGGAAGGAATCAAAAAAGAAAAAATGAAAAGTCCCATTGTCCAAGAAACATCTGACCTAGGAATTAATGTGGAGGAACTCTCAATGGAGAGTAGATTAGCACTCCAAATAAATCCAAAGGGTGAGGATACTACAATTGGCAAATCAAACCCCAAAAAAATGGAGACTGCAGATGATGTCTCAGCAAAAGAGAGGGCTCAAATGATTGTGCAAAAACAAAATGAATTCGCATCATCCCTAACGGTGACTCAGCAGACATTATTATCCACCTTTTATAAACCCATCCCAAATAAAAAATCTAACATGGGAAAAATCATAGGGGAAAATGAGGTGGATAAAAGGCCTAATGTACATGGTCATGAAGTAAAAATAGCTACCAAAGGTTACATTGAGAAAAAGGAAGATTTAGTGGATGAACAAATAATTCAAAAAATTGGTGAATTAGCAACTAACGAGGATGCTTAATACAACACTTTTGACAGGTGACAATCCTGTTGCTTCTCAACTATAGGAGGGAGCACATGTTTCACAGCTCTCAAAGATTTCTCCCCGTCTTTGTTGAATATTTTCCCTTGTTGAGATCCGTCGGTATTCGGGGGATGTTCCCCAGACAATCCAACCTATTTGAGTTAGTAACCTCCTTCGCCTGGACTTCCTCCATAGTTCTTTCTGGTTTTGATGTTAAGGGTGTTTGGGTTACGGCCGCTACCGACTGTTATTAAACAGAAAGACCTCTTGTTTTTTATTTTCAGCCGGATTGGTTAGTATGTGAGTACTCTCCGTCATTGAACCCTGGTCTCTCGTATTCGCCTTCCAGGCTTCAGTAGCCATGATGTAAGCCTCCAGATGGGAAAGTTTGGCACTCATGACGGTGTGTTCTTTTAGTGTATCATTTAATGATTCATATAGCTTTCAAAAAGGAGCCAAGGCTATCGTGACTGCGACATTATGGCAAGTATGTCCGTCTTCTTTCCCGGTGAATTTCTTTGTGTTGAGCTAGGTATATCCTTTTGTGGTTTCCCTTGTGATGGGGTGACAGGTATAGATCTTGATATGTCCACAGGTACTCTCTTGAATTGAGTAAAGTCAATTTCGGGCGGGGAGTCGCCTCTGTGTGTTTAATAAGTTTCTTTTCTTTGGGGTTTAAGGTGATGTCGGCCGGTTTATCTTCTTTAAGGCCCGTCCAGTGGATGGGTGTGACAAATAGGACGTTGGTCAATTTCAGGGGGATCTATACTGACGATCCACAGTTCATTAATCTTTTCTGTCGTTTTATGGTGAAGATCCGTTGGTTTTGTTCCTTGGGGAACTTTGTTTTGCCCCTGAGGGGCGGAGGAGGCCTGCAACTGATCAGACAAGCTGGCAAGTCCAGGTAGCCTGGCTTGACCAAAGTGCCAGCGTATCGGGATCGAGTGCCAATTATGCAATTAGCAGATAAAGGCACGCAATGCGAGTTATGAGGGCAACAGGTCGGTCCAGCAATGCAACTGATAAAATCAACTTGCGGGGGTAGACAGCACAAACCATGCGATCAGCAAGTGCAGAGGCAAGCAGTACAGGTAATGCAATCAGCCAGTAAAAGCAACCTGCACTCTTTCGCTCTATCTCTCATTCACTCTCCTTTTATACTGTTCTCTTTCGAGGTCTATCCCTCCATTTCCATTGGTTCCAGCACCCACCTGACTCTCTGGGACAATCTCTGGCTATTTGTTTCCCAGTGGCTGAGTTACACAGGTGCAAAGCTTTAAAAACCCTCTTAGCCCCGCCCCTCTCCAAACTCCATCTGCAGGATAATACTTTGTGCATTTGCTGGGTAGCAGCCAGGTGGTCAGGCTGCTCATTTTACTTTGTGTGCTCGTGACCAATCTCCATTTGCAGGGTAGCAGCCAGGTGGTCAGGCTGCTCATCTTACTTCGTGTGCTGGTGACTGGTGACCAATCTCCATTTGCAGGGTAGCAGCCAGGTGGTCAGGCTGCTCATCTTACTTCGTGTGCTGGTGACCAATCTCCATTTGCAGGGTAGCAGCCAGGTGGTCAGGCTGCTCATCTTACTTCGTGTGCTGGTGACCAATCTCCATTTGCAGGGTAGCAGCCAGGTGGTCAGGCTGATCATCTTACTTCGTGTGCTGGTGACCAATCTCCATTTGCAGGGTAGCAGCCAGGTGGTCAGGCTGCTCATTTTACTTCGTGTGCTGGTGACCAATCTCCATTTGCAGGGTAGCAGCCAGGTGGTCAGGCTGCTCATCTTACTTCGTGTGCTGGTGACCAATCTCCATTTGCTGGGTAGCAGTCAGGTGGTCAGGCTGCTCATCTTACTTCGTGTGCTGGTGACCAATCTCCATTTGCAGGGTAGCAGCCAGGTGGTCAGGCTGCTCATCTTACTTCGTGTGCTGGTGACCAATCTCCATTTGCAGGGTAGCAGCCAGGTGGTCAGGCTGCTCATCTTACTTCGTGTGCTGGTGACCAATCTCCATTTGCTGGGTAGCAGCCAGGTGGTCAGGCTGCTCATCTTACTTCGTGTGCTGGTGACCAATCTCCATTTGCAGGGTAGCAGCCAAGTGGTCAGGCTGATCATCTTACTTCGTGTGCTGGTGACCAATCTCCATTTGCAGGGTAGCAGCCAGGAGGTCAGGCTGCTCATCTTACTTCGTGTGCTGGTGACCAATCTCCATTTGCAGGGTAGCATCAGCCAGGTGGTCAGGCTGCTCATCTTACTTCGTGTGCTGGTGACCAATCTCCATTTGCAGGGTAGCAGCCAGGTGGTCAGGCTGCTCATTTTACTTCGTGTGCTGGTGACCAATCGCCATTTGCAGCGTAGCAGCCAGTGGTCAGGCTGCACATTTTACTTCGTGTGCTGGTGACCAATCTCCATTTGCAGGGTAGCAGCCAGGTGGTCAGGCTGCTCATTTTACTTCGTGTGCTGGTGAGATTTGCTTTCAATTCAGTTTGGGGAGGATCTCTGTATCTCTCTTGATCCGCCGCAGTCCCTTCACACTCTCGGTTCATTTTCTATTAACCTACCGCTCGAATGGGGTCCGTCTGGGGTTGGTAGGTCGGATTGTGGATGTTTCATCTCTGTTTTGCAAGAAAAATCCAATTCCACTCCTCCTGTTCTGACCCAGGTTTTCTTGGTTGCACCCAGGTGCATACTGGGTAATTGCTGCCCTGGAAAAGACAAAAGAGAACTCTGGCTAGAAACAGTACTGGGAGACATTGTCCGACCGAGGGTGGTACCCATAATAACATTCAGGGCACGTGAGAGGATTTCATGTACTTGGGGCCCCCCACAACTCCCATACCTCCGCCTCTGGGACAGGGCTGGCTTTGGCTTCTGCCCTGTTAGGCATCTGCCCCGGGTGGCTCCCTCTCGCCAGGGTCCAAGCCTGCACCCTGCCACAGTTGCTACTTCATGCCTGATTCACAAAGGCGATGACTAGGGTAAACCCTTAGCTTGCTGGAGCATCGCTGAAATGACCACGTGCAAACTACCCTAGCTGCCTGGAGCATTGCTGAAATCGCTGAAATGACCAGGAGCAAACTACCCTAGCTGCATGGAGCATTGCTGAAATCGCTGAAATGACCAGGAGCAAACTACCCTAGCTGCATGGAGCATTGCAGAAATGACCAGGAGCAAACTACCCTAGCTGCATGGAGCATTGCTGAAATGACCAGGTGCAAACTACCCTAGCTGCCTGGAGCATTGCTGAAATCGCTGAAATGACCAGGAGCAAACTACCCTAGCTGCATGGAGCATTGCTGAAATGACCAGGAGCAAACTACTCTAGCTGCATGGAGCATTGCTGAAATGACCAGGAGCAAACTACCCTAGCTGCATGGAGCATTTCTGAAATGACCAGGATCAAACTACCCTATTTGCATGGAGCATTGCTGAAATGACCAGGAGCAAACTACCCTAGCTGCCTGGAGTATTGCTGAAATTGCTGAAATGACCAGGAGCAAACTACCCTAGCTGCCTGGAGCATTGCTGAAATGACCAGGAGCAAACTACCCTCGCTGTCTGGAGCATTGTTGAAATGACCAGGAGCAAACTACCCTCGCTGTCTGGAGCATTGTTGAAATGACCAGGAGCAAACTACCCCAGCTGCCTGGAGCATTGCTGAAATGACCAGGAGCAAAGCTGTGTGGATCCAGCGTGCCTGTGGGCTTCTCAGAGATACTGCAGGCAGCTCCAGCTTTGCTCCAATGTTAGGCTCTGTGGATAAGGGACCGGGTAGCAGGGGCAGATCCGAGCTGCGCAGGGCACCTCCTGATTTGCACCAGTACACATGTTTGTGGTTTGGGCTCACGGTGTCTGTTCTTTCATATTTCTGCCAGTCTGTGTTATGTAACCTTTCTTTCCCATTCCATTCCCAAAGCAGAGTGCACGGGATTAGGCGTTAACGGAGTAAAGCACGAGTGCAAGAAGAAAGTGTCATCTACAGTGCTATGCAAAACGGTATGATTTGATATGATATGAGATGTATAACGCGCCTGTACACGAGTGTTTCTCGGCGTATGGCAATATGATACAAGCGGTGCAGGAAACGCATTCTCTATGTCAAATGTCCACCTTGACTGACAAGGAGGTCTGTCTGTGGATTTTTTAAAAATCATTCTCTGCATTAGAACTGCACTTTGGACTTTTTTTTTCAACAAACGGTCACTGTTTTGTTGTGGCAACATCCAGGTGTGCTGTGAAACGGGCCATGTGGCGGCACCAGGCGCTTTATGAATCCAATGAAAGTCTCTTGAAGTCCAGGTTTGAAGATCTTTCTGGCCCTTCCCTGGCAGGGCCCAGGCTGTAAACACGTACCCGAGAAAAGGAAGCCATGGCGCGTGAGCCTGATTAAATTGGACCCAATTAACGTTTGGCAGGTGTGTACTTTGCCTGAAAAGGGTCTGCCTTCTTCTGTGTCCTGTTCGTGAAAAGGTGCCAGGGGATGTCTGCCCATTTAGGTAACATTCATATATATTTTTTTGCAGCAGCAGATTAGTAGCGCCGCGAAGAAGCTGCTAGGAGCTACTGCTTTGCAGAGGGATTAGGCCCGCGCACAATGAGTCAAATCGGAGCCCTGTCGCAAGTCCTTAGTTCTACAGTAGGCTGGTGCTCGTGTAAGTCTGGCAGGGCTGGGGCAGAGTCAGTCACTGACACCTCAAAGCCGGCAGAACCTTTAAGATAAGATGTCAGCGGGGCTTAAGTCGCCAAATGGCCACCATAACTACATTTTAAGCCAACCGCCCGCTGCATGCTGGGACTTGTAGTTTAATTGTTCCCATAGTAAGTACGGACCTGCAGTAGGTTCCATACAAATGTACATTGAATTAGTCGCAAGTCGTATCTAAAATGTGAGTCCGATGACACACAGGGCATGTTGCCACCCTGACATAAGGAAGAGATAGCCACTGGGATAACAGGGCTGGCTGGTAGCTCTGAAAGGCCGGCGGGGGTGGGGTGGAGTCAGCCATGTGTCGGGTGCAGCCTGTGCAGATTTCCCCCTCAGGTTGAGCAGCATTTACAAAGTGCTTCTCTATAGGAAGTTGTTAATACCCAGCCTCTGAAGTACTGCTAAGACAGTTCCGCGGGTTAAAGCTCTCACGGGATTAGTGTAGTGTGGTAGTGTTTAAAATGAGTTTCGTTGCTCTGGAAAATTGCAACATCTGCCATTGTGTCATTTGGATGCCCTGGGGGTTGACAGTGATGTCAACAACACGTTTATATGTTGTAAAGAATCTTGATTGTTCCGGAACTTCCAGGTACAAAAACAAAAGGAATTTGGTATGATCTCCTCTCCCTCAATAACCTTACCAACACCCCCCCTCCCCACCCCATCCCTCCTTCAGATCCGCCAGAGCCTCTGGAGACAATGCAAACTGCAACATGAAGGGTGTACATACATCACATACAAGTGACGTTAGGATGCTTTGAAAAATGTTTAAAATTACAAGCAGCTGAAAAATGTACGATGAAGCATAATTCCAATTAAGGAGGCACCCTGTGAAGAATAAAACACAATGGGGGAGGTCAGGAGGGGGCACCTTTACATGTGTTATTTGGTTTGTATTTTTCAGGTTACATGGAAGACCCATTCCTAGGGTCCCCATTGGGCAAAATCTATCTTTCACAGGAATGATGTCACCTACGTGGATTATGGGGCTTGACACCACTATGTGTGTACTAAAGAGCCACGCATGCGCAATATACAGACACTATTTTTGAATAAACCCTTGCAATAAACAGGGACAGAAAGATAAATGCATATATACATATATAGATGGTTAGAAACATCCATAGGCGTGTGAGTCTGTATATATATATATATATATATATAGAGAGAGAGAGAGAGAGAGAGAGATATTAGATAGACAGATCATTTATAATAATAATAATGTTCTATTCATATAGCGCTTCTATAGAAAGGGCTTTACATAGCACATATTTACATAGATCATTATCATTATTTATTGATTTTTATTATTTATTACCCCCAATCGAAATTGGTACACGCTTTATCTACATCAGAAGGATGAAAGGTTGGGTCGATCTTGACCTGCAGATCAAACACAGATCACAAGGAGCTCTTAACCCGCTGAGCCATCTTACTGGCTAAAATAGGTATAGATAGATTCACCCATAGGCATATGCATATAAGATAGAGCTAGAGGCTCAAAGACAGATGGGCGGAGAGATAGACATATGCACCCAAAGATAGACAGATACATAAATAGATAGAGAGATAGAGATATGCACGCAAAGATAGACAGATACATAAATAGATAGAGAGATAGAAATATGCACCCAAAGACAGACAGATACATAGATAGAGGGTGAGGGGAAGAAACGCATGCTTTTTCACTGGATTAATAAATGAAGACCATCCTCCCTCAAGGCTCCTGCCCCCCCACCGCCCCACCCCCACTTCCCATCTTTCGGCCCAGGGCAGGAAGTGGAGATTTTGGAGCACTGCGTGAAAACTGGAACATAGCTGTGAGGAGCCTCTTTTCGGCCCAACGCTCCCTTCTGGGTCCAATTCCACCGAGCAACATCCTCTGACCAGCGGCATTAAAGTATTTTATGGGGGTGCCCGGCCGCTCTCACCTGTTGCCTTCCTGGGTGAACTTGCTTTAACAGTGAATGGTGGGCTCATGAAAAGAAGTGCCAGGCCAAATCTCGCGCGTGTGCAATAAAAAGCGACCATTTGCACAGCACACGCTTAAAAATGAATTGTTTCTTGAAGAATAAATAACCCGTGTCACTCCACTGTGCACTTTTTTCGACCTCAGCGGGTGAAACACTGAGTTCCAACAACAGGCCTACAAATTGAACAGAACATACACGTCAACATGCCCCATGCCAGTTGGTAGAAGCTAGTCCAGTCCCAGTTTTAACTTTGCATTCTGGGATTTGTAGTCCCCGATTTCCACATTATGAACAACCGGGACTGGATTGGCATCCCTCAACTAGAATGGGGCATGTTGACATGTATAAGAGATGAGCAGGAACTCAAGCCACTGAGTTATCTTACATCCATGTGTACATATTGCATGTGGTAGGTCTGTCTTGAACCCCTTTTGTACAGACATCCAGTCAATTGAAGGATGTCAGGGTAATGTTGGACTACTTCATAACATTTGCCAAGTTACCAGCCATACACATATAAAATACATATAAGGTTCCATCTGCAACTTTGTGTCCAGTTTTGGAAACATTTTCTGGAGTAGTGTGCCCAGTTCTCAAGGACTCATCTAGAGTTTTCTGACTGGTTTTCAGGGCATCACCTGAAGCTGTGTGCCCAGTTCTGGAAGTCTTTTCTGGAACTTTATGTCCAGTTGTCAAGGCCTCCTTTAGTGGTGTGTGTCTGGTTTCGACAGCATCTGTTGGAATTGTGTGTGCAGTTCTGGAAGCAAGTTTTCAAGGAATCATCTAGAGCTTTGTGTCCAGTTCTGGAAGCCTTTTCTGGAGCATTATGCCCAGTTGTCAAGGCATCCTTTAGTGTTGTGTTTCCGGTACCGACAGCATCAGTTGGAATTCTGTGTGCAGATCTGAAACCCTCTTCTGGAATATGGTATCTAGATCTCCAGACCTCACCTGACATTTGGTTCTGAAGACATTGCATGGAGTTTTGTGCCCAGTTCTAGAAGCTTCTTCTAGAACACGGTTTCCATCATAATGAGCCAGAACAGGCTTCCAGAACTGGGTACAAAGCTCTAGCTTTGTACCCAGTTCTGGAAGCCTGTTCTGGCTCATTATGTCCAGTTGTCAAGGCATCCTTCAGTGTTGTGTGTCAGGTTCTGACAGCATCAGTTGGAATTGTGTGTGCAGATCTGGAAGCCCCTTTTGAAATAAGGTGTCTAGACCTCCAGACTTCATCTGGACATTTGATTCCAGTTCTGAAGGCATTACCTGGAGTTTTGTGCCCAGATCTGGAAGCCTCTTCTGGAGCACTGTGTCCAGTTCTCAAGGTCTTGTCTAGAATTCATTTTGTGTCCAGTTTCATGACTAGTTCTTGGAGCATGATATGACATGATATGATAGTCTATTTATATAGAGCCTATACACATTGTGTTTCAAAGCACTTCAAGGCAAGAGAGGGAACAAGGGCAAATACAATGACATTCTTGCAGGCCATGAACAGTAAGGATGTGAAATAAACTATCGTACTTCGGCTGATGACATTTCAGATAGTGCAAGAGCTAAGCCACAGATAAGGAAGGGAGGGGGAGAGCGGGAAGGAAATGGAAACAGACAGACGACTACCGTACTAGGCTTGATGACATTTCTGGTAGAGCTGGAGAAAAACAAAAGATGAGGGAGAGGGGTGCAGAAAGGGAGGGGAGGAACAAAACAAGCGACTATCGTACTAGGCCTGACAACATTTCAGCTAGTGCTGGAGGGGAGGGCAGTAAGGGGTGGGGCACGGAGACAGACGAGGTTGCTATCATACTAGTTCCAGTGACAATTCTGATAGAGTAAGTGCATAGAAGAAAGTTAGGGGAAGAGGGAAGAAAATAGGAAAAGGGAGAAAGGGAGAGGAGGAGAGAACAGAGAGTAAGCAGTCAAAAAGAGCAAAGAAGCATGAGGGAAGAGTGTTTACAATTGCAGAAGTCAGTAGTAACACATAATGTTGCAAGCCAGGATACAAGATGAAGATGGGAACAGCATGATTCAGGGCCACCATGAGTACAAGATGCAAATGAAGTCCAGCATGTGAGTAGAGAAAGGGTGACGCACCGTGAATCAATGAAGTCCATAAAAGTCAAATCCAGTATTGGCCACACGACAGTGATGGTGAAACCAGAATGTTTCAGGACAGAATCCTACAAAGGTTGGCTGGGGGCGGGGGGGAAGCAGGGTAGAAGAATCAAGCAAAACAGGCACCACCTGTGTGCGAGAACGGGTTGGGCACAAGGGAACATCATGGGGGATTATTGGGGGGTGGAGATGGCCTGTGGGGACAGACGGTGTAAACTAATGTTGGTGCATGCTTACCTGCTGTCTGAGCAGGGGGTCAGGCCCTGTGTCCTCCTGGTCTGAACAGGTCCAAACAGGAATTGCCCTTTCTTTGTCTGCCCTTCACTTCGGAGGCCCGGGCGGGAGACACCCTTGATCGAAGAGTTAAGAGCTGAAGGAAGTGGTAGGGCTAAGAAGGTGGGTGGTGCTTAGGCCAGGTGAACTAGATCCACTTGCACCTGCTCCCCAGCTGCAAAGGAAAAAAGGAAAAGAAGCTGGAGGGCTCCTTAAGTAGGGAAAAGAGCGGCAAGCAGGAAGGCACCAGGTGGGCGGGGCTTGCTAAGTGGTGAAAAAGAGCGGCAACCAGGAAGGCACCATGTGGGCGGGACTTAGGGAGGTGATCTAGATCCACGAGCACCTGCTCCCCAGCTGTAAAGCAGCATCTAATGGAGTCTCTGATCAATGCATTGTCAATGGTTCATTTACAGCCATGTGTTCTTTTCTGGAAGCCTCTTCTGGAGCACTGTCTCCACTTCTCAAGGCATGGTCTAGAGTACTGTGTCCAGCTCCGAAGGCCTCATCTAGAGTTTTGTGTCCAGGTCTGAAGGCATCATATAGAGCTTTCCATCCAGATTTGGGAATCACTTTTGAAGTACTGTGTCCAGTTCTGAAGGCCTCATCTAGAGTTGTATCTGCAGTTTTGCATCTAGTTCTGGGAGCATCTTCTGGAGTATTGTGTTCATTTCTGATGGTCTCATATAGAGTTTTGTGTCCAGTTCTAAAGGAGTCATGTGGAGCATTGTGTTCAGATCTGCGAACCTCTTCTGGAGCCTCTTCTGGCCCTGTGTCCAGTTCTCCAGGCCTCATCTAGAATTGTGTGTCCAGTTTCATGATTAGTTCTGGGATCCTCTTCTGGAGTCCTCTGAGCAATTCTCAATGCTACATATACATGTATGTGTCCTTTTCTGAAGGCCTCTTCTGGAACACTATCTCCATTTCTCAAGACCTCATCTAGAGTTGTGTGTCTAGTTCTGATAGCATCACTGGAAATGTTGTGTTCAATTTTGGAAGGTTCTTCTGTAGCAGTGTGCCCAGTTATCAAAGCTTTGTCTTTAGTTTTGTATTCAGCTCGGAAAGCATCACCAGAGCTTTGTGTCCAGTTCTAGAAGCCTCTTCTGGAGTACTGTGTCCAGTCGTGAAAGCCTCATCTAGGGTTTTATGTCCAGTTTCGACAACAGGACTTGAACTTTGTGTCCATTTCTGGAATCCTCTTCTGGAGCACTATGACCAGTTCTCAAGGCATGGCCTAGAGTACTGTGTCCATGTCATGACCCTTGCCCCTGGCCCTCACTGGCAAGTCAGCCTTCCAGTTAGGGCCAGGTCAAAGGCCTTAAAACCTCATTCAAGACTCTCTTGGAGTCAGTCCTGGCGCCTTTGGTGCCAAGCTCATAACCATCATGAAGACCAACATTAGAATGGGACTATTCAACATGGGGGGTTCAGCCAACATGGAGGCACACACATAGCTCAGTTACAAGGAACTGAGCTATGCGTCTAGTCTCTTGGGTGTGGCAGGCCTAGGACTACTTTACCTGGACTACTTTGCGTGTGGCAGGCCTGGGACTATTTTACCTGGACTACTTTACCTGAGGCTATTTAAACCACACCCAAACAGCAGAACATGCTTTGCGTTATTCTGCTGTGGGCAGCGTAACGGTCGCCATGTCCAGTTCCTTGATGCCAGTTTACCTGAAACCAAGGATCTGCAGAGAGAGAAAGAAGACTTCAAAACTTACCTGGAACAGTATCCTGTCTTCAATCCATCGCTGACTTCAGTTCCACTCACCTGAAGGTACGAACTCCATCATCCGGCACCGCATGCATCCTGGAATACCATAACCTGGAAAGATGAGAAAGAAAGACAGCATTAGTAAGCGATTACTCACGTTTCCTCCCAAATGAAGAAAGCCACACAATTCTTACCGGGTAGTCATCTCCTGGTCAGTATCATTGCTAGAACATTACGGCGCGAGGAACATCGCAACCCGCAAGGAGAGAAAAGACACAGGTTAGCAATATAATAGGCGAAACAGCGCATCGCGCGTTACTCACCGGACAGGATCGCGCACACCACGCTTTGGCCTACCGGCCCATGCTCATCTTCAAACTGCATGACAGCACCAAAATACCTTTCCATACCTAAAAGGAAAGAAGCAAGACATTATTATTTGAACTAAATTGAACATAAGAACTGCATATAAAGACTGTAAAGCAGCAAACCTATGGAGTTGCAGCAGGCCTGGATTCCCACAGGGGGGCTTGCACCAGTGAAGTAACTTGGTCGCTGTTCACCCCCACATCTATGTGCCCCTGCCACGAGGAGCAGGATGGAGAATCCACCTTTTGCAATATTAAGGTGAGGAGAAGGCGAGAAGGTCCAAGGGGGAGGAAGGAGTTGAGGCCAAGGGTGGTGGGAAAACAAAGACAATCTAGTATTGAATCCAGCTCTTCTATTCTGCAGCCCCATCTTTAACCAGAGGCATTACCAAGGGGCCGGGAGAGGGTTTGTGAGTGCAAATCATCCAACCAGGGCTGGGTGGCATCTCCGTGGATACCAGGTGAGCGTAACAGAACGCAAAGCCAAGAATAATATTATCCACTTGGGAGTCATGGAGACTTCAGAGACTGACCAGTTAGTTCAGTTATTGGGACAATTATGTGCTGAAGTACATTCAGCCAGGCCAGAAACCAACGCTCTTAGGAGGGATTTGATTGTTACTAAGGATCGTACAGACGAAATAAGTAGACAATTGCTCCAATCACAGGCAGGACAGACCCCATTGCCTGGTAACATTCCGCCAGCATCTGTACCAACCTCTTCCACCAATCCAGTACAAATAACCCTTCCTGGGGCAGTTCCTTCAGCTCCACCTGAACGATTTACAGGGGACCCCAAGAAGTATGCAACGTTCATGAACCAGTGTCATCTTCATTTCCTTTGCAGACCTGGGGCTTTTCCTAACGACCAAGCGTGGGTTGCTATTGTCTTGTCATATCTGAGTGGCAGTGCTGTGGATTAGTCGGTACCACTTTTAAGTCAGGATAACCCGTTGTTACATGACTTTGGGGGTTTCCAGATGGAAATGGAAAAACTCTTTGCTCGTCATACCCAAGGCCAAGCATTAGACAACAAACTTTTGTCACTCCGTCAAGGAAGTCAAGACTTGCTTACATATATAGCAACATTTAACAGACTAGTCATTGAAGCTGGGTGGCCTGAGGAAAAAAGAACCACACTATTTCATTGGGGTCTACGAGGGGAACTAAAGGATGTCCTTGCTCAAGTGGTTAACCCACCTAAAGACTGTGGAGAATTCATCAACCTTGTGGTGCAATTAGATCACAGATTACAAGACCGAAAAGTGGACCGGATAAGGTTAGACACTCGAGCTGTGTATGTCCGGTCAAAGGATAATGTTCCACGTACATTGGAAAATACGGTAGAACCCATGCAAATCAGAGGTGTATGGCCCCCTTTAACTAAAACTAAAAGAGGCAAGAGA
Source organism: Ambystoma mexicanum (assembly GCF_040938575.1). Lineage (NCBI taxonomy): Eukaryota > Metazoa > Chordata > Amphibia > Caudata > Ambystomatidae > Ambystoma > Ambystoma mexicanum. The sequence goes on from NC_090932.1 coordinate 1,571,397,757, forward strand.
AGGCAACAGCAATTATGCTTATATTGCAGAAATTGAGGCCACTTCCTCAAAGAGTGTCCAGTGAAACCACCAAGGAGAACTGTTGGAGCCACAGAGATGGAAGATAATAACAAGGAGTCGGAAAACTACCAAGCCCGGCAAGCGTAGAGGTCTGCTTGTCGAGCAAGAAGGATGAGCCACAGACCTCACACTTGGCATTACCAGTAATTTTGATCAATCACCAACAACCGTCTCAGATGCATGCTGTCGAAGCATACATAGACAGCGGAGCAATTAGGAATTATGTAGACCAAGAGCTGGCAGCAGAGATGCGGCTTCCCTTATGCTCTAAGTCAACTATTGAAAAAGTTACTAATGTTGATGGGACAGAAATAGCTTCCGGACCAGTAACCCAATGTACAGCAGCACTAACCCTGACCACAAAAGTGATGGGTGGAAGGTTTTGAATGAATCTGTACCACTGGCATTGCTCTGGGCAACCTTCCACACCACTGTTTTTTAGCCCGTCTGCGCCATTGCACAAGGGGTCCAGCGATATGCAAATCAGTCTGGTACTGCCACCAATGGTAGCTGCCCAGCCCGAACTGCTAGGCCAGGTCCCCTCTGCACGGAAACACAAGCAACCCCAGACATGTTTCGGCCTTGTTGGGCATCCTCAGTGAGGTGTAGTTTGGTTCCCTATGGCGCAGTGAGCAAGGGACCCACATCTGGGCATACCCTCTATCTCATAGTGAGACAAACTGTGACCACAAAAGTGATGGGTGGAAGGTTTTGAATGAATCTGTACCACTGGCATTGGTCTGGGCAACCTTCCACACCACCGTTTTTAGCCCGTCTGCGCTATTGCAAAAGGGGTCCAGCCATATGGAAATCAGTCTGGTACTGCCACCAATGGTAGCATCCCAGCCCGAACTGCTAGGCCAGGTCCCCTCTGCAATAACCCTACTGTGCCAGGATGGACACCGAGAATCTTTTGCATTCGATCTCATCAAAGCTCCTCAGTTTTGACTAATCTTAGGGATGCCATGGTTGGTAGCTCACAACCCTCTAATAGATTGGCGTGCCAAGAAGTTGACCTTTTCCGATGATTGTGCTTGCACCTGTTATTACCAAGAAAAGGGGAAAACAGACTTATGTACATCTGCTACTCCCAGTACGGTGGCAATTGTACTAGGTGTGACAAGTACTCTACCAAATGAATACCAAGATTTTCAAGACGTGTTCCAGAAAGAACAAGCCAATACTCTACCACCGCACAGGCCCTACGATTGTCAGATCGGCCGCATACCTGGTGCACAAATTCCTTGTGGTCGAATCTATGCTCTTACTGAACTAGAAAACCTCCATTTGAAATCTTATCTTGATCATACCTGGCAAATGGATTTATCCGCCGATCTAAATCACCAGCAGCCAGTCCCTTATTCTTCATACCAAAGAAGGAAGGAGATTTGAGGACTTGCATCGACTATCGTGCATAAAACCAGATCACAGCAAAAAAACGTTATCCACTGCCCCTTATTCCCAAATTATTGGATCAAGTCAAAGACGCCCAAATCTATACCAAACTGGACCTTAGGGAGGCATACCATATTGTTCGAGTGAAGAAAGAAGACAAATGGAAAACCACCTTTCGTACCAAATACAGCTTGTATGAAGGCCAGGTAATGCCTTTTGAACTTTCCAACGCTCCTGCTGCATTCCAGTACTTTATGAATGATGTTTTGCGGGAGTTAATCAACGTTTGCGCCCTGGTTTACATTGATGACATCTTAGTGTATTCTGCTACAAAAGAAGACCATGTCAGGCATGTCCGCTCCATCCTTACTAAACTCTGCCAACATAAACTGTATGCTAAACGCAAATAATGCTCTTTTCATGTCACCGAAGTGGAGTTCCTTGGTTTTATCCTCACACCAAAAGGCATCAGAATGGATAGGCACAAGGTAGATGCCATTCTTAACTGGCCGTCACCAACTTAATTTAAAGGAATCCAGAGTATGTTGGGCTTTGCAAACTTTTACCGCTGATTCATCCCAGATTTTTCCCAAATAGTGCTTCCAATTACATCACTATTGAGAAAAAACAATAAAAAGTTCCATTGGACCGAAGAAGCAGAGAAGGCCTTTCAAGAACTTAAGAAAAAATTCACTTCTGCTCCAGTTCTACGGCATCCTCGCCCAGACCTCCCTTATATAGTTGAAACAGATGCCTCTAGCATGGCTATGGGAGCTGTTCTCTCACAAAGGGACCCAGGAACTGGCCAGTTACACCCATGTGGCCTTCTGGTCAAGAAAAGTCTCACTTCCCGAACTCAACTATGCTATCACAGACAAAGAACTCTTGGCTATAAAATCAGCTTTCAAGGCATGGCAACACTATCTCCTTGGTGCTAGAAATACTGTCACGGTCATAACTGATCATCAAACCCTGCAATATTTAAAAACAGCAAAGGCTCAATCATCCCGTCAACTGCGGTGGGCTCTTTTCTTCACTGAATATGACTATGTGATCACCTACCGGCCAGGAGTCCGAAACAGAAAGGCTGACGCCTTGTCCCGTATGGATGATGATGAAAAGGTATACATAACTCCAGATCCAGTAGCCATCATTCCAGACGACAAACTCCTGGGTTTTACGACAACGTTGACACAGGTTGAACTCCAAAACAAGATCCAACTCTTAATGGATCCCACTTTCTCACAAGAGTGGTGTACTCAAGGAGAACATTACACCATTAAAGACCAGTTACCATATTTTAGGAACCGTCTATACTTGCCAAGTAAAGATTTACAAGAGCAGGTTATTTCGGGTTATCACAACTCCCTGATTGAAGGTCATCCTGGAATTGCCAAAGCTCTAGCTAAAGTAAAACAAAACTATTGGTGGCCCACATGGCGTAAATACATCATACAATGCATTCAATCTTGCGGTGTGTGTGCACAAAACAAGTCCCAAAAGCAGAAACCAGCTGGTTTTCTCCAATCATTGGAAATTCCTCCCGCACCATGGCACACACTGTCCCTTTATTTCATTACAGATCTACCTCCCAGTCAAGGATTCAACACTATCTTAGTATTTGTAGACTTGTTCTCTAAAATGGCACACTTTATTCCTTTTAAGGGTCTTCCAAATGCATCCAATTTAGCAAAAGTATTCCTGGAGGAAATCGTAGGGCTACATGGCTTTCCATCGGTCTTGATCTCGGATCGAGGTAGTCAGTTCGTATCCAACTTCTGGAGGAAATGCTGTTCAATGGCCCAAATTGACATTCGACTATCCACAAGTCACCATCCTCAAACAGATGGCCAAACAGAAAGAACAAACCCTCGAGCATACTTACGTTGCATGTTACATCAAGTGGAAAGAAATTGGAAGGACTTGTTATGGATTGCTGAATATGCCTATAATAATTAATTACACACCAGCACTGGACAAACCCCTTTCTACACTATATATGGTAGACATCCACGTACTTCAGAATTGGATCTCCCAACCCCTTTGGAAATGCCAGCGGTTAAAACCCTACATACAACTATTTCCCAGGCCTTCAAAGAAGGAGCAGAACATTTACTCCAAGCCAAGAACAGACAAAAGAAATGTGCTGACCAACATCGTAGTAAAGCCCCCGACTATAAAATTGGAGACAAGGTCTGGTTAGCATCAAAATATGTGCCCATAAAAGGGACTCAGACTTTTTGTCCCCAATATCTGGGATCTTATTATATTGAATCCATAATAAATCCAGTGGCAGTTAAATTAGCCCTACCACCCACTATGCAGATTCATCCTGTGTTTCACATATCACTCCTGAAACCGGTACAACCCGGTACTCGGGTTACAATACCACCAAAACCAGTATTAGTTGACAGAGAACCAGAGTTTGAAGTAAAGGATATCCTAGACTCAAAATACACCAGATCCAAACTATACTACTTAGTTGATTGGAAGGGATACGGCCCTCAAGACAGATCATGGGAAACTAGTGAATACATCCATGCACCTCGCTTAATTAAAAAGTTCCATCAGAATTACCCAGCCAAACCAGGACAAGGCAGAAGTGCCACCGTGAGAGGAGCCTTGGGGGGGGAGTGCTGTCATGACCCTTGCCCCTGGCCCTCACTGGCAAGTCAGCCTTCCAGTTAGGGCCAGGTCAAAGGCCTAAAAACCTCATCCAAGACTCTCTTGGAGTCAGTCCTGGCACCTTTGGGGCCAGGCTCATAACCATCATGAAGACCAACATTAGAATGGGACTATTTACTTGGGACTATTTAACTTGGGGGGGGGGGGTTCAGCCAAAATGGAGGCACACACATAGCTCAGTTACAAGGTACTGAGCTATGCGTCTAGTCTTTTGGGTGTGGCAGGCCTGGGACTACTTTACCTGGACTACTTTGTGTGTGGCAGGCCTGGGACTATTTTACCTGGACTACTTTACCTGAGACTATTTAAACCACACCCAAACAGCAGAACATGCTTTGCATTATTCGGCTGTGGGCAGCGTAACGCTCACCGTGTCCAGTTCTTTGATGCCAGCTTACCTGAAACCAAGGACCTGCAGAGAGAGAAAGAACACTGCGAAACTTACCTGGAACAGTATCCTGTCTTCAATCCATCGCTGACCTCAGTTCCACTCACCTGAAGGTACGAACTCCATCATCCGGCACTGCATGCATCCTGGAATACCGTAACATTGAACGAGGAGAAAGAAAGACAGCATTAGTAAGCGTTTACTCAGGTTTCCTCCCTAATGAAGAAAGCCACACAATTCTTATGTGGGTAGTCATCTTCTGGTCAGCATCATTGCTGGAACATTATGGCGCTCGGCGAGGAACCTGCAAGGAGAGAAAAGACACAGGTTAGCAATACAAAAGGCGACAACAGCGCAGCGCATCGCGCATTACTCAACGGAGAGCATTGCACACACTGCGCATTCGCCTACCGGCCCATGCTCATCTTCAAACTGCATGACAACACCAAAATACCTTTCCATACCTAAAAGGAAAGAAGCAAGACATTATTATTCAAACTAAACGGAACATAAGAACTGCTATAAAGACTGTAAAGCAGCAAACCTACGGAGTCGCAGCAGGCCTGGATTCCCACAGGGGAGCTTGCATAAGTGAAGTAACTTAGTCGCTGCTCGCCCCCACATCTACGCGCCCCTGCCACGAGGAGCAGGATGGAGAATCCACCGTTTACAATATTAAGGTGAGGAGAAGGCCCAAGGGGGAGGAAGGAGTTGAGGCCAAGGTAGGTGGGAAAACATAAAGACAAACTGGTATTGAATCCAGCTCTCCTATATTGCAGACCCATCTTTAACCAGAGGCAGAGGGTTTGGGAGTGCAAATCATCCAACGAGGGCTGGGTGGCATCCCCGTGCATAGCAGGTGAGTGTAACAGTCCAGTTTCAAAGGCATCTTCTGGAGTTTTGTGTCCAGGTCTCAAAGCCACTTCTGGAGTACCATGTCCAGTTCTGAATGGCTAATCTAGAGCTGTATGTGAAGTTTTTCATGTAGTTTTGTGAGTCTCTTCTGGAGTACTCTGTCCAATTCTGGAGGCCAAATCTAGAGTTGTTTGTCCAGTTCTGAAGTTATCATATAGTGCTTTACATCCAGATCTGGGATTTGATTTTGGAGTACTGTGTCCAGTTCTGAAGGCCTCATCTAGAATTGCATGTCTATTTTTGCATCTAGTTCTGGGAGCCTCTTCTGGAGTACTGTGTCCAATTTTGAAGGCCTCGTCTAGAGTTGTATGCCCATTTAAGTGTCTAGTTCTGGAAGCCTCTTCTGGAGTACTGTGCCCAATTCTTGAAACCTCGCCTAGACCTTTGAGTCTGGTTAGTCCAGCTCACTTGGACCTTAGGATCCAGTTCTTGAAACCTTTTCTGGAGTACTGTGTTCAGCTCTGAAGGCCTCACCTAGAGTATTGTATCCAGTTCTGACAGCATCACTCGATTTTCATTTGAATTAGATAAAACTTTTCTAAAGTGCTTATGTGTCAGTCGTCTCATAATTTCAATGCTTTTACAAATCCCACCACAGCAAGAACTGTTGACGTTGTTCGACCCAAACATTAGTTCTACAATAAGTCCCTATCCCAAGCAGTGTCAAAGTTTTTTTTATTTACTGAAGTAAAATTCTCACATCTCCATGAGCTGAGTGCAAGCGATAATCAAATGTCTAAGATCCTCAGTTACCTCATGGGGGGCACAGAATCTACAGTTAGGCAATCCCACCGGGCAACAACCATATGTCATAGTTACTTGCCTGGTGTTATGTAAATTCCAACGAATTTCAAAAATGTACTCCTAACCTTACGCCTCGGGTCCATTGTTAAATATGGAGCTGTGGTTACACATTTGTTGTGATCCATACTTAGATGTTAATGATTTGTATGCAGGAAGATTCTCCATTGTGGTAATCCAATCTTTTTGATACAATACACCTTTAGCTTTATCCGGATTCGATGTAAGATCTTCAACCGTCATGTTTACATCCACCAACAAGTTTGAACAATGACTGGCTAACTCATTTCCGAGGTTTCTGTCTCCCTTTTATTACCATCTCAGCCATGTCAATGTAAAGAGACTCAGGCACTGGGGCTATGATCTTCCTATAGATACTCATTAGTCTACAATTCACTCTACTTGTTGGTGAGTTAATACCAAGCTCATATTGGATTGCTACTAATGGCACAGAACTCTGAATACTTACTACTCTTTGCCAATAATAGGCCTCTAAATATTCCGGAAATTCCAGTACCCAGAAAATATGGATCTCTACCTCATATAACATTTTGGGGATCACCTTAACCTAAAAAAATGTGGATACGGGAAGTATTGAAAAACGACCGAATCGGCCATCTAACAAACTAGATTGGGTTGTCAGTGCACCAATTCACAAGAGAAAGACACAGGGAACATTTTAAATGACCCCAAGATTCGTCCCCTCAAAAAGGCTTGCGACAGCTTCTAAACCAAAGAATCTTGTAGTCTCTATGCTGTAACCCCCTAAGGATGAAAGAACTCCACTTTAGAAAACAATTACTCCACAAGTAAATGTAACAATTAATTGTAATATTTTATTATATCAAAAAGATTTTTTATGCACAAAGTTCATATAATTTAAAAACTGAGTGCTACGCACTGCCCTGCTAAAAAAACAGATTTTTATACACACTTTTTTTATATATACACTTTTTCATTGGCTTAAAAAAGACAGTACATTGGAGTCTATAAACTAAGACTCTACCAAACACCTGACAGTGTAATAAACTGTAACATGTACCGATCTGCTAAATGACCAGCTATCTAGTGGTATGGGTTGTCAGTGCAGACATCTTTGCTCTCATCTATTCTCTCATTTGAGATTTATGCAGCTTGGAAACAATCGGGAAACCAAGATAAATAAAACGGTCAACTCTTTCCAGGGGTTCCTCATTAACAGACTATTTGAAGATGCTCACGTGCTTTTTCAAAGTGCAATGCATTACCTTCATTTTGCTCAAATTAATTTTAAGGGAGTGGTCTATTACAAAATTATTAAAAGGCTTTTCAATCCAATTTCTGTGCAATCGAATAAGAAAAGTCATCAGCATAACTCATCCATGTCACTTTCAACGTATCCATCTTAGAAGAGGCCCAAGCCATGGGCAGTAAATAATCTCCAATATCGGACATATGAAAATTGAAAAGACAGGGGGCGAGAATGCACCCCTGTCTTATGCCCTTATGAGTTAGAAACTTTAAAATCAAGCTTCCTTCTGCATTCAATCTCACTTGGAGTACTGAATGCTCACAGAGAGCAGCAATTATGCAGTTTTGCCCAAAGAAGCTTCCTGTCTATGGCATCAAATGCGGCAGATAAGTCAACAGCAGCAAAACAAACACAGACTGATATTTTCTTTCCCACACTGATTAATGAATACATTTTAAAATCATACCATTTAAGGTAGTATTCATATTACATCGAAAGCCTGTCTACCACTTTTATAATCTACCAGGTTCCATATCCCACTTTTCTAGATGGACAAGAATCAAAGAAGCAAAAACGTTGCTATGCTCGTTGAGTATGGACACCAGTCTATAATTCCTTGGGTCGGTTCTCAGGCCCTTCTGGACACCGGTCTATAATTCCTTGGGTCGCTTCTGAGGTCCTTCTGGACACTGGCCTATAATTCCATGGGTTGCTTCTGAGGCCCTTCTGGACACTGGTCTATAATTCACTGGGTCGCTTTGGAAACCCTTCTGGACACCGGTCTATAATTCCTTGGATCGCTTCTGAGGGCCTTCTCGACACTGGTCTATAATTCCTTGAGTCGCTTCTGAGGCCCTTTGGGAAACCGGTCTATAATTCCCTGGGTCGCTTCTGAGGCCCTTCTGGACACCGGTCTATAATTCCCTGAGTCACTTCTGAAGCCCTTCTGGACGCCGGTCTATAATTCCCTGGATCGCTTCTGAGGCCCTTCTGGACACTGGTCTATAATTCCTTGGATCGCTTCTGAGGGCCTTCTCGACACTGGTCTATAATTCCTTGAATCGCTTCTGAGGCCCTTTGGGACACCGGTCTATAATTCCCTGGGTCGCTTCTGAGGCCCTTCTGGACACCGGTCTATAATTCCTTGGGTCGCTTCTGAGGTCCTTCTGGACACTGGCCTACAATTCCATGGGTTGCTTCTGAGGCCCTTCTGGACACTGGTCTATAATTCACTGGGTCGCTTTGGAAACCCTTCTGGACACCGGTCTATAATTCCCTGGGTCGCTTCTGAGGCCCTTCTGGATACCGGTCTATAATTCCTTGTGTGGCTTCTGAGGCCATACTGGACGCTGATCTATAATTCTCTGGGTGGCTTCTGAGGCCCTTCTGGACACCAGTCTATAATTCCTTGGGTCGCTTCTGAGGCCCTTCTGGACACCGGTCTATAATTCCTTGGGTCACTTCTGAGGCCCTTCTGGACACTGGTCTATAATTCTCTGGGTGGCTTCTGAGGCCCTTCTGGACACCGGTCTATAATTCTCTGGGTGGCTTCTAAGGCCCTTCTGGACACTGGTCTATAATTCTTTGGGTCGCTTCTGAGGCCCTTCTGGACACTGGTCTATAATTCCTTGGGTCGCTTCTGAGGCCCTTCTGGACGCCGGTCTATAATTCCTTGGGTCGCTTCTGAGGCCCTTCTGGACACCGATCTATAATTCCCTGGGTCGCTTCTGAGGTCCTTCTGGACACCGCTCTACAATTCCTTGTGTCGCTTCTGAGGCCCTTCTGGACGCCAGTCTATAATTCTCTGGCTGGCTTCTGAGGCCCTTCTGGACACCTGTCTATAATTCCCTGGGTCGCTTCTGAGGCCCTTCTGGACGCTGGTCTATAATTTCCTGAGTCGCTTCTGAGGCCCTTCTGGACACCGGTCTATAATTCCATGGGTCACTTCTGAGGCCCTTCTGGATGCCGGTCTATAATTCCTTGGGTCGCTTCTGAGACCCTTCTGGACATCGGTCTATAATACCTTGGGTCGCTTCTGAGGCCCTTCTGGACATCGTTCTATAATTCCCTGGGTCGCTTCTGAGGTCCTTCTTGACACCGCTCTACAATTCCTTGTGTCGCTTCTGAGGCCCTTCTGGACGCCAGTCTATAATTCTCTGGCTGGCTTCTGAGGCCCTTCTGGACACCTGTCTATAATTCCCTGGGTCGCTTCTGAGGCCCTTCTGGACGCTGGTCTATAATTTCCTGAGTCGCTTCTGAGGCCCTTCTGGACACCGGTCTATAATTCCATGGGTCACTTCTGAGGCCCTTCTGGATGCCGGTCTATAATTCCTTGGGTCGCTTCTGAGACCCTTCTGGACATCGGTCTATAATACCTTGGGTCGCTTCTGAGGCCCTTCTGGACATCGTTCTATAATTCCCTGGGTCGCTTCTGAGGCCCTTCTGGACACCTGTCTATAATTCCCTGGGTCGCTTCTGAGGCCCTTCTGGACACCTGTCTATAATTGCATGGGTTGCTTCTGTGGCCCTTCTGAACACCGGTCTATAATTCCCTGGGTCGATTCTGAGGCCCTTATGGACACCGGTCTATAATTCCCTGGGTCGCTTCTGAATCCCTTCTGGACACTGGTCTATAATTCCCTGGGTCGCTTCTGAGGCCCTTCTGGACACCGGTCTATAATTCCCTGGGTCGCATCCGAGACCCTTCTGGACACCGGTCTATAATTCCATGGGTCGCTTCTGAGGCCCTTCTGGACACCGGTCTCTAATTCCCTGGGTCGCTTCTGAGGCCCTTCTGGACACCGGTCTATAATTCCATGGGTCGCTTCTGAGGCCCTTCTGGACACCGGTCTCTAATTCCATGGGTCGCTTCTGAGGCCCTTCTGGACACCGGTCTATAATTCCCTGGGTCGCTTCTGAGGCCCTTCTTATAAATTGGTACAATATCTGCGGTCTGCCACGAGTCTGGAAAAGGGTGACATGCTAAAATCTGCTGAAATAACATTGATAAAATAATGGACCACGCCCTTCTAGCATTTTTCAATAAAGCATTTGAAAGTTTTAACTTCAGGATATCTGATGTTAGCAGGGGCATTAAAAGCGCGGTCATAACTGTACTGCAGTGATCACTATTTGCATACTTTTCGATTTATCACAAAAAAGGTGCACATTTATTTTGTTTAAAGCAAGTCAGCATCCCTGCCATCATTCATTTAATAGATGAAGTGTTCTATTATTCTAAAAAGTGCATTAACCACAATGTTCTCGTGACCATTCTATGTACAATACAATGAAACTTGTTAATTTACCGATTTGCAGTATACATAAATATATTTCTAACAATACAAAAATAAATCCAGCCCTTACAACTATGACAAAGTTGTCAACATGTTTCATGTTCATCTAATTTCTTTAAAAACAGTTCATCAGGGCAACACCAGGTGCAGAGAGGAAATGACGTTTCCTCTTCTTGGTATTTGTGGCTGTGCACTGCAAAGCCAAAGAAATCCCATCATTGCCAACGAGCATTAACTGGTAAATGCAAAGTTATGTTGACCGGGGTGTTGACCAGTGGTAAATAGTTATTCCTGCCCCGCCATAAACCCCTCCGGCTGAGGGCATCCCTGGTTCTGGTAATGCCACAGGGCTCACATTAAGACACTTTTTGCTGGAGGTAAATCTCCAAACTCGTAGTACGCCGGCGCAGTAATGTGGTGGTAAAGTGGCGGTAAAGGAATTACCGCCACTTTACCGCCGTTTTAGCCACACAGGTGTAATGAGGCCCATTTTCCTATTGAAAAACGTTTTTGTAAACTAGACCCAGGATTACAGCACACAGCTCGGCGAGATGTACTGATGTTTTAGCTCAATTCTAACTGCATGCCACTCTGAAAATTCCAGAGCGTTTCTGTTTGTTAATTTAATTATTTGCTGTTGAATTGTCTTTCTTTGAATTTAATGCAAGTGAAAGCTGACACTTACATTTTTTAACCTCTGCGATTGACTGCAGAATCTTGTTAAAAAAACTGGGACACGTTCATAAATAAACGGGAGCCTGGGTGATTTCAGCCAGGGGCGCAGGTGAGGTCCTAATGTGGAAGCCGGGCCACGTTTAAAGTGCCTGCTTTGTCGGCTCGGAGCAGACCTCTCTCACACACTGCGCAAACTAACAGCGGTGTTGTTTGGTTTAAACCGCCTACCACTGTGGGCCCCTTTCCCTGATGCCCCCCGGCAGGGGGCAGGCCCTGCCGTCCAGCGGGCTGAAAGGTGTTTAATGACTGATTAATTAACACCCCATCCAGCAGTGGGCTGGGGTTAACCCCTAGAGCACGGGCTGCTGGGAGAGTGAAAGGGCAGCTAATGCTTCAACGGGGGCTTGAGAGGGGATTAGTGACAGAGTCCCCTTGTCGCTGAGCCCACCCCCCTCCCCCGCGTAGTCCACCGGGCAAGTTTACAAGTCCACAGGTGAGACCAGGAAAGAGGTGGGGTGCAAAGAGGCGGGGTACAAAGGGCGGCCGGGCCGGGGTTATGGGGGGGGGGTCGCGACTTAAGACCTACTCTGTAACGAGACTCTCGTGTGTGTGCCCCCACTTAGCAACCCCATGCAAAGGAGACGTTGGTTGCTTCAAAGAACGACTCCTTGATTGGCCGCAATTTCCCAACGAGGCCACTATTGGACTTATAATGGCCCAGGCTGTGCGACACCTTCGGCCAGTCCACCTTAAGCCATTAACAGTGCCTTCCACGACTTGTAGTCCTTTATTTCTAAAGATGAAACCTTAACTTCAAGTTCCAGGGGGCAAGTATGCTGCCTAAAACCCCAGGGACTGCTGGCTGTTTTATGCATGACACGAGGGCCTTTGACAGCTATGAGCGTATGATGTCACTAAGACCATTTGATATGATATGATAAGTCATTGATAACGCATTATATCATTCTAGCACTATAGAGTATGTCTCTGAGAATAACGCAGCCCCAGCAGCATACGTCCCATCATACCCCAGTTCCGTGCAGAACAGGCTAGTCCAGTTCCGTTTTTTTTCTTTGCAGTCCCTGTTTTGTCTATTTTAAGTTCTATGCAGGCCCAGCAATGCAAAGAATAAAGTCAGGCCTGGACTCTCATCTCCCGAATGGAATGGGCATGCTGGCAGACTTAACTTTGCATTCTTGGAATTTTAGTCCTTGGTTTTTAATGTGGAAATCCGGGACTACGAGTACCAGAATGAAAGTTAAATGATGGACTGGACTTGCATCTCCTGAATGGAATGGGGCATGTTGGCATGGGTACTTCAGTCGGATCTGAGGGGTGCAGGGGTCTGGTGTTCCCCAGTTCCTTTAGATCAGTGGTTTGGTCTGTGGGGGTGCAGGGGTCTGGGGGTTCCCTAGTTCCTTTAGATCAGCAGCTGGGTCTGTGATATGATATGATATGATCGGTTATTTATAACGTGCTTAATACCCAGAGGTTTCTAAGCGCGGACCTGGGGATCGAACCTGTGTTGCTCCGTGTCGTCTTGCTTTCAAGGCGAGCACATTGCCACTGAGCTATCCTCCCAAGACAGGGTGCAGGGGTCTGGGTTCCCCCGTTCCTTTAGGCCAGCAGTTGGGTCTGTGGGGTGCAGGGGTCTGGGGTTTCCCTAGTTCCTTTAGATCAGCAGTTGGGTCTGTGGGGTGCAGGGGTCTGTGGTTCCCTGGTTCCTTTAGATCAATAGGTAGGTCTGTGTGTGCCTGGCTCTGGGGAACCTGGGTGCTTTTGATCAGCAGTTGGGTTTGTGGGGTGCAGGGGTCTGGGGTTCCCCGGTTCCTTTAGACCAGCAGTTGGGTTTGTGGGGTTCAGGGATATGGGGTACACTGGTTCCTTTAGATCAGCAGTTGGGTCTGTGGGGTGCAGGGATCTGGGGTACACTGGTTCCTTTAGACCAGCAGTTGGGTCTGTGGGGTTTGGGGTTCCCTAGTTCCTTTAGATCAGCAGTCGGCTCTGAGGGGTGCAGGGATCTGGGGTACACTGGTTCCTTTAGATCAGCAGTCGGGTCTGTGGGATGGAGGGGCCTGTGGTTCCTGGTTCCTTTAGACCAGCAGTTGGGTTTGTGGGGTGCAGGGATCTGGGGTACACTGGTTCCTTTAGATCAGCAGTTGGGTCTGTGGGTGCAGGGGTCTGTGGTTCCTGGTTCCTTTAGATCAGCAGTTGGGTCTGTGGGGTTTGGGGTTCCCTAGTTCCTTTAGATCAGCAGTCGGATCTGTGGGGTGGAGGGGTCTGTGGTTCCTGGTTCCTTTAGATCAGCAGTCGGATCTGTGGGGTGGAGGGGTCTATGGTTCCTGGTTCCTTTAGATCAGCAGTTGGGTCTGTGGGGTGCAGGGGCCTGGGGTTCCCCAGTTCCTTTAGATCAGCAGTCGGATCTGTGGGGTGGAGTGCTCTTTGGTTCCTGGTTCCTTTAGATCAGCAGTTGGGTATGTGGGGTGCAGGGGTCTGTGGGATCTCTCTGCCAGTAGTTTTATATGTGGGATTCAGGGGTCCCCTGATGACTAGCTTCCTTGCATTAATAGGTTAGTATGGGGGTACAGGGGCCCCCTGATTTCTTCACATTAGTAAGTCGCCATAGGGAGTTTCTCTGCATTGGTAGCTTGTTGTGTGGTTATAAGTTCCCCCGTGTCCGTGGACTTGCACGCGGGGTGCCCGGGTCTTGGGGTGCCAGTGGCGTTAGTTTGGTCTGCGGGGTTCCCTCTATTCTGTGCATTGGTAGTTTTGCGTGTGGGGTTCCATGTGCCCGTAATGCCAGTAGTTTTGTGTGGGGGTGCACGGACTGTGGTCACCGTGTTCTTTAAGCTGGTACCTTTGTATGCTGGGTGCATGTTTGGGGGGGGGGGCTGTGTGTGATTTAGATCAGTACTTGTATATGTGGGTGCAGGCAGTCTCTGTGTCACTTTCCTTTCACGTAGAGCGCTCGCCCCCGGCCCCACTTTTGTATGTGGGGTGCAGGTGCCTGAGGGAGGGGGTCAGGGGGAGGCTTGAGCTCCTTCCGCCCGTAGCCGGGTGTGTGGGGTGCAGCCTGCCCCGTATCTCCCCTCCGGTGGCACCGTGCCAGGCCATGGGGCTCTTTTCAGACTGATGCCAAGGTGCCATAGTTGTGTATTGAGGGTCTAGACAAGGAGCCCCGGTTTGTGAATTGAATGAAAGGTCCTGACACAGCACTTCCTCCCCGGGTCCTTCCCTCCCCGCGTCTTCCCCGCCCCCAGATGCAGGATATGCAGCGCCTTTACCCCCCGCGTGCGCCCCTTCTGTGCCTCGAACGGAGGTAAGAGGCAGGGGTACTTAGCAGTCACTTAGCAAGGCTGCGCCCAGCCTGGGATGGAGGCACGGCGCAAAGTCAAATGCACGCTTTCAAGTCCGGCCAATTGTCTGCCGATGGCCGCCCATCTCTTCCTGCCCAGCCTTTGTGCTGCGCAGACGGTGGCGCAAGTACCTGGACCCCTTCAAATCCACAACCAGGCCGGGGTCTCGGAGAGGGGCGGGCCCGAAACGTTCCTTCCCATCGTGCGGGGATTGCGATAAAAATAAACAGCACTATTTTGATTGTTTTGTGTAGCGCTTTTTCCTGTAGCTTCTAAGCGCTAGCTACGGGTAACATCGGAGGTTCCAGTTACCCAACGCGAGGATCGGCACTGGACGGCTGACAACAAGCTGCCGCGGGTGCAGAGTTCCACTGACAGGACAGAACTCTGCACAGGCCTCGTACCCACGCAGCCTTCGAGCTATCACACACCAGGACGGAGCCAGTTTACAGAAACTTTGCACCGGTGCAAGTGGGTCTGGTGCGCAATACAAACAAACAAGTGCAAAGTTTTCACGGCATTAGCACTAGGGCAAACTTTGTCATATTTAAAAAAAAACATTGGGACATATTGAAAAAACATCGCACCTCGACACGAGCAGTTTGGCATATTAAAAGCACCAGGGCAAAAATTGTCCTAGTGCAAAAAGTTTGCATTTTCACTACATTTTTGCACCAGGGCGAAGTTTGCCCTGGTGCTAATACGGAGTGTTATTAGTACTAGAGCAATGTTTGCCCTGATGCAAACATTTATCTTTTTTGCACTAGGGCAATTTTTGCCCTGGTGCTTTTAATCTGCCAAACTGCACTTGTCGTGGTGCAATGGTTTTTTAATATGTCCCAGTGGTTTTCAAAATGCGGCAAACTTTCCCTTGGTGTTAATACCGTGCAAACTTTGCACTTGCACCGGGGCAAAGTTTCTGTAATCTGGCCCCATGTCAGGCTTTCAAACGGATATCACTTTAGAAACCTTTTGTGTTTGGGAACGTGCACATTAATCCACATCACAAAATGAAGGGCTACTCGGTTCTTAAAATAGGGGGCTTGCATCTAACTAGAACTAACACAAACTGCCTGGGCATAGACCTGGACCCGCGGGTAGCGCCCACGGATCTCCGCAGCTAGCGCTGAACCTGCTAAGCTAACCAGCCCTGATACTTGGACCGCCTCTTTTTCGCATTATTAACTAACAAGTAGCGCTGTACGTAGGGCTTTGTAAGGGTTAATTTAATTCACAAAAGTCAGCAGAAGGACCAAGGGTGCGCGGATGATGACGCACTTGCACCCCCTGGCTATAGAGGACCTAGTCAATGCGTGAAAAAACATATTTACTTTATTTGCACGTGCACCAAGTAGCCCAGTGTCGTGTGTGGCACTTTCAGCCCCCGGGTTGCGTTTACTGGGGCTTCAGTTGCTGTATCCACAATCCAGGCTATGAGTCACAGAATGCAAGGTTATGTTACCAGTTATGTTATGTTACCAGAGTTTATAAAGCGCCCTTTCACCCAAAGGTATCTTGGCACTGGGAAGCCCACGAAGCTAAACACTGTAGCCTACAAGAGAAATGTCGTCAAGCATCTCCTAAATTGTAGATGATGGGAGAGGTTTCCGAGTGTGGGCGGAAGGTTCTTCCACAGTTGAGCCATCGCCACAGAGAAAGCCCGACCGCTCACGCGCGTGCGGCGGAAGGTACACAGAGCAGCCCAGCAAACCTAGAGCGAAGTAGCCGGTTAGGCGGACAGCAAACTCATTTGTCACAAAGATATTCAGACCCTAGGCCGCGCAAAGCACAGTGAACTAGACGAAGTGATTTAAACTTCACATGCTGAACCACGGGTAGCCGTGTGGTGCACGCAGAACTGGGGTAATATGACCTCCATACGGGGATCCAGTGGCCAACTAGGCAGCAAGATTTTGTAGGCGCTGAAGCCACTGGGCAAGGCAGGGGAGTTGCTAGGTCTGGAAAAGACCCGGGGCTACGCTGATGTCGGAACTGTTGGGACTGGGGGCTAGCTAGTCTTTTGGCTGTAGCTCCTGAGATTCTATCCGGGGCTACAACCAAAAGATCAGGGGCTATAGCCCCCTCAGCCCCCCCTAGCAACGCCCCTGGGGCAAGGTATAGTGCATTGCAGTAGTGCAGCCGACTCAGGACCGAGGCGGCTATGACTGGCGGCCTAAGTTTAGGAGGTATAAGGGGGAGCGCTTTCCGCAGGACTTTCAAATAAAGTGTCTGCCCTACACATGGCCGAAACCTGGTGATCCATGGAAAGGGTCGAGGAGACCACAACCCCAAGATTCTTTACAGTGGAGACAGGAACAGGGAGGGAGCCAAGGACAGAGGGCCAGAAAGAAGATACCCAAACTGAAGGCTCAGACGGGGCATTCACCACCAGCGTCTCCGTCTTGTCTCTGTTAAGTTTCTGCCAGTTGTTGTTCATCCAATCTCCCACAACGGAAAGACACCTCAGCCTGCTCAAGATCTAATCGGATCAGGATCTGACAGCCGTGCGCATATGAGTAGCATCTAATGCCGAAGGAGCGGATGAGACACACAAGTGGCTGGATGTAGATATTGAAGAGTATAGAGGACAAGGCGGAACCTTGAGGGACACCACTGGAAAGAGAACAGGGAAGTGAGAAAAAAGGGGGAAGTGAGTATTTGGCCTCTCTCCACCAGGAGTGAAGTAAACCAGGTAAACAATTGGCCGGAGATGCCGGCCTGGGCTAGGCGGCCCATCAGGGTGGGATGGTCGACGGTATCGAATGCCGCAGACAGATCGAGCAAAATCAGGCCACCCAACCCACCCGCATCGACCAGCCCAGCCAAGTCATCCAGGACCGACACCAGGACACTCTCTGTGATCCAGCCTGGTCGTAAACTAGACTGAAAAGGGTCAAGGAGCCCTGCAGTCTCCAAAGAACATGAGAGAAGTGGAGCGATCAGAGCCTCAAGAAGCTTCATGAAGAAAGGCAGCAGTGAAATTGTGTGACCATTTGAAGGGAGTGAAGGGTCTGAAGAGTGCTTTTTGAGTAGAAGAATGACCGTAGCTTGTTTCAAGGGATGTGACCGAACTGACAGGACCCGTTAATGGCCTTGGTGATCTCGCCCAGAAGATCAGTGGAAATGTCTCTCATCACTGACAGTGGCACGGGATCGGAGGGGGCAGCCGACTTAAATTGGTTAATCTCTACACTAATCGACGTATCAGAGAATGATGGAAACAGAGCCCACTGATGGGGGCAAACCGACAAGGCAGTGACTGGGACCGTACTGACAGAGGCAGTAGCATGGAAAGCCAGCAAGATGTTATTCCAAATAATATCGATTTTAGAAATGAAAAACGGAGACGATGAATGACAAAGCTCCTGTGACGGAATCACAGAAGTGATGAGGTTAGCAGTGGAAGAGAGTGACCTAACCACTGAGAATAATTCCCTGGGCTTACTAAGGGCTTTCTAAATATTTTTCTCCATTTTATGCTGACTAACTTGCCACATTGAATTCGGGCATCCCAGCAGCCATGTTTAATTTGAATTATTTGATGTAGTGCCATCTTAGATTGCGCCAAGTAAGGACAGGAGCCTATTTGAGGACATGTGGGTCAGTGTAGCCTCCACAAACCTCTGTTCCTTATTCTATCATAGCAGGTTTTTAAATAGCGCTTCTTGCTGTATCCTTGACATACTATATTGCCATAAAATTGCAAAAACCTCCCTCTGTGTGCAAGCTCATGTGGGCTTAGCCGGGGCAGTGCGCAAAGGCAGAGAACAACACCAGAGACCAACATTTGGAAAAAATAATGACTACATTTATTCACAACAATTTCATCCCACAAATGTGACCCAAAAAACAGCAGAAAGATAACACTACAATATCAACACATCAGCATATCAACATCAGCATGAACTTTTCCCCTTTCAAACAGGTGGTCCTATCAGTGTATTTCGTGAATCCGGGATGACAGTCTGTTTACTCTGCCTATTGCCTTGCTACACAGAATAAGAGGAGGGCTCTTGTCTACTTAACCTCAGAACACCGTGCAGTGCAGTGGTGTGCTGCAGTGTGTTTCATGTTTGGTGGAGGGTGAGCCTCTTACCCTGGCGGTAAACCCCTTACCGCCAGGGTCGTAATGAGGCCCGTAGTCTGCACGTGCTGTGGTTCTTCCCTGATGCTCTCTTCGGGTGGGGGTGAAGGTGATGCGGGCTCTCCTGTGTAGATCTTTACATCCCTGAGGAAAATCCAAGCTTGTGTGCCCTGTGCTTAGACTGCAGACGAGTTGACATCTTCCACAATGAAAGGGTAGTTGAAACGTGGTTCGTACCACTTCCGAGTGAAATTGCGAATTAGAATCGCATCGTCAGGAAACAGTTTAGGAAGACACAATTGATCTGCTCCTGTTGCTGTAGCATCTCCTTTTGTGTTGTACGTTTCCCCACACCCCTTTCGCTTGAGTTGAGCTGAAATTACATACTTGTAGTCATAAATGTAAGATAATCACGTAACTCCTTTTCTAACAGTTCTGCTGTTGGCTGGGCATCACTTCTAGTTCTAGATGGAGGTGTGAGGGGTGTCCTCATCTGCCTCTCTGTCACTATCTCATGAGGGGTAAGATGGTGGTCTGACCCTGGCTGGTTTCTTAATGCATATAATGCCAGTGGTAGACAATGCAACAATCCTTTTTTCATGGTCAATTTCAATGTAGCTATTCTCTCCTTAAGCAGGACGTTGAGTCTCTCACAGATACCATACGCTTGTGGGTGATATGCAGATGAAAACTTGTGCTTTATACTAAGCAACAAGCTTATTTGTTCAAAGACTTCATTGACAAAATGAGGGCCATTATCTGATCTCAAGACGTCACATATTCCCCATCTAGTAAAAACTTCTTGTACTAGAAATGTGGCTGCACAGGTGGTGTCTGGGTGTGCAAATGGTCCATCTCCGATACACCTCGACAAGGGACATAGTACCACTATCATATATCTGTATCAATTACAGACTTGCAACATGTCGATATAGTCGATGTGTAAATGCTGAAAGGGACCATTAGGTCTTGGAATGACCCCTCTAATTGTACGTAATGTGTGCCCAGCAGTGAACTTTTGACATATGATACAATTTAGTACATAAAATGCAATGTGTTCTACTATATTTGGAACAAACCAATCCTCCGCTATTGTTACGGCAAGGCTCTCTCTAGTTGTATGCGCAGGGTAGTGTAGCCGGTCCAATGCCACCCTTAATAAGGCTACAGGCATCACTGGTTTACCAGTGCTGTCTTGTCACTACAATGCCTCAGAGGGGTTTAAAGAACACCCTCTCCGTGTCCACAAGTCTTTTTCATCTTAGGGCTCTTCACCTTGGAGTTCCCCCAATTGAGTTCTAGACAGATTATTAAAACAATTTGGCACACTCATCATCACCACCATACTTTCATTCACATCAGGTATATCAAAAGACATGATTACTTCTGTATATGCAATGCGTTTGGCTTCCTCATCTGCTTTTTGATTCCCACGTGAAATAAAATCAGCTTTTTTAGTGAGAGCTGTTAATTTTACGACTGCAGTGGTTACTGGGAGTTGTAGTGCTCTAATGAGTCTGTCCAATAAGACTGTGTGCTGCACTGGCGTGCCGCCCGCTCAGAGATAGCCCCGCCTTTTCCAACGTGCCAATCCTACGTGCACTGTTGCCGTCACATAGGCGGAGTCGCTGTACACTGTTACTTCCTGGCCTGCATGATTCTCAAGCGCGACAATCAGCGCTACTAATTCTGCTACTTGTGCTGAAAAATGAGACGGTAGTCGTGCACTTGACACTACTTCAAACTCTCCATTGGCTGTGTGCTTTATGAGAGCGGCACCTGTATATCTCTGTCCATCAATTTGATCGATTCTAGATGAACTGTCAATAAAGAGAATCTCTCGAGCTGCCAATGAATTTTCCTTTACCCATGGGAGTTTGTTATAGAACTCTTCATAGTTTGAACGATCATGCGCAGGCTCTTCCTCTGCCAGTGGTTCAGCTACAAACATGGCAGGATTCACTATTCTGCATCCGACTATTTTGATCGCTGGATTTGATATGACCACCTCATTGGCAGAAGCTCTTTGAGATGTCAATGCACTTTTAGGTTTTTCCAGAATGGCAAACAATGCATGCTCAACAAATAACGTCATAGAACATCCCATCACTATACTGGCAACCTTCTCAATGGCGAAGGCTGCGGCTGCCAAAGTTTGTTCGTTCAGGAAGTGACCCCTCATTACAGGGTCTAGAATCCCACGGTAACAAGCAAAGGGGCTTATACCCCAATGTAGTTCTCTGTGTGAGTACAGCTGTCATAACAGTGCCATTCATGTGTGAAAACAAGAAGAATCCCTCTGCATAATTAGGAATCCCTAGAATTAGAGCTGTAAAAATTGCTTTCTTCAGTTCATCAAACCCTTCTTCCATTGCCTCATTCCAAACAATTTTTTCCTGATTTACCTGTGCTTTTTTCAGAGCTTGCAACAAGGGCCTTATGAATGAACTCTAATCAAAGACCCTTGCTCTCACATAATTGCATAGTCCTAAAAATCTCTGCTTGTGCTTTACTGTGACTGGCTTTACTGTTTTTAATATAGCCTCAGTCATCTCTGGAGTAACCTTCTTTCTTTCATGCAAGATTAACTGTCCTATGTACAGCAATTCCTCCTGACAGTACTGTAACTTCTCCTTGTCCACTTTAGATCCCTTGTCTGCAAGAATAATCATCAACTGAACTGAATCGCATCTGCACTTCTCCACTGTGGTACTACAGCCTAATATGTCATCCACATACTGTAAGACAATACCTTGTAAATGAATATTGCTCAAGTCCATCTGTAGGACTCTATTTAAAATCAACAGAGACTCACAGTACTCCTGGGGCAGGCAAGTTCTTTTCAGACGGGTTTGTCTAAACGTAAATGACGTCAGATCTTGCGAGTCTTTGTGCAATGGGATTGAGAAAAACACATTTTTCAAATCAATCACAGTGAAATATCGTGCCTCAACAGGTATGTTACATAAAATTATTGCCGGATTAGGAACTAGAGGAAACCCAGCCTCTACAATCTGGTTAATCGGTCTTAAATCTTGAATTTAGCACCATGACCCTCTTTTCCTTTCTTGATTGGATAGATAGCGGTATTGCAGTGATTCTGACGTTACTAAAATACCCTGTTCTATCATGGCAGATATCGTCTTAAAAATACCTCAACTGCAACTCGAGACATGGGATACTGTCGTGATCGAGGTAAAATTGCTCCTGGTTTCAATTTAATCTTTGCTTCCCCAGATCCCTTCGACAGGCCTACATCATATGGGGCTTTTGTCCATAAGGAAACAGGTATCTTCGTCATATCTTCCTTTTAATACTCTGGGCATTTTAGTGCTAACATAATTTTCTGATGAACCTCTCTTTTGAAGGCTCTTACCCAATAAGTAATGCTTATCTCTAAAATCAGTAGATCATCAGATAGAAAATCTCCAAACATCTCCTCGTCAGTGACATCAGTCAATCTATAACCCTCTCCGATAGCAATCACTATGCTCCATCGTCTGCCTTGATGGCCATTCCCATCAAGCAAAGCTATATCTCCTCACGCTATGGCTGCTTGTATTTCTAAAGTAAAGATCCACACTTCCTCTTCATCCATAGGTATCTTTGGTCTGAATAGAAATTTATCAGGTATTCTCATAGTTCTACCCACTAAGCCTGGTAGCCATGTCAACAGAATGCGTACCTCATAGTAAAACACTTATGGTTCTAATGGCACTCCTCGTATGGCTGTGTAGTGCCTGCGTTTTAAAGAACGTAACAGAAGGAACAGCACCTAAAATCCCATAGAGGAAGCCGTAGGAGACGGGTTCAGTTAAAGACAAACCTAATGAGGTCTGTTCACACTCTGTATGGGGTATTTTTAGGGGCAGAATTAGTCTTATGAGAGAAGACTAGAAGTATATGTGGCCGGCCGAGTGTGTTTGTCTGTCTGTTTCTTTTATGCGATTGTATAAAATAAAAATGATGAAACGATAAAAATGAAGTTGATGGAAAAAACACAAGAGTTGTTAAGGACTAAGCGCATATTCAGAGAACTTGAGTTGATTATATTTTTAGCAGATTAAAGTAAAAAACAAAATTATAAAAGGTTTTGAGCTTGCGACGATTGCTGCTCGCACATATTGTTTGACTGTATAAAAAAAGTATGAGCATAATTTGCAAAGAGTAAACGGTGAGTATTGACGCTCAAAGAGTGACGTGTCAAAATGGAGGATATTACTCCGCTTATACACCAAGGTAGCCACCTTTCCTGCAATTGCCATAACAAATTTGCTTACATTTAAATGATACATTCCCGGTGTTGAACACACTATGCCTTCATCAGTAAACAAGATTGTCATATTCAACTTGGTCATTAAGTCTCGACCCAATATATTGACAGGTGTCTGTCTTAAATATAATAACAGTACAGACATATCACACTTTCCTATAGAGACTGCTAGTGCATCAGTAAAAGGAACTCTACTTTTAGCCCCTGTGAAACCTTGAGTATTCATGGCATTTCCTGACATCGAAAATGTCCCCTCTCGAATACATGAGAGCTTCGCACCCGTGTCTACTAAAAACAAAAAAGATTTACCTCCTACATTAACTTCAACCCTCGGTTCCTCTTGAGGATTAGGTGTTATTGATAATATAGAACACATCAAGTCTCCCAGTGAGCTTTTCTATTGCGGGTACAGTCTAATTTGCGTACCTGTGAAAGGATTCCCTCCATCAACAGTGACACCTCCTATACTAGGAGTCATTAACTCAACACAGCAGAGAGATTCCTGAGGGGGAGGAAGACAATGCTCTCTCCATTCTCAGGCTGCTCCTTAAATGGTGGTTCTTCCTATCACCGGGACCTCTCTACGCTCCCACAAAGCCTGAGAAAGTCTGGGCATGCCCCTCTCCTGACGCACGCACTCTGCCACCCATGGCTTGGTGCCTTAGCGCCATCACTGTGTGCCGAGAGGGGAGGTGGGACCCACTGTCCCGATGTCGCCACTACCTCCACCCGCCCAACCTGGTCGCTCCACCAGTTGAGTGGTCTTACCTCCTTGGGCTAAGCCAGGGGCAGCATGCAAGGGCAAAGGAAAAACACTGTAGACCAACATTTGGAAAAAACAAAAGCCACATTTATTCACAATTTCATCCCATAAAACAGTAGAATGTTAACACCACAATATCAACATATGAGCATATCAACACCGCCATGAACTTTTCCCCCTGCTGAAATGTGGTCCAAAATGCCCCATGGCCGGTGCATGACCAGTTTCTTGGTCAGACTGGTGCACCCTGCCCTGATGGAAGTAGGTTCCCCCCTCACCAGTCCATTGTCAACAATCCAAAAGCGTCCATGACTGGATGCCAAAAGGGCCAGTCCATCATTTAAATTCCTTGCAGAAATGTTCGATGGGAGAGTTACCATGCCTAGTCCCCATCTAGATTGTAGAATGATTTGAGATAAAGCAACAATCGCCCACGGGCAGAACCTGGCCACCCAAGGGAAGAGACCACCAACCCCTCCCTCAGCTCCTCCCTTCCAAGGGAACCAAATCGTTGCCCCCAACGTGCAGAATTACCAGGTTCAGGTCAGGTAATCGCGCCTCTGGCTCCACGCAGCCACCACCTTGTGTACCAATGAAAATTGCAGAGACTCCAAGGCACCACAGGAGTGTTGGCTGAGCGCGCCCCATATGTTCCAGTCTCCTCATCAAACAGTGGTCCACGACCCACACCACTTTAGTCAGCAGCATCCTCTATGATGAAAACAAACAGAAAAATGTCAGATTCAAACTAATGTTGTGCTGAAAGCAAAACACCACCCCTATTTGAACAATTGTATTGTTTGCATTGTTTATTTATTAGTAGAGTGCACCGGGCCGTTAGGCATCTGGGCGCTTGTGAAGCCTTAGGTTAAAGTTACATCATGGTTACATTTACAGCTTGAGACATCAAGTGGATTGAAATATACAAAGAAGAGCGTTAACATTAGTGTGTAAGTGTGCAACATAGGTGCATTGGAGACAATGGGCCTCATTACGAGAACGGCAGTAGCCATGGAGCGATTAGCTCCATGGCTGCCACCGTTCTGGGCTCTATTACCGGTTCCTACAATGGGGACTTACCGGGTTACTCCGAGATAGGAGGACCCGGTAAGTCCTCCATAAAGGAACCCTTCCCCATTCCCATTTGAGCCCCCATAGGGCTCATGGGAATGGGGGGAGAGGTAATAACGGGCAGATTACATCTGGCCAGTTATTGCCTCCCTCTTCCCCTTGCGGGACCCGTAAAGCATGCCTGGTTTTACCAGGCGTGCGATCCGGGTCCCGCAATGGGAAGCTTGTAATCGGCGCTCCCGGAATGAAGGGTGCCAGTGCTGTACCTGCCCCCTTCAATCTGGGAGCGCCAGGGTGGTAATGAGGCCCAATATATGAGACATGTTAAGTAATACTAGGTTTTTATGCAGGACGTGCAGGATAGTGGGTGTAAAGAGACAGGTCATAGGGATATACGTCAGCAGTCATTAGAGTGTAGCCAGAGTTTAACATTGGTTTTGAAGGAGTGGAAGGAAGGTGAGGCTCTTAAGGAGTCCGGGATTGAATTCCATAGACGAGTTTGCCAGTACTGGGAAGCTTTTGTCTCCTGTTCTTTTTAGATTGAAGTTAGGAATTCTAATACTGTTGGCTTGAGCCTTTCTGATGGGGCGTTCAGACGAATGCTTGGTGAATGTCTCCATGAGGTATGCAGGTACTTGGTTGTTGAGTTAGTTAAATGTAATGTTTAGAGATTTGAGTTTGATTCTGCCTTTAATGGTCAACCATTTGGTGGATCTCCTTTGGTCAGATATGTGCTGTCCTTTGGGAATGGCTAGGGCTGTTCTAAGGGCATTGGTTTGAAGGGTTTGAAGTTTGTTGGTGTTGTGTTTACTAGTGCCAAGGTAAAGTGTGTTACAGTAATCAAGTTTCAAAAATATTAGGGCCCGTGCTATAGTGGTGCATCTATCAGTGGTTAGAAATGGTTTACATGCATAGATTAGTTTACAGGTGTAGCTTGTTGCCGATGCTGTGGCATTGACTTGTTTGTTAAGGTTAATCCCCCTAACAAACCCCCCCTCCTGTCACATTGAGCTGCTCCTCCAACGCCAGCCCGGCAGACCTCAACACGACAGGTGCATGCGAATGTACCCCATAAATGCCTAGGATTTTCATCGACCCAATGTCATAATTAATTCCACAGAAAAAACGATGCCCGCAGCCGTGGTGGCCGGCCTTATCCTGAAAAAGTGGGGGGCAAACCATAATCCCTCTAGCCCGGTGTTGCCAGAGACTTCTCAAAAACACTCCCACCAGCAGATTCCCTTTCCACTCCTGCGTAGCCTGTAAAATTCTGGCCCACCCCCAACCACACCGCTCTCCCGACACTCTCCCTGTGACGGCTGCCCCTTTAAAGGAATACACACGCGGCGGAGCAACTGTGAAGCCCAGACTTTACGCACGGCTCAGTGTGTGCTCTATGACGGGGGGCACACAGGGGCCTGAGAGAGGCCGTGCAACATGCAGCAGTGGCAACGAGGCAAGGAAACCGACTTGGGCACAGGCGGTGAGGAATGCAGATTCTCTTTCTCAGTTTTCTCATGCTGCGGAACAGGCAGTGACCACGCTGTTTTGGCTGCCATTTTGCGCACAACGTGGTGAGGGTTGCGGCTCCTATCAGGAGTGCTTGTGTGTGCCCCACATACAATTTCTGGATCCCCTGCATAGGTGACAGCATTGTGCTGTTGATTATTTGTTTTGAGAGCATTTTTAATGCTTTTGATGCACCAAGTGTGAGGTGAGGAACTTGGGGAGGCCTGCTGTCCTTTGTCTTTGTCCCCTGGGCCCAACCCACTCAATTCTTTGACTCATTATCTTTGGCCTAGGAGATCCTTTCTATTCTTCCTGGCTGTTTGGACGTTGGTGGAGGGGGACCACTGTGTGTATTACCCCAGGGTGTGTTAGTGGCAAGTAACTATACGCCTAATTCATTTGGAGAAGGAGCCCGACAGAGCTTTGGGTGGCTGTGTGGTGGTGGAAGGAGATCATCAGAAGTAGTTGCAAGGGGTGTTTCTGGCCAACATCATCACACTCAAAATCCTAATGCAGCTTTGCCTGGAGCAGCACGTCAGTGAGTTGCGGCCCCAGTACTCTAGTGGGATGTCTGTGGGTTTACTATCACGGATGGCCAGCCTGATGCAGCGGCAGGTGCCGCCCAAGCACCAGTACCACCTGGCCCATATGCTCAATATGTGCCCAGGCAACAAGGGGCACTCACACCAATGCCCGAGTTTGATATCTCGGGGGCCCCATCCTGCTGACACCAAGATGGAGACTATGTATTGACAGGCACGGCATGTACTTCCGGGCTACTGGGGAGACGGATGAAGACAGCAAGGTGGTTACGCTCCTTTACTCAGCAGGAGCAGCGGACATGAGGTTTTTCAGTCCCTGACACCTGAAAAAGCGAGGTATTCGGCAGCCAAAGACGCACTGCGCGAGCATTTCATGTCGCTTGCCAACGCAGATTATGAGCGTTTTTTCGATGTGCAGCTCCAGACAGAAGGACAATGACTCCCTGGACAATTTCTATGGGTGGCTGTGCCGTATGTCCCTGTTGTGTGCCTAGGATAATCCTGATACAATCATTAGAAATCAACTCATACAAGGATTTTTGTCTGGTAAACTATGCAGGCAGGTGCTGTGAGAGCCGGGGCTCACACTGCCTCACATGTTGGAACTCAGACGCTGTCAGGAGGTGTCAGAGGTGCATGCTTCAAGGATCAAGGTGGCATAGGACCCATACGTCCAAGTGGAGCCCAGCAGGACAGGGGTGCAAGGGCCCTCCCTTCATGTACAAAGTGTGGGTATAACCTCCTACACCTCGCAGAATGCCAGGCGCAGGGGAAGGCTTGTGGACGTTGAGGGGTGCTTGACCACTATGTCTGCATGTGTAGGGCTCCGGTGCCAGTGGGGATATCAAAGGGGCCAGTGCAGGCAGGATTCTTTAGGCCACAGTGCCCGTCCAATGTCTCCCAGTTAGATCAGGGGGACGACCGCACCGCTCACGAGGAGGATAACAAAGAAGAGGAGGAGAACATCTTTTTTTATCTCAAGCATCAGTGCGCTGCGTACCACCAACAGGAGACAGCCACGGTGCCTTTGAAAGTGAACGGATCAACGGTGCCGGTGCTGGTGGACAAAGACGTCTGTTAATGTGATGGCGAGGGTTCACTACAATGCCATGGTGGCGCCACCCAAATTACAGAAGCCGAGGGTGTGCATTTTTACCTTTGGCGGCGAACAACCAATTTCGCTGGCTGGGGTGTTTGTTGCCAATATAGAGCACCGAGGATCATCCATCAAGGCCCGTTTCTATGTGACAAGCATCAGCAGCAACACCCTCCTGAATTGTGCGGCAGCTGAGGCACTCGGCATTGTGAGTTTTGCATACTCAGTGTATGTGGAGGACATGCAGGGGCTGCTGGCAAAATACAGTCAGCTATTCAAAGGAACTGGCCGTATGGTGGAGGCGACCCCATGAGGCTGCATATCGACTAGTCGATACAACCGATCACACTGAAAAACTCCCATTTCATCTGCGGGATCTCGTTGATAAAGAGCGGGACAGCTTGGTGGAGTTAAACATAATTGAGAAAGGTGATGGCCCGACCTCTTGGGTGTCTCCGATTGCCATTGCCAGGAAGCCCAAACAACCTGACTCTGTGTGGATTTGTGTGGACATGAGGCTCCCAATCAAGGTGATTAAGCATGAAAGACACATCACCCCCACGATTGATGACATCATTGCAGAACTGCAGGGGGCGTGCTTCTTCTCGAAACTGTATCTTTGGGCTGGGTACCATAAAGTGGTGTTACAACCGGATTCTTGGTACATAACCACCTTTACCCCACATCAAGGCCTCTCTAGGTACAAACGCCTGAGCTTTGGTGTATCATCTGTGGCAGAGGTGTTTCAGAATATCATCCATGGTGCTCTGGCTGACTTGTATGGTGTCCTATACATTAGTGATGACATCCTGGTGTTTGTGAGAACGGAGGCGGTGCACCTGGACAGACTGGTGAAGACCTTAGAACAGCTGCAGGCACTCGGACTAACTCTGCATAAGGACAAGTATGAGTTCATCAAGAAGACCATCGAATTCTTCAGATTTGTATTCAAAGAAGGGGGGGGTCACCAGATCCTTGTGAGGTCACGAACATCATGGAGGCAAGGCCCCCGGAGAATGTGTCCGAGGTCCGAAGTTTCTTGGGGATGGTCGTGTACTGTTGCGGGTCATCAGAAATCTTGAATCCCGGTCGGAGTCTCTGCGGACCCTAACCAAGAAAGATGCTACATGGCAGTGGGGACCCCTTGAGCAGGCCGCGTTCGAGGACATGAAGGGGACGCTGATGGCAGGGGATATGATGGCCTTCTTCGACCCATCCTTGTCCTCAGAAATTGTGGTGGATGCCAGCCTATTTGGTCTGGGGTAGTCCTTACACAGACGGACACGAACAGTGAGGTCTGGCCGATTGCATACGTGAGCAAGGCACTCTCAAAAACGGAACAGCGATACTCCCAAATTGAGAGAGAGGCCCTAGCGGTCCTGTGGGGATGTCAACATTTTCATCTATATGTGCTGGGAAGGCCGGTGACCATGGTAACTGACCACAAGCTCCTGCTGCCGATCATGGCTGGTTCGTCATCCAAGCCTCCATCCCGCATCGAGAGGTGGATGCTGGCGCTATTTGAATATGTGGTCTCTTTGGTGTATTGGCCTGCCAGCAACAATGCGGCTGACTACTTGTCCAGGCACCCCAGGTGAAAGCCAGATGGACTCAGAAATATCAGTGCAGATGAAGCAGATTAACATATGAGGTTGGTGGTAGAGGCGGCAACCCCAAACTCAGTGCCCATCCATGAACTGGAACAGGCGGCGGCCGAGGATAAGTGTTTCAACATCTTAAAGGTGGCCCTTCAGCAGGGTTCATGGAGGTCGGTCGTGGACACAGTGGCTGAGAGGACCCAGGAGACAAGATCAGCACTGGAACAGCTGTGGAGGGTCAAGGATGAACTGCCTTTGTGGAGTCAGGACTGCTAACCGATAGCGTCTTTCACATCCAGAATCTTCCTCTCTCAGACTCGTGCCACCCCCTTGTTCTATTGGCTCATCTTCACCATTGCTGGACTCCAGTTCCCCTAGATTAGACTCCTAACTCTCTAGACCTGGGCATTGTGGGGATCCACTCTCCTCTGATTTTTAGAACTGTCACAGTATCCCTCTCCAGTTGGGTCTGCAATTTTCCAGAAAAAGCTGTAATTTCTCTTTACTGTCACTCAGCCATCTGAGGCGGTAATCATAGTTCCTTTGGTCTTGATCTCCTCCATGGAGGTATGTTCATGGGGCAGGGACATTTTCGCTCTGGGGTGTCTGGAGCGTATCAGCACCCTGTCCCCTAATTCCAAATGCTGGTCTCGTAATCCCCTCCTTATGTATTCTCTCTCATTTGCTCTTTTCCTTCGTTCGAGCACAAGTTCTTCATCAATCCTATTTTGTGAGGGAAGGTCCGATTTTGATTCTGTTTGCTGGCTCATATCCCCGACTACCTCATGCTTCTTTCTATCCACTCAGAATACGATTGTGGGTTGAGGGAACATTGCAGGGGAAACCTTAACTCGGGTGCTATCTATCCAAATTGAAAAAGTGTTCCTATTCATTTGTGCTTTGGATTTGTTCTTGTAGAAGGTTAACCAAATGTATTTCAGTGGTTTTCATTGTAATTATCACCCCATTGGTGATTGCTGCCCAATATGAACATTTGTGTGATTTCTTTGAATTTTAAAATAAATAAACATTGTATTCCCACCAACCGGCCTGGTTCATGGTCCATTGTGACCCGGGGTATTTGTAAAAGGGGGTGTGAGACGGGTTGTGTGCCATCTCAAATAGAATTCATAGAAAATAAAGAGAAAGCATTCCTATTGTGCGCTACATCCTAGGCTAAGACCAAGGTGTGTCGCCCAATTGAATCCTTAACAACGTGGTTGACTACCAGCTACTCGTCAATGGGGCGGTTGTCGTTGGGCCAAGGTCTTGATGAATGAAGACGTGGACGAGGCTCTTGTCAACGATGGAGTCGATGATGGTGCAACCACTGATCGGTCCATGAATGGTTGCCAGTCAAAGGATCGACAGTGAAAGGGTCGACAGGTCAAAGGATCGACACCAAAGGGTCGACAGGTCAAAGGATCGAATTTTTTTTTTTTACATATATTTTTTTTTTTGGGGGGGTCCCCCTAACTCCCTTTTTTTTGCTAAAAAACACTTTTTTCCCTAAACGAAAACCTAAAAAAGTATATATAATTAAAAAAAAATAATCAATCCTTTGACCCGTCGACCCTTTGGTGTCGATCCTTTGACCTGTCGACCCTTTAGATTCGATCCTTTGACTAGACACCTCCATGGATGACTTGCCCTTTGACAAGAACTTGAGTTTGGCTGATGGCATCAATAATATGCTCACATGGAACCAGTCTGCCTTTGTAGGCTAGCCATTGACGAAGCCGGTGATGGCGACTGTCCTCTCTCCACCTGTTTACAACAGCCGCAGCAAACACTGACAAAGGAGGCATTGGAGCATGTGACAATTTTTCCTTCTTTTGGATCTTCACCAACGAAGCATCCTCAAAGATCCTCGACCTTTTTTTGTCAGAGGGAGCACGCTCTTGGGACCTGGTGGCCCTGGAAGAGGACTGGAGGCTACGTCAGAGGCTTTCCCTTCCTCGATTCATGCCACTAACCTCCGATGTCGGTCGTTCCATGTCTTGGAGGAGAAGACCTGGCAAATCGAACATTTGTCCGCATCATAGTTTGGGGTGCAGGCAGTAGAGGCACCTTAGGTGCCGATCTCCGATGAAGATGTTCTTCAGGCAACACTTCTCACAGGCCTTGAAGAGACTTTTCTTTGTTGCGTCCACCATGGTATTGAAGAAAAGGCCCAAGCCTTGGCCTGTGACGACCACAGGTTGGATATCCCACGATGGACTAAGATTCTCCTGCAACAACTGGTCCCTGCCGCTAGTAGTCACAACGTGACTGAAGAAGATCAAGAATCGAGACAAATTTGTGCAAAACTAAGCAAAGAACAGCTAAAAGTTGTCGGATTTCGAGGAGCGAAACACGAGGACTAGCAACATGAGACATGTGCAGTACAAATCTGAAGATGGCTACCAGGAGTGGCGCTTTGGAGGATGTGTGTATTGGCTGGAAATGTGTTGCATTTCGCTGTATCTGGGGAGGGAACTGTGTTGGACTTAGATGTATTTCTGGGGTTGGGGAAATGTGTTGGACTTAGATGTATTTGGGCACTTGGTATTGTCTTAAATGGAGAAGGCCATCCCCTCCTTGATGACATTATGGTAATATTGCACTTGTTGCATTGCAATGAATGGAATGAAACAGGTTTAAAGAGGAGTTGTTTTAGGGGCAGGGAATAGTGGTTTAGAATTGAATGGGGAACCGCAGGTCTATGCTTGTCTTGTTAGATTTGCTTCACCTCTGCTATTAAAGATTTCACAAACTAACCACCTCCAAAACTGAGTACAGTGATTTTTTTTTCTGTGATGGTGAAAAGGGTAAAGGTTACTAAAAAAAAAAGCAGTACCTGGAGCGTCCCCCTCGTTTCTACACTAATCAAAATGATGTCCAGCACTACTGGGTGAGATGAGGTTGTCTTTTTGACTTCCTCTAAGCCTTCTTACGTTACTGAGGGGGGGATTACTGATTTAAAAAAATAATTGCTGCTAATTACTGTGTTTACTTTTAAAAGTTATTTATTACGTGTGGGAAGTGAAATACTGTGTATTACTTCAGTGCTACTTCGAGCATTTTTATTGTATTTTCGGGACATTGCCGGCAAGCGGCTAGTCCTCTTTTACTTTCTGCAGTGGGCGTCGCTCGCCTCACTGTCAGCTGTGCTTCGGCATATATGTGCTTCGGCACTCTCCCGCGCAGCGGGCGGGTGCGCCGCCGGCGCGCCGAAGGCGCGCTAAATGCAAGCCCGTCTGTGCACGGACGTCATAGGACGCTCAGGACCCCTCTGCCCATGTTGCTCTGTGTCCTCTCCCTTATGATCGAAATTTGCTGATCGCTCTTGCCCCCACAAAGACTCTTTGGCCTATGGGCTTTAAGGCTACATCTACCATCTATACAAACATCTCTACGCCGGCAATTCGCTGTGCCCTGCTCAATACTCGCTCGCTGCCGGCTCATGCACTGGAATGCCATGATCTTATTTCTAACAACCAATTGGACATACTGCTATTAACTGAAACATGGCTTATGGAGTCTTCTGGCCCTGCATATGATATTATACATGTTGACCGTCCCTCGGCTCACCCTGGTGGGGGAATAGCCCTTTATTTAAAACTAAATTCAAAGCTTCCTATTCTATTCCCGATCACAATCTAAAAATGGAATGCTGTCTATGTCGCATTCTGGTTTCTCCTGTGTGCACTCTGTTTATCCTGCTGGTCTACCGCCCACCTGGGTATGATGCCCAATTTTGCGAACAATTTCCGAATCTTGTGCTTGAGCTTTGTTAGGGAGAATTCTCTCTTTAGGCTGAATTTCCTAACCTAGTGAGTCCCCCAGCATATTTGCTGGATTTCTGGAGTATGTTTTTTTCCTCCTGCCAAGAGTGAGACTCTTTTTCTCCCACTCTTGGACATGATTCATGGTATTCCTTTGATTGGTAATGTGTTTTATGGGTATGGGGTCCTTTACTCCATAGGGTCTCATGTGTTTTTCCTATGTGTGTTACACAGCACCCTCCGTGCAGTAACACAGGGGTGTCATAGTGACACCCCACCATAGACTCCATACCCTGGGACTAACTACTGTCTCCCAGGGCATGTAAAGTCACCATTGGCTTTACTAGTCCCAAATTATTAACAGAAACCAGTACAAACCATCATATTGTGGACGCACTGGTTGGGGCAATTCGATTGCCCCAGGGTCTGTTAGTCGAGGGGGCACGTCTCCGTCCCCCCTGATCGAGTTTTGGCTGGTGGCAGTGGAAACTACTTTTTATATTCGACCGCAAATATTTTCCTATGGGATTTTCCCATTGTTCGAGGCTACCAACTTTAATTATTTTATTCTCTTAGCCTCGAACATACCGCCGGTTTATTTAATTAATATTAATTTTCCGGTTGGTATTTTTTGCCAAGACTCGATTCTAAAATGGCGTTTGTGTTCTCTTCTGTGACTCCAACCCAAGTCGAGCGCTTTGTTCCACTTTTTGGCGGGCTTCTCCACAGAAGCCTCCAAAAGTGGTGCCACTCTGTCTGGGTACCACCGGGGGTGTGGGAAGGGGTTTAGGCACCCTGGACCGAGTTACCTTGGTAACTCAGGTCGCACTCTTGTGTGGTTGGCCCAAGTGGTGAGCTGGCCGGCTCACCACTTAGCATGTTTGACTGACAGCTAGGCTGAGTGAATGGGTTTTTCTGCATAAAAGCAGGGCTTTGGGGACTGGAACTTCAGAAGTCGCCACAGGACCTGAGAATCCGACGAGGGAGAAGCTGAGCCGACCTACCACGACGACACCACCGGTGGAGCCCTGCAGAACCGACTCACCACTTCCCGACGACCGAGAAGATGTCCCGGCTGGAGAGGCTTCTTCTCCTGACTGGTGGGCACAACCAGTTTTTCTTTCTTTCTTCGCACCCCAGCCCGGTTTGTGGTCGAACTGCCCGTGCCAAGCACCCCGGCAGCCGGATAGCCACTCACCACTGAACCGCGAATCACCGGACCGCTCTTTGTACCTGAGAAACTCTGCGGCTGGTTTCTTCCCTGGCAGTGCAACAGACTCCTGTCTTCCTCCACGATGAGATCCTCTCTTCCCCCGGACGAAGCACCGACTTGCACCCGCTGCCAGGAACAACTGCCCCCGCTGGAGCGTTCTCATCACTTTAAGGTACCGTGTCCGCCAGGCCTCCCTTTCTAAAGATTGCTACAAGATAATAATAACCCCTTAACCTTCTGGACTGGGCTGGCCGCCTTGACCCTCTAACTGGTCCCTTTCTTCGGTCCAACTCCTTTTTGAACCTTTACACGACTTTTGTGCACTGCAACCGTGTGACCCTGGATGCATTTCGTTTGGATCCTCTGAAGTGGATCCGGCCTCTTGAACTCTAACTTCACGGTTTTCCTTTGCCTTCCTCTCTTGTTATGTTCTGATAAAAGTGTTGGGATCTGTTTCAACTTGGTCTCTGCTCTTCTCTCCCTTTTTAAAACGAACTATTAGAGTGCCATCTACGTTAAGCGCTCACCGCTGTCTGAAAATAAGTGGGGCTTTACTTAAGACTTGTCTAATTATTCTTTTAAGGGAGTGTACATCTTTTAGTGACCGTGTTTTTGAATTGCTTACTATTAGTGCCTGTGTTTTTCTAGATGTGGTTTTAAAATAAATAATTATATCTCTTTTAGACCAAGCCCTGGTCAGTGTTTACTCGTTCTACTGTGTTCTCTTGACCTATTGTGAATACTCTGTATACTGCCTAACTCTTCTTGAGGGAAGTCTGACTGCTCAGCCACAGCTACCAAGTGAATCTGTGTGGTACAGACTGCTACCAAGTGGGTTTACTGCCAAACACCTGTAGTCCTAAATCTTTTGCAGTGGTCCCAGAGGGAACTGCACAGGTTTCTGCCTAACAAGCTTCAAGTCAAATATCCTGGTTTTCTTATTGCTGGAGATTTTAATCTCCCCTTGAATACTGCCTCTATGTGTCTGGTTACCAATTTCTTACTCTCTATGCAAGACATGGGTCTTCCCCAGTTGATCCCTGAACCTACCCATATTCGGGGTAACACCCTTGACTTAGTTTTTGCTCCCATAGCTGCTCTGACTTCTATTTCTGTCTGTCCTATGGTCTGGTCCGACCACTTTTTGATAGCATTTACTTTTCTTCAGGCTCCCCCTCCCCGTTCTGTCAAACCCTCTGTATTTAAACGCAGCTGGTTGAGAGTATCCAGCCTCGATTTGACCTCTGCTCTGCTTGCTAATTCTGGCAACGCTGTGGACTGTTCTCTACTTAAGCTTGAAGCCGCCTTCTTAGCCTCGGCTGACTTGTTAGCCCCTATTAAACTTTGTAAACCCAAAACCTGTACCCCTGAACCTTGGTTTACTGCTGATCTTTCAGCACTAAAATTGCTCAATTGCCAGGCAGAGAGAAAATGGCGCCTAGATTACTCTCTCTCCGCTAAGAACCTATTTCGCTGCTCTCTCTTGGCCTATCGTAAGGCTATGACTACCGCTAAGAAGCTCTATTGTAGCCAGAAAGTTCAATCAGCTCTTAATAAACCTAAGGCCCTCTTTGATCTTGTTCAATCTCTTTCTTCCCCTGAGAATGGGAAGGCCTCGGTCCCTCCTTCGCAAGGCCTGTGCGACTCTCTTTCGGATTTCTTTCTTGAAACAATCTCTACCATTCGCGACCATATAAAGGCTGGTTTGACGTCGCTCACTGCCCATAAAATGGTCACTCCTTCCCCCTCTCCAACTGCTTCCTGGTCTTCGTTTCCGCAGTTCTCTAATTCTGACGTATTGTCAGGCATTTCTAGACTAAAGTCTGCATCTCCTAACGATGCTATACCTCTCACTCTTTTAAAGGAGGTATCTGCTGACCTCATTGAACATATCACTACTGCTGTTAATACTTCCTTCTCCACAGGGCTTATTCCTCCTTCCCTTAAGCACGCCCTGGTTGTCCCTCTTCTTAAGAAGCTGTCTCTTGATCCTGATGTTCTGTCCAATTATCGTCCTATCTCACTTCTTCCTTTCCTCATGAAGTTGATGGAGGCATTGGTTTCCCCTCTTCTCGCTAACTTTCTTGAGTCCTCCCATTTCTTTGATCCTTTTCAGTCTGGTTTCTGCCCTGGGAGGGGCACTGAATCTGTCATTAACTCGGTACTTGATGACCTGGTATATTTGGTGGACAAGGGTGGTGTCAGAGCAGTCCTACTTTTAGATTTGTCGGCTGCTTTCGACACCGTCGATCATTCCATCTTGCTCTCTCGTCTTTCCAATGCTGGTCTTTCTGACTGGGTCCTTGATTGGGTCACATCGTTTCTGTCTGATCACTCTCAGTCTATTTCTCTTCCCCCATTCCGATCTAAGTTGGCTACACTTCTCTGTGGCGTTCCTCAGGGCTCTGCACTCTCTCCTATCCTTTTTAATATTTATATTAGATCTCTTCTGCTTCTTATCCACTCACATGGTTTCGGCTACTACTCTTATGCGGACAACAAACAGATTCTCGTCTGCCTCGATCTTACTGAAGCTGAGACCGCTGCACGACTCAGGAACTGCTTGGAGGATTTGGGGCACTGGATGATGACTAATTGGCTTAAATTAAACGACAGTAAGACCGAGTTCCTGGTTGTGGGTACTTTGTCCCCCCTTCTCTTTTGATCCTCGCAATTCTGGCCATCGAGCCTTGGCCCTCTTCCTCTTCCGGGTCAATCGGTTCGTAATCTCGGTGTCAAAATCTCTGCCTCTCTGTCCCTTGACAATCAGGTGGCTAGTGTATGTAGTACTGGGCACTTTAAACTTCGCATTCTGTGGAAAGTCTTGCCCTTTATTCCTGCTGAATGCCAGGCCCCAGTAGCGGCAGCCTTGGTTCTCAGCACTCTCAACTACTGCAATTCTCTCTATTTGGCCCAGCCCCGTTACCTGATCCAAAGGCTTCAACTGCTGCAAAATGCTGCCGTTCGCTCTATACTCCGCCTTCCCTTTGGATCTCATATTTCCCCTCTGCTCAAGAAACTACATTGGCTTCCCGTGGCCAGCCGGATCCTGTTTAAATCATTGTGTCTGGTTCATCGTGCCTTTTATGGCCTGGGTGCTGAGTATCTCGAGGCAAAGTTTGTTCATTACCCTCCCTCCCGTCTACTGCGCTCTCAGTCTGCGTGTCTTCTCACTGCCCCCCGCTATCGTCTGTCACGCATGGGAGGCTGTGCCTTTTCGGTGGCGGTTGCTATAGCTTGGAACAAGTTTCCTACTGCTCTCCGTGCAACTGAAGACCACCTTACTTTCCGCCGGTTGTTGAAAACCACTCTGTTTTAGGCCATCTCACTCTTATGGTGTTGTCAGCCGCTCTGGACTTTGACTCCTCTTCAGTAGCCAGCGCCAAGATGCCTTTGGGTGTACGTGCGCTTTAAAACGTTTTTTATAACATAACATAACATAATGCACTTGCATTTACTTTCCAAATACAAGCAGATGTAAAAGCAACAATGAAAAGACACTGGAACTAACCATCAACATCTGATGGAGATACAATTTGCAAATTACTGTTGCCTGTGGTTCTGAGATTTCCTTTAATTCTACTGCCCCACTTGCACCGGAAGTAATACGTTCTCCCTTTGTGCGCTTGCACTAGTAGGGCCTGGCTTCCCATGGCTCCATTCACCTCCATTACATGCTTGCTGATCACTGGGCATCTGGCCAGCCCCTTCCACCTCCGGCCCTCCTTCATCCACTCCCCATCCCTCGCTCCCTCCCCCCTATCTACAGATTGGCTGTTCAGTGCAACATGTGACCGGAACACCTTTCGAGGCCCGTTTGGAGCCCTTATCCTCTTTGGAGCCCCCAAGAGGCTCATTCCACTGCTCCACTTGCACCTGCAGCAGTATGTTCTCCATTTGTGCGCTTGCACTAGTAGGGCCTTTCTCTAACAATCACTGATCTCTAACTCGTGGGTTACCTTAGCAGCCAGCTCCGTATCAGGCTTCAATCGCTTTCGTCTTGAGTGCAGACGATCGGAGTACAGGTAGGGACGATCCTGTCCAGCAACCACCTTGCTTGCCTGACTTGGTATACAGGCAAAGCAAGGCAGAGTTTATAAGGAGACCCAAAATTAAGGGGAAAAGCCAGCAGCACAAAAACCCCTTGAAAGGTGGTTGAAATGGATCTCCTGCAGCGATGAATAGACGAGTATCAGATTACAAGCCTGTTCAATGGTAAGTGGAAACGGGAGTCTGGGAAATGTATGCAGATACAGCAAGGGTAGAAAGAGAAGAATACATGGCTTGGAGGAAAGGCAAGTAAACAAAGAAGACTGGAATCTCTGGTCAGAAGGCAGACAATGAGAATGGAAGAAACAGGCATGGGCAGACAAGAAGGGGAGTGTTACCTCCAGCGAACAAGACTAGAGGTTTGAAACGCCCAGGTCTGACTGAGGCACCAAACTAAGTACAGCGTTCAATGGGGTAGGGTGCCCTCTTGCTAAACAACTAGACCGCAGTAGCAGGAAAACGTGACAGCAATCCTGAGCGGTCTCCTTCTCCGCCACTGGTCCCGCAATGCCCAGTGGAAAACCATGACACTAGCTTCCCGTGCGTCCATTCGTCTCCATTACATGCTTGCTGATCACTGTGCCTTCGACCAGACCCTTGCCCCTCCATCCCCATCCATGGATTGGCTCTTCGGTGCAACATGTGATCAGAACACAGTTCGAGGTCCGTTTGGAGCTTTTATCCTGTTCAGAGCCCCCACGATGCTCATTCTACTGCCTCACTTGCACCTGCAGTGGTAAATTCTAACTCTGTGCACTTGCACTAGTGGGGTCTGGCTTCCTGTACCTCCATTACATGCTTGCTGATCACTGGGCCTTAACCAGCCCCTTCCTCCTCTAAATCTCCATCTACTCCCCCTCCCACCCCATCCATGGATTGGCTGTTCGGTGCAACATGTGACTGGAACACTGCTCTCATTAGGAGCTCTCCCAGGGTAGCCTTGCCTGGGCAGCCGACCAAGGACCACAGGTGAAGGGCACCTCCCTGAGGCACCTCCCCTGCCTGTTTGCACTGTTCAGCCTGGGTGGCCTGCCAGGCCCTATACTCTGTCTACAGCGACACCAGGTAAGGGACGACATATTTTGCTACTGTTTGCTGTGCAGTTGTATTGCATATATAATTCCAGATACTGAATTGGATTGGGATGATCTCTGGCAACACTGCCTCACTGCTCTTGAATCTAGACTGGTACTGATTTAGTTAGCACTGCCCCTTAAGTTAGACATACTAGAATTGTATTGATGTAATGAATCTAGGTGCGAGTTAAAGGAATAGTGCGCTCAAAATATTATTGTCCCAACAGATGGGCAATAATGAAATACATGCATTAAACATAATTTTAATGAAAGTTCCTATGTAAACTTTTGAGCAAACGAGGCTCAAAGCGTTTACATCGGAGCATCCATTTTGCCATTTCAGGCAGCCTCCTCAGCTCATGTTAAAGCTCTGCCCTGGCGGCACTAAACATGCAGCAAACGCCTCCTACTGGGAGCTTTTGCTTACTGCAGCCAGAGCAGAACTGTACATGAGCTTGGGAGGATGCCTTCACTTTCATTTTACGTTTTCGGTGCTCCCCAAGCCCAGGGAAGCACAGAAAACGTGAAATGAATGTGAAAAAGGCAAATGCGCTGCAATTATAAATACAACGTTGTTGTATTTGTGATTGCCATGGTTGGAAAACCAGGGGCTCGGGGGAGCCCAGGAGACTCAGAGCTGAAGCCACAGCAAACATAAATACAACATTATAAATGCTGCGGTTTTCTTTCTAAGTTAGAAAGAAAAGCGCAGCATTTATTTTGCAGTGCTTTCAAATAATAATTAAATGTAAAGCACTTACCAGCAGCAGGTTCTGTTAATCTGATCCATGTGAAACTGGCCATCTCCCAGCTCAATCTCCACACTGAATCTAATGGTTGTCTTCATGACCATCAGTCTTGCTTCAGAGCTGCCAGAAGCACGGAAACTGCTCTCCTGAACATCCGTGAAGACCTCCTCACCAACCTTGACTCTAACACCCCGTCCGTTCTTATCCTGCTTGATCTCTCTTCTGCCTTTGACACTGTCAACCATGCCATCCTGCTCAACCGTCTTCGTGATAACCTGGGCATCACTGGTCAGGCTCTGGCGTGGCTGACTTCTTTCCTCACCGACCGACCCTCCCAGGTCCAACTTGGGTACTTCCTTTCTGACATCTTTTTCTCTACCTGCGGTGTCCCCCAGGGATCCAACCTCTTGCCCTGGCTGTTCAACCAATATCTGGCACTCCTTGCCCACCGCATCGCCGCTCTCTGTCCCAACTTTCAGTGCTATGCGGATGATACCCAGCTCATTTTCAGGCTTCCCTCGGCCTCCTCCTCCTCTCCTTCCCTCATCTCTGACTGTCTGTCTGCCATCCAGGAATGGTGTGCCACCAACGACCTCTGCCTTATTGCCAGTAAAACGGAGATTCTACTCATCGGCACACCCACTCCTTCCTTCCCTGCAGCTCTCTGGTCGGCCTCTCTTGGCCCTCCTCCCACTCCCACCTGCAAGGCTAAAAACCTCAGGGTCATCTTCGACTCTGCACTCTCCTTCTCCCCTCACATCTCTGATGTCTCTAAGAAGTCACACTACCAGCTGCACCTGCTTAGAGGTATTCTTCCTTTCCTCTCCTTCCCCCAGAAGCTCACTGTCTCCAGAGCCCTGGTACTCTCTAAGCTGGACTATTGTAACAGCCTCTATCTAAATCTGCCTGCCTCCACTCTCCGCCCTCTGCAACTTATCCAGAACAGGACTGCAAGACTTGTCCTTGGCCTCAAGCCCAGGGACCGTATCTCTCCAGGACTGAAATCTCTGCACCGGCTCCCAGTGGCTGCGAGGATTAAGTTAAAAAACCTCTGCATTGTACACAAGGCCTTCTGGGGTTTGGGACCGCAATACCTTCAACTCTCTCTTTCTAAATATCTTCCATCTCAAGCTCTTCGCTCATCTGCCTCCAACTCCCTCCAAGCAAAGGGTTGGTGGCAGATCACTCCCACGGCAGGGGCCTCTCTCTGGAACAGCCTTCCTGCCTCCCTGAAACTCGAGGAGAACCATCTCCGGTTCCGGAAGCACCTCAAAACCTTCCTCTTTGCTTCTGCTTGTCTCCTCCCCTCCCCTGCTAAATTCCTGACTGAAATTGCACTGGTTACCTGGCCACCCTTTTCTGATCTCTGGCCCAGGCCCCGTCAATCGCCCACCTGCACTGCCTCCCTGGCAACCCCTGCACCTGGGGACCATTTTTCTGTATCCCGACAGTCCCCCTACTAGCACTTTTGGCTGCACTTCCTTGCACTTGCCACTAGCTGGCTGTTTTATTTGTTTTTATTTATCTTATTTATTCCACTTTCCCATGTACTGCACTTTCCCCTCTCCCTTCCCCCCTGCGCACTTTCCTTTCCCCTCTTCCCATGCACTTGCGCGATCTGAATGACACCTGGCCTAGTAAGATCGTTGTCTGTCCTCCCTTGTTCCCCCCCTTGCCTCGTCACGCCTTGAAACACTTGTGTATAGGCGCGTTATAAATGCCATATCATATCAATCTCTGCTCTCCGGCAATAATGAAGCAAAAGCCACCTGCTGGTAGCTTTTTTGTATTACAGCTGGCTGGCTTTTGCTTCATTAGTGCCGCAGGGCAGAAATTAACTCAAGCACAGGAGGCTCATCCATTTCACAAAATGGATGCCTCCTAGTGCTTGAAAATTTTGAGTTTGAGCCTCATTTGCTCAAAACTCTACATAGGAAGTTTGTATAAAAATATTTTTTATATATATTTTTGATTATGGGCCATCATTTCAGCCAATACAATTTTTGATATCACTATCCCTTTAAGGACAGCCATTGCATCGCATCTAGGCGCAATTTAGAGGACAGCCTATGTATTGTATCTAGGTGCAATTTAGATGAATGGCAATGTATTGAATCTAGGTGCATCACTGAAAGTAACCACTGTAATGAATCTAGGTACAATTATGATGACAGCCAATGTAAAGTAACCACTGTAATGAATCTAGGTACAATTATGAGGACAACCAATGTATTGAATCTAGGTGCCATTTTGAGGACAGCCAATGTATTGAATAGCCAATCTCTGATTATGGCCAATTGTTTCGATTCAGCTATATAGATGAGGCATCCACTGTCACAACTTTGACTTGTAATTTCAGCTAGCCACTGTTCTCAAATTCTAGCAAGATGTTCAAATTAGCCACTGCGTGTTAATTTTAGCTGAATATCTGAATTAGCCACTGTGCCCAAATATATCAAGACTTCAGATCATCCACGGCGTGGTCATTTTAACTGGATATTGGAAAGTTAGCATGACTTTCAAACTAGTCATTGCTTGCAAATATTTCAAAAAAGTTAGCAGGCGCTCCTCTCCAGACGGAACTTTTGTAAGGAACTTGGGGTTGGTCACCATGAGTTACCTGGGGGCAACCAGACGTGGACTCCCTGCTCACTGTGCTCAGAGAGGCGCAGCTTCACCTCACTGATGAGGCCCAATAAGGCTGAAACACGTGTATGGGGTTGCTGTTGGTACTCTTGTTCAGAGAGGAATTGCCATAGCATTTTGGTGCTGGACTGTCCATGTGGGTGGGACAAAGACTGATATGCAAATGGATATTTCCCATCTGTGAAAGGTACAGTGAGCAAAAAGCGTGTGCTGCAAACTCTCATCTCAGAACAGGTTATCATGCCACGTTCATTCTGGAGAGGAGCGGCTGCTACAATTTTTTGGAATTTTTAGAACAAATTAATAGTTTCTTTTTGAAGTCACTTTGAATTCATAAAGAAATTATTTCCGATACGGTCCTGTAACAGAAATAATTTCTTTATGAAGGCAGAAGGACTTCAAACATAAACGATTTCTTTTTTAAGTCATAGGCATCCCCTCCACCGCATGACATGGAGGCTTCCAGGCTGGAGGACTCCATGTCACGGGGTGGGGGAGACCTATGACTACCAAAACAAATAATTCTTTTTGAAGCCCTTCTACCATCATAAGGAAATTATTTTTGTTACAGGACCGAATCGGAAATAATTTCTTTGTGAAGTCAGAGTGACTTCAAAAACAAACTTTACATTTTTTAAGTCATAGGGGTCCCCCACACACCATGACATAGAGGCCTCCAGCTCCATGATGAGAACAAGCTTTCCTACTGCAGAGAGCTGGAAGCCTCATTCCCTGCTCTGATTTAATGGATTCTAAGGTAAGAAAATGTATTTTGTGTAAATGTGTGTGTGTACATGTAACTGTGTTTATGTATATAATATAATGTGTGTGAATA
The DNA here is from genome assembly GCF_040938575.1 of Ambystoma mexicanum. NCBI lineage: Eukaryota > Metazoa > Chordata > Amphibia > Caudata > Ambystomatidae > Ambystoma > Ambystoma mexicanum. The sequence continues at coordinate 1,571,441,831 of NC_090932.1, forward strand.
AGTGAGGGAGTGCATGATGTATGGGTGGCTGCCGGGGTGTGTGAGTGTATGGTGAAAGGATGCACATGTAAATGTATGAGTGGCTGGGTGTGTGCGAGCGTATGGTTAATGCTCCGATTAGTTACTGGTAATCTTTGTTACTCCTAGTCCTGCTCTTCCTCGTCACCGTATTTGTGTATGAGGCATGTTGCCTCATACACAAGTAATGGGACGAGGTAAATGGATGTGGATGTAATGCCTGGGTTAGTTACTTGTAATCTTCATTACTCCTAATACCACTCTTACTCATCTGAGCACTTACCTATGAGGCAAGGTGCCTCATACGTGAATACTGGGACAAAGAAGAGGGGCATAGAGGTAATGGTGTGTGCTTGTGTTTAATGCTTACGTTACTTATTGCTAACCTTCATTACTTCAAGCCCTACTCTTCCTCGTCCCAGTATGTGTGTACAATGCACATTGCCTCATACACAAGTACTGGGTCTAGGTAGAGCGTTATGGATGGAATGCCTGGCTTAGTTAACTGTAATCTTCATTACTCCTAAACCCACTCTTCCTCATCCCAGTACTTACCTATGAGGCAAGGTGCCTATGTCTCATAGGTAAGTACTGGGATGAGGAAGAGAGACATGGAGTTAATTCTGTGCCGAGGAGCTGATTTTGGTGGTTGTAATGGTAGTATAGTCCAGCCCATAGTGTGGTACAACCCGTGATTTGTTGCTGAGCATGGGTAGGGGCCCGCATTTTGTGCTGAGCCACTGGCTACCGCTTGTCAATTTTTAGCTGGATTTCGGAATTAGCCACTGCACTAAAATTAGTGAGACTTTCAAGTGAGCCACTGTTTGGTAACTTTTGATTGCATTTCTGATTACGGCCAATGTTTTTAATCTAGATGCATTTCTGATGACTGCCAATGTCTTAATTCAGCTACATAGCTGAGGTATCCACTGTCACAACTTTGACTTGATATTTGAGCTAGCCACTGTTCTTAAGTTCTAACAAGATGTTCAAATTAGCCACCGCTTGTTCAGTTTAGATGGATAGCTGAAGTTGCCACTGCGCCCAAAGTTAGTGAGACTTTCAAGTTAGCCAATGCTTGTTAAGCTTTAAAGTCCATGCCGCCTCTAAAAAACCAAGAAACCAGCAACAGCAGACTGGTATGCATCACAGAGCATGCTTATGGAAGATAAACAAAGGCAGGGGGGTGTGGCTTGGCAGCCATGGAGTAGGCTGCATCTCCAAGAGGGCTCCGTGATCCAGCAAAAAGATCTGTGCAAGCGCGAGCTGCCTGCAATAGACTGAATACCCACACTGGCAGCAGACGTGCATGAATAGCTAAGGAGCAGAAAGCACGTATTGTCAGGTCTAGCGAGCGACCAAAACAGAGGTCTGCTACTTTGTATCCAGACCCGCGCTCCGGAGTGAAAACAACAAGATGGCGGCGGCTCCTAAGCAAAGGGACACCGGAATGGCATCGTAGGAGTGGGCACCGAAGAAGCAAACAGCTGATGAGCTGCTGGAAGCGGGACGGCTGCGGTGCCGGTGCATGTATATGGGCCACCAACAGAGGGGAGAATGAAGCCTGCACACCAGAGTAGCGTACGAGCCTACCTGTCTGCCTGGCTAAGGAGACAGAGCACTCGAAAATCTGTGCGGCACGGAAACGAAGACCGGGCTGGGAACTGGGTTGGCCGGCTGCGGGAGGCAAATCGCTCGACTCGTGGGAGGCCCAGAGAGCGTGGGGAGACACAGAGGAGCAGTGCTCCCCTGAAACAGTCACGCATACCGGTGCGTGTTACAAACTGCTGGAGGCAGGGCCGTCCGACTCCAGTGCTGTGTGAAAGGGTTCGGAGGCTCCGGAGCGGCGCACATCATGCCGCGAGGAGAAAGCAGGCCCTAAATTGAAGTTGAATGGGCAGGCACGGGAGCAACACATGTGCGACCTGGAAAGGACAGGCACCCAGGACATAAACATAGCCTGGATATGAAGATCTGGGCGGCGTGGGGCATGAATTGAAGCAGGCAATATAAAGCTGCATGAGGATTAATAGTGGCACAGCAGTTTGTAAGTGGGCGGCAGAGAGAGGAGCCAGGAACGCGCCGCTGGTGCTACAGAAGACAGAGGCACTGGGAGCCACGCTAGCGGACACCACTGGGGCCTGTTCAGTGTCTGCCAAGCAGATTGCCAGGACAGTGAAGAGCAGAAGAGAGCGCAGGGGAGCGCTGCCTGCATCCTAGGATGGGCTCAGAGGACAGAGTGCAGGAAGGCATGGGCCACAGATGAAGCGCACAGAGGTATCCCATGAAGATAGGGGGGACCCGAATGCCAAGGGGAATGCAGCACTGCGCCACAGACGTAGGAAGGAGGCAGAGCCCTGCAGACAGCGCAGGCAGCAGAGGGGCGCTGACAGAGGCCCAGAGGCCATGTGAGGACTGATGGCAAAGTGCTGAGATAGACCTGTATTGACTAAGATACCTCCTAAGACCTCTGGACAATAGGAGTGCTGGGAAGGGGCTGCCCGGAAGTGTAGCCCCCCTCCCTGTTGGGACACCAATAAGGAAATCACCAAGGGTAATCCGAAGACGGCAGTGCGGGGGGACGGGTGCACAAAGGACCGTAAATAATATCGTCAGAAAGAGTCGGGGGAGCAGATAAGCGGAGGCGGCAAGTAGTGGAGCAGTGTGCGACGCTGAGGGCCTCATCACGAGTTGGGCGGTAACGCCGGTGCTAATAGCGCGGGCTCACAGGTTTGGCGGAACGGGTATTGCCCATTCCCCACTGAGCCCATTCGGGAATTCCCCATTCCCCATTGGGCTCAATGGGGAATTTCCACGCTCTTATCGCCGGTGGATTTCCCGTCGCCGGTAATAGCGCACATTTTTGGCAGATTTCCCACCAGCTCAGAGCTGGGGAGAAATCCGCCGAAGCCCTGATTTGGCGGACCCTTAAATCCGGCGGTAATAGCGCTACCGCCGGATTTAAAAGTTACAGCCAAACTCGTGATGAGGCCGTGAGATTGGAAGCAGTACGGAAGAAGATTAACCACCACGGACTCTGGAGCACAGGCAAAGTGGAGCTATGTCGGTAAAGGGAGGCAAAGCCAAGGGCAAGCAGCCCACAATGGACATCTTCACTAAGGCACAGCAAACCCCCACCAGACCGGTGCAAGTTGCGGCAGCTACGACTGCAGAAGCAGCATCACTACGAGAGGACACCGCAATCCTAGCAGCCATTACGGAACTGAAAACCTCATGGGGGACAATGATGGCAGACCTGAGAACTGCATTGGAAACTAAAATAGATGCTGTGGGAATAGAAGTAAATCTGCTGAGACAAGACATGAGAGCGCTCGCCGAACGAACGAGCAGGCTAGAGAGTGCGGTGAAAGTCAATACGGACACTAGCACAAGCAATGCCAAAGAGGTCCACGTATTCAAACAACAAGTGGCTAACCTGGAGAATCGGGTGGAGGAAGCCGAGGGAAGAGCGAGACGCAATAACATACGTGTGGTCGGCTTGCCGGAAGGAGAGGAAGGACAAGACCCCACAGACTATGTGGAGAATATGATAATACAGGAAATAGGCGCTAGCAAGCTCTCCCAGGGATTTGCAGTTGAACGCGCACACAGGGCCTTGATGAGAAAACCGCAACCCGGAGCCCCCCCAGAGCAATTATAGCGAAAATGTTGAACTACAGGGACAGAGAGAAGATCTTGGAGTTTTTTCGGAGAAGAGGAATGATAAAAAGGGCTTTGGCGACCATCACTGCTTATCCTGATTATACCATGCTGGTACAAAGGCAGCGTTATAGCTACGTGGCAATCAAGAGGAGGCTGCGCACAGCGGGCTTCAAGTATATGCTCCTGTACCCTGCGAAGCTCAAAATTCTCCAATAAGGCAGAGTGCACTTTTTTGACACCCCGGAAGAGGTTGCGACATGGTTGGATGCACAAGGCTGCCCAGAACGTGACAGAGAGCAATCCCAACAGGAGCACAATAAGTGACCATGATGTTATTATGTTAACAGATGGGAGAAGGGGGCTGGGAGCAGAGACAATAGAACTGGTAGCAAGGATGCGGCTAGACGAAGTATTATGAAGGAGTACTAACAAGTGATAACTGAGCACATGGGACTCGAATTTAATTTGTAAAATGTGAAGATGGCAGCGATAAGGGTGCTTGTTTTGATAAATGCAATAGGAGCCATAAGACAGAGACAGCCTACCCCCCGAGAATCGGAGTAGTAGGACCGCCATTAGGGTGATATCTCCCTGCTGAGCCGCGAGTACGGCAACTGCTGGAAAAGGGCTAGATGCGGGGGTGCCTGAGATCCAGGGATGGAGCTGGGCAATGGAGGGGGAGGGGCAGAGAAGAGGGGGGACTGCAGTGTGAGTTGGGGCAGGGGGAAGGGGGGATGGGCTTGGGGAAGTTAAGGGGTTGGGGAGTGTGTTGGGGTTGGGAAGGGTAGAAGAGGGGAGGGTGGTTGGGGTAGTTGAAATGTTAAGTTGGGGAACAAACCTACAAGTAATAGGGAAGGGATTGCACTGGTGGAGGGAAGAGCGGGATTCAATATGTCATGGGAGACCTTAACATAGTTACTTGGAACGTTAGAGGGCTTAATAGCTATTTAAAAAGAAATAAGGTTATGATGTATCTGCGCAGACAGAAAATCAACATAGCGCTGATACAAGAGACTCTCTTAACGCAAGAAAAGCTTGAAGCGATTAGGAAGAAGTGGAGGGGGGCTGTAGTAGGAGCAGCATACTCGGCCTATGCCAGGGGAGTAATTACTTGGGTGGCACTGCATGTCCCATTCCAGCTACTGCAATCAACAGTGGAGCCAGATGGGAGGATGGTTGTAATGAGGGGGCTGGTGGAGAACAGAGAGATATGTATTGTAAACACATACGCCCCCAATCAGGACACAGTGGCATACTTCAGAACCCTATATGGCAAACTTAGTGGGAGCCTCGGTGGGGGGGCGGGAATTTGGGGAGGAGACTTTAATTGTGTATTGGACCCGAAAATAGATAGATCGGACACTAAAGTAAACAGACCCACGCCAGCAGCGAGGACATTGCAGTCACTGTTATCGGATCTTGGGTTAGAAGACGCATGGAGGTCACAACACCCGCAGGATAGACATTATTCACACTATGCAGCCCCACAGAACCTACATACTAGATTAGACTATGTGTTTGTCACACATGCACTAATGACAGAAATAGTGCAGGCAGAGTATAAGGCAAGGGTCCTTTCTGACCACTCGCCGCTGATGCTAGTATGGCAATACCGGCCCCCGAGAGCAAAGATACCGACATGGCGCCTGCGAGCAGAGACGTTGAAAGACAATGGGCCTCATTACAAATCAGGCGGTCCGGAAATAATGGTGGCCGTAAACACGCCGCCACCGTTGTTTCCGGACCGCCTGATCCCGACACCTGCAGGCGGGAGGTGATGTTCCTGCCAGGTTTGACCTGGCGGGTTTAACACCGCCCGCCTGCAGGCGGACGAGGAAACACCGGCACCATCACAAGATGCTGTCGGTGTTTCCATGATCCCCATTCCCATTGAGTCCTATAGGTCTCAATGGGAATGGGGATTAACACCATTCCGCCTCCGTGATTCCCGGAAAACCGGGGTTGTAATGCCCCGGTAATTCCGGGAATCACGGAGGCGGAATGGTAATACGAGTCCGGCGGTAACCAGGCGGTTTTAACGCTGCGGTTACAGCCAGACTCGTAATGAGGCCCAATGTATTTAGAGAGGACATGAGAGAGGAAATAGTAAGTTACTTTGAGATAAACACGGGTAGTGTAGAGGCAGCGGGCACGCTTTGTGAAGCTTTTAAGGTGGCGGTGAGGGGGATAGCCATAGCTAAGTCCAAAGGATTACAAGGTTGGATCTTAGCCGAACTGCAAGAAGTGGAAACGGAGCTAGAAATAGTGTTAAAAAGGGGAGGTAATGCGAAAGCAGATAATGAAGCAGTACATGAGCTGCAACAGAAATGTGCGGGATACTGGGAAAGGTTATGCAACCTCAACTACAAAAAGTACATAGAGAGTCAGCATGTGTCATACCGCCGAGCTCCTGGCGTCTATGGAGCCGCTGGCGACGCGGAACTTAGCTCCGTTCGCTTCGGCCACGCCCCCTGTTTCCTGGTTTCCCTTCCTCTGATTCTTATTGGTTGGGCGCTCCGCGACCCGGTGTTTTAACCGGCCACTTCCGGTTCACGGATGCGTCGCAACGCTTCCGGTTTCGTCCGTTGGCTGAGTTGCTTGCTGCCTGTGACTTTCTTCCGAGTCTCTCGCTTGTCTGCTGGTCGGGTCCTTGTACCCTGTCCGGCCCCTTCTGTTCCTCGTTCCTCCTTCCACTAGTCCTATCTGCCTTTCTCTCCCTCCCTTGGTTTTACTTTCTTTCACTCGTCTCCCTTGCCCTCCTTCCAACTTGCTTACCCTCCCTCCTTCCCATCTTCACTTACCGTCTTTTTCTCCTCTTGTCTGTTCAGCTCCTTCCGCTCTTCCTCGCCTACCTTCAGTTTTGCTTGCTGTGACCTCCCGTGTACCAGACTCCGGCCTGTTCCCCTGGACTGCCTTTGCTTGCTGTATTAGTAACTTCCAATCCTAGCCTGTGTACCAGATCCTCGGACCGCTTACTGGACTGCCTGAGTTCTGGAGTATTCACTTCTCGAGTTGCCTCCAGACACTTTCCACCAGCTCTTACCTTTCAAGTATTCCTGGTTCCACGCCTACAAGACACCCAACTATAATACAGGGTTTTTTTGTGCCTAAAGGCTTTTTCCCCTCTTGGCCGATCCCGGGGGAGGGGCCCCCTGGTCTCCCCTCTTGGGGGGGCACGGTGGCTTCCTTCCGGGGACGTCCCTATCTTCATAAAAAAAAGGTGTCAGCCCAAATAAAAGAAAAGAAGGGTTCTTGGAAGGAAGAAGAAGGTGAGGAGTCGGGGGAGGGGGAGATTTCAGAAACTACACTTTCGGACAAAGATATCATCGACCCCGGTGACAGTTTGCGACGCCTAAAAGAGATGGCCACCCCACAACAGGTACAAGAACTCGTAGCCGCTGTACAAAGTCTAAGTCTGGAGATGCAGAACCTTAAGACAGCTAACGCCACCCTTCAACAGCGTCTTACAGACAGAGAAAGACCTTTAACTGATTTACCTCCACTTCCCCTAGTATCGGGGGATCCCCAAAGAAGGTTAAGGAGTTTCTGGACGCTTGCAATCTTCATTTTTCCTTTCGCCCTCAGACCTTTGCCTCAGACCACGCCAAGGTGGGGTTTATGATCACCCACATGACCGGTAATGCCCTGGCTTGGGCTACCCCTCTAGTAAACCAGCCAGACCCGGTCTTACAGGACTACAATGCCTTTAAGGCCCTGATTCAACAAACCTTTTTGCGAACAGAGAGTACATACTTGGCCTCGGAGGACCTCCTTGACATCCGTCAGGGGAATTCTGATCTACTGACATACATCACCACTTTCAAACAGGTGGCAGCTGAGGCAGGTTGGCAGGAACAGGCTCAGTATGCCATATTCCGGCGAGGTTTAAGGGAGGAATTGAAGGACGAATTAGCCCGAATAGAAAGACCGGTGTCTTTCGCCGAACTCCTGACAGCTACCCTCCGAATTGACTTCAGAATGACGGAAAGACGTCAAGAAAGGAAGAAGACCAGGCTAAGTGTACCCCCTATCGTGGAGACTCACTCACCTGCATCTGTACACTTCCAACGGACAACTAAAGAAGAACCCATGCAGATTGGAACCACCAGAGCCCCGCTCACACCAGAAGAAAGGAAACGGCGCAGGGAGGGTTCCTTGTGTATGTACTGCGGATCTTCATTACATTTATTAAGAGATTGTCCGGAAGTACCACTCAGAAGGTCGGGAAACGCTCGCCCTCGGTAAACATTGGGACGCATTACCGAGGGGCTGCTCTTAGTCCCTATACGCCTCTTTCTGTATCCTCTACAGAAACAACTGAGGACTCCCGGTTGATGGTGCTCACAGTTTCTCTCAGAGTAGGCCCCAAGGAAGTAACCACTTTAGCCCTACTCGACTGTGGAGCAGCAGGGAACTTCATGGATACCCATTGGGCTGAACGACATGGAGTCAAGAGGATAGCCAAACGAGAAGATCAAAAAGTGGAAGGAGTTGATGGCGAACCTTTGAGCTCTGGTTTGATCACTCACACCACTGAAGCACTTACTTTGTCCATCCAACAACACACCGAAAGTATCACATTCGATATCATCAGGGCTGCTCACTTCCCTCTTATCCTGGGTATCTGTTGGCTACGTAGACACAACCCTAGTATTGACTGGTCTAAAAACATACTTAGTTTTCAGTCCTCACTATGCAAATCGGAATGCTTGCCAGAACCAAGATTCGAGACCGTCAAGACCACAAATAGCTGCGAAGTCAGAACGGTGCACTGTCTCCCACACTACCTGAAGGAGTTCAATGAAGTGGCAACTGAAAAGATACCCGTCGTGCTCCCTCCACACCAGCCTGAAGACTGTTGCATTGATCTCACCCCAGGTGCATTGGTACCCTTCGGTAGGATGTTTCCACTGTCATTAGAAGAAAAACAATACCTCCGAACGTACCTGGACAGCAACATGGAGAACGGGCTCATAAGGCCTTCCAAGTCCCCTGCAAGGGTGTCCCTTTTCTTCATCACAAAAAAGGACTCAAAGGAGTTGAGGCTGTGTATAGATTATCGCGGTCTAAACAAGGTTACCATAAAAGACCGGTATCCTATGCCATTGATAACCGATATCCTACAAGCTGTACAGGGTGCTACCATCTTTACCAAACTCGACCTGAGGAATGCTTATCACCTACTCCGGGTGCAGAAAGGAGACGAATGGAAGACAGCATTCCGGACTCCTTTTGGACTTTTTGAATGCCAGGTAATGCCGTTCGGGTTGGTAAACGCCCCGTCGGTATTCCAACGATTTATGGACAGACTATTCTCCGATCTCCTGTGCCAAACCACATTGGTTTATTTAGATGACATTCTGATATACTCTCGCACACCTGAAGACCATGTGGAACATGTTAGGGAAGTATTCAGAAGGCTACAGAGAAATCAGTTGTCTGTTAAGCTCGCCAAATGTGTGTTTTCAGCCTCCTCCATTCCTTATTTAGGATACATTCTGTCAGACCACGGTATCTCCATGGATCCTAACAAGGTGTCTTCCATCATTGAATGGCCCTCACCCACCTCAGTCAAAGAGATACAGAAATTCCTGGGGTTAGCAAACTTCTACCGGAGATTCATCCCTAATTTCTCTCAAAAGATACTACCCATCACCTCGCTCTTAAAGAAGTCTGCAACTCCATTCAAATGGACAGCGGAGGCGGAAGACAGCTTTGGAAATCTTAAGGAAGCCTTCTGTTCAGCACCCATTTTACAACAACCAAACCAACATCTACCCTTCGTTCTAGAGACGGACGCTTCTTCAACTGCAATAGGGGCAGTGCTTCTTCAAGAGATCCAGGGTACAGAACATCCGGTGGCTTATTTCTCGAAGACCCTAAACTCCAGTCAAAGGAACTACTCGGTCATTGAGCGAGAGCTTCTAGCCATGAAAGCGGCCTGTGTAGAATGGCACCATCTGCTTCAAGGAGGAAGGTTTCCGTTCACCATAAGGACCGATCATAAGAATTTACAGGTTCTCAAACAGTTCGAGTGCTACAATACTCGACAGGCCCGATGGGCTCACTTCTTTGCCCAATTCGAATTCCACATAACCTACATCCCTGGCAAAACGAATGTTGTAGCCGACTCTCTTTCCCGCCGGAGTGATTACCTGCCAGAGTCGGAGACGCATCTTGAACGGAGGTTTCCCCAGTCCAGGACTATTGGAATTATTTCTAAATTCCTTCAGCAGGTACAGGAGGATTCTGGAGGTCGTTTTGAAGTTGAAAAACACTCTAAAGATCTGACCTATGAAATCAGGAACGGCCTTTACCTTGTAGGAGGAAAACTTTATCTACCCACTCCGGCTTTTCGTAAGACCGCAATTGTCTGGTGTCATGATTCCAAACTAGGAGGACACAGGGGAGTGGCTGGCACTCAAGACTATCTTCAAAGACATTTCTACTGGCCTACAATGAGAAGGGATGTAGAGCAGTACGTTCAGTCATGTATCATCTGTCTGAGGAGTAAGTCATCCCGTAAACGACCAATTGGTCTACTGGAACCAAATGCTGTACCCAAGGGTCCCTGGAGCACGATTTCTACTGATTTCATAGTAGATTTACCCCCGTCTGAAGGATGCACCTGTGTCATGGTAGTAGTGGATTAATTTACCAAATTGGCTCACTTCTCCCCATTGCCTGGCGTTCCTACTGCAGCCAAGATGGCGGAAGTGTTTCTCCAAGACATATTCCGGTTACACGGTCTACCTAACAAGATAATTTCAGACCGGGGTAGTCAGTACACCTCCCGGTTCTGGAAAGCCCTGTGTATCAGACTTGGTATCGAAAGAGCTCTCACCTCCGGATTCCATCCACAATCCAATGGGCAAACTGAACGCTTTAACGGAACCCTGGAACAGTACTTAAGGTGCTTTATCAACTCCCAACAAGACAACTGGTGCACGCTACTCCCTCTAGCTGAATTCTCTTACAATAACTCCGCACATGCCGCTCTGGGGTTCAGTCCTTTTTTTGGTACTTATGGTTTTCACCCTCGCTCCATTCTTCCTGTCTCTGGCCTCTCTACTAACGTACCATCAGTAGATTCTTCCCTCTCACTCCTTAGAGAGACACACAAGAAGGTAGAGGAAGGCCTTAAGTCAGCCGAAGCCCGGTATTGCATTCAAGCCAACAAACATCGTAGACCTGTACCAGGATGGGATGTTGGTACCCAAGTCATGCTCTCCACTAGATATTTACCTCGTTGGGTACATCCCTCCAAGTTATCTCCCAAGTATCTAGGGCCATATGAGATCATACAGAAAATCAATCCTGTGGCTTTTCGCTTAAAGCTACCCAACAACCTAAAAAGGGTCCACCCTGTTTTCCATGCTTCCCAACTCAAGTCATTTCATGCTGACACATGGGCACGACAGGTTAGACAGGCCCCGATTCCTCAGGGTCCACTCGAGCTGAATATGAGGTCGCCCAACTCTGTGACTCCAGGTATCATAAGGGCAGGCTGGAATATTTGGTTAAGTGGAAGGGCTACCCATCCTCAGAAAACTCTTGGGAACCCATCACACACATTAATGCACCTGTCCTACTTCGCAAGTACCATTTCTTTCATCCAGGGAAAGCAGGGGGAGGAGCTTATAGGAGGGGGCATACTGTCATACCGCCGAGCTCCTGGCGTCTATGGAGCCGCTGGCGACGCGGAACTTAGCTCTGTTCGCTTCGGCCATGCCCCCTGTTTCCTGGTTTCCCTTCCTCTGATTCTTATTGGTTGGGCGCTCCGCGGCCCGGTGTTTTAACCGGCCACTTCCGGTTCACGGATGCGTCGCAACGCTTCCGGTTTCGTCCGTTGGCTGAGTTGCTTGCTGCCTGTGACTTTCTTCCGAGTCTCTCGCTTGTCTGCTGGTCGGGTCCTCGTACCCTGTCCGGCCCCTTCTGTTCCTCGTTCCTCCTTCCGCTAGTCCTATCTGCCTTTCTCTCTCTCCCTTGGTTTTACTTTCTTTCACCCGTCTCCCTTGCCTTCCTTCCAACTTGCTTACCCTCCCTCCTTCCCATCTTCACTTACCGTCTTTTTCTCCTCTTGTCTGTTCAGCTCCTTCCGCTCTTCCTCGCCTACCTTCAGTTTTGCTGTCTGTGACCTCCGTGTACCAGACTCCGGCCTGTTCCCCTGGACTGCCTTTGCTTGCTGTATTAGTAACTTCCAATCCTAGCCTGTGTACCAGATCCTCGGACCGCTTACTGGACTGCCTGAGTTCTGGAGTATTCACTTCTCGTGTTGCCTCCAGACACTTTCCACCAGCTCTTACCTTTCAAGTATTCCTGGTTCCACGCCTACAAGACACCCAACTATAATACAGGGGTTTTTTGTGCTTAAGGGCTTTTTCCCCTCTTGGTCGATCCCGGGGGTGGGGCCCTCTGGTCTCCCCTCTTGGGGGGGCACGGTGGCTTCCTTCCGGGGTCGTCCCTATCTTCATAAAAAAAAGGTGTCAGCCCGAAGAAAAGAAAAGAAGGGTTCTTGGAGGGAAGAAGAAGGTGAGGAGTCGGGGGAGGGGGAGATTTCAGAAACTACACTTTCGGACGAAGATATCACCGACCCCGGTGACAGCATGCAGGAGGGGATAAACCAGGGAGAGTTGTGGCATGGCTATATAAAAGCGAGACTCCTAGACCCACAATTAGAATGATAACGAAGGAAGATGGAAGCATAGTAGACACCCAAGAGGGAGTTAATCAGGAATTTGCAGACTATTACCGGCTCCTGTATGGAGATGAAGGGGGAAGTGACAACGAAGAAATAGGAGAAACGCTAGAAGATATTGGACTACCGCAGATTAGTGCGGAAGAGAGAGATGAGTTAGACACACCGATTACCCTAGAGGAATTGGAGGAAGTAGTGAGACAGTTGCCCACTAATAAGACCCCAGGGACTGATGGACTCCCAAGCGAATTCTATAAAACGTATAAAAATGAGATACTCCCTCTGCTCCTAGAGATGCTCAATGAGGCATATGAAATAGGGAAACTGCCAGAGTCCCTATGGGAGGCAAACATTATACCACTCCCCAAAACCAATAATCCTGGCCGTGACTGTGGCTCTTACAGGCCCCTGTCAATGTTGAACCAAGACAGTAAAATATTAATGGGGGTTTTGGCAAACAGAATGAGGAGGGTCATCAATAAGTTAATACACCCCGATCAGACTGGTTATGTCCCTAATAGGAACATATCCAATAACCTCAGGCGACTCCAACGAGTCATTGAACATGCAAACAGAAACGCGGGCGAGATGGCGATAGTATCGTTAGATGCCATAAAGTCATTCGACTCGGTCAGATGGCCTTGGCTAATTGCGGACCTGACCAAGTATGGCATAGGGCCGGGATACCTCAAGTGGGCTAAATTACTATATAGCGCACCGCTTGCCAGGGTTAAGACAGGAGCGATAATATCTGAGAGATGGCAACTCAGAAGAGGTACTAGGCAGGGATGCCCAGGGTCCCCCATGCTGTATATTCTGGCCCTAGAGCCCCTGGCAATATACCTGAGGCAGCAGTATGACGTAATAGGTATCGCCATAGAAGGGGAACCGCATTTAATTTCCTTGTACGCTGATGATATGCTGTTGTACTTACGCTATCCGGAAGAGAACCTCCAATACATATTAGAAGTGATGGAGCGATTCGCAAAGCTTTCGGGCACAGCTGTGAACCCTAGAAAGTCCTGTATTTTTCCACTGGGCAGGTATAGAGGGATCCCGCTGGAGCAGCTACCGATCCTGCAGATACCATGGGAGGTTAATATGTTCCGATATATATCATACGGTAGAAGCAGAACATAGACTCAACACGGAGGAAGCAGTTAAAACAATTTAGAAGAATATGAAGTTCTGGGCGAAGCTCCCCTTGGCAATGATGGGACGGGGGGGCGATGCTTAAAATGGTGGTATTGCCGAGACTGCTGCACTACTTTCCGAACATCCCATACCTGATACCCAGACGATTCTTTGCCAGGTTAGACAGCATATGTAGAGAATTCCTATGGTACGGGACAAGAAACAGAGTGGCCTTATGGAAGCTACAGAATTCATATGAGAAAGGGGGCATTAAACTACTAAATTACAAAATGTATTATATAGCAAGTCAACTACAATATGTAGCTAAATGGCTCTCCGAGGAGCTGACCTTGGAATCCAGGCTGTTCCGCCTGGACTGCGCACCATTCTTCTTAAAAGAGGTGATATGGTTGCCCAGGTCAGAGATGGAAGGACACCGAGGATGATGATGCTCGGGTGGGAGATATAGAAGAGAGCCTGTCAGTTAATGGAGAATCCATCCCTCTGCTCCCCACAGGTACCACTGATCGCTTTGGCCGGAGAAGACAAGCAATTGAGGCTAATGATTAGGAAACACTGGGAGCCGGTGGGGACAGCAACAATGGGTGATGTGTGGCAGGAGGGGAACATTCGGGATTTTGAGGGACTGGTGGAGGAAACGGGGTTACATGCTGGGCAGTATATTGCATATCATGGGGTGGTGCAGCGAATTAAAGAGACCTGGTCTGAAGTAGTGCTAGCGGATGAACCGGACGCCACCAAAGACATGATATATGACATAGCAGTGGGGGAGATGAAACATCAAGATTATACGAGATGGTAATGACCAAAGTGGGGAAGGAAGTGGTGCAACTCAGATTGGACTGGGAAGAGGAAGTGGGTGCCCCAATGAGTGACGGGATGTGGGAGCGGGCCCAAAGATATCAGAAGAAATTGTCAAGAAATGCCAGATTGCAGCAGATACAATTATATGTAACTCACAGGGCGTATATGACACCCGAAAGGATAGCCAAATTCAAAAATGCAGGATGACAATCATGCCCCAAATGTAATGAAGAAAATGCTGAAATGGTGCACATGTTCTGGTCATGTCCAATAATAGAGAGATTCTGGGGAGAAATAGCTCATAAAATGGAAGAAAAAGGGATCAAAATAGAGGTGGATAGAGCATGGGCTTGCATGATAGGTGGATTTCCTAGACCACGTAAACTCAAGCATGTGAGTAAATTGAAAGATCTGGCGTATGTTATAGCAAAGAGAAGAATCGCTACGGGGTGGAAGGCATGTTATAGACCAAGAATGAAAATATGGTGGAAAGATCTACAAAAATGGGCAGAGGCAGAAACTACGGTGTGGCAGGAAGCGTGCAGTGGTGGGGGGGGAGTAAGAGGATGGAACCTTACTAGGTTGGAAGCAACTAATAGCTGAACTATTTGGGCCCACGTATGAAGAGTCAAGCGATCGGGATCCAACAGACACCGCTGGGAAGGAATCACTATTGCAAGATGTGACAACAGGAAATGAGGGGGAGTAGGCTTGAAGGGGCGGTGGGTGGGAATGGGAGAAACAGTGGACTTGAATGAAACAATGTGTATTTAAATTATTATTTGCACTGTAAGTTTGGTTTGTTTGTTTGCAATAAAATCAATAAAATTGTTTTTTAAAAAAAAGAAGATAACCGAAGGCAAGGCGACTCACCTGCACTCTTCTGCAACCATATTCCATACCAACAACATATTGTTCAACACCTCAGCCATTAGAATGCAGCTATAATGTCTTTGGTTATTTTCAGCGCTCTGAGACCTATGGGTGTGTAGAGCTATATGAGAAGTAAATTATTATTATTATCCCCCACAACAAAAATTTGGTCTAGCTGGTCACATAATGAATCTACTACTCTCACTCTCTTGTCAACCTCATAGCATGCATCCGCGTGCCAGCTCGATATAGGTCGCTAGTAGGGACCTGGCCACCTTGTAGATGTGGCTTGTCAATACCAGTTTCAAGTTCTGCCATTTGCTCTCCAAACATCCCCAGTAACTGGCCCCAGCCGCGGGCTCAATTTAGTCAGTCTCTTGAATGCAGAGTAGATGAAGTTTCATCCATACAGTACCTCAATGACTGGCATCTCCATTTCCCCCTTGGACCAGCTAACTCAATTACATGCACAGAGAGTCTGCAACATTCTGACTCAACTTAAAACCATATAATGTCCCACTTGGCAGCCATATCAGATTTTGGAGTTCGCGAAGGCATGTTTGCCTCTCTCCAGGGAAGAGTGGTACTTGCCCTATTGGAGAGATCTAAAACTGTTATGCTATCTCTGAGCCGCACTGAACATTACATCAGCTCAAGCTTGCCAGTGGTTGCAAGTGCAAGGGGGTGGTAGCATGTGTTTTGATGGAACCCTGGTCAAGACTTCACCTGAAACCTGCAGTCCATTACAATCTCTGGTTTTGGTGATCAGACTCTTGGGACTACGAACTGGGATGCAATCACTCTGTCCCCGTCTGTGATGATGGCCTCATGATGACAGTTGGGCAAGGGTATCTTACTGAATCCATTGTACCCAATTGTGATGACAACCACCACCAGTAAGAAAGGCTGCAGAAATGCTCTTAATTATTTTTTGGAACACTAAGGCAATGTTGGGTCTCTTCAGGAACCAAGAGATCATCCAATTAGAGGGAATGATGGCAATCCTTCATGGACCTTTGCCACCATGAATTTGAACTGTACAACTTGTCAGTTCTGGTTGGTACAGAAAATGTAGTGGCCAGGATTTACATAAAATAGC
The DNA here is from genome assembly GCF_040938575.1 of Ambystoma mexicanum. Taxonomy (NCBI): domain Eukaryota; kingdom Metazoa; phylum Chordata; class Amphibia; order Caudata; family Ambystomatidae; genus Ambystoma; species Ambystoma mexicanum. Next base: position 1,571,458,141 of record NC_090932.1, read on the forward strand.
AGGGGGTGCCAAGAGAAAGCATCTGCCAAATTCAGTGCAGGACCTATGCTTTTGGCATAATTGAACCTCCTGTATCTTCTAGCCGCCAACACTCCAGGGAACAAGAATTCATGCATATTCTCTCAGCAGATTCTTAACATCTTCTTGGGATTTCTACCTGTCCATGGAAGAGTTCATCCATCTTTGTCAGGTTCTGGATTTTCCTTGGATAGATCCATTTGCCTCAAGTCACGACTTTCTTCTCCCTGTCTATTGCCCTTGTCTGAGGGACCACAAGCTGGGCAGTGGATACAGTGACATTTAGATGGCCCATGGGTCTCGTATATACTTCCCCCTCACCTTTGCAGGGTTCTAGAGAAGGGCCAGGGGGAGAAAGCTTAGGTTATTCTAATTGTCCCAAGATGGCTCAGAAAGTCCTGGGTTTACTTGCTTCTATTAATGAGGGAGTCCTTAAAAGGTCACATTCCTCTGCTTCCTCATAATCTCCCCTTACTCTCAGATGTGACCCTGCAGTGTGTTGAGTCTCATGCCATGCCCACTGTGAGGATGGGTTTAATGGTACATGGCTCCCTAAACTCTTGCCCTAACAGTGCCAAATTCTTGATGCTCCTCCACCCTCAAGTCCTATGATATGTGCTCAGCGACTTTTGTGTCAAGGTGCTCTAGTCCTGGTCTTCACCCGGTGCCCTTAGATGATCTGAAGATCCTACAATTCCTTTGTGATGGTTTTGACAATGATCTGGTGGATTCAATCCTTCAAGCCCAACTGGCAACCGTCAGGACCTTTAGGGGTCCTTGGTGTGGGACTTATAAGGTCAGTCCTTGAGGCTTATTTTCTCCAGACTCTCAGTGAGGCCCCCTTTCCTCACCCCACACCCCAGGAATCTCCACCTGACCCGTAAACCATCAAAATAAGCACCTTTTAAGGCTCTTTCTAGTGGATCCATAAAATTCCTTTCCTAGAACGTTTTCTTTTTGGTACAACTAACATTGCCCCGGACATTAGACAAACCTCTAACTCTGATGTTCGTTGAGCCTTTTTTCAGCTTTTACAAGTGGAATAGTTTTGTAATCCTATCCCTCCACTTTTACCTATGTTATTATCTCATTCACACCTTCATCAGGAAATTATTTGCCACGCTTTTTCCATTGATGACACCTGCTTGGCCCATCTAGATGTTAGCAGGGCAGTACAGATTTACTTGGGTTGACACCAATTCCTTTCTGAAAAGCTGCTTTTTTAAATTTGTCTCTGGCCCATATCATTATGGTCTCAACTCTTCCACTCCAACTTCAGAGACGATTGTCCTGTTTAAGGAGAGGCAACATTTTCCCTTCTCTTTGTCAATCCTGCTCTACCTCTTTCTATTTGGGCTGTTTCTGCTCCCCTAATACCTTGTCTTCACGGCTCCATGTAATAATGTCCCCTGACAAAAAAGTCACCATTGTTTGCGGGATCATTATTACATTGAACATGTGGGGGACACCCTAGTTTTTTACTAATGGGAGGAGGGGACATCCTGAAACCCGTCCCCATACATAATGTTGCCATATATAATGTCCTCAATGGCTTTTCCTGGTCACATTATGTATGGGGACATTATATATGGGGACATTATTACCCGATACCATCTCCATGCGCTATTGTTGGCTCATGTGACAAATATGGACTATTTGCCCCTTCTCCCCAGATGGGAGCCAAACCACTTTGAAGCTAAGGAGGTGAGCCTGTTCAGAAAGACCCTTACTAGGGGTCCGGGCAAGTGGGACCTCATCGGGAGTGACTCCCCTCTCGGGGACAAGGACTCCCATTCCTGTAAGGACCTACCAGTCCAAAGTACATTATCCACCTACGTGGAAATTGGAAAGGCTGCTGTTGCTTCTATTTTTGCCTCTTCCAATAGTAACATTTCTCCAAACTCTTTGGCTTCAGGTAATGCTGAATCTCACGTGAACTTCACAGGCAAAGAGCAGCGATATAGCCTTTTTGTTTGTGATGACGTGCATACAAAAGAGATGGCCACGCTGCTGACAACACTATGTATTGTGTATATTAGTAATTATTTCTGACAATTGTGGTCGTGCACACAAGTCACAGAGAGTATCACAGGTTAGGATTGATTTTAATGTGTAAGCAACAAAGAACATTTGCTATACAATTGTGAGAGTATTCAAACAAAGAAAAGTGAAGAGAGCCTATTTACATTGGGTATATTGAAAAGCACTTCCTAAAAACAATGTTCTAAAGAGAAACATATAATACGATGACACAAATGACATAAAAAGATGAGCAAACCCAAAATTAGAAACCAAAATCATAATAATCATACATTGGTTGATAACAGTTCATTTTACAGACTAAAAGCAGGTATACTAGATAATGCCCTGGAGAGTTGGGCACGATTTATTGATAATCATGCCTTAAATCTGCCTATGTGAACGTGAAATCTCTCATGTTTGTACAGTGCCCCTTCTTTGTTTCTGGCCATTGATGCAGGTTTCGGCATGCCGTTGGTCATGGAATCCATGTTAAGCCTTCCTCAGGGCAGGAATAATAACCCTACTGGGGTAGAAAAGAGTTGTGTTTGAATAAAATAAAAAATGAGATACTAAACAGATAGGTAAGTTTACTGCACATTATTTTTCCGAAAACCTCCACCTATCACTTACCTTGTGCAGCTTCTCACAGGGGTGTGTGGGGTTAACTCCAAAATCACGGGTTCCTCACGTTTGGGGGGCACCCCTTCTCTCGAGGTTCACCTGACTGGCCAATGAATGGCAGCTAAAGGAAGGGACAAGGGAACATATCAGTCACAAGCGCATGTTTAACACGAGAACAAGTGCAAACGAGCATCCAGTGCGTGTGAGAGGCACTGTATGACCTGTGTATGGAATTACATGTAGAATTGGAAGGATGGGAGAGGTACCTGAGTGACTTCTGGAGATGGCTCATGAAGAATGATCAATGGTACCTATTAGGTGCAGTAGAAATCGGCGTACAGGAAGCTCCAGTGGCTTGAAAAATCTGCCAGTGAGAGGGTGAAATATAGGTTTCTGCTCAATCTATTTCATGGCTGTAATTCACAATAGGAAAATATTTCCAGAGCAACAGTCCACCCCTATTACTGAATAGCCGTAATGTCTTACCTTGCCGTGTAGATGACAGTTCAGTACGATTCTGAAAAGTAATCAAGCATCCAATGGGGGTTCAGGACACTGTAGGGCACACTACAGATTGTACGTGTCCTAAAGTGAGTAAAAGGTAGAGAACGCTATAACACATGATCTATTCACACACTGTCCTAATGTTATTGCCGATTGCCCCTGAGTGCTGTAGCATACCTTGTCAGGAGATCTCAGGTTGCATGGCGGCAGCATGCGTCTCCGCTGAGTAACAAAGCCGTGTTGCCATGGTAATGGGAAGCTTATAAGGCATGGCGAGCTCACTCCGCAAAGCATAGCACGCAACCTCAACAGTTTATCTGGTGCCATGGTAACCGTCTGTCGGTTTACCCGTGTTGATGTGAAAAAACCATGAAAGCGGCTGCGTGAAGCACGTTCATGTAATGAAGCTGTTATGGCGCTGAGGCTTCTATAAACCGCCATCAGCTCTGAGACTGTTAGCTATTGCCGTTGTGGTAGGGCATTCAAACTACAATCACCACGGTGTCGCAGAAGACTGTTGAATTTAAACGCACCAAGCAAAGTTTATATATTCAAACTTGTTTATTCAAGTTTAGCTCCAGCGACAGCAGGCACCACCCCTGAAGGCAGGACCCAACTGAACCTTTCAGAACTGCACATGTAAACACTCTCATCATAACACTCTAAGAATACTCATGAAACGTTGTATGGAGCACATGAACAGAACATTGAATATGTAAATTCCATACTCAGAACTAAATAGCTTTGTTAGAGTTTGTTAATTCCGTGTTTACCTAATAACATTTATTATATGTAAACACAACACACCTTCCCCCTTTCAATAACTTGGTTTACTCTAGCACATAATCTCTCAACCAAAGAGGTTTACCTCTCCTTCTTTCTGTGCTAGTACTAGTCATCATATCCTGTTGACCACTCTTTTTAACTTCTCCAGAATCCTGCACCAACTCATTGTCATTCCCATCATCACCTTCCTCACTGTTTTCTCCATCCTCCACTGCTTGACCATTGTTGTTACATTTAACTAGTTTCGACATGGACCAGCACTCACCACCTTCCATTATGACCACATTCCCTCTTACTACCGCTATTTTCTTAGGCCCAATAAATTTACTCTCAATACATTTAGGAGAGACCCTGGGGTTTTTTACATACACCATCTCACCTTCTCTCCATACCACACTTCTGGATTTCTTTTCTGAATCAAATCTTTCCTTGTATGCATTTTGGGGTTCTTTGATCAGTGTAACAATCTTATCTCTATCAATATTTACACTCTTAGCCAAGTCAAGCCACCCTGGACATAGTTTTGTAGCCGGCTGCCTGCCCTTGAGAGACATAAATGGTGAAACTTTAGTGACAATGTGGGGCGTCGTGCAGTAATTCCAAACCATTTCCCTCAACACTTTCTGCCATTCCAGACCTGCCGCCATGGCCAACTGCACTCCTCCCTTTACAAATCTGTTAGCTCTCTCTACCAACCCATTTGCCCTGGGTTGATAGAGTGCTGTTCTGTAATGTCTTATGCCAAACTTTTTGAAAAAATCCATCATTTTGTCAGAACAAAATTGAACACCATTGTCTGAAATTAATTCCGTGGGAAAGCCTTCCCTGTAAAATGTTTCTTCAAAAAATGTTATCATTTGGGCCGTGGTTGCCTCACCAATTGCCTTCCACTCTATCCACTTTGAGTGATAGTCTACTAACACAATCAAATATTTAAGGTTCTCTCCTAAATTCTGTATTGGACCCATCAGGTCCACAGCCACCTTTTTCCAGGGTTCACCCGGAACACTAACCGGTCTAATGGGTGCTTCCCTCACCACTTTACTTTTATCGCTCCTCTCACACTCTCTACAATTTTTTACACACCTCTCTATTTCGCTGTCAACTGCCGGCCACCAATAAAATTCTCTGATATATCTTTTAGTTCCTCCCATCCCTAAGTGACCTTGATGAGCTATACTCACCAGCTTGGCTCTAACATTACTAGGTGGAATCACTTTGGTGCCCTTCCTGAGCTTTATGCCATCTTCCGATAAATTAAGCTCATCCTTTATGCAATGGAAACATTCGAATTGTTTTCCTACCTCGTTTTTGTGGGGCCACCCTGCCCTAGTCCACGCCTTGACTTGATTTAATATGGAATCCTCACTATCAGCAATCTCCCACTCGTCTTTGCTTATGGCATTGTATTCAACCTCAGCAATACTCATACCCTGCTCTAACAATGCTTCCTCAGGATCCTTTCCCTCCACCGGTAGTCTAGATAAACAGTCTGCTACCACATTGTCTCTACCAGCTATATACACCATCTTGAAGTCATAAGCTAGTAGTTCAATCATCCATCTAGAAATTCTGGGTGATCCCTTAGCCCACTCCACACTACCTAGGAGTTGAACTAATGGTTTGTGATCAGTTTTTATCGTGAACGTCTGACCCCATAAATAAAATTTGAAATGTGCTACAGCCCACGAGACCGCTAATGCCTCCCTCTCAATGACGGAGTAGTTACCTTCCGCTCCCTTCAATGACCTCGAGGCAAACGCAATTATATGTTCAGTCTTACCAGAGTTCACCTGAGATAATGCTGCGCCTAACCCCATGTTGCTTGCATCAACTGATAACACAGTTTTCCTTCCTGACACAAAACCTCCCAAAGAGGGTGCTTGTACTATGCACTCCTTTATTTTCCTGAAGGCTTCCTGGCATTCACCCGACCACTCAAACTTAACATTCTTTCTCAACAATTCTCTTAATGGAGTGGATATGGTGGCAAAACCATTGACAAATTTGTGATAGTACTCCGCCAGCCCCATGAATGAACGTAACTGATCTTTATCACGTGGCTGGGGAGCACTGCTGATGCTATCAATGAGAGACTTTTTTGGAGCAATACCATCGCCAGAAATTCTATGTCCCAAATAATCTACTTCTCTAACTGCTATCTTGCATTTTTTTCTTTGCACAGTTAAACCAGATTCTTTAAGTCTCACTAAAACAGCCCTCAATACTTCATTATGTTCCTCTTCATTTTCAGCAAACACTAGTATGTCATCTTGGAACACTGTTACTTTTTTTAACCCTCTAAGCACCTCCTCCATCACGCTTTGAAAGACAGAGGCTGCAGAGGCTAAACCGAAAGGCCTGCGATTGTACTTGAACACTCCTTCCGGAGTGATGAATGCTGTGAGATGCCGGCATTCTTCCGACAACGGAACCTGATGATATGCCGCTGACAGGTCTATAATGGAGAATACTTTCGGTTCCCCCAGGGTGGAAAGAGTCTCTGATATGTTAGGAAGAGGATGTCTCTCCACAACTATGTTCCGATTAAGGCTGCGTAAATCCACACATAGTCTCAGATTTCCATTTGCCTTGGCTACCAGTACAACCGGCGATAACCATTCCGTTGCTGTTATAGGCTCAATTACTCCCTTTTTCACCAAGTCATCCAATTCAACACGAAGCTTGCTTCTCATCTTCAATGGTACCTGTCTGACCTTGTGTATCACTGGTTGTGCATTATTCTTTAATTTGATATGGTGTTCAAAGTTTATGAGCTTCCCCAATTTCTCAGAGAACACTTCAGGAAACTCTTTAGTCCAGGAGTCATCTTCCACTTCAGCAATGGATATAGGCTGGGGAGCATTCGCCTGTATTCTCACACCCAAGTTCTTTTGTTCCTCCCATCCTAATAGGGAGGCTCCCTTATTTGCTACCAGAATGTTGGCTTGGCATTCTTTTCCTTTGTAGCTGACAGATGCAGCAAATTCCCCCAGGATTTCTATTGTAGATTCTCCATATCCACAGGCTCTGATATCAGTGGGTTTAATTTCCGCTTCGCCCTTTTTCAATATTTTTATCAGAGTGTCCCTTGATATTATAGACCACGGAGAACAAGTGTCCACTTTCATAACTAAACTGCGCCCATCGATCAGAAAAATGTCTGCCGGTCCTTTGGCCTCGCCTGAAATAGCTGAAATTTCAAATACAAACTTGGTTCCTGGTTGGTTGACACCTCTTGAATGTTGTAATCTCTCCTAACCGATTCCTCAATGCTGGCTCTGTTCTCCACTCTGGGCTCAATGCAATTTATGGACGTAGCTTTGCATACGTTTGCAAAATGTCCTCTATTCTTGCACTTAAAACACTCGGCGAACTTTGCAGGGCACGACGGAAAATTAGCACCATGTCTGGGATTACCACATCTGGTACAAGCATTTCTCACAGTCCAATTTCCTTTCTTTCCGCTGAGGATATTTGACCTTTTCTTCTGATCTATAGCACTTACTGACATGGTGGTCGTGTTTTGTTTGTCCCCCTTTAATTCCTTCACATATAATGATGTCCGTTCAATGCTCCTGGCTAATTCAAGCGCCTCGTCCAGTTTCATGTCCTTGGCCAATAGCTTCTCTTGAATTCTTGCATTATTGGTACACCTGAGCAACTGATCCCTGATTAGAGAATCAGTCAGATTCTCAAATTCACATGAGTAGCTCAATGACCTTAAACAGGCTACATATGATTCCACCGACTCTGACTGTTCCTGTACTCGCTGGAAAAATTTATGTCTTTCGAAACTGACATTTTTCTTGGGCTCAAAGTGGTCTTGTAGTTTTTTTAGAGCTGCTGCATATTCATCAGCCTCCCCCACTTCAGGCATATTTTCTCCAGACAGTCCATCAAAGATTCTGCGTCCTTCTGTGCCCAAATTGTGGACCAACAGGGCCTTTTTCCGAGCTGAAGAAAACCTATCACCGCCCATTGCCACTAGATAGTTTTCAAATGTATCCTTCCACTTATCCCACCTCAGGAGTGGGCGGCCAGGCTCATTGAGAAACGAAATAGGTGGAGGAATTGATGTTGCCATGGTGATGTAGAGGCTGTGAGGCAGTAAGTCTTTGATTAATTGGCACAATTGTTCCAATGCATCAATTTGTTCACTGCATAGGCTTTTCCTTTTGTAGTTGTGTAAACACCTCTGTGTTTTCTTTCACATGCGTTCTGGAATACTTTTGTATTCTTCCTTTTCTTTTCTGAAATTTTTCCCAGTGTTATGTCACAATGGAGACCGGGGCTCTGAGTGAGAATACTTCGTTGCTAGGCAACCAGTGTCACAATGGAGGCCGGGGCTCTTTTCCTTCACAGCGTATTTTGTTACGCGTGCATGCACGCGCCAGGACCAGCTGGGGGCCGCATGCTCTGGCGCGCGATTGGGGGCGGGGCTATCGCACACAGCTGCGAGCGTTTGTGTGGCAGTTCGCGAGGCCCGCTGTGCTGTCTGGCTGCACGCGGCTTCCTCGCAGCTCCCCCGCGGCGCTCGTGAGGCCCGCTGTGCTGCCTGTCTGCACGCGGCTTCCTCGCGGCTCCCCCGCGGCTCTCCCCCCGATCCTGTGACTTGCCTGAAATGGGCCTCCTCTTCACGTCAGTCATGCGCGGCTCCCCCGCGGCTCTCCTCTGCCCACGAAAGCGGCACAGTTGATGTGTCCAAAACAAGGACACCGCTGTCTGTCCACGCACAACTCCCTCTTCTTTTCTCCGCCGTCGATCCGCCTCGCCTGCTGCCGCTGGCGACGGAGAAGACACGGCCTGCAAATGAGCCGTGAGCGGCGCCCGGGTCCTCGGTATGAATCCTCGTCGCCAATGTTGAATTTAAACGCACCAAGCAAAGTTTATATATTCAAACTTGTTTATTCAAGTTTAGCTCCAGCGACAGCAGGCACCACCCCTGAAGGCAGGACCCAACTGAACCTTTCAGAACTTCACATGTAAACACTCTCATCATAACACTCTAAGAATACTCATGAAACGTTGTATGGAGCACATGAACAGAACATTGAATATGTAAATTCCATACTCAGAACTAAATAGCTTTGTTAGAGTTTGTTCATTCCGTGTTTACCTAATAACATTTATTATATGTAAACACAACAAAGACCAAATAGAGTGGTAATTAAGGCGAATGTTCACAACTGTTTCATGAAAGTGTGAAGTCAAACGGTTATACGGACTTCTAATTTTACAAGGTCGATAAATGCACTGATTCCTAGATCCATACAGTAAACATACAGTGTTATGGCCATGCAGCTGGACCTCTGAGTGGACCTCCCTATGTTTCTAGTCCCATGCCTCCAGTCGATGGATGTGCTTAGGAGCAGCCAATCATAATGCGAGCTGAAAGTATCAAAGCTTGAGGGAATGTCAAATAGTACCTGGATATTTTCTGCAAGTTTACACTCTCTAGAGCAAGGGGGCAGGTGCATGCAGTAAGCCTTGAGACCCCTTTAGCCGGGTTATGTCAATATCAACCCAAGGCCATAAGGGTTATCATTAGGAACCAGTTGATTCAAAAGCATGATATAGCTTTAATGAGTATGCTCTGGCAAGTAGTGGTGCTGGGTCTTTTAGACCAGTGGTACAAACTCCTCGTTTAGACCTCTGTGAAATAAATCCAATCTGTGTATCCACCTGGCTTCCTTCTTAACAGACTTCCTAAAACATTTGAAGAGTTTATAACAATATCAAGGACCCACCATGTCATGTCGTCCATAGCGTCCTGAAGTTCAATGCAGTGGTTTACCAACAGTGCACTGAGATTTCTGCACCTAATCCTTGATCTGTGTTCACAGATTCTGATGTGTATGGGTCTGATTGTTTGGCCCACATACCTTAGACCACAAGGACATTCTATGTAATAGATAACCTGTTGGTCTTGCAATTAGTGAGATTGCGAAGGACCCAGATACTGCCATAAATGTCAAATTACTTAGTTTTCTTGGTAAATCTACAAGCGGTGCAACCGCTGCATGGAAACTGCCCAGTTGTGGTTCTAAGGTTCCACATGCCCAATCGCAGAGCAGGTTTTAAGAACTTTGAATGGACTATCTGGTCTCAGAGATTTTTTTCACGTTTGAATGCAAACCTCGGTAGTGGTTCATTAGGAAGGCTCAGTCTTGTTAATGGCCAGTATTTGGAGATTGACTTTCGTATTTGGTAAGTGTGTCCCGAGGGTAATCATACATGTTGCCCTGAAGTCGTCATCTTTAGAAGTTTCTTTGGGGTCAATAGGGTATCTCCATTGTAGAATCGTGCCTGTTTTCTGGATTTTGAAATTATTCTGTGGGGCTCCCCCCTCTGGGCGAGCCTAGTATCAAGTTCCTGAGCATGATTATAGAAGTCTGCCAATCTAGTGCAGTTCCTCCTGATCCGGAGCTATTGTCCATATGGAAGATTTTCGCAAAGATTTTTAGGGTGGTCACTGGAAAAATGTAACAGTGTATTTCTGTCACTGGGTTTTCAATATAAGTTGCATTTCAGGGCACCTTCAGCATGTTGAATTCTCAGGTCTAAAAAGTTTACCTCCATTTTACTATGGTCCATCGTGAATTGGATGTTACATCCACGTTGTTGAGCCACTGTACGAATAGTAGGAGATCTGTTTCAGTTCCTTCCCAAATGAAGAGAATGTCATCAATAAATCTCTTCCAGTGGTGGATCTGGTTTTTAAAAGGATTTTTGTCGGACAGGATATGTTTTTTCAAAACCTGACATGAAAAGATTTGCTAGACTGGGTGCAAATGTTGCACCAATGGCCATCCCTTTAGTTTGAAAATAGAACTGGCCATTAAATTCAAAATAGTTCTTACACATAGCTAATGTCATCAATTCGATGATAAAACAGTCATGCACTCTGTCCCGAAGCTTATATAGGGTGAGATGTTCCCTCATGCACTCAATTGCCATTGTTTGCGGTATGCTGGTGTACAAGTGCCAATGGTTATCGGTTGAGTGATCTGTACTGTAATCGGTGGACTGTGTGGTCCGACAACTGCGCCTAGACTGAGTAACCCCTGACTTAATGTCCATGGTCACCAGCCAATGTCTTGTTTGGTGAAATGGTAGTTCTTCAAATATTTGAATAGTGTGGGTAGTATCACAAAGGTATTTTGGTGTCAAAATGCTCACAGGTTTTGGAAATGAGTCCACAAATTTGCAAAGTGGTTCTAGAATGGACCCAAATCCGAAGACGATTTGTCGCACCAGGGGTTTTTAAGGGTTTTTGTGGATTTTGGGAACAGCATATATTGTCGGTGTCCACACTTTGTTGGTAGTCAAGAATTCAAACTCCTTTCTTGTTATCCAGCTGCGGTCTTGTGCATATCCTGGAATGGAGGGGAGAGAATCCTACGCAGAGGCAAGTCTCTGACAGGAGGATGCCTTGGAGAGGCAGAGCCATGCTAGACCCCGGAGCCAGCGGTAGTACAGAGAGTGAGCAAATCGCTAGACTGATGCCGGAAGACTGGCATCCTGATTGGCCAAGAAGCCATGGGCGAGATGGAGATAGTAATGCGACCATCTCACCTGGTGGCTCAACCACACGGAAGCCGTGGTGGGCCTGGTGCCCACTAACTAACGCTGAGACCCAACTGTAGCAGAGAGCATTCCAGGGAACCACTCTCTCTCCGCTTGTCAACATCGCCACATTCATTGTATACTTGGACAGTCTTTGCTGAAACAACTTCACTTCTTCCTGTTTTCTTTTCTCGCATTTCTTTCTTGTGTTTTCATTCATTAGCTGACAATGATGCACTACGGTCAAGTCAAATGAATTTCTGACCATGGCTTCACCTCCATCCCTACTCATTTCTTTAATTGCTTCTGTAGCTGCTCTGGTAGCCCCTGGCTTGGTAAGTTGTAAAATAAACCCACTGTTTCATCCCAAGGTTCTTGCGTCTCAAGACACCAATGTTCCTTTATCTCGTGAATATACTGAAGTGGGTCTTTGCCCCCATGTATTTTGCATTCCATAATTGCACTTATGTCTGATGTGTCTGGGTACTGTACTCTCAGAGCCTGCCATACAGCTGCTCTGGAGTTATTGAAAGCCGCCCGTCATGCGCTGTGTTCTGCGCTGTCACTACAGGATACCCTGCCCGTTTCCAAACATCGTCAGCTACCTCCCCAAGAATGGCAGAGAGTAAGTTCTTCATGCCACCGACTGCCCATGTTGTCCCTGCTGTCAGTCTTTCTAGTTAATGAATCAATTTTCCCACTCCTGCAGTCAACAACGGCAATCTACACCTCAAATTATGTTTGTCCATCTGTTGCCACAGTGTATATTGTGGTTGACTGCCAGTTGCCCACCACCCATTTCTAGCAGTGGAAACTGTGTCAGTGCCACACCTCTGTCATATTTCTCTGGGTATTTCATATTCATAAATGCTCGTGTCATGCTTGTTCTCTTTTGACCTGGTGGTGCTCTCAACCTCTGCGTGTACGGAGCAGGTTTTTCAGCACTATGCAATCTGCCTTTGGAATGCTCAAGGCGTCCCTCCGGTTCTAGCTTTCCCCTTTTAGTATCCACCTCTCTGTCCCTCAATGTCTCCCGCTCTGGGTTTACTTCCCGGGAGGGGAGGCGTGGCCTCCTCCCTTCGTCGTCATCACTCTCCCGAGGTCCTCGCCTGACCTTTCTGTCCCCAAGCGGCCATCACTGCCTTCAACCCCTTCGTCTTCAAAATTAAGCCTCCTCAACATGCATTTCCCTGTCGTCTCCCCACCATTCTGTCCAGTGAGTCGCTTTCCCCCCTCAATGGAGACCCTCCTCTACTTCTCCTTGCCTTAGGGGCAGAAGCGCTATCCCTCCTGCTTCTATACAATATCCCTATCCTCCTGTGTATTCCCGCTTCCTTGTCATCATCTAAAAGTGTGTGTTCTGTCATTATGTCCATCACCTCCTTAAGGCGTTTCTCTCTACTTCTCTCTCTTGTCCCTCTCTTCTTCCTCCCTGCGTCGAAGTCCCTTAACACGTCTTTCAATTTCCATTGTCCTCTTCTCTGTCCAGTTGAAACTGCCTCTCCTTTTCTTCCACAGCCTTTCCTACTGCTTTCTCTATTTTTTTCTGTCTTCATTTTTTCCCTTTCCTCTCTCTCCTTCTCTTCGACTTTCTCTGCCTCCTTTCTCAACCATTCCTGTTCCTTCCTCTCTTCTCTTTCTCTTCACTACACTTTCTCTGTTAGCTCTGCCCATTTTATGTCCTCTTCCTCCTTTTGTTTCTTAGCTTCTTCGATCTTTCTAGGCGCTGCTACCAGGGGTGTTGCTAGGTCTGGAAAAGACCCAGGGCTATGCTAATGTTAGAACTGTTGGGACTGCGGGCTAGCTAGCCTTTTGGTTGTGGTATCCGGTCATTGCATTGACAACCAAAGCATCGACAGCCAAACCATCTAAAAAAAAACATCTAATACATTTTTTTAGATGGTAAAGGGTTTAGTTTAATAAAAAATGTTTTTTGGTTAAAAAAAGGGGGGTTGGGGAGTCCGCCCATTGAGAAAATAAAAGAAAAAAACATGCATTAGATGCTTTTTTTTTAGATGGTATGGCATTAGATGCTTTGGCTGTCAATGGAATGACTATAAACCTTTGGTTGTAGCTCCTGAGATTCTATCCGGGCTACAACCAAAAGACCAGGGGCTATAGCCCCCTTAGCCTCCCCACCCCTGTAACGCCTCTGGCTGCTACACTCCTTCCATCCAGTTTGAGCAGTATCTGTCCTCCCACCCACTCATTTGGCGGACTGTCATCTCATTGTCCCCTGTGCGCCCCTGAGCCACCTTGTCGCCCCCATTTAACTTTGCTACTATACGCAGGTGGTGCATAAACTGGATTAGTGTACCCTGCTGCTGCTTTTAACTCCTTCAAGGGGTAAAATCCCTGGCCTCCTGTTGGTGGGCCAGCTGTTTGAGGAGGTGGAGACGTGGGCACTTTGTCTGCCGTATAATGCTGGTTAAGCATCCACTCTCTCTTGGGTGGATCCTCTTCCTTGTCCTCAAACGTCTTCCATAACTCCAATTTTGTTAATCGGTGTCTCACATTTTTCCCCTTATATGCAGCATGTAAATACAAGGTTATGTGTTGCAGCACAGATTTGGAAAGACCGCCCTCCTGGGGCATGGCTTCGCCATTTTGCCCTCTGTATCGCAAGTCCATTCTGCACTCTACTTGCATATTTAGTCCCGATACCGGAGAAGGGACTTGCACAGGTGCTTAAGGGTAAATCCTCCAGGGTGGCACGTCACTCTCTGACTGCCGTTACTTACTTGACCTCAAGTCGGGATTTTTTGCACCCTTCAACAATGTCAAATTGAATATCACAATTATTGTCAACTCTTACTCAACTTCTCCAAAACCACAGCAACTCCCAATTTATTCCACCAGCCTCTCTGGCTCACAAACACCTGCACGTGGCATGCTCCACCCACTGCCCACACTCTAGTGTGCACCCTAAAAGGCCAACCCACAATTCTCCAAGTACTCCTCGAGCCCAACCCTAAACAGTACAACAATCGTTTTCCATCAAACTTCACCTCCAACTCGTTCCGCTCCAAAACACCTCCTTCGTCTTTCTTTTACCAACAACTCTGTGCCCCACTATGGGCCGTCGCTTTTGCATCAATGCACTGTAGCCTATTAACAACCCTTACGTGACGTCACCAACCACTGCACATGTAAAACTATTTAAGTACTCGGATATCTGAGTGCACACTTAAACCCCACAACACACTGAAACTCCACAACACAAAACACCACAAACCCCAAATACGTCTGTGTTCCTGCTCCTTTTTTCAAATCATAGGGAAATCCATCTCTTAAAAGTGCCCACTCAGATTATCTTCTACACTGTAAATAGCATAGGATAATAACAAAATGTTTTTTTTCTATTTTTTATGTAACTTCAATAAGGGATTGCCTTGCACATCCTAAGCTAACCACCTAGCCACACGGAATCGTCTCATCATCCGTATCCAAGCTAATGCTCGGAAACAGGGAATCTTCCATAAATAACATAAAACAAACCGCAACACATCAATATTCCCCTCCCCGAATATCTGTCAGATTTGTGGACTTATACTCACACTCTGTGGATCCACTAAAGCCCTCGGATGCCCTAATTCCCACAATCTGACACTTTGCTTTCTGGTCTGCTCGACATCCCACGGGCAGCGGGCCGGAATTTCACCAAGGGGCTCCTGATGACTGTCTCAATTTCCACGCTTGGTAATTTGGTCCGGTCCTCGCGGGTCACGAGCGCATCCCTTTGGGCACGCAGCAGGGAAAACGTCAATTGCGCTGGCGGTCTTAGCGACCATCCTCTGCTACCACCTTCAGGCGAGGGATTTGTTAATCTCCCTAATTACAAGCAAGAGGAACTGGGGCGAAGAAATCCCACGTTCCAAAAAACGAAAGGGTCCACCAATGTGACAACATTCTCTATTTAGTGAAAGCTTTCAGTAAATGGATCAAGTTAATGGACAATAAGCAATTCTCCAATACTTTCTCCTCGCATGGCATTGGTTAGTAAGTGAACTACTTATAGAGTGCATAAGCGGTTATTATCCCTTTTGGCTATACAATATCTGGTGGCTCCTTCTGTGGCAAGCTAATAAATGTTGCAATTACAGGTATGTCAGGTTTACGCGCTGTGATTGGGTTTATATAATGTTTATATCTTTTTTTTTTAAGGCGCTTAATACCAAAGAGGTTTCTAAGCGCGGACCCTGGATTCGAACCTGTGTTGCTCTGCGTCGCGTTGCTTCCAAAACTAGCACATTGCCACTGAGATATACTACCTGTTTTGCAACAAAGTGTAAGTTAGCGTGGAAGGTGGATAGGGATTGGTCAGCAAGGGTCTTCTCAGCCTTAGCGTTTTGGAGGGGTACCAGCCCATGAGCAACTATTCAAGGTGGTGGGAACCGCCACAGAGGTGCTCCTTGTTCCTAACAAGTTACCATCACCAATCCTCTAGGCCTTGAGACAGAACACTGAGCTTTCAACCTTGTATTACTTTTGTATTATCCTCTCCTCGGTTGGATGGAAACAATGGTCTCCGTTTGGCTTGAATGAATAGGCTCTGTCTTGCAGGTTTCAGGTCTCGTGTGTAGGGACCACAAACTTAATTTTCCTGCATGCAATTATGAGTATTTTCAGCTTTCACTCTTGCAGGTGTCCTATCTCTTCTGTTAACTTGAAACGTTCCCTCTGTCAGAGTCCTTGGCAAGGCTGTGCACAATAGCTGCACTGACAGCCTGATCTTCGCGGCTCACCAAAGTAGGCATGTCAGGTCTCCCTTTGTGATCTCGATTCCTTCCAGCGCCTTCCCATTCATTTCAATACGGTTGTGGCTTCCATCTGTGATCTCGATCTCTTCCAGCGTCTACCCATTAATTTCAATGCGGTTGTGGCTTCCATCTTTGTTTTCATGGCCGTTCATGTTAATTGTGTTTAAGCGTCAGCAAGCAGTTCATATGTATTCTTGTGCAGCTTGCAGTCACTGCATAGCGAAGGTGTGTACGTCCTCTAGCTAAGTGAGTCACAAGCATGTTCTTCCTGCCAGAGCAATGCAACCTAAGTGTCTGCGTAACTTCGTGCAGGAATGTGTGTGGGTGTCATGTCTAACGCATTTACTTCGTGGTGTTAGTCGTGACGTCATCAGCTTTCTTCGTGGTCTTAGTCAGTCGATTTGCTCCATCGATTGGGGTTGTAGCTTCTCAACATCCCCTGGATATGGTCTAAATGGCTGTCCGAGTGAATAACGTTTTTCTCATCTGCGATACATTGACGATGGGGAGGAGAGGGCCATGAACAATATATAGCTCTCATTTTTGTGACATTGAGATGAGGGTGGGACCGGTGCAATGAGGGTCACATTCACAACTCCCATTTTAATCTACTTTATGGAGGTGATAGACAAATGCAGGATAACAGAACATATGTCTTTCTGCATCAAAGCCTGGATGCTTGCTATATCCAAAATACTACAGGACTGGGACGAGTAGGGGGGTGATGAGGTAATACCTTGATTACTTACCAGGTATCCCCCATTACTTTGAGTACTGCCACTCCCATTCTGTATTCGGTCCAGACTTGGATTCTTGGTTTCTTATTATACAGGAAGTGCCTGGGACACGGGTGTTGCGAAAAAAACACCCATCCTAGTGTTTGGGGGCGGGAGGCAGGTATTTTGGGCGCATTTTTCAAGTAAAAAGTATCTGGCATGCAAGAGGTGCCTGTCCATGAGGTGACACGCCCTCCATACCGTAGCACTGTGACGAAGATTAGAGGTGCCTGTCCATGAGGGGACACGCCCTCCATACCGTAGCACTGTGACGAAGATTAGAGGTGCCTGTCCATGAGGGGACACGCCCTCCATACCGTAGCACTGTGACAAAGATTAGAGGTACCTGTCCATGAGGGGACACGCCCTCCATACGTAGCACTGTGACGAAGATTAGAGGTGCCTGTCCATGAGGGGACACGCCCTCCATATGTAGCACTGTGACGGAGATTAGAGGTGCCTGTCCATGAGGGGACACGCCCTCCATACCGTAGCACTTTAACGAAGATTAGAGGTACCTGTCCATGAGGGGACATGCCCTCCATACGTAGCACTGTGACGAAGATTAGAGGTGCCTGTCCATGAGGGGACACGCCCTCCATACCGTAGCACTGTGACGAAGATTAGAACTCAGAGTAACAATGAATACAAGTAACCAAAGCAGAGCACTAGGTTGGTAATGGGGCATACCATGTACACTGCAATGACTCCAGAGCTGGCTGATTATAAATGGCATAAAGTACCCTCTGTTACAAGGCTATGGCAAGTCACTTAGGGGTTCTGTGAGCAAATGGAGGAACAAGGTCAAAGGCTGAGTTCCTTTATAAGGTCACGTAACTCTGAGGCCACTTTTTAGTACGGTAAGGAGTATTTTATGCCTAGATGGCAATACACTGTCACCCCCTTTAAGGCCTGCCCCCTCTTGCTTAGTGTCGTGTAACAGATCTCCCAGTTGCTAACACACATACTCAATGTATATGTGCAGCTTGCAATGCGCTGCAGAATCATAGTGGTAAGCAGTTTAATAAAAATGCACCGAAAAAACGTGTTCGTTGTGTGCTTTAAAGCAATCAGCAACGCGCACATTCCTGCTCCCGTGCGTCAAACTCCGGCAGCACAGAAAGTAAACCCACTCCATCGACAGTTTCTTATCATTACATGGCTGCCAAGTGCCACGGTAGTCGGCTTTACAAGAAAAGAATGTGTAAAGCTTGGCAAGGCTTTAATTAAGTGCTGACGTGTCAGCTGGAATTCTGCCAGGTGATGGCTCAAGGCCGCGACAGGTTTTGTGACGTCACCGCTGGAGCGTAAAAACGGATTACAGAACAGCAGTGATGCCATTTTCTAGCTAGCGGAAGCAGTGATATCACAACTGGCCTGTAATAAGGGCATTGTTTACAGGCTTTTATAGTGATATTGCAGGCTGCCAGGAACGATAAGATTACCCTGTGCACCCTGGCATTAGTGCACTGCCTCTTAAATATATATATCTTGCTTCAGAAATGATTTCACAATCAAAAATATGTACCTTTCCGTTGATGGATAACTAAAGGAATTTCTTATATAAGCTAGTGACGGCAGTTTCGGTAGCTAGTCCACTTGTGGGTGGTCGCCCCCTCTCGCCCCCCCCTTGCCCTCCACTGGAGGCGTTCCCGATGTGTCAGTAAAGAGGTGTTTTTGGCGCCACTTGGTTTGGGCCCTGGAATGGTGCGTGTGCCTCACACACCCCTTTATGATCTATCCCATAATACTCCCCGGGGTACCTGTTCTGAGAAGAGCGGGCTCGCGGCAACAATACATTGCATTGCATTGGGTGTTAAGCGCATAACGCGCGGGGAGCTTACACCCAAAGTGCAGTAAGTGTCACTTTTCCGTGATGCGAAACCTCAAACCCCCCCCCCAATCCACCCACGCTCCCCGAGCTGTCACTCCTTCACTCCTGGATATAGACACCGCCTCCCACTCAGTACTCTTCGGGAGCAATCCCCCTTTTTTCAGACTACAGGACCCCCCCTTCCCACACACCCCAGGTGCTACTACTGGAGCAGTCACTCCTTGAGTCCCCAATTACAGCTGCCACTGCTGTACATTCCAGCTATAACCAGAAGCCCTGGAGCTGTAATTTCTGGATGTCAGGAGAGTCCCACTAACCCCTAGCTGTCACTCCTGGAGTCCCCTTACAGATCCTCCTGACTATTCCCCGCTATAGCCAGAAGCGCTGGAGCTGCCCCTTCTGGACAAGCAGGCTAGACCCCCCCCCCCCACCCGACCACTAGCTGTCACTCCTGGATTCCCCTTACAGACCCTCCTGACTATTCCCGCTATAGCCAGAAGCCCTGGAGCTGTCACTCCTGGATGCCATGCGGTACCCCCCCCCCCACCCAGCCCCTAGCTGTCACTCCTGGAGTCCCCTTACAGACCCTCCTGACTATTCCCCACTATAGGCAGAAGCCCAGGAGCTGTCACTCATGGACGCCAGGTTAGACCCCCCCCCAACCCTAGCTGTCACTCCTGGATTCCCCTTACAGACCCTCCTGACTATTCCCGCAATAGCCAGAAGCCCTGGAGCTGTCACTCCTGGATGCCATGCTGTACCCCCTGTCCCCTCACCCAGCCCCTAGCTGTCACTCCTGGAGTCCCCTTACAGACCCTCCTGACCCAGGCCCCGGGCCGCATGAAATGCAGGACGATAGAGGGTCTGGGAGTTTAGGCGCGGGGTGGGGGAAAATGGCACGAAAGCATAGGGAGGGGTGTCCGAACGGCGCCACAAGAAACAAAAGCCCAGGAAGGGCAGGAAACAGCACCTGGGAAGGTGCAAAAAGTAACAGCAAGGGATCAGGGGGGTAACCCGGCCACCCCCCGAGAAGGAACAAAAGGCTGGGGGGGTATAAGTAAGCCTGGAAAAGGAGAGGCGGCACAAACCAGGTAAGAGCTCACTTCTCTCGGGTAGGCTGTTAGTGCCTGGATAAGGGGAAGGAAAAACGTTTGTTCTTGCGGGCTCACGCATTTTCCTACCTCTCTGATTTCGTCGTAAACGCAGTGGCTACGAGTCGCACAACAGTGCCGGAGCGGGAGCGACCGATAAGTACCAGCTGTGAACGAACAAAGGGCTTTCGCCGTGGTCAAAGGGGAAGCGTGGCTGACAGAATTCAGACGAGAAGGATGGCGGAAGGAAGAGCAAAAAGGGCCCAAGAATTCTCAGAATGGGCGAGAAAGGCAGAGAAGGAATAGGGGGCACAATGGGTGCTGGAGATAATGCAGAAAGAAGAAAGGGCGAAGGCAACATCACCTTTGCTGTTCATAGAGCCCAGCAGCAGCGAAGGAGAAGATGAGGTACCGCAAGGACAGAAAAGGGGAAGAGCCGAGTCGAACAGATCAGAGAAACAGACAGAGGCACCAACCAAGAAAAAGAAAAAAGATAAAAAGAAAGGTACTGTGAATAATAATGTGGGGAATAAAATCGTAAAAATGTTTAAAAAATTGCGTCAGGGTTTCGGGTAAGTCGGCCAGAACCAACGACAAGAAGAGCATACGGGGGAAGGGATCCAGGGAGGAGCAGCAGGGGAGTTCCTCAACCGAAGCAAGCAGGGACGACGAAGGAAGGGATCATCTAAGGGCTTGGGTAAAATGGAGAGGAGTGGTGAGCAGGGAAAAACAGATAGGGGTAAGGGGGGCAGGGGCAGAACCCAAAGAGACCCCAGTCCCGGCACCACAAGGGGCACTGGTAGAATCCAGGGAAACCCTGGTCCCGACACCACAAGGGGCACCAGTAGTCCCGGTGCCGCAAGGGGCACCAATAATCCCGGTACCACAAGGTGCACCAGCAGGGCCAAATGTAGTGGCAGGGGACACGCCACCAGGGGCAGCACCGACGGTGGCAGCGGCAGAAAATGGGGGGCCACTCATGATGAAATATGGCAGACCAACCATGGGTAAAGACGCACAGGGCAGGTCAATGAAAGCGATGGCTTGGTACATAAATGACAAAAGTAAAGGAAAAAATATGGAGGAAGGAATTGATCGATATCTTTACATTGTTAGATTGTCAAAAAAGGGGGATGAATGTGGCCCTAGAGGACATGAAGGAGGACGAGAAAAGTTTACTAAAAAGGCGGCCAGTAGTAAGGAGTTTTGACAACTGGATGTCGGCCTTCACCATAATGTCTACAATTATATTAGAAAAATTCCCGGAAGACGGGGTAGCATTAGTGGCATATCAGCAGAGGGTGCTGAAGGTACACCCAGCGTTTGGAGGTGACGCATGGCTGGAGTATGACCACGAGTTCAGAAAGGAGATGGACTGCTTTCCAGATATGGGCTGGGATGAAGAAAACTTAATTTTTTTAGAATATTTAACGTGCTAAAGGAGAAATGGGATTCCAAGGAACGGAGCACAGGGGGACAGCAGAGAAAGCAGTATTGGCAGAATGATTGCAAGGCGGATTATAGATACAATAGCAGAAAGTACGAATCCAGCTATGACAGAAATAGAGACCAGAGTTTTCGGAGAAGAAATTATGGGTCACAGAGAGGGTGGCAGAGCAGCCTGCCCCCGACAACACAGGGAGGGGGCAGTGGGAGCACGCGGACAACACGAGTAGAACCAGGACAATGCAGGAGTTTTGAAAAGGGGGTACCCTGTAGCTGGGGATGGAAGTGCAAGTTCAGCCACAAGTGTGAGAGATGTAAGGGTGACCACAGCAGCTCCAAGTGCACAAGGGCTGCAGCTCCAAGCGGCAGAAGAGATGAGACACGGAAATAAGAACTAGGCGGCAAAGGGGCCACGCTGGTAAAAATCAAGAGGATGGAAAGATGGCTCCAGAAATACCCTGACCAAGAAACGGCAGAACAGATCAGACAAGGCTTTAGGGAAGGTTTTAACATCCCGTTTACCGGGCAGGGAGCGCAAGACATTCCTAGGAATCTAAAGTCGGCAACCGAAAACAGAGAGATAATTACCAGTAAGATCAGGAAAGAAGTGGAACTGAGGAGGGTGGAGGGGCCCTTTACGGCCTTACCATTCGAAGAATTTATATGCTCTCCATTAGGGCTAGTGCCAAAAAAAGAAGAAGGGGAATACAGGCTGATACACCACCTATCCTACCGGGGGCCTCGGTGAACGACGGCATCGCCCAGAGCGAGGCAACAGTATCATATTCAGACTTTGAGGAGGCAGTAGAACTGGTCAGGAAAGCGGGAAAAGGGGCATGGATTGGCGAAAGCAGACATTAAATCGGCATTCCGCCTGTTGCCAGTCAACAGCGGATCACAAAGATGGTTATGTATGCATTGGGAGGGGGAATACTTCATCGACAAATGCCTCCTGATGGGGTGCGCCATCTCATGCGCATATTTTGAGAGGGTAAGTTCATTTTTACAATGGGCAGTAACACAGGAGATGAGGGAGTCCATGATGGTACATTACCTGGACGATTTTTTATTCGTCGGGCCCAAAGGTTAAGAGCTATGTAGGGCAACCCTGGACAAATTCGTGGAAATAACAAGCAAGTGGGGTTTTCCTCTGGTGGAGGAGAAAACGATGGGCCCAACGCATATTATCCAATTCCTAGGTATAGAAATTGACACAAAGGAAGGTGTCGGATCCCGGAGGACAAGGTGACGGATCTGCTGAAGACAATAAAGGAACTACAGGGAAAAAACAAAGCAACAGTGAGAGAATTGCAAGCGCTGGCAGGGAAGCTGAACTTCGCAGGAAGAGTCATACCACAGGGAAGGGTGTTCCAGAGAAGTATCGAGCTGAAAACAAGAGGTGCTACCAAGGGGCACCACAGAGTCAGGCTAGTGGGAGGAATCAAGAGAGATCTGGAAGTGTGGGCAGAATTTCTGAAATACTTCAAGGGGTCGGTGATATGGCGCTCACCGGTGAATGACGAAGGTAAAAGGGTGTTGTTCACCGATGCAGCAGGTGGCCTTGGTTTTGGCGCAATACTGGGGAAAAAATTGTGTGCAGGCAAGTGGCCAAAAACATGGCAAATGGCGGAGTGGACAAGAAACATAACACTGCTGGAGCTCTTCCCGATATGGGTCGCGTTATGCGCATGGGGGGGAAGAGCTAGGAAACAAGGAGTTGGCAGTATGGTCAGATAACATGGCGGTGGTGCACGTGTTAAACAAAGGAAGTGCGTCATGCATGATACTGTTGGAATTAATTAGGGCAATCACATTGGAAAGCCTAAAAATGAATACATGCATAAAGGCGAGGCATATCGCTGGGGAAGGAAATGTGGTGGCTGATGCAATCTCTCGCTTTCAGTGGGAGAAATTCAGGGAGCTGAGACCGGACGCCGACAAGGAAAGAACGCCCACACCACGGAAGGCATGGGTCCCGTTGGAGGCACTTGAAAGGAAAGCACGGTTGGCCACAAGGTCGACTCAAAAGAAGTGGGAGAAGAACGGAGAAAAGAAAGGGTCATCGACAAGCTGACCAGGAATGCCCTAACGTACAAAACGGGTAAGCAGTACGAAAAGCATGTAAAAGATGTGTTGGTGGAAACAGGTGTAAAAGAGGTGGAAAACATTTCAATGGAATAAATTTGTGAATTTCTCGAAGGGGCATTTGCTAAAGGGAAAAAGAAAAGCTGGGCAGCAGCGCACCTAGTGGCAGTGGCATATACCACAAAAGTGGCAGGCATACCGGACCCCACCGACAGCGCTAAAATAAAATACGCTATGAGAGGATGGGCGAAGTTAGAGGGGAACAAACCAGATAACAGAAGGCCGGTAAATTTTGGGAAGTTGATAGTTCTGTTAAAAGTACTGCAAGACACATGCTGCAGCACGTACGAAACCGCACTGTTCAGGGCAGCATTTGCGCTAACATACTATGGGGCTTTCAGAGTAGGGGAACTGGTGGCCAGGAATACGGTGGCAGGAGACGGCCTGGCAAGAAAAGACATTAGTATGGGAATCAAGGGGAAGTCCATAATGCTAAAGAAATCTAAGACAGACCAAACGGGGAAGGGGAGAGCAATAGATCTCAATTGCATCAGAGAGAAGGACCACCGTCCCAGATGCATCACCCAAGAATTCCTAGATCTGCGACCAGAGGTCGACGGACAGTTATTAATACATAGGGACGGCAGCGCACTCAGCAGGTACCAGTTTCAGGCTGTATTGAAACAGGCGGTGGCAAAAGCAGGATGGGATCCAGCCGAATTTGGGACACACTCTTACAGGATAGGAGCAGCAACCTCTGCGTGGGCGGGGGCCTGGGAGCAAAGGGGGTGAAAAGAATTGGGGGATGGAAGTCGCAATGTTTTAAAAAATACATAAGGGAGGAACTGATATGACACTTATCTCCCCCGTTTCCATAGAGGCCGGACCATACAAATCGGCATGGATAGTGGGACACTCTTTCGTGACCCGGGCAGGCAGGTGGCTGGAAGAGGAGAAGCAAGGACTACATTTCAGGAACACAATTACGTCCTGGTGGGGCCTCCCGGGGATGCACTGGGAGGATATCCACGACAGGCTGTCGGACCTGATAGGTTTCAGGGACCCCCCGAATACCTAGTTATACATCTCAGGGCGAACGACCTGGTGAGCACAAACAGGGGTAAATTACAAAGGACCATTTGCGAGTCGCTGCATAGCATAGCCCGCAGCTGGTGGAAAACCGAGATTTTTATGTCAGAAATAATACCAAGAAGCGTCTGGTATGGGGCACAGAAGAGGCACGTAATTGAAATAGCCAGAAAGAAACTAAATAAATCAGTAGAAAAGTACTGCAGGAACACAGGTCTGCACTTCATAAGACATGGTTTAAACCGGAGCAATCCGGACATGTTTCACCAGGACGGGGTACACCTATCAAGGAAAGGGATGGGGGTTTTTTCCGACAACATTTTTAGGGCACTCCAAGAACGAGGTTGTAGGTAGGGTGCTTTTGGGGAGACCTGAGCGGGCGTAAAGAACAACCGCTCAGGTGTGGCGGCATGTGCCCAGGAACGAAGGCCCAGGGATAACAAGGACTCAGGAGGAGCCTTGGGCAACTTCGGGACTGGACACAAGGTGCCCAAAAGCATATGGTAGTGTAATTATTTTGTTGTGTTGTATTTTCTGTAAGAAAATAAAATGGCTACGGCCTACAACATTTCCATACACATAAGTTGTCTGTGATTTATTGCTTAGGTAGGGATCTGGTAAGAGAAGCAAAGTGAACCCACACTACTCAGCCTATGACTATTCCCGCTATAGCCAGAATCCCTGGAGCTGTCACTCCTGGATTCCATGCTGTACCCCCCAATGCCCCCCACCCAGCCCCTAGCTGTCACTCCTGGATTGCCCTTACAGACCCTCCTGACTATTCCCGCTATAGCCAGAAGCCCTGGAAGTGTCACTCCTGGATGCCATGCTGTACCCCCTCACCCCCACCCAGCCCCTGGCTGTCACTCCTAGATTCCCCTTACAGACCCTCCTGACTATTCCCGCTATAGCCAAAAGCCCTGGAGCTGTCACTCCTGGACGCCAGGCTAGACCCCTCCCCTCCAACCCCTAGCTGTCACTCCTGGATTCCCCTTACAGACCCTCCTGACTATTCCCCACTATAGGCAGAAGCCTAGGAGCTGTCACTCATGGACGGCAGGCTAGACCCCCCACCCCAACCCCTAGCTGGCACTCCTGGATTCCCGGTTACAGACAATCCTGACTATTCCCCGCTATAGCCAGAAGTGCTGGAGCTGCCCCTCCTGGACAAGCAGGCTAGACCCCCCCAGCCCCTAGCTGTCACTCCTGGATTTCCGGTTACAGACCCTCCTGACTATTCCCTGCTATAGCCAGAAGCGCTGGAGTAGCCCCTCCTGGCTGCCATGCTATACCGCCCCCCCCCGCCCCAGCCCCTAGCTGTCACTCCTGGATTCCGGGTTACAGACCCTCCTGACTCTTCCCTTCTATAGCCAGAAGCGCTGGAGCTGCCCCTCCTGGACGCCATGCTATAACCCCCCCTTCCCCCCAGTCCCTAGCTGTCACTCCTGGATTCCCGGTTACAGACTCTCCGCTTCCGGACTATTCCCCGCTATAGCCAGATGCGCTGGAACTGTCCGCCTAGTTCCAACTGGACGCCTAGTTACAGATCTCCGTGCGGAAGCCGTCATCCTGGGTTCTCATTTACAGCCCCTCCTCTACCCACCAGAGCTTTCACCCTACCATCCCCAAATACACCCCAACCCTTGCTGGAGCTGTTACCATTCCTAGTCTCCGCAGCCACTGCCGGGAACGTCATTCGAACATTCCCAGGTACAGCCCTCAGCGTCTGAGTTGTCACTGCTAGAGCCCGAAGTACCGCTGCTGCTCCTCACCCCCTTGCCGGAATGGTCATTCGGCATTCCCAGTTATTTATTTATTTTTTATTATTTTTTTATTTGTGTTAATCTTTTAGATTTTTACAAAATCAAGTAGAAGAAGAAATAAAGGCAAAATAGAAACGTTACTATGTATTTGTCTTAGGAAGGTTAGTTAACAAGAGTGAAGTGTTCACCTGTTGGAAGAATTTTAAAGGTAGCCAATAGCCACGAAGTTCTGTCACCCGTCATCATTTTGTCCCAGCAGGCATCTTGATCGCTTAGTATAAAGTCTGAGAAGGTTTGTTTCAGATAGATGGTTCTTATGTCTCCTGTGCTGGGACAAACGAGAAGTAAGTGGCGAATAGACTCTGTCTCTGTGGGCTGTTTGCAGAAGCGACACGCATTTGTTTTTGACAGGCCTCTAATTGCCAATATTTCATTCGTTTGGAAAAGGTTAAGTCTGGCTCTCATTAGTGAGCCACACGCTATTCTAGAAGGACACTTTTTGATGTACGGCTGCAATTCGTTTAATTGCCTGATGTTATGGGGAAGATGGCGTCTCCGTTTGTTATTAGCCGCTGCTTCTTTGGTCCGTATCCAGTCAAGTTCTTTTAATTTCTTCTGGACTTTTGTAGGATTCGTGAACAGGGTCTCCTCATCACTTTTTTCGATTGAAAGTAATGTATCTAAGTTAGATTTGGTCCAAACAGTAAGCATCTTGTTGTCTGTACCGATGCTTTCCTAGTAAATCAAGTTGTAAATCGACAACTCTTTGGACATTCTGCACATTCGAAATAACATGAGGGTCTTAATTTTAACCATGCCTCCCAAGGACCGCAGGCTAAGTTCCTGCCTTATGATCGCAACTAAGGTGGAGTTTGGCAAGCCCAATACCGATCTCCAAAACAACGCCTCTAGATTCAGCCAAAGTGACAGAGGTAAATTGGGCAAGGTGTCCGCAACATAGGTTAATGTAGGCACCACCTTTTTTTTTGTAAAAGTCCAAGATGGGTATCAAGTAAAAGCGGCCACATTTCTTGTTGATTGCCATGCCTTATGCAACCAGATTTTTAGTAGTTGATTTCAGGTGTTCTTGCATGGCCGTTTCGTGCCTAGAGCTGTCCAAGATCACCCCGAGGTATCTGAACTCGTTCACTTTTTCCACAGATTGACCAGCCAGCTGCAGGGAAACATTTTCCTTCGCCTTTGTGGCCGATGAGATGATCATGAATTTGGTTTTCTTTTCGTTTATCTATAAGTTGTTATTAACTGTATACTCCTGGAGGTTGGTCAATTGGCAATGTAGGCCTGTAGGAGTATGATCAAGAAGAATTAGATCATCTGCGTAAAGTAGGCGGTTAATGTGAGTGGTACCCATTTTAGGTGGGAAGCATTGCACTGTTGTGCCTGATTCTTGAAAGTCTCAGATAAAAGCCAGGAAAAGAGCCGGGGCCAAAGGGCACCCCTGCTTGACTCCTCTTTCCGTGGGTATTTCAGATGAAACTAACCCCTGCTGATTTAGCCGTACTCTCATACTAGTTCCCGTATATAGAGCTTTAATTGGCTCTAATATTGAATGAGGGCAATTCCAGGCCTCTAGTTTCGCCCACAGAAAACCTCGGTCTACACGATCGAAGGCTTGAGTAAGGTCAACAAAAGTGATGAAAAGCCTTGGACCCCCTCTAAGACCTTACTCTTTAATTCACTTAACATCAAAATGTTGGCTGCTGTGCCCAGGTCTTTCTTAAAGCCTGTTTGTAAATAGTCTTTGCATGGAGCAATTTTGACCCAGTCATTAAATTCTCAGAACAATAATGATCCGAAAACCTTCCCGATACAATCGAGGAGGGCGATTGGTCGATAATTCTTTGGGTCGGCCTTGTTTCCTTTCTTGTAGACTGGCTCAATTGTAGCTGTTTTCCATGAAGGCGGGATGGACTTTAGAGTTGCGCATCTGCAGAGGATTTTACTCAAAAATGTCTGGCACTCTAACAGAAAGGCCTTCAGGTCTACATTAGTTACTCCGTCCGGACCCAGCGCTCTGGAGTTTTTCAATTTCATAATCTGGGTCATTATTTCTTCGATGTCGTCCAGACATGCCCAGTTAGAAGGATTAAGGCCGGTACTCTCTCGATGCAGACTGGTTGTCTTCCGGAATATAGTCTGAAAGTTGGCCCATGTTGATTCTCCGACGTTTGAAATCAAAACGGGCTCTGTGACTTTAGTAGAGACCAGAACTCTCGACTGTTGTTGGAGCTTATTGCCTTTAGTATGTTCTCCGCATCCTGTTGATATTTCCAGTTACATCACCCTCAAGTTGATCGTGGATTACCCCTGTGCTGTTGCTGTGACTCCCCAACTACAGCTCCCTCTGCAGGAGATGGCACCCTGGCTTCCCAACTGCAGCTCCCTTTGCAGGAGATGCCACCCTGGCATCCCAACTACAGCTCCCTCTGCAAGAATTGGCACGCTGGCTTTCGAATTTCAGCCTGCTCTGGAGGAGATGCCACAGTGGCTCCCCAACTACAGCTCCCTCTGCAGGAGATGCCACCCTGGCACCCCAACTACAGCTCCCTCTGCAGGAGATGCCACCCTGGCTTCCCAACTACAGCTCTCTTTACAGGAGATGCAACCGTGGCTTCCCAACTAAAGCTCCTTCAGCAGGAGATGCCACCCTGGCTTCCCAACTACAGCTCCCTCTGCAGGAATTGGCACCCGGGCTTCCGAACTTCAGCATCCTCTGCAGGAGATGCCACCCTGGCTTCCCAACTGCAGCTCTCGTTGCAGGAGTTGTCACGCTGGCTTCCCATCTACAGCTCCCTATGCAGGAGATGAAACACTGGCTTCCCATCTACAGCTCCCTCCACCGGAGATGCCACCCTGGCTTCCCAACTACAGCTCCCTCTGCGGGAGATGCCACCCTGGCTTCCTAACAACAGCTCCCTCTGCAGGAGATGCCACCCTGGCTTCCCAACTACAGCTCCTTCTGCAGGAGATGCCACCCTGTTAGGGAGAATTCTCTGTTTAGGCTGAATTTCCTAACCTCGTGAGTCCTCCAGCAGTTTTGCTGGTTTTTGTGGGGTTTATTTTTTTCTCCTGCCAAGAGTGAGACTCTTTTACCCTCACTCTTGGACATGATTTGTGTGTGTTTCTTTGACTCTAGATGTGTTTAATGGGCTATGGGGTCTTTTACTCCATAGGGCTACATGTGTTTTGGTGATATGGGTTACACAACACCCTCAGTGCCGTAACACAGGGGTGTCATAATGACCCACCAGTATAGACTCCATACCCTGGGACTGACTACTGTCTCCCAGGGCATGTAAAGTCACCATTGACTTTACTAGTCTCAAATTCTGAACAGAACCAGTACAAACCATCATATTGTGGACGTACTGGCCGGGGCAATTCGATTGCCCCGGGGTCTGTTAGTCGAGGGGGCACGTCTCCGTCCCCCCTGATCGAGTTTTGGCTGGTGGCAGTGGATACCACTTTTTATATTCAACCGCGAATATATCCCTATGGGATTTCCCATTGTTCGAGGCTACCAACTTTAATTATTTAATTCCTATAGCCTCGAACATACCGCCGGTTTATTTATTTAATATTAATTCTCCGGTTGGTATTTTTTGCCAGAACTCGGTTCTAAAATGGCGTTTGTGTTCGCTTCTGTGACTCCAAGCCAAGTTGAGCCCTTTGTTCCACTATTTTGGCGGGCTTCTCCACAGAAGCCCTCCAAAGTGGTGCCACTCTGTCTGGGGTACTTAGGAGGAGTGGAGGGGGATTTAGGCACCCTGGACTGAGTTGCCTAGGCAACTCAAGTCGCACTCCGTCCTGATTGACCCAAGTGGTGAGCCGGCCGGCTCACCACTTAGCATGTTTGAGTGACAGCTAGGCTGAGTGAATGGGGGTTTTCTGCATAAAAGCAGGGCTTTGGGGACTGGAACTTCAGAAGTCGCCACATGACCTAAGAATCCGACGAGGGAGAAGCTGAGCCGACCTGCTACGACGACACCACCGGTGGAGCCCTGCTGAACCGTCTCACCACTTTTCCCAACGACAGAGGAGATCTCCAGCCCGGAGAGTCTTCTTCCTTCGACTGGTGGGGATAACCAGTCTGCTTCCTTTTTCGTTTCCTGGAGCATCTCGTGGCCGCCTTGCCTGTGCTAAGCACCCAGGCAACCGGGATACCACGTTAGGAGTAGGAGCCTTGCTTCTAGCTTCATCGGAAGAGGAGGAGGAGAGTGAAGCTCTACCTGACCTCCTTAGAGGCTTACCTTTGGACAAAAAGGTTGAAGGAGTTAATCTCTCTTCAGATCTGACACCTGAGCAACAAGAGGAGTGCAAATCTATGTTAAATCAGTTTGCCTCCCTGTTCTCACTTTCACCAGGCTTGACCCCTTGGGGCCAGCATGATATTCTCACTGGTGACTGTCTGCCAGTCAAAAGCAGAGGGTACAGAATGTCAGAACTTGTCAGAACCCACATCAAAGGTGAGGTCAAGAAGATGCTTGATCTCGGGGTTATAGAGCCCTCTACTAGTCCATGGTCTATCCCAGTTGCGTTAGTACCAAAGGCAGGATCCAAAGAGTTGAGATACTGTGTGGACTATAGAGCTCTTAATGCAGTCACTAAGACTGATGCCACCCTTTGCCAAGGACCGATGAGGTGGTGGATAGACTTGGCTCAGCCAAGTACCTCAGCACATTTGACCTTACGTCAGGCTATTGGCAAATAGCCCTGACAGACCATGCCAAGGAGAAAACTGCATTTTCTACCCCAGTTGGCTTATACCAATTCAAGGTTATGCATTTTGGGCTGAAACATGCACCTGCTACATTCCAAAGGATGGTAAACCAAGTTCTAGCTGGGATGGAGGACTTCTGCATGGCATACTTGGATGACATTGCAGTCTTCAGCCACTCCTGTGAGGAACATGTGAACCACCTGGGGCATGTTTTGCAGGCTCTTGAACAGGCCCATCTGACCATCAAGGCAAGTAAATGCCAGATAGGACAGAGCAAAGTGGTCTACCTTGGGCATGAGGTATGAGGTGGAGAAATAAGGCCTCTGCTCAGCAAGATTGAAGCTGTGCAGAATTGGACAACACCTACTACTCAAACCCAGGTGAGAGCCTTCCTAGGCCTCACTGGGTATTACAGGAATTTCATAGAGAACTATGGGACCATAGCTTCTCCACTGAATGTAATCTCCTCTCCAGAATTCCCTAAGAAGGTCATATGGAATGAGGAGTGCAATCAGGCCTTTGAAAGCCTGAAGAAGGCTCTTTGCCAAGCTCCAGTACTGAGAGCTCCTGACTACCTGCAAACCTTCATTGTACAAACTGACGCTTCCAATGTAGGAATAGGTGCAGTCCTTAGCCAACTGGATGGGAAAGGTAGGGAGCACCCCATTTTCTTCATCAGCCGTAAGCTGAAGGATCCTGAGACAAGGTGGGCAACAATCGAAAGAGAATGCTTTGCTATTGTGTGGGCACTGAATAAGTTTAGGCCATACTTGTATGGTTCTACTTTTGTCATTCAGACTGACCACCAACCCTTGAGATGGTTAATGCAAATGAAGGGAGAAAATCCAAAACTATTGAGATGGTCAATCTGCCTGCAAGGGTTTGATTTCACCATTGAGCACAGGTCAGGGTGTCACCACCAAAATGCTGATGGTCCCTCTAGGATGTATGTCATCGGCTAGAGGTATGAGATTCATCCAGGAGTGGATTAAATCTCCTGTCCCTTAGTCTGGTGGGTGGGGGGGGAGGGGCGAGTGTTAGGGAGAATTCTCTGTTTAGGCTGAATTTCCTAACCTAGTGAGTCCCCCAGCAGCTTTGCTGGATTTTTGGGGTTTATTTTTATTTCCTGCCAAGAGTGAGACTTGTTTACCCTCACTCTTGGGCATGATTTAAGTGTGTTTCTTTGACTCTAGATGTGTTTAATGGGCTATGGGGTCTTTCACTCCATAGGGCTTCATGTGTTTTTGTGATATGGGTTACACAACACCCTCAGTGCAGTAACACAGGGGTGTCATAGTGACCCCCCAATATAGACTCCATTCCCTGGGACTGACTACTGTCTCCCAGGGCATGTAAAGTCACCATTGACTTTACTAGTCTCAAATTCTGAACAGAACCTGTACAAACCATCATATTGTGGACGTACTGGCCGGGGCAATTCGATTTACCCGGGGTCTGTTAGTCGAGGGGGCACGTCTCCGTCCCCCCTGATCGAGTTTTGGCTGGTGGCAGTGGATACTACTTTTTATATTCGACCGCGAATATATCTCTATGGGATTTCCCATTGTTCGAGGCTACCAACTTTAATTATTTAATTCCTATAGCCTCGAACATACCGCCGGTTTATTTATTTAATATTAATTCTCCGGTTGGTATTTTTTGCCAGAACTCGGTTCTAAAATGGCGTTTGTGTTCGCTTCTGTGACTCCAACCCAAGTTGAGCCCTTTGTTCCACTATTTTGGCGGGATTCTCCACAGGAGCCCTCCAAAGTGGTGCCACTCTGTCTGGGGTACTTAGGAGGGGTGGAGGGGGATTTAGGCACCCTGGACTGAGTTGCCTAGGCAACTCAAGTCGCACCCCGTCCTGATTGGCCCAAGTGGTGAGCCGGCCGGCTCACCACTTAGCATGTTTGAGTGACAGCTAGGCTGAGTGAATGGGAGTTTTCTGCATAAAAGCAGGGCTTTGGGGACTGGAACTTCAGAAGTCGCCACAGGACCTAAGAATCCGACAAGGGAGAATCTGAGCCGACCTGCTACGACGACACCACCGGTGGAGCCCTGCTGAACCGTCTCACCACTTTTCACAACGACAGAGGAGATCTCGTGGCCGCCTTGCCTGTGCCAAGCACCCCGGCAACCGGGATACCACGTTTTACCACTACCGCGAATCAAAGGGTAGTACCTTTAACCAGAAAACTCTGCGGCTGGTTTCTTCCCTGGCAGTGCAACGACCTTCATCTTTCCTCCACGTCGAGATCTTCTCTTCCCCTGGACGACGCCGCGTCTTGCACCCGCTGCCAGGAACAACTGCCCCCGCTGGAGGATGCTTTCCACATAAGGTACCGTGTTCCGCCTGGCTTCCCTTGCAACCGACTGTACGGGGTAGATTTAGCCCCCGGCTTTCAACCCTGGGTTAGCCTGGGACACCCTGGCTAAACTTTTCTGAGCCTAACTAAAACCTTTCTGAACTCCCTGCAAGACTTTTTAAGCCTGTTGTCATTGTGTGATCTTGGGTGCATTTGTGCCCTGCTCTCTCCAAGAGTGGGCCCGGCCTATGGACTTTGGCTCACAAGTAACTTTTGACTTTCCTGCCTTGCTTAAGAGTTCCTAAGTATTAGTGTGGTGTATTTTCCTACATTCTGTCTTTTTCCCTCCCTTTTTCGTTAACTTATTGGAGTGCCATCTATAGTTAAGCACTCACCTCTGTCTGGAAATAAGTGGTGTTAACTAAGACGTGTCTGATAAGGAATAAGGGTTGTATATATAATAATAGTAACTGTGTTTAGAGTGATTTACAATAATAGTGCTGGAGTGTTTCAATAAGTGTGTTTTTAAATAAATAATTATATACCTTGATACAGAAGCTCTGGTCAGTGTTTGCTTGTGCTATTGTGTCTGAGTGCCTATTGTGTATACTTTACATACTGCCTAACTCTTCTTGAGGGAAGTCTGACTGCTCAGCCACAGCTACCAGGTAAATCTGGGTGGTACAGGCTGCCACCAAGTGGGTTTACTGCCAACACCTGTAGTCCTAAATCTTTTGCAGTGGTCCCCAAGGGAACTGCACAGGTTTCTGCCTAACAAGATGCCACCCTGGCTTCCCAACGACAGCTCCCTCTGCAGGAAATGCCACCCTGGCTTCCCAACTGCAGCTCCCACTGCAGCAGATGCCACCCTGTAGGAGATGTCACACTGGCTTCCGAACCGCAGCTCCCTCTGCAGGAGATGCCACTCTGGCCTCCCAACTGCAGCTCTCTCTGCAGGAGATGCCACCCCGGCTTCCCAACTAAAGCTCCCTCTGCAGGCGATGCCACCCTGGCCTCCCAACTGCAGCTCCCGCTGCAGGAGATGCCACCCTGGCTTTCCAACTACAGCTCCCTCTGCAGGAAATGTCACACTGGTTTCTGAACTGCAGCTACCCACTGCAGGAGATGCAACCATCGCTTCTAAACTACAGCTCCCTCTGCAGGTGATGCCACCCTAGCTTCCCAATGACATCGCCTTCTGTAGGGGATGCCACCCTGTCTTCCAAACTACAGCTCCCTCTGCAGGAGATGCCACCCTACAGGAGATGTCACACTGGCTTTCGAACTGCAGCTTCCTCTGCAGGAGATGCCACCCTGGCTTCCCAACTACAGCTCCCTCTGCAGGAAATGTCACACTGGTTTCTGAACTGCAGCTACCTTTGCAGGAGATGCCACCCTGGCTTCCCAACTAAAGCTCCCTATGCAGGCGATGCCACCCTGGCTTCCCAACTGCAGCTCCCTCTGCAGGAGATACCACCCTGGCTTCTAAACTACAGCTCCCTCTGCAGGAGATGCCACCCTGGCTTCCCAACGACAGCTCCCTCTGCAGGAAATGCCACCCTGGCTTCCCAACTGCAGCTCCCACTGCAGCAGATGCCACCCTGTAGGAGATGTCACAATGGCTTTCAAACTGCAGCTTCCTCTGCAGGAGATGCCACCCTGGCTTCCCAACTGCAGCTCCTTCTGTAAGAGATGCCACCCTGGCTTCCCAACCACAGCTCGCTATGCAGGAGATGCCATCCTGGCTTCCCAACTGCAGCTCCCTCTACAGGAGATGCCACTCTGGCTTCCCAACTAAAGCTCCCTCTACAGGAGACGCCACCCTGGCTTCCCAACTGCAGCTCCTGCTGCAGGAGATGCCACCCTGGCTTCCCAACTGCAGCTCATGCTGCAGGAGATGCAACCATGGTTTCTAAACTACAGCTCCTTCGGCAGGAGATGCCACCCTAGCTTCCCAATGACAGCGCCCTCTGCAGGAGATGCCACCCCGGCTTCCCAACTAAAGCTCCCTCTGCAGGTGATGCCACCCTGGCCTCCCAATTGCAGCTCCTGCTGCAAGAGATGCCACCCTGGCTTCCCAACTACAGCTCCCACTGCAGGAGATGCAACCATCGGTTCTAAACTACAGCTCCCTCTGCAGGAGATGCCACCCTAGCTTCCCAATGACGGCGCCCTCTGCAAGAGATGCCACCCTGTCTTCCAAACTACAGCTCCCCCTGCAGGAGATAGCACCCTGCAGGAGATGTCACACTGGCTTTCGAACTGCAGCTTCCTCTGCAGCAGATGCCGCCCTGGCTTCCCGAATTCAGCTCCCTCTGCAGGAGATGCCACCCTGGCTTCCCAACTACAGCTCCCTCTGCAGGAAATGTCACACTACTTTCTGAACTGCAGCTCCCTCTGCAGGAGATGCCACTCTGGCTTCCCAACTAAAGCTCCCTCTGCAGGCAATGCCACCCTGG
This sequence comes from Ambystoma mexicanum, assembly GCF_040938575.1. Classification (NCBI taxonomy): domain Eukaryota; kingdom Metazoa; phylum Chordata; class Amphibia; order Caudata; family Ambystomatidae; genus Ambystoma; species Ambystoma mexicanum. Next base: position 1,571,494,011 of record NC_090932.1, read on the forward strand.
CTTCCCAAATGCAGCTCCCTCTGCAGGAGATACCACCCTGGCTTCCAAACGACAGCTCCCTCTGCAGGAGATGCCACCCTGGCTTCCCAACGACAGCTCCCTCTGCAGGAAATGCCACCCTGGCTTCCCAACTGCAGCTCCCACTGCAGCAGATGCCACCCTGTAGGAGATGTCACAATGGCTTTCGAACTGTAGCTTCCTCTGCAGGAGATGCCACCCTGGCTTCCCAACTGCAGCTCCTTCTGCAAGAGATGCCACCCTGGCTTTCCAACTACAGCTCCCTATGTAGGAGATGCCATCCTGGCTTCCCAACTGCAGCTCCCTCTGCAGATGATGCCACCCTGGCTTCCCAACTGCAGCTCCCACTGCAGCAGATGCCACCCTGTAGGAGATGTCACAATGGCTTTCGAACTGTAGCTTCCTCTGCAGGAGATGCCACCCTGGCTTCCCAACTGCAGCTCCTTCTGCAAGAGATGCCACCTTGGCTTTCCAACTACAGCTCCCTATGCAGGAGATGCCACCCTGGCTTCCCAACTGCATCCCCCTGCTGCTGGAGATGCCACCCTGGCTTCCCAACTACAGCTCCCTCTGCAGGAGATGTCACACTGGCTTCCCATCTACAGCTCCCTCTGCAGGAGATGCCACCCTTGCTTCCCATCTACAGCTCCCTGCGCAGGAGATGTCACCCTGGCTTCGTAACTACATCTCCTTCTGCAGGAGATCCCACCCGGGCTTCCCAACTGCAGCTCCTTCTGCAGGTGGTGCCACCCTGGCTTCCCAACTGCATCTCCCTCTGCAGGAAATGCCACCCTGGCTTCCCAACTGCAGATCCCTCTGCAGGAGATGCCACCCTGGCTTCCGAACTACAGCTCCCTCTGCAGGAGATGCCATCCTGGAATCCCAACTACATCTCCCTCTGTAGGAAATGCCACCCTGGATTCCCAAATGCAGCTCCCTCTGCAGCAGATGTCACCCTGGCTTCCCAACTACAGCTCCTTCTGCAGGAGATGCCACCCTGGCTTCCCAACAGCAGCTCCCTCTGCAGAGATGTCACACTGGCTTCCCAACTGCAGCTCCGTCTGCAGGAGTTGCCACCCTGACTTCCCAACTACAGCTCCCGCTGCAGGAGATGCCACCATGGATTCCCAACTGCATCTCCCTCTACAGAGATGTCACCCTGGCTTGGCAACTACATCTATTTCTGCAGGAGATCCGACCCGGGCTTCCCAACTGCAGCTCCTTCTGCAGGTGGTGCCATCCTGGCTTCCCAACTGCATCTCCCTCTGCAGGAGATGCCACCCTGGCTTCCCAAATGCAGCTCCTTCTGCAGGTGGTGCCATCCTGGCTTCCCAACTGCATCTCCCTCTGCAGGAGATGCCACCCTAGTTTCCCAACTACAGCTCCTTCTGCAGGAGATACCACCATGGCTTCCCAACTGCATCTCCCTCTGCAGAGATGTCACCCTGGCTTGGCAACTACATCTCCTTCTGCAGGAAATGCCACCCTGGCTTCCCAACTGCAGATCCCTCTGCAGGAGATGCCACCCTGGCTTCCGAACTACAGCTCCCTCTGCAGGAGATGCCACCCTGGCTTCCGAACTACAGCTCCCTCTGCAGGAGATGCCACACTGGCTTCCCAACTGCACCTCCATCTGCAGGAGTTGCCACCCTGACTTCCCAACTACAGCTCCCGCTGCAGGAGATGCCACCATGGATTCCCAACTGCATCTCCCTCTGCAGAGATGTTACCCTGGCGTCGCAACTACATCTCCTTCTGCGGGAGATCCGACCCGGGCTTCCCAACTGCAGCTCCTTCTGCAGGTGGTGCCACCCTGGCTTCCCAACTGCATCTTCCTCTGCAGGAGATGCCACCCTGACTTCCCAACTACAGCTCCCGCTGCAGGAGATGCCACCATGGATTCCCAACTGCATCATCCTCTGCAGAGATGTTACCCTGGCGTCGCAACTACATCTCCTTCTGCGGGAGATCCGACCTGGGCTTCCCAACTGCAGCTCCTTCTGCAGGTGGTGCCACCCTGGCTTCCCAACTGCATCTTCTTCTGCAGGAGATGCCACCCTGGCTTCCCAAATGCAGATCCCTCTGCAGGAGATGCCACCCTAGTTTCCCAACTACAGCTCCTTCTGCAGGAGATACCACCATGGCTTCCCAACTGCATCTCCCTCTGCAGAGATGTCACCCTGGCTTGGCAACTACATCTCCTTCTGCAGGAGATCCCACCCGGACTTCCCAACTGCAGCTCCTTCTGCAGGTGGTGCCACCCTGGCTTCCCAACTGCATCTCCATCTGCAGGAGATGCCACCCTGGCTTCCCAACTGCAGATCCCTCTGCAGGAGATGCCACCCTGGCTTCCCAACTACAGCTGCCTCTGCAGGAGATGCCACCCTGGCTTCCGAACCGCAGCTCCCTCTGCAGGAGATGCCACTCTGGCCTCCCAACTGCAGCTCTCTCTGCAGGAGATGCCACCCTGGCTTCCCAACTACAGCTCCCTCTGCAGGAGATGTCACACTGGCTTCCCATCTACAGCTCCCTGTGCAGGAGATGCCACCCTGGCTTCCCAGCTACAGCTTCCTCTGCAGGAGATGCCACCCTTGCTTCCCATCTACAGCTCCCTGCGCAGGAGATGTCACCCTGGCTTCGTAACTACATCTCCTTCTGCAGGAGATCCCACCCGGGCTTCCCAACTGCAGCTCCTTCTGCAGGTGGTGCCACCCTGGCTTCCCAACTGCATCTCCCTCTGCAGGAAATGCCACCCTGGCTTCCCAACAGCAGCTCCCTCTGCAGAGATGTCACACTGGCTTCCCAACTGCAGCTCTGTCTGCAGGAGCTGCCACCCTGACTTCCCAACTACAGCTCCCGCTGCAGGAGATGCCACCATGGATTAACAACTGCATCTCCCTCTACAGAGATGTCACCCTGGCTTGGCAACTACATCTCCTTCTGCAGGAGATTCCACCCGGACTTCCCAACTGCAGCTCCTTCTGCAGGTGGTGCCACCCTGGCTTCCCAACTGCATCCCCCTCTGCAGGAAATGCCACCCTGGCTTCCCAACTGCAGATCCCTCTGCAGGAGATGCCACCCTGGCTTCCGATCTACAGCTCCCTCTGCAGGAGATGCCATCCTGGAATCCCAACTACATCTCCCTCTGTAGGAGATGCCACCCTGGCTTCCCAACTGCAGATCCCTCTGCAGGAGATGCCACCCTGGCTTCCGAACTACAGCTCCCTCTGCAGGAGATGCCATCCTGGAATCCCAACTATATCTCCCTCTGCAGCAGATGTCACCCTGGCTTCCCAACTACAGCTCTTTCTGCAGGAGATGCCACCCTGGCTTCCCAACAGCAGCTCCCTCTGCAGAGTTGCCACCCTGACTTCCCAACTACAGCTCCCGCTGCAGGAGATGCCACCATGGATTCCCAACTGCATCTCCCTCTGCAGAGATGTTACCCTGGCGTCGCAACTACATCTCCTTCTGCGGGAGATCCGACCCGGGCTTCCCAACTGCAGCTCCTTCTGCAGGTGGTGCCACCCTGGCTTCCCAACTACAGCTCCCTGCGCAGGAGATGTCACCCTGGCTTCGTAACTACATCTCCTTCTGCAGGAGATCCCACCCGGGCTTCCCAACTGCAGCTCCTTCTGCAGGTGGTGCCACCCTGGCTTCCCAACTGCATCTCCCTCTGCAGGAAATGCCACCCTGGCTTCCCAACAGCAGCTCCCTCTGCAGAGATGTCACACTGGCTTCCCAACTGCAGCTCCGTCTGCAGGAGTTGCCACCTTGACTTCCCAACTACAGCTCCCGCTGCAGGAGATACCACCATGGATTAACAACTGCATCTCCCTCTACAGGGATGTCACCCTGGCTTGGCAACTACATCTCCTTCTGCAGGAGATTCCACCCGGACTTCCCAACTGCAGCTCCTTCTGCAGGTGGTGCCACCCTGGCTTCCCAACTGCATCCCCCTCTGCAGGAAATGCCACCCTGGCTTCCCAACTGCAGATCCCTCTGCAGGAGATGCCACCCTGGCTTCCGAACTACAGCTCCCTCTGCAGGAGATGCCATCCTGGAATCCCAACTACATCTCCCTCTGTAGGAGATGCCACCCTGGCTTCCCAACTGCAGATCCCTCTGCAGGAGATGCCACCCTGGCTTCCGAACTACAGCTCCCTCTGCAGGAGATGCCATCCTGGAATCCCAACTATATCTCCCTCTGCAGCAGATGTCACCCTGGCTTCCCAACTACAGCTCCTTCTGCAGGAGATGTCACCCTGGCTTCCCAACAGCAGCTCCCTCTGCAGAGTTGCCACCCTGACTTCCCAACTACAGCTCCCGCTGCAGGAGATGCCACCATGGATTCCCAACTGCATCTCCCTCTGCAGAGATGTTACCCTGGCATCGCAACTACATCTCCTTCTGCGGGAGATCCGACCCGGGCTTCCCAACTGCAGCTCCTTCTGCAGGTGGTGCCACCCTGGCTTCCCAACTGCATCTTCCTCTGCAGGAGATGCCACCCTGGCTTCCCAAATGCAGATCCCTCTGCAGGAGATGCCACCCTAGTTTCCCAACTACAGCTCCTTCTGCAGGAGATACCACCATGGCTTCCCAACTGCATCTCCCTCTGCAGAGATGTCACCCTGGCTTGGCAACTACATCTCCTTCTGCAGGAGATCCCCCCGGACTTCCCAACTGCAGCTCCTTCTGCAGGTGGTGCCACCCTGGCTTCCCAACTGCATCTCCCTCTGCAGGAGATGCCACCCTGGCTTCCCAACTGCAGATCCCTCTGCAGGAGATGCCACCCTGGATTCCCAACTAAATCTCCCACTGTAGGAGATGCCACCCTGCAGGAGATGTCACACTAGCTTCCGAACTTCAGCTTCCTCTGCAGGAGATGCCACGCTGGCTTTCCAACTACAGATCCATCTGCAGGAGATGTCACACTGGCTTCTCATCTACAGCTTCCTCTGCAGGAGATGCCACCCTGGCTTCCCATCTACAGCTCCCTGTGCAGGAGATGCCACCCTGGCTTCCCAGCTACAGCTCCCTCTGCAGGAGATACCACCCCACAGGAGATGCCACCCTGGCTTCCCAAATACAGCTTCCTCAGCAGGAGATGCCACCCTGGCTTCCCAACTAAAGCTCCCTTGGCAGGAGATACCACCCTGGATTCCCAACTACAGCTCCCTCTGCAGGAGATGCCACACTGGCTTTTGAACTGCAGATCCCACTGCAGGAGATGCCACCCTGGCTTCCCAACTACAGCTCCCTCTGCAGGAGATGCCACCCTGGCTTCCCAACTACAGCTCCCGCTGCAGAAGATGCCACCATGGCTTCCCAACTGCATCTCCCTCTGCAGAGATGTCACCCTGGCTTCACAACTACAGCTCTTTCTGCAGGAGATGCCACCGGGCTTCCCAACTGCAGCTCCTTCTGCAGGATGTGCCACCCTGGCTTCCCAGCTGCATCTCCCTCTGCAGGGCAGGAGATGCCACCCTGGATTCCCAACTGCAGCTCCCTCTGCAGGAAATGCCACCCTGGCTTCCCAACTACAGCTCCCTCTGCAGGAGATGCCATCCTCGAATCCCAACTACAGCTACTGCTGAAAGAGATGCCACCCTGGCTTCGCAACTGCAGCTCCCTCTACAGGAGATGCCACCCTGCCTTCCCAACTCCAGCTCCCTCTGCAGGAGATGCCACCCTGGCTTCCCAATGACAGATCATTTTGCAGGAGAGGCCACCCTGGCTTCCCAACTGCAGCTCCCTCTGCAGGAGATGCCAAGCTGGCTTCCCAACTGCAGCTCCCACTGCAGGAGATGCCACCCTGCAGGAGATGTCACATTGGCTTTCGAACTGCAGCTTCTTCTGCAGGAGATGCCACTGTGGCTTCCCAACTGCAGCTCCTTCTGCAAGAGAAGCCACCCTGGCTTCCCAACTACAGCTCCCTATGCAGGAGATGCCACTCTGGCTTCCCAACTAAAGCTCCCTCTGCAGGAGATGCCACCCTGGCTTCCCAACTACAGCTCCCTCTGCAGGGCAGGAGATGCCACCCTGGATTCCCAACTGCAGCTCCCTCTTCAGAAGAGGTCATTCTGGCTTCCCAACTACAGCTCCCTCTGCAGAGATGTCACCCTGGCTTCCCAACTACAGCTCCGTCTGCAGGAGATGCTGCCCTGCAGGAGATGTCACACTGGCTTCCAAACTTCAGCTTCCTCTGCAGGAGATGCCACCCTGGATTTCCAGCTACAGCTCCCTCTGCAGGAGATGTCACACTGGCTTTCCGTCTACAGCTCCCTGTGCAGGAGATACCACCCTGGCTTCCCAGCTACAGCTTCCTCTGCAGGACATGCCACCCTGGCTTCCCATCTACAGCTCCCTGTGCAGGAGATGCCACCCTGGCTTGCCAGCTACAGCTCCCTCTGCAGGAGATGCCATCCTGGCTTCCTAACTACAGCTCCCTCTGCAGGAGATGCCACCCTGGCTTCCCAACTACAGCTCCCTCTGCAGGAGATGCCACCCTGGCTTTCCAACTACAGCTCCCGCTGCAGGAGATGCCACCATGGCTTCCCAACTGCATCTCCCTCTGCAGAGATGTCACCCTGGCTTCGCAACTACATCTCCTTCTGCAGGAGATCCCACCCGGGCTTCCCAGCTGCAGCTCCTTCTGCAGGTGGTGCCACCCTGGCTTCCCAACTGCATCTCCCTCTGCAGGAGATGCCACCCTGGCTTCCCAACTGCAGATCCCTCTGCAGGAGACTCCACCCTGGGTTCCCAACTACAGCTCCCGCTGCAGGAGATGCCACCATGGCTTCCCAACTGCATCTCCCTCTGCAGAGATGTCACCCTGGCTTCGCAACTACATCTCCTTCTGCAGGAGATCCCACCCTGGCTTCCCAACTGCAGCTCCCTCTGCAGGCGATGCCACTCTGGCTTCCCAACTAAAGCTCCCTCTGCAGGAGATGGCACCCTGGCTTCCCAACTACAGCTCCCTCTGCAAGAGATGTCACCCTGGCTTCCCAACTACAGGTCCCTCTGCAGAGATGTCACACTGGCTTCCCAACTGCAGCTCCCTCTGCATGAGTTGCTACCCTGGCTTCCCAACTACAGCTCCGTCTGCAGGAGATGCTGCCCTGCAGGAGATGCTACACTGGCTTCCAAACTTCAGCTTCCTCTGCAGGAGATGCCACCCTGGCTTTCCAACTACAGCTCCCTCTGCAGGAGATGTCACACTGGCTTCCCTTCTACAGCTCCCTGTACAGGAGATACCACCCTGGCTTTCCAGCTACAGCTTCCTCTGCAGGACATGCCACCCTGGCTTCCCATCTACAGCTCCCTGTGCAGGAGATGCCACCCTGGCTTGCCAGCTACAGCTCCCTCTGCAGGAGATGCCACCCTGCAGGAGATGCCACCCTGGCTTCCCAACTAAAGCTCCCTCAGCAAGAGATGCCCCCCTGGCTTCCTAACTACAGCTCCCTCTGCAGGAGATGCCACCCTGGCTTCCCAACTACAGCTCCCTCTGCAGGAGATGTCACCCTGGCTTCGCAACTACATCTCCTTCTGCAGGAGATCCCACCCGGGCTTCCCAGCTGCAACTCCTTCTGCAGGTGGTGCCACCCTGGCTTCCCAACTGCATCTCCCTCTGCAGGAGATGCCACCTTGGCTTCCCAACTACAGCTCCCTCGGCAGGAGACGCCACCCTAGCTTCCCAATGACAGTGCCCTCCGCAGGAGATGCCACCCTGGCTTCCCAACTGCAGCTCCCACTGCAGGAGATGCCACCCTGCAGGAGATGTCACACTGGCTTTTGAACTGCAGCTTCATCTACAGGAGATGCCACCCTTGCTTCCCAGCTGCAGCTCCTTCTGCAGGACATGCCACCCTGGCTTCCCAACTACAGCTCCCTCTGCATGAGATGCCACCCTGGCTTCCCAACTGCAGCTCCCTCCGCAGGTGATGCCACCCTGGCTTCCCAACTACAGGTCCCGCTGCAGGAGATGCTACCCTAGATTCCCAACTACAGCTCCCTCTGCAGAGATTGTTCCCTGGCTTCCCAACTACAGCTCCTTCTGCAGGAGATGCCACCCTGGCGTCGCAACTACAGCTCCCTCTGCAGAGATGTCACACTGGCTTCCCAACTGCAGCTCCCTCTGCAGGCGTTGCCACCCTGGCTTCCCAACTACAGATCCCTCTACATGAGATGCCACCCTGCAGGAGATGTCACACGGGCTTCCGAACTTCAACTTCCTCTGCAGGAGATGCCACCCTTGCTTTCCGACTACAGCTCCCTCTGCAGGAGATGCCACAGTGGATCCCCAACTACAGCTCCCTCTGCAGGAGATGCCACTGTGGCTCTCCTACTACAACTTCCTCTGCAGGAGATGCCACCCTGGCTACCCATCTACAGCTCCCTCTGCAGGAGATGCCATCCTGGATTCCCAGCTACAGCTCCCTCTGCATGAGATGCCACCCTGGCTTCCCAACTTCAGCTCCCTCTGCAGGAGATGCCACCCTGGCTTCCCAACTACAGCTCCCTCTGCAGGAGATGCCACCCTGGCTTCCCAACAACAGCTCCCTCCACCGGAGATGCCACCCTGGCTTCCCAACTTCAGCTCCCTCCGCAGGAGATGCCACCCTGGCTTCCCAACTACAGCTCCCTCTGCAGGAGATGCCACCCTGGCTTCCCAACAACAGCTCCCTCCACCGGAGATGCCACCCTGGCTTCCCAACTACAGCCCCCTCTGCAGGAGATGCCACCCTGGCTTCCTAACAACAGCTCCCTCTGCAGTAGATGCCACCCTGGCTTCCCAACTACAGCTCCTTCTGCAGGAGATGCCACCCTGTTAGGGAGAATTCTCTGTTTAGGCTGAATTTCCTAACCTAGTGAGTCCCCCAGCAGCTTTGCTGGATTTTGTGGGGTTTATTTTTTTCTCCTGCCAAGAGTGAGACTCTTTTACCCTCACTCTTGGACATGATTTGAGCGTGTTTCTTTGACTCTAGATGTGTTTAATGGGCTATGGGGTCTTTTACTCTATAGGGCTACATGTGTTTTGGTGATATGGGTTACACAACACCCTCAGTGCAGTAACCCAGGGGTGTCATAGTGACCCCAAAACATAGCCTCCATACCCTGGGACTGACTACTGTCTCCCAGGGCATGTAAAGTCACCATTGACTTTACTAGTCTTTAATTCTGAACAGAACCAGTACCAACCATCATATTGTGGACGTACTGGCTGGGGCAATTCGATTGCCCCGGGGTCTGTTAGTCGAGGGGGCACGTCTCCATCCCCCCTGATCGAGTTTTGGCTGGTGGCAGTGGATACTACTTTTTATATTCAACCGCAAATATTTCTCTATGGGATTTTCCCATTGTTCCAGGCTACTATCTTTATTTATTTAATTACGATAGCGTCAAACATACCGCTGGTTTATTTAATTATTATTAATTCTCCGGTTGGTATTTTTTGCCAAAACTCGGTTCTAAAATGGCGTTTGTGTTCTCTTCTGTGACTCCAACCCAAGTCGAGCCCTTTGTTCCACTATTTTGGCGGGCTCATCCACAGAAGCCTCCAAAGTGGTGCCACTCTGTCTGGGGTACGTAGGAGGGGTGGAGGGGGATTTAGGCACCCTGGACTGAGTTGCCTAGGCAACTTAAGTCACACTCCGTCCTGATTGGCACAAGTGGTGAGCCGGCCGGCTCACCACTTAGCATGTTTGAGTGACAGCTAGGCTGAGTGAATGGGGGTTTTCTGCATAAAAGCAGGGCTTTGGGGACTGGAACTTCAGAAGTCGCCACAGAACCTAAGAATCCGACGAGGGAGAAGCTGAGCCGACCTGCTACGACGACACCACTGGTGGAGCCCTGCTGAAACGTCTCACCACTTTTCTCAACGACAGAGGAGATCTCCCGCCGGAGAGTCTTCTTCCTTTGACTGGTGGGGATAACCAGTTTCACCGTCTTTTCGCCTTCCCGACGCATCTCGTAGCCGCCTTGCCTGTGCCAAGCACCCCGGCAACCGGAATACCACGTTTTACCACAACCGCAAAATAAAGGGTAATTTTTTTTATTTTATTTTTTTATTTTATTTATATATGTTCAAAAAGCGAACTTTACAAAGACAAGTTGCTGCAAGAAAAGAAAGGAACAAAATCACTGCGACTACTCAAGGGTGGGCCCCTCCGGCTGTTAACAATTTCATGGTGTGTTCCAAGATTTTTGTGGTTGCTAGGAGCCACGATGTACGGTCTCCTCCAATCAGTCTTGGCCACCAGGTTTCTTCATCCCACCCTCTATCGTCCCTGATTAGGTGTTTGAAGTAAGTTGCTCTCAGAGTTACAGTTTTTGGACAGACCAGCAGCAGGTGTCTAATTGATTCGGTCTCCGCTGCGCACAGACGGCATGTGCTTGATTCCACTAGTCCTCTGATGTACCGGATTTCGTTGGTCTCTAGCAGATTCAATCTTATCCTCAGGAGCGCGTTTCTAGCCCCCCTACTGGGGAATTTTTGCTGGTATTTCATCGGCTCGTTGAGTTTGCTGACACACGGGGGGAGGTGAAGAAGAAGTTTGTTCTTAAATGCTGATTCTTGAGTTTGAATCCAGTCTAGGGCCCTCATTACGACCCTTGCGGAAAGCGACTGACAGGACCGCCACAGCGTAAATAGCGTTTCTGCCATTGCACGATGGAGCAAAGTGCGGCCCATTCCGACCCATCGGGCACGAGCACCACGCCATGGCGGAAGTGCAAAGTCCGCGATGGCGGAAATGACCCCAAAACGGCCCACACCGCCGCCGTACGGCGCCCTAGGTGCAATACCGCCACCCATCATAGCGGACACCGCAGTGATCGCCAACCGGAAAGTACGGCGACCGTAAATATACGGAAACGGAAGTAAAAACATGGGCCCGGAACGGGAAACAACACCCCGTACACCTATAAAACCACAAAATACACACAACCACTAAAAACACCACCCTGAGACACATCCCAACCCGTCATCCACCCTAGTGAAACCAAGAAAAATGGGAAAAGTAGCGAAGAAAGCGTGCGACCGCAAGCGGCAGGTCCACTTCTCCCGTGAGGAACTCACCGTACTCACAGAGACCCTCCAGGAGAATGCCGCCGCCGTCTTCTCCACGCAAATGACCAGGACGGCACTTGCGAACAAGAAGGCCATATGGGCCCTGGTGGCACAGCGGGTAAGTGCGGTGGGGACCGCACCCCGCAACCCACAGCAATGCAGGAAGCGGTGGGACGACCTGCGGATACGCGTCCTTAGCATACTTTCTGCCAACCGCAACATTGCCACAGCCACCGGGGGAGGGTCGGAATCACCCATCAAGTTGACCCCCTGGGAAGAAATCTGTGCCTCCACCATTGGAATGGAGAGCATAGAGGGAGTCGGAGGGATGGAGAAAGGAGTGCAGACATCCGGAGAATCAGGTAGGTGGCCCAAATAAAACCATGCCAAATCCACAATGTCCAATCATGTGACTCACGTGTCCACATAGCGCAACAGCAACACATGGCCAGGAGAACGTCCACACACATTGGCCGGATAGCGCACTTTAAAACACACAATAAATACATAAATAAGTAAAAACCCCAAAAACACCCACTACACATGCAGCAGGCACACCCTAACTGCAGGCTGCCAAACAACTGCACCCTCACTCCACACACAAATGAAAGCACCTCCAAGGCCCCGACCCAAATCACCCTCAGGTACCACCCCAATGCATGTGATACATTGCCATTCCAATTCCCACAGACCCATTAATAACGCTCGCCCTCCTTTACTCCACCACAGGGTCCGATCCAAACGACGAGCTCCAGGACACCCCTACCAGCACACCTGCAAAGAGGGCCAAGACCGACGGCCAAAGACCCTCCACCTCAGCTGCACGCATCAAGACACGGCAGCAGCACAAATCAAGTGGCAGCACACAGGAGGGAACATCAACAGGCACCCCAGCAGCCAGCATGCCCACAACAGCACCACCACAGGTCCCCCCAATGGATGCCACAGAAGGTACTGCCTCTGGTGGCAGCAGCACCATAGGTGACACCCCATTAATGGCAGCATGCTCCGACACAGAAGACGGGGATGTCGAAGTCAGATCCATCCATGACCTGTCCCAATCCCCCTGTCTGTTCCATCCCGTACACCATGAGGATACCACGCAGGGGCACCCACAAGACGACGACTAGCCATCCCCCACAAGCCCTGTGGCAGGGCAACATGAGGCGAACAGCCCCTCTGTGACACCACCGCAAATGGCCATGGCCGAGCAGAGGCAACAGTCCCTCGACCAGTTAATCGTGCAACAGCAGCAACTGGCCACGCTCCTCAAGGACCATGCCGATGGATGTGGGGGCACTAAGGCAGACATAGAAACATCAACTGAGACACTTAGGGCACAAATGGAGAGTAGCACCGAGAGCCTGAGAGTCCAAATGGAGAGTAGCACCGAGAGCCTGAGAGTCCAAATGGAGAGTAGCACCGAGAGCCTGAGAGTCCAAATGGAGAGAAGCACCGAGAGCCTGAGGGGGGAACTGCATGCGACGTCCAAAGACGTATGTGCCGAACTTGCCGCAGTGCGCCGTGTGGTCACTGAGCTCTCACAAACCCTTAGGGACATGCATGGACGTGAGCAGGCAGAGACATCATCCGTTGCAAGTTCCGTCCAGGGCAGCCCCCAACGTAGATCTGGGAGGAACCTGAGCTCCACAGGCAGGGGTGCCCCTGATACCCGCAGAGGGGGCTTGCAATAGCGACTGCCCACTGACAATGAGCATCTTTGGACACTGGTGTTCGGGGGGGAGGTGGGAGGGTGGAGGGGGTGTGTTGGGCTCACTTGGGTGGCGGGTCGATAGGGTGTTCCACATGATATCACATATGCCATAAACAATGCACGATCAAACAATGAGATGTGTGGACAATGATCTTTGTGTACTAGGCCATCATAGGCGTACAGTCCATATTGTGCATGTACCAGACACACACAGTGCCACGAGTCCCGTGTCCATGTATCAGCCACCAGGCGTGAGTGCTAGAAGCATGCATCTATGAGATGCTGACGAATTTCACGGCCCTCCTGTGCCTCGCAGACTCCTTGAGGTGCTGCCACATCCCCACCCTCATCATGACCATCTTCAGGTGCTTGCAGTTCTGCGTCAGGGGGCATGGGCACATTTCTACGTACGCACATGTTGTGGAGCATGACACATGCCATCACCATCTTTGCAACCTTCTCATGGCGGTACAGGAGTGCCCCGCCAGACCTGCTGAGGCACCGGAAACGAGTCTTCAGTAGGCCGAATGCCTGTTCAATGACTACACGGGTACGTGAGTGGGCATGGTTGTAGTCCTCCTCATGCTGGTCCCGTGGGTTCCGGACTGGTGTGAGGAGCCATCTCTTCAGTGGATATCCGGCATCACCTGTATGTGGACGATAAACGAATTATGTGGAATGCCATTGCTACGTACGCACCCCCCCCCCTTCCTGCCAGGTCATTGCCGCATCACATACCCCACATCATCATGCATGAAATGAGACTCACCGAGTAGCCAGGATCTGTTCCCTGCGTGTCGCTCCATGTAGCGTGGTATTGTAGAGTTCCTCAAGACCATAGAATCATGGGTTGATCCAGGGAATCGGGCACAACAATGTGTAATGATCCTGTTGGAGTCACACACCATTTGTACATTCAGTGAATGAAATTGTTTTCGGTTGCGGTACTGGGCCTCCATGGCATGTGGGACGACCAATTCCACATGGGTGCAGTCGATGGCACCAATGCAACCCGGTATGCCGCCAAGTGCATGGAATCCCACTTTTGTGTTGGTAATTTCCTGCTCCGAGCGTGGTAGAGAGATGTAGTCGTCTGCGTGCTGCAGGAGGGCATCGAGCACTTGCAATAGTGTCCGTGAGAACAGTGGCTGAGAAATGCCATGCAACTGTCCGACTGTGTGCTGGTAGGTGCCTGTGGCCAGGAAGTGGAGTACAGACACCACCTTCAGTAGGGGTGGGATGGCGGTTGGGCTATCTATCATGCTGACAAGGTCAGCCTGTGTCATGTCCACAATGGCGGCTATGGTGTCCCGGTCCAAACGGTAGAGGGTGTGGATCTGCTCATCAGTGAGGTTGAACGGATGTGCTCGGAGGCGTGGGATTGTGGGCTGCCTGCGTGGTGGTAGTGGCTGTGCTGGCAGCCCTTGCTGGCCCTGCCTTGCCCTCCTCCTCCTCCTGCGTCTCCTCCGTGCGGCCGGTTGTAGTTGGTGTTCGTCTTCTTCTTGGAGTTGGAGTACTTGCAGTGCTATCAGGTCCCCCAGGGCCAACATCGCGAGTCCTGCCGGTAGCATTTCGGAGTGGTTGTGGGAGGAGACTGGGCGTGCAATTTATGTGTTTTCAGGCTGTATGGCCTCCACCTGTGGTGATTCATTCCACCTGTGCAAGCTGCTCTCCCCTTTGGGCGAGCACGTCCCGCACACAACGCTGCAATTCGAGGAATGGCATCTTGCTATTACAATCATGTATTAGTACCCGATGGCCCTGTAACATTGGTTGATATGTTCATTCGGCTATGGTCCCATTGTTTCACATGCATTCTTTGCAGTCGCGAACAGACTTGTGAAGGGTCAGTGGAACGTAGTACTCGAGTAACGGTGGACCCTCATGCATCACTGTACCGAGGTTCACCGACGGGCGGGGCCTCCCATTTGTGAGTGAAGGCAGTTGCCATTTTCACACACAGCCGCACTAGATGGATTAATTTGTGATTTCAAGCGGCCACAGATGCCTTTTCGACGTGATGTTGCAAATGAGGAATTCGAAGGGCGGCGCTTTCGGTCTTCAGCTAGCGGCGAGGAGATGCCCACAGGTCTGACTGCAAATATAACGTTCTATTGTTCAGTGTCCTTGGGACAGGGGCCATGGCGAGGATGCAATGATTGATATGAATAGTTTGGGATGCGCAATAGCGAAGTGGATGATGAGGCCGGACGTTCCCAAATACATGTTACTTCACAACACTGGAATTACAGGCTGGGGCACAGTGGATTTTGCAGGCTGCATAACGCACAGACTCAATGGAATTCTCACATGTTATGCGAGTATGGTAACAGGCGTTATCATTACGGGATGAGGGAATGATGAATGGATGCATGGGCAGATGATTTGATACGGTGTTTGCCATGTACAGGGCTTCTTGGAATCTGTCCGCCTCCCCTGCGCTATGTGATGCAGGGCTGCCATAGTGGGACCATCGTCTATCTGGCCTTGTTGAGCCCTCCCTGTCTCGACGCGCCTTCTGACACTTGTGTCCATGCACGTTACCAATCCCATCTGATGGATTCTGTTTTCACAGACGCATGCACAGGTACACTCGTTTGTGATGGTGTTTTCACCTCGATATGGATAGTTATGAGTCACAAGTGGTTTTGGGGTGGTGATGATCCTTTGGAGTGGGCTAGCATGCATATGGCTGTGGATTTAGTGTGATCATTGAAGTGAGTTGTTCGAATGTAGTTCTGATGGCCATTCTTTTCTTTTTCTTTTCTTTTGGTTGACAGGTATCTCCTCCCCTTTTGCCACTGCCATCTGTATGCCACTCCTGCAGATGGGTTTTACTCCCGACACCTGCTGCTTCGTGTTAATCAGTGGAGCAGCATTACGATCTTATGGGACGATCGCCAATGGGCCACATGCCCTTACGCAGTACTAGTGGCTCGGAGCAACATTTCGGCCTTTCAGCTGGACTAGTGCCTCCCTATTGGGACGGCCCTGCGGTTCTAGGCGCTTCCATGTTGCCTTTTCGTACGGAATGTAGCCCCTGTGTACCATGAAGGAACAGGGCGTCACACAAGAAGTAGCTGGTCATTTATTGCGGATGCAGCCCACAATGGTGAAATGTGTTTTGGAGTTCATGGCCTAATGGCTGTATGGGCTTGGTGAATTTGTTGTGCATTAAATTTCTATTCTGATATGGGCCGTGTAGCGTTCTTCTTTGCAAGTGATGTGGCATATTCCTATTTGGGGAGCGATGTATTGTGAGGAGATCTGCATTGGGTTCCAGCTTCGGAGTATAGTTGCGTGGTACTGTGCTGGGCGCGTTTGCCTACGAAGCCCAGTGAGGTCAGGGGTGAGGGCTGCCAATATGACTGTTTGGATGATGTCATGCTCAGGGGCGGGGGATTAGGTTTTGTGTAACAGATGCCGGTCAGCCAGGTGGATTGGTGGAATGATGTGATTATCGGAATATTGCTGGTCACAGGTGCCTGTGTTTGCGTGCGTTTCTTGGTGGGAGACTGGGGTCATGTCCATTGGTATAGCTTCTGTATTCGTGCCATCTGTGCCCTGCAGCTCCCATTGGCCCCTCTTGTGATTCTTTTGTTCGTTGGCATGCATGGGTGACTTGTACATTTCACTGGTTGCATTGTGACTTCGTTGCACCTACGGGGAGTTGTACTATGTGGCCAGGGAGCGGTGTACAGGCACTCAGTGGGGCCGTTTACGGTTGATTCGCGATGCCGTACTTCTGACCATGGCGGAATGGTACTTTCCGCCGTGCTTGATGGCGTTAAGTACATGTCCGCTAGGGTCGGAATTCGCGTACCCTTGCGCCATGGTGCTAATTACGGTTTGGCATGGCGCGCGCGCGCGTACTTGGTGCAGTTAGCGTTGGCGTTCACTACGGTGTCGCTAATGGCATCGTACTTTACGGTGACGGGTCATAGTCGCACCGAGCGCTATTCGATGGCGGTATTGCATTTCCGCCATCGTTTTTCGATTTCCGCCAGGGTCGTAATGAGGGCCTAGGTCTTTTAGTTTCTGATAGACTCTCGTGGGATTGGTGCTGAGATCGAAATCCGAACACTCCACCGACTCCAGTTGGGCCTTGTTGAAATCTTTCCAGTCTGTCAGCATCTTCACCTTACCAGAGTGGATTTCTTTGTTGAGGAGACCATAGATATGATCGCTGTCGTCCGTTATACATTTCCTGTATAGCCTGAGTGTGTTGATATTTACCGTTGTCTTTAAAGACAGGAGGCTCAACTCGCGACGAATTGCAGCGATAGATGTAGATTTTGGCAGGCCAAACACCGACTTCCAAAACAGGCCTTCTAGATACTGCCAAGTTTTTGCTGGAATCAATGGCATGGCTTCAGCACCATAGGTGATAGACGGCACAACTTTTTTCCTGTAAAATTCTAACACTGGAATACAGGAAAGTTTTCAGAATTTGATGTCGATTGCCTTTCCTTGAGAAGCCAACTTCTTGGTTTTATTGTGGAGGGATGCCTGCATAGAGGTCTCAAGTCTCAAGCTGTCAATCGGTTCACCCAAGTATTTATATTTGGTGACCCTTTCGATCTCGTGTTCCTCCAGACGTCATGTGAATTGGTCAATGGTTTTTTTGTGCCCAGCTGCCATTATCAAAATTTTTGTTTTTTCTTTATTTATTCTTAAGTTGTTTCCTGCATATAAACGAGGAGATTGGAAAGCTGCCTCTGGAGGCTAATCTGTGTCTGATCCAGTAAGATGTGATCATCGGCGTACAAGAGATGGCTTATTTTGACATCTGCAACTTGTGGAGGAAAAGTGCGTGTCAGGTCTTCTGATATCCCGAGGTCACCGATGTAGGCCAGAAACAGCGCTGGAGCCATGGGGCAGCCTTGTTTTACCCCCTGTTCAGTCAAAATGTCTCCTGATAAGTTCCCCCTTTGTGACAGTCGGACCCTTAGAGTGGTGTCCGAGTGTAGGGCTTTAATTGGCTGCAGAAGCTCGTGGGGGCAGCTCCACCCTTCTAGTTTTTGCCATAGTCGGTTCCGGTCCACTAGATCGAAGGCCTGGGAGAGGTCGATGAAGGCAACGAAAATTCGAGGTTTCCCTTCCCAGACCTTACTTTTTAGGGTGCTGATGGTTAGTATGTTAGCCGCCGTGCCCATCTTCTTTTTGAAACCAGTTTGGAACTTGTCATTACACGGGGCCAACTCTGCCCAAGCTTGAAATCGTTTCAAGAGCAGGCTCCCATAGACTTTGCCAATACAATCCAACAGTGCGATGGGACGATAGTTTAGCGGGTCTGTGATGTCGCCTTTCTTATAAATCGGCTTATATTTCGGGCTTTCTGCGCCGCGCATTTTGTGAAGATCGACGCGATCATCGAAGCCCATTCTTCTGGGTTTGCTTTCAAATCTATGTTGGAGATGCCGTCAGGGCCCGCTGCTCTCGAGATCTTTGATTCTTTGATTTGGTCTCCGATTTCGGCTTGATCGTCCAGTTTTAGCCAGTCCGTGGCCAACTGATTGGCACCCATTGCGGCCTCTATTACTGGGGATGTTGTTGCCGGCGCTTGGAAAACTGTGGCAAAGTGAGAGATCCATTTTTGCTCGGCTATGGCGTTGATTGTTAAATTGTTGAGTGAAGGGGCCGAAGATTTTAACAATGACCAGAACTCCTTTGCCTTGTTTCCGCAGATGGCTTTTAACATGCATTCCACATCCTGCTGATAAAGCTGGTGGCGGTGATTTCTTACCCAGTTTTTGTAGGATACTGTTACCACACTTAGTTGATCTTTGTTTTGGGGAAGGTTTCCCAGCTGTCTCTTCAGCCTGCGAAGCTCACGCCTTTTAGCCACAAGAGCAGCATAATACCTTTAACCGGAAAACTCTGCGGCTGGTTTCTTCCCTGGCGGGGCAACGACCTTCATCTTTCCTCCAAGTCGAGATCTTCTCTTCCTCTGGACGACGCCGAGACTTGCACCCGCTGCCAGGAACAACTGCCACCGCTGGAGGATCCTTCCCACTTAAGGTACCGTGTTCTGCCTGGCTTCCCTTGCCCCCGACTGTACGGGGTAGATTTAGCCCCAGGCTTTCGAACCTGGGTTAGCCTGGGACACCCTGGCTAAACTTTTATGAGCCTCTCTAAACTCTTTTCGAACTCTCTGCAAGACGTTCAAAGCCTAGTGTAACTGTGTGATCTTGGGGCATTTGTGCTCTGCTCTCTCTAAGAGTGGGCCCAGCCTATGGACTTACCTCACCAGTGACTTTTTGCTCTTCTGCCTTGCTAAAAGTGTTCCTAAATCTTAGAGTGGTGTATCTTCACATATTCTGCCTTTTTCCCTCCCTTTTTCATGAACTTATTGGAGTGCCATCTATAGTTAAGCGCTCACCTCTGTCTGGAAATAAGCGGTGTTCACTAAGACTTGTCTGATAAGGAATAAGGGTTGTATATATCATAATAGTAACTGTGTTTAGAGTGTTTTACAAATAAGAGTGCTGGGGTGTTTCAAACAGTGTGTGTTTAAATAAATAATTATATACTTTGATACCAAAGCTCTGGTCAGTGTTTGCTTGTGCTATTGTATCTGAGTGCCTATTGTGTATACTTTGCATACTGCCTAACTCTTCCTGAGGGAAGTCTGACTGCTCAGCCACAGCTACCACGTAAATCTGGGTGGTACAGACTGCTACCATGTGGGTTTACTGCTAACACCTGTAGTCCTAAATCTTTTGCAGTGTTCCCAAAGGGAACTACACAGGTTTCTGGCTAACACACCCTGGCTTCCCAACTGCTGTTTCCTCTGCAGGAGGTGCCACCCTGGCTTCCCAACTGTAGCTCCCTCTGCAGGAGATGCCACCCTGGCGTCCCAACTACAGCTCCTGCTGCAGGAGATGCCACCCTGGCTTCGCAACTGCAGCTCCCTCTGCAGGAGATGCCAACCTGGCTTCCCAACTACAGCTTCCTCTGCATGAGAAGCCACCCTGGCTTCCCAACTACAGCTCCCTCTGCAGGAGATGCCACCCACTACAGGCTCCCCTCTGCAGGAGATGCCACCCTGGCTTCCCAACTACAGCTCCCTCTGCAGGAGATGCCACCCTGGCTTTGCAACTACATCTCCTTCTGCAGGAGAACCCACCCGGGCTTCCCAGCTGCAGCTCCTTCTGCAGGTGGTGCCACCCTGGCTTCCCAACTGCATCTTCCTCTGCAGGATATGCCACCCTGGCTTCCCAACTGCAGATCCCTCAGCAGGAGACGCCACCCTAGCTTCCCAATGACAGCGCCCTCTGCAGGAGATGCCACCCTGGCTTCCCAACCGCAGCTCCCACTGCAGGAGATGCCACCCTGCAGGAGATGTAACACTGGCTTTTGAACTGCAGCTTCCTCTGCAGGAGATGCCACCCTGGCTTCCCAGCTGCAGCTCCTTCTGCAGGACATGCCACCCTGGCTTCCCAACTACAGCTCCTTCTGCAGGACATGCCACCCTGGCTTCCCAACTACAGCTCCCTCTGCAGAAGATGCCACTGTGGCTCCCCAACTACCCCTCTGCAGGAGATGCCACCGTGGCTCTCCAACTACAACTTCCTCTGCAGGAGATGCCACCCTGGCTTCCCATCTACAGCTCCCTATGCAGGAGATGCCATCCTGGCTTCCCAACTTCAGCTCCCTCTGCAGGAGATGCCACCCTGGCTTCTCAACTACAGCTCCCTCTACAGGAGATGGCACCCTGGCTTCCCAACAACAGCTCCCGCCGCCGGAGATGCCACCCTGGCTTCCCAACTACAACTCCCTCTGCAGGAGATGCCACCCTGGCTTCCTAACAACAGCGTCCTCTGCAGGAGATGCCACCCTGGCTTCCCAACTACAGCTCCTTCGGCAGGAGATGCCACCCTGGCTTCCCAACTGCTGTTTCCTCTGCAGGAGATGACACCCTGGCTTCCCAACTGCTGTTTCCTCTGCAGGAGGTGCCACCCTGGCTTCCCAACTGTAGCTCCCTCTGCAGGAGATGCCACCCTGGCTTCCCAACTACAGCTCCTGCTGCAGGAGATGCCACCCTGGCTTCCCAACTACAGCTTCCTCTGCATGAGAAGCCACCCCGACTTCCCAACTACAGCTCCCTCTGCAGGAGATGCCACGCTGGCTTCCCAACTACAGGCTCCCCTCTGCAGGAGATGCCACCCTGGCTTCCCAACTCAACTCCCTCTGCAGGAGATGCCACCCTGGCTTCCCAACTACAGCTCCCATTGCAGGAGATGCCACCCTGGCTTCGCAACTGCAGCTCCCTCTGCACAAGATGCCACCCTGGCTTCGCAACTGCATCTCCCTCTGCAGGAGATGCCACCCTGGCTTCCCAACTGCAGCTCCATCTGCAGAAGACGGTATGCTGGATTCCCAACTACAGCTTCCTCTGCAGGAGATGCCACCCTGGCTTCCGAACTGAAGCTCCCTCTGCAGGAGATGCCACCCTGGCTTCCCAACTACAGCCCCCTCTGCAGGAGATGCCAGCCTGGCTTTCCCAACTGCAGCTCCCTCTGTAGGAGATGCCACCCTGGCTTCCCAACTGCAGCTCCCTCTGTAGGAGATGCCACCCTGGCTTCCCAACTACAGATCCTCCTGCAGGAGCTGCCACCCTGGCTTCCCAACTGCAGCTCTTCCGGCCGGAGGTGCCACCCTGGCTTCCCAACTACAACTCCCTCTGCAGGAGATGCCACCCTGGCTTCCCAACTGCAGCTCCCTCTGCAGGAGATGCCACCCTGGCTTCCCAACTGCAGCGCCCTCTGCAGGTGATGCCACCTTGGCTTACCAAGTACAGGTCCCGCTACAGGAGATGCTACCCTGGATTCCCAACTACAGCTCACTCTGCAGAGATGTCACCCTGGCTTCCCACCTACAGCTCCTTCTGCAGGAGATGCCACCCTGGCTTCGCAACTACAGCTCCCTCTGCAGAGATGTCACACTGGCTTCCCAACTGCAGCTCCCTCTGCAGGAGATGCCACCCTGGCTTCCCAACTACAGCTCCATCTGCAGGAGAGGCCACCGTGGCTCCCCAACTACAGGTTCCTCTGCATGAGATGCCACCCTGGCTTCCCATCTACGGCTCCCTCTGCAGGAGATGCCATCCTGGCTTTCCAGCTACAGCTCCCTCTGCAGGAGATCCCACCCTTCAGCAGATGCCACCCTGGCTTCCCAACTACAGCTTCCTCTGCATGAGATGCCACCCTGGCTTTCCAACTTCAGCTCCCTCTGCAAGAGATACCACCCTGGCTTCCCAACTTCAGCTCCCTCTGCAAGAGATGCCACCCTGGCTTCCCAACTACAGCTCCCTCTGCATGAGATGCCACCTTGGCTTCCCAACAACACCTCCCTCTGCAGGAGATGCCACCCTGGCTTCCCAACTACAGCTCCCTCTGCAGGACATGCCACCCTGGCTTCCCACCTACAGCTCCTTCTGCAGGAGATGCCACCCTGGCTTCCCAACTACAGCTCACTCTGCAGGAGATGCCACCCTGGCTTCCCAACTGCAGCTCCTTCAGCAGGAGATGCCACCCTAGCTTCCCAACTGCAGTTCCCTCTGCAGGAGATGCCACCCTGGCTTCCCAACTGCAGCTCTTTCAGCAGGAGATGCCACCCTGGCTTCCCAACTGCAGTTTCCTCTGCAGGAGGTGCCACCCTGGCTTCCCAACTACAGCTCCTGCTGCAGGGGATGCCACCCTGGCTTCACAACTGCAGCTCCCTCTGCAGGAGATGCCACCCTGGCTTCGCAACTGCAGCTCCCTCTGCAGGAGATGCCACCATGGCTTCCCAACTACAGCTTCCTCTGCATGAGAAGCCACCCTGGCTTCCCAACTACAGCTCCCTCTGCAGGAGATGCCACCCTGGCTTCCCAACTACAGGTTCCCCTCTGCAGGAGATGCCACCCTGGCTTCCCAACTACAGCTCCCTCTGCAGGAGATGCCACCCTGGCTTCCCAACTACAGTTCCCATTGCAGGAGATGCCACCCTGGCTTCGCAACTGCAGCTCCCCCTGCACAAGATGCCACCCTGGCTTCGCAACTGCATCTCCCTCTGCAGGAGATGCCACCCTGGCTTCCCAACTGCAGCTCCATCTGCAGGAGATGCCACCCTGGCTTCTGAACTACAGCCCCCTCTGCAGGAGATGCCAGCCTGGCTTCCCAACTGCAGCTCCCATTGCAGGAGATGCCACCCTGGCTTCGCAACTGCAGCTCCCCCTGCACAAGATGCCACCCTGGCTTCGCAACTGCATCTCCCTCTGCAGGAGATGCCACCCTGGATTCCCAACTACAGCTTCCTCTGCAGGAGATGCCACCCTGGCTTCTGAACTGCAGCTCCCTCTGCAGGAGATGCCACCCTGGCTTCCCAACTACAGCCCCCTCTGCAGGAGATGCCAGCCTGGCTTCCCAACTGCAGCTCCCTTTGTAGGAGATGCCACCCTGGCTTCCCAACTACAGCTCCCGCTGCAGGAGATACCACCCTGGCTTCCCAACTGCATCTCCCTCTGCAGAAATGTCACACTGGCTTCCCAACTACAGATCCTCCTGCAGGAGCTGCCACCCTGGCTTCCCAACTGCAGCTCTTCCTGCCGGAGGTGCCACCCTGCCTTCCCAACTACAGCTCCCTCTGCAGGAGATGCCACCCTGGCTTCCCAACTGCAGCTCCCTCTGCAGGTGATGCCACCCTGGCTTCCCAACTACAGGTCCCGCTACAGGAGATGCTATCCTGGATTCCCAACTACAGCTCCCTCTGCAGAGATGTCACCCTGGCTTCCCACCTACAGCTCCTTCTGCAGGAGATGCCACCCTGGCTTCGCAACTACAGCTCCCTCTGCAGAGATGTCACACTGGCTCCCCAACTGCAGCTCCCTCTGCAGGAGATGCCACCCTGGCTTCCCAACTACAGCTTCCTCTGCATGAGATGCCACCCTGGCTGCCCAGCTTCATCTCCCTCTGCAAGAGATACCACCCTGGCTTCCCAACTTCAGCTCCCTCTGCAGGAGATGCCACCCTGGCTTCCCAACTACAGCTCCCTCTGCAGGAGATGCCACCTTGGCTTCCGAACAACAGCTCCCTCTGCAGGAGATGCCACCCTGGCTTCCCAACTACAGCTCCCTTTGCAGGACATGCCACCCTGGCTTCCCACCTATAGCTCCTTCTGCAGGAGATGCCACCCTGGCTTCCCAACTACAGCTCACTCTGCAGGAGATGCCACCCTGGCTTCCCAACTGCAGCTCCCTCTGCAGGAGATGCCTCCCTGGATTCCCATCTACAGCTCCTGCTGCAGGAGATGCCACCCTGGCATCGCAACTGCAGCTCCCGCTGTAGGAGTTGACATCCTGGCTTTGCAACTGCAGCTCCCTCTGCAGGAGATGCCACCCTGGCTTCCCAACTACAGCTCCCTCTGCAGGAGATGGTACGCTGGATTCCCAAGTACAGCTTAGTCTGCAGGAGATGCCACACTGGCTTCCCAACTGCAAATCCCTCTGCAGGAGATATCACCCTGGCTTCCCAACTACAGCTCCCGCTGCAGGAGATGCCACCCTGGCTTCCCAACTACAGCTCCCTCTGCAGGAGATGCCACCCGGGATTCCCAACTAAAGCTCCCGCTGCAGGAGATGCCACCCTGGCTTCCCAACTACAGCTCCTTCTGCAGGAGATGGTATGCTGGATTCCCAACTACAGCTCCCTTTGCAGGAGATGTCACACTGGCTTCCAAACTGCAGCTCCTTGTGCAGGAGATGCCACCCTGGCTTCCCAACTACAGCTCCCCCTGCAGGAGATGCCACCCTGGCTTCTCAACTACAGATTCCTCTGCAGGAGATGCCACCCTGGATTCCCAACAACAGCTCCCGCTGCACGAGATGCCACCCTGGCTTTCCAACTACAGCTCCCTCTGCAGGAGATGCCAACTGGCTTCCCAAATACAGCTCCTTCTGAAGGAGATACCACCATGGCTTCCCAACTGCAGCTCCCTCTGCAGAGATGTCACCCTGGCTTGGCAACTACATCTCCTTCTGCAGGAGATCCCACCCGGACTTCCCAACTGCAGCTCCTTCTGCAGGTGGTGCCACCCTGGCTTCCCAACTGCATCTCCCTCTGCAGGAGATGCCACCCTGGCTTCCCAACTGCAGATCCCTCTGCAGGTGGTGCCACCCTGGCTTCCCAACTGCATCTCCCTCTGCAGGAGATGCCACCCTGGCTTCCCAACTGCAGATCCCTCTGCAGGAGATGTCACCCTTACTTCCCAACTGCAGCTCCTCCTGCAGGAGATACCACCCTGGCTTCCCAACTATAGCTACCTCTGTAGGAGAGGTCACACTGTCTTACAAACTGCAGCGTTCTCTCTTGGAGCCGTCAATTCCAGCTTCCCAGTTACTTCTTCATCGGCCAAAGACATCACTCCTGACTTGCCATATACAGCTTCGTATGTTGGAGACATCACTCCTGGCTCCGCATTTACTGCTTCCTCTGTTGGTAGCATCAATCCTTCAATCCCATTTACAGCATACCCTACTGGAGACATCACTCCTGGCTTCCGATATACAGCTTTCTCTGTCTGAGCCATCGCACCTGGCTTCCCATTTACAGCGTTCTCTGCCTGAGCCATCACACCTGGCTTCCCATTTACAGCTTTCTCTTTCTGAGACCTCGCTCCTGGCTTCCCATCTACAGCTTTCTCTGCATGAGCCATCACTCCTGGCTTCCCATTTACAGCTTTCTCTGCCTGAGCTATCACACCTGGCTTCCCATTTACAGCTTTCTCTTCCTGAGGCATCACTCCTGGCTTCCCATATACAGCTTTCTCTGTCTGAGACATCACTCCTGGCTTCCCATTTACAGCTTTCTCTGCCTGAGCCATCACACCTGGCTTCCCATTTACAGTGTTCTCTGTCTGAGCCATCGCACCTGGCTTCCCATTTATAGCGTTCTCTGCCTGAGCCATCACACCTGGCTTCCCATTTACAGCGTTCTCTGCTTGAGCCATCACACCTGGCTTCCCATTTACAGCTTTCTCTTCATGAGCCATCACTCCTGGCTTCCCATTTACAGCTTTCTCTGTCTGAGACATCACTCCTGGCTTCCCATTTACAGCTTTCTCTGCCTGAGCCATCGCACCTGGCTTCCCATTTACAGCGTTCTCTGCCTGAGCCATCACCCCTGGCTTCCCATTTACAGCTTTCTCTGTCCGAGACATCACTCCTCCAATCCCATTTACAGCATACCCTTATGAAGACATCACTCCTGGCTTCCCATTTACAGCTTTCTCTTCCTGAGGCATCACTCCTGGCTTCCCATTTACAGCTTTCTCTTCCTGAGGCATCACTCCTGGTTTCCCATTTACAGCATACCCTTATGAAGACATCACTCCTGGCTTCCCATTTACAGCATTCCCTTATGAAGACATCACTCCTGGCTACCCAATTACAGCTTTCTCTTTCTAAGAACTCGCTCCTGGCTTCCCATTTACAGATTTCTCTGCTAGAGACGTCACTCCTATATTCCCATTTACAGCTTTCCTGGCCCGAGACGTCACTCATGTCTTCCCATTTACAGATTTCTCTGCCTGAATGTCACTCCTGGCTTCCCATTTACAGCTTTCTATGCTGGAGACGTCACTCCTGGATTTCCATGTATAGCTTTCCTGGCCCGAGACATCACTCCTGACTTCCCATTTACAGCTTTCTCTTCTTGAGACATCACTCCTTGATTCCCATTTACACCATACCCTACTAGAGACATCACTTCAGGCTTCCCATTTACAGCTTTCTCTGCCTGAGACGTCATTGCTTGATTCCCATTTACAACATACCCTACTGGAGACATCACTCCTGGTTTCCATCTACAGCTACCCCTGCTGGCATCACGCCTGGCTTCACATTTACAGCTCTCCCTGCCTGAGATGTCAGTCCTGGCTTCCCATGTACAGCTTTAACTGCCTGATATGTCACCACTGGCTTCCCAGTTACAGGATCACGTGTCTCCTGGCTTCTCATCTACTGCTTCTGTTGGATATGTCGTGCCTGGCTTCCAATTATTGCTGCCTCTGCTGGAGAAGTCACTCCAGACTTCCCATATGCAGCTTCCTTATGCCTGAGTCATTACTCCTGGCTTTGCACTTACTGATCTCTCTGCCTGGGAGGTCAATCCTGGCTTCCCATTTACAACTTTGTAGAGGAACAGCCAAATACCTCTGCAGGAAGTCCCGCCCCCTCCTATCTATATGCTGGAAGCCAGAAATCGCACCATGCACGACACCAGTGGTTATGACTATTCTGCGTAGAGTGTTCGAGAAAAAGTATCCACTAAGAAAACCCTATCTGACGTATGCTCGTAGAGATGACAGTCTCTTGGAGGAGGTGCTCGGAGGAATATGAAAATGGGGGAAAGAGAAGTTGGTGACATCGCAAGAAGCAAGCGTGACGCATGGAGAAGACTAGCTGAAGAAGAGAATGTATGGACCTTATAGAAACTGATGCTGAAGTAAAGAATCGAGTAAACGTTCATATACGAGACAAGGATCGCACGTGTAAAGAGCACTGCAAAAAAATCCAAATCGTTCAATAACTGTGCAGATGCAGCAACGCAAGTAAACTAAGTAATCTTAAAGGCTAGGTATACGTAGTGACTAGACCGCAGGCACTGCCGCCAGGGTATAGAAGCTGAACATCAGTGTCACAATTTAGTATGTTCAAACCCATGGATAAAAGGCTGAAGCTGTGTCGCAGCAAACAAATAGCTAAGTTTGTGGAAAGGCCTGGAAGAACTGCCTGGCCTGGTGTCAAGACTGAAGCAGCCAGGA
This sequence comes from Ambystoma mexicanum, assembly GCF_040938575.1. Lineage (NCBI taxonomy): Eukaryota > Metazoa > Chordata > Amphibia > Caudata > Ambystomatidae > Ambystoma > Ambystoma mexicanum. The sequence continues at coordinate 1,571,521,619 of NC_090932.1, forward strand.
ACTGATCATCTATCCATGAAGAACAGTGAGCATGAGACGCTGAATCATCCCTTGTTAAGGTGCAAAGAAAGAATGCCATGAGTGCCAAGTTTATTAATTTAATACAATTGAATGCTAGAAAAAGGGCTGAATTGCGGTCTCCTGTCACGTGAGCTAAGGATGGAAATAGAAGTTGGGCATTCAGTCCAGAACCAAGATGGCACATGCTCACACTCCCATATATTCTCAGGAGCAAGGATACTTTGCAAAGCCAAGTTCAAAGATAATATGCATGGCAGAAGGCATGGGTGATGAGAGATGTTGGGCTAATTGGGTGGGAAGACACAGTCAAGTCCACCCCTTGACACCTGGTGTATGAGCTTACGTGCTGCTAGTGAGCCAAATATTCCAGAAGGGCACGAGCGTGCCAACCAATTGTAGAAGGCCGTATAACAAAGAGCCTTATAGTTTGAGAGCCAATGATGAACTGTGTGTCAAATAACTGTTGAAGATGACTTGCACTAGGGGTGGACATGAGTTGTCCACCTGACTGTAGAGACCCAATCACAATCCAATCCCTTACAGAAAGTATACTTCGATGTTCCCCCTGAGCCAACCACAACTCACCATAGGTTATTCTTATTTGCCATGTAGTGTGACATCATGAATGATGATTTTTTGCTATTTAAGTATTGTTTTTCATGAAATGCTTTGAGGTATATGCTGTGCGACATCCGTTGATGTCCGTTGTAACTCCCTGTTTTAGATAATTGATAATAAAACAGTAAACACACTTTGCCATCTTTCTGAGTTGGTTTGATTGGTGTAAGAGTTACTCTGCATCCCATCTACTGCACGATATGCTACTTATTAAGGGCCATAAGCTCAACTTTCTCTGCCCGAGTCATCACGCCTGGTTTCCGATTTACAGCTTTCTCTGCCTGAGACACCACTCCTGGATTCCCATTTACAGCATTCTCTGCCTGAGATGTTACTCCTGCCTTCCCTTTTACAGTTTTCTCTGCCTAAGACATCAATCCTGGCATCCGATCTACAGTTTTCTCTGTCCAAGACATCACTTCTAGCTTCCCATGTACAGCTTTCTCTATCCAAGACCTTGCTCCTGGCTTCCATTTACAGTTTTCTCTGCCTGAGAACCAGCTCCTGGCTTCCCATTTACAGCTTTCTCTGCCTGAACGTCACTCCTGGCTTCCCATTTACAGATTTCTCTGACTGAACGTAAGTCCCGGCTTACCATTTACAGATTTCGCTGCCTGAACGTCACACCTGGCTTCCCATTTACAGATTTCTCTGACTGAACGTAAGTCCCGGTTTACCATTTACAGATTTCGCTGCCTGAACGTCACTCATGGCTTCCCATTTACAGCGTTCTCTGTCTGGGACCTTGCTCCCGGCTTCCCATTTACTGCTTTCTCTGCCTGAAAGTCGCTACGGGCTCCCCATTTACAGCTTTCTCTGCCTGAACGTCACTCTTGGCTTCCCATTTACAGCCATGATGTCCTGGGTGTTAGACTTAGCAGTGCACAGAGGTGGCACAAGTTATAGCTGTACACAAACTATGCCGACGACACTCAGGTCCTCCTCCCCTCTCAGGCTCATACGAAAGGGATGCCAAAATACTTCACACTACCTACACCACAATCCAAGTATGGATGGCTGCCAACAGGCTTTGCCTTAACGGGGACAAAACCAAAATCCTCTTAGTCAGCCCCAAGGAAACCCTCGACAAACTCAACATTCAATACTGCTCTTTCACCATAGACAACACACAGATCCCGGTCTCCCCTTCCGTGAAGACACTGGGAGGTCTACCTCGATGCCACACTCTCCATGTCACACCAAGATCGCGCCATTGCCTCCTCAGCTTCCTACACTACTAAGCTGATCAATGCAGTCAAACCATACTTATCGACCCAGAACTGTCTCTCAATAGCCAGTGCCCCACTGTAGGTGAAAAACTAGACTATTGCAACGTTCTCTTTGCAGGCACAGCCCTTAACATAACCAAGAGGGAACACATCTACAATGCTAGGCGCTCTGCACACTGGCTCCCCATCAAAGAATGCATCCTCTTCAAGACCCATGCCATCACCCACAAGTGCCTTGCCCACACAGCCCCCTCCTATCTCTCAGTGAAACTAGTTAGAGCCGTCTCCTTCAGTTCTAAAAGGTCACACTACTCCAACCAACTGAACATCCCGCTGTCAAACGTGCCAAGACCATGGAATGCCCTCCAACCTACCCTAAAGAATGAAACCTTGCACTTTGCCTTCCACAAAGCCCTTACAACGAGGCTCTTCAACTAGTCCACACGCTCCATATCCTCTCTAACAGTATTCTTTGTACCGCTATGTGTCCTGTAATAGGTTCCCTGTAACCCACGAACCACTGACAGGCTGTCATTCATGTGTAACTAAGCAAGCCTCCTTGTAACAGTGTCACAATGCCCAAGGGCTGCTTTGTGCACTTTATAAAGATAAAAAATTAAAACAATTGTTACTTAGCTTACCATAACTGGTGAATTTCTGGGTTTTTTCAGTGAATTTCATAGGTTTGTATTAGTACAACTTAACCATATCGTCCCTTTTAACAACGTTTTTTCACAGAATTTCATAGGTTTCTATTAGTGCAACTTAACCATAACGTTGCTTTAACGTTTATTCACTGAATTTCATAGGTTTTTATTAGTGCAACTTAACCATAACTTCCCTTTAACAAAGTTTTTCCTGTGAATGCCATAGGTATTTATGAGTGAAAATGTTTCATGTGTTTCATCACTGTATATACTTTATGAATAATTCCTCTTTTAACATATATGGAAGAACTGTAAACTTCCTTTAACAAACACATCTTTTGCAACGCATACTGATGTCAGCAGTGCATGCTGGGGATGCAAATTATGGTTAAAGTGTCTTGGGCATGAGGCAGGACCATGGCCCCAGGCCCACCAAACTACCCCCATTATCCACTGCACCTATCCTGCATCCTTGTCAGTGTTCACTATGCCTTCATAATGTGACCAATGGCCAGTGCTCATTAATTGCCGCCATGGCCATTTTCTACAATCCATGGGGCCTGGGCTTCGGACATGTCGCATTCCCCAATAAGCAAATCACATTTGTCCTTGCTCAGGGCCAGACCCATTGCCCAGGCACCAAAGTTATATCACATTTTTTGTACTTACATTTTGACCCTTTAGAAAAAATAAAACACAGGACAGATTTGCAAAACCATGCTTTTGAGGTCCTTGCTGATGCTCCTCGCGTATGTTTGCTGCAATCCTGTCGAGCAATTGGGGCTGTAGCCGCTAGTAGAATTTTTTTCCCATTCAGACCTATACTGATTTTAAAAAACGTTACCTCCTAGCCGGTCCATGGTGGTCATGTCCACTTTATCCCCATTGCCGGTCCCTTGTGGTCATGGCCAGTAGACAGATTGACCCACCATGACCCGGACAATCTGGCCACTGCCCATGGCCACAGGCTATACCTCCGTCACCAAAGGTAGATTACAATTTTTTTTACTTACATTATGACACTTTTCAAAAAATAAAAAACTGACACATTTGCAAAACCATACTTTCAGGTCCTTTGTCAATGCTCATTGCACAAGTTTGCTGCAAATGTGTCCATGTTTTGTTTTTTGAAAAGTGTTGAAATGTACGTACATAAAATAGTCATATATCATCTATCAGACTTTGCACATACATTCAAGGTTCGGTCGATAATCTTTCTGAAAACCTGTGTGCTCATTCGTCAAATGGCAACAGAATTATAAGCCATCTAAAAATGTTGAGACCCGCCCTCTAATTTTGACCCCTCTTGACAAAATCCCACCAAGCTCTGCAAATTCATTCAGTTACGGGTCGAAAAATCGTTTTGCCAACTTTTCTGCTGATTCCTCAAATAGCACCAAATGTATTGGCCTTTCAAATATTTTGGGTCCCCACCCCCTTCTACTTTTGCTACCTCTTGGCAAAATAGCACTAAACTGTGCAGAACCATTCCGGTCAGGTCTAGAATGATATTGCAAAATTTCATGCAGTTTCATTGAGTGGCGCCAAAGTTATAAGCCACCAAAAAAACTGCTTTTCTCCAACCCTGTAATTCAGAAAGAAGCATGGATGTCTGCAAATATCACAGGACTGTATCCGAACATCCAGACTGTTCGTGGACTTCGGGGATGAAAAAACACCTGTTTTTTGGCTTCTTATGGCTATATCCCATCCTATACTCTTCACCCCTCACCTACCCAGAGATTGTTTAATTAGTTTGACAAATGTTAAGTGACAAGTGCAATGTTGTTTTATTTATATGTTTTTACCACAATGTCCATGGACAACAGGCTCTGCCTGCGAATCCAACACGGTGGGCGGTTACGAACCCAGATATCACTAATTGTTTTAAACTACTTTTTTCCCATTTTAAAATAAACTACTGGATGGATTTACACCACATTTACAAAGGCACGCGTTTGGGACCCCGCTGCTGCTCCTGCCTCAAATTTGGTGAAAATCCATCCAGCGGTTTGGGCTGAGGCGTGAGCAAAATGTTTTTTCCATTGCGTCTATGGGAAAAACCAAAAATTTTGGGACCCCCTATACATTTCCCCCAGATGAAACCTCACCAAACTTTGCAGAATCAATCTGACAGGGCCATATGCTTTTTTTGAAAGGTTTTGTGAGGATTCGTCTGGGGGGGGCAAAGTTATAAGCCGCCCAAAAAGTGGTCTACCTATGGGTTGAGCAACTTATTCATAACTACACGGCTGCTACTGCGGGCTGGGTAATATAATGACAGTGACCATAGCGATGCATTGTTTGACGTGTGACATCAAAGTAGTCCGTTGAAGGCGAGTGGTCACAGTCTGTGCCACTCTTGGGTTGCTTAAATAAGAATGGATACAAAGGAATGCTCTTTAATCTCACGGGACAGGCAGCTAGAGGGGAGCTGAAACACAAAACTGCCATGGAAAAATGTGTAATTGCTCTGTCAGCGAGGTGCTGACACAGATAAACCCAGAGTAAAAGGATAGTGCTCTTACCTCTGCATTATTGTGTATCTCCTTGGGGTCCTGGACACTGCCGGAATGATGAAGGAACTCCTCTTTGGGCTTAGGTGGAATGGGAGGTTGTGGTAGCTCTTTGGAACATTCCACAGCATGTCAACAGCCAATAGAAAGCTGGTTTGGTCCTAGGGGAGGGACAAAGGGTGGAAACTGCAGTGCAGTGTACAAGTACCAAACTGATGTGAAAAATACATGTGCAATTAAGTTATGGAGCATACTCACTAAATAAGCAAATATTTACACAGTAGGCAAATCCAAAGGGGATTAACACACAACTTTACAAGTCACAGCTCTAAAATAGCAATGCAAAACAAAAGCAGTACTTCGATAAATTGGGATGGTTGAGAAAAAGGTTAGACAAAATAAGCCATATGCCTTCCAATCGCAAGGCATTACTGTCAGCCTGAAGTCCTATCCGAGCCAGACGGTGCAAAGCACCCATTTTCCAGTGAAGTCAGTCGCAGCCAAGTAACTTGTTAGGGGTTAAGGAAGGCCAAACCATCCAATATAAGATTTGACCAAAAGCAAAAGCTAAGTTCAAGATGGTTGAACCACAATTAGCTACATAAAAAAGCAAATCTATAAACAGTGCTGCAGGTGTGCACTCAGCAGAAGGAGCACCTCTGGAGAGGTATGGGCATACGTTACCGATCTAAACATTATGCCAGTGCTTAATTTGTAAAAAATAAGTGCCAGTGCCCAAAAAATATTGGCCCCATGATGCCGGGTACGGCGCTGCTCTCAGCGCAGGCGCAGCGCCACCATCAGTGCGGGTGCAGCGCCAATATAAGCGCGGGCGTGCCGGCCGCGCCTGTTCAGTGCTAGACCTACCTAGATTGGCCCACCACCAGCCCATCGCACTGCTGCTGCTCCATGTCACATGTTTGGCGCTGCAGCAACTGCTGGCACAGGCTAGTAGTAAATACGCAACTAAGACATGCTCCTCCTGTAACTGCGTCGCAATGCTCCAGGGATCTGTGAGTGCTTTAAAAATGCAAATAAATAAAAAAGCATTCTGTTTCAGTCACTGTTGCACTGTATTTGTCTCTACCCCTTCTGCCCCATCTAACAGTCTGTTAAAGTACACCAAGTATTGCTAATCGGTTACCTCCAGGAAGAGCACCCTCCCCTCAGCCCGTTCTTCAGTCACCTCATCCAAGTGTTTTGTGTAATCAATTTACTCTCAAGCCCTTATCAGTCATCACATCTCATAAATGCATCCCCCTTCATCCTTCCTTCAAGCATGAGCATGGTGTTGGATAACTTGGAAAAAGTAATTTCTGCAAGACATTGTTGTGAAATCAACGGCCTGTGCTACTTCTGCTTTAGGGCCTCTTTCCACCTGAACACATATTAAAAAACTAAATATGTTTTGTCACCCAATATTCAGGAGCCAGAGGAGAATGCATATTCGGATATCTCTTTCCCACTGACATGTTCTTGACATACTTCACTAAACTGCTGGGTGTAACAGACACCCACCTCTATCTGAGGATTGCATGTGCTCTCATTCGGAGCACATACTCGGAGCGGGTCCACATCTGGTGTATAAACCACACATCAGGATAGAAAACATGCGCTGGAATTATGTAAAAAAATGACAGCAAAAGATGGTTGAGAATTATACACAAATACTCAATTAGTGCTTTTATTTATGACGACAGATTAGTGGGCACATGCACCATGTTTATCCCCGTCTAGTTTCCATGTGTGTATCTTTAAGCCTGAAATGGCATTTCAGAAGTTCGTCTTTGCATGGGCTTTTCTCGCGAAGTGCAGCCGGTTCGGTTTCGGCCCTATACGTGCACCGTTCCGGGTGGGTCCCCTCGCTGAAGCTTGTTTGTGAACTAATGAGGCCGCTAACATTAAAAGGAAGAACGGAAACACCCAGGCACAAATTCACAGTTCATGTTTCGCTTAGATGAATGCTATCCAGGGTCGAACTGGGGCATACAATTGTCTCGAGTCGGGCTCAGTGCCAATGAAAAAGTGGCCAAAGTTGCAAACAACAATTCATTCCTTTTGTGACAGACACTAGTGGGACCACATTGCCGCCCCCGCCCCGCCCGGTCCTGGCTTTGCCCTGCCTTGCCTCAATCACTTAGGCTACCTTCCATGGGGCCACCATCGCCATGGCCATGCTGAGCCTGATGACAAAAATAGGTGCGCAGCGGCCCCACGGAAGGTAAGATTTTAAAAGAAAAAACATATATTTGGGCGGCTGGGGCCCATCACTTTCGAAGTGATGGGCCACAGCCGCCACTCAAAATAAGTTATTTCTTTTCAAATCTACCTTCTGCGGGGCCGGACCCCGGTCACTGGCCACACGAAAGGTCATATTTTCAAAGAAAAAAGTAAAAAACATACTTTTGGGCACAATCCATGGGCCTGGCCGCCCGCGGCAGCCGGCAGCCCCTGGTCACAGAAATTGGCCTGGGCCTGGCACTGACTGCAGTCAGTAGCACACTGCACACAGGTCACACAGACAGAATCCCGGGTGCGGATGGACCCCTGACTCCTGGGCAGTCAGGACACCACCAGGGCACCGTGCCGCCGCCCGGGCCCCGACCTGGGCCTTCCTTGCCTGATCACTTGACTTTGACAGGTCAGGCTGCACCGCACGCAAGTGACACACCTGCTTTGCCGGCTGGGACTTGGTCTCCTGTCGGGCCTCAGGGTGGGGGGGCTGGGTGCGCACATTGGCACCCGCACAAATGAAAAAGCAGGCAGAGGGGGCCCCAGAAAGCAACTAGGCCGCACCATGCAGTGCAGCCGGGCAGACTCTCTCTCTCACAAGTCAGGACCGACGACGCCACGCCTCAACACCCTCACTTCACAGTAACTCGTGAAATGAAGGTGGCGCCACGCTGCCTCCTGTGGCAACAACATGTCACCATGTTATTTCACTGGCTCTGAAGAACAGCCAATAAAAACTGCACATTCTGTGTTACTATACAGAATGTATCAAATACTGCATAGTAACAACAGAATGGTAGTGTTCATTGGCTGTTTGTAACAGTTTGTTGTTCATTGCTATTGCTGGCCCCTCCCAGGCCCAGCCAGCCATGGCCTGCAACCTGCAAGCACGAGAGAGATCGAGATCAGAATGACAAATCCCAATGATGTATAATCGAAGCAAAGCGAAGTGGAAGAACAAACAAAACAATTGCATGTGTGCTGGCCCCGCATGAGTTCCGGTGCCCAAAAAAGAGTGCTGGTGTTGGGCACCGGCAACCACCCCCACAAATTAAGCACTGCATTATGCTAACACGGAATACTCACCAGAAATCGAGTTGAGCTAGTGCCCTGATCTACCGCTCCTACCAGTGGGCCAATGGAGACTCTGAAACAGCCATGGGTGAACATACTAGTTGCAGTGGCTCCATCCACAACGCCAAGTAGGGCAACACACAGGATGGATCAGTGCCTCTATGCGTAGGTAGCTCCCTGTGTGATCTCTACTGACTACTGTGCCCACCTATCTGTGTAGCCTACTTCGCTTAAAGCACTCCAGCTGCCAGCATGGCACAACTTGCCCTTCTCTCACACACCGTCCAACGTCATACGTAACAGCCACAAGGCCCAGCGAATCAGTGAGGGGGATGTATACACTGAACGGCCAATGGAGAGCACTGTTGTCGATCCCTGCCCACATAATTGAGCGCTTGTCGCATTTATTGTAAATGCGAGGGATACGGAATACGTGCGTGCGTGCGTTCTATTTCGTTTACAGTGACACAGATTGTTAAATCAACCATGCTCCGCCCATAGTTTCTTTCTTTGTTTCTAGTGCTCCTAAAGGATGTCTGCCAACCCTCAAGTGACCCACAATTTAAAGGGGATTCATGCGAGAAACCAAAGTTGTCTTCATCCCTGCAAAGCAGCGTTCATTTTGGCTGAGGATACACTGGCCACAGAAAACGGCTTGGAGGGCCTAATTGTGGCCCGTGCACCATATGTTGGGCAAGCCTTGAAGAGATATGGAAATAATTGGTTTACAAGGTGCAATTTTCAGGATGAATTACTCCACTGATTGAACATTGGAACATTAATGTAGATCTGGTGTAGAGGTGTGTAAATCAAGTGTGGTGCAATAGGGGTTTATTGTGATATGATATGATACTTTATTTATATAGCGCCTATACACAATGTGTATATATGGTATAGTTCAACAAGTGCTCTTACAGGTTGGGGCCAGATTAACCCTATGCTGCCATATTTAGGAAGGATACATTTTGGTGTTTGAATACAATTAGTTTAGCGTTAGTAGGTGTCGGCGCGCGTAGGATCACTTGAGGAACCTGAGGTAGTACTTATGGAGACAAAAACAAAACTGAATAAGCAGGAAGGTGTTTTTTTAAAAGAAAATGAAGGACCCCTGACTGTGCCACCATTGCATGTCAAAAGGTTGCGCTGATAATTGCAAGTTCAGCACGGCATTTTACAGATGGGGTTTTTGTTTTTAAAAAAATACTGCTGGTGGAGATTTGTGAGGCAGTGTGTAAGGAAAAAAAGATTTAAAGAATGTTCCCTTATGAAGGATGAATATTATTGCATATATGGCTGCATCAGGTATAATAATATAAGTAAGCCTCATTTTCCCATCTGCGCCCTGAGACAGAAACTATGTAACATCTGTAGCATGCAGGGTTCGGCTCCCCGAGATGGATTGTTGGGATGGGAAATGCATCGCATTTCGATAAACTGTTGGGGCAGAAAATGCATCACTCCTAGATGGATTAGTTTAGAGATGGGAAGTGCGTTGCACCGAGATGGATCGCGGGGGGTGGTAGATGCGTTACATGTGGATGGGCAGTTGGGGCCCGGAAGTGTACCACACTTGCATAGAGCGTTGGGGATGGGAAGGGTGTCAAACGTGGATGGATGGTTAGGATCGGGAGATGCATCACACCTATATGGACTGACGGGGTGAGAAATGTATCGCACTTTGGCGGACTGCCTGGGGGCAGAAACTGTGCCGCACTTGGGTGGAATGTTGGGGACAGGGAATGTGTCTCACTGGAATGGACTCTGGGGGTGGGAAAGGCATCACAGTTGTATGAACTGTTGAGGGTGGGAATGGTATCACATGTGAAGGGACTGTGGGGTGTAAGAAATGTATTGCCACTAACCAACTGCACTAACAACTCACCTTTCTGCATACGCACCATCAAACTAAATACAACCACTCCTCTACTGCACCAAAAACCGCATGCACTGCACAACACCTGACACAGAAACAAACCATACACAATCCCTTCCTCAAAACCACATGATGGCTACCGACCGAAAACGACCAACGGTCAGTGACGAGTTTCTCCGAACTGAATCTGCACAGCACATCAAACCTCTCTTGCTCTTCTCCCTCTCAGCCGCACTAACAAAATCAACCCTCCTTCCATTGCAGATCTGCCAGAGCGCCAAGAGACCACGCAAGTGGCAACAGTACGTGGTGCAAGACACATTAACAATTCTTACCGCCAACTGGAACCGCAATGAGGAAATGAAGTTATTTTCAGAAACCCTTGATGAAAGCACAGATGCAAGCGACACAGACAAGCTACATATTGTTATGCGCGGGGTTATTAGTAAATTCAAGGTATTTCAGGAACCAGCTTCTCCAGTATCTTTGCATGGTAGAACTGCTGGCATTAAATGCCAAAGATTTTAATTTCCAATCAAATAATCTGGCAGGCGTGGGCACTGATGGTGCCCCAGGCATGATTGGTGAGCAAAATGATTTCACTGGCTGCCTAAAAAGACCCTTGGGTGACAAGGATGTCCATTTGAAAAACTATCATTGCATGAAACATCATGACGCATCATGTTCCAAACAGGTGCAGTTCACAGAAATCATGGGCTTCGGCGTGAAAGCCATTATCGGGGCTCGTTCCTTAAATCACAGATCACAATCAGACTTTTCTTTAAAGATGCAAACGTAGATTTTGGTGATGTTCCATATCACACAGATGTGCAGTGGCTTAATCGTGGCAATGGAATGGACACTTCTGTCATGCAAGATATTGACTGGGTAACCGATTTTTTTTATTTTTTATTATAGACGTTACAGGCCATCGCAATTACTTAAATTTAAAATTGCAAGGAATCCAAAGTTGTATCCTTGATAGGTTTGAAGCAGCTTGTTCTTTCAACTTGTGTACAGGCGCATTATAAATGACATATCATATCACAATTAAACTTCTGACAGCCCAGAGAGAAAAGGGGATTGTTCATTTTATTGTGCATTTGTAAGGCGCTTATACATCAAGTAAATTGTGTTTCAAAGCACCAACCGGGAGGCAACATGGGCATGAAATGCAAATACAACAATGAGAGATAGAGGTGGCCCTACTAGGCCTTGTGAGCAGTGCTGGTACACTTGCTGGCACGCAAACAGTCTCTCCCCATGATAAGTATGGCAACTGGAACCATCATGTGAGGGTCCTGACTGAATTGCAAGCTGTGTTTGGAAATAGTTTCATGCAATTCAAAGACCACCGAGCTCTCTGAAAATGTTTCCAGACACTTTCTCAGTGGATGTTGAAAATGTTCACAAAAGGTCTGAAACCCCCAATCAGACCATCAAAGGAAAATACATCCTGGCAGGCTTATGTGTTGGGGATTGGATGGGTAAGGATTTCTTCTTTTCAATTGAAGACCCCTTTAATGCCAGAGGTACAGTGTATCCCAGCAGACCACGGGAGAGTGCCCCCAGATCGCAGGGCTGTGCTTTCCGTATAAGGCTCTGATAGCTCACTTGGTTGAGAGGGTGCATCAACGCTATCTAACTGCCTTGCTTTTATGGCCCACTCAAAGCATTTAATCGTCCCCTCAAGGGCCATTTTTTGGATCGAGATAGCCCACTTAACAGCTGTGAAATGCGGTTGTTGCATTTGAGCACAGTGGGGATTGGCTCGATACTGATGTTTTTCTCATCGCTAGCATCTCTGTCCCTAGTAGCCCCTAAAAACCTAAAATCTGAACGTCTTTGCCCAATCCCTTTTGGTGGTGTTGGGGAACTTGCTTTTGTCGTAGGCACAGCAGCGTCCCCTGGTGGTGAGCGAGCACATTACAAGGCCACATATTTGGTAAGTCAGGTCTTCGGTCTGCCAAACGGTTCTGAATCGGGGATGCACTGCACACAGAAATGGCGCCGGATTGTGAGGTAGTGCTGTGGTAGCAAGATGTTTTTTTTATTAGAAGGCGGTTTATGCTTGAAAAGGGGGAACGGCTGTGCGAAAGCGACGAGTTTTGTTTAGGGCCCATGTGCGAGCATCAGCTGTTGTGTGAGGGACAGTGTTTGTGTGAGGGAGATTATATCTATGACGGGGTGCGAGTGGGGGCGTGACTGTGTGACAAAGGGGCTATGTGCTATAGGCAGGTGTGTGAGGGAGGGGTTCTGGGAAAGAGGAGTGCCTGTGTTAGAAAGGGGCTGTGTGCAATTCTCGGGTGTTGTATGAGGGGGGGGGGGCGGGGGAAAGGGAGTCCTTGAGGGAATGCGAGGGATTCGAGTCATACCTGCCTACATTGGAAAATAAAAAAACCCTGAGATTTATGCCCCACCCATAGGCACATAAGACTCCGCCCACATGCCCCACCCACATGTTAACAAAGTAAAATAAAATGTTGAATATATGTGCTGATTAAATAAAACAAGCTACATTATATGATATGGTAAAGAATTTATAACGCGCCTATGCACAAGTGTTTCAAGGCACGTTATTCAACCAGTATTGAAATACAAAAATAAAAAAATGTAAATGAATACGGTGGAGACAGGGACGTCATTTGGGGGTCACCAGGGGTCGCAACTGAGGTCTCCCTTGCTACCCCTAAAAATATATATATTTTTATGAACTATGACAATTTATTTTCAAGAAACGTCGTTATGATATGATATGGCATTTATAACGCGCCGATACACAAGTGTTTCAAGGCGCAACGCGGCAAGGGAAGGGGAACAGAGGGAAGACAGACAGCGATCCTACTGGGACAAGTTTCATTCAGATTGCACAAGTGCAGGGGAAGGGTGAAGAGGAAAAGTGCGGAATGGGAGGAGGGTGGGGACAGAGCAGTACATGGGATAATAGAATACATAAAAACAATATGAGAAGTAGGGCCAGCTGGTGGCAAGTGCAAGGGTAAGTGCAGACATCAGGTGTCAAGTGCTGGTGGGGGACTGTAGGGATACAGAAAACATTCCCCAAGGGTGGGGGTTACCACAGAGGCAATGCAGGTGTGTAACTGGTGGGGGAGGGGACCGGGGAATGAGATCAGAGGGTGGCCAGGTAACCAGTACAGTTTCAGCCAGGAATTCAGCAGGGGGTAGGAGGAGAGAAAGCAGAAGCAAAGAGGAAAGTTTTGAGGTGCTTCCGGAACCGGAGATGGTTCTCCTCAAGTTTCAGGGAGGCTGTTCCAGAGGAAGACCCCAGCCGAAGAAAGAGATCTACCACCAACTCGTTCATTGGAGGAGCTACTGACCCTGAGGGAGTTGGAGGCGGATGAGCGAAGAGCTTGAGAAGGAAGATATTTAGGAAGAGAGAGTTGAAGGTATTGGGCCCCCAGGCCCCAGTTGGTCTTGTGGATAATGCAGAGGGTTTTGAACTTAATCCTCGCAGCCACTGGGAGCCAGTGCAGGAATTTCAATCCTGGAGAGATACGATCCCTGGGCTTGAGGCCAAGGACAAGTCTCGCAGTCCTGTTCTGGGTGAGTTGCAGAGGGCGGAGAGTAGATGCAGGCAGATTTAGAAAGAGGCTGTTACAATAGTCCAACCTAGAGAGAACCATAGCTTGGGAGACCATGAGCTTCTGGGGGAAGGAGAGGAAAGGAAGAATACCTCTGAGGAGGTGCAGCTGGTAGTGTGACTTCTTAGAGACGTCAGAGATTTGAGGAGAGTGTGGAGTCGAAGATGACCCTGAAGTTTTTAGCCTCGCAGGTGGAAGCAGGAAGAGGGCCAAGAGAGGCCTGCCAGAGAGTGACAGGAAAGGAGGGGCCTCGCAGGTGGGAGCAGGAAGATGGGTAAGAGGGCCACTTGGGAAAATAAAACTGGATGGCTTCACAACTATTGAACAACAAGCGACGGCAAAAGCTAAAGGACGCCCAGCAGGCGGCCTAATAATATCAAATTTCCCATATGTGAGTCGCTAGAACAGGTCCACACTGAATGTACAGGACTACCTGCAGCTAAAATACCATTCAAAAACACCACAACCATAAGATAGATGATTCTTATCAACATGTATTTGAACCCTGGGAGTATGAGCTTGAAAGATCTCCTACAAGCACTCTCTGACCTACTATCCGAGATCAATGTGAAATACAAGAAGATCGACATTCTGATACTTGGGCACTTGAATTCTCAATTCATATCATTGCAAAATAAATAGACAGGCAAAAATCAAAAGACATCACTCGCAATGGAAATACGTGGACACAATTCCTAAAGGATTGGGAGCTGAGAATTGTGAACGCAAATATAAAAAAAGACATTCCACCACAAGCAACCAGGGAACGAGGAAAGAGTATATCGATTATCTCATTGTATCTAGACACCTTTATGATAATATCTCATTAAACATCTTAAATGAAGGCACGAGCGACAATAAGAAACCATCAGCCATGATAAAATACGATCAACAAACTTCGCACAATCATGTCAAATGAAACAGAAGAGAGAGTGCAGAGATTGTGCTCTCCCGAAGAGTTTACTAATGTTCTATGGGAAATTGAACATCCAAGAGCACTTCTTTCCCACAAATCAAAACTCCATTTACATTAGTTTGACGAAGAGTCACAGAACAAAAAGAGAACCCTAAGGAAAGCAATCTCCACACTGAAATCTCTGAAGTTACCATCAGCACAACACCTACAGGCCAAAAAAGCCCTTACAAACACATACAGGAATTAGTCAAGAACCCACAATTATCTAAGAATACAGAAAGACGGCGAAATAATGTTAAAAATTGTCCTTTCAAATAACTCAGGTAAATTCTGGCAAGTAATGAATGGAATGAACAGACAGCAATATGAAAGACAAACCAAAGTGATCCTGGAAGCAATATGGACAGCCTACTTCAAGGACATTTATCAAGGTGAGGTCAACACACCACCAGAGACTAGAGCTCCAGCAGCTTGGCACTTACATTTTGACGACGATTTAATCAAGGAACTGATCATGAAATCATCATTCTCTAGAGCTGCGGGCACCAATGGGCTGACCAATTCAATTCTAAAGTCAGACATCGATCTCTGGAGCAAAATACTGAGTTTACTATTTGCAGAGGCCATACGCAAAGAATCTCTCCCATCATCCAGGAAGAGCGCAATTGTAATACCTATACACAAAAAGGGTGACGAGAAACACCTGCAAATTAACGGCCAATTAAACTATTAGACGTTGATAGGAAGATATTTGCTGCAGTGGTCCTGAGAAATCTCGAAGAGTGGATTAGCCAGAATAATATTCTAAGTAAATTCCAAACAGGTTTTCGCAAAGGGCTATCCATGTCTCTGAATGGATTAATATTGTCAGTCATCTCACAGCAATCCTATAGAAACAAAGGGCAACCACTGTATGGAGCATGGCTAGACATCTTTCGTGCTTTTGATACGATCAAGAGAGACCACCTATGGGACAACTGGATGCATGGGGAATTCCAAAAGGCCTACTAGCAATAATAACGATCTCGTTACACAGAAACATTGTTGCAAATACGGCTAAAGGCTGAAGGGGACCTAACTGGTAAGATCCCAACAACAATCTGAGTGCGGCAGGGATCTATCATCGCAGCATGTCTGTTTAATTTGTACCTTGCTGACCTATCAGCAGCACTAGCAAGCCCAGACATTGGAAATCAATCTATACAGTGGATAGCATACGCTGATGATGTGCTCCTATTGGACTTTACTTCACATGGCCTACAACGAATGTAATGTGCGTTTGAGCGGTATGCACATGAAAATAACCTAATAGTAAATCCAGAAAAGTCACAAATACTAACCTTTAATAACAAGAGTGTTAAAAAATCAATCAATTGAGACGAAGAAAGAGCTAAATTATCTGGGAATTAAAGGGCAGACCACACAATCAAAAACCCCACATGAACAAGATCTAGAGTTAAAAATAATTTCACTATGAGCTCAAATGAAAATATTGTATGCAGTCTATTTCACATTTTCAATAATGCCCTTGCTTACTTTCTATAGAGAAAAGGTACTCCCAGCACTTATCTATGGATACAAAACCATCCCAGCAGCACAGCTAATCAATTGGGATCGCCTCGAATGAAGGTTATGGAAAAATGTACTCCGTCTTCCAACAAGCTACCCAATCATTAGCCTAAGATACGAACTAGGCTTTCCCTCTTTGTAAACGGAGCTCGATTGGAAAATCATTGGTCTTTACAGGAACATAATTATGCCATCAGAAAACTCCTTATACACAGACATCCAAAGAGAACTAAAAAATAAAGGAAATTATTTCCTAAATAAACTGGAAAAATATGTGATGTCTTTACTGGAGGCATGTGACCGTACCTTGGCAGACCTAGAAGACAACCCAATTGGCATTAAACAAGCATTGGCACGTACAGATTGGATCAAGACCATAGCAAAGATGAGAGCATACAGAATCTTTAAATCATTGTCACAACTTGACAAGCCAAAACATTTGCTCCCAAAATATCTCACATTGTTCCCTGATCCGGTTATAAGAATGGTCTTCCTCAGAGCTCGCCTAAACTTAGTCCAATCGAAGGAAGTGCTGGCATTGAGAGATCAAGTGCAACAGGCCCCAGAATGTGATCTCTCTGGGAATAGTACAGTGCAATCGCTGAAGCATATTTTGACATTGTGCACGGGAACAAGAGAACTAAGCACAGCTTGATTGGGCTGCTTTGTCGATCATATGGATTGGCTAGATACAGAATCATTTTGGGAAAGGTTAATTGCTGGACATGAGACACCGTTAACGATGGTGGTAGTCAAAATCCTAAAAGAGTTGGACTTGAGTAAAATAGAAACAAGAGACTCAAGTAATGTTTGATATGTAGGAAAAAATGGAGAGTCAGGCATGCTCATAAGCAAGACAATGATTCAATTAAGAATAGACCTTTAATTAACCAGTTTGAAATGTTCTAGTGTTGCATAATAAGATAATGAATGTAAGGTCATGGTAGACGTGGCGGAAATGTGGTGTTCTAATGTGTGAACGATGATGAAAGTATGTAATAAAAGTCGAAATGTCGACTAAATGGACACAAATAAATAATAATATATATATTTTCTTTTTTTTATTTTTTTTTTATTGAAGCTCCTGGGCTGTGGCCAGAGCCATGTGGCTCTTTGTTTCTGGAGTGATTGGCTTTCTTCTTATAAAACATAGGGGGCTCCACAAGTGTAACAATTTGAGCAGTGACTCTAAATAAGAAAGAATAGGAATAACAAATAATTTGTCTTTCTGGAATTCTATACAATAATTGCTAGACTAATTAAAGGCTTATTTCAGGCACACTTCAGGGGGCGAGTCGCTGGTTTAGTCTGTTCTTTTTTTTTTTTATAACTCCGTTTATTAAGTTTTAAACAACACAACAACAAAACAAACATGAATCATACGCATACATTTGACCAAGGCAGTATGGCATTTTCAAAGACAAGAGGAGCCCTGCAGGGCCGAGAGCTGTCAGACATTTGTGGGATGAGGCAGGTAACCAATGCTAACAGCGGTACATATCTACTTACATTAACAAATTTCAGTGAGCATCAAGCCATTTACCCCATATTTTTTCGAATTTGCGGGGGCAGCCCCGTGCGTTATATATCCGGCGTTCCGAGGCCGCACATCTGTCCAGCTCATTACTCCAGCGGTTCAGAGATAGTGAGTCGGCAGAGCCCCAGTTAGCCGCGATCAGCCTTTTGCCTGTCCCAAATGCTATCGGCAAAAACATTTTTTCGTATTTTGAGAGGTCCACTTCACCCCCGATGCCTAATAGTATCATTTTGGGATCCCTAGGGATTGGTGTCGCCAGGGTAGCAGAGATCATGTTAATACATCCCTGCCAGAAGATCTGTAACACCCGGCAGTCCCAAATCATATGGTAGAAGGTGGCAGGTTCCGTTTTGCATCTAAGGCATGTCTCGTCTTCCAGGCCCCCCCATCTGGCAGTGCGTGAACGGTATGAGCGGTGAAGGATTCTCAGTTGTATTAGCCTGAGTTTAGATTCTATACCAATTTCTCTAAGGGACATTAATGCCTCAACCCAGTCTTCTGGTTCCAGTTGGCCTATATCCCTTTCCCATTTCTCCTTGAGCCCGTCGAGCTGAGTAGCCCCGAAGGAGTTAAGGGCTTGCTAGAGCGTGGAAGTGACCTTAGAGGGAATGCATTGTGGGAGGATATTGGTCTCAACGGGAGTACAGGGGGGTATAGTTGTCTTATCAGGGAATTGGGTGCAGATGGCGTGGGCCAGCTGCGCATGTCGAAACCGGTCCATGGGTGCGAGGTCGAATTGCTCTTGCATGGCCTCGAAGTCGAGGATGTGACCCCCTTGTATCACGTGTGCCAATGTGTATATCCCTTTTGCGCGCCAGTGATAGAAGGAGCCCATCCTTACTATTTCCGGGAGGAGCGCGTTGTGCCATAGGGTTGAGATAGTGTTGGCTTTCCTCTCCAGCCAATTAGTTTGTGCGCCTCCTGCCAGGCCTGGCAAATATGGTGTGTCATTCTGGGTAACATCGGGGGTTGGTTGTGGGTGGCATACAGGATCTGCAGTGGGGTTAGCGGGGCCTTGTTCTCTATTTCAATGCGGATGTGGGGGAGTGTGGGGTCTGCGTGTATCCAGTCGTTTACTACTCTGATCTGTGCTGCAAGGTAATAGGTGCGTATGCAGGGTAAACCGATGCCTTCCTCCCAAACAGATCGCTGCAGCATATCAAGGGCGATTCTGGGTTGCTTCCCGCCCCACAGCAGCGTGCAAAGGTCTGTCAATAAGTGCGAAGGTATCTCGGGGAATGACAAGTGGGGCATTTTGGAGTACGTACAGCAGTCTGGAGAGGGTCATCATCTTGAATAGCGCAGCTCTGCCCATAAGTGATAGGGGGAGTGTTTGCCAGTGGGAGGTATCTCTATTGAACCGGTCAATTACTGGTTGTAGGTTAAATTGAAGGAACCTACCAAGTGTCGGGTCGAGCCATATACCCAGGTATTTAAATTCCCTAATAGAGACATGATATGGGCAGATCTCAGGGATCGCCAACTCGCCGCCCTGTATCGGGAAGTAAATGGTTTTGGCTTCATTCACCTTTAGGCCTGCAAAGTTTTGGTATTCCCTAAGAATGAGGGAGTCAATCAGGCAGGAAGTGCGCGGGTTACTGATGTATATGAGGAGGTCATCCGCATAGAGCGATAATCTGTCCTCCCCCCCTCCCGACCATGCAAATCCTGTCAAGTTAGTGTTAGCCCTAAGCTCAATTGTGAGTGGTTCGATGGCCAGGAGGAAAAGAAGCAGGGAGAGCGGGCACCCCTGTCTCGTACTTCGGCCCAATGGAAATGATTCAGAAGACCTGCCGTTCACCCTTAGCATGGCCTCCGGAAGTGCATAGAGAAGTTTAACCCATGATATAAACATTTGCCCCAGGTTCATTCGAGCCATGATTGCCCACAGAGCCTCCCACCCCACAGAGTCAAATGCCTTTTCAAAGTCCACCGCCAGGAGGGCAAGTGGGGCTGGTATTTCCTTGGCTCTACTCAGTGCCAGTTGAACTCTGGGGGTGGACTTATTGGCCTGGGTGGACGAGGGTCTCTATCACCTGCAGTAGTCTGTTGGCGAGTGTTCTGGCGAGGACCTTAGCTTCCCCGTTGATCAGGGATATGGGGCGATAGGAGGCACATTCCTCCGGGGGTTTCCCGGTAGTCTGTTCTTAAAGGAGAGTTCCGGGACTTTTTTTTTATTGTCCCTACGGGTCGGCCATGTGTTTGTAAGCATAAATCGGTAGATCGTAGGAAACTTTCCTATGGACCTTACCCGACTTTTCGCCCATTATCGCACTCGAAATCAGCCTCCATTTTGTGATAATCCTATCATTCCGCCGCATCGACCTGGCTCACCTGCCTTTGCGGCACTAAATCAAATCCCCCGCCCCTGAGCCTGACATCAGCAGACGCGTACTGCCCATTTCAAGCACGTCTCGTGTCAACAATCGCTGCGCCTCAGCTATTGACGTGTTGCCATGGAAATGGCAGGACGCCTCTTTCCCCAATAAGTATAAACAGACCGTTTCACAACATACAGCAGCAGATTTTCGATTCCATTCCTCTCTTTGTGTTACTTTGAGTATTCTGTGACTCGTTTCAGTGCTCTGGTCAGCTACCTTCGCCGCTTGTAGCCCGTGTGAACACCTGTACCATCTCTGTAAATTATTTTACTATCTTTACCGCACAATGGCCACAATAATGCCGTATATGTACGAGCCCGAGTACACCGAGGAAGAACTACTGGAAAGGCAAGCACGCGAAAACGATGGGGATTCGGACGGCAGTTGGGAGGACCAGTCAACGGATGAAGAGCCTGGACCATGTCGCATGGACGGCGTCTCCACCTGGTGCACGTGCAATCGGTGCGAGCTAATGCCAACTGAGGAGGAGAACTGCTGCTGCCGTGAAAATTCCGGGTGCTTGGCCTACATTTCGGAAAGCGAGCAAAGTCAGCAGGAAGGCGAGCAAAGTCCGCAATGCATCACCGAGCTGCCAGAGTTCAGGGAAGCCTGCCTCTCACGGACAGTGTTGAGGATGATGATGGTGCTTATGCACGAACTTCGTGGCACTGTTCGTCCGCGTAATCCGAGTAACGAGTAAGTATACTCTGTTTGTGATGTCAGTGATGCCACCACTATTTCATGGTCGTCTCCCACATATAAAATTACATTTACATATCATTCGAACGCATGTAAATTGGTTCCATATAGTGCATTTTCTAGATATAATTTTTTTCTAAGAAAAATGACATGTGTTACCTGAATCGACATTGATAAGAAAGTTTGGTCAGTTTAATACAGTTTGCATCTTTTTTTTTCACAGGTGGTACAGGCTGGTGGCCTATCGTTGCTTCACTTGGTGGCTTCACGGGAGGCTCGGACACCGCGTTCGGAGAGTAATACCTGCCTGTGCGGTACTTGCCATTAGACAACATTTCCCCAGTGACAGTGGACAATACCGCGGATTTTCCCTCGATGTGCTGCAACCTCAACTTTACAATGTGTAATGTTTATTATTTATGTTTAATTAAAATCTAAAATAAAGCCCAACATATATTTTAACAATGGTTGTTTTGATTTTTTAAATGAATCTAGTGTATATTCTCCTGGGAGGGTGAGGTATTTATAAACTCACCCCCCTGCCTTCCATGTAGTAGATCCTGCAGCCATCCTCTTACATTCAGTTAGATGGCCTCTCCTTGGTGAGGCCCTGCGGCAAACGGGTCTTGACTGCACGACCACCGCCCCGATCCACCCCCCGCCTTATCAAAGGCAGTTCGCACCGGGGTACTTGAGCTGCTGGCAAGTGGAGCTGTCAGGGAGCGATAAAGGCCAAGAGGTGCCAAAGACCATGTACACTTCAAAGTGGTCTATAGAGCATGGGTTTGTTGTTCCCATGTCTACCTCCAGACCCCGTGTCTCCTGCCAAGCATCCCCCTCACGCTGGACGGCCCCCTGCAATCCACATAAGTGTGTCTCCATTCACGAGTCTTCCTGTGTCTTGTCTGCACGACCACCGCCCCGATCCACCCCCCGCCCTATCAAAGGCAGTTCGCACAGGGGTACTTGCGCTGCTGGCAAGTGGAGCTGTCAGGGAGCGATAAAGGCCAAGAGGTGCCAAAGACCATGTAAACTTCAAAGTGGTCTATAGAGCATGGGTTTGTTGTTCCGATGTCTACCTCCAGACCCCGTGTCTCCTGCCAAGCATCCCCCTCACGCTGGACGGCCCCCTGCAATCCACATAAGTGTGTCTCCATTCACGAGTCTTCCTGTGTCTTGTCTGCACGACCACCGCCCCGATCCACCCCCCGCCCTATCAAAGGCAGTTCGCACCGGGGTACTTGCGCTGCTGGCAAGTGGAGCTGTCAGGGAGCGATAAAGGCCAAGAGGTGCCAAAGACCATGTACACTTCAAAGTGGTCTATAGAGCATGGGTTTGTTGTTCCCATGTCTACCTCCAGACCCCGTGTCTCCTGCCAAGCATCCCCCTCACGCTGGACGGCCCCCTGCAATCCACATAATGCCACGACATATACACGTCATTCATTCACAAACACACCCCTGGTTCGAATTCTTTATAACCCACTTCATATTTCTAATGAGAACTTCTTTGCGCTTTGCTAGTCAACCCGTGAAGGTGCTGGTTATCTGCTCTTCGTCTCTGTGAACTTCCGTGACCACTTTGAGCAAACTCGTCAGTTTGCAACCTGTGAACTGCTCCCTGTTCTACGACAAGAAACTACTCTGATCCCTGCATCTAACTGTTTGTTCGTCAAGGTAAGTCCATGTACCATAATCATTTTGCGTCCAATTTTTTAATTTATATCTATTTGCTAGTAGTCATCAAATTGCATCCATGTTTTCTTTTCGTTCACGACAGTACATGCAAGGAACTAGTCACATGTTCTGAGTTTAGTCAAATTACTTTTTCTATTTTTTGAAAGTTATTGAAATACTTATCCGCATGTGAATAACGTGTATAGTTCCAAGAACCAAAACGGACCTTGCATTGAACCTTTTATGTGTCATTTACTGTTTTAACACATTGGTATTCATAGAGAATTGTTGATCTTTACTTTTCAGAACTTTCCATAATGCCTGCCTGTTCCATTGGCGGTTGCCCTTCGAAGACCCATAACAAATCTGAAGGTACTATAATGCATGTTTTCCCTAAGACAATAGATCAGATAAGAGAATGGGTCCGATATTGCGGATATCCAGCCTCTGAGCTAGAAAGTAGAGTCCTAGAAGTCTTTGCGGACAAGAGGGGTGATCGATACCGCATCTGCAGCAGGCACTTTAGCCCAGACATGTACTCCACATCATTGCTAATAAAGAAGAAAACACCGCGAGCGAGGCGAAAATTGCTCTCAACCGCTATTCCCACTCTATTCGTCCACATCCCTCCACTGGTGAGTCAAGTTTACGTATTTATCTCTCGGCCTTGCGGTAGTGTGTAGCATTAGCTAACAATAATTTCCCCATTTATGTATCCACTCAATATGAAGGCGGAAGATTCTCCATCCGTGTCGTTATTGCAGTCATCAGCCACTTCAAGCGCCTATCGGGTAATCTTACTTAGCTATTCTGACACTGACTTGTTTTAGGCATGTAAATCAATAGTTTTAATTGATCGTGTAATTATTTTACCTAATGGTACACCCTTGTACTCGTCCTCTAGTCTTTGTTTTCAGTTATAATTATTGTTATCCAAAATAATGCAAGTACTGTCTTTCAGGGAGATGCTGAGGAGTCCAACGCATTGACGACAACCGTAGATGTCACTCAGATGCTCGAGGTACGTTTCCGGACAGTTCCATCGATGGAGATCATCAGATCTTGCATTCTTGTAGCGTGATTGTTACACACAATGTTTCTTTCGTTTTTAGCCATTGATATGTCCTTCTGTCGTCGCCCTCCTATTTGTCTTCTTTTTTCAATATTGTGTTCATTACTAATGAAAGTCCTATGTTTCAGGGAGTCGATGGAGCATTAGTCCAAGTAGAAGGGGGAGCATGCAGTTACGGGTCGGCGCAACAGCTTGCAGAAGTGTGCACCGCAGTTACATCGTCCCTTGATGTTCTTATGCATTTCGAGGTATGGATACTGACAGTTCGATCAAGCGAAATCATATGACGTGATTACATCCGCTATACTTCCTTCTTTATTAACGCAAGTACTATGTTTCAGGGAGATGACGGAGCTTCTTCTACAAGAACATCACCCCTAGTAGTTGATGCAGATCTCTGGGTGGTGACACTTCCAACGATCGAGCAAATCGAATCATATTTACATATCCATTATTTATTTTAGACAACTGATCATTTGTGCAGGTCTATTTAGATGAGCCGTTGACGCCTGCACAAAGTTTATGTTCTTTTTAACAAAATAGAAAACCATACTAATGCAATTACTGTGTTTCAGGGAGTTGATGAAGCGTCATCTTCAATAATATCATCAATGGAAGTCTATGCGGAGCCCGAGGTATGGATCTTGACAGTTCAATCTAACTAGATCAACAATGCGTGAACTATTGTCGTTTGAATGTTCTACACAATGCGTTCATTCGTGTTTTGCTATTGAGATGTACGTATGGGTATTGGTCCCCAAGTACATTTTGTGTTTTCAATATTATTATACATACTAATGAAAGTTCTATGTTTCAGGGAGTCGATGGAGCCTCAGTGAGTGATGGATGTGCTTATCATGAAAATATAGTCGTTGCAGCGCGAGAGGAAGTGGAGACATGCACACACGAGTCGGAGCAACAGCGTCCAGATGTTGAAGTTCGAGGCAAGAAAGTTTCAAAGAAAAGAAAGCAAAAGAAGGTTAGTGTCCTGTTCACTATATTATGTTGTCTTTCACTGTCAATAGTTCAATACTGTAAGTTGTGTTTAAACTGAACATCCCTTTTCTAATCTGTCCTCTAGTTGCGAGTGGGTGTAAGAACTAGATCTACACAGACAGTGAAGCGAACGAGAGATGTTGCTTGTCAAACCTTTTGGCAGGGACTCGAGACTGGAGATGCATCGTGCCAATGGGAAGAATATGAAGTGATTGACAACGGAGCTATACCACCACCAGCCATTGATAGTGAATGTCCTCCTGGTAGTTTGGATGCAGTCGGAGATCAATTCACAGAATCCACACCCGCAAAAAATAAGAGCGCGCGAAAGTTGAAGACATTGTTTTTTTCTCCCATCTCCGGACAAGGAACAGATGTTGCAATGGAAGAGAATGACGTGGACGACAATGAAACACCATCAATATCACTCAGCATAGCGGAAGACGATATCAGAGATTGTACCTTTCATGCGAGTGACATGTCCTCAACGTTACAGGCCGAACCAGCTGGGATGCAGAGTGACAGTATAAGGAAAGAGGCCAAATTCATTGTATTCGATAGCTGTTTGATGGATATTATTATGATGATGAAATGTGGGCATTCGGTTGGTGGGGAAGTATGTGGGGAGCCATTGATTAATGTGACTCGTGCAATTCGAGGCACTAACCTTAAAATACATGCCACCTGTACACAATATCATCCGTTCGCATGGTCTGCACAACCCATGCTGGGGCAACTGCCAGCAGGCAATCTACTTTGTGCAGCGGCCGCACTTTTTAGTGGTTCAAGTTTTAAAAAGTTACAGTATTTCTTTCAGTTTGTGGGAATCCATTTCATTGCGAAAAGTCAGTTCTACAAATACCAAACCGATTATCTATTTCCAGCCATCAGCGAAGCTTGGAGAATGGAAAAAATGTCAATGGAAAGTACATTCGCGGGCAAACGCTTCAGGCTAGCCGGTGATGGACAGTGCGACAGCCCAGGATTTTCAGCCAAGTACTGCACCTACCACTTTCAGGACATGGAAAGTAAGAAAATTGTGAGTTCGGTGGTCGTGCAGGTGTCACAAAGTACATCCTCAGTGGCCATGGAGAAAGTTGGCTTTGTAGCATCATTGCAAGAACTACAATCGCGGGGAATGGTGATCGACCTGATAGCCACGGACAGACACGTTTCAATTGCCAAGACAATGAGAGAACAGTACAAAAATATAAATCACCAATTTGACGTTTGGCATCTTGCAAAATCAATCAATAAAAAATTGTCGGCTGCAGGTAAAAAAAAAGAATTGCAAGGTATTTCACAGTGGTCCAAGTCAATCAGCAACCATCTTTGGTGGAGCTCAAAAACATGTGAAGGGTCGTTGGAAATTCTACTGGAAAAATGGCGGTCAGTAATGTTGCACTGTAGCAACGTACATCGATGGTCGACAAATGAACATTTCCACAAATGTGAACATGGCCATTTGTCCACAGAGGAGGCACGGAAGAAGAAGTGGTTGATTCCTTCATCACCCACTCACAAGGCCATTGAAAAGATTGTATTTGATAAAACTATAACAAGAGATTTGAGGGGACTCACGGAATTCTGCCACACAGGAGATTTGGAGGTGTTCCACAATATGTGCCTAAAGTACAGGCCCAAAAGATTGCATTTTGGCATGGAAGGCATGATAAATCGGACTCTTCTAGCGGTCTTGGCACATAACCATAATGTTGGCCGTCAACAAAGTAGGACGACCGGAACTTTAGGGACGCTTCGCTACAATAAGGCCTTCACTAAAAGAAGTAAACAATGGGTGATCAAACCAGTGTTTGAGGATATGCAATATGAGTTTATTGAGAGACTTATCGTAGATGTCCTCGATAGGCACATACATGGAGTGGTGAACGAACCTATGCAGGGGACAACTGCATTGCCACCCAACATTGCCTCTGTTCCATGTCCACCTAAAGCAGAGCTCATTGAGAAATACACATCACGGTTTAAATGATTGTAATTTGATTGTCTGTTCTCTCGAGTCTCCTCATGTTGCAGGCCCATTGCAATTAAACCAAACAGTAATATAAATCATTTTTACAAAAATTATAGAATGTTTCCGTATTACAAACACATGGCCGACCCATAGGGACAATAAAAAAAAAGGCACGCAGACAAGATGTCCCTAAAACTAACTGCAGCTAACTAGAAATGTGTGCTCGCTCAAAGTGAAGGTCAGCTGCTTTGATGTTTTGCTCGGGTGGCGGAACGGCCCACGACCCAATATAAGGTTCTATTGTGATTTGACCTTGACAGGCCGGGACCATCCTGAAAGACTAAGAAAAGATAATGAATAAAAATTCAGAAACGAAACGATGAGCCACGTTCATTAGAAGAAGTAACGTCGGCAAAGAAGGAGTGGTGTTTCGGGTCTGCCCTACACAGAGACACAATGGAAAATGCAAATATAATGTAAGTAACTTTTGATGAGTTTATACCGCAATTTCATTACTATACAGTGGCTTTAAAGACGGGTTCAGTTGTACTTGTTCGTTCTATGTGGCATATTGTTTTCTACCGCGCACTATCTTGAGGAGAAACATCTGCTTTTACTGAAGCACCTCAAAACCTTCCTCTTTGCTTCTGCTTTCTCTCTCCCTCTCCCCTGCTACAACTGGTCCACTGTCTGCGACCTCGGTCCTGGGCCCTTCCACTCTCCACCTGCACTGCCTCCCTGTCAACCCCTGCACTGGGGGACTGTCTCAGTATCCTACAGCCCCCCCTTCCCAGCACTTGTTCTGCACTTACCTTGCACTTGCCACCAGCTGGCCCTATTTATTTATTATTTTATGCTACTTACCTTGTACTCCACTCCCCCCCCCCTCCATGCCTCGCCACGCCTTTAAACACTTGTGTACACCCAGTAGCGCTGTCCTCGCTATGAAATGAATAATTTTAATAAGGATCTGATGGTGAGACTAATTTCATTTTTTATGTTTTTAGGTACATCATTCACTACTGTCTGTGTCACGAGTACCAGACACCGGCGGACGGCTTCTACAGCCGCCAGTTGCTTCTCCGCGTGAACAACGTTACCACCCTGACCATTTTATGGGACGATCGCCAAGTACAAGTATGCCCTTACGCGGTACTAACGGTTAGATGCAACATACCTACCGTTGTGGTGGCCTAGTGCCTCGTTGTTGGAACAGCCATGCGATTATCAGTGCGACCGAAGAGCTTATTTTTATCGTAAACCAACACCCTGTGTACTGCACACGAACATCGCTTCCCTCAAGACGAACTAATTTGGATCGAGAGCAAAGAAAAATGCAAATCGCTGAATATTCTCTAAACATTTGATGTCCAATAAACGTACTTTGCCAAATGTACAATCTTGCCGTTTGCTTTTAAACCACGGTTTCACATTCCGAATTGTGGCGCTGTATTGTGAGATGCTCTAAGACCCTGTGTACAGCAAAGGACCATCGTGTTCCTCAATACGAACTTTTTGGAACGTGAGCAAATAAAAATGTAAATCGCTGAATATTCTCTAAACATTTGATGTCAAATAAATGTACTTTACCACATTTACAATCTTGCGGTTTGATTTCAAAGTACAGTTTCATATTCCGAATTGTGGCGCGCTGTATTGTGAGCTGATCTGTGTTGATTTCCGGGGTCTGTGTGGAGTCGCGTAGAAGACGCCTGGGCGCGTTTGCCTACGCAGCACAGTCACGTCACGGATAGAGGCGGGGAATATGAATGTTTTGATAAAGTCTATTTCAGGGGCGGGGGATTTGATTTAGTGCCGCAAAGGCAGGTGAGCCAGGTCGATGCGGCGGAATGATAGGATTATCACAAAATGGAGGCTGATTTCGAGTGCGATAATGGGCGAAAAGTCGGGTAAGGTCCATAGGAAAGTTTCCTACGATCTACCGATTTATGCTTACAAACACATGGCCGACCCGTAGGGACAATAAAAAAAAAGTCCCGGAACTCTCCTTTAAACACCTCAAATTCACAATGCAGACAAAAAATTCCAAAAAGCATTTATAGTAGAATAAGCATCTATTTCGGACTATGTATTTTGCTTTTACAAGTTGCATTCATAGCATGTATTTTTCTGCCGTTGTCTCTGTTACGATCATCACAAGACATTCCATCTCAGTGTCCTCGGTCACTTGAAAAAATCCTTGTGCCTAAAAGCTTGTGTACAGTGTAGAAATGTTTGACCATAGCACATAAAGTGGCCCTTGATTTAATTGTGCCACAATTAATGCTTTGTTGTAATGTGTCTATCCTTCCTATCTCCATGGCATGCTGTTCATGATGTTTATTTGCATATATGAGCTAACAAGTGCCCAGAGTACGGTATGCCGTTTGAGTGCGCTGCTTTCCCTACTCTAAATTCATTAATGCACAGTTATGAACCCTCCCAATGGTATGTATTTTGCCCACCTCTGAAGCCTGAAAGGTTGATCCACGCAGGCTTAACATGCGACCAACTTTGTACCAGACCTGCAGATGAACTGGCCTACTGTTAAATCTCAGAACAAGAGAAAGTCCCCAATTAGGGAACTCCCGTCCCTCGCACACTTTCTAAGGCTGAAAAAGCCAAGTTTTTCAATCAGTGGATTATGATATAATGATATCTTTTTAGACAGATCATGGGTAAAGAATAGCATCTTTCATATGACCAATTAAATTTCAAAGCAAATGTATCGAGAGGTTGTCCTTGGCGTCCAGAAATTTGCAAAAGATTATGTTCATTGATTTTCCATAGGTTTTCATTCATCATGCCCA
Source organism: Ambystoma mexicanum (assembly GCF_040938575.1). Classification (NCBI taxonomy): domain Eukaryota; kingdom Metazoa; phylum Chordata; class Amphibia; order Caudata; family Ambystomatidae; genus Ambystoma; species Ambystoma mexicanum. The sequence continues at coordinate 1,571,551,062 of NC_090932.1, forward strand.
ACGCGTTTTGAGATCACATATCTCTTCATCAGGGGCTGTATTATACTTCATTTCTAAAGGAAAATATACATAATGTGTATTTTAGTGGAATTTTTCAATCAGCCTGACATTACAGACCGCTGATTCCATCAATAAATATTCACAAATATAGTATGTTCTCCATGTCATATAATCAACATATAGTAAATGTATTGGCATTCCACATCAAACTTCCAGAACATTTTTTCATTTCTTATTGTATTGTATTGTATTTGGTTATTTATATAGCTCTCTTTCCCCACGACCTTGGTGACCGTATTCGATGTTGTTGGAAATTCTAAGGTGTTTGGCTTAGGTGATGCATGTGTGCATGTTGCCGTTTTAAGACTTTGGTGGCTGGCAAGGCTCAACTAAGCAGCTCAAGAGAGGTCAGACACATGGGTGGGTGCTATTGAGGGTTAGAGATAGATTGCTATTGTTGAGAGAGTCTATGTGAGGCCAGCTGTACCGGTTTCCTTTCGGGCGGTGGTCGCTGTATGCTAGTGGCAGAGGTGTTTAGGTACGTCAGGTGTTTCAGTCTGGATGGATATGTGTGAGCTAGACCGGATGTGCTTTGCCATAGTTATATTCTATCATGCATGGATGCTTGTCCGTGCCTGCGGCCTGTGTCCCCACTAGTGGTGCGAGTATATGTGTACCATAGGCTGCGAGATTGCTCGGCTGGGGCAATATATGTCCAGGTATAGAATTGAGGGCCTAGCTTTCATACTGTAGCAGGTATCCACATATATTAAACATAGGTGGAGGCTATATTTGAGAATCCTGAACAGTGTGCAAGAGGCCTAGGTCTCAAAATGCAGTAGGTCTCATATAATAGACAAAGGAGGAGGCTACACCTAGATACAAGAATCCTGCATTGAGGGGGGGGGTAGGCTTCACAGTGCCGTAGGTTTCAGCCTATAGTACAGTAGGTTTCCATAGTGTAACAGACATTGATGGTTTGTTGCACCTAGATATGGGAATACCTTTGTAGTGAGAGATTGCTAGTGTTGGGAGCTTCCCTGAATGAGCGATGCAGATTAATAGTGGCAGTGGTGGGCGTGTGCTACCCTGGGCTACTTATTTCATTGTTAGTCGTCTCTCATTTGGGCCGGCAGGCGGGGCACAGTGAGAATGTTGTGAGTGTTGTGAGGGTGGGTTAATGGTGGATCAGGTGTGCCACAACGAAAGCTAATGGTTTACCTGAAGTGCCAGTCAGCTGGGAGTGTTGCTGAGCAATATGTGGTGGTGTGTTAGGTGAAACCACTGCGAGAGCTGCCAGCCCCTGAGTTGTGATTGATGCGGGAGGCGTTTATTAGTGGTGTATTCGCGGTGAGCCGTGGTTTAGGAGAATATTGGGAAAAGCCAGGTTTTAATGGCCTTATTGAATTTCAGGTGGTTTCCGGTGTTATGAATGTGTAATGGAAGGGAATTCCAGATGATTGGGGCTTCGACCGAGAGGGCGGAACCACCAAGTCTAATGGTGCTGTGGGGTGGTATCACTAGGCAAAATGCAGTTCAAGATCTGAGGTTCTTGGACGGTTGGTAGAGGAGAATTTTGTCTCGGAGGAATTCAGGGGCAGAGTTGTGGACTGCGCGATAGGCGATACACATGGCTTTGCAGGTGATGCGTCGAGCAATAGGGAGTCAGTGGAGGACTCTCAGGGTAGGGCTGATGTGTTCTCTGGCAGGCAGGTTAATGAGCAGGATTTTTGCTGCATTTTTGATTCTTTGGAGTTTCCTTAGTTGGGACGTTGGGGCTCCTAGGTAGAGGTAGTTTGGATAGTCTAGGTGGGAAAGGATGATTGAGTTGATGGCCAAGAAACGATGGGGATATGTGAGGGAGGGGGAAATCCGCCTGAGGATATGTAGGTGGAAGAAACAGGTGTTGGATACGCTGGTGGTGTGTTGGGTGAGGGATAAGTTTGAGTCAAATTTGCATCCAAGGTTTTTAACCATGTTGGAGGGTGCCGGGACTTGTCCTAGTGAGTTGGGCCACGGGATTGGCTGGGGGATGAGTGATGAGTGATATTTTCCTGAAGACTAGGATTTCAGTTTTCCCAGGTTTGAGGATGAGGTGGTTGGTCGTCATCCAGTGATCAATGTCGGAGAGGCACGATGACAGGTCCGGGCTGACAAAGCCTTCAGAGGTTGGGATTTTGAGGATGATCTGGGTATCGTCTGCATTGTTGTAGCAGGTAAGGCTGTACGAGCAGATTATTGCGGGAATGGGTTGTATGTAGAAGTTGAAAATTATCAGAGACGTGGACGCTCCTTGGGGGACAACTTTACAAACTGGACATGATTTGGCTGTGAACTGGTCAAAGTGCTTGATTTGCGACCGGTTAGAGATAAAGGAGAAGATCCACGAAAGGGCTGTGCTTTTGATTCCTAGTGTTTGTAGTCTGACTAATAGAATCGAGTGATCAATGGTATCGAAGGCTGCAGAAAGATCTAGCAGGATGAGAACCGCGTAGCCGTCTGCGTCGGCTGTTCTTTTTAGGTCATCCAGATGGAGACTAGGGAGGATTCTGTTCCCTTTAGTGGTCTGAAACCTGATTGCGCTGGGTCTAGGAGGTTGATGGTTCGGGAAAAAAGCTGTTTGTAAGCCGCAGGGTCAATAGGTTTTGCGATGAAACGCATATTGGAGATCGGTCGGTAGTTTTGGGGTAGGTGTGGGTCAAGAGTCGTTTTTTTGAGAATGGGTTTGGTATAGGATTTTTTAAGGCATTCGGGAAAGATCCTGATGTGGGTGATTAAGGATTGTGCGTGCGATGTTACCTGCTACCAACGAGAGGAATTCTTGATGTGTGATGGGAGAGAAAGAGTCAAAAGAAGATTGTGATTGTGGGACATTTTGGGTGGGGGGCTGCGATCGAATGTGGCAGTGGCGTAGGATGTTTTGTTTGGCGTGTGTCATTCGTTGGCGGCATTTTAGAAGAGGAGTGAGAGGGTGTTGCATAAGGCTTGGGAGCTTGGAATGGACAGGCGAGAGCATGAAGTGGATTTAAATTCTGCTATGATTTTATGTAGTTCCATACTTGGGCTGCAAGCATTTTAGATTCGGTTCCCATAGAATGATTTCTTGCTTTTTCTGATTTTCGATCTGTAAATTCTGGTCGTCCTCCATAGGGCAGTTTTGTTTTGGGCTGAAGGGTCGGTTCTCCAGGCCCGTTCCAGATGGTGCATGAGAGTTTTGCAAGGCTTGAGATTGGGGGTGAACCGCCTCAGCGTTGGTCCAGATCTCTGCGAGGTACGTTTTGATGGGGTGAGGGGTTTGAGGGCATTGGTGAACCAGAGGTTGAAGTAGTCTATTGCTGGGGGTCCTTCCACAAGGAGGAGTGAATTGAGGAAGTTGTGGAGTGAGAATTCAAGATCTCGGCTGATTACCACTTTGTTCCATAGTGGGAAATTAGAGGGGGCGGGTGGTGGACATGTGGGTTGTTGGCCACAGAGTGCTGAGTGATCTGTCCATGACAGTAGGTAGATATGATTGCAGTGCTGAATATTGCATCGAGGGTGTGGCCTCTTGTGGGGGTGGGAGTGGAGATGTGGTGGTTCAGATTGAGTGGATCTAGACTGTCTGTGAATGCCCTGGTCATAGGGTTTGATGGGGAGTTGTGTATGGACATACTCAGGGAAGCACGGAAACCTAACACCAGACACTGCTACTCCAGTAAATGGAAAGGCTTTGTTATCTGGTGTAATACCAAGGGCATTAATCCTGTGGATCGCACACAAAAACATATTGTCCTGTCCCTAACTTACCTGTTAGACTCAGGTCTGGTTTTCAATTCCCTAAAGGTCCACGTGATTTACAACAGCAGAACAGAGAGGTGATATTGTTTTTGGCCTTATCTTGTTTTTGTATTTGTTGAGCAACTATTAAATGGGTAGAACGCAGCACTGTTAGCCCATGGGACTATTTGGACACTAGAAGGGTATAGTAATTCACCGGAGGGAACTTTACTCCTTGGATCAGTTGAGGATTATTATGTTAATAGGAATAAGAGTTGGTTTCTTTCTTGATTTTAACTATCCAGAGCTCAAATGAATTCACCATATGGAATGTAAAAATGTTCTGGAAGTTTGATGTGGAATGCCAATACATTTACTATATGTTGATTATATGACATGGAGGACATACTATAATTGTGAGTATGGATTGATGGAATTAGTGGTCTGTAATGTTAGGTTGATTGGAAAATTCCACTAAAATACACATTATGTATATTGTCCTTTAGAAATGAAGTAGTATACAGCCCCTGCTTAAGAGATATGTGATCATGAAATGTGTTGGCCATAACGAATAAAAACGTATGGAAAATCAATGAACAAGATCTTTTGCGAATTTCTGGACACCAAGGGCAACATCTCTCGATAAATTTGTTTTGAAATATAATTGGTCATATAAAAGATGCTATTCTAAAAAGATCTGCTATTCTTTACCCACAATCGATCTCAATATATCATAGTCCACTGATTCAGCCTTAGAAAGTGTGTGAGGGACGGGAGATCCCCAATTGGGGACTTTATCTTGTTCTGTCTTAGTTTTGCAACCCTTGTGCCAGGGTTGTCTTTTCTCCATTGCACATACAATCTGATTTTAGAGGAGGTCTCAGACATGGCCTGCACCCCTCCCCCTCATTTTGAGGCACCAAGAACATGCTCGCCAAGGTATGTGATGTATGAAGAGCAAATGAACCTACAAAGAGCTGCAGTGGGACTCTGCCCAGTATACATCAGAAGATCCATACCGGTTGAAGCACCCTAACCAGACAACCCTCGGCAGCACGGCACCCTATCAGACAGCCATACCAACCGCTTATACGAAATGAGGAGTACCAAACACGGTCCACGAAGAGATCCCAAAGCCTTAATGGAAGGCCTGTGGAAATGACACAAGGGCCTGAACAGATTCGAGAATGAACAAGAGCAGCTATCGAAGATAACACGCCAGTGCGAGTAACTACGAAATTGAATGGAATAGGCACAGAGAGGAGACAATGTTACGAGACAAAATGGAAGCAACCGTCCTGTTAAACGTGTGTAAATAGGCTTGAAACGCAAGATGCTAAAAAATCGATATTGCTTGCAATGCTTAGTAGAATATAGAGCGGCAAGCTCCAACCGTATATCTACCTGAATAAGGCACATTATACAAGTACGACTCCATTTTGTAAAAGCAGAAAAGGTACCCAGGCGGCCAGAGGCCTGCCAGGCCAAATTTCGAAACCCAGCCAAAGGCAAGAGAAGGAGCCGAATCGAAACTCAACAAAGAGCGGCTCATGCCTAGGAAATCGAGGTCAACCGGAGAAGGGGAGGAGAGCGTCAGCTCACAAGACTCCAACTTCAGAGCATACCAGCCTGCCTCATGAAGGTCAAGATAAGGGGGGGCCATGCAGGTGGCTAGGCCGACACAGAATTAAATGCACTAAAAGCTGGAAACTGAAGCAGATTCATGGTGAACTAACACGTGACCAGCCAGGCGCGAAGAAGTACCATCGCCTGATGTCATCCAGGACCCGAGGATGCCATCACTTTTCCCAATAAGAAACTACAGTTTCGAGGCCATCCTTAGCCAACTAATTGACACGCCACCCTAAAACACTGATTGATGGAAGGGAGGCAGGGTGAAACTTGGGACACCAGGCACATGGGTGTCTATTCTGCATGCTGCTAATAAAAGTGGAGATTTATGTTTAGGGGTGTAACTTGCCCAATCACAATGGACCATGTAATCTAGGGTCCTATAGACACTGTAGCCAATGAGACGTCATACTTGTAGTGACGTCAATCACGTGTGATATAGAGGGATGGGCGTAGATGCCCACCCGATAAGAGTTATCCAATCCATATGCTCCATTATCATATACAGATATAACACCTATATTTAAGTTACCTTTCCTAACCAATTATATTGCATGATGATTTTTTATAGAAATTAGACGTCAGTGATGACGATTTGTGCCTATAAAAATTGTTGTTCAACTGAAGTTTGTGGAAGTCAGAGCGAGACCGGTGATCGCACTACAGCCGATTCCCATTTGTTTCCCTGTTTGATGTATGTATCATTAAACGGACTTCCCTTTTCCAAACTACTGAGTCCTCGTTATTGAGTCGTGTCGGAGTAAGTGAATCCTGCACCCCCTGTCCTCACATGGTGCAACTATCTTGTCTTACAAGTTCTAGAGGATGAGCGCTGACCAATGGGCCCGTCAGTGAATTCCTCTCCTCTTGAACATGATGATATACAATTAACTATATGCTAAAACCATTCTACTGTACTTTTTACAAAGGGGTGCAGTGAGGATTGCGTGTGTTAAATCACAGTTACCAGTTTAATGTTATCCACTAGAGTGCAATTTGCTTTCTGACTTTGAGAACATTCAGACATGTAATTGCTCATTTTACTATAGCCGATGAGATAGCTATAGCTAGTAAGATCGCTCAGTGGGTTGAGTACTCCAGCTGCAATGTGTGTGTGATCTGCAGGTTCGAATACCGGCAAGACGAACTCAGACTGTCATCCTTCTGAGGTTGGTAAATGAGTACCAACACACGTTGGGTGAGATTGTATGTCTATTTGTTCTATATAAAGCTTTTAAGTGTAAGTGCTATATAATAACACATCATTATGCTTTGGCATGGGATGTCTGCTTGCATTCACAGTGATTTGGTAATATGGGCCTATACACACTGATAGTAACGATACATACGGTGTTCTATTCTTGTATGAAATGTATATTACATCACAGTGATATCGTAACCATATGTTTCATAGTTTACTTAGGAGCAATGCTATGTGATGCCACTTCCTGTTTTGTCAAAGGATGAAAGGTTGTGTTCCATCGTTTCCTGTGGTGCCACTTCAGGGTGGGGTCAAATGACATCACTTTCTGTGATGTCATCAGAGGTCAAGGGTCATGTGATGTCACTTCTTTTATTATTCTTTATTTGTTTCGTTTCGTAAGAAACTTTGCAAAATATTCATAGAACATGCCAAATTACATTACATTTTCAAACACCAAGTCTTAAACATCTACTATCATAATACATAAAAAACACATAATACTACAATACAATAAGTACAGTAATTTTACCAAGAATTCATTACTATCTTACAGAGTGGGCAATTTCATCAAAATAATTTCTTTCTTAATTCCTTTATGGTAACTATATTCAATATACCTATACTTCTGTCCTCACATTTCTTAAAAACACAGTATAATTTCCTAAAAATATAAAATGTAGTATCTATATTGTTTAAAAATGTAAACATCTAAGGGCCTCATTATGAGTTGTGCGGAATGCGTTTAACGGCGCCTGTAATGGTGCCGGTGCCCTTAAACGCATTCCGCACTATTACGAGGTTCCCTCGCAGGACCGGATGTGGACGTCTGGTTTATCCAGACGTCCGTAGCGGATCCCGCGAGGGAACCAGGGAGCTAACAACGGGCACTCTTGTAATGGGTCCGTTGTTAGCTCCCTCCCCATTCCCATTGAGCCTTATGGGGGCTCGAATGGGAATGGGGTAGGTCTGGGTCCGGGTTCCCTGAATGGGGAAATACCAGGCCCTCCATACTCGGAATGGCCCGGTATTTCCCCATTCAGGGAACCCGGACTCAGTTTTGGAGGCAGCCATGGCGCCAATAGCGCCATGGCTACCTCCAAAGTTGTAATGAGGCCCTAAGACTCTTAAATAAAAACGTTACCAATAAAATACCTCATAAGTGTAATTCCGACTTCTATCTAATTCTACTAAATTGAAATATGTGTGTCATTACATCTGGTAACCGTCTCAAGTCTCTTTTTGGAAATTTCCCACACCTGGTAAAGGGCATTATGTACTTTTTGGTTGTTTGTATTCAGACAATATCCCCAAAAATCAGCACTTTTGATATGATCGTAACTGCACACGAGGTCTTAATGGAGTCATACAAACATTGCCCATATTTCCACATTCTGTCAGGATGTGCCTTGCTGTCTCCATATATTCAGGTATCTTACAGAGACAGCAATATCTCTCACTTTGGTGGAGTCCCAGTTGTGGGCCCACTAAAGCCAATACTTGGAGCTGATTTGACCGCAGCCTCAACCTAAAGGCACGGACCTTCAAACATGGGCATTGCCTGATATAAAGTTGCGATTTCAGATGACTATACAATATCCCCTCCATATTGATATGGCTTCTCAGGGCCTCGCCAACTACATGTGAGTAGTTGGCGACCCAAAAGACACGTTGCAATATTTGATAGGTAGAGCCCCTGGAAAAGTCTGGGTGCCAACCTATGTTATCAAAAAGATCTTGCCACACATTCGAATCTGTCTTTCCCATGGCCAAGGGTAGCCAATAAAACCAAGTAACTCACATTTAGGGCCTGCATGAATTTTCATATATAGTAAGCCCTGTTTCCTCAAGAGCTCACCTCTTGGTGATATCAAGCCCAGTTGTAATCTAATATATTGTATTGAAGCCCCGGCTTTAAATCTCAACATCCTTTTCCAGACCCCATCTTCAATCTTATCTAGCCAAACTAGATCTCGCATGGCAAGGGCTTCCAGACCATAGAGTACCACAGGGCAGAAACACTGTTTATATAACATTAATATACCCTTTAGGGAATAGCCAGCTGTATCGCTTGCAAATTTCAGTATCTGCTGGGCCAGCCTTGCAGCTCTTATCTTCTTAGCTTCGACAATGTGCTGGTATGTTTTGGCGCCACTTATATCCAATCCTAGATAAGGGTAAGAATCAACATATTCTAAACTTCCTAAAGACGTCATAAAGGTAGGGCGTATCAGTTTTTTAGCAGAGACAACCAAAACTTTAGTCTTCCCCATGTTGATAGTTTAAGTGTTGTGTATCTACACACTGTCTCAAAACATGGCCTTTGCACCAGAGTATGTGGGTTTTAAAAGTATAAGGTCGTCTGCATACAGAAGCCAGGGTAGAGGGCGACCAAGCAAACTTGGAGAAAGATTGGCGCGAAAAAAGAACACAGAGAAGATCAATACCGAAACAGTCGGAAAAGAGGGGGAAAAGGCAGAAGAGACAGTAGGTGAGGGAACTGGACATAAAGAATGTCAGGATGGAACCTACAAAAGTGACGGCATTATTTGCGATGCTACAAGAGAAAGGGTTAATTTATTCAAGGCGCAGCTGAGTGGTGGTGAAGCGGAGAGCACGATAAGGTAACCTCAGGGAACAGAAAGCGAAGAGGGGGGAAGAAACAGACCCACGAGAAAGAATGTAGCCCCAAGGGCTGCATTCCCACCAGCAGAAAAGAGAAAAGCTGCAAAATCAGCCAGGGTAGAAGGCGTGGCTCCTAACAGAGACCAGCTGCAGGCACAGGAGCAAGGGGCACTAGGTGCCTCCTTGGCGGGGCAGGGCACAGTCCCTGGAGGCCCATCAAGGAACACAGCAAGCACGGTGACAAGTAACGTGGGGGCAATGGCAACACAAGAAATACCAGTGATCCAGCAGCACGGTAGCAATGGTGGGCAGGTAATGGGAGGGAATGCCCAAATGGTAGGACAATCGGCAAGCGACAGTGCAGTCAGTCCGCAGGGATTAACACAAAGTGCAGTGCAAAGACGACGCAGCAGCAGCCGGGGGAACTAGCCATGGGCGTAATTTTAGGGGGGCCAGGGGTGTTTGTCCCCCCCCACTTTCATGACGCACCCTTCATTTGGCTGGGGCACCTTTTCTTCAGATGCCATGCCCCCCCCCCAACTTTTTCAGCAAAGTTACTCCACTGAAACTAGCAGGGACCAGTACATGGTCACCCAGGGGAGCAGGCGGGGACGGATTTGAGCACATGGGGCAGGGTCATGCATACTGACCAGATAAGGAATGAGAGGACTCCTGGGGGACAGAGAGAACAAGGGTGCAGGAGGGAATGCACCCAGAGCAGGCCAAGAGGAAGCAGGGTCAGGGAGCATTGGGCAGGCAGGTGGCAGGGGGTCAAGGGACCAGGCCTGGGGGACATCAGGAGGAGCCGCTGCCCCTGGGCAGTATGTGGGGTCAACCCAGGGCAGGCAGCCACCGTCAAGCTGGGCAGGACAGACAGAGGTGCAAAATGTTATGAGTATTCTGGCAACAGGCACGTTTGGGGGGGATGTGAGGGCACTAGCGGCCCCCATTAATAACCAGTCTGGTATGCTCACTTGGCATTTAACACCAGAATTGAAGGAGAAGATTTGGAAGGATAGATTTGTAGATATGCTTTCGTTGCCAAATTATGCAATATCAGAAGAAGTGAGGGAAGCTAAAGGGAAGGAGAAGGAGAAAAAGGTACAGGTGGAAACAACAATTGTTAATTGGACATCAGGATTCACGATATTCGCAGCAGTAATGCCAGAAAAGTATCCAGACCTGCATCAGAAATTATTCTCCTACTTACACTTAATGGCTATGTAGCGGTAATGCGAATTCGGCGCCAGGCTTAACTATGATGAAAGGTTCAGGGCCTCGAAGGCAGGGAGCGTGCAGCTGCACAGGGGAATCAGAACTACATGATGTATGATGTGGCATTTATAACGCGCCTGTACACAAGTGTTTCTAAGTGAGACAAGACAAGGAGGGGTAAACAAGGGAGGACAAAATAACGCTCTTACTAGGCCTAGTGTCATTCAGATCATGCAAGTGTGGGAAAGAAGGAAGGGGAGAAGTGCCAGGGGGGGAGGGGAACGGGGAAGAGCAGTTAACTCACAAGTGCAGCCAGCGAGTGGCTCATAAGTGCAGAGAGAAGGGACTGTAGGGTTGCAGATACAGACCCTTAAGTGCTGGGGAGCCCGAAGGCAGGGCGAGGGCAACGGGACATGCAAGAGCCTGGCCCGAGTTCAGAGGCAGACCAGTGCGCAGAGCAGTCAGGTGCTAAAGCAAGGGAGAGGGAGACAGAAAGCGGAAGCGAAAAGGAAGATCTTGAGTTGGTTCCGGGACCAGAGGTGGTTCTGCTCAAGTTTGAGAGAGGCTGGGAGGCTTTTCCAGAGGGAGGCCCCAGCCGAGGAGATAGATATGCCCCCAACTCCCTACTTGGAGAAGCGTCTGACCCTCAGAGAGTTGGAGGAGGATGAGCGGAGAGCCCGAGAAGGAAGATGTTTTGGAAGAGAAAGTTGGAAGTAGAGCGGTCCCACGCCCCAGAAATCCTTGTGGGCAATGCAGAGGGTCTTGAAGTTGATCCTTGTAGCCACGGGGAGCCAGTGAAGAGATTTTAGAGCTGGAGTGATACGATCCCTGGGCTTGAGGCCAAGGACAAGTCTCACAGTCCTGTTCTGGATAAGTTGTAAAGTCGAAGAGTAGAGGCCGGAAGATTTAGAAAGAGGCTGTTTCAGTAGTCCAGCCTAGAGAATACCAGAGCTCTGGAGACAGTGAGCTCCTGGGGGAAAGTGAGAAAGTAAGAATACCTCTGAGGAGGTGCAGCCAATCGTTTGAATTCTTAGAGATGTCAGAGATGGGAGGAGACGCTGGAGAACACCGGGATTCGCAAAGCTACTTCCTCGTCACGGCGGCGCGCAACGCTACTCACGTGACTCCCAAAGGCTACACTCGTTCACCAAGCACACTGCTACTTCCTGGTCACGTGATGCGCAACACTGCCCACGTGATTCCATGAGGCTGCGCTCACGTGACCCACTAGGAAGTCCTCCAGCATAAAAGAACGCCGAATCCACACGGCCACGCTTCTCAGCTGTTCTCTTCATGGCGAGTGGTGTCTTGGATTACTTGGATCTTGAGTCTTCGTTTTTTGACACTGTTACTTACTTCCTGGAACTGTTTTTGCTCAATCCTTGGATCTGGTGATCTTGGACTCTTGCCTTCCTGGTTTTTGGAATTTCTGGTCATTGGATCTTGGACTTCCTCCTGGACTTCTGTTTGGCTAAGTTGTTTTGGACTCTAGCAGTTCTCTTTGGGAAACTGCTGCTTTCCTCTTGCATCAGGTGCTTTCAACATCAAAAGGTACCTTACAGGGACAAGGGTACTACTCTTCTCCTGGCCTCCCCAATCCCATCTCGTGACCATTGGGCCCCTTCCTGTATTGGCATCCATCCAAGGGAGAAATATTAGAGATTCGCCCTTCCTTCAAAGTTGGTAGGTGCCCTCCCACTCCTTTCTTACGATTACACTTGCATTTTTGATCTTGCATTTAAATCTGCCTAACTGTTCCTTTGCAGCTACCTGGTACCCGTGTCCCTGCCTTCTGCACATGTGACCTCAATAACTGGTCAGGGAGTAACTCTAGGCCCTCCCTGACCGGTGCTTGGGGATGGAGGTATACATAGTCATCGCAGAGTCTCATCGTGACAGACTGAGAAGCCTCTCCGCTCTGGCTATGGATGCCGCCTGCTGCCTTTGTACAGGCCATCACAGTGTTAAGAGCCGATATGTCGGCCGCCACGGCCGCCATACATCAGCGGTTGAACGCGATACAAAGCGAGCGTCATGCACTACCCGGTGACCCTGAGTTTGGGGATGCCCCTCCCCAGGGGAACCCTCCAGTTCCTGTCCCGACTCCAGCACCCGTTTATGTCCCCACTACATTCCTCCTGGCCCCTCCCGAAATATTCCAGGGTGATCCTCGTAAGTTCCATACCTTTCTGAATCAGTGCAAACTCCATTTCCTGTGTCGTCCACAAGCATTCCCTGACTCTACTACAAAGGCTGCATTCACACTCTCACATCTGGGGTTATAGCGGCCGCTTGGGCTAACCCGTTGTTGGAGACCGATAGTCCCATACTGTATGATTGTGACCTATTGATCACCGAAATGACCAGGGTGTTCGACACTAGACACAAGGCCCAAGCCCGGGACCTGGAACTGCTGGAACTAGTCCAGGGTAAAACCACACTGGTTGACTATATAACCCGTTTTAACCAGTTATCAGTGGAAACAGCCTGGCCAGAAAATAAGAAATCAGTGGTGTTTTACCGTGGACTTACTGACGCCATGAAAAATGCACTAGCGGTGGTGCCTTCCTTGCCAGCCCAATACCCCGAACTTGTAGATCTGGCCTTACAAGTAGATGCCCGAAGGGCAGAGAGAAGACTAGAGTCCGGAAAATCCCTGCCCTTCTCTTCTGTTCCTCTCTCCAGCGAAACCGCAGGTGAGCCCATGCAAATAGGGGGTGTACGCAGTCCCATCACAGCCACAGAGAGGGAGCGCCGTCGATCCTCTAATGCCTGTTTCTAATGTGGGCTTAACGGTCATTATGTCAGAGAATGTCCCAGATGCCCCAAACCTAAGAGAACGGTTTTTCAGAAGGCCCGTCCCTAGATGAGGGGGTTCGGACGGGCTCACCTTCTTCCTCCTCCTCAGAAGTACAGCCGGGTCTTTTGGGTCCAATGCACATCCAAGCCCTTCTGGTCTCCTTAGACAACACTCGTCACAAGGTGCAGTTAGTCATCGATTCAGGAGCAACGGGTAATTATGTGGACATAGCCCTGGCCGCATCTCTTAACCTACCTCTTCAGAATAAGAGGCAACCGGAGCCCGTACAAGCTGTTGATGGTTCCTCTTTTGTATCAGGCCCGATTAAACAACAAATGGCGCCTCTGACATTAATCATCGAAGACAAACATAGTGAAATCCTCTCATTTGACCTGATCTCTACACCTAAATTTGGGCTCATTCTGGGTCTGCCCTGGTTACGGGTCCACAACCCGGTTATTGATTGGTTTCATGGAGGGATATACGTTGAATCAGCACACTGCCAGAGTCAATGTCTCATTTCCCCAAGCAAGGTGGCCTCTCCTTCTTAAGTAATAGGCGCATTGGCTCAATTACAGCTCAATGATGAGCAGACCATGGAATGCGACCCACCAAGTCATGTCGTTGGGGCCACCGTTTCCTGTGTTCCAGTGGAATACCATGACTTCTCTGATGTCTTCGATAAGAAAAGAGCTGAACATCTTCCAACTCATCGGTCATATGACTGCCCCATTGACCTCGTCCCTGTGGCGGTTATACCTTGTGGGCGTATATATTCTTTGTCACCTACGGAAGACCTAGCCCTAAAAGAATACCTACAAACTGCTCTAAGAATAGGTCACAATCATCCCTCCCAATCTTCTGCTGCTAGCCCGATCTTTTTTGTGCCCAAAAGAGAAGGCGACTTACGCCCATGTGTGGATTATCGTCGCCTTAACCAAATAACAATCAAGAACCGGTACCCTATTCCCCTAATAGCTCCACTCCTCGGCAATCTCACTCATGCTGTCATGAGCTTGATTTTAGGGGGGCCTACAACTTAGTTCAGATTAGACAGGGTGACGAGTGGAAAACCGCCTTTTGCACTAGACATGGTTTATATTAATACACTGTCATGCCCTTTGGCCTCTGTAATGCCCCCCCCGACATTCCAGAGGTTCATGAATGATGTGTTTCGTGACATCATGGACTCCTATGTCATTGTGTACCTAGATGATATCCTGATATTTTCACCGTCTCTCTCGTCCTAAGTCATGTCCGAGAAGTACCCCACAGGCTCAGAAGCAATGCCTTGTTTGCGAAACCCGAGAAATGTCTTTTCACATCACTCCAAAAGGGCTTTCTATGAATTCGACTAAAGTCGACTCTGTGTTGATCTGGCCTGTTCCTACCACCGTCAGGGCATTGCAGTCATTCCTTGGGTTCGCGAACTTCTATAGGAGGCTCATCGCAGGGTTCTCTTCCATAGCAGTGCCTCTAACCAGTTTTACCAGCCCACGGGAACCCTACATCTGGACTCAAAGAGAGGACAGGGCTTTCGAGACATGAAAGGCAGAGTTCACATCCGCCCCCATCCTGCAACATCCTAACCCAGAACTGCCTTTTGTGGTTGAAGCTGACGCTTCGTCGTCGTGCGCACTAGGAGTAGTCCTTTCCTAGGCCTGCCCTGCCACGGGACTCCTTCATCCTGTTGCATTCCATTCCCGTAGGTTTACACCAACAGAACAGCACTACACTGTCACCAAAAAGGAGCTCATGGCTGTAAAAGACGCATTCCTAGTGTGGAGACATCATTTGTTAGGGGCCAAACATCAGATATCCATTTATTCTGATCATTGTAATTTACAGAATCTGGCAACCCTGAAATGTCTTAATAGTCGACAAGTCCGCTGGCAATTGTTCTTTTCCTCCTACGATTTCATCATACGTCACCGCCCAGGCACTGGTCATAGCAAAGCAGACGCCCTATCTCGTCTAACGGGTGGAGAATCCCTTCCGGTCTTTCCTGAGACCTTATTAGGGACACCACATGTAGTCTGCCTTTGTACTACATCTGTTAGTTTGCTAGATTCCATTTGTCAATGGGTTTACTTGCATTCCAACGGCACTGATGAATGGGACTTAATGTTTCATGAAGGTCTGCCATTCATACAGAACCGTTAGTATCTCCCCACCCAAGATACCCACGTCCGGGCACTCGAATTGTCACATGACGCCCCGGTCAATGGGCACCCAGGGCAGAAACGTACCCTTGCATTATTACAAAGATGGTGTTGGTGGCCTACTATGCGCAGGGATGTGAACAACTATGCGTCTAGTTGCCCGATCTGTGCCCAGTGTAAGAACATGAAGGGTCGTCCTCTAGGAATTCTTCAACCCTTGCCTATTCTCCCACGTCCCTTGCATACAGTGACTATGGATTTCATTACTGATCTACCGAAGATCCAGGGCCACGATACAATCTGGGTTGCGCTGTAGATGCATTCACCAAGATGGCACGCTTTATTCCCTGTATCGGCATTCCTTCAGCCCCAACGCTAGCCAAGTTTTTCTTTCAGTCCATCTTCTGCCTCTTTGGGTTGCCTTCTGTTCTTGTATCCGATAGGGGCTATCAATTTACCTCCCGGTTTTGGCACTCCCTCACCAGTCTTCTAGGTATAGACGCCCGGTTTTCGTCTTCCTACCATCCAGACACAGACGGCCAAACTGAACATGTGAACCAAACACTAGAGCAATATCTACACTCTCTCTCATTACAACACCAACACTCATAGTATCAAGTATTACATCTAGCAGAATTCACCTACAACAACGCCCCACACTCTGCCACTGGATTTTCCCCCTTCTATTCCATGTACATCAGCATCCCCAGGTCTTGCCTTTGCCAGACGTTTCTACGGCGCTGGCTCCTGCTGCCACTGCTTGCCTTAGGGATCTGGAAGACGTCCACGCTCAGACCATTAACCATCTTAGGGAAGCCGAAGCCACCATGTGTCATGCAGCCAACAAGAAGCGCGCTCCTGCCCCTTGCTATTCAGTTGGTGACAAGGTTTGGTTATCCACACGACACCTACGGATACCTGGTTGCTGGGGGACCATACCGCGTCACTAGGGTCATCAATCCGGTGGCTTACCGATTGTCTTTGCCTCCCCTATGGCACATTCACCCGGTGTTCCACACTTCTCTGTTAAAACCCTGCCTACCGACTACGAGGGCAGTTTTGCCCCCGACCCCGCTTGTGCAGGATTCCGCAGATGAGTACGAGGTCAGGGGTATCCTGGGGTTGCGTCTCTGTAAAGGGGTTCTTTATTACCTGGTGGACTGGTCCGGTTTCGGTCCTGAGCAGAGGTCGTGGGAACCCGCATCTAATGTACATGCCCTGCTCTTGGTCTCTAGGTTCCATCGAGACAATCCGTCCAGCCCACGTGGTTGTGGGCCCTTGTGGGGGCTGGGGGGGTTCTGTCATGCCGGCTTCCACACACATCCCGCCCAGAGCCGCCCCATACAGTAGTACCTGCAACAAGATCCCCTCACAACCACAGCGGTACTCCTCGACCGCACCTCACTGCAGCAAAAACCCACGCAAGGATCGCCGCGAACAAGGACTTGGCGGCTGTGGCTGCGGCGATACTGGGGAACACCAGTATTCGCAAGAGCTACTTCCTGGTCACGTGCACGCAACGCCGCTCACGTGAATCCATGAGGCTGCACTCACATGACCAACACGGAAGTCCCCCAGCATAAAAGAACGCTGAATCCACACAGCCACGCTTCTCAGCTGTTCTCTTCACGGTGAGTGGCGTCTTGGATTACTTGGATCTTGATTCTTCGGTTTTTGACCCTGTTACTTCCTTCCTGGAACTGTTTTTACTCAGACCTTGGATCTGGTGATATTGGACTCTTGCCTTCCTGGTTTTTGGAATTTCTGGTCATTGGATCTTGGACTTCCTCCTGGACTTCTGTTTGGCTAAGTTGTTTTGGACTCTAGCTGTTCTCTTTGGGAAACTGCTGCTTTCCTCTTGCATCAGGTGCTTTCAACATCAAAAGGTACACTACAGGGACAAGGTTACTACTCTTCTCCTGGCCTCCCCAATCCCATCTCGTGACCATTGGGCCCCTTCCTGTATTGGCATCCATCCAAGGGAGAAATATTAGAGATTCGCCCTTCCTGCAAAGTTGGTAGGTGCCCTCCCACTCCTCTCTTACGATTACACTTACATTTTTGATCTTGCATTTAAATCTGCCTAACTGTTCCTTTGCACCTACCTGGTACCACTGTTCCTGCCTTCTGCACCTGTGACCTCAATACCTGGTCAGGGAGTAACTCTGGTCCCTCCCTGACCAGTGCTTGCGGACGGAGGTATACATTGTCATCGCGGCGTCTCATTGTGACAATAACATTGAAAATTGGAGCAGAAAGTAGCAATACGGTGGGCAAGAGGTGCCAGGTAGTGGTTGAAGAGCGACGTTAGACCCCTGGGGAGCACCACAAGTAGATAGAGAGATAGAATAGAGGAAAGACCCCAGTTGGACCTGAGAGGGTAGGTTGGTGAGAAAGTAGGTCAACCAGGCCAGGACCAGGCCAGAGCCTGATCAGTAATACCAAGGTTGTCCCGGAGACGATTGAGCAGGATGGCATGTTTGACCGTGTCAAAAGCAGAGAATAGATCAAGGAGAATGAGGACAGAAGGGAGATTAGAGTCAAGTTTTCACAGGTGTTCAGGAGAGCAGTTTCCGTGCCTCCGGCAGCTCTTAAGTCAGACTGGTAGTCATGGTGGCAACCACAGATTCATTATGTAGATTAAGCTGGGAGATGGGCAACTTTTCCAACAGTTTGCCCAGTAAAGGACTGATGGAGATCGGGCGATAGTTAACCAGAGAGGAAGGATCGGCCAAGGGCTTCTTTAGAAGGGGGTGCACAAGAGAGTGCTTAAGGGGGAGGGGAAAGTTCCAGTGGCAAAAGAGTGATTGCAGAAATCGTCCAAGACTGGAGCAAGGGTGTCGGTGTGGTCCTTGATTGTTCTGGATGAGCAGGGGAGAACCTGCTTTGACAAGACCTTCATAGATCAGACTTGTGTAGAAACATTGTCAGTGTTATGTCTCTTCGCGCTGTTTACGAAGCCGCGCCTGACTTCAATATGGCGGGTGGCATTCCCGAGACAGCGCCTGACTCCAACATGGCTGTTCTCACAAACCGCCTTACTGTCAATAGCGGTCTAGTTGTTGACACCCAGAATGCATCGTCGTTACGCGCCCTGCGTACTGATCTCACAGTATATCGACGCTTTGATGCAAGGAGAAGATCCGTTGCTACTCTCCAAGGAGCCTGCAAACGCTTCGTGTGTCCGTGTGAGGGAATTCTTCTCTCAAAATCCTTGACTTACTCTTTGCTCCTGTGTGTGGTTGTATGTATCAGTATGTGAGTTTAGGCTTCACCTCTTAACATCGTTTTCCTACATTCAAACTCTTTGCAGTTGTCAGTTTCTTGAATCCAGTTGGAACGGCTGGAGCCTCAAAGAACACTCAAGTCTGATACTCGCCAGTTTGAGATTCTGCTGCAACAATCGCCCCTTACCGGTGTTTGTTCGGGTAGACTATTATTACTTCTTCTGATAGGGTATTTTTCTTACTTACCTTGGCAGTATTAGAGATTCCTTTCTGAATTATTCTATTCTTTTCTATAGATCTGACAAGGTCCTTTTTTCTACCAAGAGATAACTTTATTAGGATTGATTCCGGTTGTTCACAGCTAGACTTCTTTTCTGTTTTACTTTCTCTCTTGGAGTATTCTGAGTTTTTGTTTTCAGAATAGGTCGATGGTAAATGTACTCTGACTTACTTTCCTGACCTAGAATTCCAGTCCTACCAGAACATCCTCATTCCTCTTTCTGATATCACCCATACTTCCTGGCCATTGGTAAGAATTTTGGACTTTGGATCTTCATCTTCTATCTCTACTAGTTGGTATCTAACCACTCTTATCTCTTTCTCGTCACCAGTCATTCTGACATCACCGGTCAGGATCAGAAATTCTAAAGCCAATTCCGTTCTACATCAGACTCCCGGGATAATACATCTTGATCACTGGGACCTGCGAAGGAGCATATGTACTCAAGCAGCTCCTCAGGGTTTTATTCCCCGTGAGGGTTTCCCTGGGATTCTCCCGGGGATCAAGCTTATTGCCGGGTCGCCTGGGGAGTCTCAGGGGGATTCTGTTTTCTTCTAGGAGATCACCCTCTTCCAGTCTGGTTAAATAAGATGCCTAATTCACATCCTCAGCTCTTCTAGACTCAGGTGAGAGACCTATGGGTTTGATGTGTATCTTACTGGGGACAATAATGTTTGCAGAATTGTACAATATTTAATTATTCATAACAGTCAGGGTTGAACACGGGAAAGGAGGAGGAGAGATGGTCTCAGATGGGCCGGGCCAGGAGTGGAAGAGGGGGAGGATTTATGGGCCAGCTGCACCATGGCCCACCAGCAAGGAGGGAAGGCCAAGGGGGTCTGGAGACAAGGGGCTTGGTCGCACAGAGAGGGGCAGTCCTTTCAGACCATTCAACCCGCAAAGTGGAGATAGAAAAAGGACACCTTGGGCTTTCAATACTAAAGTATGCACTATGGCAGTGTGCAAGTTTAAGTATGCATGCTTATGCTGTTGATGACCAGGTCACCCAGAGCAGAGATGCAATAAAAGAAGAAAACATAGAGAGTACAAAAAGAGCGAGTAAGGGGACAGGGTACAACTCCCTGTTGCCCACTCCAGTCAGTAGACGCACTCCAAATATAAGCAAACAGCTAACCCAAGAAAGAAGAGGCACAGTTTTTGGTAGGGTTTCGTTCTGAGGGGTTTCGTTTTCCAGTAAAGGGATGGTACCCACAGAGATACCAGGGAACCAGTCATCAGCAGCTAGCAACAATGCAGTTTTAGGGGAAAACACATTGCAAAGGAGGGGAGATTGGGGAGAATAGGTGGGCCATTTGAGCACCCCCTGTTCCCCTCAGTTTGTTTGCTCCCCAGTAGGCAGTGTACCCAAAAAAGAGGAAGAAAAGTTCAGAATGATTCACAATCTGTCTGTCCCTAAAGGGGCCTCAGTGAATAATGCGATTGAGGAGAGCATTTGTTCTGTACGGTACTCGTCCTTTGACGATGCGCTGGGCCTGCCAAGGGAGCTAGTAAAGGGAGCATTGAGCTAGTAAAGGGAGCATTGCTAGCCAAGGCAGATATTGAGTCAGCACTTAGGCTGCTGCCGGCACACCCAGATGACTACCATTTGCTAGGTTTTTAGGTGGAGGGGAAGGGTGGTGCACTACCTCGATGACTTCCTGTTCCTAGTGAAGACAGAGTCTATGGAATGCCCCTCGTGTCCTCTATGCGCATGTCAGTCCGAAGGATGAGAATCGACAGATGTCAGTCGCTGTTTGGCCAACCTCCAGGGGGGCCAGTGCACTCCACATATAAGAACAGATATTCTCTTAGACAACCATTCAAACCCTATCCAGCTGATGCCTTCGTGGGCACAGGTGCCCCATTACTGGAGCAGGTTGACCAATGATAAATATCCAGCTGTACTGACGTCATTAGTGAGAATACGACATAGTAATGTTAGCTACGAAGTAAACTTGCATCCCTGCACGACCGCAGACACACACGAAGAACATGTATACACTCTGTAGATAGAAGACAGATACCTATACATACGGTCAGATTCCTTTCCTTTTTCACTAGCCTAACACAGAAACGCAAGAGACAAAAGTCACACGGAGCAAGCTTGCAACCGCTTTATTGCAAACAAAACATATTTATTTATTTATTTATTTATTACATTTATTACAAGCCAAGACCTTTAGGTATCACGGTGTAGGTTACAGACGGCAGGCTTAACTGGTTACAGGAAAGAATTACAAGAAGGATGCAGCATTACAAGTTATTACAGTAAATGAATACAGTAGAGTGTTGGAGGTCACATGTCATATACACCATGGGAGTAGAGCTACGGCGGTGAAGGAGGCTGAAAGAGTAGACAGGGTGGAGAGGATCCAGGGTTGAAAGGATCGGAGGCAATCGCGCAGTTAGAATTTGTTAAAGAGCAAGGTGTTGACCAGACTCTTGAAGCATTGATGGGACTGCTTGTTTCTGATAAATGTTGGGAGAGAGTTCCAGATTTCAGGAGCGACAACTTGGAAGCTGACACCCCCTGCTCTGGTGTTCTTGAACCTAGGGACATAGAGATGGGTGCTGGATCCTGATCGTAGGGTTCTCAGTAGTCTTTTTTTTAGTAACAGTGTTGTTCAGATAGAGTGGAGAGTGGGACTACATTGGCGATACTTTTGTGAGTGGTAGTGAGAGTCTTAAATAGAATTCTAGCTTTGATTGGGAACCAATGTACCTCTCTCCTAACATGAGAAATATGCCTGTTTACTTTTATACCAAATGCAATATTGCGCTTTATTTAGTATTAGTTGCATTTTTTCGATGTTAGACTTTGTGGTTCCTAGGAGTAGGATGTTACAATAGTCTAGTTTCGTGAGAATCAGGGCCCGAGCTAAGGTGAGGCAGTTTTGGGTGGTGAGAAATGTGCGGCTCAGTGCAATGAGTTTGGCTGTATACGCGGTAACCGAGGCATATGGTTTCTACAGGGACGTATAAGGAACCTGGAAGAGCTGAGTACTACTAACCTTTAAAGATAATAAAAGCAATATATGTATATGTATACAGGGAGACCATAGAATGACTGTAGTGAATTCACATGAAGTCACAGGCCCCAGAATAAGGGAAGAAGAGATGCAGACTCTGCAGCACGAAGCACAGGGCCAGTGCTCACAGCCAATGACCAGGGCGGGTGGAACATTCCTGGTTCCCGGGGCAGGGAGTCAGCTGCAAAATAACAGGACAAAGTCCTCACTAATTGCAGACCGAAAACTCTGTTTTACGGTCCTCACCAACGTGACTCGGCCGAGCCAAACAATGGCCATTTACCCGTGGTGGGAAGAGAAGCTGTTCCCAGCGTAGACAGACAGAATTGATACATGCATTGTCTACCAAACATTGCAACCCTCAGGCACTCTCCCAGACTAGGTGGCTATACCAGCGGCAACAATGAGGAAACCAAGTCGTTCTCATTACCTTTATAAGGTATACTAAGCGCTGTCAACAGAACAGGGTCGCAGGTATGGGGAGGCCCGCTCCAGCCAATCACAACGCTCAAATCCTGGGGCGGTGTGTAACGGGCCAAGGGCCAATGGTTGTCCTGCGACCCTGCAACAATGTAATAGATCGTTTCTGGGGAAGTCTTAGGCAAACCCACCTGACATTGGAGGACCAATTAACCAACTCATATAGGGGATACCTATAGGTGTTACTACCCGAGCTACCCAATGGGTTTGGTTCTTAGGTTTTTGGGGAAGGGTTAGGTATTGTGACGTCACTACATAATAAAAGCTTGTGAGATGGGCTCAGGAGCTGTGATTGCTGGAGATGTTTGTATTTCCTGTATGATCCCTGTCTGTTTGGAAAATAGAAGACAGTTCCCATTTGCCTCATGGCTGAGTCCTCCGTAATTGTCAGGGGAGGGTTTGATAGGCCTTGGGTACTCTGCCAAGCTGTGATTTTGTGGTATGATCCCTGGTCCTCTGGCATACCTTTAGAAATTGGTAGCAGACGACGGTTCGATACGTTTGATCGGCACAGGGCCGTCCCTCCCGTCGCAACGCCTGGAGGGCTGTGAGGTGACCCACGGAAAACGAGGACCACACGGATGTGCACCCCGTGAAGAGGGTGTCCGGAGCCGCCTTGGAGAAAATCATGGCCACTGTCCATGTGACGCACAGCACAACAGAAGGGTGAAGTGGCAGATTTCGGGAGAGTCGGTGGAAACGCGGCTTCAGCGGAAACGTGACTTGAAACGTGAGAACCGTGAGACAAAACAGTGGGGTTATTCTATCCTATATTATGTCAAGGGTTGCCGGAGAAGGTGCAAAGGCAGCTCAAGAAGTTAGCGGGGATGGAGGCCAACCCATGGTCCGAAATTCATCTCACTATAGTACACTATTGCAGGCTAATGCAAAGAATTTGAGAAAGAAGCGCAAGGAAATAAAGCAGAAAGAGGAGAAATTAGTGCAGATGAAATTGTCAAATCTACAATGGAAGGGGCGAAGTTAACGAGCACAGAAGGACAAGGTACCCTGCATGCGCAGTACAGACCGCTGCCTACGGGGGTGATTTCATGGGGCGGGGCGATGCGCATCACAGGTTCAGAGGAAGAGGGCCACCGAGGGGCCGAGGGTACAAGCACCCAATACAACAAGGCCTAGAGCCTTGTCGTATGCCTTTATTGGTCGGTATTCATCTCAATAGATGTCCCTCTGCATATAATTTTATTTTGACCGAATTTTTGTTAAGGAGTAGCCGCAACATCCTAACTAAACCCTGCTGCATTTCCAATTTAGCCAATTTGCTCCATAGGATGTCACAGTCTACATTATCGAATGATATTATATGGCATTTATAACGCGCCTATACACAAGTATTTCAAGGCGCGACGAGGCAAGGGAGGGGGAGAAGAGGCCAGGTGTCATTCAGATCGCACAAGTGCATGGGAAGGGGGAAGGTGCAGGGGGAAAGGGGAGGGGACAGTGCAGTACATGGGATAATAGAATACATAGCAATATGTAAAAGTAAGGCCAGCAGGTGGCAAGTGCAGGAGTAAGTGCAGGCATCAGGAGTTAAGTGCTGGTAATGGGACTGCAGGAATACAGAAAACAGTCGCCAAGTGCAGGGGTTGCCAGGAAAGCAGTGCTGGTGTGCGACTGGCAGGGGACCGGACCTGGGCCCGAGATCAGAGGGTGGCCATGTAACCAGTGCAGTTTCAGTTTCAGCCAGGAAGTCAGCATGGGAGAGGAGGAGAAAAGGCAGAAGCAAAGAAAAAGGTTTTGAGGTGCTTCCGGGCCCGGAGATGGTTCTCCTCAAGTTTCAGGGAGGCTGTTCCAGAGGGAGGCCCCAGCTGAAGACAGAAATCTACCACCAACTCGTTGCTTGGAGAAGCGACTGACCCTGAGGGAGTTGGAGGCGGATGAGCGAAGATCTCGAGAAGGAAGATATTTAGGAAGAGAGAGTTGAAGGTATTGAGGCCCCAGGCCCCAGAAGGCCTTGGGGACAATGCAGAGGGTTTTGTACTTAATCCTTGCAGCCACTGGGAGCCAGTGCAGAGATTTCAGTGCTGGAGAGATATGATCCCTGGGCTTGAGGCCAAGGACAAGTCTCACAGTCCTGTTCTGGATGAGTTGCAGAGGGCAGAGAATAGAATGCAGCAGAGAGATCCAATACCGCAACATACAGGGTCCTCAGAGTCTTTCTACCAGCCTATACAAGACATGTTGATAGCATAACCCCACTTAGCAATGTGCTTACGAAAGCCCATTTGCAGAGGGCTTATAATCTTCTCTGCCTTTATCCATGTATTAATTTCTCTAAAAAGAAGAGTTGAAAGAAATCTTCAAGAAGACATGTGTAAGGGAGATAGGGCGATAACTCAGTGGGGCCGTTCTCGCCCATCTTTTGAAGATAGGCACTACGATAGCTGTGCGCCAAGAGGCAAGAATGTTAGCCAACTTTACAATTTGAGTAAACAGTCAGAATAGGATTTCGGACCAAAGTATTGGGTCTGATTTCATAAGGCTCTTCATTACTCCATCCGGCCCACAGGCCCTTGAAGTTTTTAGGATAACCAGTTATTCTAGGCGAGTATATACAATTACAGTTGCTCTTCAGCTCAGTGGAACACGGTCTAAGATAAGCAAGAACTGTTTATACTAATTTAGGATTGCACCAGGCAGACAAAGGTCAGCTACACCTAAAGAACTCTTTTTAAGAATGGCACACAGCTATTGCTGTAATATACTATTACAGTTGGTTTTCAGATCAGTGGACCAGAGACTGAGGTAAGCAGTAACTATTTAACTTATTTTAGCATGGGACACAGCTAACTCAAGCTAAGTAAAACCTATATACTTTTTAAAGGAGCTATCAGCAACTTAAAGGTGTGTATAGACCTAAGCATCTGTATAAAGCAGACCAGGGAAAGCAAAGCCCAATGTTACACTTTAAGAATGGCACAATGTTATTCTAGGTAGGTAAAACCTAAGGCAGACTTATTCTAGACAGGATATCCAGAAAGTTAGGGGAAGCAAGGTCCAGTTGGGGAACGTATACACCTAATCTCTGAAAGAAATAGTTAGTGAAGCCAACAGCATTACTTTTGGGAAAGAGACAAAACCAATTCACAGGTGAGTAAAATTACCTTCGATATACTTTTCTGAATGGTGCCACACACATTCAAGGTAAGTAAGAACTTCTGTAACTGCTCACTCTCAGAGTTACATTTACCAACTAACTCTTTCACAAGTAAGTACTTTTCAACACTTGTTATACTTTAAGACAGAATCCTTTTCTTATCCAGTCCTTCCCTATTCTGTTGCATGAGTTCACATAGAGGCAGAAGAGGGACCCTAGTGATCTAGGAGGCAGCTGTAGGCAGGGTGAGATAGGGTTTTGTTGCATGCAAAAGTCAGAGTTCCTTTGGAAGACTGTTCAAACAGGTAGGTAGTTCACTTCAAAGTTAGTTGGGGTACAGGCACTTCAGAGAAGACACCCTAGGAAAATTCCAGCAGTGGGCCTGGGTGAACTAGATGAGAGGATTCCCTATCAGAGAAATCCCCCCAAAGCTTTACAGAAATTACATAGGCTTAAGGTAAGTAAATATTGCAGCCAACACAGAAGAAAAGTTGCAGCAGGAAGACTTCAGGATCTGCAGCCAAAACCCAGGTCGATGGATCCTTTTGTCATGAAGACGGAAGACAGGACTTTGGAAGGGAATATGCAGCCGAGACCAACGGAGAAGGCTTCAAGCAAGAGTTTATTCATGGCTGGATGTGGCTCTGTGGGTTTTGGTGCCCTTTTCAGGAGCCAGAAGAAGACAGAATATCGCAGATCAGATTCTGATAGTTTGCAAGGTCAAGCACTCTGATGAGGGGACTTTTAGGACTCAATTTGTGTCTCTGAAGTTCCGGCAAGAGGTCACCAAACTTTCAGCTCGATTCAGAATTCGGAAGAACCCAGGGTATTGGGGTATTGCAGCCGCACAAGGTAGCAGCACGAAGGATGGCTCAAAATGCACATCTTCTTGAGTCCAGTTGAGCTCACCAGGATCTGGGTTCAGGTCATCCGTTCCGGGATTCCCACGTCGATTGGAAGGAAAGGTTATAGCAGGCTTTGATTACACAGCCGGCTCTCCGGTCACTGGAAATCACTACGGTGTTCCTTTCTTCATATTTCTCTTTGGTTTCAGCTCCAGTGGTTGACTTGTCAGCAGCTTCCAGGTTCAGAGTACTTATCAGGAACTTCGGCACAACTTCTGCATTCTCTCACCGCATTTTACAGCAAGGGACGGTCTGGCTGTCCAATCAGGACAGCCAGCCCCTCACCCCCACTGGGAGTTGTTTCTTTTCAGGCAAGGTGGAAGACCATGGCCCGTGGAGTTTTGGGCTTGTCCCTCGCTTCATGCCTTTCCAGCCATTCTGACGCCTGGGTGGGAAATCTAAAGGATTCCCTCCGAAACAAAACAGCCACTGAGGGTGTTCCTGCCTAGAATAGCAAGGAAGATTTTAGAAACAGCAAGCACACAAGAAATGGCAAAAGAAGAAGGAGCCCACCTCTGTGCATTACCCAGGCAGAATTGACATCCTGCTAGTAATAAAGACTAAAAGTCATTAAGGTAAAACCACTGCCACCAGCCATTCATGTAAAACTCACAATTGTAACAAAATGTTACCAGGTAAGTAAGAAAGGGGATACATTGTATGCCTCAGCACTACCCATAAGGTGGGGTGTGCTGGCTCACTATATAAAATGTAAAGCGGGATGAAAACCCCTCTTTATTATTTGCTAACTGTAGTTCACCCAAGTACATCAAAGAGAAATTAGCAGTGGAGCCCAAAGGGGCAACCCATCCTAAGCCCAAAAGTGGTAGGAAACTATAACTTCAACCATACACTATGGAGCGACATAAAAAGTCACCCATAAAAAGAGTTAAAGACTAGGTGAGAGGAGAAAAAGATTGCCCTTCACCTAAACACAAGGTAAAATAGTTACCCACTCAAAGCAAAACGTTCTTGGGTTGACACAGGTCAGGAAGATTTAGAATTGATATGAAAATCTTACCCAACAATGCCTCTAAATAAAAGGGGCACACGGCTTCCAGTGCAGCAGTTTGAACACCAACTCACTGATTCCTGTGTCCAACCAGACCGTGAATGCAGGCGGGGGCCTGGCCTGATCCGGGGCCCCATAACAATGTCAACAAGGTCTAAAAGAACCTGTGTGCAGCCAGACCATGTTGGAGGGTGGCCGCAACTCAAAGCTCTCTTGTTTGCAGGTCGGACCATGTGTGACAACCATCAGCCATGTGGACGAGGTCCACCAGCGAGGGCTCAACAAGATGCCAAAGCGCCCAGGCGGAGTATGTGGTTTGGGGAGCAGTAGAGTGGAAACGGCATCCGCCGGCTGAGAAAGGGCACAGAAAGAAGACAAGCGACCATTGCCGCAAAAAATAAGAATATCTGCTGCTGATGAACATTTGGTGAGGTGGGTTGCCGCATGGCGATCTGCAACACTCCCGTCTGGAGGATAGAAAGAGCAGTGTGGCCCCCGTCACATGTATAATCCACCTTAGGAGGGACTGTGAGGAGAAGTGGCTTACATGCCGCAGTCGTCGCGGCCTCTGTCGTGCACATGAAACACCGGCCGGCACCTTATCCCGGCCGTGGCCCTCAAACATAAGGGTGCTCCTGCAGCCAGGGAGAACATGAAGGCCTGCCAGACCCTCCCAACAATGAACACTGCATTGCGGCCTCTACTGCAGTTACACTAGAGCGCACTGTAAGAAAGGCATGGTATCAAAGCAAGACAGACACAAGTGATCACAATTCAAGGGTGTTTATTAAACTGTAAAGTGGGTGAGATAAACGTCTAATCTAACCCTAAATCTGTGATGGGAGCAAGCTACGACCATCAAATAAAAAGAAGACAGTACTAGTGGAGTCTAGTCAAATAAAAAGGGCCTATACTAAGAAAACCTATTGCCAATCCTTACCGTTATGACATAATATAGTGTGGGATAATGTTCACAAGAAAAGAAAGAAGTGTTCACAAAATGATAAGTCAGGATGTTATGGCCGGGGTCTCCCCTCCTCACGTTTTTAGCATGGGACATGGTGGGACTATTGAGCACAGCACACTCCTGAGCTTCTCTGGCATGAGCTCACAGTTCCTTTTCTCTATATTAGGGCCTTCTGTATCCAAGTCTCTTCTCATGCAAAGTCTTTTGCTTCAGGGGCCTGATATGCCAAAACAACAGAAGTTCCTTCCGATAACCTTCACGTAGCGTGATTATTCTTCACCCTTGGAACCCCCTAAGCCGGGCTCCGGTCCTTTGCTCAGTGATTAGCCTCCTCAATCGAGCTCAGACCAACTATTCACTGTGGACATCCCTCAGTCAGGTTCATACTTGCTGTCACAATGTTATACATTCAGCTTCTTGACAACTTTTCTCTTGAGGTCCCTCAGTCGGGTTCACTATTGTCTTCTAATCACAGGTTCCTTATTTGTAATATTCAAGAATCTCAATGTCTTTTTACTCAACAACTTTTTTGTTAGGTCCCCCTCATCCAGGCTCAGACCTTCCACGGTACTTGCCAACCTTAAACAAAGACTTCCAATGGGCGATCATGTCTCGATGGGTCACTGTTACCTTATGGCAAGGGGGTGTTTATTCACTATTACCAGTTCGCACAGCATTGACTAGCAATTCCCTCCGTCGGGTTCACAATTTCACAAACGTTAAACTCTTTTAAAACGTGTCAAGGACTTTCGATTGTACAAGGGGATTTGCATGACCCGTGTATGACCACCTTGACACCTCACGCCAGCCTTCCCTATGGCCTCTTGGGCTTGGTATTTTCCTTCCCCCTTTTGGCTCAATATGGTCTCTATGTTCAGGGGAGGGGTACCTTTGTAATGTTGCCACTGCAGCTTTGGGTCTAACACAGTCTGGCACACAGTCATGTTCTTCCCACTCACTGGCTGTGTTGAACTCTTTGGGGTTTTTTTGCCGCTGGAGTCAAGAACGGGACCACAATGGCAACCATGTCTCCCCGCCCTGGCTATCGGTGCTGGAGGGTTCCATGTACCGCTGCCATTCATCGCACCTTTCGCGAGCTGCGATTCACAGTCTTATGTTCTTTTATCAGGGGCTTTGCGGGTATGGCTTGAAAAAGGCAAGGGCAACTCCCTCCCTGATGTCCTTTAGTGTGTCTCTTGTCCTCCGTTTAAACTGCCGTCTCGGAATAGTGGTTTCCTCATGCATTTGGCCTTGCTCCGAGTATGATCTTGTGCTCGGCCTTTTATCCCAGTGGGGAAGGGAAAGGGCAGTCAGTTGTGTGTAGGTGTCGGCAATTGCCTGACTCTGCCTGACCCTTGAGTTAGGACATGTCAAGTAAACGGCTCTGATGTTAGTCTGTTGTCGCTTGCGGGGCGCAAAAGTGTTTGTGTAGGAAAATGGGGGGTATAGAGTTTCTACGATCCTACTGGACAGGATGGGGAAAAGGTGTCATAAGAGAGGGGTACTGCGTCCCACCCTCCAGTGTCCCACTCCTTGAAGACCCCCATCCAGGTGATCCTCCCGCACTGGTCCACCCCCAGGAAATGGATCCAATAGCAATGGCCGTGTCCAGGTCACCTGGATGACAGATCCCCGGGGACTAGTAAGTGAGATACGTTCAGGTTTCTCACAGCGCTGACTGCGGAAAAAGACTCCCCTGCCTGGATTAACACCTACACAGTGGATGTGGCCCTGGGTGCGGCTTTGCCTACATGTGGTTGCAGAAAAGCCTCTTCTCCGGTGCTGAACTACAGCAGAGTAAACCATAATGTACTTGGCGAAGCTCTGTTCCTGCATATAAGTGGCACACTTGAAGTGGACACAGTGAGGTCCTGGCCTGAAACTTTGATCCTGTGGACTGCCTGTAGGCTTAATTTGGATTCAGTCAACAAATGGGACATTATTGGTATACAATCTCTTCTGGACCAGTAAGGTTTTGTATTTGTGCAAGTGCCAAGTGTCTAGCGGCTGGTTTGTGTTTTGAAATTGTATGTGTTTGTCTATCTGCCTATCAGCCCAATCCTCCAATCCTACATGTGATCAGGGAAAAATGGTACAATGCTAAGTGCTAAGCCTTTATCTGGATTAACGTAATGCTTCCAAATGCAAAAGGGCCCTGTAAAAAATGGTAAATGCGTTTTTTGCGGGCAGTTACATTTGATGCAGTTTTGCGCACATAGCCGATCACACATTCAATCTAGTTTACCTTTTCGACATGTGGGCGGAGCATTGTGTAACTGGGCGGAGTCTTGTATGGCTATGGGCGGGGCATAATTCTCCGGATTTTTGATTTTCTAATGTAGGCAGGTATGATCCAGACGGAGAAGGCAGGAGGGCGCCCGGTAAGATCCGGAGCCGCATAACAGAAGCGCGGGAGAGTGTGAAGACAGAATCTGCATGTGATCACCTTGGGGGTCTGTGTCAGGGGGGTGGGGGGGAAGGCAGGGTGTGTGAGTAAACGTGCGCAGGAGTGTGTGGGTTTCTGTTTTGTGGAGCCAATCGGGAGGACTGCGAAATAATGTTACCACTGGAAGCCGTTTTAGTTATTTTGTGTGACCATAAACATTTATATTAACTTAAATAGCTGGCTTTATGTTAGTACACTTTGACGTCCGCCCCCCCCCCCCATTTAAATCACAAAGCTTCCACGAGTATTGATTGATCCGCCCATTGCCTCAGGGACAGATAATGCCATGGAACGGCTTAATTTTGGGCTAAGTGCTGCCGTTGAGGTCTGTCCCTCAACTGCTGCTAATACACAAGTGGAGCCTGGGGGGTTGCCCAGGCCGGGCATTAACACCTCTTCTGTAGGCCGGGGACACATTTGCAGCTGATGTAGGGCATTGTAAAGCAGGCAGTCAGATTATGCGCCCCCCCCAGTCTGCCCCCTCCCGCCAAGCAACCAAATGCGAGCACTGGAGATCAATGCAAGGGCGGGGGGGGGTTGTAGACGGAGGCACGATTTATCAGCTCCACCTAAAAGCTGCCTTTAAAATGCTTTATTGCAACACACACTCTGGAACTTAATGAAGGGGGGGGGTGAAAGGTTGGTATTGCAGGGAGAAGGATTGGAGCACGAGGGGGACACGCAGCGTAACACAGTCACCTGAGACTGTCAGAAAGAGAAGAGGGACGAGAGATATGTTACTTTGGTTTTGTACGTGTTTCTCGGCGATGATCCTCGCCCTTGGCGCAGAGCCCCCAAATTTATTGTATTGCTTGTAACGTGAACCTACCTCAAAAGCACCGTAACCCTTTACAACGGGAGGGTGCCACACACCGAGCTTGCTATTTTTTTCGTGGCCATGCATGACGCCGACACCCAGTCCTGTCCTTTCCATTTGGTTTCTGGGACCTGGAGTTTTGTTTTCCATTTGAAATTTAGTACAACTACAAGTTCCAGAATTCCGAGCAAAAAACGGAACTGGATGGCCTTCTCACGCACGTAGGGTGACCAGATTAAAAAAAGTAAAAAAAACTGGGACAGGGAAACCAACATAAAAGTAGGACTAACCCTTGAAATTAGCTGCAATTTTATTTATTTATTTACATTTTTAAAGCTCTCACACAGCCACGGGGACATCGAGGTGCTGTTACAGGAACATGTTTCTCTTACTTGCGTATTTATAACGCGCTTAATACCCAGAGGTTTCTAAGCACGGACCGGGAGCTATCCTTCCCGGAGCAAAGGCACTGCTCTTCAGTAGCGGTTGGAGAAGAGGGTTTAAGTGTTACTGTTAAAATAAACACATATTATAATTAATGGATCACTAATTTATCCCAAACGAACGCTATCTTAAATTGTAAAGCAGAGCCCCAGGAAGCAGCAACTTGTGTCTGTGCAATTTCTCGGGTGATCCAACTGCAGTGTGATTACGGCCTAATTTAGCAGCCCAGTCCAGGGTATCCCAAGCCGGGCGGTTTGGTCTCTGCATACTACGGTGCGCAGACTGCTGGAGGCCTGTGATATGCATCCAATGGCGGCATCGGCCACGTGCGAGGTGGCGGCGGTGGCCGCAGGAGAAGGAGAGCTGATGCCCGGTGTGCAGCTGGGCTGGGCTCAGTGTGAGAAAGCACGGGAGCGCTGCCGGCTCGCTCCGTGATCCCGGTGGAGGCAGCGTCGGCCGCTGTGGTTGGTCCACGGCCTGTACTGTGCGTTTGCACAGGCCCCCTGATGCCAGTGAAGGAAGCCGAGGGCCCGCCAAACAAAGGAACAGCAGAGGCCCTGGGGCAGCCGCGTGCATGGAAGCAGCAGCCACTGCATAAAGGAAGCAGCATCGGCCGCGTGTGGAATGAGCGGGGCAAGAACGAAGGAAGTGGGCGGTGCCGGTAAGACCCTGGGGCCATGGTAGTGAAAGTGCGGTGCGCAGAGGGCTGCCGGCGACTCCCTGCGGGTTTGCAGGGAGAAGCAGCAGATCCCTCGCATGTCAGATCTCAGCAAACATGTGGCTGCCTTCCCGATAACTCGGGCCGTGGCGGTGAAGAAAAAAAAAAGGGGCATTTCAGCGGCAGTAATCGATCGCTGGTCCCACAACGTCCCGAAACAGCAACAATAAGCCATTTTTGTTTAGGGGGTGATTTCAAGGAACTGGAGGCCTGTGGCAGCGTTGAGAAGGGGGCGTGGTCTATGATCACCTGGGCCCACAGCAGTGATTGAATTGAAGATCAACTAAATGGTCCGTGTCACGTGCGTGGCCTGCATCCCTGGTATGCGGGCAGGCAGCACGTGAGGCCTAAAAGTGGTATGAGGGGGGCGCTTGAAAGAAAACATCATAGATTGTCAGCTGTCTTCACCCTTAGTGAAGGGGACAGCGCTGCCAGACCCAGCCTGGGGACTCCATCAGCCCGGATGGACCATCATGTACGAAGCACCTGTGAGGACCATCACCCCTCAGAGTAGCTCCAGTGTTCACCAAGGAACCTGATTGGTAGCGACTCCTCAAGGCGTGCTTGTGTGCCCTCAGTAACTTTCGGAGTGGTCAATTAAGCCAGGGCCCCAACTCCAGGGAACGTAAGCTGCTGCACGCCCAGCAACCATCATGGGGGATGACTACAATGATGGGGCATACCTCCAGAATGGCCAGCTGGCGCTTTTGTATCCGTTTGACGTAGTGGGGGCTCCGGCTAGTCTAGGACCCTGGTGGACGACGTGGGTAGAAGACCTAGCACTTTACTTCGAGGCTGTTGAAATCAAGGACAGAGCTAAATGCCCAATGCTTCTGTATTTAGCCAGCCCGGCCGTCCAGAGGATGTTCAAAACCTTGCGGCCCAGGGATCAATTGTATGACGCAGCAATTGCAGCTCTAAATGAGTACTTCATGCCCATGGTCAACCGGGACTATGAACGGTTCAGGATGAGATGCGCGAAGCAAGAGGAGGGGGAGAGCCTTGATGCATTTCATGGCAAGTTTCGCAGAATCGCTTTGTCCTGCGCCCTGGGCAACTTCAAGGATGAGATCAGGGCTCAGATAATCTATGGCTGTAGCTCGGCGAAGTTGCGAAAGCAAGTCCTCAGGGAGCCAGGACTGGACCTTGACCGAATCCTAGAATTGGGCCATGCCCAGGAGTTGGCGGAGGTGCATGACTCGGCTATGGACCTCTCCAGGCAGCAGCTCAAGCTGGAAGCCCCCATGCAATGGGTAAAGTTGGAAGAGGTGTCGGCCGTCAGCAAATGGCAAGGAGGTAGGCCAACAAGAAGAGGGGATTGGCCAAAGAGGGAGCCAGGTGCCACAAAATGCCTTCAATGTGGATGTGACCTCGCGCACGTGCAGGACTGCCCGGCCAAAGGACATGTGTGGGCGCTGAGGAAAAGTGGACCATTTCGCACGAGTGTGTCCAGCCCTAATGCTGGCCAGCATGGCTGGGCCATCAGCAGGAAGTGTGTCAATGGAGGTCACAGGGAGGAAGGCCCCCAGGGTGGCGGCGGTCCAGGTGGCCGAGGAGCAAGATGAGGAGAATGTGTTCTTCCTGTCCTGCACAACGCAAGCAGGCAATTTGATCCAGGCATTTTCTGATTCCCTAATGCCGGCCACGGGGGACCCGTTGTGTGTGTCAACAGGAAGGCACTGAATTTTGCAGTGATTTGAACAGCTCTTTGGAGTGGTGTGCGGACTGGAATGCACCACTGTTTGCAGTGGGTTGGTAGTTGACGGGTGGCGCGCGGACTGGATTACACCACAGTAGTAGACCCTGGATAGAGTCGTCCTTTTATGTGTGCTGTGTTTTGTCATAATAAAGGAGGGATGTGGTGTGTGTGTGTGGCCCATTTAAGTGTGGGCCTGTTGCCCCTTTAACGTCATGACGCTCCTCAAATAAAAGGGGCTCTGCTGGCACGTGAGGGTCAGTGCAGCAGAGTCCCAGGAAGCGGCAACTCGTGTCTGTCATTTCTTGGGTGATCGGACCGCCGTGTGATCACGGCCTATTGTAGCAGCCCCGGCCTGGGTGCCCCCAAGCCGAGGCTGCGGTCTGCTGGGTGCTCCCAGTCAGTGTGTCCCAAGCTGGTATTCCAGATCCAGCAGGGTGATCCCTTCCCTGTGGTCGCTGCAAGCCCGCAGTGCAATTGTCCTGCCAGGTGGCGGGCCACCACAGTCACCCTACACGGACAGCCACGGCACCCTCTCAAGGTCCCTTGGCATATGGTTCTCCCCGCATAGCTACTAATTTCAGAAAAAAGGATCCAGAGGATACAATTTTGAAAAAAGGAGATCAGGTTTAATAAAATTCCTTGATCCATCATTTTAAATATTAGAATTTTAATCATGAATTAATCATAGCACTCATAACAATTTCACATTGCAGGAGAAAGGTTTAAGAACATATAATTTTACATACAATTCATATCATTCATACACATGCGTCCATTGACCATTCGTACATACACAACACAGACAAATATAAGCTAAAACTTTATCATAAAAGTATCATGACAATCGATTACTTATTGTCTTCATTAAAAAGAACAAAAGCATATAATCAATATATAAGAGACCACAACA
Organism: Ambystoma mexicanum; assembly: GCF_040938575.1. NCBI lineage: Eukaryota > Metazoa > Chordata > Amphibia > Caudata > Ambystomatidae > Ambystoma > Ambystoma mexicanum. The sequence goes on from NC_090932.1 coordinate 1,571,586,502, forward strand.
GATTGCACAGGTGGTCATGGGTTGGGATGGGTCACATCAATATCCAAGCTCGACCTCATCTCTGGTTTCCCAACCGGTTTCGACGTATATAACCTTAATTTTGTTACGTCTTCATCAGGAGATACGCAATACCACTCTGAAAAGACAGGGAAACATACAAACATAAGACCCCGTCTTAGAGTAACAAGGTGGGGAAAACCCCCAATTGTCAAACAATTAAAATATTTACTAAAAATGATTTAAAACAAAAAAGCCTGCCCCCGCCCTTGTGCCGTAACTCCAAGGGGGGGCCTTTTGCATGCCAAAAATGTGCTACCATTGTAGTTGGTGCCCCATAGTGTAAAAAGAGAGCCCATGAGTCATGGTTAACCTGAACCCTATTACATTTAATTTAAAGTGCTAGTGCATCATATTCTCATCAGTTGCATGAAAGACATATCTTATGTCTAGAAACCCAGCCGGAAGTGTACAAATTCCAACAATATATTTGAGAAATTGACCTAATTAAATAACCAACCTTCAGAGCGAAGAGACCAGCTAGAAATTCCTAAAGTAGATAACAGAAATCGCTGCTGCATAAATGTGCGCTGTTCCGAGGACACTGAGCTGCGTTGCCGTCAGCCAGATTGTGGCAGCTATCCAGTCTGTAATAAATGAGTTCGACATTAGGAACCTATTTGGTTAGGTATATTAAACTCTACCACCTATAGGTATTAAAACCCAAGGAGCTGTAACAATCTTGCCCTACAGAGTCTAATTGACTGCAGAATGGGGCAGTTTTTTGATAGAAGATGTCAATCCACCAGTAATTCTATTCGTAAACGGGATGGTCTTGTGAAAGTCAGAGAACCACAACAGCTCTCACATTCTCTGTACAAATAGAAAAAGCGAGGGAAGTAATGTTCGATTTTGGAAGTCTCAGATGACACGAATCGTAATACAAATTATAGGCCAGGCAAACTGAGTGAAGCCTAAATTAGGACAACACACTTAGGACCTAAGTTAAAATTGTAGTGATGAGACAGAAAACACATGCCCACCATATTAACAAATTAACTTTCTTCACAACAACGGTCAAGAGATGAAGAGAAACCCGAAGGTCAGGCTACATTTAATTAGAAACGCAACAAGTTGTATCCCAGGCGACTCGCGAATAAGAATAAGAAGTACCTAAAGCCAGCTTGCGAGTAAAAAGAAAGCCGTATACTCTAATTCAAAAGCAGTCATGTTATGGGCATTCCACTTACCATTCGCAAAAGAGCCGTCCTGCTCAGGCACAGCCGCGCGGGAGACCTGAATCGGCAAGACGTCAGGAAAAGCTCGGGCGACGTACAAACTCTATCCACGCTATGTTAAATAGCGGGTCACTGTTATCAGGTGACCGCGGTAACAAAACACGTGACCGGAACCGATCACGTAACTAGTGCTTAAGCATTAAGCAAGAAAAAAGACCTATTCGGCTTTATTAATGGCTTTTACTTAATAGTGTGCAACTACTTAGCACCTGCAAATTGCTTGCACATTGAAACTTGTGCCTATCAGGGCAATCCGATACAGATTATTGAAAGTAATCACGAAACAGAAGTCCCTATTATGAAGAGACGGAATCTTTTTGCAAAAGGCCAAGGTAATCATAGGCGATGGAGAATAGCTAAATGAAACACATATGAAGACACGTTTATCAACCAGTTATAGAGACTCATTAGGGATATGAATGCCTCTGTACTAATCCAATCCCCTTTCTGAAGAGACAAACTCTTTTTACAATTGGCCAAGATGATCCTATGCGACAATAGCAATAGTGATAATGATGATAGCTCCCTGGAAAATTAAGATAAAGAGCAATCTGGAGACACTTTTTTTAGGGTACCAATTATAAAAGCACTCTAAGAATATGAATAGCCCGGTTCTAGTGTATAAAGACCATTGGTTATTGTTTTCAAATTGAAAATCCATAATTGTTCTTTATAAGACAATATTTTTGCCATTTGGGTCGTATTCGGAGCTATAACTTTTTCTATGCAGAACCACTCAATTTGTTCTGCAGTATGGCCCATCTCCACGAAGTGAATAACCATGGGGGCATTCAGATTACGAGTATTAATTTTTTATCGATGCTCGTTAATCCGAGTGCTTACTTCCCTCATGGTCTTTCCAATGTACATCATTTTGCAGGGACATAAAATCGCATAAATGACATTTTTACTTTTGCACGTGGTGAAAGTGCGTAAGTCCCAGGTTTTATTTTCCATTAAGAAGGAAGTTGTTTTCTTGGAAAACTTACAGGCAGTGCATGAAGTGCATGGATAGTGCCCCATCACTGGATTGAGATTAGTGTCTCGAATAACCGTTGTCTTTACTGGAGTTCTACTGGCACGGGTCAATTTTTGTTTTACATTTTTTTCCTTTCTTAAATGCAAATAAAGGTTTGGGCATGGATGTGCCCGATACTTTTAGAATACGCCAGTTTTTCAGAATAATGCCTTTGATGACATCACTGTATTGGCAATAAGTCGAGACACACACCAATTGTTCTTTTTTGATAATATTCTTTTTTGGTAACAATAGCAGATTTCGATTGGCGTAACAGGCTCTCTTTCTGGAGTGTTTGATACGTTTTTTTGGATAGCCACGTTCCAATAATCTGTTTTCTAGAATGATTGCATGTTTAGTAAAATTGTCAATATCAGAACAATTATGCTGTAATCGTAGGAACATGCCAAATGGTAAGTTCCCAAGTAGACTAGACGGATGTTGGCTCTCGAAACAAAGAGTGGTATTCCTTTCCATTGTTTTTCTAAATAATTCAGTTCGGAGGACCCCTCCCTGCTCAAAAATCGAGAGATCTAAAAAAGCAATTCTGGTAGTTGAATACTCGAACGTGAAGTGAATGTCTGGGTCTACTTGGTTAAGCCACTCCACAAATTGGAGTAAAGACTAGGGGCTGCCTTCCCATATTAAGAAAATATCATCAATATATCGACGGTATAACTTAATCTGTCGTATGAACGGATTAAAATCCGCCAGAATTTTATCTTCCTCAAACAAGGCCATAAAAATAATGGCTAAATTTGGAGCAAACGTGCAGCCCATCGCCGTCCCTTTCATTTGTAGAAAGAATTCTTCCTTAAATTTCAAAAAGCTGTTGGTTAAAACTAGCTTTGCAGCTTTACACAAGAAATCGGTCGGGACAGCATGTGGGAGTGGTCGTCTATTAAGCATAATTTGTAGACTCTGGACTGCTCTCTCTTGAGGTATGTTAGTATAGAGAGCCTCAATGTCAAGTGTAACCACTATTTGTGTCTTGAAGTCAAAGTTCAAATTTTCTACCAGATTGATCACATCTCTCGAATCAAGAAGGAAGGTAGGTGAAAGCATAGCCAGGGGTGTTTAATAAAGAAATCAATATACTTCGATAGAGGTTCAAGGATCGAACTGCATCCTGAAACAATTGGACGTCCAGGGGGATTTTCAGTATCTTTATGCATCTTAGGCATGATGTAAAAAAGAGGAATCTCCCCGCATAGCCGCCATGTTTGCCAGTTCCATGCAGAATCTTGGAGCCAGTCCTGTGTTTTTTCTGCACTACATGCTGGGACCTGTAGGCCCAGGGCAGTTTCTAGCCAACTTGGTGCCCAGGGCGAAACACCAGGATGCGACCCCCTCCCCACTCCGACTGGCACAAGTCACTCCCAAACTACACCTATGTGTTGTGCGACAAAACCCCTCCTCAATATGAATTAATAATTGCTATATAAATGAAGCTGGTTTCATTACATTGTGAGGCAAGTATACTTCACAGCTGAAATCTAATGTGAAAACACAGCTGTTGCTGCCCAAGTTATTGGTTCTTCTGTCACCTGTCCTTAGGGAAGACCTTGCTTGAATGCAGTTTCAAACTGTCCGTATGGGCACACTGCGGTATGGCCATCCTACAGGGGTCTGAGGGCCCACTGACCACTGGCCCTGTGTTGCAGGTGTTCTATTAGTACCACCTCAATTGTATTTCGGAAAGGGCAATACTAGACTAACAATATGAATTATTTTCTGATGGAAGGTTATAATTCCAGGATGGACAGTCTGGTACACTCTTATTGTACTCGTTCAAAATACCTCTATGAGAGTGGGAAAGGTGACAAATAGCACCAATGATGGTTCCTGTATGCTTTGCATTAAATCACAGAGTATTTAAGGACTAGAACAGTGATCAGCGATCTCTATATTGGATAATCAAGTACGTGATAAAAGGATTGTATGTGTGTATCTCTAAATTGATCACAAATGCATGGGTTGGTGCTCGCATCACTGTTCACAACACTCACCCCAACATTAAAATGTTGGATGTGAGTATAAAATGCCTGCAACATCAGGCACTCAAACGGGGCACAAGGGCTCTCATGCATCTTGTTTGTGAAGAATTTTAGATGAGGAAGGGCTGGGTCTCAGTGTGAGCACGCCCAGCCCACAATACAAAAACATCTTTAGGGAATTATATATACAGATCAGACAGGACAAATCACAAGAGTGACCAAATAAACAATGCACAGAAAGGCTAAACATAAAGGATTGTACCCCTTACAAACTTTAGCCTTACCATTAATAAGACGATGAAGCGTTTACCTCCTCACTATTACGCAGGCCTACGGGGTTATTTCTGGAAAAACTAGCAGAGCTATGCTTTATCTAAGAGAGCTGGCATTAGCATCTCTTATTAGTTCTGGCCGGCAGCTAGTGAACATCATGGTGTGGCAGTGTAGAAAGGGCTTTTGGCCTAGTGGATTTACAATTTGAGGCAATTTCTTTGATTGCTTCTTGCGTTTAGTGTGGGCACAGTATGGAATGCTCGTCTGAGACACATACACAAAATGTTCCAGCATGCTATTGTGTGGATATTGGACACATCAGACAAAAACTGGCATATGTGCTGTTAGATACGGGAGCGCCACATAAACACCATTAACCAACAGGATAGTGGTGTGTGCAGCGCACAAAACATTGCTGCACACATATCACTGCATTGATTTGCCATGCAATACAGTCTGCATGGTGACACACAATGAACTATACTTTCCTGTTCAAACTGCCAAGTGACATTGAGTTGCCATCTAGTGTACTCGCAAGGCAGTGGCTGGCTTGTTAAAAACATTAAAAGACCTTTGATGCTAAGTACATGTATTTAGTCCATGTCCCAAAGCAGCCACTAGAATACTTAAGCAAGAAAATGACAGTTAATCTTCCCAGGGATGCGCCATGTGTAACTAAAAAGTAATATACAAAAAAGAACACGTTTTGGTGTGTCAATTAGAGATATGAAAATAAAGAAAATAGTTTACAACTTTTTCTGTGTGGCATTTGCCATTTTAATTCTCTTTGAAGAATGCATGGGTTTGGTCAGCTACCTGATACTGGTGCTGGCCTGGTGAATAACAATGCCCCATGTTGTCATTAACACTGAAATGTTAAGCACATACTGTGTAAAAAGAATGGCTTATTAAATGAGCCATCACTTGTAAATTGCCCCACTTGAAAGGCTCTCAACACAAAGAATGAGGGGCACGGGGTGTGTGACTCCAGAGCATCTTGCATGCTGCGTTTGGGATATGCATTTCTTTGCACATTCCAAACGCATCGCAGTCATTCACAAGTAGGCAGAGAGCAGCCAGCCGCACATCACAGAGGCGCACTCACTGGCAAAATCAGACTCATGTTTCTGTGTGGGTCCCATAGTGCGCCCCCTCTTGAGCTATTTAGCTCTACGTCCCGGGCCGTCGACCGCTGTGCCCGGGCCAAGAAATGGGGCTGTGTAGGCCCAACCCTTGCAATGGGAATACAAAACTACAAGATCCAGCATGCAATTGAAATCAGAAAGCTGGACTGGCTCGTGGTGTCGCTCATGGAACTGGGAAACTTGGCAGGGAGTCTCTCGTCCAGGGTCAGACTGGGGCATAAAATTGTCTCAGGCACCAACGAAAAAGTGGACGACAGTTGCAAATGGGAATTCATTCCTTTTGTGATGCTGTTTGAATAGTCCCCAATGGGGAGGTTTTAGATACAATGTGATGCAAATTGTACATTTTAAACAATATTGATTCAGCAACACTGGTCAAAACTATTAGCCGCATAGTGAAGTAATTCATCAAACTGGCCCACATTGGCCAAAAAAGTGCCCCACAAAAGCATTTTGCGTTTTTGATTCGGCCATGGGCCTATTGCCTTATATGCCAGTCCGAGCCTGCTCTCGTCCGGTACCCCCTAGGCTCCCCTCTCACACCCATTCTTCCTCAGGCTCCACGCACCTTCCAACATTACACTGGTGGCCACAAGGGACTGTATAAAGGACCCCCAAACCCCAGGAACAACAGAGTAAAATACAACAGCACCAGTATGCATGGCATTAAATGTACTCGGGCAGTAACTTGGAAAGCACAAGATAAAACTGCTTTTTTGTTCGGCAGTGTACGTGCTTGTGGTGTGGCCTAATGATCATGGGACACAGGTATTTTTTTGGGTGGTGGATTTATTTCACAGTAATCACACAGCAGGGTAAACAAGGTGGAGCACAGAGTCCTCAGGCAACCAACGCAGTTCTGTTCACTGCCTGGCATTATGTCTACTCGGATTGTCTCTCATGATATGGTTTCTGAGCAACCAACAGCACAGGGGAATGGGCCGTGGGATTATGCCGACTTCCACTAAGTTTGTGTGTTCCAGCTAGCGGCTGATGAGTGGAGGCTGCAGGTCTCCATCAGGAGCAGCGCCGGGACACGTCTGCCTCACGCTCCGGTCCGCTCCGACTTCCTGTCCTTGGGCCTTGGATCGATTCGCCACAATGCTCTCAAACTTTGTTTGAGGGTCCACTGCGCTCCCCTCAATAGGACTCGGCGAACCACCTTGGTGGGGAAGTAGACCTCTGCTCCCCTGTCGTAACACCCGGCTCCTCCCTTCTCAGCCTCTGCACCGTCAATTCAACCTCATGGATTGGCACTATCATGGATAATGGCAGGCTGGTCTGCTCTCATACTCGGGTCCATGCATACATGGCACGTTCCTTTTGGGAGATGCTAGTCCAGTTCCAGTTTTACCTTTGCATTCTGGCACTTGTAGTCCTGGGTTTATACTGGACCACCACATCCGACTGGAATGGGGCATGCATGTCCAAGCGGAGGGGCCGCCACATCCCTGCTTTCATTCTGTGTTCCGCATTCCTCCCTACCTGACAACTCGGTTAAGGTTCCACAGTGGTTCTGCCTTCAATTTACACCGAATTGCAGATTTGATTTTATCCAGATGGGCTTGGAATACTTAGATTACCCTATCCCAACTGGAACTGGAGTACAGAGGAAGTAGGATGACAGGAAGCATGGCAGGCATCTGCAGACACAGTGAGGCGGCCAAGCAGGGCTAAATGCTTGTATTAATATGGTTGGTGTTCCTTCATCACATGTAAACTCATCTATAGAGAGGAGACACAGAAGAGTATGTATTTAGCTCCCTCGCGCCTTGAAACACTTGTGTATAGGCGTGTTACAAATACCATATCATATCATATCATATCAAATGGACTGAAATTCCAAGGCAGCAGCTTTTGGAGTATTTCAAGTTCGAGAAGTGTTGTGTGTGTGTGTGTGTGTGTGTGTGTGTGTGTGTGTGGAGCCAGAAGGCATACTCCGTTATTCCTGGTAGATGTGCACGCTTAAAATACCTGCTGTGAAGCAGGTCAATTCCTCATTCTAGTACAAGACTAATCCATAATTAGAAAGATAAAGGCTAGATACGAGAGAAAGAGTGATCGAACCATTGAAGAAATAGAGGAGAGAGGAAGGGCCATGGAAGGAGTAGAAGGCAGAATGGAAGCAGGAATCTGTGAGGAGAGAAAGGAGAGCGAGCAAACACGGATCTGGAGAAGGGTGCAGTTTACAGAGGAGGGAAGAAGGGTAAGAGAAAGTAAAAGTAAAGAGAGGGAGGTGGAAGAGGAAAGAGGATCCTACATGTTCTCTTGAAGTCAATGCTTACTATGAAACGGGAACTTGTTTTTGGAATGGATAGAATCTAGAGGGGCTTGTGACACACCTTCCAGAAAGGACTTCTCTTCTTCTAAAATTCTCAAAAACGTTTTTTTTCCTAGTGACAAGTTTCTATATTGGAAGGGTTAAGGTTGTATGTTTTAAAAATCGTAAAAGTATACACATTTGGGAATGCCAATGTTAAGATGAAAACACTCGTTAACATGGTTTTAAATCCTCAATAGAACCGTAACTCACCCCCCCTTTTTTATCCCATTTGTTCACACCCCCTTTTCTGATCCTATTTGCTTACACCCCCCTTTTTGATCCTATTTGTTTACAACTAGTGCTTTTTAAAAATTATTATTATTCGGTTTCAAAACCCTCAATTTGTTTAAAAAAAATAAATCTACTGTTTGCATTGTACAACATATAAAACATAGTCTCAGTATTCCAGCACAACTGAAATGCTGCATTCGCATTTACCACAATAAAAGGCAAACATTAACCCTAAAATAATGTTCTTTTATTGTACCAGTTTATTGAGAAGCCACCCTCAACACAGGGAGTCCCTTCCCTCCCCACTCAAGTGGTTATGCAACAAACTAACAGATTATTATTGTTTTTTTTAGCCCTATCTCAGACACATATGCCCCTTGGATCCCTCTACCCTGAGCTAACAATGAGCCAAGAATCAATCAGGCCGGTGTACGAGAAATATATTGGTATTTATTTAAATTAACAGTAATAGAAGTTAGCACGAAAATACCATAAACACCACTTTATCCGTGGCACAACACAATCAACTTCTCTCAACATAAATAATTCACAAAAGTGAGTTAAAAGAACACTACAATTGTACACTTTCTGCCAATTTTACTTCACAAAATAGTTTCACTGATCAATAATATGATTTCGGCCAAACGTTTGTTTGTCAGCATCTCCCCCCGGCTTTGGTCTATGTTGGGAAGAAAGACAGAAAAATCGGAATGCTTTGGGGAATTTTGGATTTCAGACCCCCTTACTGAAAGGCCTGTGTTGGGGAAGCTGGATAAAAAGGTTGGACCGATTTAAGAACAAAGACACCCCTCTTCCTTCAAGAAGTCTGGGTCAGCTGGACAACAAGGATTACCTAATTAAATTATAGGCTTTAGTTTTCAGCGCACACTGGGAAGTGAGCTTTGGTAATTTCAAATTTTAACAAAATTCCCCCCGTAGTGTTATGCCAAAAGGGGAATTAATTGAATTAATATTTTTGGTTACATAGGCTAAGGATCTACACAGTGTTGCCCCCACACCCGCTATTATAAAGAGAAAGGATTCAAGGCAAGCATAATCCCCGCTTTCTCCTTTTTCTGTCTATCTTTTTCTGTCTCCCTGGTTTTTGTGTGTGCTCTGTCCTAGTGCAGTCCCCCTTATGTAGCAGCTATGATTCCACCAATTTTACAATCTTGGGGAGGTGCCCTGCCATAATTGCTGCCACTAGGATTGGACAGTTACCCCTCTCTCTACTCCCAAGCCAGCTTCCAAGTCAGAATTGGTTTAGGGGTCTCGAGCAACATATGGCAATTGCTATTTGTAATTGCCCCTTTGTTCTCCTTTCAACTTTTTTGGCAAAACCTAGTTATGTATCGCAACTTCTTAATTTTACTAGCAACTGCCATACTAAACATATTTTCTGTTTTAGCTGATCATGAAGAATTAGATAAGCCGACCACCAAATCCGTACGATGTAGCATGTCTATGTGGCACATTTCTGCTGCACATGTGCAGACGGTTTTTGTTTTCAATGTTTAAAAATCCTGTTTTCCATGTGAGAGGGATCTTTTATTCCGCCTTCCCTTGTAAATTAAAATGCTGCTTGTACATTGGTAATGACAGGTAGGCCCCTTTCCACATGACTCTTTACCTGAAAAAGAAAAACAAAAGCCAGGCCGTTTTTGCTTCAGTGTTTAAAATCTTGCTATTCATGTAAAAGGGACTTCTGTTTGGTGCCTTTAAATGCACCACACATTATTTTACTTTTTTTTTAAAATGTCGTTTATTGGTTTAAAACAAACCCTTATACATTGCACATACACTTGTACAATACATCCAAGATATCCTTAATTTATCACTTTTCCATATTAGGACATACAAATACGTTCCATATTAGGACATACAAATAAGTTTACATATATCATAATTAAAATCCTGTTATGCAAAAGTCTCTCAGTGTTCATATCGACGTTTAGGCCCCCTTTCACCCAGTCATTTATAAAAATGAACTGAAGCTATAAATGCATTCTGGTTCTCTCTACTTAGAAGCCGACATCACAGCACCGCCTCGTCCAATATCCACAAATTCCTATAAAATCCACCTAGAAGTTTACTACTTATTTCAATTGTACCTTTACGGTATAAAAAAGAAGTGCTTCCAGTTTTCCACGAGTCCTGGAGTCTTACATATACGACATATTGCGTAACTTAACATGCCTGTTCTTAGGGCCCAAACATCCATGGTACAGTTCATTTGATCTAAAACGCATGAAGATCTGTCGATAAAAGGGGTTCACTGAACACTTCAGGGTGCCAGGGTGCATGTCAAGGCTTTGAGTTATTTTCCTATATTCCTTCGGGGAGCTGCATAAGGAAAAATCTGTCCTGTTGCCAGAAGAAGCAGCGATTTGACCATGTTCCGCTCCCTCCTTGATATAAGTGACATGTTTTTGAAGATCAGGGTAGTCCCCTACACCCACCTCATATTTCCAGCGTTAGAAGCTGGTAAAACCTACATTTCATAAAAGAGCATTGTCTTACCGGAAATGGAATTTTATCCAAATAGGGCTACTTTTTTTTCTTTTTAACAGACAATTTATAATTTTTTTCAGAACTTACTTTTCAGCATTTTTTTTATAGATATGCCCAACAAATCAACCTAAAGCTTTGTATAGACTGGGAGGCTAGCTCAGCGACAACGCGCTCACCTTGGAAGCAAGAGCACTTTATAAATAACCAATTATATAAGTCATTATATATAAAACCAACAAAAAACGTTGTTAAAGGGACGATATGGTTAAGTTGCACTACTAAAAAACCCTATGAAATTCAATGGAAAAACGTTGCTACAGGGACGTTATGGTTATAGGTAAAACCGAAAAAAAAAGAAATTCACCAGTTATGGTAAAGTACGCAACCATAACTTGCGCTACCACTGTGCACTGCAAGGACTAACACCCATGACCTCAAAGATGACATCACAAATGTCATTGATGACATCACTGATGCCATCACATGTCTGGCTCCCTCTTTTTTTGTTCACTGACATATGTAGGGCAGGTGGTTTTATTCACTGACAGGCAGGAAGTGACCATTCAAAAGGTACTATATTTGTAGACCTTACCATCCTCATATGTCCTTACACTCTTTTCTTAAGGGTTCAGTCACATCATGTGATACATGTACATAGGGGAAGAAGATGGCCCGAAACAGAGCAATCATATCTGTGCATGAAGATAATCAGTTAGGTTATGAACAGTTTCTGGTACTACAGCTGCTTTTTTTACTTTCCCAATATGTGGGCATATTTGTGTGCGTTGTGCTCTCTTTATAGTGTTTATGTAGTAGTACAAATATGTAGTAAGTGAGGGGGTATTAGGTACTTATTACATGTTTCACAGTACATGAAACTCTGAAAATAAAGATTTCAGCATTGTACTATGTAACATGGCAAACATTTGAATATTGGACCTCTATGGTGCATGCTGCAAACAATGCCTAAGTTTCTGCACGAGTTGGTTGCTATACTGGAAAGAAGTCTGTAGTGCAATGGTGTTTACAGCAATGGGTTGTATATTGATTTATGCATCTAATCATAGTTCTCCCAATGACCTCTGATAGTTTTGTGGCAACATTATATTAACAATCCCTTGTGTAGGCTTGTTATTGAAACTAAAGGCACATGTGATGGCATCAGTGACCAGGAAGCCATTAGTTTGCGTAGATGTACCATTCAGCATACGAAATTGATGTCTCCATACCGATGAGCACAGTAACCACAAACTGTACGTCTGTGCGCATATAGTGGCTAGCATTCAAACCGCTGGAAACAGCATGAGTTATCTTACATACTGCCACCATTCACCAAAGTGAATAAACATGTACAAATAGCACCATGTATGTACATTGCAAAGAGAATGAAGTAAGTTAAGTTACCTTACCATACACCCTGGTAATAACAAGCAGCACTCCAATACCTGAGGGTTCATAGCGCTATATAAAGGCTAAATCATTAATTATTATCAAGTGTACAAACTCTGTACTTGTGAAACAAACAGATCAAAGGCATAGAGTATACACCATAATGGAATGCACCAGTACACGAAGTGACATGTGCGTCCAACAATATTACCACACTGCCGCTGTACATGGAAACGAAGAAGGAAATAGCAGAGTAAGGAATGTAAAGTATTGAGAGCAGAACGTAACTGCAACATGGTAACTACACTGAAATCTTTCCTATGATTGCAGAATTTCTGCAGTGGACAACAATAGCAAACCATGGGATTTGTTTTTTATGCAACAATGCCAAGCACCCTACAATGGCTGGAAGAGGTCGTGCCTCTTCACTAAATGAGTAACGATAGTATCTGCATTGGCAAGCAGCACAGTCTAAAAAGTAATGTAGTTAATATGTATTGCTTTATGTACACTTCACTTGTGTGAAACGGGACATACTTTACATTTGAGGAATGCATCAGAAACAGCACCTCTTCCGCAACAGCATATAGCCACACAAAATCAATGAGACACTGTAAAAAGCAACGTACACAACCTGTACGTAAAAATGGAACAATTGCTAAACAATTAGTACTATCCCTACTCTGCCCTAATACTGGCAATGTTTCTTACAAATTAAACGTGTACATGTACACTGTTTGTCAGTGTGTGCGTAGTTGCTGCTTTGGTGCTGTAATTGCATTAGGACTCTGTAGCGCACAGTGCTGCCCGAGATACCTGCAGGTAAGCAAAATGGAGGTTTCCTACTGAGGGGCAGTTGCCCTGCATATGTCCAATCAAAATGGAAGTGTCCGTAGGACTACAGTACTGGCCTCATGTCTGCATCTTCTCATTCACTTTTAATTGGTCGTGGCAGCGGACATCTGTCGGTTGCACAGCTATACATATGCATATGTCATCCTCTGTCTCCTGGTAATGCCGCCCCTGTCGCCAACCCTACCGATTCCTGTGCCAGGCTACAGCATTTCAAACAGCCCTGCCGCATACGGATTTCGTGTTGCAAAGCTACCGCTTTATGGCTGCGTCACACCTGGCTGCCTGAGGCCCAGTGGGAGCAAGGAGCAGGATGCTCCAGTGTACAGTGGGTGTGTTAAATGGCCCATTGCTTTGATTGATGAGCTGCTTGCCCTTCCATGACCCATGAAACTGACACACCGTCTCTGCACTTAGCACTGTGAGGTTATGTAGCAAGTTCTTCACTGCGGTTTGTACAGGTGCATAAAAGATTGCACTGCACATATGACGGTCCGTAGTGAGTCTGGAAAATATGAACGCTGTTGCTGCTTGTTAACTCGCAGACAGTTAAATGTAAGCACAGCTAAGTAAACAACAAAATCTTTGGATCTTAAAGATTATGAGTGCCGGTTGCAAAGGTACTGTGGGCGCGTGCAGCTGCCTGAACAACTGTCTTGTTGCTCTGCCTAATGAAACTGCGTGTCTCCTGATGAAAAGCATTCCTATGTGTCAAAATGTACTAATCTCCATGAATGCTACAGGTACGGCTAATGTACCATCAAGTTACAGTACCTTCGCTTCGATGCACAGATTGCTATATTTGAAGATGTACAAATAGCAGTTTTGTGGCATAATACATGTCATACAATATGCTGCATATCAATATCTGCGAGAACACATTACTCGTGGTGAGATATTCAGACATACGGCTGCACCAATGCACAAGCTGTTTATGACTAGTGCATCAGACGTTGGATATATACATTCGCTGTAGTATTGTACTGTTCATTGCAACCTGTACAGTGGCCCTTTGTTCACAGGCAAGAAGAAAGGAACACAGTGGGTATTGGGAGTGAGTTTCAGTTGACGGCTTTCATTCGCAATGCGTCTCCAAATCCCTGCCCACCCTTTGCAGTAGCTATTGCAATTACCTGCTAGCAAGATTATATACAGTGCTAGTGAAGAGGGGGTGCCAAGACCCGATCGTGCTCATTTACACCTCTTTCATCCTCCGGCTCTCATGGACTTTCTGAGGCCCTATGTTGCTCTCCAGGGCTCTCTGCTACCCTCTGGCATCTCAGCAAAAGCAATTCAAGCAGCAGGCAAGAAGGCAGAGTCAGGTTCAATCAGGTTTTATTTCATTCCAGGCCGACACAGAGCACAAACAGTATCGTTGTCAAGTACACAAACTCCTCCGCCTAGCTAAAAACGGAGCTCCCTTTTATATCTTGTCAGAGAGAGAGGATTCAACCCCCCACCTTTTCTAAACATGTCCAGGCAAACTCTTTGATGAGCATTCGCGCACCGGGCAATTATTTCTTATCTTGTTTAAACCTTTGAAATTAAATACATTCTGGCACACATCCTAGGCTTTTCCCGGTGGCTCTGCCCCAAATATGGCCATGCAGCTGGTTCCCTTAGCTAAATTCAAGACACATCCCAATTAACTGTCTGGTTTCAGAGCGTTTATCTGGTTTCTGAAGGCACGGTGGCCTTGAATGTTATAACTTTAGAAGTGACTCAAGCGAACACGCTCTGCAGCATTTCTTCATTTATCCACCCATTTAGCAGCATTGTCAGTTAAAGGCATTGTCAGTTATATGAATGGCAGAGTTCTTTTCTATCTGTGTATAGAAAAAACCCTTAATCATTTTCCTACTCAATTTTTATAATATGCATTCTGTACCTTGCCTACTTACTAAACCAAACTTAAAGCATTTTCAACTTTGTACACATTCTATTTTAACACATTTACAATACTAAATCATTCCATATGAATTTCTCTGCCTAGCTTTAAGTGAGGGGAGGGGCTGTCCCCTACTGCATTCAGTTGTTGGTACCTTATCTTCATTTCAGCACCTCCATTACATTTCCCTGTCTTTAAAGTTCCTTGTTCGTTAAAACAATGACTTTCAACCATATCCATGTCCACCCTTCTTGATTCTTATCTAAAAAACATCCTGTCACAATCCTACAATTTTTCACATACTAAAGTATTGTTATTCTTAAAACAAACGTGTGTGTCATCTTCTTCCTTCCATTTAAGGAAGGGTTTTGGTGGGGATGTGTTTTGGTAGAACATCTTTTGTTGGCGACCTTAAATTAATTATTAGGGCTTTTCAGATGTGTCGCATCGGTGTGGCTTGAGTTGGAGGAACCAATCCCCCACCTCCTTGGTTACAAAACAGATCTATGTGGTCTGCCACTCAAGGATTGCTCCACACATGAATTTTTTCAAGTCACAAGACTCTTTATTCTTGGTTTCAGAGTCATAGAGCCCATTTTCAATTACCAAATTCACAGACCAAGAATATTCCTACCCAAGGAGGAGAGGAAGAAGGGGGGGGTTGTAGACACAGGCAACCCAGATGCCTAACGCAGGCGGCCGCCCGGGAAGCAGCCAGGAAGAAACGATAACTGATTTGGTAATGAATTTATCAAATCGTTCCCTAACCAGGGATGAGATTTCTGTACTTAACAAGGGACTACCATTTGCCCCAACGAGTAAGCTGGATCTTATTAACACACAGATTGATCTGTTTAAATTTGTGCGCAAACCTAGACTAAAAATGTTTTTTGCAACTGCTCAAAAAAGTGGCTCTGTACAAACAGAGGAAGAATACACTAAAACTGAATGGACTATGGAAGATATTGAGAATATTCACACTTTAAGAACACTGGGAGACCAAGAAGAAAGTGGAATACACAGTACGCTCCATGATCTAGAAATCAGACCAATTTGCCTTGTGGACAAGGAATTAAAATCCAAATCCAGATTTTCACCACAACTCTCTAATGAGAACATGATTGAGGTATTTTATAAAGCAACAACCAGGGATATATATAATATGTATGATCAAATAAGACCCAAATTAGAAAAACACAACTTAAATAAAGGTGAAAGAACGGCTTTGAGGAATTTGGAGAGAGATAAAACCATTGTGATAAAGGAAGCCGACAAAGGTGGAAATATTGTTTTAATGAACAGACAAGACTACATACAAATGGCCCACAATCATTTGATGATGCCTTCCTACTATTTGGAGTTACCAGGAAATCCCAAAAAAGAATTTATAATTCACGTGGAAAAACAGATCAATGGGTGGCATAGAAAGGGTCTGATCACGGATGATGAGAAGTCTGCACTAATTAATAAATCTCCAGTACTTACAACTATGTACTTTCTGCAAAAAATACACAAACAATTTGACAAAATCCCAGAAGGACGCCCAATACTTAGTGGGATTGGTTGGTTAACAGAGAGAATTTCAGAGTATTTTGATAATATACTGAGACCTTATGTACCTAAATTGAAGGCCTTTATCAAAGACACTTCCAACACCATTAAGGCAGTAGACAAAATAATTTGGAAACCATCATATCGACTAGCCACCTGGGATGTTTGCGCGCTATATACCATTACTGAACATCAGACAGCTATACAAACTATAGATTTTGAATTTAACCAATACTCGGCATCACATTATCACTGCATACAAATGCTTAAGGATATGTTGGGAGTAACATTGGAAAACAACGTTTTCATGTTTGATAACAAGTATTATCAGCATAAAAAAGGAATTGCTATGGGCACAAAGTACGCACCGGCATTGGCAAACCTCTTTATGGGAATGTTTGAAGAGAAAACTGTATACATGGACAAAGCATTCAATGAACATGTAATTTTGTGGGTCCGTTTCATCGATGATGTCTTAATAATTTGGGACGGAGCAAGTATGGACTTGAATGATTTCAGAATAAGATTGAACACAAATGATCTTGGTATTGAATTTCTGGGTTATGATGACGAGAAGTCAATTAGCTTCTTGCACCTAACTATTTTCATACAGAACAATATATTGTCAACAGGGACATTTAGAAAAGAAACTGAGGTAAACTCAACCCTTCATGCAGAGAGTTGCCATCACAAACCCGTAAAATGGAATGTTCCGAAAGGTGAATTTACTAGAGCAAGGAGAAATTGTAAGAATAATAATGATTTCAGGGCAGAATGTGAACTACTACAGGATCGTTTTAAACAGAGGGGATACTCTAGACAGTGCGTTCAAGCAGCTAAACATAAGGTGGCCAATGTAACATGGGAGCAGACTCTGATGCCAAAAGATAAAATGGACAGGACTAAATCCAACAAAATAAATGTCATCACTACATACAGTTCCAACATTGCAGTACTGAGAAAACATTGGCATCTTTTACAACTAGACCCTCATCTAAAAGAATACATTAGCGATAAACCAAAAATGACATATCGGAAGGCTAAAACATTGAAAATGACTCTGAGCCCTTCACGTCTCCCAGATGTGAACCCTGAACCCACTAGAAATTGGCTCGATACAAGGGTGTCAGGTTTTCGTAAATGCGGCACATGCACTATGTGCCATTTTGCACATGACGTGACAATGGAATTTGTGGATTAAAGAGGAACAAGTATAAAAATTAGAGAGAACATTAATTGTCGCTCCAAATACATTGTCTATGCGATAATCTGTCCTTGTAAAAAGATTTATATTGGAAGCACGATTAGGGAAACAAGAATCCATATAAGGGAACATTTTTCAACAATGGGAAGTCAGGATGCATCACACTGGCAGCTTAAACATCAGATGGACAACAAGAAGGCTCTGAAGTTTATTGGACTACAGAAAGTGAAACTAGGAAGAAGAGGGGGAAACCTGGAGGAGAAACTAAGGCAGATGGAAGCAAGATTGATCCGTAAATTCAGAACAATTGAATTTGGTTTGAATCATGATAATGAAATGGGAAACTTCTTATGAACCAATAAATATGAAGTAATAGGTGTATCATTATACTTATGATATTCCGGTGACATGTGGGTAATGTAAATTACATATTGAGGAATGGGGAAACAATTGAAAAAAATGTGTAACATTCTATTTAAGCTATTTTAAATGGACAGTGGGAAGGGCCCACTATATATTGCTGAATCTGTATTCAAATAATGACCACGTGGTCTAATTTAACATGTGTTAAAAAGGAGTGAGTGGTAATTTGAACAGCTGAGTCGAGGAGAATGTTAATATAAAGAATATTTGTTGGGCAGTATGCCCATGTACTAGACATGACATAAATAGGTTGTAGTTTTTGGCATGTCATATATGGCACCGTGAAGTAGCAAATATAATATGACTTTTACACTTAATATGAACTACCTGCATCAGAATCATTAATGTGATTACAATGTGTGCTCTCTGAACTAGCTTTGCTTTAATGTGGTCACATTATTAAAATGTTTGCTCATGTCAACGAGAGAAAGAAGGGAAAAGAAAAGAAGAAATATATAATCATGGACTGGTTTATAATGTAGGTATGTAAAGTATCTTTGAATCAAGATATAATGTATAATGAAATTTAAATCTAAATAATGCACCTAAAATATACAAAAATCAAAATACTGGGTCGAGCATGTATATACATGGACACTAAACAAGAACTACTAATGTGCTTGCCATACACGGTCCTGTTGTTCTAACCATTCTAATATGGCCGCCATGTAAAAACTAGTAGAAATGGAGAAAGGATTATGCAAGGAACCATGTCAACAGTATACAATACAGGACAGACTTGCGGGACGGCTCACTATTGTGCTAAGCTGACACGAGGAACATGAAGTCAAAGTACTAGAGTTAAGGAGACAAATAAGGGTCTCTGGGTGGGGGGAAAGGGGATGTTTTTCTACGCCCGTATTTTCGGCACTAACCTAGATACGGATATTTTCATGGACTTTATCTAGTCCTTTGAACTAATGAGGAGCGCATAACGCGGGAAGACACGCGTTTATGTGAGGCGTTGCAACTTTCTTGTGTTTAATTAAAGATCAAGCATATCTATATAAACAAACCCGATATGGAGGGTTGCATGGGCATTTCACAAGCCCTTTGAATTAATGTGGAGCGCATATCGCGGACTGACATGCGTCTATGGAAGGCGCTGCCACGTTATTTGCGTTTTCTTAAAAATCAAGCAGATTTACTCAAATAAACAGGACTTGTTTACTATTTCGCATTAGGAGGGGCACATAAACTTCATACGAACAAGGGATGTATAAAATATAAGTATTTTTAAAATTGAATACTGAACATGAAATTGCAATTGGTTGGGAAATCGATTATAATTTTTGCCTTAATTACAGGGGTTTACCCGGGACTATTGCAATAAGACGGGTAAGAGTATTTCAATTTAAATTACAATATAGCACGATTGGAGAGTGTGTCAAATATGAGATGTCATAAACCCACAACCAGAATCTTTAGTGGCCATCAAATAAAAATGGTATAGCATATGGAACATTATTGGGAATTAGATAAAAGGATGATGTATATATTATAGGCACTAATAATGTAGAAAGATGATCTAAAAAATTATAGGCACTAATAATGTAGAAAGATGATCTCCAATTTCTTTTCAACATATGACAAACATGCAAAAATGATTTTTCTTTATTTCTTTGTTTTTAATTTTTTCTCTTCTCTTGATGTTTTTTTACTTTGTGTTTGCTCTCATGAACTGATAAATACTTCCATTCATATATATATATATATGGGTTTGAAAACAAAACAAAAAAAAACATTTTTTGATTTGATTTAATCTATGCATATTTGTTTGAATTCTGGAACACTTCCGAAACTAAACCCTTCACTTTTTCTGTCTTCCTTTGTGGTCAAACATATGAATATGTGTATAACACTGTATATAGATTTAACACTGTATATAGATTGTGACTGTTTTGCTGTTGCCCTTTTTGTTTTGAAAAAGGCTCTTGAGCAGCCGAAAAACGTGTAAACTAGGAATAAAGCGCTCTATGACTCTGAAACCAAGAATAAAGAGTCTTGTGACTTGGAAAAAATTCATGTGTTGTGCAATCCTTGAGTGGCAGACCAGATGGATCTTCTTCCATTTAAGCCCCACTTCCTGTTATCATTTTCTTTAAACTAAGTGTATGCCATAGATAATTTCACAGCCACTGTGAGACTCGAGAGGTTGGTCAAGCTTTGAGATAACCCATTAGCCCATTGTCTCTTTGTATGTCATATCTTGTCTGCAACTCCCACCCCAACAAAATACACTCTCTCCTTGATCTTCCTCTTCTGCCCATACATATACATATAACTTTTTTTTCTTGAACTGTGTCTTTCCCTCTTGTTCCACACAGTTTCTTCTTCCGTATCTTCCACTTTAATCATCTTTAGTTTGGCACTGGTGGACCATCTGTGTCCTGTCGCCTTTGTCCTTGCTTTTGAGCTGTTCTCACAGTAGGTTTCCCAGGTTCCTTTGATGCTTAGACCAGGAGTCCATTGTCTCTTTTTCCTTTTTCACAAGGAGTTCATTATCCTCGAGTGTCTCTCTTTCAATAAATACACTGTTCCAATGAGTCCAAAAGAAGGGAAGTTTCAGCATGGCGACACAGGGTTGGAGGAGCCTTTTGCAGACACAATTCAGACGACCAATTTTGTTGGGCTTCCACTGGGTTTCTCTACGACCTCCTTCTTTTCTCACGCGGTTCAACGTTAATTGCCCAAGGCATACAGGCCCCTCGACGTATGCCGGCAATATAAAACTGAATGAGTTTCTTTTGTAAAATAAACTTGTCTCTTCTATTTAAAAGATTTCCTACCAACCCATTTCCTTAAACCCTCTCTTCTCCACATTCCAGCTCTCATGCCCTTCCACCTAAAAATCGCGAGACCTTTCCTTTTATTGAACACCCCTGCCTCCTAGACAAAGCTACAAGACATTCTTGCTTTACAAACAAAATACCCCCCATCCCTGGCTCTGTGTCAGCTGGCTAGAACCTGAGTTTGTTTTCAATAATATACAATACATGTTGTCCTTCATGTGACACGTTTGTCCCTTTAGGGTGACACATGCAACCCTAAGGAGAAAAAAATAACAATTAAAGAACAACGTCTTCTTCTTTTCTGGTGTTCTAGGCACATCCGTAGCAGATGACAGAAACTTCCTTGGTGATCCCTGTCGTCTGTAGAAAGTCAAAATAGGGACAAAAGTCATTCGGGTACTGGTAGGGGGGTCAGGTTTTCGTCCCAACTTCAACCCTTTCTTCCTTTTCTGCTATAAAAAAGATACTTTCTAGTTCATTCTCCCCTATTCGTTGGTGCACTTAAACAACTATTTTCAACCACCCCGCAGGATACTTAGTTTAGGCTTGGTTCTTTGCTAAGCTTGGCTGCACGTGCTTCCTGGTTAGCAGTAAATTCTTTCTGGTTAGCTGCAAGTGCTTCCTCAGCTCAGCAGCCATTCTTCCTTTTCTTCTTCTTGTCTTTTGTTCGACCATGGCCTTTGCTTGTACTTTGCATTCATCTTATGGAGCCAAAATAGAGGTGTTTCGCTGCACACCGTCCCTGCCTAACAATCTAACCTACCCCTGTTTTTCGAGACTATGGCACCAATTCTTACTATGTGCCTCCATTTTTTAATCGTACCCAACAATGTTTGCCTCTTATAATAATTGCATACCCCTATCACATCAACCTTTTTTGACATTATGAACACGAAAATAATTACTCACCTTCAATTTGATTTCTGTTTTCTGTGGTTGTCTGAAATCGCTATGTTGTCTTCTATTTTCTACTCTTTCCACACCTGATTGCACCTATCTTGGGAAAAAAGCTAAACACTTGAAGACATTGTGGGCCTCATTCCGAGTATGGCGGTAAGGGATAGCGGCCACCGGTAACGAGACCGGTGGCGGTAATCCCTTACCGCCATACTCCGAGGTTCCCTTTGCGCCCTCGCCCTTAACGCCTGCTTTGAGCAGGTGTTAAAGTCGAGGGCGCAAAGGGGCCTCCAAGCCAATAACGGTGACCGTAATGAACGGTCACCGTTATTTGCATCTTCCCCATTCCCATTGAGCCCTATGGGGGCTCATTTGGGAATGGGGAAGAGCCTTGGTGAATGGGGAATTAGCGCCCCGCCAACCTTGGAATGGGGCGGTAATTCCGCCATCCACCAAGGCGCTGCCGGTCCGGGTACGGCGTCAACCAAGGCGTTAATAGCGCCATTGGTTAGCGCCGTACTCGGAATGAGGCCCTGTGTCTCTTACTACCTCTTTTCCTGTTATTCACCTGGATCCTCTTACTTTTAGTGCTGATCAATTGTGTGTCCACACCCTTTTAGCGTGAACTAGTACTTACCTTTTTCCTTTTCTCCCTAATTTAAGGCCATGCAGACTTTTCGTGTGCTTCCACGCAAAAGGTCCATAACTTATATCTGTAAAATAAATCAAAATCATTACAGGCACTCAAAAAATTGTTCTTTACTTACCTCACTATATTTTCTTAAAATGCCTTGTGTGATTTTCCTTTGTTTAATTGACCCATTTTTTTGTCAGCCACACTTCTGTTCTCGGTCTTCATGGTCACTGATGCTTTTTATTGCCCTACGCTCCTTTTTTGCTGTTGGCCAGGAAACCTCATAAGTGCTATTTGTTTTTCCAATTTTTGATTTCTTGTCCATTTTATGCCTTTGTGTTTATTCCCTAGCCGTTTGTTCATTTGCCCAATTGTTCCCTTGCTTAATTTTTCTTTAATTCATGTTTTATTCAAGATAATCAATCATTTTCATCTTTTCCCGATTTATTTATTTATTTCCTGATCCTGGAGAGGCTAAAGTCACCGTAATGTTTTTCATCCTTTATTCTAATCATCTCTTATTTATGTTGGGCATGTATTTCATTGTTATTTTGTTTTTTATGTAACACACTTCCTTTCTTTCTCTGCGTTTCTCTGCGTTTGTTTTTCTTTCTCTTTCATGTATTTTGTTTTTCATGTAACACACTTCCTTTCTTTCTCTGCGTGTTGCTGTGAGGAAAGTACCATTTCATACTCCCTTAAGACCTATATGGCTGCATTGTCATCTATAATGTTGTTTAACCTAAATCGTTTTATCTGGACCATTACTGTCCTTCATGATTCTTATTTCATTATGTTTGCTCTTCAATCATTTGCCATGTTTCACTACGTTATGGCTGCCTCTAATTTCCTGGAGGCCATCTGTTCCTTCCTTTTGATCATAAATGTTCATGGCCTGCACCTGAATTTATTAAATATTTTCATTATTTCTCCACCAGGCCATACAGCTGGCTATTTTACCATGCTACCACAATAATACAATCTTTTAATTTTCACCCAAACAATCTCATTGGCCTTGTGCTGCTTTCATGCCTGCAAAATTGTGCTTGTGTCTAATGGGGCATGTACCAAATAAACAAACATGCTTTCTTGGTAACCTAAACACCATCATGCTTTCATGCTTTCCTGCTTTGTCATTCAATCCTTTCCTCATCCATCTAAATCCTATAGTACCAGAATCTCAACTGATCGTCCTGAATCAAAAAAGGTTTTTCACTATTCAATAAAAAAAATGTTCTCCACGCCAGCCGCCAAGGCCTCAAAAATTGTAAAATACCACCCCTGGTATAACACCATTCAGGCTGTCCTATAACTCATGTTGGAGTTCCCGATAAAGGACCTTTAGGAGCACCCCAAAAACCCCCATTCAATACAGTTGTGCTATCCTCGAAATTCCCCAAAAAGCAGGTCACAGAGGACCCAGTAACCCCCTTCAACTTCAGAGGGCATTCTAAGTCAAAAATAATAGAAAACATGAATAACATTGGACCATTCAGCTACAAGGCGATGCCTGCCTCTGCCCGCACATTAGTTTAAAAACCCTGTGTAAAATCACTTGCTCCACATCTCATGACATTCACCAATACCTCCTTCAATCCCAACACTATTTCTGCAGCTGTGAAACAACCCTTAGGAGTGTTCCTCCACTCACCCTTGTCCATGTCTTGCCAGGTTACAAGCTACAATTTGTTCTGTTGCACTTCTCATTTGAGTGCCATTGCTTCTGCTTCACTACCACATTCACTAATGCCATCGGCCCTTTCCTTTCCCCACAATGCTTGCAAAAACTGCTCATTCATTTCCTGTGTCATTACCAGAATTAAATTGGATTACTACACTACCATCCTTGCAGACATCCTAGCAAAAAATCTTCACAGGCGCTAAAAGTGCGGAGTGATGCTGTGTGCAACTCTCAGTATTCTCAAAAGAATATACATTACTCACACCATGCGAGCTGCTCACTGGCTACCCGTGAAGGAACGGTTAATTTCAAAATCACAAATGTATGTCTCACACAGCACCAGTATATCTAACTGATGATGTTAATAGTCAGTTCAGCCTAACCCAAAAGAAGTCACCATGTCACTCAACTACAAGTCCCACTAACCAAAGGAGCTAATGCCAGGGGGCTAAGCTTCCCTGTCTTGTTCCCAAACCATGGAATGCTTCCTCTAGCAAACTTAGAGCAGAACCATCCCTCCTCATTTTTTCGCCAAAAACCCTCAAACCTACCTTGTTTAACTACCCCAGCGGTGCCTATACGCGTCCCCTTGCTGCTTAATTAACCTCTATGCCCTGTGTTTACTCAATATTTACTCTATCCAACGTGAGCTAAACATGCAGCTCATCCATTGTAACTACAATATGTATTTACTTGTCCTATAACTACAGGCAAAGCTGTGGCATGCAACCACTTGTGTGTGCCATTTTCATTGTAATCTGCAAGCCTCTTCTTTGTAACAGCACCACGATGCATAAGGGCTTCTGTGTGCTCCATGAATTCTAATTCACAAATAAATAAGGGCTTTATTAATGTATTCACACCTTTCATTTCTACCATGAATCACTCATTCTTTGCCAAACTACAATAGGCACTACTATGGATCAATACAATGCCCCTTCTCTGGGCACTCATGGACAACTCCTCAATAAAATAAAAAATATGTATCACATAGAATAATGCCTTTAGGCAATACTGAATATTCCCATACAGAAGCCTCTCATAAACCAGGAGAAAAGTGCACTGGCTAGCAATAAACAAATCCATTCCTTTATTAATCTCATGGGCAACACACAAAAGATACCTTTTTGTCCACGCCCTTTCATACTTATCAGAGTGAATCACTCTTGTTAGTCATCAGACCCTCTTGGTCAGTCCAATATAAATGCCTGCCTTTAAAAATCCACAACTGGGGGTCCAGCTTTAGCCATCCAGCTCCTAAAAACTGAAATGCCCTCCCACCAGCACTAAAAAATGAAAGAATCTTGCATTGCTTTCCTCAACATGCTGAAAGCATTAATGTGCAATCAAGCCCATTCCTAATCTCATCATGATAAATAGCTAGGCTGGCTACAATAATGCCATCCATGTGCTAATTCTTCCCTTGTCCAATGTATTCCTGTACCTGCACCATTGCATCCTCTGTACTCGAGCCAAAAAATGGTCCTAGGCTAATGTGCACCACACGTTTAAGGGGGTAATTCATAGAATTCAGCGCACAAGTGGCGCACGCGGCTGGCGCACAGTGTGCGCGTGCGAATCCCTGCGCCAACCGCGTGCGCTAAAATCCATTTCCGCGCACAGCGTATTCATGGATCCCAGCTACCAAAACCAGCCGTGGTGCACAGTGGCGCAGCGACCCTGCAGCAGCGCCAGTTACGCCCCCAAGAACGCCTCTCGCGCAGGGAAAAGCCATCCAAATCCCCAATCCAGAGCAAAGGGCTGCGCCAACCCTGTACCAGCACGGCAAGCGGGCTACGTGTATCACTGGGGTGCGCGGGAAGTACCTCACGTCATTTCAGCTGGGTACGTGTATTTCAGGGGTGCGCTTGAAGTTCCACACGCGATTCCATCAGGGTACGTGTACATCAGGGGTGCGCGGGAAGTTTCACACGTGATATCAGCAGGGTACGTGTATTACTGGGGTGCGCGGGATGTTCCACACGCAAATGTCCTGGCTACGTGTATCTTGGGGTGCGCGGGAAGTTTTACACGCAAAGTCAGCAGGGTACATGTATATCAGGGGTGCGCAGGAAGTTCCACACGCGAATGTCCTGGCTACGTGTATTTCGGGGTGCGCGGGAAGTTTTACAGGCGATATCAGCAGGGTACGTGTATTACTGGGGTGTGCGGGAAGTTCCACACGCGAATGTCCTGGCTATGTGTATTTCGGGGTGCGCGGGAAGTTTCACACGCGATATCAGCAGGGTACGTGTATTACTGGGGTGCGCGGGAAGTCCCACACGCGAATGTCCTGGCTACGTGTATCTTGGGGTGCGCAGGAAGTTTCACACGCGAAGTCAGCAGGGTACATGTATATCAGGGGTGCGCGGGAAGTTCCACACGTGAATGTCCTGGCTACGTGTATTTCGGGGTGCGCGGGAAGTTTCACACGCGAAGTCAGCAGGGTACATGTATATCAGGGGTGCGCGGGAAGTTTCACACGCGATATCAGCAGGGTACGTGTATTTCAGGGGTGCGCGGAAAGTATCACACGCGATTCCATCAGGGTACGTGTATTCCAGGGGTGCGCGGGGAGCACCACACGTGAATTGCACGTGTGGGTCCTCCCAGGTGTTCCCTCTACACCCTCCACGGCCCCTGCAGGTGGCCCACACCACAGGGGACTACCCTGCACATGTCCTGCAGGCACCCCATCCACCATGGCCATGCCCCCCAGCCAACCCACATGTCAACTTGCACTACTGCCCACCAACGCATGTCCCCCTGAACCCCCAGCCACCAGGGGCAGCCTCCACCAGGCCCTCACCCATGTCCAACTCATGTGCCCCACCACCCCCACCCCCCAGCATTCGGGCACCTGCCAGCAGGCCCCCACCCATGTCCAACTCATGTTCCCCACCACCCCCACCCCCCAGCACTGTGGGCACCTGCCAGCAGGCCCCCACCCATGTCTCCCATCACCCCCACCCCCCAGCACTGTGGGGCACCTGCCAGCAGGCCCCCACCCATGTCCAACTCATGTTCCCCACCACCCCCACCCCCCAGCACTGTGGGGCACCTGCCAGAAGGCCCCCACCCATGTCCAACTCATGTTCCCCACCACCCCCACCCCCAGCACTGTGGGGCACCTGCCAGCAGGCCCCCACCCATGTCCAACTCATGTTCCCCATCACCCCCACCCCCCAGCACTGTGGGGCACCTGCCAGCAGGCCCCCACCCATGTCCAACTCATGTTCCCCACCACCCCCACCCCCCAGCAGTGAAGGGGCAGCCTCCACCAGGCCCCCACCCATGTCCAACTCATGTTCCCCACCACCCCCACCCCCCAGCAGTGCAGGGGCAGCCTCCACCAGGCCCCCACCCATGTCTCCCATCACCCCCACCCCCCAGCACTGTGGGGCAGCCTCCACCAGGCCCCCACCCATGTCTCCCATCACCCCCACCCCCCAGCATCCAGGGGCACCCTCCACCAGGCCCCCACCCATTTCCCCCATCACCCCCACCCCCCAGCACTGTGGGGCACCTGCCAGCAGGCCCCCACCCATGTCCAACTCATGTTCCCCACCACCCCCACCCCCCAGCACTGTGGGGCACCTGCCAGCAGGCCCCCACCCATGTCCAACTCATGTTCCACAGCCAACATGTCATCACAATCTAGATCCCTGGTCCCTATGGTCAGCCTCCAAATGCAAAACACCCACCCGAGTATTGCATCCACCCACTCAGAAATGGGAATTACATGACAGAACACCAATTGCAAGTTTCGAAACAAACACATGTCCCTCACATACACCCAATGATTGTCAGTGAATCTCAAAACCCATATCATGATATGCATGAAACCAATGAGATGATACTACACATTGAAGTTCGATCAAAAAATATGTATTAAAGGAAACATAAATAGATTCAAAAATAAAGAAACAGAAATGGGAATGTACAAAAATGAAAAGAAGCATGTCTGTGAAAAAAAGCAAAACCAAAAATCATAATCCAAAGGAATGGTGTCCAAAGTCACAGTCCACAAAAGAAAATCCAATGGAAAATAATAATTGAAAGCCATTGCTCCATGGGTAAATTGTGAAAGAAAAAGAAAATCCAACAGTGAACTATGTACAGACGAACAAGCCAGGGTCCATTATCCCAACAAAAGAAATGAAACCTATCTAACAACACTAACTAATAAAATAAACTATATACAAAAATGTGGCCCATTGTCCAAAATAAATTAAAAAACAAAGGAAACCTAACACTAACTACATAACTATGTACAAGGGCAGCGGGCTACTCTGACGGCTCACTTTTGGATGTCCCGGCCCAGGGCATCATCGAACTCCTGCTCAATGTCCCGGAGGCGGTCCTCCTCCATGGCCCCGAGGGTCCGCAGGGCCGTCGACGTGTCCACCTCCAACCCCCTACGGATTGCCTCGAGGCACTCGGCCCGCCTCAGGGCCCTCCGCATGGAGTTCTCCGCCCTGACCATTGTGTGCCGTGCCTCTTCCGTCCGCTGCCGCTCCGCATCTATGGCGTGGCCCAACCGCTGCCACACAGAAGACACTCTCTGTCCTGGGTCCTCCTGCCCTCCGGCCGATGCCTGCCCCTCGATGTTGAAGGCCCCGAGCCTTCATGGCTCCCACCACTTTGCTGCTGCTGCTGAGCCTCTGCCCGTGCACTGCCTCCTGCTGCCTGCACATCCTCCGCCGGCTGGGGTGCAGTCGTTGATGTGGCCACCCCTGCTGGACGATCGACTCCCGACTGTGGCAGGGATGCCTCCTCCACCAGCCTGGCTGCACCGTCAGAGGCAGCTCCACAGGGCACCCAGGTGACTGATGGGTGGGAAGATGGCACGGAGGACGACTGGCGTGTAGGGGGTTCAGTTGAGGAGGGGGTCGTAGCAAGCCCCATCAAACGGAGGAATCCGGCCTGGGTGACCTGTCCCAGTAGGCTGACGTGGTCAACGAGCCATTCGAGATGACGTGCAGTCTCCTCATGAAAAGACTGCAGGTCACCACGCATGGCCCGTTGACGCAACGCCACACCAGTCAGGACAGGCTCAACCCGGATCCGAATAGCCACGTCCGCAGGCAGAGGAAGGCCAGTTGTCGTGCGCTCATCCCCTGCCTGAAAACGGGTCTGCAAGTAGGCATCCCTGCTGGTGCAAGATGATGCAGGGACAGGATCAGGGACAGGTTGGCACACAGGCACCTCCACGGCGGCCTGTGCTGCCTCCTGTCCCTGGTCCTGCACTGCACCACTAGCACCAGTGGGATCCCCACCTCCAGACCCCGTCTCTGTTGCTTGCACGGCCTCCTCCTCCACCAAACCCCCACCAACCTGGATGACTCCGTGCCATCTTCCCCCGTTGGGCCCTGTGGGGTCCCAGCTGCCCCTTCTGCTGCCGAGGGGTCCAACTCCAACCTCCGCCTCTTGGACCTCCCCCCGGCAGCTGCGGCCTGGGACGCGGCACCGGACTCCTCACTCCCCGACGAGATGACAACATGGGAGGGGAGCCGGGCCTTGCGTCTCCGGCTGGCGGTGGTATCCCCGCCGCTGTGCTCCACAGCACCTTCTCCGCCCTCTTCATCAGTTGACGCTGCAGACAGGGAGAAATAAAACACAGGCATCAAGGCACTGTACAATGGACACATACACACATGACAGTTGTACATGAGTGGCATTGGCAAACCTCAGACATGCCATCACAATCCCCAACACACATGTCATTTCAACTCGCACACATGAGCCATACCACAGCCATATCACAACTGCCAGCACCATCCATACACATACAACAGCATGAGCAGGCAAAGCTGAGCCAGACATCACATGCAACACAGAAAGTTCACTACACATGTACACACACCACCACACTTGCATGCATGTGTACACCTCTGCCAAGTGTCGCAGTGTTCAGATGGGCATCCATGTCACATCTGCCAATCAGGCTTCCACATCCCGCTGTCACATGCATCCATGTTGCATCACTGTTGCACCTTGTCAAATACACACAAATGCACATGTACACAGTGCCGATACATGCAGCTGACATCACGAACATGTCTACTTACATACACATTCATCCAAACATGTGTGCCCACACAACTGCATTTGGCATGCAAGCCTACACACACAAGCACCATCCATGTCTCACACATTACAGCCCTCGCATGTGTTAGCCTCACGGCCCTGTACACCCCCACCCATACTCGACCCCATACAAACAGATGTGCAACCTGCACACTACTGAAACATCACCACACGCGCAGCTCACAATCAGGATGCATGTACACTTACCGCTCGACTCCAGACGGGTCTGCCTCTCAAGGACCTGGACGTGGAGCGCTGGGGATATGCGTTCCAGGACCCTCATCTGATCTTCCGACAAGTGGCCCCGGCACCCCTTGGCATCCGCTGCCTTCAAGAGGCGCCGGGCCTTGTTCAGGGTCCTGGACCTAAAGTCCTCCCAGCGCTTCTTGACATGTTGGAAGTCGCGGACTGCCATCCCCTCCGCGTTGATGGCAGTCACGATGTCAGTCCAGATCCGAGTCCGTCCTTCCTTGTCGGCGCGGGAACTTCCAAAGAGGGCATCATACTGCCCCAGGACTTGCTCCACCAGGACACCAACTTCCCTGGCACTGAAGCTGGTGCCCCTCTGCCTCTCCGGCCGGGGGTTGTCAGTGGTGCCAGATGTTGCAGTGCCGACATGACAACCCCAGAGGCAGGAGTGGGTGGGCAACTTGGTCCTGGGGCTGGGCTGTGGAGCGATGGAATCCCAGTCGGGAGTCTTCGGTTCCAGCAGGGGTGGTCACAGCAACAGCACCCCTGGCTGATGTGCAGGCAGCAAATGGCAGGGCACGTGGGCAGCAGGCAGTCAGGCAGCAGCAGATGGCAGGTGGGAGCATGCTCGGGGCTCTGGGGGGCAGTAATTCGGCCTTCTGGGCAGGAGCGTGGTCTTCCGTGTGCTTACGCGTGGCCAGCTTGATACGGAGTGATTTGGCACGTGAAAATTCGGCACATCAGCGTGTAATTCGAGGAAAGGCCCTTAGCGCGGAAGCGCGTCTGCACGCATACGCAATTTCATTGGACAGAAGGCCCCTCAAGCGCAAGCGCCCCTGTGACGTGACGCGCACAGGCGTGCATGGGCATTTCAGCGCACGTGAAAAACTGCACGTCCGCGTGTAATACGAGGAAAGGGCCCTTGCGCGTAAGTGACGTGACGCGCGCGTGCATTTCCCTCAGCACGGGTTAAAGGTGAGCGGGCCCAGCAGTTCGCTGTACGTGCCTTTCGTGGAGACCGACGTGTGTTGCTGCTTCCTGTTTCGCGCGCCATCACAACTTCACAGCTATCAAGGACGTATCTCTTCTTTTGGCGGGGGTATTGGCTTCGCGTGTTTTTCTGCATCGCGCTAGTCAGACGGTGAGTCGCACACGCTCTTTTTCCCACTGCGGGTGCCCCTGTGTATCGCACCCATTTTCGATGTCATAGTAGCCTGCGTGTCCCACGCATACGCGTTATTCGTGTCACTGGGTGCCATCACGTACTGCGGGAGGTTGAATCCACGCACGTAGGCTGCAGGGTTGCGTGCACGGTTTTACTGCAGTTTTGGGGTGCCTGAGCGTTGCGTGACCCGTCACTACATCACCGGGGTCACATACAGCCTTGCAGGTGCAGGGGGGCTGTTAACATCTTGCTTCCCACCCCCCTTCACCCCAATTGCCCAGGTCAATTGTGGTGTACACCTCCCATTGGCACCACTCCATCTGTCCCGGCACTACTATATCTGTGCCATGGTTGGGAGGCCACCAAAGGTGAGGGGCGCCTCAGCTGGGCGTACTCCTCGTGGCGGGCGTGGTCGGGGACATGGCCGTGGTGACCAGGGAGTAGGGGGACTCCAGGGTGTCCAGGGCGGCCACAGAGGGGGAAGAGGCAGTGGTGCGCCACTTGAGCACAATGTTGTGCCATGTGTCGGTGCAGTCATTCCACCACCCCCTGTGGTTCCGGGGGATGCAGCTTCTGCATCTGGCACTGGCGCCCGTGTGACCCGGCAGTCCGTTCCATCGACTGCCACGGGCCCAACGGTAGTGGTAGCTGCAGGTGCAGCTGTGGACACCGCCACCCAGGCTCGGGGTCTGCCAGCGCAGGCTGCGTTGGCACTTGAGGAGCCCTTGGTAGATCTCCAACAGGCCAGGGGGGAAACACGTGTCCCTGGGGCAGTCATGTCATCTGCTGCCCCGAACAGCCGGGTGTTGGCAAGTGCAGGGGCAGATGCACCCAACAGCACCCCGGTTGTGAGTCTGCCAACCAGGACCGTTGCGGTCAATGACCCTGCCACAGCTGATGTTGCTGTGCAGGGTCCATTAGTGGGCACCCAGCTGCCACTGACACAAGTTAGGCCTTTGGTCATCCCTCCACCTGCCACTCCCTTGGCTCAATCCACCGAACCCACTGGCCATACTGGTCAGGGTGGCATTAGCCAGCCAGGGTCTATGCCACAGTCCAAGAGGAGGAAGGTTGCACCTGCAGCACAGGCTGGGACCCCACACACAGCCACCACGACCTGCACGTCGAGGAAGAAGCCTTTCTGTAAGCAGGAACTGGACTTCCTCGTGGACTACGTGCGGGGCCACAGCCGTGACATACTAGTGGGTGCCAATAGTCAGACTATGGCTGCCCAACGTGACACCCACTGGAAGTATGTTGCGGAACATGTCAGTTCATTCGGCCATGAGGTGCGCACGGCGCAAGAGTGCAAAAAGCGTTGGAATGACATCAAAAGCAGCACTAAGGCTAAGCGGGCCTCTAATTACAACTTGACTCTGGTGACTGGCGGTGGGCCTGCACCAGAGGAGGAAGAGCTCACTCCGCATGAGGCACTCGTTGCGGAGTTCATACCACCTGAATTGGTCGAAGGAGTGGGAGAGATGCTGGACTTTGATGCCCAGTCCAGTGAGTGTTCATGCGTGTTTGTTGAGGACGTGTGTGTTTCACTTGTGGGATGTGTTGTGCATGATTGCCGCTACATGTGACGTGTACATGGTTCTGATGTGTAAGTAATGCAATGCTTCCGTCATCCATGTCTCCTCTGCCTGCATGCGGGGACTCCATGTAGGCATGCTCCCTTGCCCCTCCTCCGCCACTCTGCACCCCAGTTCCACCTTTGCACTGGTGTTCTTCAATCTTGCCAATGTGTACTTTCTTGTTCATGCGTCCTGTGTAGATGCTCACTTCCAGCGTAGAATCTGCCAAACATATGCCGTGTGGTACAGCCTTAGTACTTGATGCAGGGTATCTCACTTGTACTGTGCATAGGTCAGATGTCCCGCAGGGACATGAGTGCCCATTCATGCTCCATGTGCATTGCACGCATGCCCCTATGTGTCCTTGACTGGATGATCACTGTAATACAAGTCCTTGGTTACATACATTGCCTGCCATCTCATCAGCCTTCCCATGTCAACTGTGGCTCAGTCCTGCGTTGCACACATGTTTAGGGTCTGACAATCTGTGTGGCTCAAAGGCCTCAGCCTGTTCAATGGCCAATGACTCAGTCCAACTGTTGTTGTGTCTTCTTCACACATGGGAGGAATCCAGAGTTTTCATCTTGTGTCCTGCTTACTGTCCCAGCATCATTTGCAGTGTTGTCACTTGAATCACATTAAGCTGTTGATGCCAGTCAACACTGCCTGTCAATACACAGGTGTATGGTCAGCCTTTTGATACCATGCTAGGCATCCCTGCTTTGGTACTGGGGTGGAGGGGTGCTTGGCTTCTAGATATGGTACACATTGAATGCACAATGCACATGATGTCTGAATTTGACATTGCACTGCCTTCACATTTCCTGGCACACACCATGGAGTCCTTGTACATGTAGGTAGTGAGTGGCGTACACATTTTCTGCACTGCATAGACCCACTTCCATGGAAACTGCCACCTTTCAACAGGTCTGATCACAGAAGCAAATCAAAGTTGACCCAGCATGCATGCCAGGTTATATGTTGTGTGTCACATGTCTGCCTGATGCGTTTGCTGTCGGTGTGTGTGTGTGTTGTGTGCTTCTGACATGTGTAGTGACCTTTTTCTCTCTATTTTTCAGGTGATGACGCAATGGAGGCGGAGGATGGTGTTGTCATGCCAGACACAGGATTGTTACCACTACATCAACCCGGCACTAGTGGGGGTTGTGGGGTGGTAGGCCACGAAAACCCCCAAGTGCTACAGTCCATCTTGTCTCTGGCTGCCTATGAGTCCAGCCTTGACGATGACTCTGACGTCCATGTTGAGTTGGATGAGCATCAAGTCCATGTGTCAGGGGTGAGTGATTCTGATGTGGACACTCCTCTGTCTGCGACACCTCCACTGAGGGATCAGACAGTCTTGGTTCCTTCGCCCGTGGTGGATCGGGACGCAGGGTCACCCTCCACACCAGTCACTGATGTGCCTGGGACATCACGTCGACGGGGGCATGTAGTCGTGCAGCCACGGGCGGTGCCAACACAGCGAGGACCCCCGGTCCTTGGGTCCCGCAGGGATCAAGCCCGGCAAAGCGGTCGCCGCGCGCAACCGCAGTATACTGAGTGGGAGCAAGACATGACTGCCAATTCAGAACGGCAGGGGGCAGCAATGGAGAACATCGCTGAGAGCATGGAGCGTGTGGCCCGATCTGTGCTCCCCCCTGCTAGGCAGGTGCTTCTCCAGCAGCAGGCGGCACGGTCCACGGCCCGCTCGCTCAGGCTCGGCATGGCGGCCTCAGACAGGGCACGCCAGGCTGAAATGTCGTCTCTGCATCAAGCAATTGCTGCTCACGCAGAGGCGCACATGGATGCCCTGAGGGAGGAGTATGCTTCCCTCAGATCCACTCTGGGTGTCCTTATGATGTCCCAGAGGCAGCAGGCAGAGGAGAGGTTTGCACAGCTTGAGCGTACCATCTCGGCTGAGCTACAGGCTTGCCGGGAGGTGCAGCGGTTGTCCAGCCAGGCCTTGCAGGAGGTACTCCGTGTTACACGTGCTACCTTGCAAGAGGAAGCACGTGTATCACGTGAGGTTCTGCATGCAGACCTACGTCACATCGCCACACAGAACCAGGCTCACCTGTCCGGCAGACTTGCTGCCGACGAGGGGCAAGCTGGGGCTAGGCGTGGCCAGGCTACTGTGCCACGTCCTCCTTTCCAGGATGAGCCAGACTCGGACGACCATCTATCTCCCACATAGGTCGGGCTGTGCAGGCGTTAAGCCCATGGAGGTTTTTTTTTTGGCTCAGCATCATCGCATGTGGATGTTGAGCAGCACCCTGTACCTCCCCCTTCCTGGGTTCCTCGCCTCCCCCCGGGTCGTATGTGGCCATTTTTGATTTTTCTTTTAGCTTAGTTAGTTAATTTTCTGTTTGATAGTTAGTTTAATTAGGTAATGTAGGTTTTCCATAGTTAGTGTAATTAGTTAATATAGTTTAAAATTGCTTGTCTATTGTGCTTTCATGTGACGGTGCGGTGCTTTGTGGCTTTTGAAGGCATCCACTGTCTGTTCCAGCTGGGCCCTTCAGGCTTGTCTTGTGTATATGTTTGGTGCCTGGGGTCCTTGACTCACATATGCCACTCCTGCCTCCCTTATCCATGGGCTCGCAAGGATGGTTCGGTGTCACAAACTTTTACACAAGGGCTTTGGACTGTCATATCTGTGGCATGTCATTTGCTGTGTGACTTGTGTTTACACCCCTAGTGGGGATGATTTTGGTGTTATTGTCCACTGTTAAGCTTTTGCTAGATGGGATGTTTCATGATTAATGTGTACATTAATTACTATGCATTGAGTAGTATGTTTCTTATCTTTACTGTACACGTGCTTGTTGCAATTCATGCTGTAGATAGTGTTCCACACTTTGGATGTGAAAGACGGACTGATGGTGTGATTTATGCTGTGACTCTCTGACATGGTCAAGTAATGAGATGCCTGAAGAGACACACACAGATGACTTTGAAGCATTAATCATGTGTTTCATGCCCTTTCTGCAGGGGGATGAGCCTCCAGAGCACCTTTGCCAGCAGACATGGCCCATTGGACGACGGAATTCTGGACACGTTTGTTGGTGCCCACATGCACATGTGTGCACAAGCAGAGGCACAGGCATTGCAGACCTACATCCTAGAACTGCTGACGTGTTCCAAGGAACTCCAGGCAAGGTGAGCCCCACAGGGGGGCCACAACACAGCAAAGCTTGCACCAGGCGAGTTGCACATGCAGGCTTAGTCACAGCACTGAGGGTGAGCTTGGATGGATATTGGTGTTGAAGCACACAATGCAGCTCAGATGTGTTGGTGGTCTGATGGCTGTTGATTGTAAGGTTGTCTGGGACACCTGCAGGGGCAGTGGCACATACCCTCCGGTACACCAAGGTACACCGAGGCACTTGTATTAACCATGTAGCCTTCCGAGACATGGAAAGGGGCAGCTCACAGGGACATACAACAAGGGACATACTCGGGTGCAGTGCATCTCATTTCCATGTACTTTATAATGAATGCACTGCCAACTTTGTTTCGGTCATGGTGGTACTTGCTCTGAAGTCATGGCTTGCTATATGGGTCTGTCTGCTTACCCAGGGAACATTGCATGTTGTGTGAATTGTGACACATTGGTGTTCCATTTGCCACGCACCCACCAGCAGCTGACTTACTGCATTGACTGTGTATGACCCGTCACAGGGGTAATGTTATATATGGGTACGAAGCATCTACACCAGATTGTCTGTTTGTAGAGTAGTTTGTTGCTATGGGGCATGTTTGGTGGTGTGTTTTTGTGTAATTGGCACGTACAGGTTGTTGACTGTGGCTCTCTTTGCAGCATTGCAGTGCTCCTGTAACCGGACCTGAGAGTGCGCAGGCAGGAGGCCAGCACTCAAAACCAGAGCTAAGTGTCTTGTTGTTTTTCTTTCAAACTGCTCTGCATAGGCTTGCTGAGGGGTGCACCAATGCATGGATGTATGTGTGATTCAATTTGGTATAATGTTTTCCACCTAATCACCCAGAATCCTATGCAATTTTGAACCCTGTACCCTCTACCCGGTGTTCCTGCTTCCCGTACCTATCCAATCAACGTTCCCTAACCCTCCTTCCCCGCTGGGGTTGCGGATGCCTGTGTAAGCCCCAAACTTGCAGGCGCCAAAACCCTAGAGGGGGTGGTTGGTTCGTACCACTCGTAAGCCTGGACTACAAAAGGCCATGACAATGATGTCCAAGTTTGTTTGGATTGTGTATGTGTTCATGCAGGTAGTACATTTTTGTGAATTCCCTACTTTCATGTGTCATTCCTCCTCCCCTCTCCTGCCACTCATTCCAGTTATCCAGTGTGCCAACACCTGTCCCGACTGCATATCCCTGACCCTCCTTCCCCACCAGGGTCTCAGGGGCCTGTGTGAGTTTGACCTTGCAGGCACCCGGGACACAGTGGGGGTGGTTGTTTTGTGACACTCCTGCGCCTGTTCATGGGACCTGTGACAGTACACATCCGTTCACGGTGCATCATCCTATGTTATGTACCACACATGGTTCACATCCTGTTGTGACATTGTTTTACTGTGCTACCATGGTTGTTGAATCTTTGTGGTAGTACTTGGCCTTTGTGAGGTACTGCTACATAAAGTCATCTACTGGAGGGTGTTCTGGTTTGTTTTTATGCCTTGGATTTTGTGATTTGGGAAATGAGTGTGGATTGTGAGGGTGCAGGCACCTTTTTACACACAAGGTGGGAGATGGTGACGAAGGGTAAAGGTGATCCTGTGGCCAGGTGGAATTAAGGGTTGAAGGCTCCATGACCCAGGTGCAGTTGTTCAGTGGGTCATGGTCATTTGTGAGGGGGGGGGGTTTGTTGTTGATAGTTGCCTTGCCCTGCAGTGTGATGGGAACTCTGACATTGTAATGGTGGTATCCTATGTACATGTTGTGTCCTGCTGATCAATGCCTGTTCATGTGTTGTGTTTACCTTTCAGGTGCGAGGGGATAG
The DNA here is from genome assembly GCF_040938575.1 of Ambystoma mexicanum. Lineage (NCBI taxonomy): Eukaryota > Metazoa > Chordata > Amphibia > Caudata > Ambystomatidae > Ambystoma > Ambystoma mexicanum. The sequence goes on from NC_090932.1 coordinate 1,571,624,605, forward strand.
TTGTGGTTTGACATGCTGGGGTGTACACATGGTGAATATTCACATGTGATGTGTAGAGAACACTGATGGTCACTTGATTGCACATGCATATGTTGAGTGCATGTCCTTGCAGACCCACACACTTGCACACTGATGCACTACATGTACTCCCACCCTTGCATATCCACGTGTACACTGTTTGCCTTCTGGTGCCCACTGTGTCCCTGCAGCACATGTTCTGTGACCAATTATGGATCCTGTACATGCCTAATTTGCTTTTTGATGTGGTCTGTCGCTTAGATGTAATGCTCAGGGTGTGCATCACACACAATGGCTGTTCACTGTGCTGTGCGCTGAGCAGTGTGTTGCAGGAGTAGGACACAGCACACACAAGCTGCAGTGTTGATTTTGCAATGCACAATGTGCATGTAGACAGGCATTCATTGTTATGTTACGTCTACAACTCTTGTAATGCATTTTGAAATGACTTATTTTGGGTGGGAGGTTGTTGGTCCGTCATTTCATCTGATTCCAGGTCAGGCATCATTTTCTGATGCCACTGTACATTTTGGACATGGCAATGTGTACCTTATTGTTACTGTGTTGGTGTATGGGTATTGCTTGCCATGTCATGTTGTGGTTTGAGTGACATAACAGTGATGGCCATGGCCTGTTTTGCAGGTGTGTGTGATGCACACCTTGCATGTCAGGGTCATCCGCTTCTCAGCGCAACTAGCTGGGGGTAGATCTCTCTCCGCGGCAGGGCCCTCCCTCTGGAACAGCCTTCCTGCCTCACTTGAACTTGAGGGGAACCATCTCCGTTTGGGAAGCACCTCAAGACCTTCCTCTTTGCTTCTGCTTTCTCTCTGCCTCTCCCTTGCGGAATTCTTCACTGGAACTGCACTGGATCTGCAACTGGGCCACTCTCACTGACCTCGGTCCCTGGCCCAGCCACTCTCCACTTGCACTGCCTCCCTGGCAACCCCTGCACTGTGGTACTGTCTCTCTATCCCTACAGCCCCCCTTCCCAGCACTTGTCTGCACTTACCTTTGCAGTTGCCACCAGCTGACCTATGTATTTGTTTTTTGGTCTACTTCCCCTGTACTGCACCCCCCCCCTCCCCTTCCCCTTGCACTTTTCCCTTCCCCCTACCCCTGCACTTGCACAATCTAAAGGACACCTGGCCTAGTAGTACCGTTGTCTGTCTTCCCTTGTTCCCCCCTCCCTGCCTCCTCGCACCTTGAAATACTTGTGTATAGGCCATATCATGTCATGTGTCATATATGTGCCTTTTGGTCACACAGGATAGCTTGTGTTTAAGTAGATAGGGATGCAGACAATGTGGCACTTCCATGGCAACTATCTCATGGTGGTAGGGTTGTGACAGTTGACTGTCTCTTTGTCATCATCGATTGTCACCTGGTATGTGCCAGGCCTGTGTGCACTCCGCAGGGGTGGGAGTTTAGGTGAAAAATGTGGCCACAAGCTGGGTCCGGGCTTCCTCGCCACGTGCCCTGTCCCCTCCCATGGGCAGCGCCTGTGGTTGGGGATGTGGGGGCACCACCATGTCCACCGGGACGCCCTGCCGTGTTGCAACATTGTGCAGGACACATGCTGCCACAATGATCCTGCACACTACTGGTGGTGCATAGAGTAGCTGCCCGCCAGAGCGGTCAAGGGAGCGGAAACGTGACTTGAGCACTCCGAATGTGCGCTCCACTATGGCCCTGGTTGCAATATGGGCGGCGTTGTATCTTACCTGGGGTGGTGTGGTGGGGTTCCGGATTGGCGTCATCATGTGGTTGCTCAGAGGGTAGGCGCTGTCCTCTGGGGAGGTGATAATAGTTGAGATTATTAGGGTTTGGGTATTTGTCTGTGTGTGACTTGCATGCATGTGCAAGGGCATTTGTACTCACCTAGGAGCCAGGTGTCGCCATGCTGCCCAGCTTCCAGGGCCCGGCTCAGGGCAGACATTCTGTATATGAATCTGTCATGGGTGGAGCCAGGGTAGTTTGCATAGACAGAGGTGATGATTCCCTTTGCATCGCATACCACCTGTACATTGATGGAATGCCAGTGCTTGCGGTTTCTGTAGATGTGCTCAGTGGCCCTAGGTGGACGTAGGGCCACATGGGTGCAATCTATGGCACCGAGCACTTTGGGGAAGTGTGCCACCCTGAAAAAATCCAGGACAACGGCCTGCCTTTCTGCAGGTGTTCTGGGCATGTATATGTGCCTGCGGACTGAGGGGCGCGCTGTCATGATTGCCTGTACCTGGTGTAGGCAGCGTGACTGCGTGGCCTGTGAGACCCCCCCCCCACTATGGCAGTAGTCCGCTGAAATGACCCAGTGGCCAAAAAATGCAGGACATTGAGCACCTTCTCCAAGGGGCTCAATGCTTGGGAGCAAAGGGTGGGGGATGTAAGGTCATCTTCCCACTCCCTGACCAGGTCTAGGATGATGTGGGGTGGAAACCTATACCTGCCGTAGACCTGGTCGTCAGGCATCCCAAAAAGGCTTGTCCGTGGTGCGAGAATGCGTGCCCTGGCTATTCTCCTCCTCCTGCGGTGCCCCACGATCAGTGCTGCGACAAATGGGGCATTCATTGTAGCTGTATATACGTGTTTGTTGTTTGCACGCACTTTTGTACTGTGCGCGGGGACGCTTCCGTCTGCCTTCGTGTGGCGGACGCGTTGACGCCTGTGTGCGTCTTTTGCCGTGCGCGGGTTTCCCGTATTCGGATCCATGAATACGGGTTGTTCGCGTGCGTGTGGGCGTTCCGTGTAGTTCCCTGCAGTACTTCCCCAGTTACGCCTTCTTTTTCACGCGTTATTCCCCATTCCGCGTGTTACGCCCACTGTTCCGCGCACTTTGGTTGTGTGCGCCGCGCTATGTGCGCTTTTGCTGTGCGCGTAGCGCACGCCGTGTATGCCTGCGTGCACCATGGCTGGATTGGGCGCACGGACAGCGGGAAACACGCGCAGCGTCTTCCTTGAACCGCACACGTGCGCGTGCGCTGCATTTCTCGCGCTTGCGCTCCCTTGCGCCTGCTTGCGCATGGATTTTCGGCGCACGTTTGTTCCATGAATCAGTCCCTAAATAACTACCACTTAAAGGTGCCTATTAAAATCACACCACAGCTGACACATTTTCCTCAAAAGACTGCTAAACCAATGCCACATCTATAATCCAAAAAGCCGTCTTTACTACATGGATACACAGTCCCACTGTCTTATCATTCAGCCAAAAATAATTTTTTCTTGCCATATTTCTCCTTGCATTCCAAAACCGTAGTGCCACCTAACTTTTTTAAAACACATCTGATCATCCTCTGGGGTTGTCCCACTATGAAACACATTAATTTTTCTGTTTTGCAAAAATATTTCTCATTTTCAGGTTGACACCTTTTATTCCCAGGTGCCTCTGTGTATCCTGTGTTTGCGTATTGCTGAGCCTACATGTACACTCACTGACTCGTCCTCTGCACCAAATTCATTTTGCATGTAATGTGCTTTATAATAAATGCAACATATAAACCACGCTCACTTGAGCATTTTCCAGATCACTAAAATAGCTTAACAATTACACCAGCGGTACACGTAGCTGGTATTCCCATGCATCATGCACTGCTGTCTCTCTCAACTGACTTAATCTATGGTTCCTGAGGGTGTTCAACCTATCAGTGCTTTAAAATAATACCACTGAATATGTAAGGCGCTATATGAATGCCAAATAACATGACATGACATCTTTGCTCCTTTTAATGTGTCTTTTTTGCCGCCGTGCTGCAAAATGAAAAATGTAATGACCCAACCAGATCCGAGCCCTGCGCTTACCAGCCGTCCCACTAAAATATTCAGCGGCTGTCTCCTTCAATAAGTATCCCCTTACCAATGGGTTATTAAATGGGTAAGCTGCAACTACACTTATGAATGTTTCCAACTTCCAAATCTATTCCATAATGCGCAACAATGCTCAGAATGACCCTTCGCATCTGCAATCTGTATTTAACACATTGTTTCTAACTAAAATAAAGCCTGTCTTTTACTGAACTCGCTTGCGTGCAATAAATACGGCCTTGCAAGCATTTTGTTTTTCTTTCACCATGGAGAGATCGCTAAGCTTGACAGTGATTATCTCAAAGAACTGCCATCGCACATTCCTGTCCTGATAAATCTCTGCATTCACTCTCGTGGGCCATAATGAAAGCATTTTTCTTTTCTCTTATATTACTTAATCACATCCTGCATAAACATTAATTCTCAATTGCGTGTTTTTAAGCAGATGCTCCGACTTTATTTTTTCATGCTACACAAAATATATTCATGTTTTTGTCATCTCACAAATATAAGCTAATTAATATAAACCGGGGCACACAAACCCCAAACAAAACATTCCAACAAAAACCCACAGCTTGTTTTACTTCAACAAGACATCCTAATAAAAACTTTTCCAAATTCAAGCACAAATAAACCCTCGGCTAACATTTCACCAGGCTCTGTTTTTGCCTTAAAAATCATTCACTCACCTCTTATCTAAAAACCCATTATTTTTCACACCTCACGGGCTTACAATTCATTTTCTCAAGTCGTAAATTGCTGGGGCTTTTCTACCACACACAATAAAAAAACACTTCCACACAATACATTCCCTTCCTCAGCGCTCTTAAATGTTATACAAGAACACTTCTATAAATCGCTATAACTCTGTCATTTAAATGCGAAACTCTACCGTACTTAGCACGATTCATCAGTTATCTTGTCTATTACGAGGAATTCACAAATTTAACTCCATAGTTGCTGGTTTGAATTTTTGTGATGGCTTACAAGTGCGACAGCTTTTTACACTTATCTCAGAACTGTTTGACTTTTTTGAGATTAAATCATCACGAATTTGTGTGCCTTATGTCATAGCATCTGATCATCTACATTATTGTTATTTTTTGGCATTTTCAAAACCTTGTCTGAACGCCTATTTTTTTGATTGAGTTTGAAAATATAATTTTTCTATTATTTCCAATGTTTTACAGTGCACACAGACAGTTAAGCCATAAAATGAAACAAATGAACAGCCATAACATATAACAATTAGATGCACAACATAACATGACATGTGACAAAAATCAGACAAGACTTCCGGCCGGCTGCATGCATACATGTCCCTAAATATGTGCGTTTCTTTACAAAACGAGAGTTCACCCCTTTCAAGGAATCTTTAAATTCTCTTGGTCTCCTAATCTCCCCATTTAACTGGGCTCTGGGTGCAAACTCCATCCAGCCGTCTTTAAATGCTAGGCAAATGGGCGTATCCTCTCTCTCGGGGTGTCTTCCCCGGTATCTCCTCTTCCTCAGGTATCCTCCTGGTATCTCTCTCTATTGCTCAGGTACTGTGAGTCAGTACTTTTCCCCTTATATGTACACATTATACTCTTATTCTGATGTTATTTTTGTTCATATCCCACCTCCCTCAGTTATCTTTTGCTGAGGTCCCTCGTGAATATTTTTCTCTTGTGATTGTTTTTTTAAATGCTGTTAATGTTTGTTTTTTTTTCCCAAATCTGGACTGCCATTGTTAATTTTCCCTGAAAAAATTACTATATATATATATATATTCCCCTTTCTGCCATAATGTTCTCCCTCCCAGTGTCCTTTCGGCTAGGGCAGCTGCAGCCTGCCCCATCCCCATTTTATTTTCTATCCCCTTTACTCTACTCTTATCTTGGGCAGAACAGTATACCTCACCTTAGTCTCTTAGTCTTGATCGTCCTGTCCTGGCTCTTTTAGGCTTGAAGAGATGTACTCTGTTCAGTAATTTGATCAGTCTGTCCATCATCCTATCCGCCCTGGTTTGGCTCACCAAGTGAAGAGGAGGTGCCAAGACCCTGATCGTGCCCTTTTTCACCTCTTTCATCCTCCTGGCTCTCATGGACTTTCCGGGGCCCTCTGTTGCTCACCAGGGCTCTCTGCTACCCTCTGGCATCTCAGCAAAAGCAATTCAAGCAGCAGGCAAGGAGGCAGAGTCAGGTTCAATCACGTTTTATTTCATTCCAGGCCGACACAGAGCTCAAACAGTATTGCTGTCAAGTACACAAACTCCTCTGCCTAGCTACAAACGGAGCTCCCTTTTATATATTGTCAGAGAGAGAGGATTCAACCCCCCACCTTTACTAAACATGTCCAGGCAAACTCTTCGTTGAGCATTCACGCACCGGGCAATTATTTCTTATCTTGTTTAAACCTTCAAAATGAAATACATTCTGGCACACATCCTAGGCTTTTTCCCGGTGGCTCTGCCCCAAATATGTTCATGCAGCTGATTCCCTTAGCTAAATTTCCAGACACATCCCAATTAACTGTCCGGTTTCAGAGCGTTTATCTGGTTTCTGAAGGCACGGTGGCCTTGAATGTTTCAACTTCATAACTGACTCATGCTAACACGCTCTGCAGCATTTCTTCATTTATGCACCCATTTAGCAGCATTGTCAGTTAAAGGCATTGTCAGTTATATGAATGACAGAGTTCTTTTCTGTCTGTGTATAGAAAAAACCTTAATAATTTTCCTACTCAATTTTTGTAATATGCATTCTGTACCTTGCCTACTTACTAAACCAAACTTAAAGCATTTTCGACTTTGTACACATTCTATTTTTACACATTTACAATATTAAATCATTTCATACAAATTTCTATGCCTAGCTTTAAGGGGGGGTTCTGTCCCCTACTGCATTCAGTTGTTGGTACCTTATCTTCATTTCAGCACCTCCATTACACTATAATATTTAATTGGTGACTATTTTGCAAACACTTCCAACACATTCTTGCTCACACCACATCCAGAAGCCTTATTGCACAATCTATTAGCTTCCACAGACCCATTTCCATGCACGCCATTCTGCAAATGGGCTGGATGTGGCACGTGGAATCCCAGAAGTAACGCAGTGTCCGTGTACTTTTCATGCTGTCTGCGTGCGTGCCGGAATACATTTCAAACAGGACAGCAGATTTCATATATAGAGTGGCTCTAAAAAGAGCCTTTTGTGGTTTTGTTTTTTAGATGCTTTTAAGGACACACTCTTTTTGTGGTTTTTATAGAGATTTTGTTTTTTCTGCACTCTGCCCATTCGTACAGTAAGCTCTTCACCGCATCCTTTAGTTGGAACAACAAAATACCATTGCCATTATTGGAAAAAGAAATGCCATTGTCATGTAATAAGTCAGCATTTTTAGAATCAGTGATGTCATTGTTGCAGAAGAACATTGCAGCATTGTACAAAAAAGTAGACATGCTTCCATTGATGTTACACCTTCCGCCTTCTTGCTGTGATCAAACTACATTAGAACAGTTGCATACTCTTCATAGTGGTATGGATAAGAAAAGGATATTTGCTTTTTATAGAGATTTTTCTTTTTCTGTACTTGCCGCATTCTTACAGTAAGCTCTTCAACGCATCTTGTAGATGGAACAACAAAATCCCATTGCCAATGTTGGACAAAGAAATGCCATTGTCATGGAATAAGTCTGCATTTTGAGAATCAATGATGACATTGTTGCAGAAGAACATTGCAGATTCGCGCAAAAAAGTAGCCATGCTTCCTTTGATGACACACCTTCCGCCCTCTAGCTGTGAACAAACTGAATTAGAACAGCCCCACCCTCTTCAGTATAGATGAGAATAGAATTTTCGCAGTGGGAAAAAAAACACTTCATTGCTTTCATCAATCTCTTGAGTTGATGCACCACATATGACCAAGGTGCGTAACTCAAATGCTGAGCTCCGTACTGTACCACAACAACATGAAAAGGCGCGAAAGTGACCACTTCTTTGCAAAGGTCATGGACAATGCTGAAATTGCAGACATCGGCAGCACACTACAATGCCTCCACTCCTTCCAACCTGAAATTGCCATGCAAGTCTCTTTCCTAGGCATACCAATACAAATTTACCACAAAGGCATCACCGAGTAACGGCACTTTGCATCTCCATTCTGCCAGTCTGAGTGCATGAAGTAATGTAAGAAAATATTACCGCCCCTTCCTGTGAAGCGAAACCTAAGCAGCTAATTGGATAATCCCCACAGTCACATTCCCATTGGCCAACATGCTTAGAGGGCACAATGCGGCATGTGCAATTTTCGAACAAGCGCAAGGTCCGTGCCCCAGTGAAGCAGGAGTCCTTCTTCCTATATTTGCGATTTCCTGTGACGCACACCCCGAGCACCTCATAGGACAATCCCTACAGTCCCATTTCCATAGGCCAGCATGGTGAGAAGCGCAGAATGTGGCACGTGTGCTTCCCCAAGTACGGCGAGGGCCGGGCCCGAGTGAAGCAGGAGCCCTTCTTCCTATTGCCTCACACCCTAATCACCTGATTGGACAATCCCCACAGTCCCATGTCAATTGGGCAACATGGTGGGATGGGCAGATTGTCCCACGTGCGCCTCCAAAATTACAGCGAGGGCCTCACCCCTGTAAAACTGGAGAAGTCATTCTTCCCTTTCCACTATCTTCTCTGCAGTACTATCTCATTGGGTTACATGTAAATAGGTACACACACATCCACCAATCGCATCAAAGCCGCCATCATCCAACACTGTCAATCCTGTACAACACTTCAAATGTACCATTACACATTTACAGTACAAGTGTCGTGCCCTTCCAAAGCACGTCCACTGCAAACTTCAGTAAAAGTAGGCACGATTTCTCCATCCACCTCCATCCACATGGCCACCCAGGATGTGGCACGTGTAATCCTGAAAGTACAGCGGAATCCGCTACCTTTTCGTGATAGTGAGGGGGGCGTGGAGGGTGGCGGGGGAAGCAATATCAATCTGGATAGGGGATTGAGTCTTCCATCGTAGATGTATAAAGTTATTTTTTTCTTTTTCTTATTTTTACGTGTACGAGTAACATTTTTTTTTTTTCTCTTTATATGCATTTGTTTGCCTCTCCTCACATTTTTACCACATTCTGATCAATGCTTCTTGCACAGTGTAAAAGAAAACGGCATTGCCAATGGGGCTCAAATAAATGCCATTTCTACGGAACCACTGTATATTTTGCCACCTCATGATCTCATAGTGGGTGGAGAACATGCCAGCATTATGCATAAATTCACACATGCTTCTGTTTATAACACACCTTCCGACGTCTGGCTGGGGACAAATTGCACCGCCATGGGCCCACACTCCTCTTGGTGTTATGCATGAGAAAACGACTTTGGCAGTAGGAAAAATCTCCATCACTGCGTTCAGCAACTTCTTCAGGTGACGGATTAAACGTCCACATGACATGTAACCCAAATGTAGGCTTCCATACTGCACCACTACAAAGTCTACGTTTGTGACGAAGGCCACATATCTGCAAAGCCGAACCATCCTGCTGAAACTGAAGTCATCCTGAAAGCCCCAGAAAGCGCACGCTCCTTCCAACCCAAAATTACCAGCAACACCTCTTTGCACACAACACCTGGGCAGATGGCGCACAAAGGTATCACGGATGATGAGCACTGTGCGTCTCTCCATCTGGACCAACCTCCGACACAGTATTGGGAGGATATGGTACCGCCCCTTCCTGTCCACCACACCCTAAACACCTAATTGCCTATTTCCCACAATTCCATTTCCATGGCCAGGATGCTCATAATGGCATGATGTGCCACGTGTGCTTTCCCATCTACAGTGAGGGCCACAGCCCAGTAAAGGAGACACAATACTTCTTCCCTTTGCAGTGGCATTTTTGCAGCGTTCCCTCATTGGGTGTTGTCAAATTATCAAACATGCATGCAGCAACCACATACAAATCCTCTGCATTGCAAACTACCATTTCTGTACACCACTCCATATTTACTGTTAAACACTGTCAGTGCACGTTCCGTTTGATTCTAAAACCTCCCACCAGAGACTTCTGCTAACTAATGCAGGATTGCAGCATTACCAAAGATCTTGCGGTGCACCCAGCACACCTTTGGCCATGCACACAACAGTGCAGCCCTTGCCCACACTCACCACAACACTATGGATACATGTATGCGACCATGTGGTCAGCTAACATTATGCACAAATGTAACATACGTACTGGCACTTCTACCCAACTCCCCCACACCATAGAACATCCATTCACGAAAACGTGTCACAATTAGCAGAATCCACAAACATACCACAGCCTGCACCACCCATACCCACTGCCATTCACCAAGCCTTGTGTTACTGGCGACCTAAGCACAACAGCTTCACAAGATTGGGCCTACTTCAATAAATCTGCACACAGCACACTAACCAAACACATATAAACTGCACTTCAACCATACTCACATTGTATAAACACTGCACCCTGTGGCCACACTGCACACCTTCTCACTGCACCATCTCCTGCCGCACACCAAATACTGTAGCATGTTGCAACTATCACCACAACCATGGACCACACAATACATGCTTTTCAACTGTCTTGTGCTGCTGTAGCACATCTACAATGTGCTCCACACCCATTCTCCAAAGATCACCACCCTGTGCCTCATGCACTGTCAAACCTGCCTTGCTGCAGTGGGTGTTCTCCCTGCACACATTCCCTGCAACATAATGCAACCATACATGTCCACATGTCACCAACTACCACTATGCACATACGCACCACTGGCACCAGCACTCCTACCCAACCTCCAAACTGCAATGGAGCTACACAGCGTTAAATGCAACAGTTACCATATTCTACAAACATTACACTGTCCCCAGCACCCCTACGCCCTTTCATTCACATAGTATGGTCTTACCCACTTCCACTCAGAAAGTATTGTGTCACTGCCAACCTAACCACAAAATGTTCACAACATTGCGCCTACTCCAAGCAATCTGCACACAGCACACTATCCAAGCATATATAAGCTGCACTTCAACCAAACCCTCTTCCATACTGACAGTATGCAAACACTGCACCCAGTGCCCACACTGTGTGACTTTTTACTGCACCATCTCCAACCACACATGAAAAACTTTACCATGTTCTATCAGTGACCTCACCTGCAAAACCAAACGTACACACATGGCAGCTCACTGCATTGCATCGGAAATGTGCTCCACACCCATTCTGTACAAGTCAGCACCCTCTAACTGATGCAGAGTCACAAATTCATTACTGCCATGAGTGTGCTCAAGCCCTAGGCTCTTCAGTGCATGGCCTATGGCCTTCAGCCATGCACCCAATAGTCTAGGTCTTGAACATACCCACCACAACGTAATGCCACCATGCATGTCACCATGTCACCAAGTACTACAATCCACATACACACCACTGTCACCAGCACTCCTACCAAACCTGTGCACCGCCAGGGAGCTATGCAGCAAAAAAGTTGAACCATTACCATAATGTAAAAAGAAAATACTGTCTCCTGCATCCCTGTGCACTTTCATTCACATACGATTCTGTCACTGCCAACTTACCCACATACTGTTCACTACATGTGACCCTACTCCAACCAATCTCCACACACCACACTATGGAAGCAACACTCTCTACCGAATTCAGTGTCAGACATGCATTGCTGCGGTGGGTGTGCTGAAGGCCTAGGCTCTTGACAGCATGCCCTTCACCCTACGGTCTTGGGCCATGCACCCAATAGTCTAACCCTTCAAAAGACCCACCGCAACTTCATGCACCCATGCATGCCACCATGTGCCAAACTACTGCAATCCATCCGCACAGCCACCCGTGCTCCCACCCAACCTATGTCATGTACAAATCACTCCCATTGTAAAAATCACCTGCCACCACTCACCACGGAAAGAGGTCAGCGCAAACAGGCCGTGGCACAAGCTATCGGGCCATTACGACAGCTGCCTCCAATCACCACACAAAGTAGTTGCCTGTCTCGGTACCCGCGATTTGGCGCAATACGCATGAATACTGTAGCCACTCCTCCGTCTTCTTCCACCTATTCACATATCTCACATGAACCACTGCTCACTCCCCCACCCTTTCCCTTCCTTCTTGCCGCCAACACATGCACGGTATATTTTCCAGACCCTTCCGCCAGCGCACTGTCCTCCGATACACCATGGCGGCGTTTCCCAAAAATGTTGACGCAGAGCACTCTACACTCCAGCCAACCACCGGTCGCGTCCAAAGTTCTCCGACAGCACGCTGTACTGCAAGCCAATGACACTTCTGTCCTCGGAGCGAACAGGTAAATGGGTCAGCGGAGTGGACCCAGATATCACTAATTTTTAGAGATGTACATTTCAGTCGTTTGCAACAAAAGTACCGATCGGATTTCCACCAAACACACAAAAGCACGCTTTCTGACCCAAGCCCCCGCTCCTGCCGCAAATTTGGTGCAAATACATCCAGTCGTTCGGGCTGTAGCCCTGCACAAAGTTTTTGCCCATTCAGTCTATGGAATAAAAAAGGTTTGTGACTCCCCTTATAACCCCCCCGCCCCTGCATGAAACCTCACCCAACTTGGCGAACAAATTCAGAGCGGGCCATATACTTTTTTTTGCAATGTTTGGTGAGGATTCGTCCAGGGGGAGCGAAGTTATAAGCCACCCAAAAAGTGCTCTTCCTACGGTTTTAGTAACTTAACCATAACTGCACGCCCACTACCTTAATTACACTAAATTTTGCTAAAACCATAGGAAGAGCACTTTTTGGGTGGCTTATTACTTCGCTCCCCCTGGACGAATCCTCACCAAACTTTGCAAAAAAAAAGTATATGGCCTGCTCTGAATTCTTTTGGCAAAATCTCTTTTTTTTCCCATAGACTGAATGGAAAAAACTTTGGCCAAGCCTACAGCACTAACCGCTGGACGGATTTTCACCAAATTTGCAGCAGGAGTGGTGGCTTGGTCCCGAAACTGTGCTTTTGTAAATTTGGTGACAACCCGTACCATAGTTTTTTTTAAAACAGGCAAAATGTAGGTAAAAACAAATTAGTGATATTTGGCTCCGCTCCGCGGACCCATTTCCCTGTTCGGTCCGCAGACAGGCATACAATTGGTCTAGAGGGTGATGTGATGTCCGTGGACATCGGAGGCACCCCCCTGTTGGATGGTGAACAGCGTGAAGTACGTCAGATTTTTCGAAACGGCCGCCATGTTGAATTTGTGTACATCCACCGATGCCTGCGACATCACGGTAAAAACATATAAAAAAACACAACATTGCACTTGTCAAACCTATCAAACAATCTCTGGGAAGGTGAGGGTGATGACGATGACAATGGGATATGGCCATAAGAAGCCAAAAACCAGGTGTTTTTCACACCCGAAAGTCTACGAACAGACTGAATGTTTGGGGGCAGTCCTGTGATGTTCGCGGACACTGATGTTCGGGGACATCTGTGCCTATTTCTGCATTACAGGGTTGGTGAAAAGCAGTTCTTGGATGGCTTATAATTTTCGTGCCACTCAATGAAACTGCATGAAATCTTGGAATGTTATTCTAGACATGATTTTGAATGGGTTTGGAAAGTGTGGAGCTGTTTTGTCAGGAGGAAACAAATTTAAAAGTGGGGGTCCCACAATATTCTAAAAGCTTATAAATGTGGTGCCATTTGACGAATCTAAAACAAAGGTTTGCAAAAAGATTTTAGATCTAGATATAGATGTTTCGTGGGATTTTGTCAAGAGGGTGCTAAATTAGAGGAGGGTCGGAACATTTTTAGATGGCTTATAGCTTTGTTGCCTTTTGACGAATGTGGACAAAAGTTTTCAGAAAGATTAAAGACCTAACCTTCAATGTTTGTGTAAAGTCTGAATGGAGTTTGCCAAGTCGGGGGCTAAGTTATATGACTATTGTATGTACATACATTTTGACACTTTTGAACAAATAAAACATGAGCTGATTTCAAGCAAACTCGTGTAAGGAGCATTGGCAAGGACCTCAAAGCATGGTTTTGAAAATGTGCCCGTGTTTTATTTTTTGACAAGTGTCATAATGTAGGTACAAAAAACAGAGATATAACTTTGGTGACTGAGGTATAGCCTGTGGCCATGGGCAGTGGCCAGATTGTCCGGGTCATGGTATAAGGTCATGACCCGGACAATCTGGCTACTAGCCATGACCACAAGGGACATAAAATGGGGTTAAAGTGACCATGTCCACCTTGGACCGGCTATGTGCTAAAGTTATTCGAAAGTGGGATAGGTTTGAAAGGGAAAAAATGTGCTTTGTGGTAATATGTTCATAGGGTTCTGTCTTTGCCTTCTTCAGCCTGCAATGGAAAGGGAAGAGGGGCTCTGTACGGAGCCCCGCCTTCCCTTTCCATGGTGGTCATATTGGAAAAGGATTTTCCTTCGTACAGCGGGACGCCGCAGGAGTCCCGATGTAGGACGAAAAATCTATTTTTTAGCACCTGGGCTCCCGCAGGGGTGGCAATGGAGGATAATGGTCTGAAGCCCTCGTTATTTATTTATAACGCGCCGAAGCATGCAGGCATCAGGAATCACACAGACACAGTTCGCTTGGGCTGATTACTTCGGCTGCCGGCCCGTTATCCCCCATTCCAGTCCCTAGAACAGGGGATGAAAGCCACATTATTTCCATTAGCATAACACAAAATGCTAATGGAAATTTTGGAAAAACATACTGAGTGTTTGTACTTTACTGAGAAATGTAAAGTAGATGGAGTCTATAAGAATTTCATTGTAGTTCTATTTTTTAACTGTGAAAGGTGATTTCTAAAGGAACCTTTCTTTAGTTGTTTTAAAAAAAATAGTTTGCAGCATAGGTTAGAACGTAAGCTGAGCAGTGAAATGAGGGAAGAGGCACCAAGCACTGATATGGAGGGGCAGGTGGGCAGGGGAAGTTGTTGCGCGCGTGTTACTTCTAAGGTAGTGGGCATTGTTCCTCATGCTCCTTGATAACAGCTTCAAACACACTTCGCAATTGTTTCCCCCTGCAGAGTGCTGTGTTGCAGAATATACAGAGGACCAAAGATATGGATCAACGGCCTCTTTTATTGCTTGCAAGGTAGCTTGTGGGATTTTGTGTCCCACAGAAGTAGGGTGTGTGGTTACAGTATTGGTTGAGGAAGATGATGTGGAGGAAGACAGCCTACTACTTGCTAAGAAAGGAACAATCTTTCTGAGAGCATTGCAGTAGCTGGATTTGGTGTGGCGGCACATGGCAGTGGTCCCGTAGGAGTAATGTCCAGGTAGTCTGTGACTAAGTACAAAGTTGCACTCTCAGTGCATTTTACTTTTGTAGCTTTAGCCTTTGGTACATTCTCAACAGTGGTAAAGAACTGCCACACCCATAATTCTCTCTGGGTGCTAGAGGTAGGCACTTCCTCTACCTCATCTTCTTGGTCCTCTTCATTGTCTTTGGAAATACTACACTTTCCTTGATTTGTGGGTCCTCCAGCTTGTGGTGGTGGTGGCTCCCGGGGAGGAGGGATGGAAATAGCTGATGCCATTTCTAAGATAAATAGCAGTTTTGCTACTATTCTTCCAAGTATGTGCTTTGTAATAGATTGTGACTGGATAATGAGTAAGAATAGGTGTAGGGTACATTTTGAGCTTGAAAGTTCCTAGATCAGTAGAAAATGCAGTTCCGAAGTGTCCTCGAAGCAAGGCATTCATGGACACGTAATCATGCCGTGCGCGAGCCATTGTCACGTGGCACTGTCTGGAAGGTCCGCAATGATGCCAGATGTTAGCAGACGTCGGCGGAGGCAAACAGAGTAGAAAAAATATTGAATTGTAAAAAATTATGCTAGAAGGTGGGAAATGGCGTTTTAAGGTGAAACTTTGTAAATTGGACAAACATGTTGCTATATTGGGGTAAGTATGATATTAGTAAATTGCAGGAAAATAGCATGCAGTGGTAAAAACCCATGAAATTCTCTCAAAAAGACTTTGTTAAAGTGACGTTATGGTTAAGTTGCACTAACAAAAACCTATAAAATTCAATGAAAAAACTTTGTTAAAGGGACGTTATGGTTACAAGTAAAACGGAAAAACCTCAGAAATTCGTCAGTTATGGTAGCTAAGCCATCATCATCACCTCAATGGTCCAGTGTCAATTAGTGCTTTGAAGTTGGCCTTGAGTTTGTACTGTTCTCTGAGAATTTTTAAGGAGTATGGGCACTAGCCTGCCTCCGTGCGCAGGTGTGATCATCTTGCACGTCTTCCTTCTATCACATGATTGGACACTATGAAATTAAGCCTTTTATTGTATTTGATTTTATTTTCAATAATCCTCTGACATCTTTTGTTTTTGCTTGACCTCTCTGAACAGGAGTTTCTGTTCTTTCACGTTAATTGTATCCAATGTCAGCCAATTCCAGTTTGATAAGACCTGGGCTTTCTTGGCTCAGTGAACTCCTTAGCTGAACTTTTATTCTGTTTAATTCAATTGCTTTTCTTGACTGTGACACTGAAATGAGGCCTTCTGTTTTGTTCAGTACTGCTTATGTACGTAGTGGAAACATTCATCCTTTCTTAGTCCATAGGCCTATAGAGGTATATATGTATAAATTGGCGCTTGCCGCAGTCTAATCTATTTAAAAGCATGTGGCTAGCTTCATGATTGCTTTGCTGCTTGCGTTTCATTGCATCTGTACACATTTAAACTAAGTATCTTCATCAGGTCTATGGCAGAAGTCTCTTCATCTTGATCCCAAGATGTCACTTATCCTTGGTACTTCTTTGTTCTTTATAAATCATCTGCCTCTCTGGTCCGGTTATCTTTCTATATGGGTGTCGATTCAATTTTATATGATGTCACCATTCATCCATGTCATTTAGTTTCTTTGTTCCTTCAGGAATCCCATTCAAATTGCCATCATATTGTCTTGGATGCAAGTATTGTTTCCACAATGGGTACTTTACCTTCCATATTCTCTTAGGTATAGGTATTGTTATGGGTACTGCACAGAGTCGACACTCTTCTCTTTGCTGGTTTAACTGTTCAGTATACGCCACATACCTTGGTTCATACGTTTCAGGTAATGTACTCGGGGCAGTTGGAGTGGGGGTACTTGGCTCCTCCTCTACACTACTCCCTCTGGGTGATTTATTGACCACTCTCACATCATCTTCTACATCCAGACATCCTGGTCTGAAGAAATGCTTCTTATGGATCCATATTTTTAGGACTCCCTTCAAGCATCCAGCTGACTTCACATGCTCATCCTTGTTACATGTCATGCGCATGCACTGTCCACTTGGACTGCAACAGATCCATCTCCCACATATTTCTTATGGTCCTTTGGATACAGGAACTTTGTTCCCTCAGGTGCATGGATACTGGCCTTCACGAAGTCTCTGATTTCTTCATCAGTCAGACCTTTAGGCTTCAATCCTGGTTTAACATCAATCATGATCTTCATCCCTATGGCTTTCTTTGCTGTCTTTTTGCATTGTGAGATTATTATCTTGATCACACAGAATCCAAGCATCACTAGCATCCAAGAAATTTGAACATATCCGCCATCCATTGTGGAACCCACAAGAAGAGTGATCCAAACCAGCTGTCATCAGCAATGTCTTCAACCTCTTCTATCATCTGGCCATGGAGCTTCGTCAGCATGTCTATGGCCTCTGTCAAGGTTCCATTTTCCTCATCGTGAGAAGGTATAAATGTGCAACATGATTCTCCGATTTTGGCACAAACGCCTCCATCCATAGCTGTGATCATGTCCAAAACGTATCTGTGCTGGAGGGTCATCAATCTTACAGCTCTCAGTACTTCTCTGACTGCATTGAATCCCTTTATGGTAGTATTAATCGTCTGTAGCAATTCCCATCTGGTGATCTGAAGCCACTTGGTATTTGCTCCAACCTGGATCCTTGGCATGAAAATCAACCTGAACACTGGAGAAGTCTGGCTGAACAGTCTATGTTCATACGGAATAGAGTCAAAAGCTTCTATTGATTTGGCTGAAAAGTAGTTCTTTCTCTTCATTCGATTTATCAGCTCCACAGATCTCTTCTTCCTTAGATGAGCATCTGCTTTCCGGAAACTATCAATGTTCAGGTCACTTTTAGGAATCACCAACACAGGAACATGGACATTCACCAATGTGCAGATTTCTCACCAATCTTTAGGCAGTCTGATGTAGGCCTTGGATCCACAAGCCCAATAATGACCCATGATTACTGCTGTTCCAATATTCATTCCTGGTGCATCGAAGATTCATTCACAGTTCTGATTCTCCCCCATTTTTCTTGTACCATTGTTCGTGAAGCATACTTTAGAACTTTCCATTGGTACTATCTGCAGGGGTCCTATTCTATCTTCGACCCATCTCAGTAGTTTAGCAAGTTTTGGCCATAATGGTTTACACAACATTTGTGCATTCCCGATTGTTGGTTGGTAGTCACCCATTATTCCCCAGTGTCTGCAGATTACTACTCCTTCCCAGCCATCTGGTGATAAGACAGTTCCCCAAATCTGCAACTGGCCTCTTTTTTTCCCATCTATGGATGTCTTCTGTATAGTGTCCTGGAACTTTCAGTTTTTTATTTAGTTCTCTTCTTATTCCAGTTCCTTTTACTCCAGGCTTCTCGTATCTGATCACAATATTCTTTGCCTTGGCATTGTTTCTTGTCTTTATGTCTTGAACATAGTCATCTTCATTTGGATCTGTTCCTTCAGTTGCCAATTTGAGAGAGGCTGTCCGACCCATTAACTGGCCTCTTGTACTACAGAAAGCTAGGTGCACTATACAGTGTGCTGTTAGGTCATCTATTTCAATAGCTATGAAGATCTTTGATTTCCCCATGCTGTATGCACATTTGAGGCATTCTTCATCGGACGCCCTTCTTCCAACTTCTTTCATGTGTTGGTACCATATGTTGTTGTTGTTTACCAAGTATGCTGTGCTGTCCAGATAATCATTCAGTTCATAATTATATTCTTGGTGCTTCTTTTGGTTCTCAAACTCTTCATGTAGTTTTTTATGACTATGTCTCTAAATCAGGGGTGCACAACTGATTTTGACAGAGGGCCGAAAGTACCTTACATGAGGGCTATAGTGGGCCAAAAAGTAAAAGTGGGCGGGGCGGTAGGCGGGACATGTCAGGAGGCTTTTTCAACCCCTAATTTGTATTAAACACATGGAAAAAGAATATGTTTTTGAGGGGTAACGATTTTTATTGCATTTCAAACTTACATTTTGTACTACACATTTTCCATTGTTATCATTTATTTCGATTTAGTTATGGTATATCATCTGTTTAATTAAATTATATATATTTCATTGACCCTTGATTGGACATTCCGTTATTTTGGACTGCTATAGTTTGCTGTTTGGGTTGCGCAAGAGGAGTATGGCCTTCGTTGAGTCAGGTTTCCTCAAAAAAGCAATGGATGCACATCTCCTAACTGTGCCTGTTTTAGCTTTATTATTGAGTTCACTCTTGGAGTGCAACACTATGCCCCATGGCTCCCACCCCCAACCAAACACTATGCCCCATGGCCCCCTCACCCCCAACCCAACACTATGCCCCATGGCCCCCTCACCCCCAACCAAACACTATGCCCCATGGCCCCCACCCCTCAACCAAACACTATGCCCCATGGCCCCCACCCCTCAACCAAACACTATGCCCCATGGCACCCTCACCCCCAACCAAACACTATGCCCCATGGCACCCTCACCCCAACCAAATACTATGCCCCATGGCTCCCTCAACCGCCAACCAAACACTATGCCCAATGACCCCCTCAACCCCCAACCAAACACTATGCCCCATGGCCCCCACCCCTCAACCAAACACTATGCCTCATGGCATTTCAAAATCTTGCAGGACTGTTCCCAGTTTGCTCCTCATGTTCGTCCCACCTGCGGTCAGCACTGAACTCTGATGTTGGGCCTTTGATCCCTTCTCATTGGCATCTGCATGGAGTGCATTTTCTTCAGTCCCTATGGATCTCCTTGTGCATGCCAAGTTCCTCTGCGTCTGGATCGCTAGTTTACAACTCTCCATAAAGGCCAGGCTGATCCTTGCTCTGCCACTGCAACTCCACTCTGGTACTAAATACACCTGTTACCTGCCAAAAGCCTCTTCCAGTGCGTTACTTCTGACACTGTAGGTGTCTTTAGATTACACCTCTAACATTGGCAGAATGTGCCTCTACCAGGGATCTTAATTTGTAGGCGAGTTGACGCACACTATGGGACATTTTTTGTATTGGTTATCCAGGGGATTACACGTTGCCTTTGACCCGGACCCCCCATCTCCCAACTCAGCACACTCTCAAACATGCAAACATACAGACCCAAACCCCCCAACCCCCAACTCAGCACACACACTCTCAAGCATGCACCCATATAGACCCGAACCCCCACCCTCCAAATCAGCACACTCTCAAACATGCAAACATACAGACCCAAACCCCCCACCTCCCAACTCAGCACACACACTCCCAAGCATGCACCCATACAGACCTGAACCCCCACCCCCCAAATCAGCACACTCTCAAACATGCAAACATACAGACCCAAACCCCCACCCCCCAACTCAGCGCACACACTCTCAAGCATGCACCCATACAGACCCGAACCCCCCACCCCCAACTCAGCACACACACAAACATGCACCCATACAGACCCGAACCCCCCATCCCCAAATCAGCACACACACAAACCAGCACCCATACAGACCCGAATCCCCCAACTCCAAACCCCCCACCCCCCAAATCAGCACACTCTCAAACCAGCACCCATACAGACCTGAACCCCCCACCCCCCAAATCAGCACACACACAAACATGCACCCATACAGACCCAAACCCCCCACTCCCCAACTCTGAACCCCCCACCCCCCAAATCAGCACACACACAATCCAGCACCCATACAGACCCAAACCCCCACCCCCCAAATCAGCACACTCTCAAACAAGCACCCATACAGACCCGAACCCCCCACCCCCAACTCAGCTCACACACACAAACATGCACCCATACAGACCCGAACCCCCCACCCCCAAATCAGCACACTCTCAAACAAGCACCCATACAGACCCAAACCCCCAACCCCCCAACTCAGCACACACTCTCAAACATGCACCCATACAGACCAGAACCCCCCACCCCACAAATCAGCATACAAACTAGCAAGCATGCACACATACAGACCCTGCATCTCAACATACACCACACTTACACTCCAAAGCAAACATTCATGACACCCGAACCCACCTACACCCCCGCATCTCAACATACACACAAAAAACATTCAAATCCAAACATTCATACACATCCGACACCCTCCCACCCCCGCATCTCAACATACACACACAAACATACAGCAAAACAGACCCGACACACAGACACAAACAGACCACTTACCGGAGACGTGCTGGAAGGCAGGTAAGCTGGAACGCTGGAATCGTACTACGGCTGGCGTGGTCCAAGGCTGAAATGCCTTCCGGCATCAAGCCTTATGGACCACGTCAGCCGTAGTGCTGGCCCTCCATTGGTGCAGCACACACGCACTACGTGGCTCGTAGGAGCGACGTGGTGCGTGTGTGCTGAGCCAATGAGGGCCAGTGTTTTGTCCGGCTCGGAAGACAACAAAGACTTTCCTAATGGAGGGCGGCCGATGCTGCTTGCGGGCGGCCCTCCATTAGGGAAGTCTTTGTACCTCGCGGGCCGAATAAAACAGCATGGTGGGCATACCTCGCGGGCCGTATGTTGTGCACCCATGCTCTAAATGCATCAACATAGCTTCTTCTGGCTGGTTTATTTGCAGGAACATCCATCCGGGTTCCCTGCATAGACGAAAGTTTAGCAAGTCTTTCTTTATCCATCTGTCTTTTTTTAGCAACAGCTAAAAATGGCCGTAAAGATTCTGCCATAATCTCTGCGCATAACCGTTCCTTGGGACTCGTACTTAGGCCTTTTGTCACTGAACCAGGTGTGTCTGCATATATTGTCTGTGTAGGCCCAACCTTTATTAACCCCTTATTTGGCCTGATCCGCTGACCTTGTCTCCAGCGTTTAAAAGCAATTTCTGAAACAAGTGCTGTGTGTGATTGGTTACTAACAACATCCATTTCAAGCTCAGGTATCTTCCCATATTTTCTTGGGACAGGAATAACTATGTAGGGTCTAGGCTGCCTTGTAGTTGCCTCACTTTTTCCTTTTGCTCAGAAATATATACAGGAGTCTTTGCCCCATGTAAAATGCAGTTCTCACTGTCAGTGAAAGCAATACGAGTATGAATATAATGCATGTGTATATGATGCAGTGGTACGTGAGCTTGCAGCATCTACTTCTTGGACAATCTGTGCGTCTGTTTTCATGGAACAACACAACGTTGCTGTTAAAGTTCCCCATCTCGATCATTTGATGCTAAGGAAGGAAAAACAAACTTTAATGGCTCTGCATTATTGATTGCTTTCTAGAAGCTGCTGTCTTCATTCAGCATTCGTCCTCGACCAACTATCTGCTTTCTGGATGCTAGAAATTACTTCTCTTCCTTTATGGAATCAGTTTTTTCACCATTCGGGATGTAAATGTTCCTTTATCTTGAAAAAAATGTCCTCTGCAAGCCTCTACAAGGTCTGCTTCATTTATCAGTTCCCAATCGATGCCTCGAATCTGCTTCAGTCCAGGCGACATGTTGCTTCCCTGTCAGCATGAACAAAAGTTTTGTCTTTTATTTTCTTCCTCGATCTGTCCCTCGGAGGAAAGTTTCTACACCGCTCTATGATTTCCTTCAGAATAGATGCTCACCTGGATTATTATGCCTTCCAGGATTACATTCAAGTTTGCAGTGTTTCTTGGATCCCTCAGAAAAGTTACCACATCCGTGTGTCTTCCAACAAGATATGGGTATTCTTCAATTAGATGAAAGAGCACCACACTGACCAGTCTATGTGTTGCGACGTTTGATAAGGGCATTTGTGTTTTCTTCACTGTACTCAGGCAACTTAAAAAATTCTTCAGTAATGATTATGAGAAATCTACTTATGAGCTTTTCATTGTCAGGATTTTGAATAAAAGCTGGAATGCAACAAGTTCTCCCCACCAACGTAGGATAAGAGCGTAACACCAACTCTAAATAAGTAAGTATGTGCCTAGAAAGGTCATCACTGGGTAACACCATGAGTAGAACCAAACAAGAACTCTGTGTGGAAGGAATCTGGGTATTGTACCCTCTTCCAATTTCTGTGTCCACGATCAGAATCTGGCATATCCTTATTCTTATCAAGGCTTTAAGTATGCCTCAGTCCAAAGTCAATACATCTTTCTCACTTTTCGACTTATCAAGACTTACGCATGCCTCAGTCCAAAGTCAAAAAGCTACTGTGGTTTTAAGAATGCAGATCTTCCCTTAACCCTGCAACTAAGATACACAGAGTGTTCGAAATGTGTCCTTTTAGCCTTTTATTTATAGCTCAAAAGGGAGTGTCCAAAATCAAGCCACAATCAAACTAAAGGGTTCTTCACGCTTTCCACTTGTCAGATTATGCATCCTTCTTCGTCATCGATCTCATCTGCACATGCTGTGGTTCTTCCCTGATGATTGTAGCTTCTTCACGGAGGGGTGTAGGCAGAGGGGTTTCCCCAGAGTAGATTTTCGTATCTCCCAAGAAGACCCAAGCGCGTCTACCCTGCAATTTGACAGCAGATGGCGTTACGTCCTCAACGACAAAAGGACTATTGAATCTGAGCCCGTCCCACCTTTCCCTTGTATGGTTATGAACTAGGACCGCATTTCTGGGGTATAATTTGGGAAGTTGAAATTCAGTAGGTTGGGTTGTTGAAGCATCTCCTTCTGTGTTCTGTACTGTTCTACACCCTCCTCTCTGCAACTGTCCTGAAATTACAGGCAAACTGGATGTCAAACAGTTCAAATAGTTTTGCAATTCAAGTCCTAAAACCTTTGATGTTGGCTGAGCATCACTTCTATCTCAGGATGGAGTCCTGGCTGTCATGATTTCGTGAGGTGTAAGATGGTGGTCAGAACCTGGTTGGTTCCTCAAAGCATATAATGCCAGTGGTAGGCAATGCAACCACCCTTTTTTCAGAGTAAGCTTCACCTTGGCTATTCTTTCTTTTAACAGGCTGTTGAGCTTTTCACAGATCCCATTTCCTTGCGGATGATAAGCAGAAGAAAACGTGTTTTATACCAAGCAACGAGGTGATCTGCTCAAAAACTGTATTAACAAAATGATGTCCATTATCTGATCTCATTACCTCACACACTCACCATCTAGGAAACACTTCTTGCACTAAGAACTTAGCAGCACAGATAGAGTCTGGGTGTGTGCATGGACCTGCCTCTATCCATCTAGAAAAAGGACACATTACAACAAGTAGGTATCTATATCCATTGCATACTTGTATCATGTCAACATAGTCCATATGCAAGTGCTGACAAGGGCCATTGGGTCTTGGGATGACTCCCCTCACTATGCGCAGTGTATGCCCAGCCGTGAATTGTTGGCAAACAATACAATTTAACATAAGAAATGCAACATGCTCCATTAGGTTCGGTACAAACCAATCCTCAGCAATAGTTACAGCAAGATTCTTCCTAGTTGTATATGCTGGGTAGTGTAGCTGTTCTAGCGCTACCCTTAATAAGGTTATAGGCATCACTGGTTTACCAGTGCTGTCTTGTCGCCACAATGCTTCAGAGGGGTTTACAGAACACCCTCTTCACTTCCACATATTCTTTTCCTCTTGCGGTGCCTCCCCTTGGAGCTCTACTATCTGTGTTTTAGGCATATGATCATATCCTTCACCCACAATCATCATCACATTCATTCTTTCATTCACATCAATGGTTTCAATATTCATCATCCCTGTATCTGTATTTGCTATGCGCTTGGCTTCAGTGCCTGCTGCTTGATTACCACGCGAGACAAAATCTGTCCCTTTCATGTGGCTGCACATTTAACAACTGCTATGCCCACTGGGAGTTGTAGTGCCTTAATAAGCCTGTCCAATAAGGCTCTGTTCTGCACTGGTGTGCCGCCCGCTCGAAGGTAGCCCCTCCTTTCCAGAGTGCTAATCCTGCATGCACCGTCGATGTCAGATAGGCGGAGTCGCTGTACACTGTTACTTACTGGTCTGCGTGATTCTCAATCGCGAGTATCAACGCCAATAATTCTGCAGCTTGCACTGAATAATGAGATGGCAATCGAGTACTCACGAGCACTCGAAATTATCCATTTGTCCAGATTTTTCACTACCGCAGCACCTGTATATCTTTGCCCATCATTTTGATCGATTCATGAAGACCCGTCAATGAAGACAATCTCTCCACCTGCAAGTGCATTCTCCTTTACTCTAGGGAGCTCATCACAGAGCTCTTCATAGTTTGTGCAATCGTGTGTAGGTTGTCCTTCTGTGATTGGCTCAGCTATAAACATAGCTGAGTTGAGTTCACTATTTTACATTGAACTAGTTTAATCGCTGGATTTTATATGACTGCCTCATAGGCAGAAGCCCTTTGAGAAGTCAACGTGCCTTTCGGTTTGTTCAAAATAGCAAATAGTGCGTGTTCAACAAATAACGTCATAGAACATCCCATCACTATGCTTGTAGCTTTCTCTATGGCGAACGCCGCGGCTGCCAAACTTTGTTCGCATGGAAAGTGACCTCTCATTACTGGGTCCAAAATTCCACTGTAAAATGTAAGGGGCTTGTACCCCAAAGTGGTTCTCTGTGTGAGTACTGCTAGCATAAAAGTACTATCTGTATGCGAGAATAAAAATAATTCCTCTGCATAATTGCCGATCCCTAGAACTGGGTCTGTGCATATTGCTTTTTTCAATTAATCAAATCTTTCTTCCATTGCCTCAGTCCACACGATTTTTTTCTTGCGTTGCATGTGCTTTCTTCAAGGCCTGTGAAAGAGGCCGTGTATATGAGCTGTGGTCAAAGACCCATGCCCTGACATAATTGCATAATCATAGAAAACTCTGCATTTGTTTTATCGTGCATGGTTTAGCTGTTTTTAAAATGGCCTCAGATCTTTCAGGGGTAACCTTCTTTCCTTCATGTGAAATCACTTGGCCTACCTACAACACTTCTTGTTGACAATATTGTAACGTTTCCTTGTCAACCTTATCAGCTAAACAAAATCACATCTGCACTCTTCCTCTGTGGTGCTGCAAACTAAAATGTCATCTACGTATTGCAGCACAACGCTTTGCAAAGGACTCTGTTGAAAATTGATGGGGACTCACAGTACCCCTGCGGCTGCCTTGTGCTTTTTAATCACACTTGCCTAAAAGTAAACTATGTCAAATCTTGTGAGTCTTTGTGCAATGGGATTGAGAAAAATGCATTTTTCAAGTCAATCACCGTGAAATATAGTGCATTAAGAGGTATATCACATAGAATTGTAAACGTGTTTGGTACTAAAGGGAACTCAGCCTCTACAATTTGGTTTATTGGCCTCAAATCTTGTATTAGTCTCCAAGACCCCCCCCCTTACCTTTTTTCACAGAATAAACTGGCATATTACATGGTGACTCTGGCGTCACTAAGATACCTTGCTCCATCATGGCGGAAATCGTCTTGAAAATGCCTTCATCTGCCTCTCGAGACATGGGATATTGCCGTGCTCGAGGTAAAATTGCTCCTGGTTTCAATTTAATCTTCACCTCCCCAACCCCTTTCAGTAAGCCTACATCATAGGGGTCAGTGGTCCATAATGAAACTGGCACTTTCGCCATATCTTCATCAAAATATTCAGAATGCTTCTTTGATAGCATCATTCTCTGCGGAACTTCTCTCCTGACTGCCTTTACCCAATAAGTAATGCACATTTCAAATATTACAAAATCATCAGATAGGTCATCTCCAAATAATTCATCATCAGTGACGTCAGTCACTCTGCAGCCTTCCTCAATGGCAATTATTGTGCTCCATCATCTTCCCTTATCAGTTGCATCACGCAAAGCCATGTTTCCTCGGACTATAGCTGCTTCTATGTCTAAGGGAAAAATCGCCCTTCCTCTTCATCCATGGGAATCTGAGGCTCAAATAGAATTTCATCTGGTATTCTCATGGTTCTGCCTACTAGACCTGGTAGCCATGTTAACAGAATGTGCATCCCATAATGGAACACATCAGGTTCAAGAGGTATCACCCTAGGAGCTATCTGCCCTGCGAATGCCATGATAATTTCACACATGTTTAAATAATGCATTCCCGGTGTTGAGCATATTATGCCTTCGTCTGTAAATGAAATGGTCATATTCATTTTTGTCATTAAATCTCGTCCTAATATGTTGACAGGTGTTTGCCTTGAATAGAGCAGTGGCACCTTCATATAGCATTCTCCTACGGAGACTGGTAATTCTTCTGTGAAAGGAACTCGACTTGTAGCTCCTGGAAAGCCCTGAGTATTCATCGCATTGCCAGACAATAAATATCTGCCCTCACGTATACATGAGCACGATGCACCCCTGTCCACTAAGAACAAAAAAGCTTTGCCACCTATATTTACGTCTATCCTCGGTTCCTCATGAGGATTCGCCATTATGGATAGGACTGAACACTTAAGGTCTCCCAGTGAGCGTCCTTTTTTGGGTACAGTCTCACTACATCACTTGTGAATGGATTTCCTCCATCAACAGTGACAACTCCTATTCTCCAGGTCATAGACGGTTCTATGTTTGTGTTCTGCTGAAGTTGCATAGGAGATTGCTGCGATTGTCCTTGCAGTTGATTACCTGCCATTTGCTGTGATTGCAAGCCTTGCTGCACTCTCGGCGCTTGCTGCTGCACTGTTTGATCTTGCGCAGATCCATTTCCTCTCTGCTGCGAATATGTAGGTGAATTTGGCATTCCTGTCTTAAAAACAGATCATTCTGCACCATCTTTTGGCTTCTACACATTTAAGCTATGTGCCCTGTCATTCCACATGTCCAACATATAGGCAGTTGTCTCCCCATCTGCCCATATTGCATATTCTAATTAGCGTTTTGCATATTCTGAAAACCTCCCTGATTATTATGCCAATTCCCTTGATTACCTTGCCAACCTCTTCCTCGATATAGCCTTCCTCATGGAGCATATCCATTATTTGTCTGATCAAACTGTCTTTGGTTATTTACTTGTGGCATGTTTACTGCCTGCTGTGAATTTGATCTGCCTACGCTAGTTAGCATCGCCCCTTCAATGGCGTACTTGGACAGTTTTTTCTGAACCAATTCTGCTTCCCCACCTTTTCACGTATCGTCCTTTTTGCGATTCTTTTCCTGCAGGAGTCTGCAGTAATGTACAATGGTCAACTGGATTTCAGACCACGGTTTGGCTTCAATACCCACTAATTTCTTGAGCTGCCTCACGAGTTTCAAGCATCCAAGCGTCTTTAAAACTTTGCATGTAAAGCAACGGATCCTCTCCCTCTTTCATCTTTCTTGTCATTATAGCTCCCATATCAGACGTGTCCAGATATAGCACTCTAAGTGCTTTCCAAATCGCTGCTCTACAATTGTTAAACGGCACTCCATCATGCACGGTGTGACTGTAGTCACACCAGGGTAACCTGCCCGTGTCCATACGTCATCAGCTCTCTCACCAAGTATGGCGATTAGAAGACCTTTAATATCCCCTAAAGCTAATGTATCATCATTTTTTCTAACTCGTGTATCCATTTTCGAGCACAAGAATTTAAACTCGGGAGTTTATATTTTAAATTATCTCCGTCCATCTGGGGGCACAATATATACTGTCGCCTGGCCCCTCAGTTTTCTAACAAGGGGAACTGTGACGCTCCAAACTCATTCTCATCTCTCATCATTTGTCTATCTATCACTGCAGTAATATTCCTGCATCGTCGTCTACCTGGCAATGATCTTAGCCTGCTTACATAAGGCGGGGACTCCCCCCTCTGACCGAGGGGTTGCCCCTTATGTCGGACTGACTGTGTCAGTGGCTCTGGTGCCTTAGACATCTTTAAATCTGACCATCATACTCCTTTATCCAATGGCGAATAGCCCTCTGGATCACATAGATCACTTCTCTCTTCCCTCTGGAAGGTTTCCCTTTTTTCGTCTGATACTTCTTGTGCCCAACTCGTGCGAATTCTCTCATCATCATCTCTATTTAATGTTAGTCTGTCTAAAGACAGCTTCTTATGTCTCACTACAGGAGGCTTCCTCCATGTCATACAACTGAGTGCTTTTGAGACACTCATTTTTTGCCTTCCCGCTTGATTCCTTCTGGGCTTGCATTTCCTGGTATACTCTGTCTATTGTTTCCCAATACTTCGCAAGTCAAACTAGTCTGCTAGATTTACTCTAGACGTACCTGGTAATGACTCGGATTCGGGAAAAAATTCCTCTATGTCTTCCCATGCTACCTGTGGATTGGGATTTCTTACTTCTCTTTCCAAATACTCAAGATTCCGTGCTCTCTGCCTTCTTTTATGTTCCATGTCATCATTGACTTCTCTGCACTTTCTCGCTTCTTCTCTTACTCTTTCTTTTTCATATCCCTTCGTTCATATGCCCTTCGTATCTCCTCATCCCTTCGTCTCTGTATTCTTTTCTCTCTTATCTTTTCCTGTTCATTATCTTCTATTCTTTTTCTGTTGTCACGTTTTCTTTGCTCTTCTGCTCTTTCCTGTGTTTTGGCTTGCTCATCTTGATATAACTGTTCTCGTCTTTACCTATCTTTTCTTTTCGCTCCATCTTTTAATTGTTCCTCCCTTTCTTTGTCTTTTCTGTCTTGTTCGTCTTCATTTCCACTTTGTCTTACATATTCGATGCCTTTAACATTGAGTTTAAGTAAAATCTGACCTCCCATCCATTCATTCTGTAAGAGCGCCATCTCATCAGTTTTATCCTTGTCTCCTTTCCATCTCTTTATTTCTCTCCTTATATATAGAGATGTACTTGCTCGATCACTTCCCTCCTTATCGCGTCCCTCGGGACTTTGGAGGTTATATCTTTCTCAGCATCTTTCTCTGGGCCCTCGTCACTGCTCTGTGTAGGTGACTCATATGACGGATTGCTATATCCCGTTGAGAATATTTAAGGAGTATGGGCACTAGCCGGCCTCCGTGCGTAGGTGTGATCATCTCGCTCGTCCAACATCCTTCTATCACATGACTGGACACCATGAAATTAAGCCTTTTCGTGTATTTGATTTAATTTTCAATAATGCTTTGACGTCTTTTGTTTTTGCTTGACCTCTCTGAACAGGAGCTTCTGTTCTTTCACGTTAATTCTATCCAATGTCATCCAATTCTAGTTTGATAAGATCTTGGCTTTCTTGGCTCAGTGCACTCCTTAGATACATGGCAGAAGGGGTGATTGCATGACATGAAAACTTTATCATACAGTGTACTTTGGTGTGTTGCGTGTGGTAAGGCCATGGGCCCTTTGATGCATGCGTTGGCTGCCCCAATTGAATCCATAATCATTGCGCTATTAGGTACTGCTTTGGCACAGCATCTGAGTCCCAGCTGACTGGTGCTGAAGATGACCAGCATGAACACAATCACAGGTACCAACGTTTCCACTATTGCTCCCATCCAGGATGGGCCAAGGAGTAAATACTGTCAAACCAGTCCTCACTCTGTGTTCCAGCTTCTTTCTTCATGCATACTCCCAGGGTGTGTACAGCTCCAATTATTTGCGAGAGGGAGCCATTCTCTGCATCATTAGGAGGCATGAACGTGCAACAGGAAATCCTGATCTTTTTGCACATGCCCCCTTCCATCACCGTGATGAGGTCAAGAACGTAGCGGTTCTGCATCATTATCGATCACAAGGCACGAAACTCTAATGGCGTTGAACCCTTGCTCTGTGTCGTTTGTCAGCTGTATCAGTTCCCAGCGAACAATCTGGAGCCATTTTGCATTAGCAGCTGCTTGGACCACAGGCATCAGGAGTGATGCAAAGAATGTTTCCTGTGCTTCCGAATAGCCTGTACTCATCAAGTATCTTATTGAGAAGTTCAGATGAACCGTGAGATAAATAGTTTGCTCTTTCTGCCCCGCAACATTTCTTTCACTTTCAGGGAGGATGTGGAACTCAGGGGCCTTTAATGGGTTTCTGGTAGGCCCTTCTGAGGTAGGAGCTGCCATTGGTTGTGATGAGTTTCCTACCCACCCCTGGACATGCTTTTCAGGTATTACAAGCAGCACTGAGTGCAAGGTAGCTAGTAAACCATAGCCCTTCCATGATGGTGGGAGGTGCAAGTACACCTGCTAATGACACACCCAGTAATAGTCCATAACTGCAGCTGTGCCTTTCCCGAGGTGTGGGCTGAGCAAAGTCTTATTACAACATTCATTGGCCCCTACAGAAACAGTCCCTTCTTTGTAAAAGCAAAGTTCATATCTTTCTTCTCTGTGCACTTTCACTGGTTTTTGCATTGCCTCTATACACGTTAGTTTTGCTTTGTGGTTAGTCCAGAATGGTGCACATGCTGTATTCTCTCGAGCCAGGACCTTGTCTTCAAACCCTATTAACCCTCCTGCCATACAACTCAGCAGCATTTCTTGCCATTTGTTCACCACATATTTAAGTCCTTGTAACAACAAATACGATCTTGGAAAGCACTGGATGCTTTTAGGATTGTTGTTGCATTGCAGTTGATCTGGATCCGATACGTTGAGTCTCACACTATGTGCATGGAACGTGCCTCATACCCTACAAAGCACTAGATAGTCCAGCCATTGAGCCTCTAGAATCGGTACTTCCTGTGCACTACGACCTTGGAGGCCCCCGATGCATGCAGTATCAACGTACAAACATATTTATTTAATATGCGTACAACTGCATGGTTTTTTATATACAATATGCAACATTACACATATAAAAACATTAAAAGGAAAGAATACAACACAACCACAGTTAAACATTTTGCATTAATTAAAGACCTATTTTAAAAATTCATCATTTTACATAAGCAAACACCTGTGTTTGAAAGTAGATTATACATTTTGATGTCAGAATATACATTAATACACTAATATCCTCAGTTTGCAACTAAAATACACCTTCTGTGACTTGATTTAAAATTTGAATACACTTCCAGTAAAATTTAGTTATAAAATAAATAAAATTCATGTGGTATCCTTCCATAAAAACGGACCATATCTCACCTTGATCATTAAACTGATTATCGTATGATTTTTGATAGCTTTCTCTGAGATATTGTAGGCTGCAGCATTTATCAAGTAGATGTTTTAGTGTTTCCAATTTTTCTTCTCCACAAAGGTGACACCATCAAACTGGTCGCGGAATGCCCAATATTGCACCTTTAATCTCTAATATTTCACAACAATTAAATTTCATAAGCATATATTGGCGTATTATCTTTGGGCAAAGGTATGCCTGCGCATACGCTGGAATAGAGCTCTGATCCATGCGATACTGCACATACTTTTCACTATTACCAAGAGTGGCTCGTTGCACTATATTTGCCTCGGTGCTGCGTTCCTTGCATTTCTTTTTCAGCCAAGATTTAAAGCTTAAGTTATTTTGTGGTGTATTAGTATTCTCATATATGTCTCTCCATTTTATATATTCGGCCATAATTTTGCCTAATATCTCATTTTCGTACAGTTATCAATATTCTTAAAAGCAGATATAAACTGTAATGCTATAGGATCATTTTCCAAAGTAGACAATTTCTCATAACACATCATATTATTTAGGGTAACATCAGCAGTAATGCTATTCGGATCAAACTACAACAATATATATTCCACTGAGAAACAATTGGGAAGAGGCAACAATTTGCGCAACATTTTTGCCTCAAACCTTTGTATATCACATATAAAATTGTGTCCCCAGATCTTAACGCCATATAGAAGTATGGATTGAACTCTTGCCGTATGTAAAAGCATAATGGTCTTTACAGAAAAACCCATATTATTTCCAATGAAGCAACTTATTGTGTTTACAACCTTTACACATTTACGCTTCAATTCCACCCAATGGGACTTCCAATTGAGCTTAGAATCAACATATAGATCGAGATATTTGTAGGACTAACTTGTTCTAATGGAGCACCATCAAGAGGCCACATTTTTCTTTTTGATACGCTCGTTTTTTCGCAAAGACCATGATTTTACTTTTTTTCTAGGCTTACTTTGAGATTATTACTACTAGCAAAGGCACTCAGAGCATTGAGGGTGATCTGTAAACCATAAGGGGTGTGATCAAGTAAAAGCAGATCATCTGCATATGCTAACCAATTAAGCGACAAGGTTCCTATTTTTGCTGGACAAGTTAAAGGATTTGCCAAGTCATACTGAAGATCTGCCAGAGATTAAAAACTGTGGCCGCAACTATGCAACCTTACTTGTGTCCCATCTAGGCGCACCTTTACTGATGTATCGGAATATAACGTCAAAAGCACAGTTAGCAGTCCAGATGGAATGTTGCACTTAACCAATTTCTCCCACGATGTGTTTGAACGCAGCACTAAAATCAATATAAGCGCAACACATATTGGAGTTGCGCCTCTTCCATGAATATTCAACTGCTGATGTTAAAATGATTATGTTATGTGCCATATTTGCTTTCGCTCTATATCTGGTCCGATTAGGAGGCAAGATTTTGTTTGCATTAATCCACTCATTTAGCTCAACTAGAAGATCATTTGTGAAGATTTTCGCCGGTATATCAAGCATGGCCAGTAAACAATAGCTTTCCAGATTGTTCCATGTACCTTTCTTGTAGACCGGGAGTATGTTACTCATATCCCAAGTCGTGGAAATATTACCACTCACACCAATTTCATTGAACAGAATCAATAATGCTTAAGCCCCGCTCTCCAGCGATGATTTTATCAAATTGTTACACACCACATCAGGGCCTGCTGCACAAGAATTATTCAGGCTAACAATTTTACCGATGTAATTTATTGTCGCCCTACATACCCATATACTATCAGGTTTCTTCACCTTACTTGTACTGTCTATAGTTCCCAGGGTTGACACAATATATGTTTCCCAATCTGCTTCTGCCACACAGTTAATAGGGAGATCTCTTTTTTTGTGCCATGAATAACTCGCCATGTATCTGTCGAGTTTCGTTGAGTAGCTAACCAGGCCAATGCTCTATTTCACATGAGTTTTTGTAGGCTTTAAGCCACAAGAGATACAAACACTTAACTGATTTAATATTTGTTCTCCTTTTTTTTTAATAACATATTTTATAGGTTATTTTAAAACAAACATACAACATACCAACAGTTTCCCCCCCACCCTCCATCCCCTGGTCACTGGGTTGATCCATCAATCTGCTTGTGTCTTGCCACTCTTTGCATTACTTTTCTACCGTGTTACTTGCCGAGTTCCGTGTTGCGTTCCTGCGCCTTCTCCCACCCCCCCTTTTTCTTCTTCCTCCCCCAATGCAGGCAGTCTTCAGGTCACACGTGCTTCCCATTTTCCCCAAATTTTCGTGGCCTTTGCTGGGCACCCTCATGCTGTGTTTATTCTGTGTTCGTTTGCCGCGCAGATGTCCATTTCGTTTGACCATTGAGCCACTGTTGGGCACTCCGGGGCTCCCCATTTCTGCGCTATATCCCGCTTTATCAGGCCCATTGCTATGGAGAGAAAAATACCCTCCCATTTGTTTGCGGTGTTCTCATCTGGGGCCCCCAGTAACATTATCGCAGGCTGTAATGTGCGACCCAGGGTCCTTCCTAATATTTGAGAGCATTGTGTCCAGAAGGTCCTGATTTTGGGGCATTCCCAGAGGAGATAGATGAATGTGCCTTCCTCCCTCTGGCATCTCAAGCAGTTGGGATCCGTTGCCCTTCCCCAACCGAAAAGGGCCACTCGGGGGTAGTATACCCTATGGAGTATCTTGAGCTGAATCAGTCTTATTCTGGAGTCTATTGCAATTTTGCGTGGGTGCATGAGAACCTGGATGCAGTCCTCAGATTCAATGGCCCCAACATCCCGTACCCATCTGGCTTTGAGGCTGACCAGTCCAAGGGTAGCGAATGCATTAATGGTCTTGTATAGGATAGTTGTTACCTTGGTGGGGATGTGTTGTGTGAGTAGGTTGCGTTCCAGGGGTGTGCAATCTGGTGCATCGGTAAGTGCTTGCCTATAACCATTGAGGGCATGCGTTAGTTGTGTATAATGGTATTGTTCTGCTGCTGGGATTCCAAACTTCTGCTGGAGTGTTTCAAAGGAGAGGATGGAGACATCGGTAACGATATCTCCTATCGTGGTTATCCCCGCCCTCACCCACCGGGTCCAAGCGTTCAGTTTTCGTACCTCCGACAACATGTGAGCCTGCCTCCAGATGATCGCAATATGAGTCAACATAGTTTGTGCTGGGGGCCTGGATAGACTCTGGTATAATGTTTCGAGTGGTGGGGTGTCCTGAACAATGGGTAGTTCCGCTCTAATATGTGGAAGTTCGCGATCCCTGTGGAGGAGGTCATGGACTACATTTAATTGGCTGGCCCAGTAGTAGGACATAAGATGTGGGACTCCTATACCCCCCTCCCAGATAGATTGTTGCAACGTGGTCAGTGCAATTCGGGGCTGCCCTCCCTTCCATATCAGCTTCCTAAGGAGACGCTCCACTCGGACGAATTCCGAGTTTGGAATAGCTAGTGGGGCGTTTTGCAGTATGTAAGGGAAACGTGGAAGTGCCATCATCTTAAAGAGGGCCGCTCTGCCCATAAGCGTAAGGGGTAGGAGCATCCAATGTTGCACATCCCTGGCAAAGCGGTTAATTAGTGGGTGGAGTGAAGCACATAGTCTGATAGAGCCCCCGAGACCCATATGCCCAGGTAGCGGAAGCCCTCCCTCTCTACTCGGTACGGGGTGTCCCGAGGAATTGCTAGGTCATCACCTCTTACTGGGAAGAGGATCGACTTTCCCCAGTTCACTCTGAGGCCACTGAAGTCCCCATAGGTCTTTAGCCATTGGGTTATGATTGGACATGCATGGACTGGGTTGCTTAGATAAAGTAATAGGTCGTCTGCGTAAAGGGAGAGCTTGTCCTCTCGCCCTTCTGGCCAGTGGAATCCGGACCATGTGGTTACCTGTCAGAGTCATTGGGCCAATGGTTCTATCGCTAGTGCGAAAAGGAGGGCGGACAGAGGACAGCCCTGTCGGGTGCCTCTGCCCAGCGGGAAGGTCCCGGAGGTCCAGCCGTTCACTCTAACTGAGGCTAATGGGGCTTTGTATAAAAGTTGGACCCAGCTAAGAAAGGCTTTGCCGATGACCATGCGCCTCATTATTGCCCAGAGACTTGCTCCTATCACCAAATCCAATGCTGTCTCGAAATCAATTGCAAGTAGCACAAACGGTGTATTGAGAGTTGGGGCTCTTTCCAATAGCAGATGTAAGCAGCGTAAGTTCATTCTAGTCGATCTTTGCGGCATGAAGCCGCATTGATCTTGATGAACTGAGGATATGACTGGTTTAAGCCTATTGGCCAGCACTTTAGCCAGGATTTTGGCTTCGCTATTGATAAGCGATATGGGCCTATACGATGTGCACTGGTCGGGGGGTTTGCCTTGCTTGGGAATGACCACAATGTTGGCCGTTCATAGGTCTAGTGGAAGGGTGCCCTGTTCCCTGGCTGCGAGGAACAGGTCGCGGAGGGGGGTAGCCATCTTGTTGCTGCCCAGCTTCTTCCAGGTCTCGGCCAGGAAACCATTTGGGCCCGGTGTTTTCCCGGACTGTAACTGGGTCATAGTCTCCGCTATTTCTGCTTCGTCCAGTTCCCTATCTAGGTGTGTTCTCTGCACTTCCGACAAGTGCGGGAGTACAATCTCATCTAGGAAGGATGAGTATATAGGGGCCGTTTGGGCAGCATAGAGCGCAGCATAGAAGTTGGCGAATGCCTCCGCTATCTGTGGGTCTGATTGGGCAAGCTTATTTTGGCTGTCAGTAACCTGTCTGATGTGTCTGTGCCCTTCCTCACGTCGTTCCAGCCACGCCAATAGTTTGTCCGCCTTGTTGCCCTGCTTATACATTTTGGTCTTTGACTCCCTATGCACCTGTCGTGTGTTGTCTAACGCCGTGTTAGGGAGGGCAGCCCTCGCTTTCAAGAGGGAGCGATGTGTTTCAGGGGTAGCGTCGGAGATGTGATTTCCCATTTCTCAACTGCATCCTCAGCCTCCTATGGCGTTCTCTCCTTTTATTGCACGTCCAGGCCGTCATTTCCCCTCTAAGTACTGCCTTATGTGCCTCCCATAGTGTCACTGGGTCCTCTACTGAGCCCGTGTTAAATTCAAAGTATTCGTTAGATTTTTCTGTAATGTGTTCCACGAATTCGGGGAGGCCCAGGCAGTATTTATTTAGCCGCCATGTTTTAGGCGGTAGGGGACGTTCCGTACAGAGCGTCACCTCCAAGGGAGAGTGATCTGATATGCCACGGGGGAGGAATTCAGCCGTTCTTAACCTATATGCTTCGGGGTTGGGAGGAAGAAGTAATCTAGTCTGGATAAGGATGCATGGGCCCCAGAGTGAAAGGAGAATCCTCAGTCTGTAGGGTGGAGTTCTCTCCACACATCACTCAAACCAAGCACTGACGCAAAGGTTGCCAGCCTCGTGGGCCGGTTTGGGTTCCGATTGCAGATGTGGGACTGGTCTAATGTGTTGCACATAACATCGTTAAAATCCCCTCCCAAGATCCATACATCCGATTGTTGTTGCGCCATTAGCGCCGTCGCCTCCCTCAGGAGACCATCTCCCAACCCCGGTGGGGAATATATCGCTAAAATGGCCACTGTCTCCCCCCAGAGTCTACCCCGGAGCATCACGAAATGGCCACAGGGGTCCTGCGCCACAGCAGATAGTTCAAAAGGGAGTCACTTATGTAAGAGGATCAGGACGCCCCGGGAACCCATTGTGTACACTGCGTGTTAAGCTAGTCGATAGTTCTGCGGAAGAATTGGCACGTGGAGCCTGCTAAGTGGGTCTCGGTTAGGCGGGCTATGTCAGGAGAGCGTCTATTAAGGAATTGCATGATCAGCCGTCGTTTTATACTTGTGCCCATGACATTCACATTCCAGGTGAGGATTTTAAGGGACCTGTGACGTTCGTTCGGTATTACTGGTGCTTGTGTATTGTTATTAGTGGAATCTACATGTTGCTGTGCGGCCATTGCCGTTTAAGGATCTGGGATAGTGTGCCTGATGGGTGCGTGGTAGATTTGGCCGTGGGGACACAGCATTCGCGCTTAGTGTGGGCGTGGGCGGCGAGCATGGTATGTTTGGCGGCAACTTGATAGACATTGACATGGTGTGACCTCCCGGAATAATAACTGACATGAAACCCTCCCCCCCACCCCATACTCCTCCCCAACATGAAGTATCTGTCGCCCAAACTCTACTGGCGTTTAAAACTATATCGCCAGACTAACTAATATGAACTGTTCCTCCCTTTCCCACTGACTTACTACTCCTCTGTGGGTTCGGTGCCTCGAGTCAGGGATGTGGCGTCCGCCGATGGCATGGTGTGTTAATGGCAACCGCATATGGCTCATATGATCCCTTATACAGGGGTGAAGGCAACTCACTGCTACTGTCGCATCAGGAGGAGTGTTGCATCACAGGTGGTTGCCAGGAGAAGGGTTGGTTCTTGAGTCCATTAGTGGTTAGGTTTGCTACAGTATCCGGCTGGTATTTCCAGTTTTAGGCCGTGCTAGGGGTTGGGGTCTCCATCTGGCTCAATTGGGATCTCCGGTATAGGTTGCTGGACTGGTCTTTCTCTCTGCTGTCGGGGTCTTGATCTGCCTCTGCAGTGTTGGTCCTGTCTGGTCCAGTCGCCACCGATGTGGGTTTCCGCCCATTTCCAAGCTTCCTGTGGGTCGGTGAAGTGTACAGTTCTGCCTTTATGTTGGATTTTTAACTGGGCTGGGAACAGCAGCCCCTATCTCACGTTCATAGAATGAAGCTTCCTTTTTAGGTGCTCAAAGGATTGTCTGGCTTTCTGGACCTCGCGAGTATAATCTGGAAAGAAAGCAATTCTGGCTCCATTAAATGTCATTGACCCTTTCATTCGGGCCATTTGTAGGATGGCATCTCTGTCACGATAATTAAGAAGCCTCGCAATGATTGTTCTCGGGGGGTGCACCCGGGACCGGGCGACATGCGGGCATGCGGTGTGCACGTTCCACTGAGAAAAAGTTTGAGAAGGTCTTTGGCTCAAAGAGGTCCGGCAGCCATTCCTCCAGAAATAGTTCCACACTGGGTCCCTCTGTGTGTTCCAGCAGTCCCAGGATGCAAATATTATTGCGGCGGGACCTGCCTTCTCCCTCGTCACCTCGGGCTTCCAGGGTTTTCAGTCTGTTTAATGCTTGTGTAAGCTGTTGGTGCACCCCCCCACCCGAGGTCATCCTCCACGCCAGAAATGTGTTGTTCCACCTCCCCGGTCCGAGACGAGAGTTTCTGGTGGTCATGGCGGAAGAAGGAGACCTCTGTGGAGATAGTGTCCATTTTCTGTTCCACTGAGGAGCGCAAGCTGGCGATGGCGGCCATTACATCTTTTAGTGACAGGGCCTCTTCTGGTGGGGGGTCCCCCCACTGGGTCCTCGACGCTTATTGCTATAGATGTGCTTGTAGCATATTGGTCCATTGTACTTTGCGTCGAGGATTTCTTGCTCTTTTCTTTGCCCATGATGTTGCTTTGCGCAAGTCGTCTGGTGCAGGTTGGAGGAGCACTCCTTCTTGTGGCGTTGTTCGGACGTTTACCAGTGCTTGCAGCGCATTTGCGGTCGGCGTGTGTTGTGTTTTATCGCAGTTTTGTCGCCGAAGCGTTCCCCTCCGGGTGCCTCGTGGCTGCGTATATATCTTAAGTTCAGCCTGAGAGTCCCCACTCGGCTCACTCGTTGCCGTCTCTCACCAGTCGTCAGGAGGGGAAATAAGGCGCAGAGGGCGTCACTGCCCGCATCGGCCTCACCCACTGGAGGAGTCCCGAGCTGTTCCCTTATCTGCAGGTGACGTCGCGCTACTCCCGGTGGAGATCTGGCGGTCGAGGGTCACTATCCGCCTCTGCTCGTCCCTGCTGCGGTTCTGCGCGTCTTGATGGTGGCCATCTTGATTGGGCCAGGGCAGAGTTTTTCCGCCAGTTTTCCAACACAGACAATTTCCGTTCCCCTTCACGGATTCGGCTCCTTCCACCGTGATGCGTTGCCCCGAGGTTCACCGGCCGGGGATGTCGTTTTTAAGCGTTTTCGCTTCCATATCACAGGATATTGCAGGAAATTTCAGGCGGCCGCGGGAGCGCCGAAGAATCACGTCTCCATTGCACGCTCGCTGGCCACCGACATTGTTCTCCTTGACATGACACCAATCGGGCTTCAAAGAAAAATCAATGCCGTGAAAACTTATATCGATAATAACAGCCTCGAGATAAATGTAAAGAAATCCAAGATACTGGTGCTCAAAAATGTACAAGGAACAAATAAGAACAGTAGAACAAGAAAGTTCACTTGGATGCTCGGAAAAGAGACTTTGAACATAGTTAAGGAAGCTAAATATTTGGGCCTTATAATAAATTCGAGCATCAATGATGAACGGATGGTGAAGAAAATTGCATCAAAATGCAATCAGATGGCGGCCCAAGTGGGCAGACTGCACTTAAAATGTGGCAAATTCACACTCCTTCCTGTAATTTCTTATTACAGGAATAAAATCATCCCAGCCTTGACCTATGGCGCAGAGACATTGCAGGGCTGTCATTATGAGATCTGGACAAGGTGTGAACATGTCATTTGGAAGAGGATTCTAAATTTACCAAAAGGCTTCCCTACAGCTTGCATGAGATATGAGGTAAGCCAATTGTCAATGGCAGCTGTAGTGCTATGGAATGCCCTGGCGCTCCATAGAAAGGTGATTAGAGAAGACAACATTCCACAGTTCAAAATACTAAAAAATGGCACTTATAATGAGAAAGATAACCTCCTAACGCAATGGAAAAGTGCCTGCGAAACAATACTCGAACAGTTGGACACTGATAAGAAACTCCTAGTAGACAACCCAAATGCAGTAAAAAATGTTTTTACATGAAACGGATTGGATTGACACTGGGGAAAAAAGAACTGAGCATGCAAGAATGAGAAATGCACTGATTGAAGCAAAAACAACTGCATGCGACAGCTGCATATATGACGACGTTTCCATGCAAGAGGATAAGAGCGACATTCTTGAAGTTCAGACTGAACCATTTTGACACGCGTGATGTGGGTTATAGCACGAAGGGCGTGGATAAAAGCCCTAATCTCAGATGTGGGCTCTGTAATTTACAAGAAGAATCTCTTAAACATTTAGTTATTTTCTGCCCCAAGATGAGAGATGAAAGAACGAACCACACGGGTAGTGAACTGAGAAAATATCCTGGCCAACGTGCAGAGGATTGGTGGCAGATTCTTCATGAAGGCACGAACTTCAAAATCATTTTTGCATTATCGTTTTTTCTTGAGAAGGTAAAACAGAGATTAGACAATACAAACAATCAAGTGACCGAATGTTTTCTGGTGAAAGCGTGCAGAATAATTTAACGTCTGTTTCTTAGTTGTTAAATCTATCAAGATGGTTTATGTCGATAAGACAAAAATGTGAACTTGCATGTAATTTTGCTTCTTTTTCCTTTTGTAAAAGATGAGTGAAAATTGCTTTCTTTTTAAAGGTTTGTAATAAGCTAAAAAAAAAATATTAAAAACCAGTAATTCAGCAATCCTACATCGCATAATTTTTTTCGCCTCT
This sequence comes from Ambystoma mexicanum, assembly GCF_040938575.1. Taxonomy (NCBI): domain Eukaryota; kingdom Metazoa; phylum Chordata; class Amphibia; order Caudata; family Ambystomatidae; genus Ambystoma; species Ambystoma mexicanum. Next base: position 1,571,666,202 of record NC_090932.1, read on the forward strand.
GCTATATTTTTATCATAGTGTAACCTTTTATTAATCACAATATTTGAACGTTCATACAGTGTTTTATATTGCCTTTTGGTCCTACAGCCTTCAATAATTTCATCATAGTATCAAAAAGTTAACAATAATCCCTTCTCTGTCAGGGGATCCAGGCCCATGGTACATCTTGATGTACGCAGGCGATGTGCTATGATGTTACCTTTAGACACATTGTTCTCATTCCACTGTATGCGATTCATATTACCATTAAGGAAAATGTCAGCAGTTAGATCATAGCCAGATTTTAATTCTAGGGCCACTGATAGTTTAGTAATTGCACACAGAGGGAAGTGATCACTCTCCTCACGGGAGACAATACCCATGTCCACAATCAAGACTAATCCAGCATGATTAACAAAAATATGATCGATCGTGGTCGCGCTTTTACCTGCAGAACGGCCAAATGCCTTGTTGGCATCTACGGGACAGTACCCATTTAACAGTTATTCCATATTCTTCAAACAACTGTACCGAAAGTTTTCCCTGTCGGTTCGTAGTCTTTCTATCTAACACTGATGAATGATTAACTGTGAAGGAATCAAAGTGGTTAAGTGTTATTTTAGCATTAAAATCTCCCATCAACCATGAGGGATGTGTTTCAGAGTAACTCTTTATCAAATTGCTTACAACTTTGGGATTTGCTTTTGTTTCTAAAGAATTGGGCGAATCATATAGGTTTACCACCAGGATCTTCCATTTCTCATATGTACAGAACGCTGCCTGAATAGATGGGGTACTTTCTTTTAACACTTTTAATTTCCAGGGTGCTTTCACAGACAGACAAACAAACAAACAAACAAACAAACAAACAAACAGGAGAAGGCCACCTTTTGGACGTCCTCGCGGTCCTTGCAGCAATCTGATGTACTGGCAAGCGACTATCGAATTCAATTTTTTCCGTGAGCCATGTCTCTTGTAAAGCTACTAACACAAATATGTCCATATTAGCACCTAATCCCTCTTCCCCAAATATATGCCTATATCCTCTTGTGTTCCAAGATAGAATCAGATTTTCAACATCGGGGCTGAGAAGTAAAATGACTCTTGAACATAGAAGGCAACCACTGCCAGTAGCCATCTACTTAATCTCCACTTTCCCCACCTAACACTGGTGTTTGAATAGCCTCCGATGTTGAAACAGGTGTCCTAATATCACTGGCATTCTGTATACGTGCACCTTTATCGTCAGATGGAACTTGACTATTTTTGCTCAGCATACCATCAAAGACAGTAGGTGCTTTTATATTAGCTGCTGTTAATGCCCGAGGTTTGTTTGAGGAATCGTTAGCACCCAGATGTGTAACCTAGTCTGAACAGATCATCTTCAAAACCTAGTACAAAATCAAGAGTAGATGTGAGACTGAGCCAGATGTTGGTAATAAATTCCTTCGTATTCTCCCCCTGATCAACAATTCTGATGTCATCTGAGCATATTCCACAAAGAGGGACAATCGTGTGGAATATACGCAAGGCAGCTTCTCGATTCAGCGGGGGGGGGGTGTCATAACTGTTAGATGCTAACTTCAGTTGTAATGCTTTATGCAATTCGGCCAGATTCATAACCGACTCAACTTGATTAGAAATGGATTCATTCAACCGCACTGTTTTTGGTGCCCATATTTCCTCTAAATTAGTCTGAGTATTAGAGCGAGGCAACTGTGTATTTTTTGCAATATTAGGTACATTAGCAGACTCTGCAGACATAAGATTAATATTTTTCAATGTTGCAGGCCTGCTATTTGTGTCCAATATATCATTATTCACCTCATTTAATTCAATTGCGGTGCTCGAATTACCACCGTACATAGCACTACTAATTGTAGAGGTTGGATTTAGTCTGCTAGGGTTAGACTCAGCTCAGTTCCTGGGATCAGGGCTAGTTTTACTTTAAAATAGCGGTGATTCTTTTTGCCTAATCCACATGTCAGTTGTATTATTTTTTTGGATACAACCCTGGGTTTCACCGTTCTACAATTTTTGTGCAGGGTTTACCCCCCTTTTTTGAGTTTCAACCTTTTGAGGGGGCAGAGTAGTAATATCCAAAGGTTTAACTACATCCATGTTAGATTGATTTTGGATACATATTTCGGTCGCTGTACCTACTTCTTTGACTGTTCTATGGACCCGATTTATACTTTTCAGCAACAACACAGACTGTACATCAATTTTCTTGTCCAAGCTTTCGCACTTTACAACGAACATGGTTAGCAAGTTGTCCAAAGCCCAGAACATATCATTGATGTCATACTACTCGTGGAATCCTCTAACGGGTCGACAAAGACCTTATCTAGGGACGGGTCATGTCCTTTAAATATATGTGGGAAGTTCCACAGCCCCCACAGAGGAAGCAAGAGAATCATGCAGTTTACTTTCCTCAAAAAACATCACAGGCTCATCATTCATTAGACATGGTGTAGATGTCATTTCTTTTTCATCCCCCATATATTCTACCTCTGACGTGTCCATTTCCATATTAATACTTGTAGATGCATTTAATTCTATTAAATCATTTAACTACGGGGTATTATGTACAATTACAGTACTGTGCGACTGATCACTTTTTCCTGCTGTCCTGCTCTCATTCACGTACCTCATAGTTTGTGGCAACACCTTGTGGTTCCTGATTTACGTATAGACTATTGATACTACATCTCTCAGCCGATTGGGTCAAGGGACTTGTTATAACAGTATCCAGAGGTTTTGTCCCTAAACAACTCAAAGGCTTACTTAATTCAGTAGCAATTTCATTTGCAGCAATCTCCTCTGCTACACGATCTCTATTAGCAGTCTTCGCAAAGTAAGATGTCATCTTTTTGCTTTTAGCAGCCATGTCATTTTCACTTATTATTTTAGGGGTTCCTCTTCAGCCTTACGATTAGTCATCTCATCGATGAGCACCATTCACCAAGACCAGTTAATTGTGTGCTACCGAGGCACACAACACCTATCAACGTACTTATGTGCTGTGGGTACTCAAAAATACACCCTACACAGTTGATAGAGAGTAAGGACACTACGAGCCAATATCACCCCTCCTAACTCTCATGCAACCGCTAACAACTCAATAAGCGCACCTAAGAACACAGTTGCAGGTGAACGCTTATGCAGTCGCATACATATCGTAAATCACACAGTATTCGCTAGATTAGCAGAGTTTCACCTCAGCAGCCCTCTATATATTCTGAATTACTCTGGAATACTCTGACAAGATACACTATAGCAAATCACCATTCGCAGGAAGAAACAGCGCATAGAAAATACGTGGGTTTGCTCGACGATGGAGGTTAACACCATATGTTGATGAGATGAATGAGCAGCCTGGATATTATTGCTTAGAGCCCTGTACGTGAACATTAATTTACTGAACTTTCATGCAAGAATTGACAGTACACTAAGGTAAAGTGTTATTCCAAATTTCAACACCTTTCTGGAAGGTTTCAAGACTTACGTTGTTCGCTATTCCATGTTACGGGTCAGCGAAAAGCCGACTACCCCTTCAGATCAACAAAACAGAACACATTTCAATATTTCACAAGCATACGCGTGCATGGGTATCAGCTGACATCAGTGTTTCTAACTACGGATAGAGCGTACTGCTGTGTTGCCGTCGCTGCCGCTGCACCCTGCACACGAACAGCAAGCACCTTTGCAAGCAGCTTCACAATGCGCGTGCGCTAATGCGCACAGGAAGCTGTTCTGAAGGACTTCTGGGATTGGGGGCGGGGCCTCTTCCTAGAATACAATAATAACGGTATTTAGTGGTTTATAAGTTACTCTTTAGCAATAGCAATCTTCTAAATCACAGTATAAATCCTGTAGTGCTTGAGGCACAACCCGTACCAATTAATAAGTCCAGTGAAGAACTTGTAGCAGCAAAGTCGTGCAGTCTTCTCCAGCGAACAGTGAGCACCTTTGCAAGCAGCTTCGCAATGCGCGCTAATGCGTGCAGGAAGCTGTTCTTAAGGACTTCGGGGATTGGGCCGGGGTCTCTTCCAATTAATAATTCCAATTAAAAACCTGTAGCAGCAAAGTCGTGCAGTCATCTCCAGCGAACAGCAAGCACCTTTGCAATGCACGGGCGCTGGTGCGTGCAGGAAGCTGTACTTAAGCACTTTTGGGATTGGGGGCGGGGTCTCTTCCGTATCCCGCACCACTCAACAATGATGATCATAAAGTGTGGCGCCCTTGGGGGGCCCCTGATGCATGCAGTATCAACGAACAAACATCATAACCCCCATTCACTTTTTCTCTCCCCCAGTGATCATGTCCGTGTACAAACTATTTGACAGTTCTGGATGGCGCACATCTTCTATGGGATCTAAGCCAAGTCCATGATAGGTGTCATACTTGTACTAGTAGTTACACAATTATTAATGGATATATACAATGTTCTAGGTGTATGAAAAGACAAAAAGGGCAATTAATTAAACCTTGCATTGTGAAAAATATTGGGGAATAACAAGGACCTAACAATTAATTCTCAAAAGCCCGAACCCTTAGGTGCGTCTGTAACAGGGACAGAACTAGTAGTGCTGGCAAGTGAGTTTGCAGCACTGGTGTTGTGTATTAGGGACAGTAAAGCCATAGTTGCATTTCTATTAGTATTAGATACATTACTAACATTGGTAACATTTTGGTAGGTATCCCCCACCTTTTTATATGTGTCCTCATATAAAAACAGCCACTAAATAAATGCCTAATGCAAACATAAAAATTGCAAACAACCCTGTAATATAATGCATGGCACACAAAAATGAGTATGAAAACCTTGAAACACTACTATATTACATATATACATGCCGGTCAAGTGGCACAGCGAGTAGAACGCTCGCTTTGACACCCGTGCAGAGGCTGCTAGCACAGGTTCGAATCCCGGCCATATTATTATTATTATTATTATCATACCATTTTTCTCTATGTACAAGGAGTCATTTGAGAGCGCTGGTTCCATCTTCTGCTGTTTCTGAAAAGCAACTATATTATTTAAAGAAATAAATAAATGAAAAGAAAAAGAAACCGAGAAAGAGGGGAGCGAGAGAAGGAAAAAAGGAAGAGAAAGATAGAGTCTGGGAGGGCGCAAAAGCATGCCCTCTGTGCAAAATGTCATGTTTAATAGTTGTACTGTGGTGGTGCTGGTACGAGATGGTAAAAAAGAGGTAGTTAATTTGGACCAGTGCACAATCGTTCAGTGTGGACGAGCGTGGAAAAATGCTCTTGTAGTCACTGCAGGGTGCTCATCCGATAGGTGAATCCAGTAGCAGAGCTTTTTCATTTTAACGGCAAGGGGAGTGGAAAAGACAACCTGGTAGGGCCCGTTATACCTGGGGTTGCTCCACCTACGGAGGAAATTTCGCACGTAGACCAGTTCACCTGGAAGCAACAGTTGCGTGGGTGAGGAATCAGTTGGTGCAGCAGGCGCGGCGCCTGGTGTTTCCTATGATTGGGGTGGTACAATTTGCCGAGAAACTATTTTGATGGCCCCCGTTAGGGTGGTCATATAGTAGTTAAATTCCTCTCCTAACACAGATATGATAGGTCATTTATAACGCATCTGTACACAAGTGTTTCCAGGCGCGACAAGACAAGGAAGGGGGACAGAAGAGGACAAACCAATGATCTTACTAGGCCTTGTGTCATTCAGATAGTGCAAGTGTGGGGTGGGGGGTTGTGGGAGGGGGAGAACGGCCAGGGTGTATGGTATGGTAATGTTTATTTGTAAAGCGCCTGAGCTTAGAACCCTTTGGATAGCATGCATGCAATGGATGGGATGCAAAATAACTGACACCAAATAATTGAACCAACTCAGGAAGATGGCAAAGTTTGCTGTTTTATGATCAATTGTCTAAAATAGGGAGTTACAATGTACATCAACAGACTTTTGCTCGAGTCACTCGATTATTTTCACATGAAAACACATTTATACACAATAAATGTGTCATACGTGATGTCATACTATGTGGCAAACCTACGAGGTGTTGTGATACGCTCAAGGGAAACATCTATACTTTCTATAAGCGGTGGGCTTGTGATTGGATATCTACTGTCAGGTGGACAATTTATGCCTACCTCTTGTGCAATTCATCTTCAACACTATTAAGTACACAGTATATCATTGGCTCTCAAACTATAAGGCCCTTCGTTATATGGCCCTCTACAATTGGTTGGCACACTCGTGCCATGTCTGGAACATTCAGTTCACTTAGCAGCATGTAAGCTCATACCCAGGTGGCAGGAGGTGGGCTTGACACTACCTCTCCACCCCATTAGCCCAACGTCTCATCACCCATGCCTTCTGCCATGAAGATTGTCTTTGAACTTGGCCATGCAGTGTATTCTTGTCTCTGGGAATATAAGGAAGTGCGAGCCCGCACTATCGTTGTTTTAGAACTCCAAGCTCAACTCGATTTCTATCCTGGACTCACGTGACAGGAGACCACGATTTGGTCCATTTTGCTGTAATTAAATGTCTTAAATGAATAAAACTTGGCACACATGGTGTTCTTATTTTGCACTTTAACAAGGGATGATTCAGCTTCTCACATTTGCCATCTTCAAGAATAGATAACCAGTCTTTGCTGCCTTTATCCTTGACACCAGGCCAGTCAGCTTTGCCATTTAAGTCTGTGATCTCAGCTAATTCTTGCTGTGACACAGTTCTCAGCCTTTCTTCTACAGGGGTCTGGGCTAACTAAATTCATGACACCAATGTCCAGCTTCTATACAATGACGGCTCCGCCTGCAGTCTATTCACTACGTATAGCCAGCTGCTAAGATTACTTAATCTACTTGCGTTGCTGAAACTGTACAGTTATTGAATGGCTTGCATTTTCTGCAGTGCGTCACACATGTGCAATTTTCTTTTCACGTATGAAAGTTTACTCGATTCTTAACTTCGTCATCAGGTTCTATAAGATCCATATATTCGCTTCAGGCAGTCGTCTCAAGGCGTCACACTCATCTCTTGTGACATCACCAGCTCCTTTTCTACTCATCCTCAGATTTCATTAGGGAGTCCCTCCCTCAGATTATCGTCTCTTCGAGAATACAGACTTCATAGGGTTTTCTCAGTGGGTATCTTCTTTCCAATATTTGCAGTGGTATGGTCACAACTACCAATGTCAAGCATGGCACAATCTCAGACTTCCAAACATACAGGAGGTCGGGAGGTGGGATTTCCTGCAGAGGCATGCAGCTGCTCCTCTACACACCTATATACAAGGCAAGTGTTTCAAGGCACTCAAGGAGGGAGGGAACAGGGGAGAAAAACAACAGTCATTCAGACCCCTTGAGTTTCTGAACGATAACCAGTCTGCTAGGCAGAGTAAGTGCATATAATAATAATAATAATACAATGAAAAGTGTTGATAACAACAAATAGGTCTGACGATGATTCTGATGTTTTTCCAAGAGCTTAGAAGCACCACCATGCGGGAGGGGAGACAGGGAGGAAAAGATAGATCTTCAAGACATGGTACGTTCAGATCGTGCAAGTGTACAGACGGTGAGGGGACGGGGAGAAGGAGGAGAGGAGGAGGAGGAGGGGGGGGGGAATCCGGGTACGGCCAGTTGGTCAGAATCTGGGTAAGTGCTGAGAGATGCCATTCTCGATGGGTAATGACCGAGTGTAATAGTATGAGGAAAGTGCAGGCCCTGAGGCACGTGCTGGAGGACTGGTGAGTGTGCCGGGGACCTGTGAGACTCTGAGGTACTCCCAGCGGCCAGTCAGCATGCTGTGTGGAAAAGGAGGGAGATAGGGACTGGAGCACAGAGAGAGAGGTTAGCAGGGTAGAGGAAGAGAGAAGGAAGAGGAGAAGAAGAATTTCTTAAGGAGTTTTCCAGAACTTAAGGCGATCAGCCTCAAGACGGAGGGAAGCTATTCCAGAGGGAGGCCCCTGCTGAGGATAAAGCTCTCCCTCCAAGTCTCTCCTTAAAGAACCGGCTCACTCACCGAAGGTTGGAGGTTGATGAGCGGAGGGCTTGGGAGGGATAGTATTTAGGAAGGCATCAGTGAAGATAGGTGGGTCCCAAGCCCCAGAAAGCCTTCTGCACAATACAGAGGTTCTTGAACTTGATCCTTGCAGCCATGGGGAGCCAGTGGAGGAATTTCAACGCCAGAGAGATGTGGTCCCTGGGCTTGAGGCCGAGGATAAGTCTTGTGGTTACGTTCTGGAAGAGTTGCAGAGGGCAAAGAGCAGAGGCAGGGAGGTTGAGAAAGAGGCTGTTGCAGTAGTCAAGCCTTGAGAGAACCAGGGCTCTGGAGACAGTGAGCCTCTGGCCGAAGGTAAGAAAAGGAAGAGTACCTCTGAGGAGGTGCAGCTGGTAGTTGGACTTTTTAGAGATGTCCGAAAGGTGAGTGGAGAACGAGAGAGTAGAGTCGAAGATGACCCCAAGGTTTTTTGCCTCGCATGTGGGTGCGGGCGCAGGGCCAAGGGAGGCTGGCCAGAGTGAGAGTGGGAAAGTGGGAGCAGGAGTCCCAATGCAAATGATCTCACTCTTACTGGCATTGGGGCAGAGGTCGTTTGCAGTACATCATAAATGAATTGCAGACAGACAGTCTGATATGAGCGAGGTAGCTTAGGGTAGCCTGAAGGAGAGTTGTGTGCCATCCACCTAACACTGGAAATTAGAGATGAAACTGGCAGAACCAGGGGGAAAGGTTAGAGCCCTTGGGGACACCGCAGGTTGAAAGAGTGATAGTGGAGAGAAAGGGCCCAAGTACCACCTGAGATGGGCGGTCGGACAGGAAGGTTAACCATGCCAGAGCTTGATCAGTGATTCCTAGGGTGTCATGGAGACGTACGATCAGGAGCTTGTGGTTTACTTTGTCAAAGGCAGAGGAAAGGTCAAGAAGAATGAGGACAGAGGTAGTATTAGTGTCAGGATTTGAGAGCAGGCCTTCACGGGTGTTCAGAAGAGCAGTTTCCGTGCCTCTGGACGCTCTAAAGCCAGACTGATGGTCGTGGAGGCAACCAGCAGATTCAGTGTGGAGGGTGAGCTGAGAGATAGCCAGCTTCTCCAGGAGTTTGCCAAGGAAAGGGGTGATAGAGATGGGGCAGTAGTCTGCTGGAATGGTGCTTAAGAGAAGTTGGGAAAACTCCAGTGGCAAAAGAGAGATTGCACAGATCATCAAAGGTTGGAGCAAGAGAGTCAATGTTGTCCCTAATGGTTTTGGAGGGGCAGGGATCCACCTGTTTGGACGAGGCCTTTATAGACCAGATTTGTCTGATAACCTCATCAGGTGTAGTGGGAGTGAGAAGAGAGGAGAAATGGTGGAGGGGCCAAGGGAGGCTCCCGGGGTGTTGGTGTATGATGTGGTGTAGAGGTGAGGAAAGGATGTCTTGGGTTTTGCGGAGAAGTGAGAAGTCAAGGGCGAGCAAAGGTCCTGGGTGGGTGTGACAGAAGAGGATGCTGCTGCAGGATTGGTCAGTCCCTTACAGACTTTGAAAAGTTTGGTCGTGTTGTTTGATGCCGCCGAGATGCAGTCTTGAATAAAGATTATTTCCTTCGTGCGGATGCAGTCAATATTTCCTATGAAGGAGGCGGCAGGCCAGTTTGTCTGAGGACCCCGCCTGACACATTCCATTTCCTTTCAGCTGCCCTACACTTGAGTTTAAGGGCAGCCAGATCAGAGTCGTATCAAGAGTTGCACTTTTTGGAAGGCTTCAGTCGCACCCTCATGACAGGGGCAAGAGTATCAAGGGTGTTGGAGATGGAGAGATTGGAGTTAGCAAGGGCTGTGTCAGGGAGGGAGTCATCCGCAGGAGTAGGAGGCACAGAATAGGTGGCGGCAAAGGCAGCCACAGTCACTCTTTATATGGGTCTGGTGACTTTGAATCCGGGTGGCGGTGCCGGGTGTGCCCATGCAAGAGCAGACAAGACCTTTAAGTGTGAAGAGAGAAGAGAGTGGTCCATCCAGTAGAGAGAGGTAGTGGGAGGGATAGAGAGAGGGATGTCGGTGGAGATGAGAGCATCCAAAGTGTGGCCCGCTATGTGCGTGGAGCCAGAAGGTAAGATTGAGAGGGAATCGCATAGGTTGCGGAAAGGTCCTGTGGAGCCAGGAGAGTCCAGATGGATGTCGAGGTCACCCAACAGGAGGATTTGAGAGGAGGAGGAGAGTAGAGAGGAGGCCAGGTTAGCCCATTACGAGAGCAAAAGAGTGGATTGTCCGGGTGGCGGATAGAAGGTGGCCATAAGGAGAGAAGATTTAGGAGAGAGTGAGAGCCTGCAGACTAGGCACTCTAAGGAGGAGTAGGCTTGAGTGAGGATGATGGACACAGGGGGTAGGGAGAGAGGAGAGTGCAAGTAGCTAGTAAGTGCTTCGGTTGGTGGTTCCTAAGTACAGAGTCAGGGAAGTGTAGGGTGGAAGACACAGTCCCTTAAGTGGTTGGGGGCCCGGAGGAAGTGCAAGGGCAACTGATCATGCAGGAGCCTGGACTCTTAAGTACAGTGGATGGCCAGGTAACCAGAGTGTGCAGCAGACAGGGACATCAGCAAGGGAGCAGGAAAGAGAAAGCAGATGCGAAAAGGAAGGTCGTGAGTTGCTTCCGGAAGCTTAGATAGTCCTGCTCATGTTTGAGAGAGGCAGGGAGGCTGTTCCAGAGGGAGGCCCAGGCTGAAGAGAGAGATCTACCCCCCACTATCTGCCTGGAGAAGCGTCTGACCCTCAGAGAGTTGGAGGTGGATGAGCGGAAGGCTCAAGAAGGAAGATGTAAAGGAAAAGAAAGTTGGATGAAGTGTGGTCCCCGGACCCAAAAAGCCTTGTGGATAATGCAGAGGGTCTTGAACTTGATCGTTGCAGCCACCGGGAGCCAGCGGAGAGATTTCCGGACTGGAGAGATGCAATCCCTCGCCTTGAGGCCAAGGACAAGTCTTGCAGTCCTGTTCTGGATAAGTTGTAAAAGGCCAAGAGTAGAGGCAGGCAGATTTAGAAAGAGGCTGTTGCAGTAGTCCAGCCTAGAGAGGACCAGGGCTCTGGAGACAGTGAGCTTCTAGGGGAAAGTGAGAAAAGGAATAATACCTCTGAGGGGGTGCAGTTGATAGTTTGACTTCTTAGAGAAGTCGGAAATGTGAGGACAGAAGTTAGGGTGGAATCGAAGATGAGCCCAAGGTTCTTAGCCTCACAGGAAGGAGCAGGTAGAGGGCCCAGGGTGGACGGCCAGAGTGAGAGAGGAAAGGTGGGTGCAGGTGACCCAATGAGGAGGATCTCAGCCTTACTGGCATTAAGGAGGAGATCTTTGGAGCCACACCATTCCTGAATCGTGGACAGTCTGGTATGAGAGGAGCAGAAGAGGCTGTAGGGAGCCTGAAGGAGAGTTGGGTGTCATCCACATAAACTGAAATTTAGAGCAGAAAGAGATGCAGTGGGCCAGAGGTGCCAGGTAGTGGTTAAAGAGCCTGGGAGAGAGGTTAGACACCTGGGGAACACCCCAAGTAGAGACAGAGAGAGAGATAGAAGAGAGGAAAGACCCAAGTTGGACCTGGGAGGGTCGATCAGTGAGAAAGGAGGTCAACCAGACAAGGGCCTGACCAGACATGCAGCAGGTTGCCCCGGAGACGATTAAGCAGGATGACCATGTCAAAATCAGAGGATACCTCAAGGAGATTGAGGACAGAAGGAAGGTCAGAGTCAAGATTGGAGAGCAAGTCTTCACAGGTGTTCAGGAGAGCAGATCCGTGCTTCTGGCTGCTCTGAAACCAGACTAATGGTCATGGAGACAACCAACAGATTCAGTATGTAGATTAAGCTGGGAGATGGCCAGCTTTTCCAGGGGTTTGCCCAGGAAATGAGTGATGGAGATCGGGTCATAGTTTGCTGGAGAGAAAGGACTGGCAGAGGGCTTCTTAAGAAGTGGGTGCACAAGAGTGCCTGAGGGGGGGAAGAGGAAAGTTCCAGTGGCAAAAGAGTGATTGTAGAAATTGGCCAAGGGTGTCGATATTGTCCTTAATGGTTTTGTAGGAGCAGGGGAGCACTTGCTTTGACAAGACTTTCATAGATCGGACTTGTCTAGAAACATCATCAGGAGTGAACAGGGGGAAAGAGGAGAAAGGCAGAGGAGAAACGGCTGGAGAGGGGGCTGAAATGATAGAGGCAGAGAGAGTGGACCAGTTGTCCAGAGTTTTAGTGGTGAAATAAGATGCCAAAGCCATGCAGAGGGGCTGGGAGGGAACAGGAGAGGTAGAGACTGCAGCAGGATTAACCAGCTCCTTGCAGATTTTGAAACGTTCGGCCAAGTTGTTAGGTGCCGCAGAGATGCAGGTTTGGATGTAAGCTTTCTTCTTAGAGAGGACAGAGAGTCTGTATTGCCTTGGGAGCAGGCAGCAGGCCAGTTTGTCAGAGGTTGCACTTGATGCCCTCTATTTCCTCTCAACCCCCCTACACTTGCAGTTCAGGGTGACATGGTCAGAATCGCACTAAGAGTTATCATTGAGAGTAGGCCTTTTGGTATGCCCTAACTCTCCAATTTTCCTCAAAGCAGATTCCATCTGACAGCATCAAAAGCTGCAGTAAAGTCAACAAATACTGCATACATCGATTGCTTCCCAAATTTCCAGGCATATTCAACCAAGGACGAGTATATTAAGCGGCATGTTTGCTTTTCTCCTTAAGCCAGTTTTGTTACTAGGCAAAATGTTTGTTGTCTCCACCCACACTCTCAAGTCATCCAGTAATAATCTGGCAAATCATTTTGTGGATATATTTAGCATGGCTAGAAGCCGATAATTTCCGGGATCACTCCAACACCCCTTCTTATGTACAGGTAGGATGTTACTATCTTTTCATGTCCCCGGAACCACTCCACTACGGCCAATAGCAGTAAATACCCTATATAATGCTATAACCCACAGCCAAGGATGCTGCTTGATCAACACATTGCAGCTCCCATCAGAACCGGCTGCACACAAGCTTTTCAAATTTCTTATCAAGTGCTCTAATTGATTAATGCTCACTGTACAGTTCCACGTACATCCATCCCCTACGGAGAAAGTCTCATCAGTGCCTATGTCATCCAAACTTGCCTTAATAAACTCAACCCATAACCTCCTCCTCTACTCCATCAATGGAAGGGTGCAGTTCTGAACTCCACTGACCACTTCCCACACTCAATGGAAATAATGTATTAGTCTATCCACTAGCTTACATCTAGCATTAGCCAGCTGATCACAATAGTTCTTTGCTACTTCTGAAAGCATTTTTTTTTTAACTCAGCAATCTTCATCGCAAAGGTATCTCTGTTTTGCGATTTTGCCATAGGTGCAATCACATTACTGATATCATTTATTTCATTTTATTTTAGTATTTTTATAGCGCGCTGCAACCCGTGGGCTTAGAGGCGCTGATCATGACACAACTTCATTTGAAAATCTTGTATGTTTCTTTCAAAGCTTCTGTTCTTAAGTCTAACCCCATGGCATTTCTCCTCTCACATATTATGAGTTCTTTGCTCTAGCAGACCTTTGCTAATCAACCAACCTTATTCCCAAAACTTTCAATAAGCTCTATATCCCCTTGTTCAGAGCTGATTACTACACTCTCGAACTTACTTAAGGCCTGTTCAGCCATTGGAGTAGCTTTCCTTAGACTATTCTGATTCCATTCTAATCCATTGGAGAGGAATGTCGCCAGATAGGTCATAATGTTCCTGCTTCCTGCCACCTCTAAAAAGCAAATAGGGGGACGTGATCACTTTCCACACGTTATGACACCACCATATCTTGTACCATGGAAAGGGCGACTTGATTCACATAAATATAATCTATAATTGTGGCACTCTTACCACTCACCTGTGTGCACGCTCTACTGCCATCACCTGTACAGTGACCATTCAGCATAACCATCTTTTTCTTGTACATTACTGCTGCCCCATGTGCGTCTGATGCTCTCCTAATGAGACAAGGGTGTGTGCATGCGATGACCAGTGACCACCTCATGAGGTGACAAATGGTGGTCTTGGCTGGGCTGTGTATGCAAACTGAAAAGTGCCAATGGCAAACAGTGCACCCAGTTCTTCAACATGGTCCAAAGCTTGGAGAGGTAACTCTTCAGCAGGCCGTTCATCCTCTCTACAACTCCATTGGCCTGGGGGTGGTAAACATTCAATGTTTAATGCCAAGCAAAGTTGCAATTTCTTTAAACAATTTGTTAAAAAAGTGTGTGCCGTTATCTGATCTTAATACATTGCACACATCACATTGAGGAAAAACCTTGCACTCTAAAAATGTAGCTGCGCATTTGGCATCTGGATGTGCCTATGGTCCTGCCTCCATCTACCAGAGAAGGGGCAGATGACAACGATCAAATATCGGGAGCTGTTTCACCTCTCGCCCATATCCGCATTGTCAATATGTAACTCGCTGAACGGCCCAGTATGGTGGGGCAGAGTGCCTCTTATTGTTCGCAGTTTGTAACTCTGACATGTGTTGTAGTGGATAACTAAACTGGCCAGGTGCTCCTGAAGGTTCGGGATGAAACCGTCTTCCCGGATGTTTGCAGCAATGTGCTGTTTAGAAACATGGGATGGATGATGAAGCTGGTCAAAAGCTAATATCAGTAACTCATGTGGCATAACTGCTTTCCCCGTTACCTCCTGTCTCCATAATACATCAGTGGCGGATTTCTTGCACTCTTTTTATCCAAAGCTGCTTTTCCTCCTCGGGGGCCCATCCTTGTATCTCAATAATTTGCGCCATTGGTAGTGCATTATATGGAACAGGGGGCTGCTCGATGTTGGAAGTTAACACAGGGTATTCTGCTGGTTGAGATACTGGAAGATATGCTGCTATTTTGGCCGCTGTGTCTGCGGTGGCGGTCCTGATGGAGACCTTGTCCGTGTTACTGGTGTGGGCGGTGCATTTTACGCAGCATGCTGAACTGGAGACCCCTCAACCCTCCTGATCCCCCTCCTCTTCCAACATGCGAGACCGGCGTGCACTGTTGTAGTGACGTACGCCAAATCGAATAGATGGTCAGGTGGCACCCATGTGATGCTTGTAGCGCTTCTATGAGCGCTCTGAGCTCCGCTGCTTGAGCTGAAAAGTGCATTGGCAATCTCTTTTGCACTAATGTTTTGCATTCATCATCTAGTAGGCACACCACGGCTGCCCCAGTGTGTCTCAAGCCAGTGCCCAGGTCAATTGACGCTGACCCATCAACGAAGAGGACCTCCTGTCCCTTCAGTGGGCTAACCTTTGCTTTGGGAATGTCGTCTTCCTCCCCCTCATAAGATACACAGTCATGTTGGGCCATGTCTTCGTCTGTGCACATTACAGTTTTACATCTTACAATGTGAATATTTGGGCAGGATAGAATTATCTCATATGCAGACTTTGTGTTGTTAGAGTGGGCTTTGATCTTTCCAGTATAGCGACCACTGCGTGTTCCACGCATAATGTGACAGAGCACCCCATTACCACAGTGGAGCTTTTTTCAATTGCAAACACTGCAGCAGTGAGTGCCTGTTCACATGCAAATTGTCCCTGCATCACAGAGTCCAACATGCAGTCATACGTTGGCAGTTGGAATGAGAAAATAGGAAATATTCTTGTGTGTAGTCTGGGGTGGCTAGAACTGGGGCAGTAGATATTACCATTTTGAGGGCATTGAAATTGGTGAGCAAGTCTTCTGTCCATACAATCTTATCAGTCTTTTGGGCCTCCTTGAGGCCCTGTAGAAGGGGCCTGGTGTAGGCTGCATAGTTGGGTATCCAGGCCAGACAATAGTTAACAAACCTAGGAATTGTTGCATCTCCGTCACTGTGGTGGGCCGAGGGGCGACGCGTACACATGCGGCACAATCAGGCGTTATTATTTTTCATTCACAGACATCAATTGCCTCAAGTACAATACTTCCTGCAGACAGTACTGTAATTTGGCTTTGTTGACCTTGTACCCCTTGCAGGCCAAGAGCTGTAAGAGTGTTATTGAATATTTCCTGCACTGGTGTTCGCTGACACTGCACACCAGCAGATCATCCATGTACTGGATGATCGTGCTGGGTACTTGAATATTTCCTAAGTCTGCATGGAGTGTTCAGTTAAAAATACTCGGGGACCCTCTTTTTCCCTCATGTGTTCAACTCTCCACCCACCCCCATGTGTAAATGCAGTGAGGTATTGAGAGTCGGGGTGCAGTGGAATGGAAAAGAAAGCATTTTATGAGATCCACCACAGTAAAGTGGGTCGCTTCCTTGGGGATATTACAAAGTATTGTCGCAGGGTTTGGAACTACAGAAAATTCACCTGTACAATGTAATTTAGGGGGCGCAAATCCTGGATCATCCTCCAACTGGCTCCCTTTGCCTTTCAGGAAGGGTATCATACCCTGCTATCGATTTGGCTGAGAAATAACTCCATAGGAGTTAAAGTGATCTTCTCTTTCGCAAACGGGCATCCAATTTCAGAAATTCCCCAATGTTCAGATCGCTCTGAGGAATCACTAATGCTGGAGCATGGATGAGCACCAGGGAACATACTCTGCCCCAATCCTTGGACAACTTCATATAGACTCTTTATCTACAAGCCCAATATCGATCTGTAAGTACGACTGTCCCTTCTTCCATCCTGGGGACGTCAATTGTGGGCTTGCACTCTTTGTTATACATGGTTCTTTCCATGTCTTCCGATGCATAGTGTTGCGTTAACCAACGGGATTACCACTACTGACCCTGATTCGTCTTCTACCCATGTCAATAGTTTGGAGTGCTTGGCCCATGACTTTAAGCATCCATCATTCACTTTCTGCACTTCTTTCACATAGTCCAGCTTCAAAAGGTGAGCTGCACAGGACACCATTCCCTCTTCCCATCCCTTCTTGGTATGCACTCTTCCATATATATATGCCTTCAATCCAAACAGTTGCGAATGCCAAGTGGTTACAAATCACTAGATGGGAACTTTTGCAGAGAATCAATGCTACCATAAAGGGACCCAACACCATTAAGGAAGAGCTGAGGGCCATACGACTGATGACCCTCCAGAATCGATATGTCCTTGATATGATCACAGCAACGGAAAGAGGAATTTGTTCTAAAATCGGGCCATAAAGTTGCACATTCATACCTTCTCACGATGACCAGAATGGAACCTTGACCGAGGCCATAACGTTGACAGACCTGCATGCCAAAATGGAAGACAAGACAGATGACATTGAAGATGACCGCTGGTTTCCTTCCCTGTTCTCGTGGATTCCGTAGTGGTTGGCAAATATATTTAAGGTTCTTAGAGTAATACTGGTGTTAGTAATGTTTGGGTTCTTTGTAGTCAGGATGGTGATTGCCCAATCCAAGAAAACAGCAAAGAAGGTGGCAGAGATGAGGATTATGATCAATGTCAAACCTGAACCAAACGCCAAGGAGCTGACTGATGAAGCAGTTAGGAAATACATAGAAGCCAGTATCAGAGCACCTGAGGGAATGAAGTTCCTGAACCCACAGAATTATAAGAGGTAAGTGGGATAATGGGTCTACTGTACCCCGAATGGACAATGTAACTATATGACCCGGAGTATTGAGGAACATGTGAAATCAGCAGGCACCCTGAGGGGAATGATGAAGATATGGACAGCAAAGAAGCATTTCTTTAAGAAAATAACCAGGATGTGGAAACAACTGAGGAGGTGGTCGAGGACTCGACCAGAGGGGGGAATGTAGAGGAGCAGCTGCATCCCTCTGCAGGAAACCATGCCAACCCTACCCCGATATGTTGAAGTGCTGAGATCGTGCCGCGTTCGACACCAGCAGTTGTGCCAATACCGCAACGTGTGTTCAAAAGAAGATACCCGTTGAGACAACCCTACCGAGTGTATCCCCGAAGTAATGACAACCTATGGGAGGAACTCCATCAAGGAATATGAAAAGAAGTTAGTGACATCACAAGAGACATGTACGACGTTCTGAGGTACTGGCTGAAGATGATGTATGGATCCACAGAAACTAATGATGAAGTAAAGAATCAAGAGAACCTTTAAATACGAAAAAGATTACACATGCACAAAGTGCTTCAGAGAATCAACCATTCAATAATTGTACAGATGCTGAAACGCAAGTAGATTAAGTCATCAAAGAAGCTGGCTATAGGTAGTCAATAGAATGCAGGCGAAGACGCCATTGCATAGAAGCTGGACATCGGTGTCATGAATTTAGTAAGCCAGGACCCATGGAGGAGGAAGGGAAAACTATGTTGCAGCAAGACTAAGCTGAATCATGAATCTGCATGGCAAGGTTGTCTGGCCTGGAGTCGAGACGGAAGCAGCCAAGCTCGGCTATCTATACTGGAAAGGTGTTAGCACTTTGCTGATAACAATCTGAATAAACACCAATTTAAGTTCATATACGGTGGATTTCACTAACCTGGACAGACAGCCGTGACCGGGAAGGCAGTTGAATTGTTATGGACGAATATGAGAATTCCCCCACAAGCTCTGCCGTCCTCTGCCTGGGTAAAATAACCACGAGAAGAGGGGACAGCACTCCCAGGGAGCCCCTTTAGGGGAAGAAAACCCTGTGCAGCGGTGACGACGACAATCAGATGTCATTTTGTCTTCGGGAGCGAGAATCCTGCAGTGGCTTGTCTTCGTATCAGAGTTACGACTTCTGCAGGGAACGTGCTCTGCGGATAAGAAAGGACAGGTAAGAAGAGTTTTAGAGTAGTGAGCAGAACGGTATCCCAGCAAGAAATGCCACCCACCTAAGATCAGCTTCGGTTGTTGATGCGGATCAGTTAGACTCTCTACTTCCTGTGACTCTGATGACTGCAAGAAAGCATGATTGATCCTAAACAAGGGGTGAAATGGTTAGTCTAATAGTAACAGGAACTAGAGTAGAATCCTACGGAAGAATGTTTAGTACCGTAAGAGAGGAATCGTGTTGTTGTTAAATAAGTCTTCCTGTGCGACGGACCTAAGCGGAATACTAGTATGAGTCAAAAACAATGTTCCGGAGAGAAATGTGGAAGCATCTCGGAGGGAGGAGTCAAAGATTCTCCGAAGCCTGGAACAGTCAAACCTGAAGCCCACAAAGGATAAGAAGTTAGAAATCAGGTAAGAGGCAGATACAGTAGAGATCCCTAGATGGTGATCACTTACGAAGTGTTTGGACTAGGAGTAGCGACGCACTGAACCAATACTCTCAATCCCTTATATTCGGTCACATGACCGACCGGCAACGTCGGGAATGCACGTGTAGCAACTGACCCAGTGCTCAAAGAATAACAAGAAAAGCCGATGGCCATCTTGGAAGGTCTAACGAACACAGAACGGCATAACCAGCCACGATGCCAAAAAGACCAACGTTTGTAACAAGATGTAACAAAAGGAGTGAAGGATGAATCATCCCTTGTTTAGGTGCAAAGAAATAACACCAAGAGTGTCAAGTTATATTCATTTAAGACATTTAAAACCTGAAAAATGGACCAAATCGTGGTCTCCTATCACGTGAGCAAAGGATGAAAATAGAGTTCAGACTTGGAGTTCCAGAACATGATAGTGAGTGCCTGCACTCCCATGTATTCTGAAGACAAGGATACTTTGGCAAGGCCAAGTTCAAAGACAATCTTCATGGCAGAAGGCTTGATTGATGAGAGATGCTGGGCTAATTGGGTGGGGAGGTAGTGTCATGCACCATTCTTCTTGCACCTGGCTCTGGGCTTAAGTGCTGCTAACTGAACCAAATGTTCCAGACATGGCACAAGCGTGCCAACCAATTGTAGTGGTCCATATAACGAAGGAACTTATAGTTTGAAAACCAATGAGAAATCGTGACCTAATGTTTCTGAAGATGACATGTTTTAGAAGTAGGCATATGTTGTCCACCTGACAGTGGGCAGCTAATTACAATCATAGTTCCTATAGATAATATACTTAGATGTTCCCCTTAAGCCAATCCCAATCCCTAGTAGGTTTGTCATTATTCGCCACGTAGCATTATGTCACCTCTGACGTATTTCTGATATATAACTTTTGTTTTGCCAAAATATATCAGAGAAATCGAGCGTACGTCTGTTGATGTTCGTTGTAACTCCCTGTTTTAGATAATTGTTAATAAAACAGTACTTTGCCATCTTCCTGAGTTGGTTCGGTTATTTGGACTTTGAGTTATTCTGTGTGATCCCATCCATGGCATGCACGTTCCTTAAGGGCCGTAAACTCAATACCTACAGTGGATAATGAAGGACTGCAATTATGACTAGGGATAATGTGGCACTGTGAAGAGGGATGCTGGAAGAAGGGTAATGAAGCACTGTGGCAAGGACGAGGGACATTGATGAGGAGTGCAGAGGCAATTCAAGACTTTGACGAGAATAAGGGAAGCCAGGGTAACGGTAATGATGAACTGTGACAAATGTCGGGGGTTATGAGGGACGGGATTGTGAAAATGATGGGGGCTGCCAGGAGAAGGGCAATGAGGATGAGGGACTGTGACTAGGATGAGTGATGCTGTGGTAAGAGGAATTAGGGATTGTGATGAAGATGAATGTGCCCTAGGATGAAGGATGTGTCGGGAATGAGGGATTCTGAAAGGGATGAAGGGTGCACTGGGAAGGAGGGACCTTTTATAAGGATGTTGCATTAATGAGGGACTGTGACAAGGATGGGAGATGGTGGTGTAATGAGGGATTTTGTCGAGAATGGAGGAATTGTAGGGTAAAGGATGGGATGTGGTGGTAACAAGGCCTGTGAGGATGGGGTATGCTGAGGTAAATTTAATGGGGGACTGACAAGGAGGATTGTCAGAGTAAGCGTAGTGAGGAAGTGTGACAAGGAAGGGGATGTGGTGGAAATTAGGTACTGTTGATGAGGGATGAAGTGATAATGGGGGATTGTGAGGCGAATGACTGATTCGGTGGTAATGGAGGCATGTGATAAGGATGAGCGAGGCAGTGCTAATGAGTGACTATGGAAACAACGAGGGATGTAGTGGTAATGAGGGACTGCAAAGAGGATGAAGGTTTCAGAATAATGAGGTACTGTGATGACGCTGACCGATGCAGTAGTAATGAGGTACTATGATGAGGCTTTCAGGGGTAATGAACTGTGAGGAGGATGAAGGTAGCGGGCGTAATGAGGGGTGGGAAAGAAAGAGGGCGAGGGATTTAGGAGTTAAATGAGGATGCAAGGTTAGGATGGACAGATGAGTGACGTTTGCAGGGGTATTGAGGGACTTGGATGAGGATTGCACAGGTAAAGAGGAACTGTGAAGAGTATGATATGCGGGTGTAATAAGGGACTGACTAGGATAGCAGGTGAGATGAGGGATATGGGCGTAATGAAGAACTGATGAAGGAGGCCAGGATAATGAGAGACTGTGACCAGGATGAGAGATACCTGGGTAAGGCTACTGAGGGACAGTGATGAGGGATATCGGGGGAAGGGTACTGAGAGACTGGGATGAGGGATGCAGGGGGAATAGGAATGAGGGATGACTAGGAAGAAGGATGCTTTGTTAATGAGGGACTATGACAGGGACGAGAGATACAGTGGTAATGAGGAACTGTGACATTAATAAATGACTGTGATAAGAATGGGAGATGGTGGCGTAATGAGTGATTGTAGTGAGGATGTGGAAT
This sequence comes from Ambystoma mexicanum, assembly GCF_040938575.1. Taxonomy (NCBI): domain Eukaryota; kingdom Metazoa; phylum Chordata; class Amphibia; order Caudata; family Ambystomatidae; genus Ambystoma; species Ambystoma mexicanum. Next base: position 1,571,687,798 of record NC_090932.1, read on the forward strand.
GCCAGGGTAAGGGTGATGAGGGTGTAAAGTGGTAGGTGGTGTTAACTAGGGGACTGTGACGAGGACTAGGGATGCAGTGGTAATGGACTGTGATGAGGAGGCCGGGGTAAGGGTAATGAGGTGCTGCGACAAGGAAGAGAGATGACCAGCATGAGGGTAATGGGAGGCAGTGATGATGAGGATGAATGCTGGGGTAAGGGCAATGATGGGCTGTGAGGAGGAGGAGGAGGGAGGTCATGTTAATGAGAGACTGTGATAAGTATGAGAGCTGGCAAGGTAGGGGTAATGAGGGACCTTGACAAAGAGGGGAATTGGAGGGATAAGGGAAATGAGGGGCTGTGGCAAGGAGGGGGATGTGGTGAGGATTAGGGACTGTGAAGAGGATGAGGGACTTAGTGGTAATGAGGGTCTGATGAGCGATGCAGATGTAATCGCGGATGGTGACGAGGTTGAGGGATTCAGTTCTAATGAGGGACTGTGACGAGGATGAGAGGTGAAATGAGAGACTAACAAGGCAGAGGGATGCAGAGGTAATGAGGGACTGATGAGGGTGCAGAGTAATGAGGGACTGTGATGAGGAGGTGGAACGTAGTGGTAATGAGGGACTGGGATGAGGAGGTGGTCTGCAGCGTAATGAGGGACTGTGATGAGGAGGTGAAATGCGGTAATGTGGGACTGTGATGAGGCGATGGTCTGCAGAGTAAAGAGGGACTGTGATGAGGAGGTCGAATGTAGTGGTAATGAGGGACTGTGATGAGGAGGTGGTCTGCAGAGTAATGAGGGACTGTGATGAGGAGGTGGAACGTAGTGGTAATGAGGGACTGGGATGAGGAGGTGGTCTGCAGCGTAATGAGGGACTGTGATGAGGAGGTGAAATGCGGTAATGTGGGACTGTGATGAGGCGATGGTCTGCAGAGTAAAGAGGGACTGTGATGAGGAGGTCGAATGTAGTGGTAATGAGGGACTGTGATGAGGAGGTGGTCTGCAGAGTAATGAGGGACTGTGATGAGGAGGTGGTCTGCAGAGTAATGTGGGACTGTGATGAGGTGGAATGTAGTGGTAATGAGGGACTGTGATGAGGAGGTGGTCTGCAGAGTAATGGGGGACTGTGATGAGGAGGTGGTCTGCAGAGTAATGAGGGACTGTGATGAGGAGGTGGTCTGCAGAGTAATGAGGGACTGTGATGAGGGATGCACTGGTAGTGCGGGAGTGAGGACAATGACGGTCGCAGGGGTAAAGACGGACACGGACTAGGGTTGTGCCGGTAATGAGGGACTGTGAAGAAGATGAGGGTTGCATGGGGTAATGAGGCACTGTGATGAGTACTTTTGCCATATCGATCTTTGGGCCTGTGTACGTAGCTATCCTTTTTGGAGCCATCTATCTGTGTTTGGGCCAATCTCTCTCTCTAGGACACATGCCATGTATCTTTGTTTAAGACTATCAATCTCTGAACCCATTTAACCTTGGGCCTAGCCAGCCATCCGTCTATGTTTGGGCCACCTGTCTCTCTAGGCGTATGTTTCTTGCATCTTCATATGTTTATAATTAGTCTAAGTAGGAATCATGACACCTTACCTATGCATGATTCGGCCTATCTATCCATCTCTCTATGTTTGGGTTTATGCATCAATGTGTGGGTCTACCTGTCTTATCTGCATACTTCTGCTTGTTTGAAATATTAAAAATGATGAGTTTTGCTTCTACATCTTGTTCTTCTTGTTTGTAATATTACAACTTATGAATGTTGCTTTTTCATGTGATTCTGCTTGTTTGTAATATTAATTGAAAGTGTTTTCCTTCATATGCTCCTGCTTGTTCGAAATATTACACATTTCGAGTGTTTTGCTTCTTAATATGCTTCTGCATGTCTTTCTGGTTCATTTGTTTCTTGGCATATAGATCAACAAAGGCTCTGCTCAGCATTGCAATCATATCCTGTAAAATAGCCATTGCAGAGAGGGACAGAGAGGCAGTGCCCTTGTTGACTGCAGTCTGTTCACTGTGTTTGTTTCTGGAGGCGGAGAAGCGTTCAAAAGCACCTTGGAGTGGAACTGAGAGGCAGTTGAGGCAGTCTGGGAGAGAAGGCACGCTGCTTTATTAATTCCAACGCCAACTGTAACTCAGTTCGTTGTATAAACAGTTCTGTCATTCCCTCAGAAGTATGTCGTCTGCACTCCTCTCATGGGAACTCTGTTCTAGTGAATCCTAGCTCCCCTGTTTAACATCCTGGGGTCTATATAGGAGTGTTTGCTAGAGTGTGGTCTGAAGGGTCCATTGCCTGCTATAGTCTGTGGGTACACCTCGGTCAATTACTTGACTTGCATGCCATCGTATGACCCACTGGCCACAGCATCGTTCATAGCGGTGAAAATGTGCTGCCTTTTTCTGGTGGACACACGGGAGCCAGCATGTTGAAGGAGAACAGTGTACACATTGTGTGAGTTGTTGAACATTTTAAGGCTCATACAAAGACCTTGCAAAGCCTATTGGAGTTGTGCCCCTCGATTGCCAGCCATCAGGATCAAGCACGGTTCCCAGGAGCTTTCACATCGAAGACTTTTATATTTTGTTAAACCGTGGCAATAACTTTACTCTCTAAACGCGGAGCTGGAACAGTCACTTTATTGGAATTTTAAAACTAAAGTTTCCTCACGGCCTCTTTGTGGTCTAACACGGATTTAATATGGATTTTACTGCGCAGTTTTGATAATTTATTTCTCTTTTTAAACGATTGTGTATTGACCGAACATAGGTACTAACAAATTTAATGAAGGCACCCACTGCCACAAGTATACGCCTCTGTGGTAGTAATCTCGGTCCCCCCCCTGGAGAGTCTGAACTCCCCATTTAACTGCTGCGGATTTAGTGAGAGTCCTGAGCCGCACCTCAGGTTGTGGTGACTACGGGATATAAATCTTTTGAGCCCATCCCGAGGGTGCCACCTCAATAAACCCAACATTATATCTGGAGGCATTTATATTGAGGCTGTGGTTCCTAAATCCTTCCTTTTTTGTATACAATTTAGCATTTTCCAGTTCCTGTAACGCAGGCAAATGAGAGCTAACAAGGTGCAATGAGCCACTCTTCAGAGCGACACAAGGACGCGTCCTATACGAGCTCGGAGCCCGCCAATTAGTACAAGCCTTTTAAGAGCTTAACAAAAAAAGCAACGCAAATAGAACCCTTTAAGGTGGATCCAAGACAAGCAAAAATAAAGTCTTTCTTTGGCGCAGCAGGGACATCCCCCCCTTGCACCAGGTAGGACCTGTACCATGTGAGAATCACTGCGTAAAAAAAGACTATTTCACGGATTGGAATACCTCGCTGGATAATAATGGTTCCTTGCTCAAACTAGGCATACAAAAGATCACAATGGCACCCGCTGACTTTGCGCAAGATAATTTACTGCCCACAAACCTTTTGGTACTCCAGACTTCGAGCAATTTATAACTAGCACTGAGTGTTCCTCAGATGAAAGTATAGAGGATGAGGACACAGTCACAGCGAACGGTCTTCTCCCGGCGGACTCATTCTTAAAAAAACGCCAGGAGAAGATAGGGCTAGAAGTTCTGGAGGCCAAGGCGGAGGCATTACTAGCAATGTGTGCCAATATGGCTGAGGATTAATTGTCCCTAAAAGAGGGCCAGGTGAGACTGCTGGAGGCTACGTCCAAATTGACAGCCTTCCTGGTCCCCTCGAGAGCTTTGGAACCCCTTAAAAAGGCTCTATCTAATGATCCAGAGGTTTTCCTACAATTTTCTAAACCAACTCTTTTTACAAGTCTGACCACAACCTTTAATCCACGCACTCTGGCATTAGACCCTCCTACTCGAAGGGCTATGTCTTCACCTTATAGGGATGATCCCCCTTAAGACACAGGGTATGTGGTAGCAGACTTGAAAAGTGGGGCGCTGGAGGCAATATGTGCTGAATTCTCCATGCTTAACAAATCTCTGACCCCCTGCTCTCTCCCATAAGAGCAAATTTAAACAATGTAAGAAGAGGGTAGTGCAATCAGCATTCTACATCATCCAACCCTGCCAAGCACAAATGACCTCCCAAGGAGCAAGTTCAGTCCCGTATACGACAGAGAAGGGGTAGAACGGTTCTAAGGGACATGGGCAATGGTGAAGTAAGAGGTGCAACTTTAAATGGCCATTTGGATGGATGGTTGTCCAGCTCTTCACAGGTACAGGCTTCCAACCCACGGCTGGAGTCATGGGGTCCATCCTCGTACACAGACACGGTCCCCCCCGCTCTCTTCAACAGACAACTAGGTTACCCTCTTCGCTGTCTTTTTCATTGGCAGTCCCCAAACAATCTATTCCCAATCCCCATCCTCTGCCCCCTCTTCCCACTCAGGTGCCTCTGACTAACTGCCCACAAGATCCAACCACGACTCAGCGGGCCTCATTACGACCCTGGCGCTCCCACAATGAAGGGGGCCGGTACGGGACCGGCCCCCTTCATTATGGGAGCGCTGATTACGAGGTTCCCTTTGCGGGACCTGGATCAGACGTCTGGTAAAACCAGACATCTTTTCCCAGTCCCGCGAGGGGAAGAGGGAGGTAATAACGGGCCACTTATGTGCCCGTTATTACCTCCCTCCCCATTCCCATTGAGCCCTCTGGGGGCTCAAATGGGAATGGGGAATGGTTCCTGCAAGCAGGAATTACCGGGTCCTCCTTTGTCGGAATGACCCGGTAAGTCCCCATTGCAGGAACCCGGTAATGGAGCCCGGTTTGGAGGCATACCTCCAAACTCGTAATGAGGCCCAGTGTGTCGGCAACAGAGGGGTCCCTCTGACAAATCACGTGGTAAACTTACAGGTGGATGTGATAAGAGACCAGGCTGCGACTCGGGCTACCCCGCCCCAAACATCTAAGCACGTTTCTTGGCTCGATAGAGTGGCTGCCCTTAGACTTAAAATCACTAAGACAGCGAGCATGACGGATGTAGCTGTCTTTAAAGACCTTGTCCACATTAAAATTGTGGAACTACATCCAATGCCCTATAACCCATTCCTGAATCGTACCTGGTTTTTAAAGCTTTTGCATCCGATAACTGACCTGTGTACCGTGTCGTCCAGGGACATTCTCAAATTGGAATTGCCCGCTGTGGGCAGTATGGTTAATTGGTCCCTGGTAACTTGTATTTCCCCGGTGGTAGTCGAATGGATTTGTAAAAATGCTGAGGCTCTATTGCAACTAGGTTTTGAAATCAGGGTATTCCATCCCTCTAAACCTTCTTTCCAATCACAGGGCACCTCCCGGGTTCTGTCTTGTCCACAGGGGCCAACTCACTGGGCTAACTTTGTGGCTCCTCTCTTGAGACAACAGGGGCAATTACTTCAGGTGGGTGGGTTGGCCCATTGATGCCCCATTACACAGAGGTCTCACGAATTCAGTCTACTTTCTTGGAACACCAGGGGACATAGTTCCTTCTTACAAAATCATTAATCTCAGGCTGATCTATTGAGTGTAGATTGTTTCTGTCTCCAAGAGACTAGGCTATGTTCTTCCTTCGAGTTAGATGATTACTCCCTTTCTTCCCCGTTATGAACCCTCTCAGTGAGGCAGCATCCAAAGGGGGGACTCGAACTCGGACAGGGCATTTTAACCTGGACCTTAAGAAGCACATAGGGGTGGGTGACAAACGGAGAAATGTGGCTTCGGCGACTGGACGCTGGATGGATGCCCTAGCCGAGTTCGAGCTATCACCATTAGGCACTAGAGACTCGAAATCCTTCATACCAGCTAGAAATCGTTCTTACTAACGCTAATCTTGCCCCTTACGACCCTAAACTCTCACTGAAACATTCTGTGGCGAGTGATCATTCGATGCTCTTTATGAGCTGTGACACTTGCCTTTGACTCCCCGTGGCTAGATTAACACACAATCCTTCCGTGAACATCCAAGGTAATAAGCTGTGGTGGACAGTGAGTTGTATAGAAAGATTTAACGAGGCTCTGGTGCATTCCGGCCTGGATCATGGCAAGATAGTAAGGGTGTCAATTTATAAGGGTGAACTAGGGTATCTTCAGCCCTTGTTTTGTCCTGCAGATTTTACGAATACCCTCCACTACAACAATAGAGGTAGGGTCTTTGACTGGGGCATTTTGAAAAAGCAAAAGGGAGCTAAATGGGGTATTAGATAGGACAAACAGAAATCATGTTCTCAAGGGGAGTGAGAACGCTCAGCTCATCTCCTAGGGGCAAACCAAGTACACGCGATGGCTCAATGGACACAGGCTGTCCAAGTCTAATGCAGGCTGGAGACTTAAAGACTGTTAAAGACCTATGACTCCAAAAATTGTTGGCATCTCATTTGGAGCCATGAGGCGGATGTGGATGCCAAGGAAGTGGTGGGAATTTCAGAGGACCTGTGGACGCTCCATAAAAAAAGCGGTATGGTAGGGAAGGTGTAGCCACAGTGGGAGAGCAAAGTGAACCGATGCCAGACTCTTTTGTAAGCAGGTACATTAGGGAGATGGATTTAGTTCCTCTTATCATGAAGGCAAGGATCCCTAGGGCCACGGGCTCAGATGGTCTCTGTAACTTGATGTTAAAGGGAGGCCCTAAATAGTAGGCACAATTCTTATGTTCCCTATACATGCAGGTCTGTGATGAGGGGGTTATCCCCCTTCATGGAAATCATCTATCCTCATCCCAGTACACAAAAAGGGTCCTTGTAATAACCCTTCCAATTTTAGGTTACTGCCAATGTTGGACTGTAGTTCCAAACTTTTTGCCAGCCTCCCGTTGGAGCTTCTCACGGCCTGGGTTAGGGGAGGGGTCTGCTTAGCTGCCTTCAGACAGGATTCAGGAAGGGCAGTGGGACTACCCACTCTATATGGTCCTTGCTTACCCTTATGTCAGACACCAAATGCTACACGGAAGTGCCTTTATACCTATGTTTCATTCATTACACAGCTGCTTTCGATAGTGTAATCAGAACTAAACTTTGGGGAAAGCTGGAAGCATGGGGTATAGAACGCATCACTTCTTTACTTTATTAGGTCTCCCTATGGTGAGACGAAGGTTAACATCAGACTTTCTCAGGAGGGGATCCTATCAAGCTCGATTAACACGCCACAGGGTTTGAAACAGGGGTGCCTGTTGGCCCCGCTACTATACAATCTATACACTTCAGAACTTCCGACAATTCCTGTGTACACTCAAGAACCATCCCCCGAGATATGGGAAGATCACCCTCCCCTGCTTACTAGAAGATGCAGATGATACAGTTATCTTAGAACGCACCCCTCTGGGACTACAACAATCCCTTAATGCCCTATATACCTTGCCTCAGAACACGACCTGGTACCTAATGTGGCCAAAACTAAAATAATGAGCCGCAGCAAGGGTGCATATGGTTCCACCGTTTGTTTGGCGATTGGGGGGAGTTAAGCTGGAGCAGGTTAATGAATACCGATACTTGGGAGTATCCATTAGACCATCCTTATCCCCACAGGAACTTGGTAGATGGGTGTTATGGAGTGGTGGGATGAGGAAGAGTGAAGTCAGGGTACTGGAATGAGGAAGTGGAAAGCAAGGGAAGTGCAATGAATTACTAATGGTATACTGGGACACGGAAAGGTGGGGTACTGGGACGAGGAAGGCAAGGGTAATGTGATGGACTACCAATGGGGTACTGGCACAAGAGAGTGAGTCAGGTGTAGTGCAACAGATTACTAACCGGGAACTATCCCCCTAAACCACATGCCCTACACAGTACATGGTCAGGGTGTAGATAGCAGGGATACCCCCTAAATTGCATGCGCTGCATCATCAATGGTCAGTACGTAGACAGAAGAACAATTTGCATTTACTGTAACATACTTGCACAAGCTTTAAACAGCAGAGATTTGCCACTAGCTGGCATCTCCTGGACCATACATGGTCAGGCTCTGGACAGGAGAGCTATTCCCCATAAATCGCACCTGTTGCACAGCTCAAGAGTTAGACAGCAGAGATACATGGTCAGGCCTTAGGCAACAGAACTATTTCCATAAATTGCATATACTTAAGTGTTAAGACCCGATCTGGCCCGTTATCGGACCAGGGCCGCGTTAATAAGCTGAGCGAAGTGAGGGCATTTAATAAGGGTCCCTGGGTCGACAACACCTGATCCGGGATGCCGGATTGGGTCTTAACTCTATTAGCATCCTGAGTTGTCAATCCGGGAAACCAGGGTGCTGAGATACTGAGAGCACTGTATTTTCATTCAATGAACGAGACGCCGCATTGAATGAAAATACTTCAGTAAGATGGCTGCCATGGATCTGGAAGGTGGAACTCCATACAGCACCCCTTTTCCATTTCCATGGTGGCCAAAACGGACCAGAAGCAGCTGCATCTGCCACAATCAGGTAAGAGCCGGAGGAGATGGCAAGCGGGGGAAGCAGCTATCTTGGAATGCAGGCTTACATCAGGAGATTCAGCCCACGTTCCTTACCTCCTGACTGGCTGCCTCCCCTGCGCCGGGTGCTAATGTACCTTCCATGCCCATGCTTAAGATAGAAATGCTATTCCACTAAATGAAGATCCCAGGCGCCACAAGAGCGATAGAAAATAACAGAACACCCCAAGGGAGACCACATGGCCAAAAGGTATGTGTTTTGTAGATTTTGGACCCAGCTGCAAACTATGCAAATGCAATTTTCTGAAGTTCTTCTGCAACTTTAAACGTAAGCGCACAATTCAGTCAGCCCCTCACTTCCTGTAGGAAGGCAGCCTCTCTGCCCTGGTGTCATTTGTAGTGCAAATATCGGTTAATGGGTGAGGCGTTGCTTCCCTGCCTGCAGGAGCCCTTCTGTGGGGAACAGCTCCACACTTTGTGTGAATACTAATTACGGACAGCCCCATCTCCTGTGGGAAGGGCAGTCCTTAATATCTAGATGAATAAAGCATAGCTGTTTTCTCCCCGGTTCCATGATTAGGCTGTGTCACAAAGCCTCGCAGATACCCTTACCTAGCAATCTGCCAGACTGAAAACTGGGGATTGCAGTGTTATTGGAATGTCAAAACTATTCAACCCCATCCCACCAAACCCGGTTTTTGTCATTTCCAGCATGCTGCTCCTCACCTTCCTGCAGCCGACTCTTTTGGGCCAAGGTGCTGCACTTTCGAGGACACCACACACTATCTTCTATCTTTTCTGCGCTTCATTTCATTACGAAGAACGCCCTGCAAAGTCGCAGCATCACTCTTGTATCGAAGCCCTGGTGCCACATCAAAACATGACCTGGTGCGTTCAGAACAGGGGGAATGCCATTTTGCCCTGTGCAAAAAGAGTTTTGGGGGTGTGGCAGACAGCAGGGTAGAACCCTAGGAGGAACGAGGAGGGAGCCTCTCCCAACTGCCTGACAAATGCCTTCTTTCCCTGCCCAAGACAGGGCCTGCCCTTAATGGGCAGAATTCCCAGTAGCCCGCTGAGCACAGCACTTGAAAATGCCAGTGAGATTTGAGGCAACTCTTTGCCAGTAGCCCGCTGAGCACAGCACTTGAACATGCCAGTGTAAGGTTTGAGGCGCTGCCCTGGTGCCACCTCAAAACATGACCTGGTGCGTTCAGAACAGGGGGAATGCCATTTTGCCCTGTGCAAAAAGAGTTTTGGGGGTGTGGCAGACAGCAGGGTAGAACCCTAGGAGGAACGAGGAGGGAGCCTCTCCCAACTGCCTGACAAATGCCTTCTTTCCCTGCCCAAGACAGGGCCTGCCCTTAATGGGCAGAATTCCCAGTAGCCCGCTGAGCACAGCACTTGAAAATGCCAGTGAGATTTGAGGCAACTCTTTGCCAGTAGCCCGCTGAGCACAGCACTTGAACATGCCAGTGTAAGGTTTGAGGCGCTGCCCTGGTGCCACCTCAAAACATGACCTGGTGCGTTCAGAACAGGGGGAATGCCATTTTGCCCTGTGCAAAAAGAGTTTTGGGGGTGTGGCAGACAGCAGGGTAGAACCCTAGGAGGAACGAGGAGGGAGCCTGTCCCAACTGCCTGACAAATGCCTTCTTTCCCTGCCCAAGACAGGGCCTGCCCTTAATGGGCAGAATTCCCAGTAGCCCGCGGAGCACAGCACTTGAAAATGCCAGTGAGATTTGAGGCAACTCTTTGCCAGTAGCCCGCTGAGCACAGCACTTGAACATGCCAGTGTAAGGTTTGAGGCGACTTCGCTTGCTTACTTATATACTATGGAAGTCGAAATGGGTGACTGCGGCCCTCCAATTTGAAGTAGTGCTTTTTCTGAACCGAAGGTTCTTGCCTCCCATAAACCTTAGCAAGTAACTTATAATTGAGTGGCATTTCCAGACAGCCCCTTCCTTCATCTGCCATCTTGCACATGCTTGTTCTCTTGCAAATGAGAAGTGTAAGCGAGACACAGATACTGACTGTGGCAATGTGAGGTAGTGAAATAAGATGTCTGCAAGTGGCTAGTGGTGGGGGTGCAGGGTTTTAGGTCGTCTTGCCTTGTAAGGCCTACTCCCCTCTTCTGCCGAGTCACCTCTAAGATCTCCTACCACCTTACACTACAAACACAAACCCTTCCCAGACAGCAACCACATGGCTAGCCATTGATATTGATATTTTATTTCTATCGCGCTCATACACAAGTGTTTCAGAGCGTGACAAGGCAAGGGAGGGGAACAGGGGAGAACAAAACAACAATCTTACTAGGCCCAGTGACATTGAGAACGTGCAAGTGCATGGGAGAGGGGGAGGAGAAAGTGCAGAGCAAAGGAGAAACAGATCAATAATAATAAATAAATAATAAAGTCAACAAACGGTGGTAGTGCAGCCGGCAAGTGCTGGGTTTAAGGCAGCAGACAGGGTAGGTCTGATAAGTGCAGGAAGGGGGTGGAGGGACTGCATGAGTACAGATACAGACCCCAGTGTAAGGGTTGGCCCAGAGGCAGTGCGGGAGGGTGGCAGGGTGAGCAGGTACCTGGGCCCTGAGGATGGCCAGGAACATGGTGCCAAGAGAGAACAGATCAGCAGGGAAGAGGGGAGGTGAAGGCAGAAGCAAAGAGGAAGGGTCTTGCTTCCGGAACCAAAGATGGTTCTCAAGTTTTAGAGTGGCAGGGAGGCTGCTCCAGAGGGAGGCCCCAGCCAAAGACAGATCTACCCTCAGCTTGTTTCTTTGATAAACGACTGACCCTGAGGGATTTAGAGGTAGAGGAGCGAAGATCTCGAGAGGGGAGGGATAGCTGAAGATATTTTGGACCCAGGCCCCAGAAAGCCTTGTGTACAATGCCGAGAGTTTTGAATTTAATCCTTGGAGCCAATGGGGAGATTTCAGAGCTGGAGAGATACGATCCCAGGGCTTGAGTCCAAGGACAATCCTGTTCTGGATTAGTTGCAGAGAGTAGAGGCAGGTAGATTTATAAAGAGGCTGTTACAATAGTCCAACCTAGAGAGAACCAAAGCTTGGGAGACCATGAGCTTTTGGGGGAAGGAGAGGAAGGCAGAGTACCTCTGAGGAGGTGCAGTAGGAGGTTTGACTTTTTAGAGACATCAGAGATGTAGGTGGAGAAGGAAAGTTTGGAGTCAAAGATGACCCCGAGGTTCTTAGCCTCGCAGGTGGGGGTAGGAGGAGGGCCAAGGGAGGCCTACCAGAAGGTGAGGGGAAAGGATGATGAAGATGTGCCGATGAGGATCTCCGTCTTGCTGGCATTCAGACAAAGATCATTGGCGGCACACCAATCTTGAATGGCAGTTAGGCAATCAGAGATGAGTGAGGGAGAGGAGCTGGCCGTGGGCAGCCTGAAAATGAGTCGAGGGTCGTCAGCATAGCACAGAAAATTTGAGCAGAAAATGGCAATGCAGCGGGCGAGAATTTCCAGGTATTGGTTGAAAAGCCACGACGAGAGGTTAGACCCCTGGGGAACTCCACAGGTAGAGAGGAAGGTAGTTGCTAGGAAGGACCCAAGTTGGACCTGGGAGGGTTGATCAGAGATGAAAGAGGTCAGCCAGGCCAGAGCCTGATCAGTGATACCCAGGTTATCACGGAGACGGTTGAGCAGGATGATCTGTTTGACCGTGTCGAAGGCAGATGAGAGATCGAGAAGGATGAGGACAGAGGGAATGTTGGAGTCAACGTTGGAGAGCAGATCTTCACTGATGTTCAGGAGAGCAGTTTCCATGCTTCTGGAAGCTCTGAAGCCAGACAGGTGGTCATGGAGACAGCCAACAGAATTGGAATGAAGGTTAAGCTGAGAGATGGCCAGCTTTTCCAGGAGTTTTCCCAGAAAACTCTGCATCCCCGACTGTCACACTAAAGACTCCCCCTTTTTCTTACAAAGCCAACTGCAAAGAAGCCCCCCAAGAGTGCCATTGTCAATAATACATAGAAACCCATCCCTCATTTCTCCAGGCACAACTGATGATGTATTCACCTGCATCCTCGAGAACCAGTCGTAACTGCCACAGCTTTCTAGAAAACCTGGAGCATATGCTTGTATTATGCCTCCCACTCTTCTTGTGACGTGCCTGTGCAGATTTGACCACATTCCTCCATTGAATCGAAGCCGTGTCTGAGTCGATGGTCTTTCTCTTGTGGGATGATGGAGGACGAATGGCTCTGGAAGCGCAAATGTTTCTTTATCGACTTTTGGCACCTGTCCCCTTTTTTGGGCGTGGGGCTTTCAGTGTTTTCACCCGACGACTTCACGGTCGAATACTTGCTGAGGCCATTGATGGAGGCTGCCCAAGTGCCAATTTTGCTGATTGCCTCTAAGGGATTACAGGTTCATTTGTTGGCAGGAACCGCACTTCATGATTTCATTGGCTTTCCCCAGATATCACACGCAGATGTCATGCTGGCTGGTGATCGACATTTTAGAGTTGCAGTCCTGGTAATGTATGAATCAGGAAGCATAAGGGCCTGGCATATCGACGAAAGTCGAATTGAAAAGATATCTCACGAGAACGTTCCAAAAAGCTGAGTTAGGAACTGGAGTACAGGGCGTAGTAATGTGATATATACGGCCCGTCACGTCCAGAGCTGAGGAGTGGCATGATAGAGTCAAGAGGAGTAGGCAGTTGATGTCGAGTAGTACTACCCCCCTGTTGAAAATTGTTTCTGAGCAGCTGATGCGGGATGGATATCTATCTTCTGAGGAATCTGCAGTAGAATGTAATCCATTGAATATCAGTTTGGGGGCTGCTGGGATTCACTGTATGTCAAGAGTTGCCAGTGCCTTCAACTCCTTTCACAATATAAGCACGCTTGCACTTTCTGCTCTGTTTATTTCTTACTTTTCCTTGGGATGTAATGGGTTGTGCTAATTTCTGGGTTACAAATCCAATGGAGGTGTGAGAAGGACTACATTAGTCTCCTTATGATCTTGTTAATTTACGCCTTTGTGTCCCTTGATCGCCTGAGAAATTATTGGGATGTTACTGAATTCCAGTTCCTTGGAGTTATGCTTCTTCTTGATTGAAAATTTGGTCATTTGGTATTCAGTCTCTAGGGCGTTTCCTGGGCCACTTTTTAAATAGATCACCCAGGAAATGCTGCCTAAAGATCGAATACAGAAAGCAGGCCAGAAGAGGGACGTGGGGGGGGAGGGAGAAAGAAGGAGAAGCAGGAGGGGGGGGGAGGGGGGAGAGAGAGAGAGAGAGAGAGAGAGAGAGAGAGAGAGAGAGAGAGAGAGAGAGAGAGAGAGAGAGAGAGAGAATGTTTGTTACATGGAAGGAGTGGGAGGGTAGACACCCCCGATGGAAAGAACATTTCTGTAGCGTTGGAGCAGGTGAATGTGGGACGGGAAACAGAAGGTTTGGCTTGCTGTGGGTAGGGTGTGGGGGTAGGGCAAGGGAGCGACTACAATAGAGGCTCAAAGGGAGCCATCCATATATTGACTTTCTATGTTTTATGTTATAGAGAACAGGAAGGACAGGACCTGCTCCTCTACTGGTACTTGACCAGAGTACACCTTCACCCCAACGTGGGGCCCTGGTCTCTTGCAGCCTGGGTCATGGTATTATTGACAATCATGCGAAGTCCAGTGTCTCTCATTTGTTAGACTCCACACTCATTTATCTGCATTTCTAATAAAAGGTCTGAGATACGTCTCTTCACAAGAATGGGCCAAGATAATTTGATTTTAATATTATAATGAATGCGCTCTATTACTCTATAACATATCAACCAATAGAGGTTGTCCATAATACACTACAGGGCAAAGAAGAGGACTTGGCTGTAAAGGGAGCGTTCGCAGTGCTAGGGATAACTTGGTGCATGTGCCAGATGAAGAGTGTGATACAGGCATGGTATCAAGAGACGACACAGACAAGTGAAACGAAAACCTCTATTTTGCTGGTCAGAATGGTGTAATGCCTAACTTGCCCTAGCTTTAAGGTAGGAATGTTCCCTAAAGGAAAGTAAGCTAAGGGACATCTAAGTCTAGCAGTCCAAAACAAAATGCTGCCTGTGTCAAAACCTATGCTTGCCCTCACTTCTATATGATAACAATGTGTAGGGGCTGGATAAACTCAATAGTGTTCAAAGTAAAAATAGGATGGCACTGGAGCTCGTTTGTAGCTCCCTTCCCCGAAGTTCAAAGACCTCAGGATCTCAAAGTTCAACAGCTTTTCAGGATTAAAAAGTTCACAGTACCTTATTTTTCACAACAGGTCTCTCAGGCTCCCCTTGCCCAAGCTGAGACCCCTCTTGGCATCATAAAGTTAACTATACACAAAGTTCATTGGGTTTCTACAGGTTCCATTTTCCTGGATTAAAAACGTTCAGGCCATGCGCTTCGATGGACTTCTTAGGCTTCCCTCCCCTAAGTTTCAAGCCCCTCTGGTTTCAAAATGTTCCACTCTCTTTAACACAAATGATCAACTTGCAAAACACAATGGGCCTCATTACACGGTAGGCAGTAAGGGTTTACCGGTACCGGTATTGTACCGGTAAACCCTTATCGCCTTACTACGAGGTCCCTTTGCGGGTTGGTACATTAACGCCTGCTTTTAGCAGGCGTTAAAAAACGAACCTGCAAAGGGACCGGGGTGCTAATTATGGTACCGCAATTTGCGGTACCGTAATTAGCGCCTTGCCCATTCCCATTATGCCCTATGGGGCAAAAATGGGAATGGGGAAGGGCAATGGAGGAAGGAGGAATTACCACCTTCCCAACCTTGGAATAGGGCGGTAATTCCCCTTTCCTCCAAGGCGGTTCCAGTGAATTACCGGCATGAACCATGGCGCTAATAGCGCCATGGTTTACCGCCTACCGTGTAATGAGGCCCAATGTTCCATAACACAAATGTTCCATAACAGTTCAATTGACTTCTTTCAGGGGGGTCCCCTCCCCATTTTTCAACTTCCTCTGAAGTCCACCACCTGTCGCTCAGATCTTTGTTACCAACTTGTCACAAAGTTCACACATGTATTTTGCTCATCTCTTTATGGTGGAGTCTCTGCAGCCTTCCTGGATTACTCAATTGTTGTGGCGGGGGTCTATGCAGCCTTCCTGGATCACTCTCCTGCCTGGAGGCCACCTCAGGGCTTAATGCTTGTGGTGGGGTCTCTGCGACCCTCCTGGATCAATCTCCCACCTGGAATCCACCCCAATGCTTTTCCAACACTCTTTACTTTATGTCAATACTTCTTCATTCATTTTGGGAATTTTTCTCCCACTTCACATTTCTCGCACAACTCGCCCTTTTAGGACCTCTATTTTGCTCACACTTCGTATCAGCGCACAGCTCCCCTCTTTGCAGACACTTCCTTTCTTTACACAGTCTTTCAAGAACTTGTAATCATCCACGCTGCCACTTTGTATCCTTGTCCATACACACGCCGGGCTCTCACTGTGCTTCACTCACTGGTTGTGTTTTCTTTGTCAATGTCTTTACCCTTAGAGGTCAGGGTCTCACTGTCTGCCCCTCAGACACTCCTGGGTTCCTGTCCTGGCACAGGAGAATGAGCATTTCTGGTTACCAATTTCAAAAGGGATTAGCATGCCTCCTGGCTCCCATCCATGGACTCTCCTGGCTCTTTAGAGACACTGCTCCCTCGCCACGCTTTCCTCTCCTGCTTCACCTTGCAGATTTTCCGTGTCTCGGCGTTCCCTTCTCCTCCAGGTGGTCCTGGGCAGCCACAGCTCCTCAGTCCCTCTCCCTACTCGCTCTGCTTTACTTGCAAACCCTGGCTTGGGACTGAGAAGGGATGCTCTGCTGTACTCAGCCACGAAGCCTCCCTTCTGCTCTCCTAACTGTTTCTCCTTGCACTGCTGAATGCCTCAACCTTTTATACACCTGAACCCTGTTAAGGGGTTTCAGGTGTGAGTCCAAACGCACATAGCCCTCCACTTGCCCACCAAAAGCCTCTGTTTTCCCGGGCACTGGAAGTTCATAAGGATTTTCCTGGCATCACAGGCCTGGAAGAAGACTATAAGACAAGATGGCCAAAGGACAAGCAAAACATATCATGTCATGACCATGTTTCACCACCAGCCACATTTAGTAGCCAAATGCAGTAAACATGGTAAGGCTAAAACATAATGCACCAAACAAATGGTAAAAAGTCAATGATGCCACCAGCTTGTCCATTTAGCACACATAGAGTAACCAAACATACTGAGTGTTAGTCTAGGGCAAAAATAAGTGTACCCCATTGTGATGCTGGAAATGCATCAGAGGGACAGGGCCTCTGAATCCTTGTCCTTTATTGCTTTTTATCATGTGTTCTGACTTGTTTTCCATGCAGGAGTTCATGTGGGACTCCTGGCGGTGCAGCTCTTCCTGTATTTGGTTTGGTGAACAGACACTTGGGCTACCCTTTATGGCACCCATGGGTGGGAGTACGACCCTGTACTCCGTGTGTATATTTTTGGGCACCTATGTGTGGCCCACAGAACAGGGTGCGGGCTGGTGGCAGCTCCGTGCTGAATTGACAGGTGCCCGGAGCGTCCTCCATTTTGGGATGCCCTGGCCCCATCATTGGAATCATTGGATTCCCGATAGGAAACAAGATGGCCCCGGTGGATTCTTGCTTTCTATTGCCTGTTACCTTACTTTTCCCGAAGTCCCGGGAAGCCCTGACTCTGTCCCTTCCCCCTGACCGGCTGTTGGGTGGAAGTTCCATATATGAAGTTGTGGGGAAGACCAGGCCAGACTAGCTGGAGCCTTCCCAGTGACTGTATGTTGTGGGTACGCCCATGGGGTGGGACCTGGGTGAATGGAGTGTGTGACAAATACGCATTCTGTGTTATGGGTGCCTAGTATCTGGTGGTTGACACAATGACTGAGACAGCCCTGCCCGAAAATGGTATGAATGTAGTGTGTAGTGCTGAATGGCAGAGTACTTGTCTGAATCCACATCCGTGTTGAGTGTGTCTGGATGGAGAAGAATGGCCTCAATGCAGCATGGGCCCGATTGGCTGCCTGACTGCCTGAATGCCCTTCTGAGTGATTGGTCGACTGAGTGTGACCCAGCCGAGTGAATGGGAGATCAACAGTATATCCGGGGGCCTCTCACTGCTAGAACCCGTTCAGAAGCTGAAGTTGAAACTGATGCTTAACTTTGAAGCCCACTGGAAGAAGATGAACTACTGCTGCTGCTGTCCTTCGTTAATCTGAAAGCTGCTGTGCCTTCACAGAACTGATCCAAGAGAGGACCTGGCTAGGAGACCTCTCCCCGAGCTACGAGGAACCATCATGCACCAGCTGATCTTTGCCAAAGCTCCCTGGTAGGCAGACCTACGAAAGGCTGCCGACTGGAGAAGGGGACCGCCGAGGAGAACGAAGAGAAGCACCGGACAGCCGTCCACCGTCGACGACCGGAGCCGCCGTGCTTCCTTTGCCGAAGAACATTTGATCCAAGGACTCCCTTGTTCAATCTCGTCGACCGCTTTTGTCCTGGCGGAGAAATTCAACGCTGCCGAGGACCAAGGAGAATCCACCAGTGGGTTTCCCGCCACCCGACAAACTCAGACGCTGACAAAGCTACTGAAGCCAGCCGTGGTCCCGGCCCGTTCACCGACGACCCGACACCCTTGCTGGGCCAAGTTCTTCATAGACTCTTTGCGGCAATGAACACTCGTCGAGGTGCACCGCAGGCCTCAGCTTGCAGTACATTTTCGACCGATCGTCAATGAGCACCGCAAGAACCGAAGCTGCTGCCTCTACGACCACGTTCCCCTCTCCAACTCAGAAGTTCGACGACCCGTGGCTCATGCCTGAAAGGGAGTGCACGCAAGAAGGGCCCATCGATTCCCCGACGAAGAACTCTCCAACACATGGGAAATTTCGGTTTCAGAACTACAGAAGAAGATAAGACTTTAATAGACAATACATGGACTGGGCTTGTAGTGCATCTTCATTTACAGGTTGCCCAGGGGGGGATCCTCACACAAAACTGTGCCTAGTGGTATGGGCCCAGCATTCTGCCAATTCTCTAACCAACTTGTCTTCCTCGAGACTCTATGGTTGATATCGTTTTACTGTGTTGATTCGGATGCTATTTGGGGCTGTCAGCCATGGTCGCATTTTAATGGAATCAGAGAAATAGTGGTACCACCTAGAAGAACAAGTTACTTACCGACTGGTAATGTTGTTTCGATTGGATTTTCCTCCAACGTATTCCACATCTTTGACATGTAATGTCCACAGCTGTGTACTTCAGAAACTTTTTCGGCAGAAGGTGTCCTGCGTCGATGGCGACGGTTTGATGTCTCTCGAAGGCCTCTGTCGAGGGCGACATCACCGGATGTTATAAATAGGACGCACGGCACCCGTAGCCTCAGGTCATGTGTTTTCCTCCATAACGTGTGACATGCACATATCCAATGCCTGCTTGACTGCACATAGCCTTGCGGAAACATAAGCTACAATCTCATAGGAAATTCTCCAGAGGGGCAGGCTGGGAGGGCGATGTGGAATACGTTAGAGGAACATCCAATCGAAAGAATGTTACCAGTTGGTAAGTAACTGGTTCTTGAATGGATTGTGTCCTCCAACGTATTCCACATCTTTGACAGACTCCCAAAGCAGTACAAGGAAATGGAGGAGGGAAAAGAATTTAGAGTACCCAATCAGATGGCAGAATAAAGCACTGCCTTACCAAAGGCCAAATCTTGACCCTGGATAGTATCCAGGGAGTAATGTAAGCCCATGTGGCTGCATCACAAATATTCCTAATAGGAACTCCCCGCTGCAGGGCTGTGGAAGTAGCCACACCCCAAGTGGAATGAGCTTCCAACCCTTCAGGACGGTCATTGCCCGCCAAACGGTAACATTCAGTAATGGTGAGGATAATCCACCTGGACAAGGTCTGGTTTGTAACAGCCTGGCCCAATCAGTGACCAGCTTACCCCACAAAGAGTTGATCGTCCACTCTGACCCTGGACATCCTAGAAATATAAAAGCTCAGAGCTCTCCTAGGGTCCAACCTATGGAGTCGCTCCTCTTCCTTACCAGGATGAGGAGGAGGATAGAAAGAAGGAAGAACCACTTTATGGCTCAAATTAAATTCAGGACAATACCTTAGGTAGAAAGGAAGGATGTACCCTCAGTACAACCATATCCTTGTGGAACACAGAAAAGGGCGGCTTAGATGAAAGTGCCTATAATTCACTCACTCTGCGAGCGGAAGTAACCGCAATCAAGAACACTTTCTTGAAGGACAATAATCTCAAAGGACAAGAGTGCAAAGGTTCAAACGGAGAACCCATTACGAATTTCAAAACCAAATTCAGATCCCAAACCGGCACCTGGAAAGGGGACGACAGGAACACACTAGTGAGTCCTTTAAGAAATCAAAGGAATCTTAAAATAAGAACATTCTTAAGATGAGCGCTTGAAGATAGACAGTGCCGCCAGGTAACCCTTAATGGTACCCACATGAAGGCCCCTGTGGGCCAAAGTGAGCAAGAAAGAAAGAACCATGGGAATGGAACACTGAAAAGGATCAACATTTTGTCCTCTGCACCAGTCGCAAAACTTACGCCAACGGTACAGGGATTTCGTTTCTGGCCTCCTGGCCGAAAGCAACACCTCCATCACGTCATCTGGAAGGTCCCAATCCTTATACCTCAACCTTTCAGATACCGAGCGTGAAGGTTGAGAGTCCTGACCTCTGAATGGAGAACCTTACCCCCCTCGCGCAAGAGCAAATCCTCTCGGTAGGAAACACGGCGTGGAGGGTAGGTGGACATTTGTAGAATGTCTGTGTACCACGCTCTCTTGGCCCAATCTGGAGCAATGAGGATCATGTGGGACCCAAACCTCCAGAACCTCCTTAACACTTGTGGAATGATGGGGATTGGAGGAAACACGTACAGCAGCGGGAATGACCAATCCACTACGAATGCCTCTCCTAAAACTCCTCTCGGAGGAAATTCCCTTGAGCAGAATCTCTTGCACATCCGGTTGGCACTGGTGGCGAAAAAAGATCCACTTGTGGGTTTCCCCAAAGGGACGAAGACCTCCAGAAGGACTTCCCGAGCCAACTCCCATTTGTGAGAGATCGTGCTCTGCCTGCTCAGAGCATCCGCTGCCGCATTGTCCTCTCTGGCCAGATGAACTTCCCAGAGCGAATTGCCCTGAACCAGAGCTGCATTGCCTCTCTGCACAACGGGAGTGACCCTAACCCCCCCTTTTTGTTGACGTAATGCATGGTCACTGTGTTGTCCGTCATGATCAGGATACTCTTCCCCCGCACAGACGGCAGAAAAGCCTTCAGGGCCAGCCTGATGGCCCTCAGCTCTAACAGGTTTATGTGGAGTTTGGATTCTGACGGAGACCAACGACCGTTGGCGGTCAAGTCTTCGGCATGAGCTCCCCATCCTTGAGGGAAGCGTCCGTCACTACAGTCACCCCCGGCCATGGTTGCCAAAACAGCCTCCCCTTCATCAGGTGCCCCTCTTTGGCCCACCACAGAAGATCCTGGGAGACTGAGATTTGAATCTGAACGGGATCCGACATCTTGCCTGAGAACTGCGACCACTGCATCTTGAGGACCCATTGCAGGGATCTCATCCTCAGCCTGGCTTCTGACACCAGAAAAATGCAGGATGCCATGAGGCCGAGCAACCTTAAGAATTCGAAAGCCGGGAGACTATGGGCATGTTGAAACCTGTCCACCATATGCACAATGTGATGAGCCCTTACCTTGGGAGGCGAGCACTTCCTCAAGGACGTGTCCAACACAGCCCCGATGTGCTGAAGCTGATGGGAAGGTGTCAGATGCGACTTCTTGAAATTGAGGGAGAAGCCCGGCCTGTGGAGGGAGCGGCAGGTGAGACCGAGGTGATCCAATGCTTGCTCAGGAGAATGAGCATAGATCAGCCAGTTGTCCAGGTAGGGGTAGACGAGAATCCCCCCCACACCTGAGATACGCTGCCACCATGTCATGATGCCTACCCCCGGACATCCGGATCAAGCCCATCAGCCCCGGGAGCAGGCATCCAGACATTTACAAAAACCCCAGCAGCCCCAGCTAGGGGCTGTCTGGGTTCAGTCCTGGCGCCGTAGGCACCAGACTCATAATAAAAATCAGCCCTGCAAACTCATTTGCAACTTAAGGAAGGAAGGGGACAAGAGTGAACATCGGGCACATTGAAGTCTTTGAACTTGATACTTACCAATCCCGCCTGGGACTTCAGAGTCAAAGCTTACCGGAACTCTCCCAACGCCTTCAAAACAGCCTTCAAACCAGTGAAGTAACTGGTATCTACACGCCCCTGCAAGACACGCAGGATGGAGAGCTAATCTTTTACAAACATAAGGTGAGGTTACTAAGGGGATATCGGAGGTGATTAGTGGGGGAGAGCGAGAACAATTGGGAGGCCATCACTAAAACCCACAGGTGGCTAATCCCTGTCTCCACTTGCAGGAAAATACTTCTTCGGGTCCAGCAGACAAGACTAGGTGGGCCAGTCCAGACAGTCATCTCTGCACTACGCATCACGTTGACGGAGACCGCAGCTGTCCGGGTCCGATCGACACCCCTGTGGGGTCCAGGTGAGCGTAACAGAACACAAAGCCTTTCTAAAAATACCCACCCGGGTGTTATGGAAACCTCGGAAACCGACCAACTGGCCCAATTATTGGGGGAACTTAGGGCGGAAGTACATGCCGCTCACCAAGAGACTAATGCCCTCAGGAGAGAACTGATTGTCTCAAAGGAGCGCACTGATGATCTGGCTAGGCAACTACTGCAAAACCAAGCTGGGCAAACGCCCCTACCTGGATATGGGGGAAACCCAACCCCCCGTTTCATCAAGCAATCCTGTGCAAGTGGTTCTATCAGGAAATATTCCTTTAGCTCCACCCGAACGCTTTGCTGGGGACCCCAAAAGGTTTGCTGTGTTTATGAACTAATGCCACTTGCACTTTTTATGCAGACCGGGAGCCTTTCCAAAGGACCAAGCCAAAGTAGCCTTTGTATTGTCATATCTTAGTGGCAGCGCAGCGGATTGGTCCATTCCGTTAGTCAACCAGGATGATCCTCTTCTCCAGGATTTTCAGGGTTTTCAAAGGAGCATGGAAAAACTATTCGCCAGACACTCACAGGGTCAAGCCCTGGACAACAAACTTTTATCCTTACGACAGGGTAACCAGGATCTGCTAACCTATATTGCAACCTTCAATAGGTTGGTGGTGGAAACCGGGTGGCCGGAGGAAAAACGAATTACATTGTTTCATCGTGGACTTCGGGGTGAACCCAAAGACGTCTTGGCTCAAGTTGTGAACCCACCTCAGGATTGCACAGAATTTATAGACTTAGTGGTCCAGCTAGACCACCGACTTCAGAACCGAAAGACTGATCGAGCTAAGTTCGAGAATCAGGTATTGGTTAAACCCAATGTTGCCCCCAAAGGAACAGATGCATCTGAACCTATGCAAATCGGGGGGGTTAAAGGACCCTTAACTCGAAAGGAAAGGGAAAGAAGACGATAGATGCAGTTGTGTCTGTACTGTGCAACTTCAGGACATTTTCTACGGGATTGCCCTACAAAACCACCCAAGAAGGTGGTAGAAGTTGCTGATAAAAGCCACATAGAGCCTGATTCGGGTAACGACCATGCCCGACAAGCGGACATTGGTCCGCTTGCCGAGTTTAAAGAAGGACGCTCAGACCTCGCATCTGATCATCCCAATGGTGCTACTTGATCCTAGGCAGCCATCACGTATGCACGCAGTAAGGGAATACATAGATAGCGGGGCCGTAGGAAACTATATGGACCACGAATTGGTGTCAAGGATGAATCTACCTCTTTGCAAAAAGACCACTTCGGATGTCATCACCACAGTTGATGGAACTGAGATTGCCTCGGGGCCTGTAACTCATTCCACTACAGAGATGACACTGTTGAGTCAAAATGGGCATCGAGAGACTATTGTGTTTGATCTAATCAAAGCCCCACAGTCCCAGATAATACTGGGGATGCCATGGTTGGAAACACATAATCCTTGTATAGAATGGCGAGAGAAGAGAATAACCTTCCCGGATTGTGCACACACCTGTTACCCAGAGAAAACTTTGAACAAAGGCCTGGCTACAGTCGTTAACCCAATTGTGCAGTTACCTCAGGAATACCAAGAATTTCAGGATGTTTTTCAAAAAGAACAGGCCAATACATCACCTCCTCACAGATCATACGATTGTCAAATCGACCTCCTACCCGGTGCACAACCCCCATGCAGTAGAATCTACACCCTCACGGAACCTGAAAATCTTCACCTACGGCAATACTTGGACCAGTACCTTGTTAATGGCTTTATTCGTCCTTCCAAGTCTCCTGCATCCTCAGCTTTATTCTTCGTGCCAAAAAAGGAAGGTGACCTTAGAACGTGCATAGATTACCGTGCATTAAATCAGATTACGGTAAAAAACCGATACCCATTGCCTCTGATCCCCGAATTACTAGACCAAATAAAGGATGCTTGTATCTACATTAAGATCTCCGAGGGGCATATAATCTGGTACGTGTTAAGAAAGGCGACGAATGGAAGACTGCCTTTCGCACCAAGTACAGATTATTTGAATAACAACCCGAAGGGAATATGATGCCTTTCGGGTTGTGCAATGCACCAGCAGCCTTCCAGTATTTTATGAACGATGTCCTTTGTGAACTCATTGACGTCTGTGTCGTCGTATACATAGATGATATTCTAGTGTACTCCTCCTCAGAATCAGACCATGTTAAGCACGTGCGTGCAGTCCTTGAGAAACTACGCCAGCACAAGTTATATGCAAAATTGGAAAAATGTGTTTTTCATGCTACGGAAGTTGAATTTCTTGGATTTATCCTGACTCCAAAGGGAGTCCGAATGGACTCTCGAAAGGTGGATCCAATTCTCAAGTGGCCATCACCCAGTTCAGTCAAAGGGGTAGAAAGCATACTCGGATTTGCTAATTTCTACCGCAGATTCATTCCGGACTCCTCCCATGTTGTACACCCCATCACAGCACTTTTGCGAAAAAACAAACGCTTCTTGTGGACCGAAGAGGCTGAAAAGGCCTTCTAAGAGCTGAAAGCAAAATTCACATTAGCACCTGTCTTAAAGCATCCACGCCCTGAGCTTCCATACATAGTAGAAACTGATGCATCCAGTTTAGCCATGGGAGCTGTCCTGTCCCAGAAGGATCCTGAAACCGGTCAACTTCACCCAGTAGCGTTTTGGTCCAGAAAGTTCTCAGCACCCGAGTTAAACTATGCGATTACCGATAAACAGCTATTAGCTATCAAATCCGCCTTTAAGGCTTGGCGGCACTACCTTCTTGGTGCCAGGCATACCATTACCGTAATCACTGATCACCGGAACCTGCAGTATTTAAAAACAGCCAAAGCCCAATCATTGCGACAACTTCGATGGGCATTGTTCTTTGCCGAATTCGATTTCATGATCACTTATCGACCAGGCCGCAAAAATGGCAAAGCAAATGCCTTATCCCGAATAGGGATGGGAGAAGCATATGCAAACCCGGAACCGGTGCCAATAATTCCCGAGCAAAGAATTCTTGGCATAACTACTCTACAGACACTAGAAGATATTCATTCAAAAATCCAACAACTCTTCGATCCAGCAACCATGCAGGACTGGGTAAAGAAAGGCCCGGACTACTCAGTCATCAATAACCTACCTTACTATCAAGGACGAATATTTCTACCACACAAGGAAATACAAGAACTAGTCATCTCCAATTACCATGACACCCTGATGGAAGGGCACCCAGGTATCGCAAAAACTGAAGCGAAAATTAAGAGACAGTTCTGGTGGCCCACTTAGCGAAAAGACGTAAAGTCATTTGTGATGCCTTGTGGCATTTGCGCCCAAAACAAAAGCCAGAAGAAAAAACCCGCTGGCCTTTTACAACCTTTGGATATTCCACCTACACCATGGCACACCTTGTCTTTAGACTTTATTACAGATCTACCTCCATGTAATGGATTTAACACCATCCTAGTTATTGTGGATCTTTTTTCCAAGATGACCCACTTTATTCCTTTAAAAGGATTACCTTCCGCTTCAATTTTGGCCAAGGAGTTCCTCGAAAACATTGTTCGAATACACAGATTTCCTTCCGTATTGGTCTCTGACCGAGGCAGTCAATTCATTTCACAATTTTGCAAGAAATGTTGTCAACTGGGGCAAATCGACGTGAGGTTATCAACCAGTCACCATCCCCAGACCGATGGTCCGACAGAGAGGAGCAAACCAGACCCTTGAACAGTACCTACGTTGCATGCTGCACCAGACCGAAAGCAATTGGAAGGATATTTTATGGATTTCCGAATATGCATACAATAACTCAGTACATTCTGGAACCAGACAAAGCCCCTTCTATACCATATACGGACATCACCCTCGAACCTCAGAACTCGATTTGCCTCAGCACTTAGAAATGCCTGCAGTTAGTCATTTACACTCTACTATTACACAAGCCTTTAAGGAGGCAACAGAACATTTGAAACAAGCGAAAGAGAAATATAAGAAAAATGCTGATCAACATAGAAGCGATGCTCCACGATATCAGATTGGGGATCAAGTTTGGCTGGCTACAAAACACATACCTCTAAAAGGAACTCAGACTTTTAATCCTAGGTATTTGAGACCTTACACTATTAAGGCCATTATTAACCCGGTGGCCGTCAAGTTGGAATTACCCTCTAATATGCAGATCCATCCTGTCTTTCATATTTCACTTCTGAAACCAGTTCAACCCGGGACAAGACTTGCCAAACCCCATCCTAATAGATGGAGAACCTGAATTCGAGGTAAAGAATATCCTGGACTCTAAGTTGATTAAATCAAGACTTTTTTATTTAATCAACTGGAAAGGCTACGGACCACAGGAAAGGTCATGGGAGCCTAGTGACCACGTTCATGCACCTCGGTTGGTGAAGAAATTCCATCGGAACTTCCCAGACAAACCAGGACCAAGGGGAAGAACAACTTTAGGAGGGGCCTTGGGGGGTAGGGGGGGCAGTGCTGTCATGATGCCTACCCCCGGGCATCCGGATCAAGCCCATCAGCCCCGGGAGCAGGCATCCAGACATTTACAAAAACCCCAGGAGCCCCAGCTAGGGGCTGTCTGGGTTCAGTACTGGCGCCGTAGGCACCAGGCTCATAATAAAAATCAGTCCTGGCGCAATGGGCGCCAGGCTCATAGACATTACTTACCTCATGCAGACCATGCTGCAAATAAATCCAAGCCAACGTGAGGCCTGGATGGGACTATTTTACTACAGGGACTATTTTTTACTTGGGTGTGGTCCTGGGGAACCTCTTTCCTGGGACTACTTTGGAGGCTATTTAAACCACGCCCGAACAGCAGCACATGCTTCGTGTTATTCTGCATCCAGCAGCGTGACTCTCACCGTGCCTGCAGCCAGCATCCAGTCTTCTGCCACGCCCGCGTGCCTGCAGCCAGCATCCAGTCTTCTGCCACGTCCACCTCGAATCCGGAGCTCCTAGAATAAAGAGGAAGAAAAGGACAAGGTTAGAAAAAGAACTCATCAAATTCCTCATCTGATTCCGGATCCATTTCATCTCCCGACCTGGAAAGTACATCATTCCTGCACGTGTCGCTTCGCCAGCTCCAGCACGGCGCCATACTCACCAGTTCTCACAGCATCTTTCGATCCGACACTGTCTCCATCATTTCTTCGCCGTACTCCGGCACCTAGGGGCACAAGAATAACAAGGTGAGCCAAGGGAATCAACAAATACCTCTTACCACCATAGACTTACCTGATTTACCACCGGCAGTATTATTCTCCATATCTTCACATGCCGCATATGTAAAGAGGGAGAAAAACAACAAATTAACGCATGGAATAGTTACCGGACAGCGTTGGGTAACACAGACTCTTACCTGAACGCCAGCAGCAGCTACTAGACCTTCTTCTCACGAACTCATTTGCAATTTAAGGAAGGAAGGGGACAAGAGTGAACATCGGGCACATTGAACTCTTTGAACTTGATACTTACCAATCCCGCCTGGGACTTCAGAGTCAATGCTTACAGGAACTCTCCCAATGCCTTCAAACCAGTGAAGTAACTGGTATCTACGCGCCCCTGCAAGACACGCAGGATGGAGAGCTCATCTTTTACAAACATAAGGTGAGGTTACTAAGGGAATATCGGAGGTGATTAGTGGGGGAGAGCGAGAACAGTTGGGAGGCCATCACTAAAACCCACAGGTGGCTAATCCCTGTCTCCACTTGCAGGAAAATACTTCTTCGGGTCCAGCAGACAAGACTAGGCGGGCCAGTCCAGACAGTCATCTCTGCACTATGCATCACGTTGACGGAGACCGCAGCTGTCCGGGTCCGATCGACACCCCTGTGGGGTCCAGGTGAGCGTAACACACCACCACCATTAGCTTGGTGAAGACCCTCGGCAGAGATCAATCCGAACAGCAGGACCCGAAACTGAAAGTGCGAGTCGCCAGCAGCAAACCTCAGGTACTTTCTGTGCTTGTCCTTCCTGAAAGGTTTGGTCAACCAATGCAAGTCCAGGATGGGTCTCAATCCCCTGCCTTTCTTTGGAATCAAAAAATATGGGGAATACCATCCCTTGTTCCTCTCTGCTACAGGCACCAGTTCTATAGTGCCTATCTCTTGAAGGGTCAAGATTTCCTGCCCAAGGAGCGGATCTGGAAGCTTCAAAGAGATTCCCCAGTGGATTGTCGTGAGGCTGCTTTAGGAAGGGAAGGCAGTAGCCATGGGCTATTGTATCCAGAACCCACGCATCTGAAGCAATAGCTCGTCATTCTTTGAGATGCTGAAACAGTCTGCCCCCAACCGGCGAACCATGGGACATGGCCTCATGACTGTTTTGGAGCGGCTGCAGCAGTGCCTGACGGCAAAGAGGCAGCTGCCTGAGCGGATTTGGCACCTCTATTTCCCCGACCACCATGGGTACTTTTACGCTGACCCCTTTGACTGGCCGATCCTCTCATTCAACCAAAGGAGGAGTAGTAACGAAAAGAACCTCCCCTCCACTGCTGTCCCCTAGGACGAAAAGGCAGAGGTTGACGCACAGCTGCGCTTAAAGATTTTGCCGCAGCTTTTGAGGACTGCAACCTCTCAAGTCTCTCGTCAGCCTTGCCGCCAAACAAATGTGCGCCATCAATGGGCATGTTCAAAAGACGGGCTTGCACATCCGGAGCAAAAGCCGCAACCACGCAAATCTGCATATAACGGTGCTCGCAGCCATGGACCGGCTAACACTGTTGGCCGTGTCCAAACCCGACAGAAGGGATTCACACATGGCATCCTTGCCATCTTGCACGAGAGCAAGGAACCCCGAAAGGGGCGTAGGAGACCCATAAAAACTGGGGGAGACAGGGGACACCTTGGGACTTTGCTTTTTTAATTTATGTATTGTGGTTTCGGTTCCCGAACCGCTGTGGTTATGTGGGGACTTTAAGTTGCCCAACATTACATTTCACCATAACCGTACCTAATTTAAGCTCAGTATGTGTATTTTGAAGCAACTCTGCACAGCGCCCACATACGATCCCACAGGGGCTTATAACACAGAAATGTGCAGCACGGAGACCGCTTCCCAGAGCAATCTTATGGCCCGTGACCCTCAACCCCCCGCTCTTCCACTGGCTGCTCATTGTGTGCAAAGGAACCATTTGTGCTCTTCCGTGGATAAAGGTGTTCGCCCACCCCTGCACGCATGTGGCCATTTGTCCTAAAGAAACAAAAAATGCCTACACGCCATACCAATTAACGTCCCCCCATCCCTATTACGAACTAAAACTCCTTCCTCATATATTCACTTCCTGTACTTTGATCACGACACAACGCTCCTTCCTTGCTGGAAACTGAAACCCTCCTTCACTCGAACACTGAAACCTGCGGACATCAGAACTCTTCCAGAACTCCTAACACCTGATTATTAAAGAGGAATTACGTCCATTGCCACAATAGGAGATACCATCCTACTACCTGCAGACCTACCGCCATTGGCTCACCTGTCGTGCTCCTTCCATTCATTTCTGTTATTATACTTCTCATATAATTGTTAACTGGCGGCCCCAGTACGACCATACCCATTTCATTCAATTCAGGCCCCCCCAACCTCTTGTCCTCTGCAAAATGCAGTGCGCACCTCTCCCTTGAGTGCAAACTGCAACTCCCATAATGCACCTGCAAACATGCCAGAACCCCTTCTCCACGTGCACCCCATGTAATCCTTTCATTGTAATATGTTGATTGTTCTGCCCGTTAGGTAACCTGTGGCAAAACCTGATGCTGCATTGCATTTGGCTAAAACCACTTTGCGTGTCTTACCGAATCACCTTGTCCTTCAAGCGCTTCTTCCGGACTAGGAACGGGGCAGGCATACACATTACCCCGCAACTATTAGAAACATGCCCAATCATGCTAAACTCCCCCCCGCTTCCCCAATGCCTGAGCCGGGCAATGCAAATCGACCACACTCCCGCACCCATATATAACTACCTTTGCGCTTTGCCTTTCAATAATGCTACCTGATTTCAATAGATTCACAATATTAGCCTTTCCCAACATGATTCATTGTTTATAGACAGTTGCAAATCTCGTGTCAGATGGACGCTATGGCAGGAACCTTTAGCACTATCTCCGCAATTTGCTATGCTAAACGCGACACCGACAAACCGAGCAAACCTTGCATTCCCGACAAGCACACACGCCCCCCACCACATGTTCTCAGCCGCATGCACAAAAATATTCGTAACCCCCCCTCCCCTTATAATTGCAACCCTTCTCACTCAGCCTGTACCTTCTCTTCCTTTCCCGGCTGGAACTGACACCTGCTGGAACTCCTTCGACAACATCGCTCAAACTCCTTCACCTGGAACAACTGCACCAACCCAACCCATGCGATAAATAGCCTATGTGAGCCCAACCGCTAATGAGGTGGTATTTTAAAACTAGGAAGTATGTAAAATACCACTCGTTTTTAATGTTCCCACCATACCTATAATGAGGCGCGTAGGGCCTAATTTAAGGTTTGGTAGTAAATCTCCCGGTAAAATCGTTTGTAAACTTTTGCGGGGACCTCATGCATAAAATTCTGGCACATCGCTTGATTCAGGCTTTACAGTCATGTAAGCAGTGGCAGTAAATTCCGCCTGCAGAGAAATCGAGGCACTGTATGTGGTGAATCCCGAAAAAACATGGCACTGCATCCAACAAATACTGGATACATGCAACATACTACTGCCGGGCGCCGGACCCAGCAATTGCATTGAAAAACAATATGTTACACATTAACTGTCCCTCTTCCCCGTGGGGCTGCAGTGTCTGCGCAGACAGCCCCTGCACTCTGTATATCCTACCCAGATACACCGGTCTCTGGACTAAGACCACTAGTGGCAGCATTCCTGTCCTCACCGGTAGCTCATGTAGCTGCTAGGCAGAGAGGCAGAAAGCACAGTGAGCCTGTTGACAGCTGGCAGTGGCCACATGCCACGCACAACAGTTTGCCAGCACTGGTTGTGAACACTGTGTGCTTGGACTTGGTGGTCCACGGTTTTAGTAGTAAATGTGAAGCTACAAATTCTAACATTCAATCTAAAATACCAGGACTTGCTGTGGGCGCTGCCATGCGACCGCTTAGTATCAATGCTCAGCAACTCAGGAGGCAAGGCACATTAAGGGGAGGGGGTGTACAGGTTGGTGAGGGTGAGGTTCAATCAGCTTGGGAGAGAGGACACATGGAGCAGGGGCATCAAATCTGCATTAGCCAGGCAGCACAAAGGGATAGATTCACCGATAAGTGTATACATATCGAGACCAGATGGGTCAGTGCTAACACACGCTTCTACAATGTCCATTACCGGTGACACCTGACTCCAGCTCGGTCTTCGCTCTTAACATTACGTTTACTTTCAATGTTTCAGTCTTATTTGCCATTTTTTTAACGACACAATCGTTTCAGGCTGTTTAAACAGCATGGGTTATTATAACATAACGCAATGGCATTTATTTAGGTAACCTCAGTCCTCACAAGAATAAAGCACCAATTCTATCCCACTTGCAATCAAACCTGTGGACCACATGATCGATAGATCTTTTATGTCTGTTCCGAAAACACCTGCTCTCTGGCTCCCTTCACTTGGCGAAAGCTAAGGGGAAACCAAACCAGCCAAATGCGCCATGAGGGGGGCAGGCTCTGTCTGCTGCGCTCCTCGGCTCAGTCTTTGCAGCCCCAGGACTGGAGTGGCTGTCTCAGCTACCACATCTGCCACGGCGGGAGTAGCCACCCAGCCAAACGTGACTTGCACGGATCCCCTTACGTTACCAAGAACAGTAAGTTACGTCTGGACGGTGACGACGGTAAAACGACTTTAATTCTTGTATGGACTTTAAAAAGCACGGGCGAACATTGCACCATAAACTGTAGGAGCTGTATGAAAAAGACAGAGGTGGCTTTCAACATGTAGTGGTCGCGGGAACACATCTGCCTCCAATGGGCCTAAACTGATTTACAACTAAAGGTAATGCACACACCGCCCATCAGCCACAGCCACCGTCATTTCCTGTTATAATGATTCATGAAATAAAACGAGGGTTCGTCCCTCACTGGGTTTCTCAATTCATGAAACAGATTAAAAGGCCAGGATACCATCCCTGATCCGTTGGCAACGCGCTGCGTATGTTTAAAAACTATGACGTTCCCTCTAATAAATCCTCCCCAACCCATGCCGGCCTGCATTGCACCTGGGAGAGGGGGCCACTTTGACTTACCTTAAGTATGGTAGCTATGCAGAGGTCTCTCCATCGAGTTGCAGCAGTCGGGGATAGAGGGGATAGGTGGTAGTCAGTTCAGTTCACGCAAAGTGCAGCAGCTTCTGAGCGGGACCATATTTGCTCCGATGATTATATTGAAGTCGCGCCACAAAAAGTGAGATGAAAATCCATTGTCATTCAAGGAGTTGAAAGCAGCCACTCCGACAACACTTAGGGAAACATCTGCACACCCTCTGGAAGAGGAGCGCCCCCTAGTTGCATTCTGCTGGCCACTGAGCAATACATCCCGATTGCCTCACCTGAGTTGGTGAGCACATAAAGCACCTCTCCCAATTACTTCTGCGAGTTACATCGAAGTGCTATAAATAAAACACTTTGCTACGCAAAAATTCCCTTTACTTAAACCAAGTCTTTTTGTTTGTCATCATAGTCCTCTAGGCAAACCTATGGGTATTTCTGGCTTATTATCGACCTCCTGTGGAAACACTGTTACCCTCTCCTGGGGCCCATGCAGAATTCAGACGCAAAGATGGCTCCGGTGTGTAAGTTCAAATGTCACTAGAAATGTCCCAAAGACAACATAACCAGAGATGAAACAAACCAGCACCAACATTTAATTTTGTTCCACCCAATGTGATGCCCTCCAGAAAATGAACTACTCAGACTAACAGCAAGCCTGTTAAATTCCAAATGGAAATGTATTCAGAGGGGAAGGCAACTGTTCTAGCCTTCTTCTGTGCCTCCTCCACTGCTTCTTTGCCCCCTTTAACAAAATGTATAACTTTGCAGTCGAGTTCTCGTTTTACCTGCTCAGACAGTCTGAAGTTGGCACGCTGACATCACTGCACAGGCTGCAGACCGTATTTTACACGCTGCAGAGAGGCACAAATTCTGGGGGAGATAAATGCCATTGTATCCCCACCACTTAAAATTGTGGGGGGGATTGTCCCCCTCTACCCTCCATGTCCTACGCCCATGAACCCCTCCCTTTCTTCCCCTTCGGGAATATGCTCAGCCGCAAGAGAAACACAATTCCACAGAGTGTGTGAAAATCTTGCCAAGGCACAAGTGGAGTTGGCCGATTTCAGTGCCATACTCTCCGTAGAAAACACCTTTCACGCCCAACCGTCAAAGTGTTTGTCGTCCCTATCAGGAGGGATGGTAGGGTACGCCGCCTCCTTCTAGGTGGCCGTAGCCGCCTGAACCACCAAACTCTCGGGAGTGGGGTGAGATGAAAGATAGCTGGGGTCGCTACCGGAAGGGCAGTATTTTTTAGTTAACGATTTGTTATCTGCTGGAAGAGATTCTGGGGTCTGCCAAGTAGCCGCCACCCTTTTCTGCAAGGTCAAATGAAAAAGGTAACACCGGGTCAGAGGATGGACCTTGATCCAGAATATCCATCAAGTCATCCTGAACAAAAGCAGTGGTTGAAGTGAGCGGGAGCAGTCGGGAGCGGTGCTCCGCTACTTTTTTTAAATCACTTTTTACAGTTCCTATACTTTTATTTTAAAAAGAAACCGTTCCCGAATGGTTTCGTTTTTAAAATAAAAGTGTAGGAAGACGTTGCAGCTTGCACTTTCAGTGCACTGCACTGAACGTTCCCTTAAATAGCATGTGCACATGTTTGGGGGTTTGTATTGTGTGTGGGAGGTGGCGTGGAGATGGGGTTTGTGGAGAGTGGGTGCAGGCCATCAGGGAACATAGTTCCTCTACTTATTTTTGTACACTTCGACCACTGCACAAAAGCCTCAGCAGGAGTTGACCAACCAAGATATTCCGTGACTCTAGCCATCAGTCTTGTGTAGGATGACTCAGCATGAGCCCCAGGCTCAG
This sequence comes from Ambystoma mexicanum, assembly GCF_040938575.1. NCBI lineage: Eukaryota > Metazoa > Chordata > Amphibia > Caudata > Ambystomatidae > Ambystoma > Ambystoma mexicanum. Next base: position 1,571,721,842 of record NC_090932.1, read on the forward strand.
GCCTGCCAAATTCCACCTCAGCAGAAGCGTCTAGGCCACTAGCATCATAAAGAGATTGCCTTAACTCTTCCAATTGACTATCTCCTGAAAAGACAGGAGCTACATCAGGCTCAACAGGGTTAAAATCTATATCTGACCTCTCCTCCTCCTCATAGATGTCATCCAGAGGGAGTTAAAAGTCCTGTCTTGGAACAGCCGAGGGCCTCGAGTCCACAACAGGCATTACAGACTTGGAAGTAGCCTTCCTAGGAGGATCCACAGTAGCAGGGATCTCAGGTGGTAAATTTCGCCCAAAAGGCCTTGAAGGCGTCGAGGGCTTCGGCGTTGACAAGGGCGCTGACAGCGCTGAGGGCTGGTACGAAGGCAAAGCTTCGATGTCTTTATCCGACGGACACGGCGCCGGCAGAATCAATGCCGACCTCAAGCCCTTTGCAGGTTTCTGCGGTCTCGCTGGGGACGAGGACTGAGACCTCGAAGCACGTCTCTTGCGACCATCCTGAGCCTTGTCTGAACGGGACCTCGAAGGTTCCCGATCAAGATCGCGCCGAAGACCCAAGCCCGAAGGCGCACAAGCCACGGATCAAAACCATTCCTGGCCGGCTTCATCAGATGGCATGGACGGAACTGCGCCCTGCGATTGAAAAATCGCCATCATCTGCTCCCTGAAGGCAACACATTCATCCGGAGTCGAGGACTTTGTTGGACAAGCCACTTTCCTCGTGGCACCGTCCTCCAAGGACGGGGAGGGCGACCAGTGACGGGGCTTCCTCGACTGCCGAGACGAGGGGGACGAATGGCAGGAACCACTCCGGGACCGAGATTCCCTGAGACTCCTTCCGACGCGGAGTCTCGTCCCTCGAATCGTCGGTGGACATGCACTTGGAATTAGATTTACAGGACTAACTAGGGGTTCTCAACCTACCTACCTGAAGCTTTCCCTTACGCTCCCGCAAGGCGTTAGCAGTCAGCGACTGGCATTTGGAACAGTCGTCGTGTCGTGACTCTCACCCAAGCACCACAAACAAATGCGATGCAGGTCAGTAATCGTCGTTTTCCACTTGCAGTCCCGGCAAGTCTTGAAGCCAGACCGCGGAGTCGGAGGGGTCGGAGAAGAAGACATATTCACAAGGCATACACAAGGCGTGCCGAGTATCCGAAGCAAACACGTTTGCGGAAAAAACGGAACAGAGTCTACGGGTGCCGTGTGTTCTATTTATAGCATCAGGTAACGTCACCCTCGACGGAGGCCTTCGAGGGACATTGACCTGACGCCATCTACGTAGGACGCCCTCTGCCGAAAAAGTTTCTGAAGTACACAGCTGTGGACATTACATGTCAAAGATGTGGAATACGTTGGAGGACACAATCCATTGGAACTGTATATATTTGCCATTGTAGATTAACTGAGCACAAAGTGAGTTATTGTGTATATAATGTGAACCTTATTTCTATAAAGAGCTGTGTTTTCACTAACATAGTGTGTGGACATTCCTTTGTGGGTGCTTGGGGACTACACTGTACTTAAGAACCAGCCTGCATCACCCCCTGAGAAGCTAGGCCTTGATTGCTTGTCCATTGCTACCGTAATAGCGAATCCTGGCTGTGGTCCTCTGTGCCTCTCCTCTACCATATAGAAAGCAGGAGTACAGACACCCCCCTCCGGTCTTTACACCCATTGTACCCATTGTAAGATGCATTGTACAATGATAAAACGTTACCACAAGTGATAAGTTACTAAAAGTAGTAACAAAGTACCTAGACTAAGGGAAACAATGTTTCACAGTACTGACAACCTGAAGGACATATCAGTTTCCCCATAACAGATGAGCAAAAGACAGTGTAGTGAAGCATAAGGCTTCAATGCACTGTAAAAAGAACAAGTCAGATACAAAAATAAAAGCAAAATGTTTGGAAGTCATTTGTAAGGTAACTTATTTAGTTATGCCAACCGAGCAGCATTTTTGGTTGGTGTCACCCGCCAAATGGATCAGACACCAATGAGATGCTATAGTTTTATGGCTGCTTCCTACTTTAGTACAGATATTGTAGATCCCTTGACCACAGAATTAGTGATTGCTTTTTTGCTTTAGTGTAGGTTGAAGCGCACAGCAGGTTTCGAGCAACAACATCTAAGAGCACTGTTCCTTGACCAGTGATCTCACTTGGTAAATGAAGATGTTCTGTTTGTCAGGTGATTTATCAGCTACTTCTGTTTTTTCCCACACTTTATCCACTGCCACCCTCTTTTGCTATTTACTTGCAAAAGAACTGAGAAAACAACCCAGTAGACATCCCCACAAATCCAGTTCAAGATTCTACCAGACCTGCTGTCACTTAAAAATACTAACTTTCTGCCTCGCTCTGTGCAAGTAGGATGGTTTGGTCCCTTCTGTCTAGAAGCTACAATGATCAGGACACAACTTCACTGATCCCTGTCAAAGGACAGGGCTGCCACTGAGAAGATGGTCTGAGAGCATCTTGGTGGAGGACTAAAGGAAATAGGCAGTGTTGCTATGTATTTTTTAGACCTCTTGGATCTCTTAAAGTCGGAACTGTGAGAAACCTAAGGGTGCTCTCCTGAGCTGTTGGATCCAGTTCCTGGGGATGTACTAGTGAGGGAGGATCATGGAACCCATGGCCTTGCACGGGAGAAAACCCCAGGTGAGATTCTGTATGACACAGAGAAAGACGACAAGAAGGATCAAATCTTTGAGATTTGTATAGGTAACTCCAGATCAACCTCCCTTACACCCAATTAATCTCCCTTCCCTAAATCCAACAACCCCTCCACATTTGGTAAACCTATTAGGTATCCAAACCCTGTGGTTGTGGGGATCATCTTCAGAGACAGCAGGAGCCTCCTCTCCCTGGCTGCCACCACCGATCACCAGCAACGATCTGCAGCTCAATTCTGCTATTGTGAAAAGCCCTGTTGTGTCAAAGGCTGTTTGTGGCTGTTCTCGGCTGTCGCCACGGACATGTTTCCATTCTCCAGTGCTACGGTATGCATCTCCTCTGGATTTAACATGGAGTTTGCTGACACCAAAACTAGCACTCTGTGCTGATTTTTGCTGTTTTCTTTTCCCAGGTGCTACGTGCTGTGTGTTTTTTTTTCCAAGTGTGGCAGCCCCTCCAACCCATCCCACAATTCCTTATTGCCAGCGTGCTTGCGCTATTGTGCGTGCGCTATTGTGAAAAGCCCTGTTGTATCAAGTGTTGTTTGTGGCTGTTTCAGGCTGTGTGGGCGAGGTGAGTTGCTCGCAATATATTGGTGTTTTTTTCTTCAAAGTGTAATTGTACATATTCACGCACTGTATTGTTTGTTTGGGCATATTGATGGAGTGTATTTACTCCCATAAACGTTGGTCTAGTTGATTGCTTAGATTGACACTAGCAGATATTACCCACGACTCTGTTTATGTGGTAAGCCCATGGATTCACTCCTTATACGCTCAAGTCTAACATGCTGTCGAAACTAGACACTTTAAAGCTTGTTCAGCGTTTAAAATGCACCCCTTTCAAAGAGAAGTCGTCCATGTGCACGTTGCAAACTTGTACTCTCCCTGCGACGGACAAGGCGCGCGTGGACATACGCTCGTTTTACTTGGTGGAGCAAAATAAAATAGCTCCATCACATATCAGCACGAACATTATAGCTGCTAATGAGCCACCTGTGCTCCTTCTCAAATGTGTCCTCCTAACGATATCATGGACAAAACCACGGTCTCCATTCCGGCTTCTATTCATCTGATACACACAGCTCCACTACCAACTTGAAGTTGTCTCTTCTGGAATCAACACTGGGTGTAGGTGATACGACGCAAAAAAACTCACACTAATATTATGACGCATGACTTAATTTTTTTGTATCTCTTGACAACTAAACAACTTGTCACTAGAGCTTTCGCGCTTGAGTCACTAACTCCCTTAAAACTGGCTCCAACTATTGACATTTCTTATAATTCTCCTTAGGATAAAGATGGTGCTCCCAATGCATCGTTCCACTCTACACTCTCGCAATCTCCAATCGTGTTTCCCACGGCGGCGCTGCATTCCTCGCCACTTTCCATCATGTTTTCTGATCATCTACCAGCAGAACCATCAGCTGTGAATAGATCTTTACCTCTTAAATTTGAGAAAGATTTGCTACTTCAATCTACACTGGTAGCGATGAACCTAGCCCTTTCTACAATGGCTAAATTGTACAAAATTTTGGATGCCAAGCTTCTTTCACTATACTATTTCTGGATACTATATTAAAGCAGCAACACGATACAAACATCATTTTAAAAGAACGTGCCGCTAAATGTCCCCCAACATCGGACTTATTGTTGGCTGCTGACCTTCATGGCCTTTTTAACGAAGCCCCCCCTTTACGACTGATTCCCGGGAACAGGAAAATTCCAACCCGCTGCCAGTTCCTAGATTGCCCTGTACCTGGCTCCAATGCTTCTTGTGGTCAACCTTGTGTGACAGATGCCAATGACATCTGCTCCACACCTCCCCCACATATGGAGCCATCAACAAGCAGCAAAATGCTGCCAACTGTTAATCCTCCACCCAGAGGCACTCACAAACAAAAAAACAAAAAACATTAAGAATATTTCCTCAACTGCTAATGCTACTTCTAAATAATTCATCAAACACTTATCAAAACCAAACAAAGCCTAGATGCAAGTGCTGCAATTTCTAAGTATTCCAAAATTATCAAAAAAAATTGAAATTTAAAATGACAAGCTGCAAACGGCTCTCAAGGGTGTAACGCATGAGCACTTGGACAAACTTTTGGATGCCATTAAAAATCAAGAAGCACTAAAAATTGCTTTGAAGGAAGAGGATGCCATTAAACCTGTGATTGAACTGCCGTACTCATCAAACCAATGTCCGGCTGAACCTCTCGGCAACCATGAAAAAAAAGACCTGTTGATATTGAAAAATGAGTGCTTCACTTTTTTGCAAATTTAGACAAAACTGATCCTTCTAAAGAACATCTTAGCAGGAACAATGTTCATTCTCAATCACTCATGCCTGTACAAACTGCCCAGTCAACCGACAACACCATAAAATTCCCAAACTTGCCTGCAGTGAACGATAACGCATGTGTGTACTCTAATATTAAACCGAGACAATCCCTCTGTCATTTTGCAAATTATCCTCATTTTCACACACTGATAATACAGTGCAGACCGGACCTCCAACAAAGATACGATATTAACAGAACCTCAGTACTGAATATACTAACTGAAGTACACTCTCTGCAGGACCTATCATCGTCAGATATTGACCAGGTTGATTTTTTACATGAATATGATCTAACCATCTCAAGATTGTGGATTCGTTGAGGTGCTATATTAAATCTCGCATGGCAGGCAAGCGCTGACATATATTTCATTTGGGATTTAGGCTAACATGAATCTTTTGAGAAATACAACTCTATGAAAGGAAACAGCAAAGCCTTCTCAAAACATCAGACTAGCTTACCACCTCCTGGAAAGCAGAATCTTGGACCAATTCAACAGTCAGTATTCACATCAAATCAAATGCGACTAAATGCACAATCATGAACCGATAAGGATCTATAACCACCAATAATAGACACAGACAGATCATTTAACCTACTATCTTGGAACACGTGTGGCCATACCCACTTGTTAAAAAACGGAGATTGTGATCTAGACCATTTTGGCATCATAGCGCTACAGGAGACCTGGTTGGCTAAAATTCCTGTTTGGAATAACCACACAATACTAATTACTCCTGCCATAACCCAAGCAAAAGGTAGACCCATGGCAGGGTTGTTAGTTGCCATTAAAAATTCAAGTGGGTTAACACTTACAAACTGGGCGCAAACAAACCCCTACATCCAATTGGTGAATATCACAATCCAAGCACACACCATTGCTCTCACAAATAAATACTGGAACCATCCAGCAATACCTGAAGACTTGTTTTTTGATGACATGCAAACTATTCTTGACCTGATTGCAACTGATCCATCTATTACATCCTCTGTTATTGTAGGTGATCTTAATCTGCATGACCTAGCGAATACGAATTTACAGTATACGCAAACAGCCACCAGAAGGGCAGATCTGATGGCTAATAGGCAAATGCTACTCCTTAACGGAGCTGTAGAGGGTGACGTGCCGGCGAGCTCAACGTGGCACAGACAAACCCAAGAAGCCATTCTAGATTATGTATACGTGGATCATCACACCTTTCAATCTGTAAACAACTTCAGCATACGGCACCAGTCAGAGTGATCATGAACAGCTCATCTTGTCTTGGAAATGGCTAATGGATCATCCCTAGCACCCCAAAGATGTTATGTCTGGACAATTATCAGTTAATGGTGGAAGGAACCGTTTAATCTGGAATGCTGACAGGCTACAACGACTGTATGAGCAGCTAGAATTCGACCTACATCCTAAACGTAGTAACAGTCTACTGGATGGTGACTATGCCTCGACGAGCCATCTTTTTGTTGAGCTACCAAGAAAATGCAGCAAACCAATGTTTCAATATGAACATCAATTTGATCCTGAACTTAAACAGAAAAAATATCTTCTAAGAAAAGAATTACCTCGCATTAGAACTCTAAAGTCTAACAACTAACAAACTTTATTTAAGGCTGCGAAGAGAAAATACAAGAACTGAGTCACGTCACGGAAAGCCATTTTATACCAACAGGATGGCAAAGTATTGCTTGGTACGCTTGCGTCCAAGAGTTCGAGAGAAATTTGGTCCTTCTTTCATGCTGCCTCTTTAGTGCCTCAATCTTCATTGCAAATAAATGCAGTTCCTGAGCATGCATGGATTGCCCATTTTGCTGATCTATACTCCAACAAAGACAATTCTATCTTTACAATCAGCTATCACGATCCGCCCCAATTCACATTGAATTTTCACTTTGATGACATACTGTTCTATATTACCAAATTAAACTGTTCCAGAGCTCCCGGGCCGGATAGGCTTTCTAATGCGCCCATGAAAGCTCATCTGGAGGCTTGGACCCAAATCCTCAATCTAATATTCCGCGACATCATTCATACACGGCTTATTCCAACAATTTGGCGCAAATCAATAATCGTCCCCATTTTTAAAAAGGGCAGTCGCCAACTACCCACCAGCTACAGACCGATTGCTCTTCTGGCCATACCAGCCAAAATATTCTATCGCATTATCCTAAGAGATCTTGCTACATGGATCAATCATGACAAACTGTATGATCCTCATCAGCCAGGTTTTGGCCCCGGAATGGGTACGTCTATCAACTTAATCACCATGACTGCAATTCAGCAACAAATCGCCAAATCAAAACAATCCATATATATGGCGTTTATTTGACTCCGTCAGTAGACTTTTGTTGCTACAAAAACTACAGATCGATGGATGTCCAGCAACTCTACTTTCTCTAATCTCGTAGCTTCATACGGACACATCTATACAGATTAGTCTGTCAACAGATGGCAAGTTGTCTGCTCCTGTGCCCACATATCGCGTCCTCAAGCTTTTTGGCTTCCACAATTTTCAACTTTTTTATTGCTGCCGTGGGTACCTCTTTTTCAAAACAAGCATCGGATCCTCCTCGACTTGGTACTGTACCATTAGCATGGTTGTTTTATGCAGACAATTTCCTGCTACTTTCTAAAACACTGATTGGACTTCAAAGGTTGCTAACTGCACTCCAAAACTACACCAAGGCAAATCAGTTAGAGATTAATGTTGAAAAGACCAAAATCTTGTGTTGCCATCCAAACTCTCGACATACACCCTGACAATGTAAGTGGCAACTTAATGGGAATATCCTTGAGGTGGTGACCTACTACAAATATCTAAGAATTAACATCAATATTAACACCAATGACCTACCTTTCTTGCGCGAACTGGAAACTAAAACGCAAACGGCTAGTTCGCAAGCTATGATTATCCATGGGAAACTCTTTACTAATGCAGCCCTAATGACCTTTTACTTACAAAAGGCAACGGCGATTATTCTTTATGGCGCTGATACAAAGGCGCCCAGGAGCAAAGATTTTTGGTTGAAACTGGAAAGCAAATACCGGAAGAGGGTGCTTGGCCTACCTACCAGTTTACCCATGCCTGTGTTGAGATTTGAATTGGGGTTACCTTCGCTCTATGTTATATATTCATGGCGAGTTTTGATCACGTACAGAAAGTTGAGCATGGTCTCTAATTCTGATCTGTTAATAGATAAAATATATATGTACATGTTAATTTCCCAACATCCATTTCCCCAGGCATGGAGGAATCATGCCCACTCTGTAATGGAAGCCGCAAATATCACAATGGTACTTCTGATTACAAATCCTGTCAAAGCAAGCAATGTGCCATCAGTACGTTACTTTCAAAGAAATTCCATTTGAACATAAGAAATTTGGTTCCACACAACAGTACCTGCTAAAATTTCCAGACTGCAAATTGAGACGCACATTTCTTACGATTTTGGCTTAACCTGTGTAAAACAAAACAAGTCCAGGTGCGCCGTAAGCTTATAAAGGACTCAGAAAACTATTGTCGATTTTGCTGCATCCCAGACCAAAAAGAGACCATGCAAAATCTATGTACTGAATGTCCAGCTCTGGCGATAAAACGCATTTTGTATTTCAGACCTTATTGTACTGATTTCAGATTACTGACAGCTGATGATCTTTGACTTAAACTGTTTCATACCATATTCACAAAGATCCAAATAGCAATAGCGAAATGTATCTTCTGTATCGATATTGACAACTAACAGATTTGACTGAGCGATATTTTGATGAGCTCTCACTGCGTTCACACATTTTATGTTGTGATATATTGTGATCTTTTCTTCACTTGCTGTTTTAGAACATTTATCTGCATTATTGATCTGTTTTTCGTTTTTGCTTAAGTTTTTTTTCTTTTCTTTTTAATTTGTGGTAATCTATGTAATATGTGTAGACAAGAATGTTTTATTGAGAGGTTGATTTTCAACTAAAACAATAAGAAAAAAGAAAAAAAATCTGTATCCTGGTATGCTGCTAACCTCGAAACCTGATCGTAATTATATTTTATTCACGCGCACTACAATCTGCCTCCAGCTCCGGTAAGTGCTTCCCATTCATATCGAAGCAATCGTACATCAGCCCGATCCCTGTAACCACCACGAGAAAGCCGTACTGGGCCATCCGCCATCAGCTGTAACGTGCTTAATGCCGGTGCAAGGCTTGCAATAGCCTCCTCATCTGCAATGCTCTTGCCGCACTACGCAGCCGCTGATTGGGTGCAACAACCTATTTTCGGGCACACCCTGCCATATTGTGTTTCAATTAACATGCTGTATCTAGTCTACCCTGCCATATTGTGTTTTGGTGGATAACTGCATCTAGCAAACCATGCCATATTGTGTTGCCATTAACATGCTGCATCTAGACTACTCTGCCACATTGTGTCTCAGCAATATTCGAAACGAGTTTACTCTGCCACCTGCGTTGCCACAACCTTTGGTAGAAAATGAACCCTGCCTATTGTGCCACACTTCTGCTCCGATACCGTTAGAAGCACTTCTAACCAGTCGGACAGCCCAAACTGTGTCAAAAATACCAGTGATAATAACGTGCACTAGTCGACTATCCCAGACGGCACTATATCACCATGTATATGACAGGCTAATATACATTCCTTCTAGGGGCTAGTCTAGACCTGATCTCCATATCCAGTCCCGCCAGCCTTAACTCCCACCTGCACCTCAATCAACCCTAACATAATACCTATCAGCAATCATGAACGCTTCACCAACACTACCAGCATCCAATAATCTGAGTCCCGCACACACTCCCACACACCACTCTCAAACCCAGGACTCACCTAAAACTATTAGACCATGCAGCCCCACTGCCAGGAACCTCAGACTCCGCTCCAGATTACCCAAGTTATTCGAGCCCTTCTCAAGATCAACTATTAACACTAACAATAGAAAAATATGCCCACCAAACAAACCATCCTATCCCACCCCTAACCACACTCACCTCACCCATCTACCACCCATGAATAGAAACAACCAGCAGAACGAACCCTGCAATGACGGTCCAAACAGCCAAACACCCTCAAAATCACCAATTGAGAATAATGCCCCCTACCTCAAAGCGGCCTTAAAAAATGCCCACTCCCTAGTGGCACATGGCACAGAGATAGCTGACCTCATACAGGCAGAAAAATTTGATTTCTTAGCCATCACCAAGTCCTGGCTCCATACCGCAGCCGGCCCCGCTCTTATGTTTGCAGACCCCGAGGACTACACCATAATCAGAGCAGACATAACTGAGACACGCGGCAGTGGCCTAGCATTATAGCCAAAACCAACCTAGCCATGAGACTAGCCCCTTCACCGGATGTTAAATCTTGTGAATCTCTGATCGCCAAACTACCCATCCCTGGCTCCAAAACTCTTACCATCTACTTATTATACAGACCTCCTGGCCACATTGGGTCATTTGAGGAGGAACTTACCACCATCCTATCGGACAACCTAAAAAATACATCACAAATCCTTCTGCTAGGGGATTTCAATCTGGGGTTTAAAGACCCCAAAGATCAGCAAGCAGAACTAATTGCAGACACTCTCGCTGAACTAGGCTTCAGTCAACGAGCTACTCTTCCTACCCACAACAAAGGGAGAATTCTCGACTGGGTGGCAGACCATAACATCAGTGCTCCATCACCTCCATCACCCCTCAACCATGGACCGACCACCACCTCATAGCCTTCTCACTAGAATCCATTAATGCATCTTCCAATAATAACCCACTGGCTCCCCCTAATCTCACCAGGAATAAAAAAGACTTCACGGCCGATAAACCCCTACACCTAATAATACCAACTCTTAATTCCTTACCAGAGTCCACCAAGCCTTCCATCCTAGGCGAATAATATAACAAAATAATGGCCACAGCCCTCGACTCCATCGCCCCACTAAAACTCAGAAAGAGCAAACCTAAAAAGCACCTGAACACTTGGTTCTCCCCATACCTCAAATCACAGACTGGAAAAAAGAAAAAAGTGCGGCTTTATGGAGACAACTACCATCAGACGACAACAAGTCAAACCTTAGCAACATATCCTCCCATTACAAAAAGGAAATAATCCATGCTAAACAAGACTCGTACAACAAGAGAATTTTGCAAGCCAACTCTAGCATAAAAGAATTATTCACCATACTCAAAGAACTCGAATCCCTCATCGCTGTGCCTGACACCTGCACCAAGGTCAAAAACTGGTGTACTGGCATCCAATAAGCCTTATCCAACAAAATAGCAACACTTCACGCCAAAAAAACCCAACATCCACAACACCATCCCACAGCCTAGCCTGCCCACACACAATCCGATGCATCGCTTCAGTTTCACCAAACTTGAACCCCAGTAAGAAGTGAATGTGAATGTGAGGAAAAAGCAAGTACATATACCAAGTCAAAAAAGATGTACGATACTTGAAAGTAAAAAGGAACTACAATATACTGAGAAGCATATACCAGGCAGTTAAAGTGTAAGAAGAGAAGTCCTGGCAAGGGAGTATACCAGGCAAATTGCAAACCTACAAATGGTGTCAAGCAGAGACTGTGTTTGTTAGACAAAGCAGGAACTTGTGGTTAAAGAAGGAACTTTTGTTGAAGAACCTACAAGGCTGAACAATTGTTTTTCTAACAGGATTGTTGTGGGCTACGGAGAGACACCGAGAACTGTTAGATCCAGAGGCATTTGTGATACCAGTAAAGAATCTAGGGGAAGGGAAGCACCCTCTGGAAATAAGACCTCCTTCCATTTTTGGAAAACATTTACGTTGGAGCTATTATACTTTTATTTTATTAACACTTACTTGCAAATACCAGGTTATACACATTAACCTTGTATTATTTTGAGTGTGAGGGGCGGGAACGAACGTTAGGACACAAGGATTACTTTTTACGACATCCTGACAAAGACAGACCTTAGTTTTGGTTTTTAGGTAGGGAAACTCCTCTGTAGAATAGGGTCACAGACGCATTTTCCCAACCCTTTTAAGTTGAATAAAAGTATATAACCAAAACATAACCACTTTGTGTGCGGCATTCATTTCTGACCCCTCACAGCTCTCCCAACCTCCCGTCACTGACAGTGGGCATTGTGACCCAGACTCTAACAGGATAATGCTTGAGCCAGGTGTCAGAGGGCCAAGAGAGGCTGGATCAAAGTTGCAAGTGGTGTGTGTGGGGGATGCAGCATATGGACTAGAAGTCTGGGACCTGGACCATCGCAACATGAACACCTTCCAAAAAACTGTCTTGCCGGTCCTATGCTGCCTAGCTAGGCATGGTACTTGGCAAGGTTGGAGACTACTGGCAGCCATGGCAAAAGGTAACACTGGGCCTGCACTTCAATGACATGGGAAGCAATCGCCCCTAGGCCTGTTAATGTCACTGCTTCCAGAAACCCCAGCCCTTAGAAGAGTAACAGCAGAACCACTAACACTCCCTGTCTTTCACATGTATTTGATCTGCACAGTGCACAATGTATCCTTTCAGGAACGAGATATAGCATTGTGGTGATGTCTACAGAGGCCTTCAGTATGGATGAAAAACCTAGTGAGATGAAGGTGAAAGGAACAGTCACAATGAGTCTAAGTCATACTTACAACCCCTTTTTGAATGGGTCTCCTTCCACCAAAAGGCTGATATAATACACATTTTCCTTGTTAAAATATCCCTCTGTCATGACTCCACTTACCTTGTCACCACACATCTTGCTTTGGTTTTCAGCCTGTACCAGTGCAGTCTATTCATAATGTGCACATAATAGGTAATCTACATTTAGAGTGTATGTGATGCGTTATTAGGGTATAGGTGGTCACCTTCTTCATGGAAGGCTACATCATCTGCATTCCTGAAAGAAATGCCACTCCCCTGCCCTTAGACAGCGTATTTGAGAGTCCATAGGTGATCAAATTACTTACCTTCCGGTAATGTTCTTTCTGATGGATGTTCCTCCCATGGATTACTCATTGATGATATCCCTATACCAGCGCAGCTATTCTCCGGAAACCTTCCTGCTGGCAAAGGGCCGCAGCGCGGCTCTGCGTCATCTTTGTCTGATGCCTCTACGCACTGGATATGACCTCAAGCCAGTATATATAGAGGGGTGTTGCACCCCATGACCTCAGTTCCACCCTTTTTCCATAGCACTCTGAACCTGAGGGACCACAGAAACCGATGGTGTACTAGCATCCCGCAAGAGGGGTAGGTAGGGAGGGCAATGAGGAATTTGTGGGAGGTACATTCATCAGAAAGAACATTACCAGACAATAAGTAATTTGTTCTTCTTATGGACCCTTTACTCCCACAGATTCTTCATCTACGATATACTCTCAAAGCAGTAGGTAAACCTGGAGGAGGAAGGAAGCAAGAACACCACCTAAACTAGAAAACTGTGAAGAACCGCCCTACCAAAACAGACATCCTGACTTGAAATGGAATCCAAGCAGCCACTTTCTAGAACGGGGGCCCAGTTGAGGTTTCATAGGATGGAGTATCTTAGAATCAGGGAGTTATTACTGGAAGCCATATGAAGAGGAAATACAAAGGGCTTTTGGGCATTGATGGGGGCAGGCCTTGGATCTGGTGCCAACGTTCCTCAGGGATGTTGACCATTATAGCAGTGTGTACCAGGTAGAGGGGTCATTATGTGAAGGGGCTAACTGTACTGGGATTTGGGTAGGAAATGAGGGGAAGATAGCTTTGTCCCATTGCTATTATCAAGCAAAGAGGTGATGAAGACGCTTTCAAGTCAGAAATCACATAAGGCACTAGGCCCGGACAGGGTCCCTATTGATTTCTACAGGAATGAGCTTGCTATTTGGGTCCCTTATTTGACCAAACATTTCAACTCAATTTTGAGTTGAGGTCTGGTTCTGGGGTCCTGGACAAGTGCTGATCTCGTGCCAATCCATAAGAAGGGTTCCTGCGATGATCCAGACAGTTTTAGACCGATCTCTTTACTGGCTGCTGGAGGAAAATCATTTGCCCGGGTACTCCTATCATATTTGGTTGAATGGGAAAGTAATAACAGGATCATTGACCATCGCCAGGCTGTCATTCGCGTAGGGCTGAGCACAACCAACGAAAGCCTACGGCTAATTCTAGTGTACGATAAATATGCAGTCCGCAGGAAGACTAGCGTCTGTGCATTGTTTATAGATTCACGCACTGCTTTCGACACTGTTCCCAGGCAACGTCTATGGGAGGTCCTAAGGAACTATGGCATCCCAGGGGCACTTCCGTCAGCTATTCAGGGCCTGTATTCAGGCCATACGGCAGTGAGGAATCGATGGGAGTACCTCAGTCAGTATTGGTATTAAGAAGGGCATTCGTCAGGGGTGCGTCCTGGCACCTATACTGTTCTGTTTATTCATCAATGGTGTCATAGGGGAGCTTCTGGGTACACACACTGATGCCCCATCTTTGGCTGGTGAGTAGATGCTGGTCCAGCTGTTTGCAGATGACGCTGTTCTCTTATCACCAACACCTTCGGGCGCCCGCAAGCAGCTGGAGACCTTTGTCACTTTCTGTAAGCTGTGAGAAACATGAGGGTATTCTCCCAAGCAGACCTCGAGAATGTCATATTCAGGCAGCAAAGGAAGGGCTGGCGCTCTCAGATCCCAACCCTGGGGGTTGACGAGTGATGGAGGATCACCTGGGTTTGTGCACGGGGAAAAACCCCAGGTGGGAGGCAGTGAAGAAAGAGAGGACGAGATCCCTGAGACCTTTTGTATGCTGTACCACATCTGCCTCCCTTCCTCCCAAGGAATCTCTCTTGGCCAAAACCAATGACCCCTTTGCATATGACAAATCCCCTAGGAACCCAAACCCTGTTGCATTAGGAAACTATCTGTCCCAGAATCCCTGTCTTCCTGTCTTCCTGTGTCCTACCCAAATACTTCCACTCATTCTCCTCCACGTTCCTCTGATTATTTCCCAAACTCCCAATCAGTTGTGACAAAACACTACCCTTCCCACAATCTCCCTTATTCCATTCACAAACCCTATAAAGCTCACCTTTCTGAGTCAACCAACAACCCCCTTCCTTATGACCTCTTTTCCCCATCGTACTCTGTAGGATACCTAGAAAATCTACTGCATTGCTTTTCCAACACAAACACTTTCTCACACTATGACAGACAACGGACTAAAAACAAAGCCGTTTACCTGACATGTCCCAACACAAGGGCCAGGCAGAGTCAGGCAATTGCCAATAATTACACACACCCGACAGCCCCTTCTCTGGCCCAAAGTGAAGAAAGGCAGAGCCTGAGGGCACACTTCAACCAAGGTCGAACACACGAGGAAGCAGCTATTCCAGACCGGCAGTTTAAACGGAGGAGAAAAGTGGCGAGACCTGAAAGGACGACGAGGAGGGAATTGCCCTTGCCCTTTTCAACTCAGACCCGTGAAGCCTCCGAAAGGGAAATCATAAGACCAGGAAGTCCAGCCGGCACGAGATGTGACAGGTGTCAACGGAACACAGGGACCTCATGCACTAATAGCCAAAGCAGGGAGAAGCGCTTGCCGTCGTGGTGCCGTTCTTGACTCCCGAGGCAAGACACCAACAGTTCAGCACAGCCGGTGAGTGGGAGAGAACTGATAGTTAACCGAACTGAGCTTGGCCCAAGGTTACAGGTGGCAACATTGTTTAAACAAATAACTTGAGTAATTGAACTTTAAAGAAACCCTAGTAAAGGTCCAGATACAGAGTGGTCCGGAGCTCGTTCGAAGGACTCTGTCTGGAACCTTTTGTTGAAACTACGAGAATCAAGAGGCCTTAGGGAAGGCCAGCATGAAGTGTCAAGGTGATCATATGAGGGTCAAGCAAAACCCACTGTGCAGTCAAAAGTCTTTGGCACGTTGAGGAAATTAAGCTAACCAGTGAGACACACAAGAACATTGTATTAATAGAATTGTGTGAAGCCTGGCTGGGGGCTTTAAGGGAAAACTGTTTGGGACCTTTAAGAAAAGCCTGATTAGGGTCTGAGACCCGAACGTATGATTTTGATTTGATTTTATATCACGTTCCAAGACAGACTCAACTGTATCCAGGCGCAGATGATAACTACCGCAAGATACTGACAGACACTGAACATTATGTGGGATTCATGTTAGAGCTGCCTATCAAAACAGATGGGTTTTCAACATCTTTCTAAACTGCTCTAAAGAATGGCAGGCTCTAATCTCCAATGGGAGTTGATTCCAGAGTTTAGGTCCAAACAATCCTATCCCCCCTGGAAACCAGCTTGGCACGTTCGACAATCACCAATAATTTATTTCCAGAGCGTAAGTCTCTAGTCAGATGATACAAAAGGACCTTAGCGCTGAGATAATCTGGGGCTAGCCCGTGGAGACACTTATACATCAACCAGGCTGCCTTAAACTTAATTTTCTCTTCTAACCTTAGCAAATGAAGGGATCTATGCAGGGTGGAAACATGGTCTCTCTTCCTTAAATGCCTAATCAATCTGATTGCTGCATTCCGGGCCTTCTGAAATCTAGCCAGCTGCTTTGCTGGAATACCTGCCATCGGGCTATTGAAATAATCAAGGTGTGTATTAGTCATTGCTCCCACTACCACTGCATGATCCTCCACAGGTAGGAAGGGGAGAACATTGCTAAGCACCTGGAGAGAGTAATAAACTCACTGTCCTGGTCCCCCTGCCAAACACAGCCTAGATTTTATCTTTTCTGGGTGAATTGAAGTTTCTCACCTAGGATAGACAGAGGAGGTGTGGGGGGTGGAGGGCGCGGAGGTCTGTCTCTCCACCATCATTTTCCCTTTAGGACCGAACAATACAATGTTGGTCTGTGCTGTGTTCAATTGAAGCTAATTGCATGCCATCCATTTGTTAATATTGACCATACACTGATTGATTTTTGCAAAAGCTTCCTTGATGTTTTTCGTCTCAATATAAATGTGTGTATCGTTGTCATAGGAGTGAAACCTCAAACCATGCCTCCTCAGTATATTGAGCACTGGACGAATGTACAGATTAAACATCAGCGGGGATAGTGATGACCCACAAATGCCTGAAATTGAGAGGAGACCACCTTCTCCAAAATCTTAGCTGGCCAGATTAAATTGGCCACTGCCTGGTAATTTTTCAAAACTACTGGATCCAGATTGGATTTTTTTAGCAGGGGTTGGACCATTATTCTTTTAATGCATCTGGAACCCGGCCCTCTAACAGGGACTTTTTCACAAACAGAGTTACAAAGGGTGTATTATTAGCCGACAACCGCCTGGCTACACAAGCAGGCATTGCTAACGCTAAATCATTTGTTGGCTTCAGTTGGAGTGTATCAGTTCCTCAGTCACATACTGGATGTATGTCTGGCAAATGTGAACCCCAATGAGGGATGCCTGTGAATCATGGTGAAGCATAATACACCAGAGAACATGTGATGACAATAGTGAACCCGCCCGAGGGATGTCCACAATGAATGATTGTGTAAAAAGACATTAAGACTCTTGAATATTACAAGCTGATAATATTGTAAATGAAAGGTCATAGTGAACCCGACTGAGGGAGGCCCACGTTGCAAGAATGACGAGATCCCGGCTTAGGGGGATCGAAGGGGTGAAGCACAATCGCCCAACGTGAAAGATTATCAAAGGAACTTTTTGTTTTTTTGTTGTTTATATAATTATAATAATGGTCCAGTAGGTCTTATAAGGCAAGAGACTTTTGCAGAAAAGAGACTTGGCCCCAGAAGGTCCAGGCATTGTTGAAAGGAACTGTAACCTTGTGCTGGAGAGGCCCAGGAGTGTGCTGTGCTCAGGAGTCCTGCCTTGTCTGGTGCTAAAAAAACGTGGGGAAGGGAGACCCCAGCAATACCATCCTGACTTATCATTTCATGAACACTTCTTTCTTTTCTTGCGAAGATTATCTCACACTATTTTGTAGCATAGCGGTGAGGATTGGCTATAGGTTTTTTAGTATAGGCTCTTTTTTGATTTGACTAGACTCTACTTGGACGGTGTTATTATTTGATGGTCATAGCTTGCTCCCATCTTAGATTTAGGTTTAGATTGGTGTTTATCTCACCCATTATACAGTTTTATAAACACCCTTGAGCTGTGATCACTTGTGTCTGTCTTTACTGTTGCCACCATGAGTTCCTTGCAAGGCGAAATGGGCTATCCCTTAATATTAGCAAAACTAAGTTTATGATTTTTAACAAAATGGCTAGCAGAAGGCACAAGGGTATCAGGTTGGCATTGGATGAAGGGAAAATTGAGCAGGTAGCCAGCTATGATAACCTGGGGGTGAGAGTAATGGAGTCATTCGGGTGGCCCCTACTTTTGGAGAAGGCGAAAGTAACTCTGGCGAGGTATAGTTGCCAGATTTACTAGTGAACATGGCAATGGGGCTGGATGTCTCTCGTGAGGCATATGGCGCGCAAGCAAGGCAGGCTGCACTGAACCTCTAGGAGTGGTGGAGAATACATTCTTGAAAAATATACTTGGGATCCCAGTTAGTGCGTCAAATACACCAGTACATTTAGAGAAAGGCATGCAAGGGATTGTCTCAGTTTCCCAGCTGTGACCAGTGCTTTACGGGGTCCGTCTGTGGACCAATGGAAATCTTCTGGTATTCAGACAGGCACTGCTAGATGTTTTGGCCCAACAAGGGGGCAGCTCATTGAAATGGTTTATGCATGTTAAGGATTTGCTGGGGGACCTAGGCCTCGAGGAGTATTGGCGTAACCCTAGTGGCTCTAACTTCTGGCTTTGGTTAAGGTTGAGCGTGACAATGTGTTGAATTCTCATGCCTCTGTAACCTTAGCTTGTTATTTTTCCATTAAAAATCAGGTCGGCGGGAGGCCACCAGGGGGCGTGCTGATGTCGGAAGCCTGAGTGTGTAGCTCCTCACTCACCGGGTATGAAGGTGATCAGAGCCCCCCCCCCCCCCGACGCCCTTGAAGACCCATCAGAGTGAAAGCAGCAAAGTCTTCGTTGGGGGAACACCCAGGGCACAGCGCCAAGCAGTTTGGGGTGAATCGGCCTGGCACATAGAAAGTTACTTGAGGGAGAAGTCCTCCTGAGCTAAGCAAGAAGAGGTGCCTGCCTTGCCGCTTAGCCCGCAGAGGCATATTGGGACCTTACCTACGGGCCGAGCAGCAGTGAGGGTGATTCCCCCCGCAGGAGGCCAGGACCCCCCACAAAGTGACTGGGAGGGGGCTGTTGTGGCCACCGAAATGCGGCGGCATGAAATAAAGCGAGGCTGGAGACACCGAGGTGGGTGAAACAGACAGAGGTGTCTAGCCCCCCAGGAGGGGCCTATAGACCTCAGAGGGACCCGCACTTGGTGTGCCCTATCCCTGCCCCCCGCTGCCAATGGGAGCGGAGTGGGACAGCGTCCATCAGCCGGACCGGCCTATTCGTATTGGGGCCCCGTGGGGACACCAGAGAAGGCTAAAGTGGGCGTATGAGACAAGTGGAGGTTAGGAGAGTGCGGGAGGTGTGGGCCCCCTTCTTAGGGGCGTGTGCCCACCTCCAGACACCCCATTCCACAGCTCCAATGCCATAAGGACCAGAGACGAACTCCCCATTCCATGAGATCGGAGCACCTGGAGAAGGGCTGCAGAGTGCGAAAGTGCTGGCTCCCCCTGCCACACACAGTGGGGCCTGGCGCAGTGCACTCACAGAGAGGAGGGAGAGAAGTAGAGTGACGCGGATGGCGAGTGGTGCTGGTGGGGCAGTGGTCCCCCAAATCTAGCCTTCCAAACGTGAGCCGTCCCAAGACTGGCAGAACGTGAGGGCGCAAGAGACTCACCTTGTAACACATCTGGAAGTGGCCCAGTCCACAGCGGAGGGGGTATACCACGCTGGCCAGTGAGGAACGCCACATGAGCGTGAGAACAAAGCTAGCCAGCTTTGAGTATACGCAGGGCGAGAGCTGGGTGGGGATAGGGTCCCGGACCACCATGGCGACAGCTGAGGATGACTCATGAGCCACAAAAAAGGACGCAGCTGCACTGATGGAGGAGATCAGAAGCATGCAGGCCGAAAGAATAACCCAAAGGATCGACAAGATGGAAGATAGACTGGAAGAGGTGGAACACAACCAGTCTTCTAGAGACGCCATGGAGATGCAAATGGACGTCAGAATGTCTGAAATGGAAAGGAGAGCGGGAGAGATCACATTGAAAATGAACATCGAGAATCGGGAAATGCTGAACAACTTAAGACTTTTCGGGGTCCCAGATAAGGAAGGGGAGAAAGAGGACCTGAGGAGGATCCTCCACAAAGTCACCAAACTAACCTTTGAGGATGACACTATTGATGAGGCCAAATAGAAAGGATCCACAGGGCCCCAGGTCGGTTCTTGCACGATTTCATAACTATCCCGATATGCATAAGATTCTTGAGAGGGTAAGAAAGAAGGGCCCTGTGATGTACGCTAACTCCAGAGTAATGGTCTTCCAGGACCTGTCCTCACTAACACTCGCAAGGAGTCTGTGCCCACCCCTAACTAAATAGATGAATGAATAGGGTGTTCGATATCGGTGGGGCTTACTGTTTTCTATAGCCTTCGAAGTTGACGGCACTAAATATAAACTGTCCACTGAGGATGAAATACAGAGAGCAACGAGCGACCTAGTGGGCGAGGCAGGGGGCTCACAGAGGCCCAATGAGCGGGGGGGGCTGGCCAGTGGCCATTAAGGGACCCACCCAAGAGACAACAAATGCCAGGATATGATATGATATGATATATGGCATTTATAACGCGCCTATACACAAGTGTTTCAAGGCGCGACGAGGCAAGGGAGGGGAAAACAGGGGAAGACAGACAAACAATAAAAAAAAAGTGCAGCCAGCAGTTGGCAAGTAAAAGGGTAAGTGCAGACCTCTGTGTCAAGTTAAGGAAGTGGGACCGTAGGGATACAGAAAACAGTCACCAAGTGCAGGGGTTGTCAGGAACCGACTGGCGGGGGAGTGGATCTGGGCCCGAGATCGGAGGGTGGCCAGGTAACCAGTGCAGTTTCCGTGTCAGCCAGGAAATCAGTAAGGGAGAAGAGGTGAGAAAGCGGATGAGAAGAGAAACGTTTTGAGCTGCTTACGGAACCGAAGATGATTCTCCTCAAGTTTCAGGGAGGCAGTGAGGCTGTTCCAGAGGGAGGCCCCAGCCGAAGAGAGAGATCTACCACCAGCTTGTTGCTTGGAGAAGTGACTGACCCTGAGGGAATTGGAGGCAGATGAGCGAAGAGCTCGAGAAGGAAGGTATTTAGGAAGAGAGAGTTGATGTTATTGAGGCCTCAGGCCCCAGAAGGCCTTGTGGACGATGCAGAGGGTTTTGAACTTAATCCTCGAAGCCACTGGGAGCCAGTGCAGAGATTTCAGTCCTGGAGAGATACGATCCCTGGGCTTGAGGCCAAGGACAAGTCTCGCAGTCCTGTTCTGGATATGTTGCAAAGGGCGGAGAGTAGAAGCAGGTAGATTTAGAAAGAGGCTGTTACAATAGTCCAGCATGGAGAGAACCAGAGCTCTGGAGACAGTGAGCTTTTGGGGAAAGGAGAGGAAAGGAAGAATACTTCTGAGGAGGTGTAGCTTGTAGTGTGACTTCTTAGAGACGTCAGAGATGTGAGGAGAGAAGGAGAGTGTAGAGTCGCAGACGACCCCAAGATTTTTAGCCTTGCAGGTGGGAACAGGAAGGGGGCCAAGAGAGGCCGGCCAGAGAGATACAGGAAAGGAGGGAGTGGGTGTGCCGATGAGGAGAATCTCAGTCTTACTGGCATTAAGGCAGAGGTCATTGGCGGCGCACCACACCTGATAGCAGACAGTCGGAGATGAGGGAAGTAGAGGAGGAGGCTGAGGGTAGCCTGAAGATATGATATGATATGGCATTTATAACGCACCTATACACAAGTGTTTCAAGGCGCAAAAATGAGCTGAGTGTCATCCGCGTAGCACTGAAAGGTGGGCCAGGAGTGCCAGGTATTGGTTGAAAAGCCAGGCAGAGAGGTTAGACCCCTGAGGAACACCCCAAGTAGAGACAGAATAGCAGAGAGGAAGGACCCAAGTTGAACCTGGGAGGGTCGGTCGGAGAGGAAAGAAGTCAGCCACGCCAGAGCCTGACCAGTGATACCCAGGTTATCACAAAGACGGTTGAGCAGGATGGCATGGTTGACAGTGTCAAAGGCAGAAGAGAGATCAAGCAAGATGAGGACACAGGGGGTGTTGGAGTCAAGGTTGGAGAGCAGGTCTTCACGGATGAGGGTCTCGGAAGTTCAAGAAACTTAACACATCTCCTGCGGCTGGCACTGGATAGCAAAGGAAGTTGTATCGTTTTCACTAAGTGGAATGCCGGGGGGGAGGAGCCCTACCGGGGGAGTCATGTAGGACGGGACATCACTAGTCTGAAAGGTGTTGAGATGGTCTGCCTGTCATTTCGTGAACTGTGCACCGGAGGGAACTGTAGAGGAGAGGGTTCAGGGGTGCTAAACAGAGGAGGGGAGGTTGGAGGAGGGGGCTCTGAGAGAGTGTTGTTATGGTGTTGGGACCCGTGTGATAGGGTCCGGTTGGTGGTTCGGTTTCACCCTAGTGATGTTAACTGGGGAGGGCCAGGTGCCACTCAGGGTTTGGGGAAGGGAGGGGGCAGGGAGTAGGGGGAACCTGGTACCAGTGACCTCTCCTGCTTTTGTATTATCTTCCTGTGACAGATTGTTGTGGCACGTTATGGCTAGCCTGGTGGCGAGGGCGAAGGGTTCGTACTGGGATAACATGACAGCGAACATAAGTAAGGCCGCCCAAGAGAGCCGGCTGAGGACGGGAACTCTTAACGTGAAGGGCCTGAACTCACTGACTAAAAGGTCCCTGGTGGCGAGAGATTTTCATAGGGTAGAGTTGGATGTGATGTTCCTCCAGGAGACCAAATTCTGCAGGGGGGAGGAAATAATCATCCCTGGTGGTTTGTTGGGCCAGGTGTACAGGTGGTCAGGCCCTATAGAAAAGCGGGGGTGGGTATCCTATTTAACAGAGCGCTTAAGTGGAGGTATCTAAGGTGTGTCGGACTTGGAGGGGGGGGGCCTTATGGTCTCGGGAACCATCAGAAAGGTGCGTTTTACATTTGCCACAATCTACGCTCCCAACCAAAGGCAACTGAGATTTCTGAAGAACATTCTCCCAAACACAATGGTGGAGAATTCGGGACACCTCATTATTGAAGGGGACTTCAATATATGGGCGGATGTGAACTAGGGATGGGCAAGGGCTGCAAGACGGGGAGCAGGGAGTGGGGAGGCCAGGTTACAGGGAGATTCAGGCAACTCTTGAACTGTATGGCCTGAGGGATATGTGGCGCCACTTTCACCTGCAAGAGAGGGGCTACAGCTTCTACTCTCCACCCCATGGAACCTTTACTAGGATCGATTATGTATATGTCTGAAGGGACTTGTGGGAGGAGGCGTTGGACTGATATATTGGTCGGATCACGATATGGTTACAGTGGACCTGGGATAGGCGGGCATGAACCCAAGGGGATCCACGCCGCGCTTGATCCACCTGAATTGGGTGGGATTCATCAAGGGGAGGCAGGGGGCGGATATGATGAGGAAAACTCTACACTTGATGCACGATGCCAGTGGGGTGAGGGGGAAGGGCCCCGCCCTTCTCTCAGTCAATGCCGAAAAGGCCTTTTATAGGGTAGAATGGGTGTTCCTCGAGGTGGTTCTCGCCAAATTTCGTACTGAGGGAGGCTTCCTACACGGGATCATGGCAATGTATGCTTCCCCTAGAGCCTGTGTAGCAGTAAATGGCAGATTTTCCTGTTGGTTTGGGGAACCAGACAGGGTTGTCCTCTCTCCCCCTCGTTGTTTGCACTCTCTGTAGAACCCCTTGCACAGAGGAATAGAGAGGATAGTAGGGTAGAGGGATTGACCGTGGGAGGGGTGGAGTATAAATTCGATCTTTACGCAGATGACATGTTGATGCACATAGTAAACCCCTGACGTCTGTACCTGCAGTGGTTCAACAGATATGGCATCCTGCCCGGACTTAAGATCAATAAGTCAAAATCAATCCTTTTTCCACTGGACAGGGATCAAGACGGTGAAGCTGAAAGGTTTGCCCCCCTCGGGAAGCAGGTTACTTTGGGAACGGTGAGATATGGGGTATCAACCTTACTAGGGAAGTGAGGGGACATTTTGAGGCCAACTTCCCCCCTCTGATGTCCACGATTAAGTCTGACCTGCTAAAGCAGAGTAAGCTGACAGTATCATGATTGGGGATTCTCAATGCACTGAAAATGGTCGTCCTCCGAAGACTCCTGTACCTGTTCCAAATGCTCCTGATCCACATCCTAAATTAAATCTTTCAGGAGACGAAGTGCTCCCTACCGAGATGTCTTATAGTGTGTGAAGACAGCCTTATAGCAACAGATGCCGCGTCCCAGATTTCACTGATGAAAATTACTTATTAAATTGTTAGATCAGCCGCAAGGTCGCATTCAATTGATACTGAGGCTGTCCTGTATACTCAATACTAACTTAAAGAAGAAAGGAAGCCGATTTGTTGTACCATGATCAGTTTAGATCATTCAATCAATTACATCTTGTTTACTGGTATTAAGATGTGTTGTAATCCCTCAATCCCTCGACACGTGATTCTCCACCTTTTATTTTTAGGGTGGTTCACAGGAGGGTTCAATAGTACAAATCAAATTTTATGACCTACTGAGATGTCTCTGGCAAAGGAAGAAGGCCAGGATAGCATATGGGGGGGGAGAGCTTTGGGGGGTTCTGGTGCTGCCCGAGGAAAAAGTGGGGTTATTCTGCCAGACGTGAAACGGTATTATAAGGCTGCCCAACTTCGGGTTTTGATACCACACCTTGGGGCCCAAAGGGATCTCCAATGGATCGCGCTGGACAATCGGCATCTCTGACCAGCTACGGTTGGAGAATGGTTGTGGGTGCCGAGAGACAGGATCCCCCATAGAATAAGGGAACATCCAATATTGAAGACCATCTGGGAGATTTGGAGTAAAGACGTGAAAATGAAGGGAGTCACAATGTGGCCCTCCCCGTTGGGACACCTGTGGGTCCCGGGAGTTAGAGATGCAATCCCGAATACAGAGAGATTTCAGGTATTGTTTGAAGCAGGGCTTGAAAGAATAGGCCAGCTGTGGAGGGGGGGGACAGGTTTAATCGATATACTGGAACTGGAGGCGGCCCTGGGTATAGGGAAATTGTCTTCCTGTACCTACAACTAAAGGGGGCACTTACGGAGAGGGCCGGAAGTGAACAAATATGGCAGGATCTCACTCCCTTCGAAAAACTCTGATCTCAGCTATGTATGGGGCCCTTGTGGAAGCAGGTTCACAGAGCCATTGAGGGCGAAGTGGGAACGGGACCTGGAAGAGGAGATAGACCCGACCCATCTCAAATCAATATAAACAGCACGGCATAAAGCTCCTACATAGCTGGCAATACGACCCGGTCAGACTTGCTAAAATGTATCAGGACGTCAGCCCGCTTTGCTGACGAGGTGTGGACTGACGGCTAATTACTAGCATATGTGGTGGGGTTGCCCAAATGCAGTTCTTTTGGGGGAGGTCTTGGGGTGTATTAAGGAGGTGGAGCGGTTCAACAGGGTTACATCTCCTATATTGGTTTTGTTTGGGATGGAGAGGGAGGAGGGGGATTTCTGTAGGCTGCCTAAGATGGCCTGAGGCTTGCTGTTAGCAGCAAGAGCATGCCTCGCCACGAAATGGAAATGTGCACACACGCCAGAGAAAAAGGAGTGGGTTAATGTTGCAAGGAACCTATACGTGATGGATCGGATAAGAGCGGGCTTGCATGGCCGGGTGGGCATGGTGCAGGTGGAATGGGGGATCCGGGGGGATTCGCTGAGAAATATCAGAGTGGCGGAACACCGGGGGATGATGACAGGACAGAATGAGAAAAGGGAATTTGGTCCTTGTAGGAGACCAAGAGGTGAAGGAGGCCGGCACGCTGATGGGTAGGGTGTGACAGAGGACGCTAGAGAGGTGGTCCGGTGCCAATACTTAGATTATATTCCCTAAGAATTTGAAAAATCTTTGTATACAAAACTTTGCTTCGGGATTTTACCCACTGCTGACTTGTTGCATAAGTGGGATAAGCTAGTTTCCCTGATGTGTTTATTATTTAAGGACCCCAAAGAAGATCTGCACCACCTAATTTTGTTGTCCCTGGCCTCCTTGGGTCTAGGGAAACTAACCTGAAACAGTTATTTTTGAGTATTGGCTGCAGGCCTGTTTGCCTAAACTCAGCTGATATTCCTGCGGTCTTTGCAACCAGTAGTTACCTTAAGTGGGTATGGAGGGTTCGTTCAAAAGAGGTGGAAGGAGTGTGATTAATTTTAACTGGAAGGCAATTTGCATTTCAAGTTTTTTATGAGGCATTGTTCTTATGTTATTATATAGTTCTGTGTGATGATGTGATAATTGTGGTTTTTATACAAAAAATTCAATGTATACACAATGTATTTATGAATTGTTGCTTTTATGACTTGTTTTGTTTAAATAAAGCCTATGACTGAACGGAATCCAAGCAATAATGCTAAATAAACATGTGCAAAGATGCCCACGTTGCTGCCTGGCAAATGTCCAGGACCGGGAATCCCCTCTGCAGGGGACAGCTGGCAGCCATTCCCCTACTTGAACGAGCTCTGAGACCCCCAGGCACATTCTTCCCAGTCAGATCATAGCATTCTGAGATGCAGAGAATGATCCACCTAAACAGTCTCTTCTTGTTGACAGCCCTGACAGCATGAGCAGCAGCATAACCAAAAAAAGCCGGTCATCTTTCCTATCCTCTCTAGTACGAGGCACATAGAACTTCAGGGCCCGTACCGGGTCCAGCTGATGGAATCACTCCTCTGCCTTGGAAGGGTGAGGTGGAGGTAAAAACACAGGAAGATGGATCTTCTGAGAGAGATGGAAATCCGAGACCACAAGGGTCTCACTCTCAATGTCATCTTTTCTATGGAAAAGAATGAATAGAGAGGCAAAACAGACAATTCATAGAGCTCACTCACCTGTGCCGCGGAAGTGATGCTAACCAGGAAAATCACCTCAAGGATGAGAAATCTAATAAAACATGAATGAAGGGGCTCAAACTGATTGCCCATAAGAAACGTTAAAACCAAATTCAAATCCCATGCCGGAACGAAAAAAAATCAGGAGAAAACTAGTTACACAACCCATGCAAGAACTGCATAATAATGGGGATTGGGAAAATTGAGACCTTTTGAACGCTGAAATAGCAGCTAGGTAACCCTTCACAGTGCCAAACAGCA
This sequence comes from Ambystoma mexicanum, assembly GCF_040938575.1. Classification (NCBI taxonomy): domain Eukaryota; kingdom Metazoa; phylum Chordata; class Amphibia; order Caudata; family Ambystomatidae; genus Ambystoma; species Ambystoma mexicanum. The sequence continues at coordinate 1,571,749,183 of NC_090932.1, forward strand.
GGCACCTCTGGGCCAAAGATAGCAGGAAATTCTACACAGGGGACAGGATAATGGATCCAGGTCCATCTGCCAGCACAAAGTCGGAAATGTATGCCACCTGCAGGCATTAATTGATTTCGTAGCTGTCCTCCGAGCTGAAAGGGGCACATCAAGGAAGTCGTTATGGAGCGGGATTGGGGGAATGAAGCCCTCAAAACGGCACCATTGGCAACGGAGAAGCTACTGAAGTGATCTCATGCGCAGCCTCGCCTCAGTGGCCGCAAGGTTGCATGAGGCCATGAGGCCCAGAAGGCGCAGGAAAGCCAAGGCACAGATGTGTTCCTGCAATTGGAGGACATCGATCATCCGAAAGATGTTCGCAACTCGATACTCGGGTGGGAAAGCCCTGCCTAGGCGAGTGTCCAAGAGTGCCCCGATGAATTGGAGAAACCGGGATGGTAGAACCTGAGGCACTTTGAAGCTTGGGGAAAAGCCCAAACTGTGCAAGAGTGTGCACGTGTGGAGTAGATGCTTCGACACTAGCTCTTGGCAGCAAGCTCGGACAAGTCAGTCATCTAGGCAGGAAAAGACAGGGATGCGTTCTTCCCTGAGGCAAGCCGCTACCACTCCTAGCAGTTTGGTGATGACGCTGGGTGCTGATGAAAAACCAAACGGCAGGACCTTGAACTGGTTATGTTGTTGGCCCACTACGAATCTCAGGTTATTTCCTGTGCTTCTGATGATCCCGGGAAACCAACCAGTCCTACAGATTGAGGGCTTGCAGGATCTGTGCTAGGGTAACCATCTTGCACTTGTCCTTGCATTACAACACTTTCAGCAGCCACAGACCCAGGATGGGGCCCTTGCATCGATTCTTCTTCGGCACCTAAAAATAAGTGGCATACCACCCCTTCCTCGTTCTGAGTGTGGAACCAGTTCGATCACACTCTTTGCCAGAAGCAGAAAGACCTCCTGCAGGAGGATGGGGTCTGGAGACAAGGGGGTAGCGAGGGGATCATTGTCCGGAGGAGGCAATAACCCTGTTGGATGACCTGCAAGTTCCAAGAGTCGGACGTGGTTTCTGACCATTGTAAGAAACCTAAGGGTGCTCTCCTGAGTAAGACCCAGGAATCCCTTATCCAGGTGGCCCGGACACAGCCATTGCTGTTGGATCTAGTTCCTGAGGGTGGACCAGTGAGGGAGGATCCCCTGGTTAGGGGAACCCGGGGTCATGCTCGGGAGAACACCCCAGGTAATACGCAGTATGGCACAGAGGAAGACGAGGAGGACGACCAAATCTCTGAGATTTTTATAGGTAACTCCAGATCAACCTCCCTTACATCCAATGAATCTTCCTTCCCTAAAACCAACAACCCCTCCACATCTGGTAAACCTATTCGGCATCAAACACTGTGGTCTTGGGAAACTACATCTCCCAGAATCACTGTCATCCTGGTGTCTACTCGAGCACTCCCAGTCATTCTTCTCACCGTCCCTCTGATTATTATTTCTCAGACTCTCAGTCTACATTAGCCAAACATTACCATTCCAATAATCCGCATGGCTCATTCCCCCTTGGCTCATTTCAAAATAATAATCCTGGTCATTCCATAAACTCTACCCTGTAGGATGTCTGGAAAGTTTACCAACCCCCCCTTTTGAAAGAAACACTTTCTCCCACCGTGACAAACAACAGACTAAACCAAAGCCGTTCACCTGACATGTCCCAACACAAGGATCAGTTAAAGTCAGGCAATTGACAATAACCACACACACCTGATGGCCCTTTACCTTCCCCACAGGGATAAAAGGCAGTGCACGAAAGCACACTTCGAACAAGGCCGAAGGCATGAGGAGACCGCTTAACCAAACCGCCAGTACAAAAGATAAAGAAAAGAAGTCAGACCCAGAAGGATGACGAAGGGGGAATTGCCCTTTTCAACTCAGACCGGCAAAGCCTCCAGAAGTTACAGCTGGCATGCAGAGCAGCAGAGGATCTATGGTACACGGGGGCCCCCTACAATGATAACGCAGGCGGAGAGGTAAACTCGCTACCATGGTACTATCCTTGACTCCAGAGAACAAAGTCGTCAACGGGTTCAGCACAGCCGGTGAGTCGAAGGTAGCGGATATCAAACCGAACTGTGTTAAAGCTAAGCAATATTCTAAAAGCAAGAAGAAAGAGCTTATGTGTATGTTTGAACTTTAAAGAAAGCCCAGTTGAGGTACGGAGGAAGAGGGATCTGGCGCCACGTAGGTGCTCACTCGAAAGACTCTGATCGGGGCATGATTTTGAAACAACAGCAACCAGAAGGCCCTAGGAAAGGGTGGCATGAGGCGTCAGCGTGGTCCTACGAGGGTCACGTCAAATCCCTTGTACAATCGAAAGAAACCTGTCCGGTTTCTAGAGGAAGGCTAGGGGAAGGGAACTCCGCTTTCCACTACGATTGTGAACTGTGATAATTGGCAAATGTGAACCCAAAGTAGGGATGTCGAAAAAAAGTTAAAGAGAAAGAAACCACGCTTTCTGACAAAACTGAGCAATACATGAATGGTATTAGGAATACACGAACTGTGTTAAAGAAAGGCTGTAGTGAACCCGACGAAGGGAGGCCAGTTTCTTCAGGAAAGGATCCGAGCCCGGCAGATGGAGATTCCAGGGGCGAAGAACAATTGCCCAAAGATTGAAAGAAAGGATCTGAGCCCGGCAGAGGGAGATCCCAGGGGCGAAGAGCAATCGCCCAAAGAACTTGTTTATTTGTTTTCCATTCTACGAAAAGGGGTGAAGAATAATACACCCGAGAACAGTGTATCAACTAAAGTGTCACTTTGCAGTTTGTCTAAATGGACATTAAGGCTCCTAAAAATTATGCGGGATATCTGAGAGGTTGTGGTGAACCTGACAGAAGGAGGCTTGTTTTTTGCAAGGAAGGTCCAAACCCGGCAGAGGGAGATCCTATGGGCGAAGGGCAATCACCCAAGGTGCAAGAACACTGAGAGGACCTTTTTGTTTGTTACTTTAAATCAGCAAACCTTCTAAGGCAAGAGACTTTTGCAGGAAAGAGACTTAGCCTCTGGAGAGGTTTTGATATAGTTGAACTGAACTGTGAACCTTCTGCTGTCGAGGCCCAGGAGTGTGCTGTGCTCAAGAGTCCAACCTTGCCCCATGCTTCAAACGTGGGGAAGGGAGACCAAGTCATACCATCCTGACTCATTTTGTGAACACTTCTTTCTTTTTTGGTAAACATTATCCCACACTCTTTTTGTAACTAGTAGTAAGCATTGGCAATATTTTTTTATGGGCCCTTTTTATTTGACAAGACAGCACTAGGACTGCCTTATTACGTCATGGTCGGAGCTTGCTCGCATCTTAGATTTAGGTTTAGATTAGGCATTTATCTCACCCATTATAAAGCTCAATAAACACCCTTTAACTGCAATCACTTGTGTCTGTCTTTACTGTTGCCACCATGAGTTCCTTACATCATTCTGTGCTGAATAAGAAGAGCAGCCCCCCTGCTGGGACGTGTGGTAACACATGTTACTGAAGTTTGGTGCCTTGGGCACAGTAGGGACATGCCACCCCTCTGGGCACCTATACCCCTACCTCTCAGGAAGTGTTTGCCTCTTACCTGGGGAGACTGACCACAACCTTTGCAGGGCAAAGGCAATGAAGGGACAAAAACCCTTGCATCGGGGTGGCGATTGTGTGTTGGGCTGTTGCACAGAAAGCTCCAAGGACTTAGCTGCCGACAGCAAATTAATCTTCTGGAGGGCGTCACCAGACTTGGCTCCAAAAGGGGTGTTGCTGCCGAATGGCATGTCCAACAATCTGGTTTGGACATCAGGTTTGGACATCAGCAATAAATCCTGAAGTCCTTGGGCACAATAGGGACATGCCACCCCTCTGGGGACCTATACCCCTACCTCTCAGGAAGTGTTTGCCTCTTACCTGGGGAGACTGACCACAACCTTTGCACGGCAAAGGCAATGAAGGGACAAAAACCCTTGCATCGGGGTGGCGATTGTGTGTTGGGCTGTTGCACAGAAAGCTCCAAGGACTTAGCTGCTGACAGCAAATTAATCTTCTGCAGGGCGTCACCAGACTTGGCTCCAAAAGGGGTGTTGCTGCCGAATGGCATGTCCAACAATCTGGTTTGGACATCAGGTTTGGACATCAGCAATAAATCCTGAAGTCCTTGGCCAGGAGTGGCGCCTGGCCTTACCCACACAGTCCGCTGTGTCCACCCCCGATTGCAGAATTTGGTGTGCCCCCTTCCTGCCATCAGAGAACATGGCCTGGAATCCGTCCCTCATTTCCCCTTTGGGGATGTATTCCGCTGCATTGGCCACCGCTGTCCAAAGGCAGAAGGAAAACGTCACCATGGCGCATGAGGCATTCTTGGCCTGCAGTGCCAGACTGCTTGAAGCGAACATCTTCTTGCCCCATGCGTCAACCTTTTACCCTCCCTGTCTGGTGGAAGGGACATGAAGGTAGATATTTTTATGTTAGCCATGGCAGCCTGGACCACTAAGCTCGCAGGTGAAGCATGGGAGGAGAGAAAAGCCAGGTCTGACCGGGCTGGACAGTGTTTCTTTGCCATATGTCTGTCCACAGCCAGAACAGAGGCAGGCTTCTCCCCATGCCTCCAGCACTATTCCTTCCACCACTACATTGAAGGGCAGGAGTGTCTCCTTTTTGGGTTCCTCGTCCAGAATGTCACAGAGCTCATATTTGAACCTGGACCTGGATGGAGCAGACGGGATGGCCATCTTTGCCATCAAGCATTGGAACGCGGCTTGAGGCTTTCCTGGGTTAAAAACTGGCAAAAAATCAATTTCCAGGGAGGTGTTGCGGCTGCTGGCTTCTTGCAGGTCATCTGCCAGTGCCAGCGCATTCTCACCTTCCCTGTAGAATTCCTCAGGGAAATCCCTCACTTCCCTAGAGCCCAGAGGTTCCAGCCCAAAAGGGATCTGGTCACCTTCATCGTCCTAGATGTAGTACGTCCTAGACATAAAAACACCCATAGGGAGTGGAGCATATTCCTGCAGAACTGCGGTGTCCACAGCACTGACGACTACGTTTATGCTGGTTTTGCGACACCTGAAGGCGGGGCCTGTGGGTGCAGAGTTATCACTGCTTCCTTTAGGGCCGGGCCCAAGCAGGGATGGTCCTTTGAGGGTGCCCTGCTATTCGCAACAGATGCGGTGGGCCCCTGTGGTGCCGAAGTCGACAGAGCTGTTGCCTACACCACAGGCGCAGAGGGCGAAGATGTCTGGCATCTTCAGGCAGAGGTTCTCCCATTCATCCGGAGTCGAGGTTTGGGTGGGAAAAGGTACCTCTTTTGGCAGCACTGATGAACCCCTGGAGCGGTTGGCTTTTCTTTGAAGAAGACGAATGACGTTGAGGGGATCCACTTGGAGAAAGGGATCTCTTGCGATTCTCCTTCTTCCTCTTCCTCGCGCAGAGCTGCTGGATCTTCGGAGCACCGATCCGCACCTCGTGACCTCGACCAAGATCGCGGAGCCTCATTCTTTGTCTTGTAGACAAAGGTGAAAATCTTTGCCGCCCTTTCCTGTAGGCCCTTCAGGTGTATGGACTGGCCCGACCCACAGTCCTGGATGCCGTGGCCCTTGCCCAAGCAGTATAGACAGATCTGGTGTGGAACAAAGAGCGACATCGGCCAATCGCAATCCTCGCATGGTTTAGAACTGGATGCTTTTAACCGATTAGGCATGGCGTTGTTCGAAAAATTCCTGACTAGCGAACTGAGCATGCAGCAAAAAGAAACTGAGGTCATGGGGCGCCACACTGTGATATATATATATATATATATATACTGGCTAAGACGTCATATCCGGCGTGTGGAGCGTAGAGTCATCGGACAGAGCCGACGAAGAGTCGTGCTGCGCCTCCTGGCTGTGTTAATATTTCTGGCGAACAGATGCACTGGGCTAGGGATATCACAGATGAGGAATCTGTCGGACGAAAGACTCCATTAGAAATACCTTCATCCCTGATATGAGGGTGGTAAGCAGGGGCGTGAACTACCCTTTCGTAAAAATCTGATTTTTTTGCAGCTCGATGTGGGTTACATCACATGCAGTTTTCTTAAGAATAGAACAGCTTTCTTGAGGATAGAGGTATATCAGTATTACCCGGAATATATCGGGTGTTTTAGAAATAGGATAGCTGTGTTTACAGGAACCTATCAGATGCAGCCGTAACAATACCAGCGTACTGCAGAACATGTATGCCTGAGAATACTTTATTTGAAGAATAGGGATGCCAATTCTGATTAGAAATGACTTACAATGACACATTTACAGATGGCACAGGCATTGCTGTGAAGGGTGCTTGTAAAGTAGCACAAAAATGAGAACACGTGATGAGCCAATTTATGAGGGTGTAAATAAAAAAAGAACGAATTATACCCGGGACAAAACAAACAGAAACAAATGTGTAATAAACAGGTGACTTATAAAGATAACATTAAACAAAGGGGGCAAGTGCTGCAAATTAAAGAAGAGTACTATATACATATACAAGCTTACATCACTTAGTGTCACTGGAGGGAGTGGTGGTGTCAGTTAGGGAGGGAGGGCAGGTAGAGCAAGCTCTTCAGCAAGTATGTGAAGTTTAAGCTGAGCTTTGAAGAGATCCACACTTCAGCTGACTTTGGTTGTGATGGGCAGCGGGTTCCAGTGGAGCAAGGCAAGTAGGGAAAGGAGGGAAAAAGACGAGGCACTGTGGATGTGGGGGGTATAGATAGTGAGGTTGAGTGCAGAGGAGGAACGGAGGGAACGAGATGGTGAGTAAACAGAGATTCAATCAGACAAGTTACTGAGGAGCCAGACCATTGATAGCTTTGTAGACTAGGAGAAGGAACTTTAAAAAATAGCAGTTGTGCACAGAGGGCCAACCAGCATATTGTCGGTAGGCAGAAATTGAGGAGAATATGGGAAGGTTGTAGAGAGTGCAGGTAGCAAAGTTGTGGACTTTGTCTAGGTGGAGGACTGAGTACAGAGCAAGGCCATTGAACAATTGTTCAAGATTCCTGAGCATGAGGGTGGAGATTAGAGTTTTCACAGAGTAGTGAGAAAGAAATGGTTGAATTTCCGAAATGTTGAGGAGGGTAATACAAGCAGCAGTGATAGTGATGAATTGCTGCAGTCGGAAGTCGCTATCAAAAAGTACCCAAAGGTTGTGAGCCTTGGGAGAGGGAGCAAGAAGAGGGGAGTGCACGGGTGGCATTGGAAACCAGGAGAAAGATGACTTTCATTTTTAGAGAGTTCAGCATGAGGCACTGGAGAGCCATGCAATGATGAATTGCAGTGAGACAGTTGCAAGATGACTGGCGTGAAGGAGGGAAAAGAGAAACAGATTTGAGTGTGATCAGCAAAGAGGTAATAGTGAAAGCCACAGGAGAGAATAAGTATTCCAAGGATACAGGCACAGAGGGTGAAGAGCAGAGGTCCAGGGACTGATCCTTGGGTGGTGTCAGAGGTTTGTGAGTTCAAGGAGAAAATAAAGGATCCATCTTCTAGGTAGGAGGCGAGGGGAGTCATTAGCACAAAGGCAGGTGGTGAAGGATATTGGCTTTGGAGGTTAGATGAAAGTTTGCTGAGGTGCCCAGGAAGTAGGAGGATTTGACAGAGTCCACTGCAGAGGTGAGAGCAGCAAGGGAATTTTTGAAGGGTAGGAGTCCATAATTTGCAGCAGTGTCATAGGTCACAGTGCATGTTTGTTTTTGAGGGGATGAATCGCAGAGGTGATCTAGAACTGGCGAGGCAAAGGTGTGATTGTGTGAACAGGAAGGTGTTGGTCAAAGGGAGTCATAAGTGCATAGTGAAAGTCAGAAAAAGCACAGTCAATGGAAGAGGAATGAATTGGGGCGAGAGACAGGAAAGAGGTCCTCAAATCATCAAGGGAAGCAACAAACAAGAGGAGAAGTACAGAGTGGAGGGACTGAGATGGTAATGTGAACAAAGGAGTGATCAGAGGGAGTCGTCAATGGAGAGATCAGAGGAGAGTGATTTACAGAAAAAGACTTGCTCAAGAGAGTTCCAACCAGAGCAGTTAGGCAGGTCATGGAGGGAGTAGATGGAGTGGTCAGATAGGAGAGAGTTAAGTGCAAGGCGGGTGGCTGCAGAGGGCTTGGGAAGGTTAAAGTCCCCCAGTATGACAATGGGGATGTTGGTAGGAAGTGACTCAAAGAGAAGGTTCAGATCAGGGAAGGAGTTGAGAGAATGAGGGGGTTGATAGAGTACCACAACAGTGAGACAGTGAGGGGAGTCGAGTGAGAAGTTGAATAGTTCAATATTCAAAAGAGAAAGATGCCATGGCAGACAGGGGTTAAGGGGCAGTGTAGTGGACCGGGCCATAATGATAAGGAACCCCACAGTGCCATCCCTCCCAGCAGTTGTCAGTCAGTGGAGAGCTGCTATTGCAGCAGAGACATGAGGGGTGATTCAGGTTTCAGTGATGGCAAGAAATTAACATTGACGCGGTTAAGAGGCAGAGTGGTCCGTGAATTAGGATGACTTGTTGCAGAGGAATTATGCATTACAGAGGCAAGAGTGACAGGAGGTGGGGGAGAGGAACAGATAATGCGGGGTAGGTGAGGGAGACAGAGGAGGTTGGAGATCCTGAGAAAATAGGAGCATTGTGTTTGAGGGGTTAAGGGGGAAGGAGGGAGATGGGGAGGCCGTAGAGCGAGGGAGAATTTAGGCCCAGTTGAGAATGAAGGCTACGAGAGAAGGGAAGGAGAAGAGCTAGTACAAGACAGAATGGAGCAAGATCAAGGTACATGATGGTGAGCAGAAGAAAAAGGGAAGTGAAGAAAGGGTGCAACCCAAGAGAAATTGAGGGCAGGTGGGAGAGTGGAAAAGTGAAGAGAGGGGTGAGGATTGGCTGAGAAAAAGTAGGTAGAAGTTCTGAGTTGGGCTAGAATGGGGCTATAGCTAACATCAAGACAGTTAACAGGCCCAAAACAGTAATGTTTATTGGTCCTGTGAGGTTAACAGAAGCTCTGCGGTGAATAGTCAATGGGCGGAAAGATGCCCATGCGTGGAAGCAGCAGCTAGATAAAGGGTGAGCTCGGCTAAGTCCTAGCTTAAGCAGGGGCTCTGGACTTGGACCCTTCCTGGCCCAAACAGGAGTTAGCCTTTGCTGCCGTCATCCCTTGGTTGCAGATTCCCTGGCTGGACACCCAGGGGAAACTCAATAAGGGAGGCAGTGTGACACACAACCTTCTAGGAGCCAGTCACTGTGCTTCACTTGGCTCGTTTTGCAGGCAGGACCTTCAGAGGGTCCTCTGGGAAAGCAGGATGTGGCCAAAACAAATGAAAACAAATATCTAGTGAGAGAGCTTTGTTTTGCAAAGTGACCGGCTAACTCCTGCCCAGAGACAGCTTCTTGCAATGCATTTTTGAATGTGCAGCTACCATACTGTGACTGTACTATGCTTCATGTGCACAACTAGTCATTAAATGTCCACTCATCTCTTAGACAGTTGCATATAAGCAATCCAGACTAACTAGTTCCCTTCATATCCGTGGACACCTATCCCACTGTTCTTGAGATGGTGCATGTAATGGGTTCTGGAGGGCACCGCTATTCTCCTGTTCACGAAAAGAGAATGTGATGTGCTGGTGTGTGCAACTACTATCCTGTCCTGGAGATGGTGCATATTATGCCATCTGAAATGCAAAGCTTTCAACTGCCCTTATTTATTTTGAGGTTTTGTAAAGAGTCAAAAGCTGCCAGGAGCCGCTTCAGATCACTACATCGATGGCTGCATTGAATACATTCCGTTGTTATCAGTTATCATGTGCCACTGATGGCTGCCATGTGTAACGTTGCGGCATATACTGGTATCTTGTCATTGTGACGGCTGCATCCGATAGGCTCCTGGAAATACAGCCACACTCCTGGTTTTACAACACCTGTATATGATGTACTCTGAAGAATGTGACTGTCCTATGCTCAAGAAAGCTGCATGTGACCTACATCAAACTTCATAAAAGCCTCTTTTTGGGAGACAGGTGTCCATGCCCCCTCCTACCAGCATCATGTAGCCCCCCCTCCAATTAGGAAAAAACTGTCACAGGAAAAATAAATCTTCTGTCAGTGCACAAAGACACCCAGTCTGTTAACTTTATTAGAAAAGAAGCTTTTGATATGAAGCTGTGGGACTGTGCCATGGCAGAACCCACGGAGGGTGTGCCACATCCTTTTTTGTGTTTTCATTTTTCTTTATCTTGAAAGATTTGCATACAATATTTTACAAAGTAAACATTCAGTTAAAAAAACAGGCAGATTTCCCCACTTCCCTTATCTCCCATTTCAATACCTTTTCAGCAAGTCCAAAAACTTCTCTGTACTTTCTTTGTGGACATCTTATCCCTCAAAACAAAATGTAAAGAAAGGCCTCACACCCAGGGCCGAAAAGCTTCCTTTGGAAGTGGGAGCCATAACGTGTTGCTGGTAGGTTTAAAAATGTAAATGAAAGCTGCCATTTGTGTTGTGTTGAGTTCATAAGAGCCATCCGTGCTTCTGGGGAGACATCTGTGTGCCCCTTGAAGAGGGGATCCAAATGTTGAGTCTGTCATGTGCTGTAACTCTCATCACGCTACATGAATTTAAGTTGATTTGACCCCAACTGGTACACGAATGACTCAATTTTCATAAACAATACACTCAATTTACGACCTGAATAGTCTCCAGTTTGCACTGAAATGGCCCTAATATCCTGAATCACTCATGGAACGTGAGCAGCAACAAAGACTCTTCCAACTAAGCCCACCATATGAAGGCAATAATACAAGTGCTCAGGTTCCAAGCGGTTATGGGGGTATTGACAGAAGTGTCTGTCAATTAACCATTGTATCTGCATTGCACTTTGTACTAGCAGAGACCATTTTCAAAGGCCTTGGCAACTTAAACTGCTTTAGGGCGTCGCAGGGATCTATGTGGCCCTAGCCAAGATCATCCTGCACTTGAGCAGCACTGCCACGAACCGCCACACCAACACTCATCTCTCCGCCACCAATGAAAATAACGATGGCATTAGCAGAGTTCCACATCTCTCAAACTCTTGCATGGGTCACGCTTATGACATCTTCTCCAGACTTCATTTTCCAATTACAAAATGCAAGAAGCCAATATGCACCATTTCCTTCTCCATGAGCACCAACAGAAGAGCAAAGGTCTGACCAGAGACAAAAGGTGCAGCACACTGGGGTTGCACAGCAATAAGGCCAAACACAAGGGAGAGGAGTCTGCGTATATGACAAAGATGAGTTGTGCCTGGCATGCCTGCTTGCTATACTTAAAGCATGCACACCTTTGGAGAGGGCAATGATAAGGTGGGAGAAGCATGGGCCCAAGTTGCGGTTCATGAGACTCTTGAGCAGCACCAGAGTTCACAACTGGAGACGAGAACTGTCAACATGGGTCTGCCAGCTGTTCCAATCCATCATCCTCCTCACACACTATGCTGGAGGAGTCTCAAGACAATGAAGGCAATACTGCATATATTCAAACTGAGAATATGACAGAAATTGAGGATGTGCCATGCCCATGGAGGGGCGGGTGCTGCTGAAGCTGGTGATGGCTGGCAGTGGACAAGAAGGGCCTATGGTGAGCGCTGGGCAGGAGGACACTCCCACACGTTTCTCTTTAAATATCCATGTAGTCATCATCCTCGTCGGAATCGCTCTCTAGTGATGACTCCTGGCTTGAGGTCTCAAGGATCTCCAGTGCTGGTTGGCACAGGCTTTCCTTCTTCACGTTAGCAGCAGACTGAGAAGACAGAATCACTGACTGTGCCAAGAAAAGAGAGAATCTGTTATATTAATTTCCACAATAGGGTGCTAGCACCTAAGCATCATTTTCTGCAGGCAGTCACAATAACACAGAGTCTGGGGTAATAATCCCAGAAGCAAGCGCTAAGCTAGCCACAGGAACTAGCGGCTGGGCTATATCCCCTGGACCAACTGCTACAGTAATACCTCATGCAACCAACCCTCCTGTCTAGTTCTGTGCAATCGGCACTTCACTCTGGCCATCAACAAATCACCTTTACAGTCCGCCATCAAGTATTACAACTTGATGTCTATCCTTCAGTATCACTCACTGCAGTCTGCACAACTCACTGTAGTCTGCACAACACTTACAGCAATACTGCTGCAGTCAGCTCTTCAGCAACACCCCCTACATACATGAACAACTGACAACCCACCAGTCAGCCGTTATACGCTTTAGTAACACCACTTGAAGACAGCTGAAGAGCAACACTCACCGCAGTCCGCCCATCAGTAACACTCGCCGCAGTCCGCCCATCAGTAACACTCGCCGCAGTCCGCCCATCAGTAACACTCGCCGCAGTCCGCCCATCAGTAACACTCCATGCTGTCAGTTTTTTCATAACATCTTTAGCACTTAGTACATCAATAACAAGCCAGGCAGGCAGTTCTTTACTGACACCTGCTGCAATCAGTAATATACCTAGTGTAATGGACCAATTGACAACCCATGCTACGGTTCATTCCTAGCCCCTTTTTGGGCATGCAGGTCAATTCCAGCCAATTAGCATGCAGTATTCACCTCGGTAAAACAATTTATGTTGGCACTAGGGGTACCTATTTTTTAGGCCCTCACCTTCAATTTCTGCTTGGTTTCCTCTGAAATACTTCCCTTGGGAGAAAGCAGGGTTGGAGTTGGAGGCGTAACTGTGATCTCTGGTGGAAATTTGGTTACGGCTGAGGGGATGAAGAGCTTTGGCATGTTTGGTGGGATTCGGGTTTTGATGCGGGGGTTGTCAGCTTTGCTTTGTTGGCCACCCACGGGCTGCACACTGCTATCCAACTCGGCCTTGGAGCTGGATGCTGAGAAGAAAAGGCGGGAGAAGTTTAGATAGGATCAATGAGTATTTCTAAAGAGCTTTGTTTTCGACCTCTGATACAGTATTACATAGTATGGGGTCCCTGTGCAGGGGCTTGTGACTAAAGAAGCCATTGATCACACAATTATACAAGTCAGTTGCATATAGAAGGAGCACAGTAAATGAGCTTTCTTTCGTCTTGCAAGGATACCCACCTCCACAGTGACGCGGTGTACATGTGACTATCCCTGATTATTACAAATGCATTGAATCTTTCAAGAAGCTGTCTCCTCGACCACAATACTCTTCTCAGTCTTCATCTTGCACTTCTCCACTGGCAGGCCTTTACTTTTATTTATTTATGCAGGATGCAGTCTTATAGAGAGAGTGAACCTGGCCCTGAAGGGCGTCTGAGCGTTTCAGAGTTTTCATAATCAAAACACAATGCAAAATGCCAGCGTAGCACTACATTTGGGCTCTGTAACTCTGATCTTGTGGTGCCCTTCTTGCAGTTGGAAAATAAATACTACCTAGATTCTTAATGTGGAATCTACGATGCTCTGTGCTGGGTGATGAGTATGACAGACGCATGGGCTAAGGTTGGGAGTAGGGGGCGGCATGCAGGACTGGGAGTGTGAATTGCACCTGACAATGCAAAGGGGAAATAAGAGTGCCCTAGCCTCAAGCTACAGATGAATGAATCCTGACAAAACCCATGTGTTGGCTCAAGTGTAACTATTCCTGAGACTATAGTGGCTACAGTGTTCAGGCCTGGTCTGAAGAACGCTACGCCATGCTGGGGATGCGGAACATCTGAAGCGGGCTACGAGCATATGTTCGCTGTCTAGTCACCAAAGACTTTTGGAGAGCGATTTGGCAAGGATTGATCTGATCACTGGGCACATCATCTCGCCAGACCCCTGCCCGATAATCCTGAGACACCTAGGGAAGGTGGTCCTAGTCTGCAGACAAGAGAGAAAATGAACAATGAGGGCACTAGGGTAGCCGGCCTGCTGACTGCCAGACACTGGAAATCCAGGACGAAAATCGGAGTTCAAGAGAATTAGGGGCTTGATTGCAGAACTTGAACACTTCTGGGAGCCTATTACTGGAGTTGTGTGGGGAATGAGAAATGGTAACAAGGACTGCAATAATGATATCTGTGTATTGTAAGGTTGGAGGGCTGGATTGGGAATACTCACCTGCAATCTTGACAGGTCATTTGGATCTCCGCTGGTTATTTGCTGGCATGGGCAGATACTTGCTGCAAATCTGGCGCTAAGATCTTTTACATGTGGCCGCAGTTGATTGTCAGTGCTATGTTATCTTCCTGCAAAAATGTATACCCCTGTTGGGGGTGAACTAGCCGCACTCCAAAGAATGGAAGTTGGATGTGCGTTAATTCTGTTTCCAATTATATAAATATAATAAACGATACGCACATTTGTATTTAAAATGACAGAATCCAAAAGATTACTACTTAGCAGTGGAGGGAAATCTAGTTTTGCAGCTGGTAAAGGCTGCCAACCAGCTTTGGACGGGGGATGGGATGGAGAGGACGACAGGAGAAGTAATGCGATTTTTAGTTGGGTTGAAGTTCAGATGTCTTGCAGTGATATAATTCTGGAACAGATCAAGGCAATAAGATAGGCAGTTCGCTGTTGTAGTGAATGGCACTTTCTGGGCTTTGTAGACCTGTCACCCACGGGTTCCATCCGTAAGCCCAGCAGCATAGGGAACATGATGATTCACCCTCCGCATCCTCTAAAGTGTGGTGAAAGGTGGAGAGAGAGAGATTGCCACTTCTACTTTTGCCATATGGACACACTCCTGCAAGAAGAATATGAACCATTTGAAAAGGTTTTAATTTTAAATAAATCTCAACAGCAATTAGTTAAACTAAAAGAAAAAAAATGCCACTCATTTAAGGTTTCTTACCCTCTTCTTACCCTGGCCTAAACACTACCAGCTTTTGGTTATGGATTGCTTTATTACTGATACTAATATTAACTATGTTGCTATTAAATCACGTGTCAAACTATCTCAATTACTTGTGCCTTCCTCAGGGAATGCGGGATCTGGTTTCAATGGCAATCAAACCACAACAATATAGAAAGCATTCACCAGCGTATAAGCCAAACCCTGCTAGCCAAGGCAAGCTAACCACATGCAGCAAAACCTGCCTCAAAGGTCACACAGCATCTGAGGCTCACACGGTCTTCTCGGCCCGTTTCAAACGTCACTATGCCTTGGTCTTATCCAATATAAAATTCAACCCCAGTGGCAATATGTAATGGGGTTGCAGGATACGAGCAAGTGAGGTAGAATTAAAAGGTATAAAACAAATAGAATCCTGAGTAGAAATTGATGAATAAGATGCTGAATTTGAAAATGTAATGTTTTACCTGTCTCTTCTTTTTACACGATGAGGGAGAGGAAGAGTGACTCCTCGAGTGTGACCGCTTTTTAGTTTTTCAACAATGCTTATCTTTCTCCTTCTCGAGGGTGGGCCTTTCCGTCTTGGCATTGGAAGACCGGACGAGCGATCGTGCCAGAGATTTCAGGGACGGTGGACGCAAAGCAAGTTTGGCGGCCCTCTCACAGATAGCTTTCGGCTGCATTTTGGAGCACAACGCACATCCCTCTATGTCGTGATCCGCACCCAGACACCACAAACAGATGTTGTGCGGATTGGTCACCGACTTTTTGGAATGGCAGTCGTTACACCTCTTTAAGCGTGAAACCCAGTGAGAGGACATTGCGGTCCAGGAATTAAGAAAAAGATTTGGACTAATTTAGTTAAAAACACTGAGTCGAAGACTTGTGTCGTGTACACAAAGCAGCGTGCAAACGCTTGGCAAAAAGGAACTGAGGTATGGTGCGTAGTGACGTGGTATATATACGATGCTTGATGTCACAAACCCGGTGCCGACGATTGAGCACCAAGCATGCCGGATCGATGAACGATGACCAAGTCGAGTCCACTACACCCCCCTGTCAAAAGGTTTCCGAGCAGCAGAGCTGGATGCCGATATCTATCAGATGTGGAATCTGCGGGAGAAAAGGAGTCCATTGAAATATAACTTTTTCTTCGACATTTTGATAATGTGCACATGCCATCATTTTTACCTGACATTTTGGATACAGGAAATAAGCAGAGAAGATTTTAAGAAGGGGAAATCTGAGGCTACTTTTAGGTAAAAAAATGTGCTACAAAGAAATCCGCTCAAGAAGTTTATCTTTAAATTTGATTTATATAAAAAGATCAAAACGAGAAGGATGAAGGATTGTGAGAGGGTAGGGGGTTTAGGAATGAGTTATTACGATAAAACACATTAAAACAAATTAATTGGGAGAAGTCGGTGGTTTGCCCACTAGATCCCGCACACCCGCGGCATCTGTTGAGTGATTGGAACTGTTAATGGTCAACCACAAGTGCAAAATACCCAGGAATATATCTTATTCGAGACTTAAAGAAGTTAGTTAATCCGAACGTGGACAAATTGATAGAGGTACTTAAAAGAGATGTGCAGAAGTGGGCTTGTTTGACTCTGTAAGGGGACCAACGAGCAGACACTGCAGAGTGCCATCAACCAGACCGCATGTAAGGGGACGAATGAGCAGACACTGCCGAAAGCTGCCAACCAGCCTGCATTGGCGTACGACAACTTAAACCACGAGCAGGCATTGCAGGAGCAGGGATGGACCCTGACAAGAGCCAAGGGGTCTCCAGGATACTGCAACCGACGACTTTGCGTATGGTGAGTGGGGTAAGACACTTGATCTCAAGGCCATGGGATACCGGCCCTTTCATAAACCCGAAGGTTCACATTTCTCGGATGAAGGGCAGTTAACAGTAGCTGCCCCACTTTTAGAACAATCCCACAATAGAAAGCATTTGCCAGTCTCCATGAACGCACTGTGTGATTCCGAGTTGTAGCACTCCCTCAAGTGCAGTATACCGCGTTCCATGCCAGGACCAGGTATAGAGACATCATGGCAACCCACATGCGGAAAGGAAGGGGCCGTGGCTTTGGGGGAGTAAATAGACTTTCTCTGAATGTCTCCTCGGATTTGATGGGAACCCTCCAGCCCCTAATGAAGCCAGATAGAGAAGAAGGACTAATGCGAGTTATTCCGTTCTCTTGCAGAACCGACGGACCGCTGAGGAGAGAACAATGTCAGAGCCTCTCTGGGCATACGAGGACTGGTCTACGGGCCCCTCCTGTGCATCCCTATTTTAGAACCCAAGGAAGAAAGGGATTCTACAAGACTGAAACAAGTCCCCGAGTTCTGAACTAAAGTTTTTCTTTAAATAAAAACCTGCTTTGTTCAGACAACTAGCGTCTCCTTCTCCATCATTACAGACTCTTAATATCTGGACAAAAGTAAATGAAATAAAGATGGTGCGTTTGCCTAAAGTCCTTTATATAATTCAATCAATTAAGCTGAAATTTACAAAGAAAGCTCTCAAGCGCATTGACAAAATCTTTCAAGATTTTTTATGGGGAGAAGTCAAGAGACCTGGGATCCCACAATATGTTTTAAGGCATGCAGTGCAAGGAGGAGGGTTTGGGTACCCCAATTTGGAACATTATTACAGATTTTCTTAATTAAAATAACCCGCACCTTACTTCAATGAGGGTAGAATAGCTTGCTATAATGGGTGTTTTTAGAAAAAAAAAATTCTCGCCATACTCCTTGCGTGATGTTTATTCTATGGGGACAATACCCAACTTACCTGTAAAGTTACCAACTGTGGAGGCAACTAGGGATGTACTAGTGTCATTAATGATTGATTCATGGTGGTGAAAATGTGTGGTTCCATTATGGAGCTTCTTTGTGGTACAACCCGGGACTGCAAATTGGGAAAAAAGACTTTATGCTGGTGGAGTTGGATAAAGAAAGAGATTCTAAGGGTGTGTGATGTATGGAATGATGGACAAATGATTTCCTTTGAAATTCTGAGGAGAAACTTTGGCTTAGGGAGAAGGGAACAAATACGTTATATAGAGTTAGAAGGCCTTCTCACACAGAGACATTGGATGTTACATAGCCCTATGAAACACAGGCCAATGCTTTGCAACATTTTTATTCTCCACTTTGTATAATTTCAACTTTCCTGAAACTGATGCCTATGGAGGAGTCGTGTATCGTCTTGTGGGAAACATTACGGCAAGCGTGGATAAAAGAGCTGGGTAGAGACATAACTATAAAAGAGTGGGATAGTCTAGCGAAAGTGGGTACAAATTCAAGAATGAATTTGAACCTGCGGCATATTCCTCAGATTTTGGACCCCACCATGCATGGTTGATCTGGGTATGACAACTGAGGAGTCTTGCTGGGGTTGTGGCCATAGGGGAGGTACCTTATTGCACATGTAGTGGGATTGTCCAAGGGTGGTGAACTTTTTGGGGGAAGTCTTTGAAAGGCTGGACATAATTATGAGAGTAGTGTTTCCACAATCTTCTTACTCTGTAATTCTGCTCTAAAACATGGAGGGATGTCAGATAGCTTGTGGACATTGTAGATGGATAGATAGAGTATTGGTAGTGGCTATCAACCCAATTCTGAGGGCCTGGAAGACTAGGAAAAAGCCTAAAGATGAGAGATGGCTGTTTGATCTACAGGCTCTATCCAATTATGAGGAGTTAACGCTACAAAAACAGAACAGTGAGAGTGAGTATTTGGAAATATGGGTACCTTTTGATGAAATGTACTATTGAGGCTAAGTTAATAGTATGGCAGATGGATAAATTAGGGCGAATGCATGGTTAGAAGAACGACGTGAACTAATAGGAAGACAAATGTGAATTGAGTGGTGTCGTATTGTCTATTTATTTTGTGTGTGTATTGTCTAGTTTGTCATTGTTCTTTATTTATACATAGTAATTCTGTTATGGGTTATTTATAGTTGATCATTTTGTAATATACCTTCACGGTATAGTTTTAAATTTGTTTATATCTTTGTTGAATAAGAAATGTAACTGATCGATCTAGTTTAACTCATATTGGTCTCTTCATAACTAAACTAAGTTTGTACATTTAAAATGCCAAAGAAAAAAAAAGAATAAAAAAGAGCGTATGGGTAGAGAAACGTGTAATGATATTGCCATGTGTCATTTATTTCCTTCTCTTTCTTTGCACAGATTAGCAGATCCCTCCGAAGTTGGTATGCCTCGTTTCCATGGCAACCGCAGTCACGTCGCTTATCCAGGTGGTGTTTTTGAATCGCCATGATGGATTGGTTTTGACCAGCATTCAGTGTGCTTCATTCAGTTACTTCCGGTTGCTTCTGTGACCGCTGGAAAGTAGTCGACTAGTTGAAAGTCATTGCTATCTTTGAACCAGCAATACCTTATGAGTCTTGTCATGAGTCAGCATGAAGTTTTGCATTTGTTCTTCAAGAACTAACCACCCGACAGAGCATAGGATATCATGGAAAATAGCCGCAAAAGGAAGACTCCAGAGACCGACCACATACTTGGACCCAGACGAAAACCCTCAAGTGACTCACCCACTCGCACTTACCGGACGCACCATATCCAGACTGGCAGACGCATTTAGATAGAATTGAGAATATTAGCATGGCCACACCTGGATGGAATTGTGGACATTGGCCTGCGTCGCATCTAGAGGGGACTTTGAATGGATAGAATTGAGAATATTAGCCTGCATCACATCTAGATCGGACCATGAATGTTGGCATGCCCGCACCTAGGTGAAACCTGAATGCTAACATGCCCACACCTAGATAGATTTGTGAATATTAGCCTGCACACATCTAGATAGGACTTCGAACGTTAGCATGCCCGCACCTATGCGAAACCTGAATTGTGGACATTGGCCTGCGTCGCATCTAGACGGGATTGATTGAAGGACAGCAAGCCCACGCCTAGATGAAACTTGAATGTTGGCGTGTGCCACACTTGGAGTTGTGAACACCAGCCTGCGTAGCATCCAGATAGGGTTGCGAATGATAGCATGCCCACACAGATTTCTAGACGCTAGCTTGCGCCGCATCTGGATGGGACTGTGAATGTTGGCTTGCCCACCCTCAGAGTTCTGAACATTGGCCCGCGCCGCATCCGGAAAGAGTTGTGGGGGTCAGCTGGTGCCACACTGGGACAGAACTGCAAATGCCAACATGCCAAAAGGTCAGGTAACCCACTAACCAATATAAGCTCAAACTCTGCATACTTATCTCACACAAACATCTCTCGCACACCAAGCCGCACCCACTTCACAACACTGCAACACCACATAAACCGGATCAACAGCACACGCGGCCTGTCACCGATCCAATACTCGCACCAAAGCTCAGCATCTGGTGTATACCGAGTTGAAGCTGCCAACAGAACACCACTCCTCTCACTATCCTATTCCCTCTTCACCTTACTAACCCACCCCACCTTATAATTTACAGATACGCCAGAGCGCCTGGGGACCAATTCCGTTGGTGACGGTGCGCGGTCCAAATACCTTTAACATTTAACACCGGCCACTGCATATGCACACACTTTCCTGGCTAAGCTTCCACAGCTTTATATTTTTGCTTCGCTTGTTTAAGTATTAATAATGCCACAAAACAAAACACAAAGCCGTCTAAGCATACTTCGTTTGGCTTCCCCTGGACTCATATCGGTCTATGGACTTCTCTTAGTCCTCGCCCGTCATACGTTGCTCAATCTTCTGGCCAATACTGGCTATAACGTACAGTCTCTGAGCGCTCCACCGCTCCTGGCGCTCACAGGCGTGTTCTCCTCCAACAGTGCACTGATCCTGTTAGCACCCCACATGCTGGAGCCACAGTTCCGATGAGATTTCAATACACGAACTTCACGTTGGGGAGTAACAGAGGAAAGGCTGCTCGTAGGCAGTGTGCTTAGAGTGCCAGTACACCACTATTAACTTCATAGTTCACTTGTGCTGTGATAACTCCTATACAAATAGGGGGGTGATCGCATCATCACTTAAGTTTCATCTGCTACACTCTGACATTAGTGTTAGTTGGGGAAGGATAGAACCAAAACGATGGGACGGCAAGTGGAGAAGATGCTGTTCTCCTTTCAAGATTCCTATGAAGGAATACAAATATCCGGTAGCGAAGCCTCCTTTGCATAAACA
The DNA here is from genome assembly GCF_040938575.1 of Ambystoma mexicanum. Lineage (NCBI taxonomy): Eukaryota > Metazoa > Chordata > Amphibia > Caudata > Ambystomatidae > Ambystoma > Ambystoma mexicanum. The sequence continues at coordinate 1,571,770,176 of NC_090932.1, forward strand.
CCTGCCAGCGGTGAATTGGCATTTTCTACATACATGTGCAGCTTTCTCAGTTACGCTGCTCTCCACAGGCATTAAGTCTTCAGGGAATGTTCAGGTATACCATCTTCTAGTCTAAGAGATCCTGCCAAACGCCTCCGAATAGAAAACATGTACTAATATACTATCGTGGGTGTTCTAGAATTACATGCTATGCATATCCTGCCATCTAGTGGTCGGATCGCAAACTGCACCTTTCAGTTTAAATTGTTGACGGCCAAATGGACCACTTTCTTGAGAATGAACATGCTGTGTATGTAACAGATTGCAGCCTGTGAGAATGTGATGCCTAGCACGTTGTACTGCAGCTTCTTAATGGACACCAACGTTTACTTTAAGCTTAAATTCCGTTCCTTTGGGGGATGAGACTTCCACCCTTCCCCCAGCAAAGTTCGAATTAGTTAGCAGCCCCCCGTTCAACTTCTGACATGAGCCAGCACAGAAGTAACTGCAGTTTCATAGAAAGTCCCACTTGTATTCTATTGAAACAATTCGCTCCTTTTGAATATTCTGCATGATTGAGCATAACCCCACTTGTCCTGCAATGTGGTTGAAGCCTTGCAGCCCACAGGTCTTAACTCAACCTTTAAAGGCATCATGGGCATTTCGAACCCTCTGACGTCGACACGAACCCCACAGTCGGAATATCTGAGCCAAATCATTGCTTACAATTTTAAGAACCCAAGTGATGTGTGGCAATTTGATCCATTTGCATGGGGTGGGAATATACAGCCCGTACTGCCTTTCCTCTAGGTGAATCTAGAACTTGGGAACTAAATCTTGTTGCTTGGGGACTATGGATGAGATGGACAGATGGCCATTTGTGTGTGTGCCCCTGCAACCCGCGGGCTTCCTGAGGGAAACACGTGAAAGGTTGCGCCGGGAGGGCCCAGGACTGTACCGCTCTCCAGTAGCCGAGACGGCAGCGCCCTTTGCCCCGGATTTCTTTTATGTTGGTGGTCGGAGATTTCGGCGGCTCGTAACATGAATGATCAGAGATGTGATGCATCGATAGTGTCGGAAGTGCCTCATTGTGATCGGGTGAGGTCAAATCGGCCGAAGCTGGAGGGAGGCCCCTGCCCACCGCTGGCAAAATCAGACTGTATATGTTAACAAAAATGCACAGATGTGATGTTGTTTAATGTTTTCAGCACCCACCCCCGCAAGAAAACAATTCAACATCCGTACACATGGGCGCAGAGTACCCGGGTGCAACCGCCTGCCCCAGTTGCTCCCGAGTGAAGGGGGTTGGCATGTTACTTTGCCCCCAAGGAAATGCTGAACGTGTGACCGGAGAATCACGCACGTTGTCCACAGGGAAGGTGCCTGGGCATGTTTTTACTAGTTGCCATCTTTGGGAACCCCAACAGAAAGGCCCTCCATGCCCCAGCCCCCTTTGCCACAGCCCTCCTGGGTGGAACCCCAACAGAAAGGCCCTCCATGCCCCAGCCCCCTTTGCCACAGCCCTCCTGGGTGGAACCCCAACAGAAAGGCCCTCCATGCCCCAGCCCCCTTTGCCACATAGCCCTCCTGGGTGGAACCCCAACAGAAAGGCCCTCCATGCCCCAGCCCCCTTTGCCACATAGCCCTCCTGGGTGGAACCCCAACAGAAAGACCCTCCATGCCCCAGCCCCCTTTGCCACAACCCTCCTGGACGGCAAATCCTTCAAGATAGTAACCCAGAAATTACAATTAAAAAAACGATCAAAACCTCCATACGAAATAACTTATTTTGAACATAAAGTAACATCTTCCCACCTTAATAATCAACATGACATGCACATATCACATTAACATAACACATTAACATATGCAACATGATTAAAACCTATATTATAACCAAATGCTCATATTTACACAAGAAGAGATTGCTGCAAAAATCAAGGAAATCGGTTTACCTTGTATTCCAATCGTAAAACCAAAGCTTTTTCTTGGGTTTTTCTGGTGATTGCATTAGTAACTCCAGACTAATATCGGAATCTATAAGAATCGATTGACAATGTTCCTCCCAGAGATGAATAGGGGACGAATTATTAGCAAATATTGCTGCTTTTAGTGTCGGGAATAAAGTATGGTCAGATATTTCAGATACAAGACATTTCCTACAGGCTGTTTGTGTAAGACAGGCAACCGTAGCTGATAAGGAGACTAGACCTATTTCATACCGAATGAGAGGAATTGGAACACTAAATATATATAAACACATGACGGAGTGATTTGTAGTGTCCTTTACTCTGTGTGCTCATTGAGGTCTTTCAGTCAGCCCTCCTGAGACCTAGTCTTGACCACCGCCAATGCTACCTTGATTGTCTGGCTTGTCCAGAAGTTTACCCTGTTACAAGAAACTAGGCTGGCCTTCTGAACCTCTGCCCACCAGGTCAGAATTCAGAAATCCATCGTAACAAATTGGTGTGCAGCGGTGGGTTAGGATTGAAGGTATCCAGTGTGGCACACTAGTGAAGGCATTTCAGATTACCCGTACCCAGGACACATAGTGACCTTGGTAGTAAGTAAATGTAAAGGCCATAGATCTATCTATAATTATGGAAACAATTACCAATATAACCTTGAATGCTTCAAAATCTGAAACATTGAGGATTATGTGTACTTAGAGAGGCTTGCCTGCTCAACGTACAAAGGGTGAAATGATTTAGAGAATCAAAGATTGGCAAGAGTTGCAACTCACTGCCATTACCACAGATGAAAGTGCAGTAGGAGGTGCAGCTGCTCTCACTGACCGTCTGACTGACCTGACAGATCTGTCGCTGCACTTATCCATGGTACCCACTGAGATGATGTGACATCACAAATGTCCTTTGCCAGCTCTGATGCTGAAGCCATGTTGGAATTCAAGAAGCAAGAGTTGCTGTTTAAGCCGAAGGAGGTTGAATTCCACATGGCTAAACTGAAAGCAGAGCAGGCAGAAAAACAAAAGGACAGGGATCACCAGTTGGAACTGGCCAAGCTTCAATTTTCAAATGGATGTAAGGGATCTGCAATTGGGTCTGGGTACTCCTCTCATCCAAGATTTCCTAAAGATCTGCTCAGTGTGTATTTTGAGAAGAATGACATTATGGACTGGTTGAATGCATTTGAGTATGCACATGAAGTTCAAGAGGTTGTAAATGCTGACAAAATAGAATTGCTGATCAGCAGACTACCCTATTCTGGCTGCAGTGCTATTATGGAGATGTCAAAAGCTGAAAGAGTAGATTTTGCAAAATTGAAGCAGACTCATCTTAAAGTTTGGGAAGACACGTGCCCAATACTTGAAGAGGTTTAGAGAGTACAAAAACAAAGAAGGTAGTACTTCGGTGTCTTATGTAACCGATTCCTGAAAGAACTTGACTGGTTGGGTTGAAGGCTATAAGGTTGCCACCTTTGAGGGTATGACATGTCTTGTCATGCTTGAACATATTTTTGCATCTTGTTCCCTTGAGCTTAAGCAGCACTTGGCAGATTCAAAGGAGTTGGATCCTAAGAAACTGGCCATAGCAGCAGATTTGTACGAGTCACAGAGTGTCCCATAAGGACAAGACTCATCCTGGCAAGCAGGAGGAGGGGAAAAAGTCCAAAGATAAAGAGGGTGGGGGATCAGATAATACTTCCTGCCAAAAGAGCCAGAAAAAGAAATTTAAGGGTAAGTCCCAGGAAAATGCAAAAGGTAGTGGAAGTTATCCTTCCAAGCAGAACTCTGGTTATACTAAGCCTCTCTATGTCCCAAGCCCCAGTGGACCTTTTGTGGCTTGCGGAGAAAATGACCATGTGAAGGGCGACCCCAGATGTAAGGTCAAAACCTTGGGGGTCCACCATGTGAGCCTGGCCCTCCCCTCTGATGAGGTCACAGGGGCATCCTTCTCCTCAAACTCCTTCCCCAGTGGGATATAATCTGAGGTAGTCCTATTTTCACTGGGTTCCTGGGAGCCTAAAGTCTCAGAGGCTTATGTTAGAATTCCAGATAACACCAAGCATTATTTCAAAGACAGTGTGCTGATCAATGGAGTTGACACTACTGCCCTTAGGGATAGTGGGGCCAGCAGAACAGTAGTGGATTGTACCTTGGTAGACGCAGAGGAAGTTGCCAGAGTTCCTTTTTGTTGCCCACAAAGTTAGCTGATGGGCCCCCTCTCAAGTTCCCAGTAATGCCTGTAAATCATACTATCAATGGCACAGTGGTCAGGGTTCCAGTGAGCATTCAGAGGTAAGTCCCAGCAAAAGTTCTTTTGGGGAATGATCTCAGAGACTTGGGTCTTGTGGTTGACACAGCCGAACAACCATGCACAAAGTCACAAACCAGGGCTGCACTGGCCCAGTCCAATGCCAAGCCCAACCCAAAGGGCAAACCCAAGGCTAAAGGAGTCAAACAAGACAGACGAGGGAAAGAGAATATTCCCTCTAACTCACCTACCACTGAGGTGGAGGTAGTTGGTCAAACAACTGAACCGGATGAGGAAGAGGTGTTGCCTGAAATCCTCAATCCCCATGACCATCCTGAACTGCAGAGTTTGTTAGTGGAAGGTTGTCCTGATAGGGTTAAATTCAGTAAGGGCCAACATTGAGTGCCAATCTTTGGAAGGCCTAAGGAGGCAGGCCTGCTCCCAGCTTGAGGGTGAACCTCCTGGGAAGCACTTATTGGGAAGGTGGGCTCCTCTACAGTGAGCCACACAGTCTATAGAAGGAGACCATAGGAGGTTGGTGGTTCCCCTTGCTGTAAGACCCTTCCTCTTGCAGTTGGCCCATTAAGTCCCCCTCGATGGTCACCTTGGCATCAGGAGAAGCAAGGAGAGGTTATTCATGCACATTCACTGGCCCAAGATGTGGGTTGAAGTAGAAGGTCACTGCAGGAGTTGTGCCACCTGCCAGTTATCTGGGAAAAGTGGCACAACAATCCAAGCTCCATTGGTACCACTCCCAGGTGTGGGAGTACCATTTGAGAGGTTAGGGATTGACGTTGTTGGTCACCTTGACCCCCAAACATCCTCAGGCAATAAGTTTATCTTGGTGCCGGTCGACTATGCTACCAGGTATCCTGAGGCCATCCCATTAAAGACTGACTGCCAAGTCAGTTGCAAAAGCTTTACTTTCCTATTTACTAGGGTTGGCTTCCCAAATGAAGTTGCGTCACACCAGGTCAGCAAGTCCTGATCATGAATCCTATAAGGCCTAGAACTTTGCAGGACCAATGACCAGGCCCTCACACAGTGGTGGAGTCATTGGGTGAGGTCAACTATTTAGTGGACCTTGGAAGGGCTGGACAGGCTCCAACCAAAAGTGTTCCATGTAAATAGACTGAAGGCTTTCATCCCAAGAGTTTGAATAGCTGCACTGCTGTTGGCTTCAGATTTTGAGGAGGAGTCAGAACCTCTCCTTGACCTGTTCTCCGGCAGTACCTCAGATAGCTCCATTGAGGGTGTCAAAGTGGCCCCTCACCTGACTTCCGATCAACAAGAGGAGGTGAGAAGTTTGCTGAGACAGCTCTCCCCCTTGTTTTCACAAGTTTCTTGTATGACCCCTTGGGGCAAACATGATATTGACACAGGAGACAGTGTACCTACTAAATGTAGAGGATACAGAATGTCAGACAAAGTAAGGTCTTACATCAAGTGAGGTCAAGCAACGGTTAAATCTTGGGGTGATTGAACCCGCCAGTAGTCCTTTGTCCAGCTTTGTGGTTTTGGTCCCAAAAGGCAGGTACCTCTGAGCTGAGGTTCTCCTTGGACTACAGGGCTCTGAATGCTGTCACCAAGACAGATGCACACTCCTTGCCTAGAACAGATGAGATGGTGGATACTGTAGGTGCCTCCAAATACCTCAGCACATTTGACCTCACTGCAGGCTATTGGCAATTAGCCCTTGCAGAACATGCCAAGGAGAAGACCGCATTCCCGACTCCAGAGGACCTTTACCAGTTCAGGGTAATGCCTTTTGGGTTGAAGAATGCACCTGTCACTTTTCAGATGCTTGTGAAACATGTTCTTAATAGGTTGGATGAATTCTGTATAGCATATCTGGATGATATAAAATTTTCAGTGCCACTTGGGAGAATCATGTAAAACACATTAGCATTGTGTTGAAGGCTCTTCAGAAGGCCCACTTGACCATAAAGGCCAGTAAGTGCCAGATTGGCAAAGGTTCACTGGTCTACTTTGGGCATGAAGTAGGTGGAGGGAGGACACGGCCATTACCCAGTAAAGTACAATCAGTACAAGACTGGCCTACCCCCACTGCACAAACCCAGGTGAGAGCCTTTTTAGGGCACACTGGGTACTACAAAAATTTCATGGTAGACCATGGCACCATAGCTGCCCCTTTGACGGCTCCCACAACTCTGAAGAAACCTAAGAAGGTATCTTGGTCTGAAGAGTGTGGGAAGTCCTCCAATGGCTTAAAAGACTCCTTGTGCCAGGCGGCCCTGTTCTCAGGGTCCCTGATTAACAAAGAGCTTTTACTGTGCAGACAGATGCGTCTGACACTGGGATAGGAGCTGTGCTATCACAAGTAGATGAGAAGGGTAAGGAACACCCAATTGGATTAATTAGTCACCAGTTTAAGGACAGAGAGCTCAGGCGGTCCACAGTAGAGAAAGAATGTTTCTCTGTTGTGTGGGCCCTAAGGAAGCTGATGCCCTACCTCTATGCGGCCCACTTCACTGTGCAAACTGACCATAAGCCCTTAAAATGGCTAATGAACATGAAGAGAGAGAATCCAAAGTTGCTCAGGTGGTCCATAAGCCTGCAAGAGTTTGACGTCACCATTGAGTATAGGCCAGGTGTCCAACATAGCAATGCTGATGGTTGTCCAGAATGTTTAACCGACCTGAACATGAGACTCATCCAGGGGTGGATTAATTCCCCCTGTCCTTGGTCTGGGAGGGGTGAGTGTTTAGAAAGCTTCCCATTTATATGAAATGTTTCCTCCAGTTGTGTCCCCCCCCAACATTTTGCTGCTGTTTAAACACCATAGTCTGACTTTTACCAGTGAAGCACAGCGTTCAGCTGCACTCCACTGGGCTTTCGCTCACTTTATTATAGGGAAACTGGCATGCCTTGTGTGTGTGCCTCCACTGTCTAGTTCCAATACACATCCTGGGTGCCAGAGAGTCTGGTGTGCTGGGAATGACTGGGACCACCGTGGTCTGTGATTGGTCCATGTCTGGTGTGCCTGTATGTGAGCAGATTTCCCACTGGGTCCTCTTGGTTTTGGCACAAAAGAGATTCTGGATAAGAGAAGGATCCAAACACCCATACCAGGTTTATCTCTTGAGTTCTCACTGAACCTAGGATAGGATCCAAGCATCCTGAAACTAACAAGCCGAGTCGGGGAACCGCTGGTGACCCACTGGAAGGTTTGGCACCCTGAGCCTGCTGTTGTCCCGGTGGATCACTCTGCATGTGATCGAACCAGAAGGTCTGCAAAGGCGCTTCGACCCATTTGAATAGTGGGACTAACTATTCACAGCACTTTCATCTAAACCTGCAACTAAGCCTCTTCGGAAGTGTCCCTGGGCCAACCATTGAGCTGACCAGCTTGCGCAGAACCTTTGCTCTGAAACCGCTGCTGTTTCGAAGAGACCCTTGAAACTTGGTACATCGCAAGCTCTGTGTTCACGGCACTCTCACACCGAATTTCGTACACTTGGCATTCCCAAGTCTGGAATAAAGAGAGAGCGTCTGAACCAGAGTACACGCAGTTACCGTGTCACCCAGCCGTGATGACAAACTTTGCAGGTGCCCTCTGTACCCTGAAGCCTGCTACAGTGAAACTGGCCTGATCCATCCATCAGGAGGCAGAGAAATCGGCAGTGTCCCACCAGGGAATCATCGCTCTAACTTCACTGCTGAAAGCCGCACAACTGCCACATTTGAACCTGCAACCGAAGTGGACTCGACTGGCAAAGTTTGGTCCGGAGTGTGGCTGGGGTCGGCAAGTACTTGCAAACCTTACAGGTGGCCCCTAGCGCATCCATCAATTTTTACGCACAAGGGTCCCCTGAAGGCCACTAGCTACCGTCCCATACCCAACTCCTGGAACCTGTTTTTCCCTTTTTGGGGAAACCCTCCACGAATAGTGAGAACCTGTTCTGCATCATCTCACCCACCTTCCTGAGCTGCTACGACCCCTATGAGAGACCCCGTTTTCGCCCTTCTGCACTGTTGCGTACACAATCACTTGAAAGTACTTTTGAGTGTTAGGCTCCACTCTTCGTAGGGACTGGACTGCCTTCCAGTTAGGGATTGATTGATGTGGACCGGCCTAAAGTCTATTTGCATTGCTTGCTCCCTTTCCTTTTAAGTTGTGGACCTTTCTGTGCTTTAATCCTTTAGGCCATTTGGTATTGTATATATCTATATGTGTTATAGTAGTGTTCTATTGATTTGATGTATTCCTATTGATAATTACTTTGTGTTGAACTTCAAAGGCCTTGAATAAATGTACATGGGTTTTTAATATATATACATCTGGGAGTGATTTGTAGTGTCCTTTACTCCGTGTGCTCATTGAGGTCTTTCAGTCACCCTCACCCCTCCAGAGACCTAGTCTTGATCGCCGCCAATGCTACCTTGATTGGTCTGGCTTGTCCAGAAGGTTACCCTGTTCCAAGAACCTAGACTGGCCTTCTGAACCTCTGCCCACCAGGTCAGAGTTCAGAAATCCATCTCAACAGTCATCACTTCCCACATCTGCTGAATATCAATGGGTTTTTTTGCGTAAAATCTGATCACATTAACTGTCCCTTAACTAAACTATTTACAGTGGATTTCAAGGGATTTCTCTTATAGTTTCGGCTGGGGCCACTGTACATATTGCACCAATAGGTTTGTTTGGAGCTCATTTGCTGTGGCCACTGTACATGTTCCTCCTACAGGCCCCTCTAGCCATGACCTTTGGCCCTGGCAAGTGAGCACGGCCTTCCGCTGTGCCCACTGAATATTTTAAAACATTAGGTTTTATTCAAGCCCAATAGTCATGGCCTTCAGCTGTGGCCACTGTACATGTTGCACCAATAGGTTTATTTGGGACCCACTAGCCATGGCTGTGCATTGTAAGGAGGGCATGGTATGAAACAGTAAGACAGAATAGCGATCACAGTTCAAGGGTGTTTATTGAACTTCAATTGGGTTTGAAAAACACCTATCTAATCCTAAATCTAAAAATGGGAGCAAGCTACGACCATCAAATAATAACACAGTCCTAGTCGAGTCTCTCAAAATAAAAAGGCCTATACTAATCAGCATATTGCCAATCCTTACTTCTAAATACAAATAGTGTGGGAAGCAACGTTATGCAAAAGAAAAGTGTTGAAGAAATAATATGTCCGGATATTCAAGCTGCTAGCCTCCCTTCCCCAAATTTTCAACACGGGACAAGGCAGCACACTCAAGCTGAGCACACTTGTCGTCTCTAGCACGAGGATGTAGTCAAGACCTCAACATCAGGACCTTCTGGGCCAAAGTCTCTTTGCCATTTTAAGTCTCTTATTTCAGAGGTCCTGATGCAACTGGACAAACATTAAAGTTCCTTTCTACTCATGATTTCACAAGTACAACTTCTTGGGTGATTTTCGATTGGCCCCCCTCTACCGGCCTCAGACTCACATTAACATAAAGCTTTCAATTAATCTCCCTCTGCCAGCTCGGACCAACTTTCTCGACTTTTAAAAGCTTTCTTTACTTCAGAAATCGAAGACTTTCGGCTGTGGGCGGGACTTTGCTCAACCCGTCGCAGGACCACTTTGATTCACAATTATTCGCTCTCTTCTTCAAATGCTCTCTTTCTCACTATCACTATCAATTCTCAGCTGGACACTTTACAGAGACTTTCAAATGAGCACCCACGTGGTGCCGGACCACACTGTCGAGCATATTGTATCTGTCACGGCTCGCTCCCTTCGCTCCCGTTCCCGTCACTTGGGGGCATGTTTTGGGGTTTTGTCCCTACTGGACATTTCCTCCGAACCTTACGCTACAGTGCTGTGACGAATTGGGAGCGCTAAAACCTTATTTTCCAAGTTACTTCCCTTCCGGATCCATTCCAGGTTTTTGGCAGCCAGCATGCTACGTTAATCTAATGACTATACTTCCCAGAATGCCTGGCTCACTGCCTCACCTCCTCCCTTGCAGGACAAGGTTGGGTGGAGGATAGGCAACACCTGTGGCTGCAGGTGCAGCAGGAGGCACACCTGAGGGGTGTGCTCGTTAAGGAGCTTTAAAAGCCTCAGTTTACTTCAGTCCAGCGCTGGTCATTTTTGCAGTGTTCCTGTTGTAACTAGTCCCTGTGTGAATGCCTTTTGTTTTCCTCTCTATTCTAAAATCACCTTTCCTACTTGCCCCTTGACTAGGGTCTTATGTATTTAGTTTCCTCCACCCATTGCTGTTATAGCCTTCAGGGTCCCTGTTTCATCAACTGGGTTTTGTGGGTTTACTGACATTCAAGTGGTCTTTCCGGTGCTCGCGAGTACTGTTTCTAAGTTCCTTATTCAGTATCATCCAGAGTGTCAGCTCACAGATCCTGTCCTTGCTTGCCCTCTACGTGGGCTTAGCGCTGTCAGTATCTGTAATAGCATAGTGGGTAAGGAGTTTGCTGACTTTCCTTTCAGTGATAAGGAGGTTCTAAGTGCTTACCCCACATCCCTTTTCATATATTGGTATTATTGTTTCACTCTATTTGCACTCCTGGGTTTTAGTATACACGAGTCTTGGGTATTGTATGCACGTTGTTAGATTCAAAGTTGTTTACTGTGCGATTCCGTGCACATTTCACTTGCCATATTCATTGCCTTCTTCCTTTCTTAACAGTATCTTGCTTTAAAAGTTCAATCACTCATCAGCAGTTCAACTTTACTTGCATCCTTTATCGCACGCGTTTTAACAATGTTCAATTGCAGCGATCTCTATACAATGTTGCTGCTTGCAACCTTGGCTTCAACACAGACCGGTCTTGTATCAGTCTCCCCAACCCACCGGCTCTGATGATTACACAGATTCTGCTTTGTTCTTGGTGCCAAAGAAAGTACCACAGAGGCTGGCGCTTCTCCCTGCCTTGATTATTGACACAAGAGAGGGCCTAGGGTACCTTCGACACACAATGCAGGATTCGTCAGCCTGGTTTCCTGGTATTATGCTTTCTATTCGAGGTTTCAGAAAAGTAACGGTTCCTTGTCAAAAAGGGCAAGGGAACTTCCCTCCTCGCGATCCCTTTACGTTGTGCCGTCTTTCTTCGCTTGAAAGACTGCCATCTCGGAACTGGTGTTCCCTCATGTGATTTGCCTCACTCAGAGTGGTCTCTCGTGCTCCGCCTCTTATCCGTGTGGGGAAGCTTAATGGAAGTCAGGTGTGTGTGATGGTCAGTAATTGCCGTACCTCACCTGACCATTGTATTGGGACACGTCTGGTATACGGTTTGGGAGCTAGTCTGTTTTCCCTCATCGTGGCCTGTCTGTGACAAAGTGTTTGTGTCGTAAAAGGGAGGGGGGTAGAGTTCCTAAATGTCCTACTTGGTATGATGGGATGAAGATGTTACAGGGAAAGGGATACCGCGTCTCTCCATCCAGTGTCCCACTCCCCGAACGACCCCTCAACCCAGGTGATCCTCCCGCACTGCTCCACCCCCAGGAAGTGATGGCTGTGTCCTGGTCACCTGGATGACAGATCCCCAGGGACTAGTGGGTGAGTCACCTTCTGGTTTCTCACAACATGTTGCAGCAATACGTTTCTTTCAGACCCACTGGCAATGGCATTCAGCTATGGCCAGTGCTTCGTCCATGGACACTGTACATATTGCACTAAGAGTCATTTGGACCCACTAGGTACAACATTTTTGTTCTCACTTCCGATTCCAGCGGCATTCCCCCAAAGATGGCAATGAACTACAGATACAGCGGCAATAAAATACTCATGCCTGCAGTATTCCCCCAGTATTTCCATGATAAAGTGAAAGGGCTTTGAAGAAAAAGAAAAAAAAACTCTTGCCTGCCCTCACAGACACTCACCAAGTGTCCCCTCCTCTTGCCATCGTACCCTCTACACCGCTTAGCTGCTTTTTACCTACCAGGCTCTCTCCCATTACCCCTTTTCACTGTTTGCTTCGTGCAACACATTTTCTTTTCCAAGCGTGTCTTGAGTTATTACCGTGGAAATCTCGTGAGATTCCCACGGTATTACCACGATAATCTGAAAACGTTCTAACTGGCTCACACAGACCATCCCCAACTCTCCATTTCACATTGTATCCTCTTTCCCCCGGCCCCACCTGTAAGCTGATGCAATTTCATCCCTTTTCCTCCTCCAAATAGCTTTTTGATAATTCTTCATTTTCTGCTTCCCCCGGTATCACCGCAGCAATCACTAGCATCGAGCACAAAAAAAGGACCGTTTTTTATTTCTGAAAAGCCTATCGCTGCAAAGCACCATAGGAGATTATAGCTATATTTTTGGGAGAAGGGGGGCAACCTCCTTCCCAAGATTTTAAAAACAGTTGGACAGAAGAAATACAAACCTGTCCCGGAAATTAAATCAATGCTTTGTGCCCAATTTCTTTCTTATTTTGCCCAATTTCCTCCAGCAGTTTTCCACTTTGGCTTGATTAAATGTAGACTTTCCTCTGTGGGTAAATGAAGGAGTAGGCTGAAAACAGTGTGTTTTGCTTTCTTAATAGCTTGAATTTTTTTACTAATCTTTACATAATTTCCAGGGGGCGGGGCGTATGGATGCCAAACATTTTGTTTGGAGAATATCAGCAAAATCCATCAAAAGTTAGTAGCAATAGAATTTTTGGATTTCTTATGGCTCATGTCACTCACCTTAACTATAGTGCGTTTATGGTAGAGTATTACATGATTTGTTTTCGAAACCCGAAAAGGGATGTGGACTGGGCGTGTTAGTAATACTATCCCTAGTGTGACGTCTACTGCACCCATGGTCCTTCACGCATCAAGATCCCTCAGATTGTTTTTTTCTGCCATCACAGTCGGTCTCAACCGTTCTTTTGGCTAATGTCTTTGATATTATAACGTTTAATCTTAGACTTTCTTACCTATTTTGTTGTTACAACTACCTACTGCCTGCTGCTCAAAGAAGATCTCCGGCGGATCTCGACAGACGGACAAGTCGTCTCGATGGACATTGATTGCGGCCTACACAGGCCTCACTGGGCCTCAGCCCATTACAGTAGGGAAAGCGGGGGGAGGTTATACTGACACCTTCTTTTCCCATTCATCGCCGTGCTGCCTTTCCTATTAACTATGGAAAATACGCTCTTTAAATTCTGCCCATCTTGTAATCGGAAGTATCCCTGGAAGGAGATGCACAAGGTGTGCAACCACTGTCTGACAAGGCATCACTCCGAAAAGACCTGCAAATCCTGCATGTTTTTTCGACCAAGGGCAATGGGTACAGTAGACGTCACACTAGGGGGATAGTATTATTAACAGGCCCAGTCAACGTCCCTTTTTGAGTTTCGAAAACAAATCATGTAATACTCTGTGACTAACACAAGATGTCGGCCTATGCATAGCATGTGATCCAAGCAGATGCACAACCCCCGGAAATAAATATATATATGTCTGGGTAGGCATCATGTGTGAAATGTGAATGCAGTGTATGCTGTATGGGTGCATATGTGATTGAGCTAGTTTGTATGTTGTATGTGAGCTCATGTGAATGAACTAGTGTATATGTTGTATGAGTGGATGTTTGAATGAGAGGGTATATATGTTGTATGGGTGTGTGTATAAATGAATGTGCATGCATGCAGACAGATTGTGGTGTATCACATTGATGCAGCGGCAGCCAGCAAGGATGTGTTTTGTATAAACATATGTTCTTTCTATTAGCAGTAACGGCAACACCAACATGAGTGATCTTCCGTGGGATGGCTACTATTGTGCAGGCAGAAGGGACGTTTTCTTACAGTTGGCAATAGTGCATAGAATGTTCACATGTATTATGGGCAATGCCAGCATGGTGAGAATTCTTAGCTTGGAAGGTTGACTCATTGGTGCAGGCAGCACATACATACTTCCTTACTATGGAATGGTGTTTTATACTGGCTTTTTGGGGGAAGCTAACATAATGAGTGTTCTTACGTTGCCATGCTTGCAACATCGGTGCAGCCAGCATGGACATGTTTTCTAACATTGGCACGGATTCCTTACTGTGTGAGAGATAGCCATACACATTCCCAGACTCCAAGGTGTGGTTCAAGGGTTTTTAATTGAAAACAAAATAAGGTATTGAGATTTGAGGAATGGACCCAGGGGTGGGGAACACTCGTGGGCATCCCTCTCTCATCTCCCCATGTGCTCCCACATCCCTAGCCCAGGTGTCCCCAAACTCCAGAATGTTAACTATCAATAGGCAAACCTTACTATCTAAGGACCAGCTACTGTAAAGCCCTAAATGCCATTACATATTTAGGCTCCCTCTGGGGTTCTTCTAAGGACTTCCCTACCATAACACTGCACAGGCCGGATTGTTAGATGTTGTTTTCTCAGTATTGTGCCCCAACACGTACCAGACTCCTTTATCTCTCTTCACACACTCTCAACCTGTCCTTTCCCTGATGTTCCCATTCTTCTCTACTACTGCCCTTCTCTTTCCCTCTCTCTACTCTTCCTTTTCCCTGTCTCCACCCGCTCCCCTTGTCTTGTCCTCTGATGTACACACACTCCCCTCTCTCTCTCCACCCCTCTCATTCCTCACCACTTTCACTCCTCCCCTAATCCTCTCAATCAACCCACCTAACATTGACTCACCGCTTCACTCCCACTCTCTCTCACTACCAACACCCCACTTTAACAATCTCTGCAATAATATCCTAACACTCAACTCCACTGTCCAACCTCCACCTGGTCCCTCAGTCCACCTCTCTCCTACTGACCCCCTCAAACCTCCACCCCCCCCACCGGCCCTCACCCTGCATTTCTAGGGCTGGCCTTTTTCATAATTCTCCCTTCTTGTTGATATCCTCCCCCCTCCCCTTCATTGGTCTGGTGCCTCACCTGACTCCAGGGGTCATCTAAAGCGGCTCTTTCACCCAGGGGCGGGTTTTCACATGCTAATATTTATACGTCCCTTTAGGCATGCTTCTTTTGGAATACAGTTTTGGGCTGGATCCAAATCGGTGCAAGCAGCATGCACTTGTTTTAATACTGTGGGCATAACATTTGTACTGCCATTAGGGCAAAACCAACACGAGTGTTCTTACATGGCCACACTGGACCTACACTGGTTCAGCCAGGATGGGCCGTTGCATGACATTTGTTATTGGTATTGTGGGCAAAGCCAACCTGGGGAGTGTTCTGATATGTAGGGGGTTTCACTTGTGCAGGCAGCATGCACTGATATGTAGGGGGTTTCACTTGTGCAGGCAGCATGCACTTGTTTTAGTACTGTGGACAAAGCATTTTACTAGTATTATGGGCAAAGCCTACAGGACGACAAATGCTCCTATGGGGGGTGGCAGGGTTCATTGGTGCAGGCACCATGTATGTGTTTTCTCAACATGCCATGGCATTGTACACTGCGATTATGGATGAGTGTTCTTACATGACCACACTAGCCCTACACTGGTACAGGCAATATGGAATGTTTAGGGACAGTGACATAGAATTGTTGTGGTATTCTGGGGAAGCCAACATGATATGTCTTCTTGTATAAGGGGCAGGAGCAAGTCACTAGTAGCATACAGCTGTTTTCGTAGGGCAGATGTAGCATTTTTATTGATATTATGGGCAATGCCAACATGAGTATTCCTATGTTGGTAAGGGGGCCATTCATTGATGCAGGCAGAAGGTAGGTGATTTCTGTTGTGGCATGTGTGAAAAACCTGAAGGTGTCTCACCCGCTAGCCCCGGGGCATCTGACATCCAGGTGGCCAGGACAAGGCCATCGCTTTTGGATCCAATTCCTGAGGGTGGACCTGTGCGGGAGGATCACCTGGGTGAGGGGCCTTCGGGGAGTGGCAGTGGGAAACGGGATGGGGAGACAGTATCCCCTTCCCTGTAACTCCTTTACCCCATCCTACCAGGTAGGACACTTAGGAACTCTAACTCCCCCCTTTTTCAACACAAACACTTTCTCACAGACAACTCACCGTGAGAAAAAACAGACTAACACCCGAACCGTATACCTGACGTGTCCCAGGACAATGGTCAGGCAATTACTGATCATTACACACATCAGACTTCCATCACTTCCCCACACAGATAAAAGGCGGAGCACGAAAGCACACTCTGAGTAAGGCAAAGCACACGAGAAAGCTGCAGTTCCAAGATGGCAGTTTAATACAAGGTGGAAGACGGCAAGACCGAAGAGAATTACTAGGAGGGAGGTACCCTTGTCCTTTTCAATGAAAGACTGTTGCTTTCGAGAATAGGAAGCGTGGGACTAGGAACCAAGGCTGAAGAATCCTGCATTGTGTGGAGGTAGCTGGGGCTCTCTTGCGTCGATGGTCAGGGTGGGGAGAATCGTTTGCCATCGTGCTGCTGTCCTTGGCTCCTACAGCAAAGCAGTGCCAGTGAAGTCAGCACAGCCAGCGAGTTGGGGAGACTGATACTAGTTCGGTCTATGTTGAAGCCAAGGTTGCAAGAAGCAACACTGTAATGAGAAAACTGAAGAGAACAGTGTATGGTGCGTATGTGGCAAGCCGACATGAATATAATTAAAACAGCAGATGAGCGACTGAACTTTGAAGCCAAGATACAATACTGTAGACTGAGTGGTCTGGCACCACATGGGTGCTCATTTGAATGTCTCTGTTGGGTATCCGGCTGAAAGGTGGAAAATGTTAAAAGGAAAGGAATTGTGAAATTGAAGTGGCCCTGTAACGGGTCAAGCTAATACCTGTGCACATTGGAAAGTCTCCGATAGTTGATGCTAATTGAAATTGGTCCGAGCCAGGCTGAGGGAGACTAATTGTGTTAAAAAGTGATCTGAGCCCAGCTCAGGGGGATACGGGGTGAATAGTGAATCACCTGAATTGAAATCTGAAAGAGGGAAGAACTTATAGTTTATTTTCTCGCATCAGGCCCTCTGAACGAAGAGACTTTGATAGGCAAAATTACTTGGGCACAGAAGGCCCTGATGCTAATGACTGAACTGTATCCTTGTTCTAAAGAAGCCAGAGACTGTGCTACGCTTGAGTGAAACGCCTTGTCCCATGCTGAAAATGTGTGGAAGGGAGGCCAACAGCCTGAACATCCTGACATATCTTTTTGTGAACACTTGTTTTTTTTTTTCGGAACACTGTTTCCCACACTATTAGTATTTAAAGGAAAGGATTGGCAATATGTTTACTAGTATAGGCCCTTTTATTTTGACAAGACACCACTAGGACTGTGTTATTATTATTCGATGGTCGTAGCTTGCTCCCATCTGTAGATTTAGGACTAGACAGGTGTTTATCAAGCCCCTTTTTAAAGTTCAATGAAAACCCTTGAACTGTGGTCACTTGCGTCTGTCTTACTGTTGATAAAATGCCTTCCTTACACATGGCATTATTGCTAGCTTTATGGAGAAAGACAACTTGAGGGTTCTTATGTGGCAAAACTGGCTTACCTTGGTGCAGACAGTATGGACATATTTTCGCATGAGGTTTTGTGCTGGCATTTGGGTAAAACCAATATAATAAGTATTTTGATGTGGGTTGTGGGGTTCATTAATACAGGTAGTGGGCACACATCCTTTACAGTGGGCATAGAATTGTTTGCTTTATTATGTTAATGTGATTGGGTGTGTTCTTAGGTGGAGGAATTCATTCAGGCAAGCAGTGTGCACATGCTTTCTTAAAGTGGGCATTGCATTTTCAATGGTATTATAGCCAAAGCCAACCTGAGGAGTGTTCCTATGTGGCCAGATTGGTCTACATTGGTGCAGCCAGTATGAACATGTTTTCCTAAGGTGGAATGGCATGGTTTGCTGGTGTTATGATCAATGCGAATAGGAGCATGTTCTTATGTGCGAATACTGGGATATATTGTTGCAGTCAGCGTAGGCATGTATATGAACATATCCAGTTTGACATTTGTTTACACTGGCAGAATTCTGGAACTGGCGAAGGCAAAATGAAAACATTTTGGATAATGCTCAACACAATGCTAATTTGCGCAGTTGGATTTTTTTTTGCATGTTACCCTACAAAACCAATGGTTTTTTAGCCACTTTTTCATCGAACTTGTGCATTTTAACCCATTATTTTAAAAATGTTCAAGGGGTGCTAACTGTTGTAGCTACCTCACTAGGCTCGGATGGTAACACATTATCATGGAGGACAGAATTAACTCTGTCGCTCTCTCCTTGTAGAATCCTGAAGGCTGAACGGTGCGGCTTGACGGATGGCTTGATGTTCAGGAGGTCCTTTCCTCAGAGTGTTCCGGAGTGCACTGATTGCTCGGACCGTTTGGATCCCAAACATGATGTGCAGTGTTTGAGCATAGCAGGCATTAGCGAAGGGTGAAAAGCAACCAGTGGCAGCAGCGGTGAGCCGGCAGCAGTGGCGAGCCTTGCAGAGCAGCAGAAGAGGCTGGTTAGTCAGAGGATTGCTGGGGGTTGTGCTGGTGTGAACGTTAAGAGCTGCCACTATAATGCCAACATTATGCTACTTTGGACCACCAGCACACTATCCAGGTGTCAGGTGAATCAGGGAAGCTGCATGCAGCTTGCTGGTACTATAATGTGGGGGGTGGAGGGGTGACTTGTAATAAAATGCCCAGAGTCTCGTGGAGTCTCTGTTGTCCGCAATGATCCGCTGTGGGCAGCGCGAAGTGTGAGTTTGCTTACTACTAATTGCTTCCCCCCTTTAAAATGAAGAAACAAAAAGTCAGCAACTATGCTTTATGCAGTGCTACTGTGCAGACTGGGAAAAAAAACTTGATAGACTTTATAACACCAAATATGAGCCAAAATGAAGTTTCAGGCTCTATGATTGACACAGGTATTGGAAATTCAGATGAGTGCCAAAAAAGAACGGATCCTACTGGAAGTAAGGGTCCACCCAGGTAAATAAATCACATGATACAGTAAGGGGAGATGTGGGGACCATTAATCCCCCCATCCCCAATCGGCAACAATAACTCTCTCTTAAATCTATGTCTCGCCTTGCAAAACGACTCTAATGGAGCGGCATGCACACACATGAATTTGCCACCACTTTACAACAACATAATTGGCACACAGCTATCGGCTACACCCAATTTAGAGTGACTGCTTTCAACTTCGTCTTGCACATCTGTTAGCGAAAGTGATTTATCAACCACAGACAGTGACAGCGACTCTGACATGTCTGGGCTACACCAAGAGTCTAATTTTGGCATTGGAAAAGTGTGTCCTGCTGCGTCATTGAATGCAGTTGCTGCATCGTTAGACCTACTGTTTTCTTTATGTTCGAACATGGCAAAAGAACAGCAAAACATAAAGAACATTTTAGCGCGCATGGTAGATATCATCCTCGAAAATAGTGGTTTAACCCATAGTGAGGATGCATGCCAGACTTTGCAGGATGATTCAATGAAGAAAAGGCATAATATCGTTCTGCAGCAATCTTCTTGCTATTCTTTTGAAATGCTCACCACGGAAATCTTGCAGACCTTCTGCTCTCAAACTGAAACAAGCTGCATGGCTGGTGTAGTAAAGAACTAGCAATGTCAAATAATGAGGGCAATGCTTCAACTCCACTTCCAGAGACCCCCCCCATTGCTATAATCGGGGAGAAGCGAGCCATCCACAAGAATAAATTTGCCAAAGGCGGTGCATAGAAAAATGAAAAATTGTGAACTCCTCACTCGTCCATTGTTGCCCCCCTATCATCATTGAGATTACTGATTCTCAGCAACCTACGGCTCATTTAGATCGAATGTCTAAAGCTGCTGATGGAGGCCTTATAGGTCCTGCAGTACATCAGGGTTCGCTGGACAAATGGGTATGGGCTAAACCACAGCCAAAATGAAGAGCGCCATTGGCAGTTGCACAGAACGTGGTGAGAGTTGATCCAGTGCAACAAGTGGACTCTCATCTTCCTTTTTAAGACGGCCTCTGCAGTAACTATGGCCTTTAATAACGGCAATATAAAATCAATGCATGAGCCACCTGTCTCAGATCAGATCTCAGCACACAGCATTTACTGCCACCTCCGACTTGAATAGACCTTTAACTTGGCAGCACTCCCACAATAACGGGGTGGATGTGATTTACCGTCCACCACCACCGAGACGAAGCAAGACGATTTGGGGAATGGGCAAGATTGGAAGAATTGCATCCATCGTATGAAAGCCCATTCATGAATTAAAGGTTCCTATTAGATCTATTGAACAATATTGAGACTGTGAAGAACATCAACAGAGAGGTCATAATCAGAGTGGAGTTACCTGATGTGGACAGTAACACTAACTGGGCCCTCATTGAATTTACTTCATCCACAGCAGCGGCGCTATTGAGTACTTACTTCTTGGTTTTACATAACATGAATTTTCAATTGACGGTCTTTCAGAAATATACACAAACGTTCCAATTAATAAAGACCAAACCTTAATGCAAGCTATTACCAAATTACCTGCAACACTCGCTCATAATTTTTCTCAAAGGAACAGCTTGATGGTGGCGAAAACCGTCCCCCAATATAGCATGCCGGAAAAAAAGGAAGTAGCAAGCTGGGTCCCTTATACCTTTGGTGCAAATCAGTTTTGAAGGCATGATAGGTTGGCAGATTGTAGATGGCTCCCTTTGAATATACGTGGCCATAATTAATTTTAAAAGAAATCCCATGGGTGTGACTACTATTCTTGCGAGTGACCTCTTCTTACTTCAGGAGACATGGCTGACTGAGAAATATAATATAGATGGTTATAACGTACTTTGTCGCCATGCCACCCCCCAATGTAAGAGGTCATCCCTCTGGAGGTTTGTCTATAGGTGCTAAGGCACATATTAAGTTAACATCTTTCGAGATTGGTTCTATGTGTCAGTTTATTTTGTCTGCATTTGTGGTGGATGATGTTTTAGCAAACCAGGGCTTATTGATTATAAATGTGTACGATCCCCCGGGAGGCGTGGCAAGCACAATCATACAGGCCAACATTGATGCTCTTTTGATTGAGAGGCATGATAAGTTTCGTAGGGGAAATGTGCTGATAGCGGGAGACTAATGCCCACATTTCATTTGACATTCTGATGCATTCCAGTGAAGATGATATGGAAGATTTTGCTGACCTAGTTCCCTTCAAGATGTTATTCGGGGGTAGGGGAGATTTCTAAATACATTGGTTTTGGTCAACGTAAACAAAAAAGCCCTAAAAGGAAAGCTGGGGGGACATACTTGGCCCAATGGCAAATCTTCATCCACTAAGGATTATGTGTTTTTGGACCGTAATATGTTTATGTGCTGTAGCCCCTTGACGATTAACAGTTCAGAGGTTAGTGACCACCTACCTATTACATGGTCGCAATCTTTATTTAACATCTTTCCTAGAGGGCAAGCTGACCTGCGTATTAGGGTAAATGTCCAAGGGAATCGCTTACTATAGTCCAAATCCAACCTCTGAAAAGTAAATGCATTGATTTGCTCGGACCCTTTAATGTTTGCAAATTTGTTAAAAAGTAATAATTGGGACATGAGCAATTTTCTGACACGGTTGGAGGCTCAACTTTATTTGAATCATTCTGTGGGTAACTCTAAGCATTATAAAGCGGGCAATATCGGAAAAGTAAAGTAAACATCAAGAAAGGTTATAGCCCCTCCGTAAGAGAAAAAGCTAAATGATTAATAGTGGAGTCTACTAAATACAAATATTGGTTAAGATCTCATCAACATTCTAAGAACAGCAGTAACTGGAAGTTCCTATTAAGGCTATTAAAAGCCAATGACTGTAGAACATTTTGGGCATATGATCGTCGATATATGGCTAATGATAGAAATCAATGCCGTATCTGAAGCTCAATGGCAAGAACATCTGACCTCTTTATATTTGGACAAAAACTTGCAGTATCGCAAACCTCTACCACCAAACCTTGCATTGAGGTCCAGCCTTAGTTTGGACATAGATGACATGCTTATAGAGATACATAAAAAGTCAACAAGAGCACCAGCGCCGGATGGAGCAAGGAATGTGGTCTATAAGGCAAATCCAGACTTTTGGGCTCCAACTCTCACCTAGGGTTTTCATTGAGTGGTGGTGAGTGGTGAAATTCCAGCTAGTTGGAGAGATTAAATCCTGGTACCGGTTTTTAAGAAGGGGGCAGAGGATGGATCCCTCCAACTATAGATTACTTGCAATGTGTACTCCAGTTCAAAGATATTTGCTTCATTACTGCTAAAGAAGTTGACAACCTGGGCTGAAGGATACAACTTTTTCGAGTAAGTTCCAAATGAGCTTCAGGAAAATGCATAGTTTGTAATATTGGTAGGTTTCATTACTTGATGACGGAGACCTTTAGATGTCCTGGCAAGAAATTGTATTTGTGTTTTATAGACTTTGCAAAAGAGTTTGACTCAGTCTCTTGCCCGCAACTGTGGCACAAGCTTGAACGCTGGGGCCTCGATCCTTTGCTCCTTTATTTCATGGTCACCATATGTCTAGATCAGGAGGGAGCCCATTCGAATAGATTGCCTACAAACCGGGACTTGAAACAGCGGTGCATGCTCGCAGCCATTATTTAATTTGTGCATATCTGATCTGGATGAGTCAATGAGCACATTACGAAATTTTCGACCACGACTTGGCAATGAAACCATAACATGGTTGTCATATGTCACCAACACCATGCTCATTGACCGCACCCCAATCGGTTTGCTGCGATCAATCAATGCACTTCATGCTTATACCATAGTTAACTAACTAGTCATTAATAAAGCCAAATCCAGCATATTAATAATAGGCAACAGAACAATAATCAAAAATAAATGTGCCTGGAAGTTAGCACAGAAATTCTTAGAAGTGGTGGATAGACACACGTTTTCTAGTTTTCTCATTAAATCCTTTCCACCACTTTTTATGAAGACACTTTTTTTTTAAAAAGGATTGCGATTAAAGAATTCATAGCCTATAAAAGGTGGCAAGTGTGATGGGACAGCTAACTATATATTCCACTAGCATTTTCCCGGGCCTTCTGTATGGTTTGATAACTTTATCAGAACAATATGTGACCTGGCTCAAAAGTCTTGAGAGGAAGATTTTGTGGTCCATAGTACCCAAATGTGTGCCTATTGAGTCACTAAGGTGCGAGCTAGGTACACAATCAATAAGATCACATTGGCTAATCCAACGCTGTAAACTTCATGTTCAACTATTGGGACCTGTACTTAGTAAACAGACTTTATTGGGAATAGTAGCTTCTAATTTGGGAGACGAAAATAAGAATGATTTCTTGGACGAGTTATCATGATGTAGTATTCTGCATTTGAGCAACATCTCTCTCCCTATGGAACAGATGTTGACATTGCCAAATGCTAATGATGTTTTTAAAAAAAATGCTCATGATTGCAAAAGAGTTGAGAATGGGTCTAAACTTGAAGGGAAAACATTTTGGAGAATATGATCGGCAAGGCTTCCAAGATGGAGTCCCTCGATCTAACTTAACAAAATTGTCTGACTTGAACTTGAGAAGGTTTATTACTTACTTGCGATTCAACATCATACCCAATTGGGAATGCACTGCGAGTTGGGTAGATATACCTCTTGAGGCAAGACTATGCAGACTGTGCCCTAACACAATTGAAACTTCTCGTCATGTGTTAACATCATCTCTCGTTTCAAAGTTTCTTACATTAAGGGATACTTTGAATTTACTTAGCCTATTGATTTTATCACATCAAATCAATTATGGAGCACTCCTATGACCCCCCCCCATAATGATGTCTCTGTCTGTACATCATCTGATTTTCTATCAAGAAAGTTCTAGAGGCGATTTGATTTTATCAGATACATTCCATTATTAAAAAACATACTTTACACCTGGACCCAGTATGAAACATGTCATAGATGACAACGGGAAGTTTCACTAGCATGAGCTATACAGAGCTGTTATAGTACAACTTGTAATATCCCGCTATTGCTGCAGTTAGCTTTTGCTGCTCTCAGGATTTTTCCTCGAAGGTAGGATGTCCAAGTAGATATTCCACTTGACTGTTTCCAAATGTTTTCTGCTGGACGCAGTAACTGAAATACAAGTTCAATTTTTGCACATCCCCTGAACTGCTAGGAAGAACATTACAGCAAGTAATTTTGTCCACTCCTGTGCATCACATGACCACCCATCTCCCTGCCCATACATTTGAAAACTGGGCCATGCAAGCTCCATTCTTTCCCTCACAAATAAAACCCCTCTTTTCTGCACCTCTCCATACCTTTCTTTTCCTTACCACTCCCTCTTTCCTGTTCCCCTGTCTTTCCCTCACAGAGCATCTTTGCAATGTCTACCAATGCTTGTTATGCTTGTATGTAGCACTTCTTAAGGTGGTTACTGTTTATGCTGTCCCAATTTTGACATCAGACCAAGACACATAGAAAGAAGGTACTATGCCCAGATTCACACAACTGTTTGGGGAATGCAACTTATCTGCTATGTATTTGTGTTATCTGTTAGAGAGACATTCCCTAGGTCATCTACTCAACCACCAAACCTTGTAGTCTATCATTTTACTTTTTGGCAGAAGAACAGAGGCTCATAAATCAACCTGACAATATATAAAAAAGTTAACATAGAAACACGTTGGGTAAAAACAGCCTGGTTCACCTTTAGACAAAAAATTAGAAAGGCATTCTAGTAAATAGGTGCAGAACTCTGTAGCCCCCACATAAAATGGACCACAAAGTCCCTCTCCTGTTTGATTATACTTGGAAACTGGAGTTAGGATTGTAATTAAGCCCCCTGTATGTGAGCAGAGGCTAAGCAAATAGGGTCAGAGGGGTCACCTCTGGAGATAAAGGTACTGCCAGGGTGCTGAAGTAGGACGCAGACACAGTGGTGGTATTTTGGTGGGTAGACACTTATTAACTCAGAAAATTAAAATCTGTTGCTCCCTAACTCTAAGAGGGGTTTCCCCTCAACCAAAACTAAGGAGTTAGTCAGGATGTCCATCTAAAGTCACAGAGTCCACCGTCGTGTCCAAAAACCTATTTCCATCCCTAACACTTTCAACTAAGCTAGAAAACAATGAGGGTCTTCTTGATCCAGAAGAATCGAATATAGTTCCAACTGTAAGTTGTAACTTTGCCTGAAAGAAGGACTCCCTTCCATCAGGTCCCAGTTCCTTTCCCAAAACAAAGCTCCAAATTGTGCAAAACCAATGCTCCAAAGTACACGAAACTCGAAGTTCCAAAGCAGCCAAGTTCTCTTGGCTCCAAAGAAAGCACAGTTCCAACTCAGGATACTGACACCAAGAGAATGGCTCCCTTCTCTTTGTCTCACTGTGGCTTTTCACTGTGATCTCAAACACAAGCAGGAATGATTCCCTCCCCCTGACCTTACCAGTGCCCAAAGCCAATAGGTCGTCTTTCTTCTTGTGACTTTACAATTACTTTCACAACAGTATCAGGGGGAATGACTCCCTTGCCCTGGTTTACAATGTTCACACTGCCAAGAGGTAGTCTCTCTTCCCTTGGCTTCCCAAACACTTTCACACAATCTTTGGTTTTCAGTCTCTTTGTTTAACTTTGTTTCCCAGTTTATCAAATACAGGGACTATGAAGATCCTCATGGATGTCGTGCTTAAACAAAATTGACAACTCTTTAACTTCTCCTTACCCTTAAGGAGTATGTATACCTGGTTCACTAATCTGCCAGGCCTCTCAATCTTGCTCTCCCCTGGATCCAGATCCTTATCCTTATCCAGATCCTTATCTCCTATTGGCTTTCACTTGTATTCAGGTGTTTATTTATTTATTTTTACCACACCGAAGTCTGCAGGCATCAGGGTCGGACACAGAGACTAAAGACAAAACATGAAGCACAAGACATGACAGAGGAAGGAGCATCCGCACTAAGGTTTATGTAAACAGGAAAGTATTCAAATGTTTGTGAAATTGATATGGGTTAATTTCCTGCCGGAGAGTCAACGGCAAGGTATTCCATGCTTTGGGAGCCAGTGTGAAGAAGGATCTCCTGTTGCCCAAGGCGCGTTTTACTTTTAAACACTTGAGCAGCCATGCACCTGAGGATCTTAAAGTTCTACCTGGTTCATATTTAACCGGTTGGTCTGGAAGATAACAGGGTGCAGTACCGTGAATAAACGTGTGTGCCAGTGCAAGTATCTGAAAACTGTACACAAGAAGCCACATGCAGTCAGTGCAAATCCTTTTGTATTTCAGAAATCTGGGTCTTGCGTGGTCGATTTTTTGCGATGTGAATAGCATCGTTTTGTAGTATTTGCAGTTTTTGAATACTACTCTTGCCCGTGCCCCTCAACAAAGCATTACAATGATCAATTCTGGGGAGAATGGTGGCTCCAGCAATGAGGATACCATATCTTTCTGGCAAGAAAGATCTTACTTGTCTCAACAGTTTTAAATGGTAATGTGAATTGTTTGAAATGTAGTTCAGCTGAGCATTGGCACCTAGTGATGCTTACAGGATTGCACCCAAGGTTTTCACTTTGTTGAGAACCCGGGATCACACTATTCTCGATTGTGAAGGTAGAATAGTTTGTGGAGAGCTTTGATCTGGATTCATAAGAGCCGAACTTTGATAGCTCGGTTTTGTTGCTGTTCAGACACATCCTGTTGTCTGACATCCACTGCTTAAATGATGTCATAAATGGACTGAAGGTTTTCCATATCTAGTTTGAGTGTCCCCTTAAGCTCAAACAATAGCTGCATATAATCAGCGTAGTTCGTAAAAATCCCACCCATGTCAGCCAGTATGTTGCAAGGCGGTTTAATATAGATGTTGAATAAAACAGGCGACAAGCTTGCACCCTGAAGGGCACACCATAAACTGGGATAGAGGCAGCATTTCCCCATCGCACAGCAGACCTCCTGTTGCTCACAAACGACGAGATCCAACAGATGGCATTCTCTGAGCAGTGAACCTACGTAGATACAAGTATTTAAGAAAGCGTTATGATCCAAGAGGTTGAATGCTGCCAAGAGGGCTAACAA
This sequence comes from Ambystoma mexicanum, assembly GCF_040938575.1. NCBI lineage: Eukaryota > Metazoa > Chordata > Amphibia > Caudata > Ambystomatidae > Ambystoma > Ambystoma mexicanum. The sequence goes on from NC_090932.1 coordinate 1,571,797,297, forward strand.
GACCAGCAATACTGCCTTTCCTCAATCCATACAGTCGAACATGTTGGACTGCACGTCCAAAAAAGCGCACTCCGTCCCATGGTGTGGGGGGCAGCCAGACTGCTTAGGATGTAAGAGAGTGGCATCTTCCAGATGTTTCTGAAGCTGAGTGCAGGCCACCTTATCTACTACTTTAAGTATGAAGTACGAGTTTGTGATGGGTTTAAGGTTGGTCAAATCCCTTAGCGGTTTCTTCACCAGTGGAGTCACAGTGACTTCCTTGATGTCGTCAGGAACACAGGCATATGGAAACGAGGAATTCATAAATCTTGTAAGAAATGGGGAGAATATTTTGATGTTGTCAAGAATTAATTTTGTTGTGTTGGGTCCCCACAGATTAATTGTCTCCCTCTATGCTGACGACGTCATGTTGCTCGTCAGTGATCCCCAAACCAATCTTAACCCCGTAATGCGAGAAGTGATAACATTTGGGCGAATGTCGGGCCTTAAAACCAACCATTCTAAATCAATAGTGACCCCTAGCACGACAGAATTCGAAGACGACCATGGGATTAAATGGGAAAATTCGAAAGTGCGTTATCTGGGGATCAATATGTCCCGCAACCACCAAGAGATATTTAAGGGCAACTATATAACTACATTACATTCCTTGCAGGAACGAATCCAGAGATGGAAGTCCATGCCACTGACACTCTGGGACAGGACCTCACTGGCGAAGATGCTCATCCTCCCTAAACTTCTCTACCTACGTGGGATTTGTTACACAGTGTAATCCAAACGCAGGGAGAAGGTAGACTAGTGCCAACTCTGTACAAATCCCTGTTAAGAGACACTCGGAAACTTAACCCTAAGGTGCAGTGATGGTGGGAATTGGCTATCCAAGAACCGATTCCGGAAGAAGACTGGGCCTATATCCTTGGTCAAACACAAAAGGTGGCCTTAAACACTCACTATAAGCTAATCCACTTTAACTTTGTACACCAAACATACTATAGCCCAGTCAAGAAAAAAAAACAGCACCCAGATGCACCAGCCCAATGTGAAAAATGTGCATTTGCCAGCGTAGATTTCCTCCACCTGGCATGGGGCTGCCCAGGTGTTCACCGCTTCTGGACCTCCGTTATACAAACTACGTCTGACATTATAGGTGAGCAGGTGACTCCCCTGCCACTGGGACCGCTCCTCGGTCTTAACCAAATATCTGCAGCCGGGATCACGCAAGCTGGCAGCGCTCCTCATGGTTTTAGCATGAAGAAGAATCGCAATGTCATGGGGCCGAAGCCCACTCCCCAAGATCGAAGACTGGAAAAGGGATATAACATACTGCCAAGACATGGGCACTGAATTTATTCGAACATTACCGCTACATGCGCAACCTCCTGATATTTGGGGACCATACATAACATATCTGCTTAACAGTACCGACCCTTCTGACCAGGGCAATCCAAGCCCCTAAAAGAAAGGGCTGAAAGGTCAACGCACCATAACGACAACGTTGGAGTCAACTCATCACATTAAGTCAAAGAATGGCGGCAACAAATGATACAGTGGACACGCGGGGTACGGGGCGGCTGGGTGGCGGGGGCGGTCAGGGGGATTCTGTTTTAAAGGAGCACCGTGTTGGTGCAATGTTCACTTGATGAGTGTAAAAGTTTCAAAAATAAATATTTTTTTTAAAAAATAATTAATTTTGTTGGGATAACATCCCCAAAACATGAGGTGGGATGACATTTCTTCAGAGCATCTTTCATCTCAAACATGGTAATAGGATGAAATGTGAATTCGGTAGGATGCAAAAGATATTTTACAACCTGGGCATTTATCCTCATCCCCTACTGTCTCATCAATATATACAATCACACCAGAGGATCCATACTTCCTGATTTTTTTCCTGTGCATTATTTACTTTATCTGCAAAGGCCTATTGAGTCCTGACGTAGTCCACAGTAGTTGGAATCAACATTTGAACCTGTGCTTTGGGCTTTTCAAGAGATCTCACAATTTCAAAGAGTTTCTTTGACTTATTTTCTGCACTTGATATTTGAGCATTAAAAACTTTTTGTTGCATTAACTAAAGCTAATTTATTGTTTTTAGGCCCTTCCACTGTAGTTTGTTAACCTCCGTTTTGGATTTTCGCCAAGGCCTTTCTGTCTGTCATTTCACTTTTTTGAGGACCGCAAGATCAGATGTAAACCACTTTTTCTGGCAGAGGCCATTCTTATGGGTCTTCCAACTCAGGGGGCGTGGGGGGGCTAATTGATCGCATTGATCTGTCAAGATCTTCCGGTAAGAAGTGGCTAGAATATCTGGGGAGTCGGAGTCCTTAGTGGCTTTCAATAGCATCTCCAAACATTTGGAAAGATCTGTTGATTTAATAATTTTGAAATGCCTACTAAGGATCCTCTTTATAGGATTAGCCTGTAATTCTACAAATAGGTGATCTGACCATACACAAAGTTTGGTATTAGTTATGACAATGTCTAAGTTGCGGGATGCAACCCAAACCAGTGTCTTACCTTTGGTATGGGTAGCGTCAATGTTGTGGACATGTAATTCGATGATGTTCAAATTAGTTTCTAAATATAAGGCTTCTCCATCTGCGGTATCTGCGCGCCTGTGATTTATGTCACCCAGTCAGACAGTTGAACAGTGAGGTTTATTTAACAGACTCAGGATCTGTACGAGTTAATTGTTAAACATGGGCCTGTGCTCGGGCGGACGGTAAAGCAGAATTAAATGTATACAGGTGTTTTGATTAGGTATACATTTAAGATGCAGTATTTCAAAGGCGTTGCATACACATGGTGTGTTTTTGCCCTTTCTTCCATCTACTTTCCGTGCTACTGTTAGTCACGTCATCCATTATGGGCTCTTTGTGGACTATTGCAACTGAATCTATCTGGGACAACCTGAATACCTGATCTAGAGACTCCATATCCTTCAGAACGCTTCAACCCGTTTGACATTAGGTGCCTCAAAACTAGAACATTCAGCAACACTTCTAGGCAAGCTCCATTGCTTACTGGTCAGAAGACGGATTGAGTTAAAGGCTTTGTGTATTGCTCAACAGGCTTTTTACTCGACCGGTCCTACCTTTATGCAACAGAAATTCAAAGCATATATGTCCTCTCGCAAATTACGTTCTAGTGACAAAAAACCTTCTAGCAGTTGTGTGTTTTTCTAGGTCCAGATCCAGAGGCCGCTCCTTCCCGGTTTGGGCGCCCATGCTCTGGAAAGCCCTTCCACAGGCACTTTGAGAAATACCTCACCACTTCAGTTTTAGGAAACATTTAAAGACTTTGCTGTTTGAAGGCTAACATCTCTTTGTTCCTCTCTTTCCTACGGTCTCTCTTTAGCGGCCAGATGCCCCTGGGCCTTGGCATGCGGTCAATACATTTAAATACAATAGCTCAAATAATAAAAATTATTTTTTAGCTATTATTGCAACTCCCCCCGCCCCTGTTGTCTTGGTTTCTGTTCTGGGAGAAAAATGCATAGCCGGGGCAGCAAGATCAACTGTAGGCCCATTAAAATACTTGAGCTATGTTTCCGTGATGCAGATTATGTCGATGTCATTATTTAATGTGTAATCATGTATGTCTAATGCATATTTATTCATGGACCTTGTATTTAATAAAGATAGCTTTATGGTGTGTCTCCAATATATGTTTTTAACAGGTGGTGACTTATAGGCATCGTTAAGATTGTTGGGCGTTAAAGTAAGCTCACTACCAGTTAGTTTGTTTGTCTTTAAAGGTGTCTTAGTTAATGAATTGGCTGTCAAATAAGTATGCACAGTAAGGTCAGTAGAAGTTGTGGAGTTTCCTAATCTCTGGGGGTGGCTAGAGGTAGAGTCAAAATCACGTGGAGTCGTAATAAAGTCCAATATTGGTTTGCCTTGCTAGCATCCATTAACCCTTTGGTCGTGGAAGTAATGGAAAATTGACAGGGTTCTGCGCTATCTCTGCCGCAACATCTACAATATGAGTACTTCTGGGTGGAGGATCAGGTCTGGTAGACCAATTATTAGTGAATTATGTGAAGGAAGACCTAGGCTAACTTGCCTGCGGTGTGGGCCGCACACCCTTAGATCCCAATTGGATTTAAAAAAAAGTTTAATATTTTGTTGGTTCACATTAACAACTCATTAATTCTTTGAACTTGGTGGTTTATTTAAAGTAATTGTAAGCAATCGCTTTTCTGATGGGCAACATAACCCAAAATGGCCAATGCATTTCGGACTCAACAGTCCTTCATCGGGGCCTATCTAATCAAACAAATTGTGGCCAAACATTAGATATCGGTAACAATTAAACCAGTTATGTAAAAGACAGCATAATCAAAAGCAAAAAAACAAAAAACAAAAAAGCATACCATATTACATCACATAAAATGGAAAATCAACAGGGTCCCACATACACAGAAACATAAACACGACAAAAAATAATAAAAGAAAAAGAGTCAACAAGTTAATAGATAACAATATTACAATTTAACATCACATTTGTCAGCCTCTTATTAATATACTTTCTCTGTACCCAGCTTCCCGTTCTGTTGTTAATGTTTTACTGCACCTTATGTGTATACGGTCATACTGGCCAGTGATATCATTGCTGTGGTGTCTGATGTTAATAGTATTCCAATCGAGCGGGTAGGGTGTGAGTTTACAAATCAATTGCTAATAACTCGCTCAAACCCCGTGCTTTATCCCACGGTGACCACGTTAAACATGCATGCAGAATGCTGTTGTGTCAATGTCATAAATGGCTGACCTTGGCCAGTAAATCACTGGCGTGTTCAAACTTAAAAGTTTGTCTTTCAATGTGCGGCTCCACCGCTTTGCATTCAATTCACAAGTTGACCTGTGTTGAAGAATAACATTCATTAAAGCGTGCTCCTAGCCCGCTTTACCGCCGTACACTTAACATCTATGAGACCGTCTGCACGATAATCTGTCATCAAACACCTACCTTGTGTGGAATGTTACAGCACAGGATATGTGTCTCGCTGAGTCACGATTCTGTGTCAGACCACTTTGCTAAGTAAACGATCGGTTCTGTTCAGAGTGAGGCTGCGGTTACCACGGCAATGCCTCCTACAAGATGGTGGCTTGTCCATGTGTATGCCGCCATCTTCCTTGGGGCCGATTTGAAATGTGAACATATATATCGAGGCTGATTGCTCGCTAACTCCTGTAGCTTTGTATGACATAACAGACTAAATGAAAGGCATACTCTAATAATACCCTTATCTTGCCTTGTATAGTTCACATAACGGCCTTACCCGAAAATGTAACCACAAATAAAACCACAAATAAAATAAAATAAAATAAATTAAAATAAAATAAAAAAGGGATTTCACCATGACAATAAACAATTAAAAATTAAAAACAGAAAACATCTAAAGTAAAAAAATGCTTTACAACAATAACTTGGTCATCTTAACACTTAACAATGCTATGCTATGTGGCTAAACATGCATAAACAATGTGAGGTTGGAATAAGAATAATGTTGGTTATAACGATCAAAAATGGAATTCCGTCCATGGGAAATATTTTCAACACAGTTATAATGCGCAGCATGCGCTGGTCAGGTTAGATAAGTCTCTTGTGCTCTGATTTTTATATCGAACCAATAACCTCATAGAAAACAGTACATAGAAAACAGTTCAAAACGACCAACTCATAGGAAATAGTTCATAGAAAACAGTTTAAATCGAACTCTTCGTTCATTCCCCTGGGTGATAAGCTGTCCAGCCGATCTATCCAGTACGCCTCTCTTTGTTGGCGTCTCTTTCGTGGATCTATACCTTGTTGTTGGTTACTTAGTACTTCTAATACTTGGAACCTCAATTGAGCTGCTGTATGCTGTTTTTGATTGAAGTGTCTTGCCACAGCTGAATTTGGATTTTTGTTACGTATGCACGACTTGTGTTCACTCATCCTAGTTTTAAGCTTCCGTCCTGTTTCTCCCACATAACATAGTCCACACGGATAACGTATACAGTATATGCAGTTCTCAGAGTCACATGTCCCAAAATCTCTGAGAGGGATTTTTTGTCCTGTGTGAGGGTGTGATACTGTGTTCCCTTTAATAATACTGTTGCAATTATTGCAGTTCAAACATGGGTAGGTACCTTGTTTTTTCTGTTTTTGTTTTTTACTTGCAATGTTTCTTGTGTTGACCAGTAAATCTCGTAAATTGTTTGAGCGTTGATATGCAAATACTGGTTTGGTTTGGAATAAAGACGTGCGTTCATCGCTGGTGAGTATTGCCCAGTGTTTAGTGATGCACTTCTTTATACGTGCACTCTGAGTCGAAAATTTAGACACATATACTATTGTTGGGGTTTCTCTTTTGGGTTTCTCTTCCAATGTACTAGCTCTGGTTCTGGCTGCCACTTTAGAGGAGGCTTCATCCAACTCCTCTTGATGGTATCCTCGACTGGATAACTTATTTTTTAATTTTTGTAATTCTTGGTGAAGTTCTTCTGGATCACTGATGATCCTTTTCAGCCGTAGCATCTGCCCATAGGGTAAGTTCCGTAACGTGTTCTGGGGATGAAAGCTCATGCGATGTAGCAAGTTGTTCCTATCAGTGGGTTTAGTGTACAGCGAAGTCGTGATCTGTAGTTGATTTACTTTCACTTCAACGTCAAGGTAATGGATATTAGGATTTCCTATTTCTGCTGTGAACTGTATTCGCGGATCGATCTGATTTAGATATGTCGAAAATTCTTTTAATGTGTCAATGGATACTTTCCATATCCCGAAAATATCATCTATGTTACTCACCCACACTTTTAATTGATCATTCCATTTGCGTATGTCCAATATGTGTTCGGTTTCAAATTGGTGCATGAATGCGTTGGCATACGCTGGTGCCATTGTGGCTCCCATGGCCATTCCTGATGTCTGTAGATAGTATTCTTTCTCATAAATGAAGTAAGAATTCATTGAAATAAAGGTCAGTAATGTCAAAATGAATTCTTTGTGAGCTCCTTTGTTATCCTCCTTTAGCAAAAGCCATTCCACTGCTGCCTGTCCTAAATCGTGGGGTATGCTCGTGTAAAGGCTGTTCACGTCAATGGTGAACAAAATATCTTGTTTTTCCAGGTGAATCTGTTCCAAAATGTTCAAAAAATGATTACTGTCTTTGACATATGTGGAGTTTTTTTGTATAATTGGTTGCAGGAAGTAATCGTTGTAAATTCCCAAAGGTTGTAAAATCCCTCCTGTTGCTGCGACAATTGGTCTTCCGGGCGGGTTGTTAAGATTTTTATGTATCTTAGGAAGTGAGTAGAAATGTGGGGTTTTAGGTCTTGAATTCTGTAGGAATTGTTTGGTTTTGTGCGTAATCATGCCCAACTCTTCCGCTCTTGTGAGCATTGCTTCGAGGTCCATTTTAATTTTGTTTGTCGGATCATGATCTATTTTAGCATAGGTGTTGTGATCACTTAATTGGCGTATACATTCTCTTTTATAGTCAACTGTGTTTTGAATGACTAACGCCCCTCCTTTATCAGCCGGCCTGATAGTGATTTTTTCATCCATGTACAAGCCTTTGATGATGGCCATTTCGCCTCTACTTAGATTCTTATATTTGGGCGTACCAAAATGTATTTTTTTCAGATCTGCGAGAACCATTTTTTCAAAAATGTCAACAGCAGGATCTGTGATAGGAGCCACAAAAGTACTTTTAGGTCTAAATTCCACTAAATCTAGTGTATCTCTGTCAGATTGCTGTTCATTTTCCATTTCTGCAAAAAATACCTTCAATTTGAGTTTGCGTGTGAGCTTATGTAGTTCAATCTTGGTGTTCAATAAACTGGTTCCATAAATTGGTACAAACTTAAGCCCCTTCTGTAACACTCTGTTCTCTTGGTTGCCCAGGACCCTGTCAGAGATGTTAACTACGAGGTTGTCCATGCTTGGTGTCGTGTTTGGACCCCGGGTCCTTTTCCTCTTGCCCCTCCTCGTTCTTTTCTTCCTCTGCTGTTGTCTAAAAAAGGCTGGCTATTCCTTCTTGCTCTAGGTCCGCCTTCTGTTGTCGAATCTCCACTGCCTGATGCTGTTTGTTGATTTAGTGGGTTCTCTTCTTTACTCGAATCGGTGTCCGAGCTGCTCAGCTCTGAGCGTGGTTTATTGAACTGGGTCGGTTGGTTCTGACACTTGTCCGCCCACATGTAAACTTCGTCACGTAAATAATCAAAGGTGTCTCGTCTAAATTTCCATATCTTCCTTGTTTCTAGATCTGACTTATAGCCTTCAAGTCGAGTGTTAAGGTCTGCTAGAATCTCTGCAAAGGATTCATTAGTAAGCTCAGTGATCTCCTTAGTTAAATCTTGTATTTCTTGTTCCAAAGTAGATAAATTTGCTGATAATTCTTGAATAGTGAGAAGGATCAGATCAAGTGAACATCTGTTTAGTATTTGTTCCCACTTTTTTACGAATTCCTTATTCTCTTTGCACAATGTTGGTTTGAGTCCAATCCTCAAAACACGAGGGATGCGTTGGGCCTTATAATAACGTCCAAGAGTAACTGCGTGCAATTTGCGGTTGATTTCCCTACGGATCAAATATTCCAATTGTTTGATCTTCTTATTCGGGTCGATGTCTAAAGTGGCTGCATGCGTGTCTTTGATCAGATCAAAGATGGTGTTTGCCTCATCTGTTGAGAAACCTAAAGTGGTTGCTGGTGAATCTGTTAATTTCTCAATATCTTCGTATGACATTATTGCGTGCCACCGCTCTCAATTGCACGGAAGTGGGAAGTTCAAGAAGAGAGACACAAGGAACTGGAGCGGGCACCGCTTTGTTTCTGCTCGTTTTAAGCACAGGTATGTGAATACTGCTGTATTTTGGGGTGCAGCCCACTAAATCATGCTACCATGCGTCAGCACGATACGAGTGAACTATGTGAAGGAAGACCTAGGCTAACTTGCCTGCGGTGTGGGCCGCACACCCTTAGATCCCAATTGGATTTCAAAAAAAGTTTAATATTTTGTTGGTTCACATTAACAACTCATTAATTCTTTGAACTTGGTGGTTTATTTAAAGTAATTGTAAGCAATCGCTTTTCTGATGGGCAACATAACCCAAAATGGCCAATGCATTTCGGACTCAACAGTCCTTCATCGGGGCCTATCTAATCAAACAAATTGTGGCCAAACATTAGATATCGGTAACAATTAAACCAGTTATGTAAAAGACAGCATAATCAAAAGCAAAAAAACATTACTCAAAAAGGTAGTCTGCTGGCCATAGGAAGCCAGTGTAATGCTTTTCTAGCTACGGAGACATGGTCACTCCTTTTCAATCCCATGACTGCTCTTACTGCATTATTTTGTGTGATCTGGATGCGCATCATGTCTCCTTTACCTATACCATGTAACAGGCTGGAGCCATAATCTAATTTAGCTCTGATAATTGCCCTTGCGATAGTTGCTCTATTGTCCTGCGACAAGTACGGCCTCAGTTGTACCAACAGTTTAAGGCAGTAAGAAGTGGACACCAGGAAGCTAACATGAGCCTTCATATTAAACTCTTTGTCAATTACCATACCCAAGGTCTTCACCTTCTGCAAGGTGGGAATAACTCATCCGGCTATGCGGAATACACTAAAATTGGGCCCGAGCTTCTTCAGGCGAGACGCTGTGCCCATAATCATAATTTCGTTTTTCCCCATCATCCAAGTCTGGATTATGGCATACACACCGTTGATTATCTTGGAGTCCTCAGTATGATTTCCTGATAGAGGGCTTAGGCACTGAGTGTCATCAGCGTAGTTTGTGAAAAGAATCCCTCTGTCACTCAGTAACTTAAAGAATGGAGCTGTGAACAGATTAAATAAAGCATGTGATACACATGGCCCCTGCTGAACTCCACAATCAATTTCAAATTAGTCTGCTTTATGGTCATCAAGAAAGACTCTGGCTGTCCGATGAGACAAAAAGGACTCGATCCAGCTAGATGCAGATGTAGAGAAGTGTGCACCATGTTTGAGCCTGGACACTAGTATTGCATGGTGCACTAAATCGAAAGCTGCAGAAAGATTGATAAGCAGCCAGAGTGCTGTCCCACCTCCTTCTATAATTTCCAGCATCTTTGCCTCGAGGTCCAGCAAGGCGGATACTGTACTATGGGCCTTTCGAAAACCTTTTATTTAGATGTGGTACTTCTCCAGATAGATCTGAACCTGTGCGTATGCAGCACGATCCAGAACTTGCTTTATAGTGATTTTTTGAAGGTCATATTTTCAAATGCCATTTTCTCGGCACAATTTTGCCGATTTTTTTTTTCGAATGTTAATTTTTTTTTATTTTCATTTTGAAATGGGCGGGTGTTAAGGAGAATTCTCTCTTTAGGCTGAATTTCCTAACCTAGTGAGTCCCCCAGCAGCCTTGCTGGATTTCGGGAGTTTGTTTGTTTCTCCTGCCAAGAGTGAGACTCTTTTTCTCCCACTCTTGGACATGATTTATGGTGTTCCTTCGACTGTCAATGTGTTTTATGGGCTATGGGGTCCTTTACTCCATAGGGTCTCATGTGTTTTTACTATGTGTGTTACACAGCACCCTCCGTGCAGTGACACAGGGGTGTCATAGTGACACCCCACCATAGACTCCATACCCTGGGACTGACTACTGGCTCCCAGGGCATGTAAAGTCACCATTGGCTTTACTAGTCCCAAATTATTAACAGAAACCAGTACAAACCATCATATTGTGGACATACTGGTCGGGGCAATTCGATTGCCCCGGGGTCTGTTAGTCGAGGGGGCACGTCTCCGTCCCCCCTGATCGAGTTTTGGCTGGTGGCAGTGGATACTACTTTTTATATTCGACCACGGATATATCCCTATGGGATTTTCCCATTGTTCGAGGCTACCAACTTGAATTATTTAATTCTCATAGCCTTGAACATACCGCTGATTTATTTATTTAATATTAATTCGCCGGTTGGTATTTTTCGATTCTAAAATGGTGTTTGCGTTCTTTTCTGTGACTCCAACCCAAGTCGAGCCCTTTGTTCCACTTTTTGGCGGGCTTCTCGCCAGAAGCCTCCAAAAGTGGTGCCATTCTGTCTGGGTACCGCAGGGAGTGTGGGAGGGTGTTTAGGCACCCTGGACTGAGTTACCTTGGTAACTCAAGTCGCACTCTTGTGTGATTGGCCCAAGTGGTGAGCCGGCCGGCTCACCACTTAGCATGTTTGATTGACAGCTAGGCTGAGTGAATGGGGGTGTGCTGCATAAAAGCAGGGCTTTGGGGACTGGAACTTCAGAAGTCGCCACAGGACCTGAGAATCCGACGAGGGAGAAGCTGAGCCAACCTACCACGACGACACCACCGGTGGAGCCCTGCGGAACTGACGCACCACTTCCCGACGACAGAGAAGATCTCCCGGCTGGAGAGGCTTCTTCCCCTGACTGATGGGCACAACCAGTTTACCTTCTTCTCTTCGCACCCCAGACCGGCTTGTGGTCAAATTGCCTGTGCCAAGCACCCCGGCAACCGGATAGCCACTTACCACTGGACCGCGAACCAAAGGACCGCTCCTTTTACCTGAGAAACTCCACGGCTGGTTTCTTCCCTGGCAGTGCAACAGACTCCTGTCTTCCTCCCCGACGAGATCCTCTCTTCCCCCGGACAAAGCACTGACTTGCATCCGCTGCCAGGAACAACTGCCCCCGCTGGAGTATTCTCACCACTTTAAGGTACCGTGTCCGCCAGACCTCCCTTTCTAAAGATTGCTACAAGGTAATAATAATCCCTTAACCTTCTGGACTGGGCTGGCCGCTTTGACCTCCTAACTGGTCCCTTTCTGTGGTCCAACTCCTTTTTGAACCTTTTCAAGACTTTTGTGCACTGCAACCGTTTGACCTTGGACACATTTCGTTTGATCCTCTCAAAGTGGATCCAGCCAGTTGAATTCTAACTTCACGGTTTTACTTTGCCTTCCTCTCTTGATGTGTTCGTGAAAAAGTGTTGGGATCTGTTTCAATTTATTCTCTGCTTTTCTCTCCCTTTTAAAACAAATTATTAGAGTGCCATCTGCGTTAAGCGCTCACCGCTGTCTGAAAATAAGTGGGGCTTTACTTAAGACTTGTCTAATATTCTTCTAAATGAGTGTATATCTTTTAGTGACCTTGTTTTTGAATTGCATACTATTAGTGCCTGTGTGTTTTTCCAAATGTGGTTTTAAATAAATAATTATATCTCTTTTACACCAAGCTCTGGTCAGTGTTTACTTGTTCTACTGTGTTCTCTTGACCTATTGTGAATACTCTGTATACTGCCTAACTCTTCTTGAGGGAAGTCTGACTGCTCAGCCACAGCTACCAAGTGAATCTGTGTGGTACAGACTGCTACCAAGTGGGTTTACTGCCAAACACCTGTAGTCTTAAATCTTTTGCAGTGGTCCCAGAGGGAACTGCACAGGTTTCTGCCTAACAGCGGGGGGTTCCCCCTAAACCCCCCTTTTTTTAAACACTTTTTTTACTTACAAAACCAAAAAAAACAAAATAAAAAAATAATAAATATGAAAAAAAAATTTCAGCAAAATGTTTTCGACAAAATGGTGTTTCGAAAATAAGTTTTCGAAAAAATGAGCGGATACCGCAGAACTTTTAGTAAAAAAGGCACATTAGGGATGGGCCTATAATTAGTCGGTATTTTGGGCTCCAGGGAGGATTTCTTCAATAAAGGCAAATGAACACAATTTGGCACCAATCCCTCCTTGAATGACAGGTTCACAAATTTCGTTATGAGGGGACTTAGTTGAGCAGCACACTCTTTCACCAGCCTTGAAGGACAAACGTCAACCTTACAAAAAGTGGGCCGCAGCTGTTTTATCAAAACCAAAATTTCATTTTCAGAGACTCGTACAAACTCAAAGGGGGGGAGCATTCACTTCACCTTCCCGATGGGCATATAGCTGGATCATTTTACCATGTAGGTCCCGTTTCGCCTTCATATCATCCTGCATCTTTTTTATTTTTTGAGTCAATGCCTCTTGAATGTAGTAACACCCTTCTTTATCTTAACTGGTCACAATAATCGGTGGAATCGGCTTTTCCAGTTCCCTCAAGAATTTAAACAATTATTTAAAAATGATTTAGTATTTGATTTGCCATTTTTTATCAAAGGCTATTTTCTTGGCCGATGTAATAGCATCTTTCTGCACTTTAGCTGCCACCAGATATTTATTTCTATTTTCACTACTCTCCATCTGCCAGTCCTCAAACGCCTTGCGTTTGTCTGCTTTAAGATGTTGAATATCATCCGAGTACCAACAATTGGCTTTCCTTTTCAAGATATGGAGTGTTTTTTATGGTGCTTTAATGTGTATAGCTTTTTCAAGCATGTGTTGATAGGTCAATGATATTTTATTTGCAGAGTCCAGTTGGGGCAGTTTATTTAGCGTAGCTTCAAAAAGTGGGGCAAGTGTTCTGGCCGATAGCCGATTTGTGTGCCTTGATGTCACCACCCGCCTTTCTGGTTTGGGTTTCCTGGATCGGGATGGACAGATAATGGATAAGCTGAGCATATGGTCTGACCACGGGGCATGGCCTTACCTCTACCTTGTCCGTGGCAAAGTTAAAACTTGTGATTCAATCCAAGAGACTCCCCTTAATGTGCGTTGCAATCTGCACATTGTGCTGAAAACGGACGATGGTTTAATGAACACTAGCTTCTCGAGCTGCCTTGTACAGTCAGCAAGAGGCTTAGACCATTTGCCCTTCCATAGCGAGTCGTTCGGAAAGTATAAAAATAGGTAAATAAAGAACTCACCAATAACAAACCGAACCGAAAGTACCTAAAGACAAACAGCAGATTTCTAATTACCTCTGCCCCGCACGAATCAGCACAAACCGGCTTTGACGTGCCGGCACGATGCACCTGGCGAGTCACTAAGTAGGCTAGGGGCTGCTGGGAGATGTCGTCCCCAGCGGCAGGGCAGTTATCTAGTATTTAGAAAGCAGCACAGCAATTAAGTAATTTTTCAAAATGAACAACGAAAATGCGGTTCTGCAATGCTTAGATTAAGTCCTAATAAAGCAACGTTTGTCACTTTCCAACTTTTAGAAAACTCAATTTACATCACACATGCAAACAAAAGATTCTCGCACAGTCTTCCACAGCCTGCTTCCACTCATGACAGGGGTTGTCCGTTATAAAATGTGCGTTATTTTCTTCATGCGGGTCCCAGACCCAATTTCCACTGTGCCCTTCTGTGCTTTCCTGGACAGCTCCTCAGTGTCCAACCCTTTCCCGTGGGTTCACGGCTCTGGATTTCTGATCCTGGCTTCTCGCAGCTTTGTGCCGGTTGGGAGGACCTCCCCAGCAGGAGCACGGTAGGCATCCCAGTTCCATGCACTGTCAGGAAAGCTTACTCTGATTCTTCTGGTCTCAATCCAGCCTCTCCGCAGCTCTCCTGGGCACGCCTCTCGCTGGGATACTGTCTCCTACTCTCCAGCTCTTCTCTGCCTGAACACCAGCTGCCACACTCCCAGTCACACCAGAGTTAAAGTCTCTCCTTCTGTTTTCCCACGTTCCTTTTGAACGCTGTCAGAGCATTTAATTGTTTTTTTTTAATTCAATTGAATTAACAATTTTTACAAAAAGGAAAATGTATTTTATTTTGCCAACAAAATGTACATCATATTGCTTGTTCTTTAACCCTTACATAGTTCCAGAAACAGAAAGGCAGAAAGGTGTGAATGCGGTTGCAGGTTCCTTACATCCTTAAATCCTTAAAAATCTTCTTGTCTTTACCGTTACGTAATTATAATGTGTTTTTGTTACTCTTAAGTAGGCACTTATGGTTCCAATTGCGGACACCGGAGCAATAACCCACAATGTCTTTTGGCCACTTATCAAGGCTTTCCAACGATCTTCGGCATCCATCGTCTTATAGTTCACCGCCGTCAATGGGGTTAGATATTTTTCTCTCCACCCATCACAATAGATGTGCGACCATTTAGGTGAGGAAAAGACTAGACTGAACACTTTGCTTCTCATCCATGCTCTTCATTACTCTGGTACTTCCTCATCGCACTGTCAGTATTCCCCCATGATGGCACAGGACTCTTCCTCGTCTCAGTAGATAGAAGAAGGTAGTCCCTCTTTACTTGATAACACAGAGGATTGGTGAATGTTAGTGTGGGGGTTTGGGTCATAAGGGTAGGGAAAATACTGCTTTCTCTCCTGAAGTTCGTCCCCAATCCCACAGGGTTGATTGATTCCCATGTGATCCTCCCACATTTTACCAACACCAGGGGGTCTTCTAGACTGTGGCCGTACTGCCCTAGCCACATGAGAAGGGGCATCCCATACGGCAACACGGGCAACATCAGCAGCATTGTCACAGTACTCAAAGATGCCAGCGAGGCTAGTTCAAGAAAACCCCATAGGATGTAGAGATCTTGAAGCGCTCTGCAGCCAGACCCCAACCATCAACGAGGAAAATAATCTTGTTCTCTTTAAGGGAACCAAGTTTCAACATTCAAGGATCCCAGAAAATGGAGTTGATGAATTTGTTCCTCCGGCGAGGCGAAGAATTAGTAATGAAAGTTCGAGGGACCAGAGCGATTCACAGGATCCCCTTGAATACAATTTATCAATTGGAAAATACACAAAATATAAAAAACTAACACACGTATCTTGTGCGAAAGTCAACGTAGTTAATCATTGCTCTTCAGCTGTGGCAAATGTTACATGTTGCAAGCTTCACACAAAGAGAACACACTAGTAGAAACAAACCTCAACCCAGGCTTATTAGAGGGTTTTCAGATCCCTGAATAACATGCAAATCTTCAGATGAACACAATTCCATGCATGCAAACTCACCAGAGCTGCAAAGGGAAGGGGATGAGAACATCTTTATGAACAGGGTCAGTTTAAAATACTAAATGATGGCTGGCCTTCAAATAACCTCAGGCCAACCTCCCTGTAAGATAGATGTCCCTGAGCACATAGTCCACCCAGAGAGCTGCCCATCCCACACAGCATTCGCACATTCCACAAAAGGAGGAGGAGCCAGACTTTGAAAGACAGCCAGCCCAATCAGTGGTTGTCATTTTCTGTGAGAGCTGGCAGGACAGCAGACCTAGGGATACCAGGAACCTGCCGAGTCCAAGCAAGGAGATTGAGACGGCAGAGTTGGAAGGGGGAAGCCCTGGTGCGCGGTGAGTTAAGAGAAGCATAGGGTAGTAAGGAGGGAGTGATCTGTTTAGAGAGCTGGTGGGTAAGTATGGGAACAGCAGTAGTGTGGACTAAGAGGAAGATTCTGCATGGCTGGAGTAAGAGGGGTACCAAGTTGGAGAGGGAAGTGATGGCTAGTATATGATAAGTAGGCAACAGAGATATTGGGCTGATTCACTCTGCGTTTTATGGGCAGACTTAACTTAAGGCGCACCTTATAAAAACAGTTCATAAGGGGGTTTTAACAAAAGCACATCAAAGGCATGATTAGGTGATTTGCAGACTAATGGATATCAAATGAGATTAACTTTTAAAATTAATAAGACTTCACTTTGGAGACTGAAATCCACTGTGAGATTGAGATGACTACCTTTGTTTAATATTTGCTACAGACTGAATATAAGATCGCTTCATTTCTTAAAATGCCATTGCATCAGCTACAGATCAGTGGCGCTTCAATGAAAGACTCTCCTTGTAAGTAGAGTGAAAACTGAAGTTTGTTTGAACCATGCAACTAAAGGAAGGAGTTTGCACTGAGCTCTACAAAGAAATGAAAACCAATCTAAACTTGGGAACTAAAAAACAACTGTGAGAAGAAAAGAGCAGGAACTGACCATGTCAGCCATACATAGAAAGCAGACTCCTAACAAAGTCTGTTCCATCTTAGACTGAGACAAACACTTACCTTGGTTGCAACAACGGCCGGTGTCTGTGCTGGTCACCATGTCTTTCTTCCATGAGAGCTGTTCAGGCGATGGGGCAACAGTGGCCATCTTCATCTGCTGGCACAGTCGAGTTTCTTGAGGTTGGAATCCAAGACCCTCCAAGGGAGTTGCAAGCTCCTCATCCTCAGCAGCTGTTCAAGAATAAAAACAGACCAGTGCGAAGAATATGAAAATATATCATTTTATTTGCCTTCAAAATCTGTCCACTGGCATAGCTGGACCTCAGCCATGGAGTTTGACCATCGGAATGGCAGACAATCACTGACGCTCTGTCAAGCCCTCAGGAAATTGAGGGATTTGTAGAAAGCCCACCCCCAAAACTGCACATAAAAACAAACAATGAATGCAATCTGAAATCATACGATTCAGGGGTACACTCATGGCAGCTCCATGAAAAAAATCTTGATATTCCAACATTGTAACTGCCTCTCCCAATCATAATGCACATACATAGCCTATTTAATTGGCACTGATGTTAGTAAATCCACAAAATACCCCTACGTGCACAAGGCCTGCGATTAACACTTATGATCATATAGCCTGATCAAACACGCTATACACAACAGGTCTGCAGAGATAACACTCATACCTTACTGAACTTCACAGTAGTACTTAGGCCGGTATACCCCAAGAGGTCTCTGCTGATCATCAACACATGTGCACCCTCATCATTGTTCCTGTATATCCTGCTAAGCACCACTGCACGAATAAGATGAGTGGCCGCCTGTAGTAGGCATTAATGCAGAATATATATCCATCTAATCTGCACTGATGCAGTATATATTCACTTATCACTTTACTTTTCACTGATGTGTTATGTCCTCACTGATCTCAGTATGCTGCACTAATCCAGTACATGCTCACACTTGCGTTGATGCTGTACGACCTCAATGATATCAGTACTGAAGCGTTATTTCACTTGCTAAACATCTTCCTTCTTGAGTTCTCTGCTCATCCACCTCCAATTCTCTGAGGGTCAGATGCTTTTCCAAGCAGAGAATGGGGGCAGATCTCTTTCCACGGCTGGGGCCTCCCTCTGGAACAGCCTCCCTGTCTCTCTCAAACTTGAGCAGAACCACCTCAGGTTCCGGAAGCAACTCAAGACCTTCCTTTTTGCTTCCGCTTACTCTCTTCCTCTCCCCTGCTTATGTCCCTGATAGCTCCGCACACTGGTCACCTGGCCGCCCCTGACCTCGGGCCCAGGCTCCTGCATGTACAGTTGCCCTTGCACTGCCTCTGGGCTCCTTCAGCTCTTACAGGTCTGTATCTGTAACCCTACAGTCCCTTCTTTTTGCACTTAAGAGCCACCCTCTGAGAGCACTTATTGAGTCACCCGCACTCCTCCTCACCCACCATGCCGCTTTGGCACTTCTCCCCTCCCTTCTTCCCCGTAATTGTGCGATCTAAATGACACAAGGCTTCATCTAGTTCTGCATTCGGCACTGCTACCTTATACTCTGTGATATTTGTACTTTGCACTGATGCTACAATTGATATCTTTTACAAACACTGTTAACTTGTGACTATCTTATTTTCAAACAAATAAACACATAAAAGAGACACTTGCTTACCTATTTTTACCACGTGTAAATCCCCAATTTTCTTTTTGTGTAATGGGAGACCGTCCCATAAACCCCTTATTACAAAACCACCCTCCTTGCCTTTGTCAAATCTAAAGATTGTGGAAACCCCCCCAATCCTTCGCCACGCTGTACTCCCTTCCTTCCTTTTTAGAGTAAAAACTAAAAATTGAGGATGATGTGGGTCAAGAGCTGACAGCGATTTAATCGCAGTGGAGCACAGAGGCTAATAAACCAGAAAGCAAGTCTCATGTTAGACAATTAAACCTTAGCATTAAACATACAAATAAGTAAGGAAAGGCTAAAAAATTAAAATAAAAAAATAAAAACACTGGGGAGTTTAATCAACTAAGTGGAGTTAAGCTCATTTGACTTATGTCAGTGTGAGCTGAGCAAGCTCACTATGTTGGAAGAGATCACACTTGTCAGATGAGGAAAAGGGAACGAACAATGTTTTCAAAACAGTTTTCAATTAGATGAAGCAATGTCACCAGACTATCGGATCAGTCATGCGAGAATGGACGCAAAATGGTACAGACGCAGCAACTGAAGAAGAGGTGGTTAGACTAAAAAGAAAATTTTTACCACAATCGCCGCAAACACAACAAATTGGATGAAGCAACAGTCGCACATGTCATCGTAACTAACATCACATAAGCAGGTTAAACAGGAAATACCGTAGAGTGAACTCTTTACAATCTTGAGCTATGACCAACACAATGAAGTGGATACCCATGCTAGATCACGTAATTGCTTACCAACATTTAAAGTAGAGTATGTGTTTCTGACCACCGCCCACCCGGCCCAACAGGCGTGACAGGCCACCCTTAAAAGGCCACTTCCACAAGGTTGTGCACGTGTGCCTTTATGTAGGAAGGCAGTAGCAAGGGGGGCGTGGCCTAGCACACCGTAGCAGTAGAATTCATGGAGATGCTGGCATCCAAGGTCCAGAGTAGCCAAGCGTAAGAGGCCACTTCAAAAGGCCACTTCCACAAGGGCACAAGCTTTCCTTCTCACTTTCCCCACAAACTACACCATTTTCATTATTTAGCCTGCTATACTCAGTTTACAGCCAATTCCTATGTCCTTGTACTCCTCAGGAGAACAAATTACTTACCTCTAGGTAATGTTCATTCTGATGGACTTTCGTCCCACAGATTCTTCATCTATGATATCCATCTCCCAGCGCCAGCTGCCTTTGTAAACTTTTTCACAGACAGGGGGCACAGTGTGCTCCGTGTCAGTTCTGCCCAACGGCTCTAAGTGCCAGAAATAATGTTAGGCCAGTATATATAGAGGCGATGCGGCCCGTAATCTCAGTTTCACCCTTCTCCCTTAGTACTCCAATGCTGAGGGACCGAAAACTAAGGTGTACTGGCAACCCCAAGAGAGGCAGGTAGAGAGGGCGACGAGGAATCCGTGGGCGACCATCCATCAGAAAGAACATTACGGAGAGGCAAGTAATTTGTTCTTCTAATGGACTTCTTCCTCCCATGGATTCCTCCTCTATGATAGACTCCCAAAGCAGTACAACAACCTGGAGGAGGGAGGGCAGCAAGGATACCAGCTAAACCAGAAAACTCTGAATGAAATCCCTGCCGAAACGAGCGTCCTGACCAGATATAGGATCCAAGCAGTAATGCTTAGCCAGTGGGCAATGAAGACCTTGTGGCTGGTTGGCAAATATTCAGAACAAGCACTCTGCAGAGCTGAAGTGGCACCAAACCTCTGGTGGAATGAGCCCTGAGACCCTCAGGGGCCCCTTTGCCAGCCAGATTGTAGCATTTGGAGATGTAGAGAATGATCCAGCGAGACAGAGTGTTTATTAACAGCCCTTCCTACTAGGGCACCTGCATAACCAACGAAAAGCTGGTCATCAGTCTTGTCTTCCCGAGCCCTAGAGACGTAGAACTTGAGGGCCCACACCGGATCTAACCGATGGAATAATTCCTCTGCTTTGGAAGAGTGGGGCAGAGGAAAGAAGACTAGTAGATGGATTTTGTGAGAGAGATGGAAATCAGAGACCACCTTCGGAAGGAAGGAGGGTCTAATGCTCAACGGCTCCTTCTCCTTGGAGAGAACCAAGTCTGAAGGACTAACAGACAGAGCCTGGAGCACACTCACCCGGCTAGCAGATGTGATGGCAACGAGGAAAATCACCTCAAGGGTGAGTGAGCAGTCTTAAAGAACAAGAATGATGGGGCTCAAACGGAGCACCCATTACAAATGTCAACACTAAACCGGCATGAGGGAAAACATATTGGAAAGACCCCTGAGGATTTAAATCACAGTGGGGATTGTGAAAAAGAGGCCCTTCTGAAGACCGAAATGGCTGCACATTATCTCTTCACTGTACCAACTTGTAGACCCGTCCAGGCCAAAGACAGAAAAAAATCCAAGGAGGTGGAGGAAGTAAAAAGGTCCAGCTCCCTCTCCCGGCACCAAGACGAACACCTCTGCCACCTGCAGGCATAAATGGACTTGGTTGAGGTTCTTCTAGTAGATAGGAGTATGTCCAGAACGTCCAGCAACAAATCCCAATCCCGATACCTCAACCTTTCAGCAGCCAGGCATGAAGATTCAGGCTGCAGAGGTTCGGGTGCAAGACCTTCCCCTTTGAGTGGGGGAGGAGGTCCGTCCTCTATGGAAGAAGCCAGGGAGGGCAGGTGGCCAGGTCCAACAACTTTGGGTACCACGTTCTCAGGGCCCAGTCTGGAGTGATCAAGATCATTGTGGGCCCGAACAGACGCAGTCTACTGTGAACCAGCAGAATGACCAAGATCAACAGGAACACAGGCAGGTCGAAGTCCCATTTGACCGCCAGGGCGTCCTCAGAGCAACTTGTGGAAGGAATCCTCTGGAGCAGAACCACTTGCATTTTCTGTTTACAATGGGAGTGAAGAGGTCCACTTAGGAAGTACCCCACAAAAGGGAGAAAATCTCCTCCAGAACTTCCAGGCAGAGCTCACACTCATGGGAGGTTGAGGACTGCCTGCCTAGTGCATCCTCTAGTGTTCTCTTTGCCGGCCAGGTGAGCTACAGTCAGAGGCACGCTGTTCTCCAGAGCCCTTCTCTGCACAGTTGGGAGGAGCCCACAACACCCCTTGTGCTGAGGTAATGCATGGCTACAGTATTGTCCGTCAGGACCAATATTGTCTTGCCCTTCACAGAGGGGAGAAAAGCAACCAGGGCCAGCCTGATCGCCCTCAGCTCCAACAGACTGATGTGTTCCCAGCACTCTGATGGGGACCACAGCCCGTTCACCAGCAGATCATGTAGGTGAGCACCCACACCCTTCAGGCATGCATCTGTGACTAGGGTCACTTGTGACAAGAGTTAATGGAAAAGAGATCCCTTCAGGAGGATGTCTTTCATGGACCACCATTGAAGGTCTCCAGACACACTCTCTTGAGACCAGAAGGTGGTCTGAAGTCTGACCCTGAAACCGAGACCACTGAGAGCTCAGCAACCACTATAGCAATCTCATGCGCAGACAGGCCTCCGGTACAACTAAGATAAATGCCGCCATGAGACCCAGCAAGAGCAGAAAAGCTGAGATGGGAACCATCTTCTGAGGTTGAAAAACCTGTACCATCTTGAAAATGTACCAATAAATCAGAGTGAATAGGACGGCGGAAACTAGCTGCAAGTCTGGTACAGATGTGCTGAGGCTCGTACCGATGAACGGGCTCCAATGAGCCTGTCATCCAGGTAGGGAAAGACGTGAACGCCTTCCTTCCTGAGGCGAGCCGACACTACTGCTAGCACCTTGGTGAAAACACTGGGTGTTGAAGAAAGACCAAAAGAAAAGACTTTGAACTGGTAATGACAGCTGTCCACATTGAATCTCATATACTTTCTGTGCTTCTTGTGGATAATCCCAAGTGAAAGAGAGCACTCTGGAGATTCAGGGAACTAGCCAATCGTTAACATCCAGGGCCTGGAGGGTCTGGGCTAGAGTAACCACCTTGCACTTGTCCTTGCGCAAGTACAAGCTCAGGAGTTGCAGATCCATGATGCGTCTTAGACTCCTGTCCTCCTTATGGCACCATAAAGTAAGTTGAGTACCAACCCCTGCATCGTTCTGAGCAGGGTACCATCTCTATGGCCTGTTTTTGCCAGGGGCTGACGGATCTCCTCCAGCAGGAGAGGTTCGGGAGGCAAGGGTTAGCGGCAAGGGGTGATCTGGAGATTGAGAGGCAAAGGGGAGGAGGTATCCCTGTTGGACAACTTGCAAAGCCCAGGCGTCCAAGGTGGTATTTCTCCATTCCTCGACAAACTAGGACATCCTACGCCACCACAGGGGATGAATGGCGGAAATCCTCTTCAAAGAGGCTTTGCGCTGGGGGAAAAAGTGCCTCCTCTATGTGCACAGCGTCCTGTAATCATGTAGGAACAGCGTGGTTGTTGCCTGCCTGAGGAAGACTGACCTCTACCCCTCTTGGCCTAAGAGGCAAAGGAACAAATAACCTACCCTACCTGTTGCTGTTGCTGCACAGCCAGCCCCAATGATTTGGCTGTTCCTTAGAGGCCTGGCACTTTTGAAGCGACTCGTCAGCCTTGGTTCTGAACAAGTTCATGCCATCAAAGGGGTTGTCCAGGAGCTTCTCCTCTGCGTCAGTGACAAACCCTGACGTCCTCGGCTTAAAAGGTGCTTCAAGAAAGTGCTGGTAGCCCTCGTTCTAGCAATACAATCTGCAGTGTCCAGACTAGACTGCATTATTTGACGGGAATCCTCCTTGCCATCTGTAACAATGGGCAGGAAACCGTCCCGCATTTCCCCTTCTGGGATGTGCTGGCGCTGAGTCGTCGGGCAGAACCGATACGGAGCCATGCAGCGGCCCTTGGCAGTGGAGAAGTTCCTGAAGAGCAGCTGACGCTGGGAGATAGATATCATAGATGAGGAATCCGTGGGAGGAATGAGTCCATTAGAAACTGGTTTCTTATCTCTCCATGCATTATTTTAAGCGGCACCACAAGCACCCTATCCTACCATCCTGGCTGTAAAACAATACGAGTGCTGCAAAATAACTCACTTATGTAGTTCCTTTTTCATTGTTAGCAAATTTCTTTAAAACACCTATATGTATACAAAAATGCTTTTTAAGGATTTACACTTCAACATTCAATACAATTCCCCAAAAATATACATAATAAAGTACATGATCTCAGATTTTATTTTTAAAATAAAGATTAAGCAGAACACTCTCACTTTATTTGTGTAGAATTAGTAAATGACCACAAAATGCATGTCAGCTTGTTTTGCAGCATTGCATATGAATTGTATAAATCTTTTTCACATTTCAGAGAAAAATGTTGATTGTTGTATACATACGATTAATTAAAATACATTTTAAATATTTTCTAGGGTTGAGACAGAATCTGAGGTTTTGCAGAAAATAAGTTACTTTCTTACCTGGTAACGTTCTTTCGATGGTATGTTCCTCTGACGTATTCCACATCTTTGACAGTAATTACCACAGCTGTGCTGCTTCGGAAAACTTTTTTTGGCGTAGCCGTCCTGCGTCGATGACGTCGATACGCTGTCCCTCGAGGGCCTAGGTCAACGTCACCGGATGTTATATCTAGGACGCACGACGCCCGTAGCCTCAGTTGTAGTTTTTTCCCCAGAACGCATGGCACCAATCACCTGCCAGTATGACTGCAGAAAGCCTTGCGGAAACGTAAGCTGCAATCGCATAAGAAATTCTGTAGAGGGGCAAGTTGGGAGGGTTCAATGTGGAATACGTCGGAGGAACATCCCATCGAAAGAACGTTACCAGGTAAGAAAGTAACTTGTTCTTCGAGGGGATTGTGTCCTCCGACGTATTCCACATCTTTGACAGACACCCAAAGCAATACCAACGTATGGAGGTGGGAAAAGAATTCACAATTTCATCAATTTAGAATGCCCAATCAAATTGCTGACTATAGGACTGCCTTACCAAAGGCCAAATCTTGCCCATGGATAGAGTCCAGGGAATAGTGTCTCACAAAAGTATGGCCAGAGGCCCATGTGGCTGCTTCACAAATATTACGAATGGGAACACCCCTCTGCAGAGCAGTGGAGGTAGCCACACCCCTAGTAAAATGAGCCCGTAAGCCTACTGGAGGGTCCTTACCCGCCAAACGGTAACATTCAGAGATCGTCAAAATGATCCATCTGGACAAGGTCTGCTTCGAAACAGCTTGACCTACACGCCTTCCAGCATATCCAACAAAGAGCTGATCGTCCACTCTGTACCGGGACATCCGTGAGAGAAACTTAAAGCCCTCCCAGGATCCAACCTATTGAGCCTCTCCTCTTCCTTACCAGGATGCGGAGCAGGATAAAACGCAGGAACTACCTTCTGGCTCAAATGAAATTCTGACACAACCTTTGGAAGAAAAGGACGACGAACCCCAAGGACAACCCTGTCCCTATGGAACTCTGTGAAAGGTGGCTTGGCGGAAAGTGCCTGCAACTCACTCACTCTGTGTGCGTAAGTAACCACAACTAAAAATACAGTTTTAAAGGACAATAGTCGCAATGGACAAGAATGTAAGGGCTCATATGGAGCTCCCTTTAGGAACTTTAAAACCAAATTCAAATCCCATCCCGGCACCTGGAAAGGCGACGGTGGAAACACATTAGTTAGCCCTTTTAGAAACTGTGAAATCAAAGGGATCTTAAAATAAGAACATTCCTCAGACAAGCGCTTAATTATGGACAGCGCCGCCAGGTAACCCTTAATGGTACCCACATGCAGGCCCTTGTGGGCTAAAGAAAGCAAAAAAGACAAAACCAAAGGAATGGAACATTGGAAAGGATCCACATTCTGTACCCTGCACCAGTCGCAGAACTTCCTCCAATGGCAACGGTACAGGGAATTCGTTGCGGGCCTTCTGGCCGAAAGCAACACCTCCATCACGTCTTCGGGGCGGTCCCAATCCTTATATCACAGTCTTTCAGATACCAAGCATGAAGGCTGAGAGACTTGACCTCTGGATGGAGAACTCGACCCCCTCCTCCCGTGAGAGCAGATCGTCTCGGTAGGGAAGACGACGTGGAGGGCAGATGGACATGTCTAGAAGGTCCGGGTGCCACGCTCTCCTGGCCCATGTTGGAGCAATGAGGATCATCCGGGAACCAAACCTCTGTGACCTCCGCAACACCTGCGGGTGTACGGGGACTGGAGGGAACGCGTACAGCAGTGGGAAGGACCACTCCACTACGAAAGCATCTCCTATGGCTCCCCTTGGAGGAAATTCCCGCGAGCAGTATCTCTTGCACTTCCGGTGGACACTAGTGGCGAAGAGATCCACTTGTGGGCTTCCCCAAAGGGCGAATATCTCCAAAAGAACTTCCTGAGCCAGCTCCCACTTGTTAAAAAAATGTTGCTCTGCCTGCTCAGAGCGTCCACCGCCGCGTTTTGGTCTCCAGCCAGATGAACTGCCGAGATCGAAATTTCCTGCTGGGTGGCCCAGAACCAGAGCTGCATCGCCTCCCTGCACAGTGGGAGTGACCAGTGACCCTGCCCCCCCCTTTTTGTTGAGGTAGTGCATGGCCACTGAATTGTCCGTCATAATCGGGACATTCTTCCCCCGCACAGACGGCAGAAAAGCCTTCATGGCTAGCCTGACAGCCCGCAGCTCTAACAGATTGATGTGGAGTCTGTACTCCGACAGAGACCAACGGCCGCTGGCCGTCATTTCATTAGCATGAGCTCCCCACCACGTGAGGGATGCATCTGTCACAATCGTCACCTCCGGCCACGGTTGCCAAAACGGAGCCCCTCTCAACAGATTTCCTTCGACGGTCCACCACAGAAGGTCCTGGGTGACCGAGGGCGGAATCTGAACGGGATCCGACATCCTGCTGGAGAACTGTGACCACTGCAACTGTGACCAATGCAGAGATCTCATCCGCAGCCTGGCCTCTGGCACCAGTAAAATGCAGGATGCCATGAGGCTGAGCAACCTCAAGAATTCGAACGCCGGAAGACTCTGGGCCCGTTGAAACTTGTCCACCATCTGCAGAATGTGATGAGCCCTCACGTGGGGAGGCGAACACTGCCCCAGGGATGTGTCGAGCACTGCTCCGATGTACTGGAGCCACTGGGTAGGTGTCACATGAGACTTCTTTAAGTTTAGGGAGAAGCCCAGCTTGTGAAGGGAGTGGCAGGTGACGTACAGATGATCCAGGACTTGCTCAGGAGAGCGCGCCCTGATCAACCAATCATCCAGGTAGGGGTAAACGTGAATCCCCCCTTTCCTGAGATGCGCTGCCACTACCACCATCAGCTTGGTGAAGACCCTCAGGGCGGAGGTCAATCCAAACGGCAGGACCCGAAACTGAAAATGCTAGTCACCAACCGCGAACCTCAGGTACTTCCTGTGCTTGGGATGAATCGGCACATGAAAGTAAGCATCCTTGAGGTCGAGAGACACCAACCAATCTTGAAGCTGAAGGGCCTGGAGGACTTGAGAAAGAGTAACCATCTTGAACTTGTCCTACCTGAGGAGCTTGTTCAAACCACGCAAGTCCATGATGGGTCTCAATCCTCTGTCTTTTTTCGCGATCAAGAAATATGGGGAATACCATCCCTTGTTCCTCTCCGCTACAGGCACCAGTTCTATGGCGCCTTTCTCCAGCAGGGATAGGATTTCCTGCGCAAGGAGCGGATCCGGACACTTCAAAGAGAGCTTCCCCGGTGGACTGTCGTGAGGCCTCTGCCGGAAAGGAAGACAGTAGCCGTGGGCTATGATCTCCAGAACCCACACATCTGAAGAAATGGCACGCCATTCTACAAGATGCTGTGCCAGTCTTCCCCCAACCATGAGACATGGCCTCATGTCTGAGCTGACGCGGCTGCGGCAGTGCCTGAGGGCAAAGAGGCAACTGCCCGAGCGGCTTTGGCACCTCGAGTACCTTGTTTTCCACCTCCGGTACTCCTACGTTGGCCCCTTTGACTGGCAGCTCCCCTCAATCTACCAAAGGAAGAGTAGTATCAAAAGAAACCTCCCCTCCATTGCTGTCTCCTAGGACAAAAAAAGGCAGAGGTTGACGTACTGTAGCGCTCAAGGACTTTGCTGCAGCTTTGGAGGTCTGCAACCTCTCAAGGCTCTCATCAGCCTTGCTGCCAAAAAGATGGACACCATCAAAGGGCATGTTGAGGAGCCGGGATTGCACATCCGGAACAAACCCCGATTTCCGATTTCCACAACCACCAAACATGCGTATCACAGTGCTCGCAACCATGGACCGGCTTACACAGTCTGCCAAGTCCAGACCCGACTGAATGGATAAACACATGGCATTCTTGCCATCTTCCACGAGGGCTAGAAAACCATCCCGTTACTCCCCTTTGGGAATATGCTCAGCCGCCAACGACACACAATTCCACAGAGTGTGAGTGAATCTTGCCAGGGCACAAACGGAGTTGGCTGCCTTTAAAGCCATACCCCCAGAAGAAAACACCATCTTCGCCCAACCATCAAAGCACTTGTCATCCCTATCCGGAGGGATAGTAGGGTACGCTGCCTGCTTTGCTGGGGCCGTAGCCGCCTGCACCACCAAACTCTCCGGAGTAGTGTGCGTAGACAAGTAGCAGGGGTCACCACTGGCTGGGCGGTATTTTTTCGGCAACGACTTAGTCACTGCCGGGAGACTCTCCGGAGCAGTCCAAGCCGCCGTCACCCTTTTTTGCAACGCCATATGAAATGGCAACACCAGGTCAGTGGGTGGACCTTGATCCAGAATATCTGTAAAATCATCCTGCAGAAAATCAGCAGATGGAGCCGACCACCCCAAATACTCAAGTCACCCTCGACATGAGGTGCCTGTAGGAGGAGTCTGCATGTGTACCAGGCTCAGGCCTGCCAAACTCAACCTCCGGAGAGGTATCAAGACCACTGGGGTCATGTAAAGATTGACAAAGGACTTCCTGTTGGCTATTACTAGACAACAGGTCATCAGGAACCTCAGGAGGCACAACCCCCTCCTCATCAGACTCTTCCTTCACCTCTGAAATGTACTCCAAGGGTTGGAACAATTCCACCCTGGGAGGAGGAACAGACTATGGGTCAAACATAGGCCGCATAGACTTGATGAGAGCCTTTCTCAGAGTTTCCACAGCTCTCCGGGGCACCTCTGGTAAATTCTCCTCAAAAGGCATCGAGGGTGCTGATGGAAGTGGCGTCAACGTCGACCGAGGCGACAACGGCTTCGAGGCCGGAGCCCCGAGCGTGTCCTTCGACAGCGTCAGCGCCGATGGCGTCGACAACTTCCTCGGAGCCGGAGCATTGATAGAGTCCCTCGACGGACATGGCGCCGATGGCATCAATGCCTTATTAGAAGGCCTCACAGGCTCCAACGGTCTCGACGGCGTTGAGGACGGGACTTGGACCGGGCACGGTAGCGATAATCCTTGTCCGATCGGGACCGCGACGGTTCCCAATGATCGCGCTGACCGCCCGAGCGGTGGCTCTAGCGCGTTCCTTGCCGGCTTCCCTCGATGGTGCGGACGGAACGATTCAAAAATCGCCATCATCTGCCGGCGGAATTCATCCCATTCGGCCGGCGACGAGTGTTTCGTGGGAGAAGCCACCCGCCGTCTGGCAGAGTCCTCTGATGAGGACGGGCAAGGCGCTCGGTGACGGCGCTTCCATGAATGCCTCAAGAGGCAGAGGAATGGCGGGACCCACTCCTAGAACAAGACTCCCTGGACTTACGCTGACGTGGAGAGTCGCCCCTCGAATCGTCGCTTGAAAGACCAGTAGATTTCGACTTACGGGGTTTAGCAACCCTACCTACCGACAACTTCTTCCGCTCACACAAGGCCTTCGAAGTTAGGGATTGGCATTCATCACAATCATCGGTGGCGTGGCTTTCACCGAGGCACCACAGACAAATGTCGTGCGGGTCAGTAATGGACATTTTGGAACCACAATCCCGACACTTATTGAAGCCCGACTTCAGGGTAGAAGAAGACAAAGACATTTTCTCAACTTTAGCAAACGAAGTAGAAGAACTGAGGTGTGGCGAGATTCCGAAGCGAACATGTTCGCGGAAAAAACGGAACTGAGGCTACGGCGTCGTGCGTCCTAGATATAACATCCGGTGACGTCGACAGAGGCCCTCGAGAGCCAGCGTATCAACATCATCGATGCAAGACGCCTACGCCGAAAAAGTATTCCGAAGCAGCACTGCTGTGGTAATTACTTTCAAAAATGTGGAATACGTTGGAGGACACAATCCCCGCGAATAACACATTTTACAACATAGAAGAACAAATTACTTACCTTTGGTAATGTGCTTTCTGATGGATTACTCTTTTCTCCAACAGATTCCATAACTTAGAAATATACCAGGCACAAGCCTGGATTCAGAAACCTTTTCACACAACAGGGGGTGCACGACAGCTCTGGTCGGTGTCGTTGCCATCAAGGATTCACAATATGACGTTATGGATGGTATACATGGAGGGTGCCACAACCCTGGTATTCAGTTGTTCCCATTTTACCCTGCACTCAGAGGTAGAGCAACAGCGGAATAGCAAGAGGTTACAATCATCCATATGAGTGGAATGTTGGAAGCTGAGGAATATGTAGGAGGAAGGCCTAATCCATCAGAAAGAATAATACTGGAGCACCTTACAATCGAACTGACCATATTAAAATAATAAAATCAAGGCACTAATGTTTGGAGAACGTGTGCAGAGCAGCTCACAAAGCCACCTGACAAATGTCCACAAAACAGAGACACACCCCTCTGCAAGGGAGAGTAGCCACCTGGCTTATGGTGCAATGCACTCCAAGACACCGAGTACTTCATTGTTGGTTAGATCATTACATTCAGAAACGCAAAGGACAATCCACTTGGAAATGGTCTGCTTAGTGACATCCCTGCCAGCCCAAGCACCAGCAAAACTGAAAAAACAGTTAAACAACCTTCCAGAAGTCCCTCGTCTGAGAGACTTTGTAAGTAAGGGAGGGAAGAAGACTGGAAGATGCATCTTCTGTGACATGGGTAAGGTTTGACAACCCTGAGAAGGAAGTATTGCCCCAGACTCAAAGTCACGTTCTCCTTGTAGAAGAATAGGGACGATTTCCCTGAAACAGCCTAGAGTTTACCTGCACAGCTTGTGGAAGTGAAAGTAATCAGGGAAATCATCTTAAGGGTGAGTAACCTCAAATAGCCTGTATGCTCAGACAGAGCAGCCAGCAAAAGCAGTAGAACAAGATTCAAATCCCACAAAGGAACAATAAACTGCTATGGTGGAAACTGGTTAATTAACACCCTCTAAAACGGCATAACATCAGGGATAGTACAAAATGAACATTATTTGGGAGTCTCCTAAAAGTCCTAAATATCAGCCTACTATGGCTTAACAGTGCCAATCTTGAGGGTCGCCTAGACGAAGAAAAGTAGAAAATCAATAACAGGAGACGGTGGAAAAGACAAAGGATCCAGCGCTTTTTACAGCACCGGTCAGATAACTTGCTGAACTTACAAACATAGGTCAACTTAGTAGCAGGCCTCCTGGCTCAAAAGAGCACATCCAGGACCTGAGAAAACAAGTCCCAATCCATTTAGCTAAGCCTCTTAGCAGCTAAGCATGAAGGCTGAGTCTGCTAAGGCTTGGATGGAGAACCCAGCCATTTGGTTAAGGAGAACAGATCCAATCTTGCCGGGTGGTGCCAGGGGCAACAGATGGACATATGGGTTCAGAGTACCACATTCCACTCTATATTCAATGCGTTACTCAGATCCCCTTTCGGGGGTGCGGGGAATTCCCTGAAGCAGAAGGCTGTGCACTTTCAGTTGATCTTTCTGGAGGCACAGATCTAGTCCATAATTGGTTACAGGGATATGTTCATCAGAGCCCAGAACCACTGCAGCATTGCCTGGCAACCCCACATGACTTCTCTTCTTGAGATAGTGCACTGCTACCGTGTTATGTATGAGAATATGGACACATATACCACTAACAGAAGGAAGAAAGGCAACCATGTAAGCTTGATGGCAAGTAACTCCAGGAGGCTGATGAGAGCCCTTACCTCTGCAGACAAACCACAAGCCGCTTATCCAGAAGACCCTCAGGGTGAGCACATGTGTCCTCCAAGGTGTCACTGACTGCTCTCAACTGTGGACAAGGTGCCCTAAAAACTGCAAAAGATCTGTCACATCACCTTAAAACTAAAACCATTGACAAGGTAGCAGCCTCAGAATTGATCTCATGGACTTACGGGCCTCCGGGCACCAGAAGTTGCATGAGGCCATGAGATCCCAAAGACGGAGAATGAGGCTGGAACCTGGCTCTGGGATATGTCACAGGCAACTCAGGCCGATTTCATCGAAGCGTGGTTGCCGCGACCTGATTTCAGCGCTGATGGGAAACATCTTTCCCTTTCCGCACCCCCTTCCCTATCTGTTCTCAATGCAGGGGACACCCCTGCAACACCTGTTCTCTCCCCCACTCTCCCAGCCGTCTGCTCTGACACCCCAGCTACTACCGTCTCTGAACCGCCAGACAGACAGACAGACAGACAGACAGACACACACACACACACACACACCTCCCTAAAACCCCTCATTACCTCACCGTCCACCACGCTGCCAACAAGACATGGTTTTGCTTAATCGGGACAAAACTATCTGCGAGCAGATCAGATGCCCCAAATTACGCAGCTGTTGTGGAACAGTGAGTTTGCTGCAAGCAAATTGGCTAGTTTGAAGGTTCCTGTGTTTTGTTGACAAAGTCAGCAATCTGATTTTGCCATAAGGGGTTGGGGGCCCATCTAAAGCTGGGTAGGTGGTCTACCAGTGTGGAAGCCAGGGCCAGTCCTACCCCAGAGGGGGACAGAGGCGGTTGAGAGGGCCCCAATTCCTGTTACCTCCCACAGCACTAGTAATTAAGTGTGCAGTACCACCTTGCATCAACCTATACCTTGTGACAAAAATGCTGTCCAAGTTCTCTCTATCTTTCATTCAGGCAAATACACCACTCAAATGACATCAACCCATCAGCACCCTATTCGATCCAAGCTGGAGAGAGAGAAACCCTGAAAGGAGAGCGGGAGAGCCTATGTGACCTTTCAAGGCCTTACCTGATCCAATGACCGATGCGACTGGGGTGAGAGAACCAACAAAAGAGCAGCCAAAGCTCCTAGACAGCTTTGCAAGATGCTGAGCACGCCCCTCAGCCTCAGCATGCATGGAAGCTAAACTGCTGCGTCCGCCCTAGACCACCAGGGACTTGCATTAGAGTAGCACCTGTCTACAGGGCCACAGTTTCCTTAGGGAGGGGAAACTTGCCTTGGTCCAATAACACTAACTCAGTCACTTTGCAGCATGGACCGCCAGTGTAGCATTATAATGGGCACGTGTAGGGAAACAGGGAGCATAAGAAAGCCCACAGGAAACAGGAAGGTTTGGGTTATTTGGATGAGGTCAGAGGAAGAGGAACTAGCAAAACAAGAGACCATCAGGAGGAAAGACGGTGGACAGAAGCATGGAGGCGATTTTGGGAAAAGGTGAGGTATTGGTTGGTGAGAGCAAGAGGTACTGATTAGTGAGTTTACATGCCTGACTAGTGAGTGAGATTATAAGTGAGTGTAGGGAGTGAGTGCTAAGTGTTTGTGAGTGGAAGGAGTGTGACTGGGAAGAAGATGGGCTGGATTGGTGGTAGCAGTAGTGTGGAGGAGGGAGACGTAAAATAGGTAGTGGGAGAAAACCGAAGGATAGAGGAGGAAGACACAGGAATGTAAAAGGAGAGAAGGTGATGGGTGCAGGAGAGTAGAAAATAGAGAGAGAGAGAGAGAGAGAGAGAGAGAGAGAGAGAGAGAGAGGTGTATGTAGGCTTGAGAGAAAAAAGAATGAGTTCAGCATCATGTCTGAAAGGCAAATCATATCCATCCATTGTAGGCAACCAACATTGATGGTGTAGGGTCAGTCTAGGAAATCCTGGAGGGACAGTATGGAGAAAACTGCAGTATATACTAACCTGGGCAATAACGACGCCAGGGTTAGAGAGAGAGGGATTAGTGCTTTTATGTGAGAGAGAGAGAGAGAGAGAGATATGAGAGAGAGAGAGAGAAGGAGAAGGAGAGATAGAGAAGGAGCGAGAGAGAAAGAGCGAGAGAGAGAGATCTAGCACCCTTCTCAAAAGTTCAATAACAATGCTTGAACCATTCTGGGAGTTGGAATATTCTGTGACATTTTATTAAATCACATAAAACTAAGGGTTTCAGGATCTTTGAATGTACTGGGCAGCAATTAAACAAAGCGGCACATACCATCCTATTCTGTAGGCCAGTGTTCCTAAGGCTGTCCGACTCTCCTTTAGATTCCAGGAAAAAAAAGTAACACACATAATTTAAGTACAAAGCACTATTTTATTTTTATTTATTTGAATTCTTTTTTATATTTCCTGAATCTCACTCAAGGAAAATGAAGTGCAGAGCAACTTAACAACAAGGCAAAAAGTATGGCGTGAAGTTGTAACTGCTAGTACATAACAGATTAGGTAGGAAACAGAGGTTTCTATGAAAGAGCAACAGTGTAGGGGCTAAGCAAACAGGGAGCACAGACTGGACAGGGCATATTTATTTCATGGCTGTTGGTGCTGGCTTGTCTTTCGTAGCCAATATCAGGATGCCTCCCCTTTGGTTGCAAGATATAAATACAGAAACCACCACCACTGGTGCTCTGCCTGATACTTCTAGATCCTTTTCAGGAGTGTGGTGGGACCAAGGGTAATGAGGCTCAACTCTGCTGCAAGCTGTTGGCAGATCGGTCTTGCTACTTCTCTTCTGGTGATAGTGTCTTCCTTAAGATCTCAGTTCTTACCAAACACATTTTCTGGCCTCTTTTACGCCTGGCAACATTCTTCTTCTCCCTCCAACTGTTACCATGACTTTCCATCTCGATTTTCTGAAACACCTGTTTTTTATTATCCTCTCTTGCTCCTCTGTTTCCTGCCCCATCCTGATGTCTCGGGTTATTATTCTCTTTCTCTTCCTTTCCCCCTTGAATGGTACTACACTCTTCTCATTGGTTCCTGCATTTAATCAGTACTCGTTCACATCCTTTCTTACCAATTGTCTTTCCTTTACTTTCTCAGGTTTACTAGGCCCCCTTATTTCCACCTCCAGTCTTATGTACTTCCCTTTTCTCCTCCTTCTGACAATTGCTCTCAGCAGCCCCCACTACTTGGTCTACCTACTCCTTGCCACCCTAATCTCACCTTCTCCCCTCTTCTTGTTCTTCCCTTCTTCCTTGCAAACCGTTTAAGTTTAACTTTTCTCACTTCTAGGCAAACTGTGTCAGTTAGCCATATTCCTCACTGAAGCCTACTGTGTTAGTTAGCCATATCTCACATCTAGGCGAATTGTGTTAGTTTAACTTTTCTCAATTCTAGGCGAACTGTGTTAGTCAGCCGTATTCCTAACTTGAGCCAATTAGCCATATCTCACACTTGTGTAAATTAGCCATATCTCACACTTAGGTGAATTCTTTTCGGGTTACTTAGCCTCGTTCTGAACTCAGGCGAACTGTTAGCTCGCTATATCACGCTGTTAAGCAATTGCTTAGCTTTAATTTAAGCGAACAGCATTAGATAGCCATACTTTACATAAAGGCGAAAGGCTGGAAATAAACCATCAATTAGAGAAAAGGCAGGCAATCCCCTAAGAACCTTAGCAACTAAAAGTAAGACAGAACCCACAACTATACTAGCTGGCAAAACCACTCAAAGGGGAGAAAACTAGGACCCCCCATGGAGTCTGGCCGATCATCTGTCCACACAACTCATAGATCTAGATCATAAAGGTCGCACACAGCCCAAGACCACTGCCAACCAATGATCCGATTGAGCCACTCCCAACACCCCCTACTTTACCCACTGAAAGAGAATCCACTAAGAATCCACCAATGAAAGAAACCCAACTCCAAACCAACAAGGAGGACAGCCACAAGACAGACAGAAATACTGAATAATTAACACAGGAGGGCCTACGCCCCTGTAATCCCAATAACCCCAGACATGGGAAGTCATTTGCAACCGTGAGGTAACCTGTAAAATACCAGACCATCTCGTATCAGAGAATCAGCCGACATGAGAGAAACCAAGAAATGATATCCAGAAGAGAACAACAGAGCCCCACTCCTAAAAACTCCTGCATCACCAACAGAACGCACACTCATGACCATCATAGGAATAAGAGCCACCCCAAAAACAAGACAAGAATCATCTACCTTACACTGTATCTCGCACCAAACGAATCGCCAGAACAGATGCCCATACATGCCGACAGGATATCAGGACCCCAAAGGAAAAAAGAAGAAACAACTGGAAAAATACGAAGCTACACTCTCACTCCATACATCACCAAAATCCCAAGGGAACCCACATTAACACCATCCTGAATCAGAAGAGGAGCCGGAAAAGACCATGAACCCAGTTAGAAACCTCAATGACCTATTCAATGATGAAGCAAGAATAACAAAACGATCTCAATAACCCAAAAGACAAGGAGAACCGCCAACAACACCACCTGAAGATGCAACCCACAACAAATTAAGCGACTGCAAAGATAAAACTGCATCGCAATCTGATTGACGCCAGATCTATGTCAGAACACGCAAGCGAGATCTACGATATACTCGGCAACGGGGGAATTGACATCCCATTCATCACTGAAACTTGGCTAGCCGAAAACTACAAAGTCATACTACACAGCTGCATACATGACAACTTCAAATGTTGACAGCCGAACAGAAAAGGAAAACAGGGAGGAGGAATCGCAGTAACCTACAAAGAACACCTACAAATTAAAACAGAGGAGCCTTTAAACATCCTCAATTGTGAATCCCTCATTCTCCAGTTTAGCACGGATCCACAATCAAACCTTACATTCATACTCATCAACAGACCAGCCAGGGCTAAGTGCAGTTTTTCTTTTACGCATTAAGCATTACATGCTTATTTGCTCCTAGCACCGGAGCGTTATTTTGTTGTCACATGTTAGAGCACTGAATCATGTGCGCCATTGCTTGAATATTATTCTGTAAATTGACAAGGGGGGTCCTGGGAGTCTCTCTGCCAGACATTAGTCCTGGTTACGAGAGACTTACCCAGAGTCTTTAGCTCACTATCTTTCACAGAGAAGAAATATCCCAAACATATCAGTCTTTGTCCTGCCCTGGGGCAGTCCAGCACCGAAATGCTAGGCAATTCTCCTCTGAACAAGAGTACCAACCGCATCCCCAGACACGTGTTTCGGTCTGGTTGGACCTCATCAGTAGGGAGAAGCTGTGCCTCTCTAAGAATAGTGAGCAAGGGGGTCACGTCTGGATTCCCCTAGTAATTTAGGGTGAGACCCAAAGTTACTTAAATATGCAAATTGACAAAGGGGGTCCTGGGAGTCTCTCTGCCAGACATTAGTCCTGGTTATGGAGACTTACCCAGAGTCTTTAGCTCACTATCTTTCACAGAGAAGAAATATCTCAAACATATCAGTCTTCGTCCTGCCCTGGGGCAGTCCAGCACCGAAATGCTAGGCAATTCTCCTCTGAACAAGAGTACCAACAGCATCCCCAGACACGTGTTTTGGTCTGGTTGGACCTCATCAGTAGGGAGGAGCTGTGCCTCTCTAAGAATAGTGAGCAAGGGGTTGTTAGGCAGAAATCTGTGCATTTCCATTTGGGAACACTGCAAAAGATTTAGGACTACAGGTGTTAGCAGTAAACCCACGTGGTAGCAGTCTGTACCACCCAGATTTACCTGGTAGCTGTGGCTGAGCAGTCAGACTTCCCTCAAGAAGAGTTAGGCAGTATGCAAAGTATACACAATAGGCACTCAGATACAACAATACAAGCAAACACGGACTGACCAGAGCTTTGGTATCATAGTATATAATTATTTATTTAAAAACACACTGATTGAAACACTCTTATGGTAAAACACTCTAAACACAGTTACTATTATAATATATACAACCTTTGTTCCTTATCAGAAAAGTCTTAGTTAACACCACTTATTTCCATACAGAGGTGAGCGCTTAACTATAGATGGCACTCCAATAAGTTTATGAAGAAGGGAGGGAAAAAGACAGAATATGGGAAGGTACACCACTCTAAGATTTTGGAACACTATTAGCAAGGCAGAAGAGCAAAAGTCACTTGTGAGCCAAAGTCCATAGGCTGGGCCCACTCTTAGAGAGAGCAGAGCACAAATGCGCCCAAGATCACACAGTTACACTAGGCTTGGAAAGTTTTGCAGAGAGTTCGAAAAGAGTTTAGAGAGGCTCAGAAAAGTTTAGCCAGGGTGTCCCAGGCTAACCCAGGTTCGAAAGCCGGGGGCTAAATCTACCCCGTACAGTCGGTGGCAAGGGAAGCCGGGTGGGACACAGTACCTTAAGTGGGAAGGCTCCTCCAGCGGTGGCAATTGTTCCTGGCAGCGGGTGCAAGTCTCGTCGTCGTCCAGGGGAAGAGAAGATCTCGACTTGGAGGAAAGATGAAGGTCGTTGCACTGCCAGGGAAGAAACCAGCCGCGGAGTTTTCCGGTTAAAGGTATTACCCCTCAATTCGCGGTCGTGGTAAAACTTGGTATCCCAGTTGCCGGGGTGCTTGGCACAGGCAAGGCGGCCACGAGATACGTCGGGAAGGCGAAAAGACGGTGAAACTGGTTATCCCCACCACTCAAAGGAAGAAGACACTCTGGCGGGAGATCTCCTCTGTCGTTGGGAAAAGTGGTGAGACGGTCCAGCAGGGCTCCACCGGTGGTGTCGTCGTGGCAGATCGGCTCAGCTTCTCCCTCGTTGGATTCTTAGGTCCTGTGGCGACTTCTGAAGTTCCAGTCCCCAAAGCCCTGCTTTTATGCAGAAAACCCCCATTCACTCAGCCTAGCTGTCACTCAAACATGCTAAGTGGTGAGCCGGCCGGCTCACCACTTGGGCCAATCAGGACGGAGTGTGGCTTGAGTTGCCTAGGCAACTCAGTCCAGGGTGCCTAAATCCCCCTCCACCCCTCCTAAGTACCCCAGACAGAGTGGCACCACTTTGGAGGGCTTCTGTGGAGAAGCCTGCCAAAAAGTGGAACAAAGGGCTCGACTTGGGTTGGAGTCACAGAAGGGAACACAAACGCCATTTTAGAACCGAGTTTTGGCAAAAAATACCAACCGGAGAATTAATATTAATTAAATAAACCAGCGGTATGTTCGAGGCTATCGTAATTAAATAAATAAAGATAGTAGCCTCGAACAATGGGAAAATCCCATAGAGAAATATTTGAGGTTGAATATAAAAAGTAGTATCCACTGCCACCAGCCAAAACTCGATCAGGGGGGACGGAGACGTGCCCCCTCAACTAACAGACCCCGGGGCAATTGAATTGCCCCAGCCAGTACGTCCACAATATGATGGTTTGTACTGGTTCTGTTCAGAATTTAAGACTAGTAAAGTCAATGGAGACTTTACAGGCCCTGGGAGACAGTAGTCAGTCCCAGGGTATGGGGTCTATACTGGGGAGTCACTATGACACTCCTGTGTTACTGCACTGAGGGTGCTGTGTAACACACATCACAAAAACACATGAAGCCCTATGGAGTAAAAAACCCCATAGCCCATTAAACACATCTAGAGTCAAAGAAACACACTCAAAGCATGTCCAAGAGTGAGGGTAAAAGAGTCTCACTCTTGGCAGGAGAAAAAAAATAAACCCCAAAAATCCAGCAAAGCTGCTGGGGGACTCACTAGGTTAGGAAATTCAGCCTAAACAGAGAATTCTCCTTAACAGGGGTCCACGTCTGGATTCCCCTAGTAAGTTAGGGTGAGACCCAAAGTTACTTAAATATGCAAATTGACAAGGGGGGTCCTGGGAGTCTCTCTGCAAGACATTAGTCCTGGTTACGAGAGACTTACCCAGAGTATTTAGCTCACTATCTTTCACAGAGAAGAAATATCCCAAACATATCAGTCTTTGTCCTGCCCTGGGGCAGTCCAGCTAGGCAATTCTCCTCTGAACAAGAGTACCAACAGCATCCCCAGACACGTGTTTCGGTCTGGTTGGACCTCATCAGTAGGGAGGAGCTGTGCCTCTCTAAGAATAGTGAGCAAGGGGTCCACATCTGGATTCCCCTAGTAATTTAGGGTGAGACCCAAAGTTACTTAAATATGCAAATTGACAAGGGGGGTCCTGGGAGTCTCTCTGCCAGACATTAGTCCTGGTTACGAGAGACTTACCCAGACTCTTTAGCTCACTATCTTTCACAGAGAAGAAATATCCCAAACATATTATTCTGTGCCATAGAAGCCTGAGTAGGGAAAGGTGTGGGCTGAGGTACCACACTGCATATATTTGAGGGGTTTGCCACCACCAGGCCCAAGGGGGCATAACTCAGTGTAGATTCCAACTGAGTGCTACGCCTCAAAGAGAGTGGATGCACGATTGTGATGTGAATGCATGTATGTTTGAGCACACAGAGTTGCTGGAAACTGACGAACGCAGCATACC
The DNA here is from genome assembly GCF_040938575.1 of Ambystoma mexicanum. NCBI lineage: Eukaryota > Metazoa > Chordata > Amphibia > Caudata > Ambystomatidae > Ambystoma > Ambystoma mexicanum. Next base: position 1,571,837,300 of record NC_090932.1, read on the forward strand.
AACAATACTCCTGCAGAACAGGCTTGCAGAACAAGAGCCAAAGAGCACGTTTTCCCTTTAATCCCCCTACCTGTCCACTACCTCACCCTAACCCTCTATTCGGTTTTCCTACAACCCTCAACCCCATCCAGGTGAGTGAGGAGTTTGCCTGGCCCAGCTCCCCCTCCAAAAGCACATCCAAAGCGGGCCCTAGGCCCTTGCAGCGCCCCTCTAGCCGCCTCTCCCCTTCCCGCACCGTCCTCCTTCCTGCACCGTCCTCCTTCCCGATCCCTCCCGCCTCCCGACCCGCCCCCCCCCCTTACTCTGATTGGGCATTTCTGCCCGTGTTTCCTGGGTCCATCGACGCAAGATTACCGGCGCCTCTTTCCATCTGAGGACGCCAGGTGAGTGAGGAGTTTGCCTGGCCCAGCTCCCCTTCCAAAAGCCCATCCAAAGCGGGCCCTAGGCCCTTGCAGCGCCCCTCTAGCCGCCTCTCCCCTTCCCGCACCGTCCTCCTTCCTGCACCGTCCTCCTTCCCGATCCCTCCCGCCTCCAGACCCGCCCCCCCCTACTCTCATTGGGCATTTCTGTCTGTGTTTGCTGAGTCCATCGACCCTAGATCACCGTCGCCTCTTTCCATCTGAGGACGCCAGGTGAGTGAGGAGTTTGCCTGGCCCAGCTCCCCCTCCAAAAGCCCATCCAAAGCGGGCCCTAGGCCCTTGCAGCGCCCCTCTAGCCACCTCTTCCCCCTTCCTGCACCGTCCTCCTTCCCGATCCCTCCCGCCTCCTGACCCGCCCCCCCCCCCTGCTCTGATTGGGCATTTCTGCCGGTGTTTCCTGGGTCCATCGACGCGAGATCACCGGCGCCTCTTTCCATCTGAGGACGCCAGGTGAGTGAGGAGTTTGCCTGGCCCAGCTCCCCTTCCAAAAGCCCATCCAAAGCGGGCCCTAGGCACTTGCAGCACCCCTCTAGCCGCCTCGCCCACTTCCCGCACCGTCCTCCTTCCCGATCCCTCCCACCTCCTGACCCGCCCAGGCCCGCTCTCATTGGTCCACCCACACTTCATCACTGGTCCTCCCAGGGCAGCCCTCTGCCCGTGCAGCCCTGCGGCTAAGGGCCCCAAGGCCAAGAGCGACTCCAACAGAGGCGGCTCCAGGAAGTGTCAGCAGGTGTCCGCAGGGGAAGCCAACCCAGTGGCCAGCCGTCAACCAGCAACTACAAGGACCAGTAAGGTAGGGTGGCTGGGGTCGGGAGAGGTACAGCTCTACCCTAGATACCTGGCCACTAGGCTAAACCAATGTCTACCAATGTGATCACCCCTCGTCGCCCCAAACGGTGTTCTCCAAACTGCATTGATAAACTTATCTCCCACTATACAGGTGTCTCAAACTTAGCAGAGCCGCCGTGCCCAAATTGCATTGTCTGGTCTCCAAACTGCATTGATAGCAGGGCCGCTGTGCCCAAATTGCATTGTCTGTTCTCCAAACTGCATTGATAGGCCTCTCTCCCACTATACAGGTGTCTCAAACTTAGCAGGGCCTCTGAGTCCAAATTGCATTGTCTGATCTCCAAACTGCATTGAGAGCAGGGCCGCAGTGCCCAAATTGCATTGTCTGCTCTCAAAACTGCACTGATAGCAGGGCTGCCGTGCCCAAATTGCATTGTCTGTTCTCCAAACCGCATTGATAGGCCTCTCTCCCACTACGCAGGTGTCTCAAACTTAGCAGGGCCGCCGTGCCCAAATTCCTTTGTCTGTTCTCCAAACTCCATTGATGGGCCTCTCTCCCACTATGCAGGTGTCTCAAACTTGGCAGGGCCTCCGTACCCAAATTACATTGTCTGGTCTCCAAACTGCATCGATAGCAGGGCCGCCGTGCCCAAATTCCATTGTCTGTTCTCCAAACTCCATTGATGGGCCTCTCTCCCACTATGCGGGTGTCTCAAACTTAGCAGGGCCTCTGTACCCAAATTACATTGTCTGGTCTCCAAACTGCATTGATAGCAAGGCCTCGGTACCCAAACTGCACTGTCTGATATCCAAACTGCATTGGTGGGCCTCTCTCCCAATACACGAGTGTCTCGGGCTTGGCGGGGCCTCTGAGCCCAAATTGCACTGTCTGTTCTCCAAACTGCACTGATAGGCCTCTCTCCCACTATACAGGTGTCTCAATCTTAGCAGGGCCTCTGTGCCCAAATTGCACTGAGGATCTCCAAACCGCACTGATAGGCCTCTCTCCCACCATACAGGTATCTCAAATCTAGCCTACTAGCAAATTTAGCTAACTCTCAAATCACCAGTGAATTACGGTGGGGGGTCACTCTAACTAGGGCCTCTCGCATCACAAGGTGAAAGTCCAAACCACCCACCAACCAGCAGATACCCCTCCCAACCCGCTCACCACAATGAACCGCACTCAGGGAGACTGACAGTAAAGAGAGCCACCGATAACATCCAACTTAATAACCCTTACCACCCCCTGTCCCCTCCTAGGACAGCGACTGACGGAGCCCAAACTATTAGCGGACTCCCCCTAATCCGCCACTACACCACAAGACCACAAAACAACCAGACCAAAGTAGGACCAACTAGAAGTAATCAAACAAAGACTAAACAACTCTCAATCTGACAATGCCGCGCAAACGACCCATTCCAAGGAAAAGACGAAGAGATGAAAGAACAAACACTCCAGAACAGCAATTTAGAACAACAACTGTAGACTGGATCCCCACAGACAGGAACACAAATCAAAGCAACTCTGAGAGAAGAGAAAAATCCCTCTACCTAACTCCATACCTTGCAGACAACTGGCCAGCACGGCAATCCAACCCAACATTAGAAGCAGCAACATCAACCTAACACAAGCAAGTAGAAGAAGGATGACCAACACAAACAACAAACAGACGACCGACGCAATAACCCCTACATCACCAAAGCAAGATGAACTCCCCATCAACAACCTCAACTCCCGGAAGACAAACGCGATGAAAACACAAAAAACCCAAGACAAAACCTAGAAGAACTCTTCGAAGACGTCGACACCCCAGATCCCACAGACCAACAAGTGACCAACCAGGAAGGAAACGTCAACACCGAACAGAAGACTACCTCGACAAATCCCAAACCAATAACCACCTCCAAACTTCACTGCAATCTAATAAACGCGAGATCCATGTCAAAACACTCAACAGAGATCTTCGACCTACTCGACGATAACGGCATAGACATCCCGTTCGTCACAGAAACATGGCTGGACGATAACTACAAAATCACACTTCAAAGCTGCCTTCCGACCGACTTCAAATGCCTCCAAATAAACAGAAAAAACAGGAGGAGGCATCGCTATATCATTCAAACAACACCTGAAAATAAAAACTGACGAACCACTCAACATACTCAACTGCAAAACCATGGTGATACACCTAACAGCGAGCCCAAAAACCAACATCACATTCATCCTGGTATACAGACCACCAACATATGATGCAACATTTGTCGATAACTTCATAGAAGCAATCACCAACTTAGCCATCAACCACGAACACCTAATCATCCTAGGGGTCTTCAACATCTGGTTTGAAGACAACCATGCTAACTCCCAAAACTCACTAATTGAACAACTCAGCACCATGAAACTACGACAACTAGTCAAAGGAGCAACGCACTCGGCAGTACACACCCTAGATGCAATTTTCGCCAAAGAAAAACTCATCACCACGGCACCTCCGATACAAATACTGTGGAGCGACCATCTCATCATCCCTTTCGTGATCACTCTGCCTACCCAAGCCTACATCCAAAATCCGAAACTCACAACCACCACCAAAAGAAACTGGAAACACGTCAAAGAAAGCAACCTATTCGAACAACTGGAATTAACAAAACCCTCAATTACAGAATTGGAGCTAGCGGACCTAGACGGGAAAGCAGAGATACTGCACAAATGGATCGCGGATACAATAGACAAGATCGCCCCAGAAAAACCTTTCACCCCATCAAAAAAAAGAGCAATGGCAAAATGATTCACCCCACTATTAAATGACATGAAAAAAAACCAAAAAGATGGGATTGGAATGGAGGAAAGACTACAAACCAGGAAAAAAAACACTGTACCAGAAACAAATCCGCGCATACAAGAAGGAAATTCAAAAGGCAAAGAGAAGACATTACGATGACAGAATCAACAATACCACCAACACACAAAAAGAAATGTTTAGCATCATTAAAGAAATGAGAAACCCACCAGGCTGCGATAACACCCCAACCCCATCAGAAAAACTATGCAACGACTTGGCAAACCAATTCAAAAAAAAAATCAATGACATCCGACAAACCATTCAAAAGCGACCAACCAACCACAACACACAACCCAACGAACCCAACACGGAACCACAGCACAAACTCCAAAGCTTTCCTGAAATATCAGCAGAGGCATTTGCAATGCTGGTTAAACGAAGCAAGAAAGCGGGATCACCCATGGACCCCTGTCCCCCAGACATCTACAAATCAATCCTTGCGCAAGGATCGCCAGAAGAACACTACAGAAACCTTCTAAATCTATCACTATCAACAGGGACTGTACCGAAGATCTTCAAATTAGCATACATCAAGCCACTCTTGAAAAACACAAGTGGCGACGTAGATGACCTTTCCAACTACAGGCCGATCTCTAACATCCCCTGCCCAGCAAAACTTCTAGAAACCTACATATATAAACGAACCCAAGAACACGTAGAAAAACACCACCTGCTGGACCAAGCTCAAATCGGTTTCAGACCAGCGAGAGGAACGGAAACAGCACTACTATCCATCTGGGACGACCTCAAAACTAACGCAGACTCAAACACTACCTCAGCCCTTATTCTGCTCGACAACTCCGCAGCCTTTGACACAGTTAGCCACGACACCCTGACCAAAAGACTAGAAGACATAGGCATAACAGACACAGCACTACGCTGGACCAAATCATTCCTAACAGACAGAACAGAAACCGTATGGATAAAACCTTTCAAATCCACTCCACGAGTTAACGACTGTGGAGTGCCACAAGGATCCTCACTATCTCCACTATATTTCAACATCTACCAGACTCCGGTCATCAGAATCTTCAAAAAAATACAACATTACATGTTACAACTACGCAGATGACACTCTGATCATCTACAAAATCAAAGACACCAATGCCGACCACTCAGCCCTGTCTAAAGGAAGTCTTCAACTGGATGGATGCCAACAACCTGAAAATCAACCCAGGAAAGACCAAAATCATGATCGTATCCAAAGACCTGGAGAACGAAACCACCATCCCATGGCCTACGGAAATGGGAAACGCACCAACGCCATCGAAGGTAGTAAAAAATCTGGGAGTCCTAATGGACAACACCCTAACCCTGGAACCACAAATAGATGCAACAGTGAAGAAATGCTTTTTCCTCCTCTGCACAGCAAGAATAATTCTACCTTTCCTCTCCTCTTCCGGATCCAAAATGTAGCAGCAAGACTACTCCTCAAACTATCCAGAAGAGACCACATCACTCCAGCCCTAAAAACACTACACTGGCTCCCAGTAAAACACTGCATCACCTTCAAAACAATGTGCATAACGCACAGAGCAATCAGCGGACAAGGAGCAGAATTCCTACAAAAGAAAATAACAGTCTACAAACCAACGAGACCCCTCCGATCAAGCAACGAAATCCGCCTGGAACTCAAACCATACCTTAAGAAAAAACTTGGAGGCACCTCCTTCTACCACTTAGCCGCAAAAACCTGGAACAACATCCCAAAAGAAATAAGAAATACTGAAGATCACCTAAAATTCAGGAAATCACTAAAAACCTGGCTCTTCGACACCACAGACTAAATCTGGTAACCAAAACCGAAAAAAAGGATGACTAAACCGGAAAGGACATGGACATCCCCGACCCGAGAGGGTAACTCCCACGGCACCTGGACGGGTGACACCGGATAGACTGGAACACAGGCGGCACGCACAGAAACTGAGTCAACTACCACAGACCATCCCACCATCACTTCGCCCGCCCCTTAGTTACCGCCAGGCACCACAGTGATGTGGAATTGTCGAGATATTGGCAATCACCACATGACCTGAGAGGTTGACATTGGCAATTGCACTGGCCACAGGAGTATGAAGGGAGGATAAGGGGAGCTATTACAGAGCATGTTAGAGGTGGGGGCCAGAGGAGTAAGGAACCTTATATACCAGTCGAACCCAGATCAGGACAGAACCGCATCAGGGGAAGCCACACAAGCCGAGCGCCTCAATTCAGGATAGAGACGCAAATTAACCAACCCTACTAACAACTTCCCTCTCTGCATACACCTCTCAAACTCCAACCCAAACACAACCAAAACCTACAGCACAACAAACCGCACAAACTTCACTACATCGCAACAACAAAACAAAAACACACATAGTCTTGCACAACAGTACACGATGACTACCGGCCGCAAACACCCCAGGCCCAGCCAACGGAGCCTCCGGGCTGAGGCCGCCAAAAGCACATCACTGCTCCCTTGCACTTTTCCTGCTTCCTCCCACTAACTCAACCTCCCCTTCTCTTTCAGAGCCGCCACAGCGCCAGGGGACCACTCCGGTGGTGATAGTGCGCGGTACAAATGTCCTTTAACATTAACATCTAATCCGTGAACCCTAACCTTCTTTCCCCGTGGGGGTCGCAGCGGCCTGCGTTCACTCAATCCAGGTGCCAAGAGCGCCAAGGGGAGGTAGGTGTTTGTGCTGCTTCTGCGCTGGACCAGAATTCGCCCTGACATTAGCAGTAGCGCAAACCCACGTATTACTCAGCGCCCAGGTAGAACTAATCCTGCCGCTATGGAGGAAATAGCACAGGTCTAACACAAACTAAAAGCCATTGGCCACTCGGTACAGGTACTCACCGCTCAGGGAAGCCCACTCCCTGATGGCGGCCCTTCTCAAAACCCAGTCCAATTCAAGGTAACCACTGAGCCGCATGTGAAAAAGCAGCTCACAGGCTTCTTAGGTAAGCTTGTTAGGTTTATTGGAACATCTCAAGATACCTTCACATGCAGTTACATAAAGGACATTGACACTGGCAGCCCATCACCCAAGCAGGGGGATCACCAACTGACCAAGGCTAGAACCTTCACTCACACATTCCAACACTCATACATCAACACTCCACATGACATCACAACATTCCTGCTTACCCAGGCAAGACATATACAACACATCTCCCCCCGAGACCAACAACTAAATGCTGGCACACTCTGGACCCTGAAAGGTGGAGCGAGTCTTAATGGGCACGCAGTGCAGCCAGAAACAACCGCCTGCACGCAAAAGATTTAAATATACGTGGTACAGGACCACTAGGTCGAAATATGTGTGTGACTCCTCATGCACAACACCACAGAAGTGCCCTCACCAAAACCGGGGGCGCTACCACCCGTCACATATACCTCTTTATACCATGCATGACTAATACAGTCACACCCTGACTGACTGGGGGCGCTACCACCCATCAATAATAGCTATAGACCATGCATGACCATCATCACAGTCACATCCTGACTGACTGGGGGCGCTACCACCCAGTAATAATAGCTATTATCCCTGCATGACTATTAATAACAGTCACACCCTCACTGATACACAAGCATTCATAGTTTTACCCTGCATGACCGCCATCACAGTCACACCCCGACAGAAACCAATGGATCTACCACCATTAACCCACGTATACCGTTAACCCATGTACGCCCCTACTACAGACGCACCCATGCCATACTTAAAACCATGCTGAGATCACATCCCATCTACAGCATATGGTAGGTCAAACATGTAGGCCAGGCACACTCACCATCAGCCAATCTATGCTCCTAACATGTATGTCAGCACCATCCATAACCAGGATTGAAAGCACTCATAACCACTCCCATCCATACCCAACCCATCCATTCATCACATAACACAATATGCATTGTTCTTTACATTTGAATTGACATATTTCTTAAACACCATATGTCTTTTCATGAAGCTTAAACAATATAACCTCGGAAACATTAGATGCAACAAATCCATCCCAAAACCAAAGCTAAAAGTCCATGTCGCTTCTGCAGGACCTAAAAGCTGCAAATCCTCAACTAGCTATCACTAGATTTCTCTCATGCCTAGCTCACCCAACATCAAACAACCATCGTTGGTGCTCATGTTTAAAATACTATTTGTCCATGCCCACTCCTGTGGGCGTAAGCTCCTGAAAATCCTCAAAAGAAAGTTAGGTGCTACAATACATTAGATTCTTCACTCACCACGCACTCTTAGAAATAGTGCATAACTAAAAGTCCATGGTTTGGAATTCACACCCGTACCCTGCAAAGCCTCAAGGAAATTATGGCTATTACAAACCTAGAATGCTCCACACTCATAAAACATTTACACACTTCTTGCTTTAGCGTGCAATATTCACCAATTTCATTTTCTAATCATGGCTCATCAGCAAAAAGGATACATGTGGGAAAGTCTGCTCCCATGAACAGCATTACTTCAAAGTGACCGCATTACTTAGTAGTCATGTCATGCACTTTCCTTTCCATCCTTTCTTACTTTTATTGCCCAGCTTATCCTACCAAGCTTTTGCCGCCACAACAGCGCGTACGGAACAGCATACAAGCCACACCGGTCATCATCTTCACTTTACCAGTTCTGGTTGCCGATCCGCTCATTTCGGTGACAGATAACATATCCTGAGGATTCCAACTTGCGCTCTGATCCAAAACCTAGTAAGTTCCACCGTGCATTCTAGCACACCTATGCAGTCCGCTCCTCTTCTCACGAGCACAACGGCATCCGAAACGTTCGATTTGCAGATGCAATGCTTCCTGTTCACGTCCTCCAACGAAACGTTCGATTTGCAGACGCGATGCTTCCTGATCACGTCCTCCCACGAAGCGTTTGATTTGCAGACGCGGTGCTTCCTAATCACGTCCTCCCACGCTTCCAGGGTTCTTTACTCAAGCCCTTCCTCCCTGCACCGCAGGCAGCTAAAACTCCATCGGCGCCGGAGCTGGAATGTTCGCTTGCAGCATTCCAACTCATCGCTGACTCCTGTTGCTACAACATTGACATCACCATTCCAGACTATGCTCTGCGCCTCACAGAGCTGCGCAGGACCAACCGCCATCCTTCCCTTAAGTGGTAACCGCAATTGGGCAAACACAGTTCTTGGCAATAAACGGAGTACAGCATGACCATATCCTGCGCACTTAATAAACCAAACGCTTGCGGATAAGTCTCCAGTGCACTGTTCTGTGAGTGAGCGAAGCTCACAACCCGTCTATGGGACAGATGGCACCATTTCCCTCTTAAAACATGGGAACACCGCCATCTTCCAATTCATGGGCCAGATCTTCCCCTTCAGACACAAGAGGCTTATTTTATCCATCACCTTAAGGCCCGCTTCCAATCCTTGGCCCCAGGACCCAGCTCTCCCTCCAAGCTATGGGTTGCTGAGGGTCCCGCCTTATGTGGGCTCTCTTCCACCCCTCTTGCCTGTGCACTGGGTGATGGCCCTTACTTGTCTCGTTTTGGGGGAAGTGTTGTCCTCTTCCTTCTTCCTGCACCCCCCGCAGCAGGTTCACCAGCTTTTCTTCAGTTGCACGCTTGTGTCCTTCTTGGTCAAAGACCAGCTTGTCGCCATTGTTAAAAAGCAGCTCAGGGGCTGCTTAGATAAGCTTGTTAAGTTTATTGGAACATCTTAAGATACCTTCACAAGCAGTTACATAAAGGACATTGACACTGGCAGCCCATCACCTAGGCAGGGGGATCACCAACTGACCAAGGCTAGAACCTTCACTCACACATTCCAACACTCATACATCAACACTCCACATGACATCACAACATTCGTGCTTACCCAGGCAAGACATATACAACACACCGCCCATGCCCCTAGCTGCCCCAGTATGTTATGGGGGAGGATCCACAGAAATGTACAGTTTTCCTTATGCAATGTCAGCTGCACTTCCCAACTAAGTCTACCATCTTTTGATCAGATCAATCTCGCACAGGCTTCGTCCTTTCTTATCTCACTGGGGATGCAGCAGCCTGGGCCACGCCCTTGATACAGAAAGACGACGCAGTGTTGTATGATTGGCAGGGCTTTCAAGAGGAATTCGGGAAGATCTTTAACCGAAGAGCAGCCTCTCTGATAAGGGATTGGGAACTGCTCACATTGCGACAGGGCACTAAGGACCTGATCACTTATGTGACCACTTTCATCCGTCTGGTAGTGGAGGCAGAATGGCCTAATGAGAAAAGGATGGCTCTCTTCTATCAAGGGCTCAGAAAAGATATGAAGGATCTCATAGTGCAGAAGAAGGTCTTTACCTCGGCACCGGTTCTCCTGCACCCAGACCCAACACAACAATTCCTGGTAGAAACGGACACCTCTATGTACTGGGTGCAGTTTTATCACAGCATGACCAGTCAGGCCACTTACACACAGTGGCATACTACTCAAAAAAGCTAAACCCGCAGAACAGAACTACACCATAGCGGATCGTGAACTGCTCGTCATCAAAGCTGCTTTCACTGAATGAAGGGATTATCTGTTGGGGGCACGACACACCATAACGGTTTTGACGGATCACCGGAATCTCCAGTTCCTAAAGTCTGCACGTGCCCTTACCCCACACCAATTACGGTGGGCAATGTATTTCGAAGACTTTGACCTCATGGTAACATATCACCAGGGACAAGAGAACAAGAATGCAGATATATTGTCCAGATATCCAGACTCACCAGCCTGAGATAGTGTGGAGGAAGCAGCAAAGCCCATAGTACCCTCAACAAAGATCATAGACAGTCTGACCAGTAAATTGTTCAAATAAATAGGAAATGCTATGTCAGCACAGGAGTTACTCCAGTGGGAGGATCCGAAGAAAGAACGGCAGCTTCATGATGGAATACCGTATCAGGGGACGGCTGTGTACTTACCCATCACGGGCCTTCGAACACAGTAATAAAGTGGTGCCATGACTCACCATTAGCTGGGCATCCAGGCATAAATAAAAAGCAAGAACTAATCCAACGGCATTATTGGGGGCCCAACTTCCATAAGGAAGTTCGAGATGATGTAAAACGCTGTGAAGTGTGTGCTCGAAATAAGACAGATCATAAAAAACGATGGGTCTTCTAAGGCCCCTACCCACACCTACACACAGCCCTGGCATACCGTTTCCTTGGACTTTGTCATTGAATTAACCTCCGACCAAGATTACACCACAATATTAGTGGTTACAGACTCTCTCTCCAAACAAGCTCATCTCGTTCCCTGCAGGGGCCTGCTGACGGCAAGTGAGTTTATGGATTTGTTTCTACAACACATAGTTCGCCCTGCACGGTGTACCACAGCATATTATGTCGGATCGTGGGTCACAATTTACATCTAAGTTTTGGTGCTTATTTTGTAAAAAGATTGGTATCTATCTGCAAATGCCCAGCAGTCTTGAAACAGATGGACAAACAGAGCGCTTGAACCAAATGCTTGAACAATATCTGCACTGTTTAACACACAGCACCAAAGGAGCCTGGGTGGAAACTCTTTGGCTTGCAGAGCTAGCATATAACAACTCCCAGCATGCCTTCACAGGCTACTCCCCTTTTTAAGCAAATTATGGATATGACCCACATATTCAACCCTCGACCGCTGAAGTTCCGGATGTGTTGCCCTCAGTTCTGCAAGAGTTGAATTGTTAACACAAACTTGGAAAAAGGCACATCAAAACCTAGTCATCGCTAAAGACACAAGCAAGAAGTACGCCGATAAAAGGCGCAGAGCCCGTCTGGACTACAAAGTGGGCGATAAGGCCTGGCTATCAACACGGCATCTGCAGTTGCCTGGATCTCAGAAACTGAAACCCCGTTTTCTTGGCCCATTCTATATTAAACAAATCATAAACCCTGTGGCCATGCGATTACAACTGCCCTCACATATGAAAATTCATGCTGTATTTCATATAGCACTTCTGAAACCAGCCGCACCTCATACATGTATGGAAAGACCATCCTGGTAGAGTGGTATCCCGAATACCAGGTACGGGCCATTCTCAATTCACGGGTGAGAGGTGGCCAGCTGTATTACTTAATTGACTGGGTGGGTTTTGGCCCCGAAGATCGGTCATGGGAGCCCGCCACCAGTGTACATGCTCCTCGGCTCTTGTGCCTGTTTGACCGCAATCATCCCACTAAACCAGGCCCTTCTGCGGGGAGGGGATGTACTGTCGTAAAAGCCCAAGCAAATCAAGGGGAAGCGTAAATATAAGGTAGCTGAAGGCATTGCGGGGGCTTATTCACTCAGCAGATGCCACCTCTGCCCTTCTTGTAGGTGTGTCAGGTGTGGCAGGCTGGCATCTGCTGGCAAAAAGCATAAGGAATCCACAAAAAGCAAAATCAGGAAGAAGAACCTCATTTCCCAGCAACCCGGCTCCAAGAACTACAACCCCAGCAGCCCTAGCACCTCCCATAGAAAATCGGAGCACAAAGAGCCTACAAACGGCCAGGGCAATGCCCAGACCAACGCCCTGACTTCTGCGCAAGAGAACACGCACGCATGCGCAGGACTCGAACGCTTGTTCGTGTTCGACTTTTCCTCTGAGCGGATGCATTCTGAAGAGCTCCAGAGCGAAAGCCCATTGTGGGGCCTGCCCTCGCCGAAGCAGTTTCTTCAGGCCCTGCAAGCCTAAGAGATAAGTGCCTTGAATAATTATGTGAGAACGGAGCATGCTACTAACATTCTCTTGACTGCATGACTTTTCTATTTACACAGGTGGGGCTCCGGTTGCCATAGTGACAGCTTGGAGCAGTGAAGATGCACGGGGAACCCGATTAATACGGAGGCCACTTTGGAATACTAATCGCATGCAGCATAACGCCCGCTGTACCGAACGCATGTTTCTTGATCCCTAACGAACTAACGAAGCACTGTGAATATAAAGAGCGCAAACTGTCTCCGCTTTTGTCAGGCATAAACGCTGCCCACGAGCCCAGGAGACCGCAGGGCTACAAACTGCAGGACAACCCACGGAATGAACCAAGTGGGAAGCCAGAGCTAAGTGCAGTTTTTCTTTTACGCATTTGAACGCAAAGCATTGCAGGTTTATTTGCTCCTAGCACCGGAGCGTTCATTTTATTGTCACATGTTAGAGCACTGAATCAGGTGCGCCATTGCTTGAATATTATTCTGTGCAATAGAAGCCCGAGTAGGGCAAGGTGTGGGTCTGAGGTAGCGCACTGCATATATTTTAGGGGCTTGCCACAACCAGGCCCAAGGAGGCATAACTCAGTGCAGATTCCAACTGAGTGCTACGCGTCAAAGGGAGTGGATGCATGATTGTGATGTGAATGCATGTATGTGTGAGCATGCAGAGTTGCTGGAAACTGACCAACGCAGCATACCAGCACTACGCCTGCAGAAATAGGCTTGCAGAACAAGAGCCAAGGAGCATGGTTTCCCTTTAATCCCCCTACCTGTCCACTACCTTACCCTAACCCTCTATCCGGTTTTCCTACAACCCTCAACCCATCCAATCCGTGGACCCTAACCCTCTTTCCCCATGGGGGTCACAGCGGCCTGCGTTCACTCAATCCGGGCGCCAAGACCGCCAAGGCGAGGTAGGAGTTTGTGCTGCTTCTGCGCTGGACCAGAATTCGCCCTGACAAATACCTACTACAAATCCGATCATACAAATCAGAAACACTCCAAGCAAAAAAGAGAGACTACGATGACCGAATCACTAAAGCCACCAACACACAAAGAGAGTTGTTCAACATTGTAAATGAAAGGAGAAACCCACCAGGATGCAACAACTCATCAGAGTCCTCCCAAAAACAAAGCAATGTCGCAAATCACTTCAAGAACAAAAACACCAACATACACCAAATTATACAAAGCAAACCAATGGACCATACGATGCACCATTTACCACCAACCCCTGGACCACAGAACAAAATGTGCTGCTTCCAACAGATGTCTATAGTAAAACTAATAGGCTTGGCTAAAAAGAATATCAAGGTAGGTTCCCCAATGGACCCCTTCCCCCAAGACATCTATAAATCCATCCTCGCACAGGACACACCACTGGAATACTACCTAAACCTCTTCAATCAATCAATCAATCACTTACAACAGGGAGAGTACTGAGCGCATTCAAAACAACTTACATCAAACCTCTACTCAAGGACACAAGGAGCGATGTGGAATACCTCTCAAACTATAGACCAATCTCAAACATCCCAGGCCCGACAAAACAATTAGAAACCTATGTCTACGAACAACTACTGGAGCACGTTGAAAATAACCAACTACTGGGCAAGGCACAAGTAGGCTTCAGACCCTTGGAACAGAGACGGCACAAGTCTTATGGGACAAACTAAAGACGCCAACATCAAATCAGCACTGATATTACTGGATCTCTTTGACACAGTCAACCACAACATCCTAATTATTAGGCTGGAAGAAATAGGGCTTACTGACACTGCACTGGTCTGGATCAAATCTTTCCTCTCAGAAAGAACAGAAACAGTTTGGTTAAAACCTTTCAAATCCACACCGCGGGACATCACCTGCGGAGTACTGCTAGGCTCATCGCTATCACCCCTACTCTTCAACATCTACATGACACCGCTAAAATTCCTCATCCAATAAATTATAAGTTACTCACCGTAGGGACTAAAGTATTCCCAGTCTATAGTCCTCTTTCCTCCATATTGTATGGGCGTCCCTCACTAGGGACGGGAAACTGAACCTTTTTCACCAGATGAAATTGTCTTCCCCTATAAATTTAGATGTGCGCTGGGGCGCGGCCCTGGGTGCATGCACTCCCCTGACTCCTCTCCCCGGAGCTACTCCTCTGTCCCCTTTGACACGTCAACAATATTACAATTGCCCAATGACACAGGTATATTACGGGGGAGGATGGTGGGACGCATGGAGGAAAGGGGATTATGGACTAGGAGTACATAAATCACTACGGTGAGTAATTTATAATTACTCCTACGTCCCGCCCCCTTTCCTCCATACTGTATGGGTGATTACAACTGGATGCAGCCCTGGGGAGGAGAGTTGCCTCCAAGAAAACAAGTTCTTCAAAACTGCCTGGCCAAATGCTGCGTCCTACCTGGCATCCAAGCAGTAGTTCATGCAAAAGGCTGATGGGGAAGCCCAAGTAGCTGCTTTGATGATCTTCTGACATGGGACGTGTCTTTAGAAAGCCACAGCTGTCGCCTTGGCTCTGATGGCGTGGGTGTGCATGTTTGCTGGCAAAGGCCTGTGATGCCCCTCATATGCCTCCTTGATGGCCATCACCATCCACCTGGCTATGGAAGCCTTTGTGGCTTTACAGCCAGGTTTTGACCCGCCAAAATAGATAAACAAGGCATCCGATTTACAGAACCTCTTCATCCTGTCCAGGTAAAATCTTAGAGCACGCCTGACATCCAGTCAGTGCAACGCCTTTTGAGCCTCATCCTTTGGATCTGCAAAGAATGTTTGGAGTACTATCTCCTTATTAATGCAGAAGGAAGAAACGACCTTAGGAAGACAGACTCGGTCCGCCCTGAGCACCACCTTGTCCCAGTGAAATGTTGTATATGGCCCTGACTTCACCAGGGCCTGAATTTCGCTGATTCGGCGTGCAGATTTCAGGCCAACAAGTAGGGCGGTCTTGATAGTGACCAGCCTGATGTCCGCTGAAGCCATGGGCTCAAAGGGTTTGTGTGCCAGGGCGCCCAGCACCACGTTAAGGTCCCATACTGGACGTGGACGTTTGACCGGAGGATATAATCTGGTCAGACCGGTCAAATGCCTTTTAACCACCAGATTGGAGGAGGAGAAAATGTCATTGCCGGAGTTCTAGTATGCCACTATGGCCGCTAGATACGTATGGCAGATGACTACCTGCACACCTGGGTGGATCAGATGCACCGAAAAGGCCAGCACATCGTCCAGTGAGCATGTCAGGGGGTCGATCTTGTTGGTCTTGGCCCAGTGACAGAACCTCATCCACTTGGCTCCTGTATTGACTCCTGGTGCAGCCACTTCTTGCCCCCTGTATGAAAGCCAGATTGTCTTGTGACAAGTGCAAATGCTACAGAGAGATCTGTTCATGAATCACGCTTCCACGGCTAACTTCTGCAGAGTGGGGTGAACCATTGTGTCCCCTACTGGGATAGTATGTGGGCTGGGGTCAACGGGAGGCGTACCAGGGGCAGATTCGTCAGACGGAGAAGTTCCGAGAACCAAGGTCTTGCCGGTCATCGGGGGGCTATCAGGATGAGCCAAAGGCACCGTGACTCCCTGACCTTGCAGATGACCCTGTGAATCATCAGAGTGGGGGGAAAGACGTATGGATTCACCTCATTCCACGGAATCTGCAATGCATCCCCCCAGCCATCCCCTGCCTTACCCCAGCCCTGATGGGAAGTGATGGCACCTCCTGTTGCTCATGGTCGCAAATAGGTCTACCTGATGATGACCCCACCAGTCGAAGATCCCGCTCAGGATCTCCTTGTTCAACTGCCAATCGTAGTTGTCGATCCCCAGCCGGTTGTGCCTGTCCGCTTCCAAGTTGGATTCCCCCTGAAGATGGAATGGACTGCTGACAAAAAAAAGCTGTTCGTCAGTGCCCACTCCCAAATGTTGATGGACAGCCTGCAGAGAGGAGGGGACCTGGTACCTCCCTGCTTGTTGATGTAATACATGCAGGTGGAGCTGTCTGTATACAGACAGACCTGCTGCTGATAATGGGGAGGAACGCCTTCAGAGCCAGCCAGATGGCCATCATCTCAAGGCAGTTGATGTGTTCCAGCTGTTCCTGCCGTAACCATACGCCATGCACACTGATTGCCCAGCGTAGCCCCCGCCCATCCCTCCAGGGATAAGTCTGTGGTAATGGCGATCGCCGGTGAGGGTTAACTGAATGGTCTGCCTGCTACCAGGTTGGTCTCTGCACTCCACCACTCCAGGTCTGGGTGTAAGTGCTGTGGTATGGTGACTAGGGCTGCCTGGGAGCCAGTCTCCTGATTCCAAGAGGCTGAGAAATGCAGCTGCAGCCTCCTCATTTTGAGTCTTGTGTGTGGCACAGCCAGGAGGCAAGCTGCCATTATTCCGAGCAGGTACTAGTACCACCATGCTGAGGTCGCTGGTCTGCTGAGAAAATGCCTCATGGCCTTCTTGAATGCTGTGATCTTGTCTGCTGAGGTGAAGATCCTTTCTGCTCTTGTATCTCAAAACAGCCCCAGGAAAGTTAGAGGCTGGGTGTGGAGTAACTGCGACTGCTTGAGGTTGATAGAGAACCCCAGATCGTATAGCATGTGCATGAGTGCTGAAGCTGTGCAACGTTCTACCTCTGAAGACTCTGCTCAGATAAGCCAGTTGTCGATGTATGAATAAACTGGGTGGCCTTCTGCCCTGAGCAGGGTTACTACCAAGTTCATTAACCTCGTAAATACCCTTGGGGCCGAGTTGAGGCCAAAGGGAAGGACCTTGTACTGAAAGTAGAAACCCATGATCCTGAAACTCAGGAAGGAACGATGGGGCTCCCAAATTGGAACGTGCAGGTAAGCATCCTTCAGATCCAGGGAGCACATCCAGTCTCCCCCACACAGAGTCTCCGCAAAAAGAGCAGGAGTAATTTTGAAGGGGTTGAGAAAGGTTCAAGGAAGAAAGGTCTTCTTCTGAATGGCAAATATTTGGGGGTAGAAGCCCATGCCTTGTTGCAAAGCTAGATCCTCCTCCACCGACTGACTCATGATGAGCGAGCAGATTGCCGCCAAAAGAGTTGCTGTCTCAATCTGTGGGAGCGGAGGGGAGGAAAGAGGAAATGGAGGGATTGGCAGGCGGAAGCCTGTGGAGACTACAGAATATTCAGTCTGTCTTGTCCAGTTTTAGGGAATCAAAGCTGCCCCTGCACATGAGAACCCCAGTTCCCTCAACACAAGAGGAATTAATGAGGCAGAAAGGTGGAAATACCTAATGAAACAGGAATGTCCACTTAAAAGAATGGGGAAAATCCATCAAATATACAATAAATTTACAACGCCAAGAGACTGATGACTGATGTGCTCCCTCATCACTCAGGAAGACCATACACTGCTAACTAGCCATTCCTGAGCGGATGGAGCCCACTCCAATGAAGATATCCGTAAACAGCACCATCAGAGGCCAATCAAGGATAAACATTTACTTTTGGTCACCAATAATCATCTTCACTGACCTGTGAGTGGATAATCAGCTTTTCCTGCAGCTGGTTTGATAACAGGTTTGATTATGAACTGATGGCCTGTTGTGGAGCTCTCATCTCTAGTCTGGCCCAAGATGCAGCGAAGATACATAAGCCAACTAAATTAAGGGTCACAAGACATTAATGGTGTGTATAACTGCCTTTTTCCACGAGAAGGAGAGCATTTAGTCGATGACTTGGATCTTCTCAGATTGAAGCTGCGTCTCGTAATGTGTCCACAATCACACGTATGGGCATCTCCACTTCGTTTGAGCTAAATCCACCATGAAGACAAAGTCAACCTAGCAAGGGAGCATGTGGGGCCTCTGCCAACTGTCACATGGGAAGGCTTACAAGATGCTCAACACCTAAGAAATGAGGTTTAACAGCTTTATTTTGAGTCAAGGCAGGGATGGATATGGGTTTAAAAGCAGAGTATACAACAAATATGGCTTGCATACTTGGCTTCACTATGGCACTGGGGATTTGAGGCGGAAAAAACAAACAACTCAGTAGTGGTGAAATACTGTTCTTCTTTAGGCCTAGGTTGGCTCTCCATGCTGCGGTTCGAATAGGTTAGCTTCACTGCAGGGACTGGTAATCCAGGGTAACAGAGAGGAGAACTCCTATAAGGTCCAGAAGCTTGCAAACTTTGGGAAAATATATAACTAAGATAGCTGACTTGGAGCAGCAACCAAACAAGCGCAGGGGTCTATACAGAGGAGATTTAGTATCCCAGTCCAAGTTCACAGCCATACTCTGAATGGCCTTGCGGGATTCTTTCAGTTCATGGACAGTCTCAGGGTACTTAAAGCACTTGTGCACCCTTCTTGGCAGTGGCTCCAGTTGTCAACAGTTTTCTCCTTGTTCACTGAGCTTCCCCCCTGGGCTTTGTGGATGTAGACACAACACAGGTCTACCAACCACAATATGCGACTCCCTCTGGCCTTAGGGGATACCCACGATTACAGCATGAATTCAGCATCCACTGCGTGGGTGCTTTTTAGACTAAAATTAATCTCAACCATGAGCCACTGGTTGCCATCCCGAGCATGAACCTACTGCAGACTCAGATCAGGTTATTTAGGCTCTCAGTTCCTGCCTGTCTCAAGCCAACGTTGCTCCTAGTCAAGTTCTCACACTAGCCTCTGATTTATAGCCTCCTTGTACTTAATCACTGTTCTGATTGCGTAGCCACCAGCCCCTAACTCCACTCACCTACTCTGCCAGCACATCAAATCTTGGGCATGCCATACTAACTGCAACACTGCCATCCTTAAGCCTCCTTTCACAGTTTCTCCAAAGCCCTTAATAAGCTCTGTAATTGGTGGGACCATCTTCCAGGTTATCTGATTGGCCAGTTCTTTGTAATCCCACCTCACTTTCAGATGTTCCTTCTTCCCTTGTCACCCGTTCCAGTTGCTGTAGATCCCCTGGTTTGCTGTTCTTATTAACTGTTTGGACACTGTGGGTCAAGGGTTTAACTAAGTCCGCTTACATCTCGTCGTGGCAGCCGGACAACTTCATCAGGTGTCCCCCCCCCCACCCTCTTCGCCGGTAACTGGTCTTTATAGCTAACACTGTTTGTGAGCATTGAATGAGTCTTCTGCCTTATCCCCCATTCTAATGGGTGAATGCTTCTTTGTGTTTCTATGTCTGTATGATCCACAAACGTCCCAGCCCTTAATTAATACTGAAAATCTGACAGCATGCTCTCCCCAATCCTACTTTATGGGAGTGCGTTTTAAAGTGTAAAATTGCAATACGTAACGTTCCATCCTGCCTGCAAGAAATCACCCTTTTTGAGGCACAGGGTTCTTTAAGAGGTAGACCAAAAGGGTCAATGTTCTCCAGTGTCTTTGTTTTCATAATGTGACAAGACCTTTCCTAACAGTAGTGTTGTCTGGGTACTGACTGTACTGTACCCGTTGCCTGAGATAAATCAAGAAGTGGTGCTACCTCTGCTTGACACAGAGACTAGCCAAATAGCAAGCCCTCTAAACCTACGTCCAGGAAGTCTTGCAGAGTGATCCTTGCATATATCAGACACAGAGGGGGAAGCATTGGATACAAAAGTTTCTTACAACAGATAAAGCCCATGGTCTATGGCTGCTAAGGACTATTAATATGATAACTACAATGCAGATGAAAAACAAAAGTAAACATCTTTACTCTGAGAAGTACCTCTCCTATCTGAACTGTCTCTGGTAGACTTGGTCTGCAGTTTCCAATACCAGAGCTGAACCTCAAAGAAACAAAACATCTGCCAACACTGCAGCTCTGACTGATCTTTGGCATACCAGGATGACCAGTAGCGCCACAGATTACCGTTTTGCTACTAGATCTTCAGATGCACCGTACACACAGAAGAATGACTGCTTGCAACTCCCAGTCAACTTCAAACCTGTGCGTCTACTGACAGGGGTCATACATACCCATCTTACCCCGAATATGCCTCCACTCAACTAACCCTTGGAAAGGTGCCAGAGTTGTCAAGAAACAAGTCTTATATGAAGCACTGGCCCCATCTGTAACATCATATCCCATTCTTACCAGTGTTGACTCCACAGCATCAGGCCGAATATCCTACTCTCAGTTGACCTTGCCGAAGGCTTGATGGGTAGGACAATCAGAATCCCATGTGTCTCTCCCACTATTTCCTATGTCCAATTTCCGTTTGAGTAAATATAGAAAGGATGGCACCTCAGAGCCACCCGAGTAATTTAAAAAGCCTGGTTGACCCTACCTGACTGGGTAAAGACTAAAAAATGCTCGTCTCTAGGAATAGACTTTCTGAATTCCGACTGATCTGTAATCTAAAACGTGCCCTTCTTGTGATATGAAATATCTTTTCATATACTGGTGCGTGTACGCTCACTTTAATAAAAGTGATATTTTGCTATTCTGTATTCCCTGGCTACCCCGCTGCCCTTGCTAAGAGCTAGCCTTGTTTGCAAGAGCACAGCTGCCAGTAGGACAGCTTAAGGGTTTCTTTGCTTCCCTAGGTTTAGGAATGCAACCTTGAACCCAGGGGTTGGTGATTACGCCTATGAAACATTAAACTTTATATAGTAACAAATCTACCACAGAAAACCTGCACTCTAGACCTGTAAGAAGGTACCAGAACGCACAGAACTGATTTAACTCATGGGTACGGAGCCGAATGGTGGTGCTCCTGTCAATTGCTTAACATGCAAATGCACACATCATGAAAAGTAACACATACAACCCTGTTACAAGGTGATGAAAGGCCATATAATAAGCATATGAAATGGACTACTGAAGTCAGGCAGAGCACCCACAGATACATAGCTAACGCCCTAGGGTTCGCCTGCATCCCCCATTAGAGGAGGTTGATGGGAGGAGGATTCTATGGCCTGGTTTGAGGGTGCAACAAACGTTTGGGGTGGTTCCTAAAAGCTTATGCAGTGTCCCCCACCCCTCTCCTGCCTTTTGCCAGAAGATAAACCTGCTATTTAGGTTGCAGAGCTGGTCTCTGCCTTAAAAAAGATGTTTGGAGAAGCAGACCTTTTTAAGTTTTAGGTTGAGAGTAGGATCCATGTGTAAACAAACATGTTATCATGGGTTATTTCATTGAGTCTTATATAGTGCAGCTTCTGCCCTTTGCAAGTTTGTGTCCTTTTTTGGAGGAGTGTCTACTTGTTATCAAGCCCCTGGTGCAGTGTGTGCGTTTGTTTGTTGCCTCATGCCAGGCAATGTCCCGGGGCTCTAGCAGGGCTGGGTGAATGCAAAGTTGAGGGATATATTGGCAAGAAGATAAAGTATAGAGAAAAAAGTTAGGACGCAGAGGAAGGTGGTGGTAGTATGGTGTTATTGAGTAGAAGAGAAGTGGTAATATTTTATTCCCTACTTTTAGAAGTTGGTTGTAAAATGATTTTAGGCAGTAAAACAAGTAATTCTCATTCCCAATGTGGGTATTTTTCGGGAGAGTAAACATCATATTTCAACTCTAAAACCATATGTTCATGTAATCTATAGCTCACTAACTCCTCTAGTAAATTCATGTGAATTAAAAGATGTATTTTTACCAAACGTTTATATTTTGATCAGGCAGTAATAGTAGACCTAGAGCTTTCTGTGGCACAACTTTGCTAGTACCACTGCTCCAAACACACCAGTAGAGCTGTGTGGATGGAATCAGGGGACCTATTTATTCACGTTTCCATAATCTGTCTGTTTTTACGGTGTACATGTGGTAGGTACGTTGTTATATGCAGGGCTGGGCCAGTGGGTTGCTATAGGGTCAAAGGTCAGTATGCAAGTCATTCAGGTCCTTCTTATGGGCATTAGTGACAACTCTAGCACTCCCGACAGGTGATGTAGCAATTTTTGCAGCATGGTTTTAATACAATTATCTTGAGAGTGTTAGTGGTGATGGATCTTATAGGAGGATGGTCTGATAACACTTTAGCCTTTTGATGCCTGTATACAGCCTCCAATCTCTGCACTGAGCCAGGCGCCTGTACACAATCCCTGATCTTCATATTCAACACCAAGGCCTGCATACAACCACGATCTCTGAACCTAGCACTGATGCTGTATGTATTCAATCACTGATTCCTGATCTCAGTATTGTTCACTGATGCCTATTTACAATCCCCGATCCCTGCAGTGATGCCTGCAGGGATCGGGGATAGAATCCATGATCTCTGTATTGAGTATTGAAGGATGCATAGAATCACTGCTCTGTAATACACACTGGTGTCTTGTGGAATCATGCCCAGATAGGCCCTAGCTGTATAGCTGTAAACAAATGGACTGGAAATTAAAGGGGAAGACAATGAGAAAGTACTCTGGGGTCCAACTGTTCCTACAGAGTTTGACACTAGTCCCCAATCAGATGACCTAAAGGAGACAAGTGGTGGCGCCTGATTGTAGAGACCAGGAAAGCCAACATAGCAACCCAAAGAGTACAGTGGCAGTCAAGCAAGACACAAGTCAATAAAGAAGTGCTCAGGAGCATTACAAATAAACTCAGAGAATGTAAGTGACTGACCACAGAAGGCAGGAACCTAACCCAGAAAGACAGGGACTGAGTCAGCACTATGGCCCTCAAAAAAGCAAGTTATTTTGAAAAGCCCCAACCATTGTTCGTAGTATAAATACAACAGAAAACTTTAGCAACAAAAGGAACTTTGGTCGTTTGGTTCAACAAGCCAGTCTTTTTAGCTGATGAATCGCAATCCGTGTTCCCTCCCTGGGGTGAATGATCGGTTCATAGTCTCACACAGTCCTGGGGTTTATTTTTTTATTTTTTTAAGTATTCCCGCCACACTTGGTTCATTGACACTTATCTGATTCTTGTTTTTGGTTCTGGGAAGGCCCTTTCTCTTGGGTCTACGGGACTCGGGCAGCTGCAAGCTACGGCTAAATTAGGGTACAGGCTCTGGCTGGATAATGGTGAGCAAATCCCTAGAGATTCCACCAAGAGGCTGGAAGTTTGGGCTTACTTACAGACTTTCCTTCGGCTTCCACACCATCTTACTCTCAGGGACCTGGACAAAAAGCCCAGCTGCCCACACCATCCTCCCTCGATGAATCGCAACAATTTTGTACCAAAAGGGACCTCTCTTCATATACTCTCCTTCCAACTTGTCTCTTCTCCAGTAGCTCATCGCTGCTTCACCACCGAGCTTGTACTTCGTCACTTATCCACCCTCATTCTGAGGTGTATCTCAAACTTCTCTCTGGTGTTTCTCCTAACCTCCTCTTGTTTCCTTCCACCCTCCTCACTCTTTCTGGTGTCTCCTTCCGACCTCCTTTCTTTCACCAATTTCTCTGCCAAACCCCTTCTGCTGTCTCCTTCCATCATTTTCTTTTTCGATCATCTCTCTCGCTTCCCGTCCAACCCCTTTTCTGATGTCTTTTTCGAACCCCATCTCCAGTATCTCCTCGAATGGACCTCCTCCTGGTGCCAACCTCTTCTCTTTCTTTCCAGTACCTTCCCCATCTTCCTCCCTCCTTTAATCTTCAGCTACCTCGTTCCACTTCATCCACCACTGTGTTCTCCTTCACCTCAACTGCCTCCTCTGCCACCTGTCTCCAGCAACCACCTCCGCAATTTCTTGAACAACACGTTCCATCCATTAACATCAGTGTAAAATTGCTCATACCTTTTTATAGGGTCTTAGTCCCTCCCCCTGGGCTGCCTTTTGTGGGAGTGGCCACACCTGTGCCTCATGATTGGTAGTTTGAACTCAGAACACTCAATTGTAATACTATTCTGCTGTAGTAAGCAGCAACATAATCCATTCCTATTTCAGGACTGTCCACCATTGTTGTTCCCATATGGACACAGGGGACGCTGGCATACAGCCATCCCTCTTGCCTGGTTCTCATCTCTACCTGCTGCAGTGGGCGCCTCTTCACGAGCTACAGTAAATCTCCCACACAGTCTGCTCTCTGCGGATTACTTTAAACGAGGAGCATACTCCAAAAGACTAGTCTGGCAGAGACTTTCATTACCCCAAGGGCATCTCTAAAAAAAAGCTATGGCCCAGTGACTGACCTCTGCCTCAGTCCTGGGGAAAGTGGAGGTCGTCAAGGTGGATTTCCTGTGTATCTTCTCTGGCCACCACATTTAATTAAATGAAGTATGCCTCCAGGCACATTGACATTAGGGTGGTATGTACCACAATGCTACCCAGTGCAACCCACACTCAACTACTCAACTACTCAACGTCTGTTATATGTTTCCTAATGTCCTCTACTCGGTTTACTCTGTGGTGAAGGAGTTGCAGTGAAATCCAGATTCTTTACTGAAGGCACATTCAATGCAAGAAATTCACCAGCTACAAGCCAGTAGACCCATCGTAATCCTGCCACAACAATGGCATCGGCCCCAGACCTAGCATTCCACTGCAATTTAGCACCCTAGGCGGATGCGGGATCCAATCCAAACCCGGGCTATATCTACTAAATTGATGCAAGCCTGGATTCGGAGCAACCAGAGTGCTGTGCACAGCCGCGAGCTACCGGCGCTACTGTTTTCCGTCCACATCTCCCCAATTCCAGCCCCTCAACACCCCACTAATCCCATCCAACTTACCTTAAATGGGCACCCCTACCCAGTTTCTCAGCCAGCTCTGCTATGTCATCTTGGCTTCCCAGCAAGCAATAGAAATGGAAGAGGGTGTTCCGAGCGGAGCCCCACCTTTCATTTCCATGGCAATCCTGACTCTCCCCATCCACTGCAGCAGTTTCATTTTCCAATTGCTTTTAGCACCTTGCCTTGGGGTGTAATACTGCATTCTACGGGCTTCACTGGCCTGATAATGGCACCGTGGCCAAGCGTTAAGGCCCTTGCTTCGCTTGAGCCTGTAACTTGGGCCCCCGGCAGTGAAGCCCGCAGAACGCAATATTATTGCTTAATTAATGTGCGCTAATCATTCTAGAACAGAATAGTAATGCTATGCCACAGCAATGCTTCCTGTGCCCTAGTGCTAACCTGCATTTCTGGCACAACCATGCCTTTGGCCCCAGCCCACATATAGAACCAAAGACATGTTCATCCCAGAAAATCCTTTCCCTCGCCATCTATGTCCTCTGTCCCAACCCTTTCCTGCCCCAGCAATTACCATATGTGATGAATTTGGTGATGTCCTCAATTCTTTCCCTGTGGAGATCTGCCCCAATGTGGCCTGGGGACGGAAGCCGCTATCTGATCCTGGGAGAGGCTATACGAGAGAGGAACATCTGGGGGGAGGTACACCTCTTGGAAAGAATAGTGGATTGTTGGAGGAAACCACACACCCCCCCCCCCGTTTCCTTTCAGGGATGTTCCCTCTGTCCCCTGTGCATCAATGGCATACTGTCACACTCCTCCCCAAACTCTACGTAGATCTACTTTTGTTACTCCCCGAACTCCCATGAAGGATAATATATGAACAACTGGGACGAGGAAGAAGCAGGGAGTAGTGAGGATCACTTCCAACGAAGTTCAGTATCCACTTCCTCAAAGCCATTTAGGAAATGTCCCATGACCACAGACATGCAAAACAATAATAGAGTAAGACATGCATTACTTACCATAAAAGCATTTCTGATGGTTGTATCTGCTTAGATTCACATGCTGTGCATAGTCCAACATCCAGTGGTCACCGCAGAGTATTGCATCTTGTTTTTCGAAAGTCGAAAAGGGGACGTCGACAAGGCGTGTCTGTAACACTATCCCTATAGTGACGTGTAGTGTACCCAAAATCCCTCACGCGTCGAGGTCCCTCTGTATTTTTTCTGCCTTTAGGGAGCCTTATGACTAACGTGAGTGAGTACAGAAAAGAGGGAAAGTAATAAGACGTCTATGTTCCTTCCATCCGAGCGGGGAGGAAGGGTGGGCGCATGTGAATCTAAGCAGATACAACCATCAGAAATGCTTTTACAGTAAGTAATGCATGTCTTCTGATGTTTGTTAATCTGCTTAGAATCACATGCTGTGCATAGACTAGCGAGCAGTACCCGGAGTTGGAGGTGGGTTGTGAGAAGGAACAGTAGAAAAAAGGTGTCTCAGTACTGCTTGTCCCATCTGGGAATCAGATCTGGAGTGAACATCTAGACAATAGTGTTTTGTAAAGGTGTGTACAGAACTCCAGGTTGCCGCTTTGCAAATGGACTCGAGGGGAACATTTGCAATAAACGCTATGGATGCCCCAGTGCCTTGAGTAGAGTGTGCTCTAGGCTTGAAGGGCAGTTCTCTCTTAGCAACAGTGTAATAGAGAGTGATGCACTGGACAATCCATCTAGAAATAGTGGATTTGGAAACTGCATCTCCTTCTCTTCCTGCTGCCACTGAGACAAAGAACTGATTAGTCTTTCTTAGTGGACGAGTTCTTTCCATATAAAGTATGACCGCCCTGCGCACATCAAGTGTGTGCAGGCTCTTCTCCCCCAAGTTTGAAGGGTTTTGAAAGAACGTTGGTAGTTCTATAGACTGGTTGACATGAAACTTTGAAATGAATTTCGGTGCAAACCTAGGGTGTCTGCGTAGAACCACCTTATCTTTGTGAACTGTTACGAAGGGATCTAAGATAGAGAGCGCTTGTAGTTCACTCACTCTCCTAATGGAGGTGATAGCTATCAAGAAAGCAGTCTTAAGAGTGAGATCTTTAAGGCTTGCTTTATGCATGCGCTCGAAGGGGGAGCCCATTAGCCTGGTTAACATGACGTTCAGGTCGCATCCGGGGGCTGGGTTAGATATAGGAGGGTGAATTCTTTTCACTCCCTCCATGAAGGCTTTAATAACTGGAACCTTCCACCATGACACCTTATGTTGTGACATAGTGTAGGTGGAGAGTGCAGGTAGGTGAACTATAATAGAATTAAAGACTAAACCTGAGTCCAGTAAGTGAGTCAGGTATAAAACAATATGTGTGGGAGAGCAGTCAACGGGGTTGATGCTCCTTGAGTTACACCAGATGACGAACCGTTTCCACTTACTAGAGTAGCAGTAACGAGTGTTCGGTTTCCTAGACTCCCTGAGAATGTTCATGCATCTCTGGGGGAGCTGCAAATGTCCAAATTATATGACCTCAGGAGCCAGGCTGCCAAGTTCAGTGTCTGCGGGCATGGATGCAGCGTTCTGCCCCTGTCCTGTGACAACATGTTGTACGGGCAGGGCAGTTTCAGTGGAGGAGACAGTGACAGCTTCATCAGATGAGCGAACCAGGGTTGGCGAGCCCACATGGGGGCCATCAGTATCATGGTAACAGGTTCCTGGTGCACCTTGTGCGATATCTCGCTGAGAAGCGGAGCCGGGGGGAGGGGGTGGGGAGCGTAGACAAATTTCCCTGACCATGCCATCCAGAGGCAGTTCCCCTTGGAGCGGTTCTGGGGGTACCTGGAGGCGTAATCTTGGCATTGGGTGTTCTCCAGAGTTGCAAACAGGTTGATCTCTGGGAAGCCCCATTCTGCGAAAACGTTGGAGGCGATGTCTTCGTGTTATCGTTATTCGTACTCTGCGGGTAGAGGGAAGTCTCTGCTGAGTCCGTCTGCCAGAAGATTGAGTTCCCCTAGCACATGTTGTGATAACAGGAACGTGTGTTTGAGAGCCCACTTCCAGATGTTCTGGGACAGCTTGGACAGTCCTGGAGAGTGAGTGCCTCCCTGCTTGTTCAGGTAGTACATGGCCGTGGTGCTGTCCGTGAGGTTCGGCACTGTCTTTCCTTGGAGGGGTGTCTGGAAGGCCTTCAGTGCTTTGAAGACCACCAACAATTCCAGCAGGTTTATGTGTTTGGACGCTACACTTGAAGTCCGAACTCTGTGGGCAGTCTGCTGGGACAGGTGAGCCCCCCCCATCCTGTGAGGGATGCGTCTGTGATTAGAGTGGCTTCCACTGCGGGGATGGTGAAGGAGATCCCCATCACAAGGTTCTCCCTCGACCACCAACGCAGCGAGAGAACCAGGGCTTGCGAGACAACCACTAGATGGTCCCATTGTCCGTTGGCCTGACACCACTGGCGGTTGAGCCACTCTTGCATGGGTGCATGCGCAGGTGCGCGTGAGGAAACAAGTAAATACATGACGCCATCATTCCTAGCAATCGCATGGCTTTGCGTACCGAAACCTCTTGGCCGGCTACATATTGAGGGATCTGAAACAGCATGTTTTGGACCCTCCCCTTGGAGGGGAAGACGAGGCCATCGCTTCTTCGAATTAGAGCCCCTAGGAATTGCTTGGATGGGGTCTAGACTGGACTTCTCGTTGATAGCGAAGCCCAGGTGGAACAAGAGGTCTATAGTCAACCGGAATGGACAACCTGCGCAGATGTGCCGCTGCCACTGCCAGTACCTTCGTGAATACCCTTGGCGCTGAGGCTATGCCAAAGGGTAGCACTTTTAACTGATAGTGTTTGCCTTCTATCATGAACCTGAGGTATTTCCTGTGCGCTGGCAACATTGAAATGTCTAGTGGTGCCATGTAATCCTCCTGTGCGAGTAGGAGGATTACTTCCTGCAGAGTCACCATATGAAATTTTTGAGGTTTTACAAATTTGTTCGCTGGGTGCAGATCTAATACAGGGCGCATGGTTAGAGTACACTGAATAAATACCCTCCTTTACCTGTAACAGAGGCACGACCTCTATGGCTCCTTTATGCAGCAGCGATTCCACTTCCTGAAGAAGGATGAGAAGGTGTTCTGGTGTGAGACGTCTTCCCTTTGGAGGTCTGAATGTCGGGGACCGCTGAACTCGATACAGTAACCGTGGGCTATTGTTGACAGTACCCAACGGTCTGTGGTAATCCCCTCCCATGCCTGGAGAAAAGATGTTAACCGGCCCCCGACCGGGGATGCATGGGAGGGGACCCGAATTTTTGGGTCATTTAGTGGCGGTGGTCGGGGAGCCTCTAGGAGTAGGGCCCCGACCCCTTCCTTTGCCACGACGTTGGCCTCTTTGAGCATACGCCGTGTTGTAACCACTGGTTCCTTGAGGGGAGGACCTGTTTCTGGATGAGGTATACAGTTGCTGAGGTTGTCGTTGGCCACGAAAAAAAGCGCCTATTGCCACATCCGCACTTGTTGGGGGGTCTCGTGATCTGGTCCAGGATTTTTAAGGTCTCGTGCTCCTTTTTTGCAGTTTCCAGTGCGTCGTCAACCGCCTTTCCAAACAAGTTGGAGTCCTCCAGGGGTTTGTTAATGAGGGACGCCTGTCTCTCTGGCTTGAACCCTGAGTTCCTAAGCCATGCATGCCTTTTAAGGAGTACGCCCTGGACTAAGGAACGGCCAGCCGTTTCTGCAGCATCAAAAGTATTTTTAATGATGCTCTGGTTCACTTGAGTGCCTTCTGTAACAGTGGCCAAAAGACGGGTGTGAAGAGGTAAGGGGCTACCTGTAGGACTTCGCGCAACAGGCCCCATTGTGCATCAGCGTAACTAGTCCACGTATTGTTGGCAATACGCGTAGCGAATGCCGTTGAGGCTGTAATCCTCTTACCCAGAGCATAGAGCTTTTCCCCTCTTTATCAGGGGGTGCTTCACTGGTGGACAGAGGAACCCCTGCCCTTTTCCTCGTGGTGGTCACCACCAGAGAATCTGGAATGGAATGACACCTAATGTATAAAGGGTCTGAGGGTGAGGGGCTAAAAAGCGTCTCAATCCGTGGGTTAACACCCCTGACTAAGGATGGTGTGGACAAAGAGGGAATGAGGAGCCTCTTGATGGAGGCGAGGAGAGGAATGGCCTGGCTAGAAGGTGGCTTTCCTTTGATGATTTTTTCAACAAAATCAACCTCTGGGGTAGTCTCCCCTGTATCGATTTGAAAATGTGCAGCCGCCTTGCGTAGCGTGGCATTAAACGTGGGCTGATCGTCCACAGGTGAAGGTTCTCCGACAGGAGTAGTCTGTGAAGAGCCCAGATCTAAAGCATCAGGGTCAGTTGAGGCCCTAGGGGACTGCCATGGCTGTGGGTCACACGTCGGGGTCTTCTTCAAAGCCCCCTACAGGATCTTGTACATCCTCAGTATCTATGAATTCATCATCTTCCTGAGTGTGAACATGTGGGTCCTCTTCAGTGAGGTCATATGTGTATAGTTCTTTCTCCTGGGGGTCAAAAAGTCTTGGAACTTTGGCTAGAGGGTCTAGAGGGATTACATTCTTTGGCCTTTTAGGTGTAGTGTGCTCAGAAATGGACACAAACCTATCCAGCCTGTTCATACAGGTCTCAAAGTGGAGGAAATCCCCCCGTCGCCCTCCGAGAAGCCTTCCCGTGGGCCAGGCGGTGGAGTAGTACCTCCGAGTCTCTCCTTCCACCTAGGGGAGGGTTCTGGCGTTCCAGTCGCACCTTCACTAGGTCTCGGCGTCTCCTTGACCTTCACAGCAGGCTTCCGTGACTCCTTCACCAGCCGTTTCTGAGAGTCTCTGGAGACGATCCTCGCGATGCTCTCAGCGACCATCCTCTCATCCAGGGGATGATCACGAGTAGTTTTTCGGTGGAGCCAGAACCTTGCCGTCGACGGACACCTTCTTGCGATGCATCTCGACGGATGATAGTTTAGGGGTTGCACCCTTTGTATTTGACGGCTCCGTCGCTAGGAGCGAATCCGGCTGCAGGGAGGGCTGCCGACCCTTACGGTCGGCGGGGACGGTCGGCTGTGTTGGCGTCCCTGTTGGCGCAGAGGCCTTCTTCGACTTGCTCAAAGAATGGCCGGGAGTTGTGTGTTTTGTGACGTGTTTTTGTCCGTCAGCGTCGCTGGGGTGTATATCTCCCAAAGCAGGGCCAGAGCCGTGTCTGTCGGGGCGGGGACAGATGCCACGGAGCGAGAGCGCTCCATTGGGGGGTCAACAACCTCTGTTACGGATGTCGAGTCATCACTAGCACCCTCGTCGCACTCATCGGCAGCGGGCAAGGAATCAGCCTTCGACATCCCGTAGGCTGCCCATCTTTTAACTCTGCGTTCTTTCAAAGTTTCCGGGCGAAGGAGCTTGCAGGCCGCGCAACCAGCTTCGACGTGCGCGAGGGGCAAGCAGCGGTTACACCGCTTATGCTCGTCCTTCCATGGAAATTTGCCTTTACAATTTGGGCAAAACCTAAAAGGAGTCCTCTCTATAGCTGAGGACGTAACCAGTGATAACGACCCGGAAGGAAAGGGGGAAGAAAGGGAAAGGTATTCTAGTATGAGACAGAAATGTCCACCCTGACCCCACTCTCCCTATTGTGTAGGTCGGCGAGACCGGGCCACGTGTTCGGCAGTGCCGATAGGATCACTGTCCGTCGAAAACCACTGTCCGTCGAAGATCTGGTCTCGGTGGAGATGTGGAATGGCCATCGAAAGAGGGCTGGAGCTGATGCGAGTTAACAATAATTAACAAAATCGACCAAGGGTCGAGCAATGGCAATGTCTCTTACGAGCTCCGCTTAAGGCGACCAGTATTCTGGATGGAAAAAAACAACCTGAGGGACCTCGACGCGTGAGGGATTTTGGGTATACTACACGTCACTATAGGGATAGTGTTATAGACACGCCTTGTAGACGTCCCCTTTTCGACTTTCGAAAAACAAGATGCAATACTCTGCAGTGACCACCGGATGTCGGACTATGCACAGCATGTGATTCTAAGCAGATTAACAAACATCAGAATGAAGATTACGAGACTGGGAAGACCAATGCAGCGGTCTAGTTATTGGAAGATGAATAAATCAATCTAGGAAGTTTAAATACGGCCCGCTACACCTGACAGTGAGCAGGAGAGCTGCAGACACTGAACCACAGCGCGACCCGCAATAACACGGAGTACCAACCCGGGAGAGAACATGTTGTGGCAGGCGACGTGGAGGTGAATCCAAACGAGGAAAGGAGAAGCCTGGGTGTGGATGGCTCACTGCTGAGAGAGAGCGTCACGGGAACCACGCACCACGGACCACGGAAAGAGACATCAAGGGAACAGTGATTAACCGGGTGCACACAAAGCCAGTACGCTGAAGCAGTCGGGAGCGAACAAGCGTTTTAGGCAACCAGTAAGTTCGGGGAGAATAAGAGAGTTACTGGGTTTTGCCAGCGCATGTGTACCGCTCCATAGGAATAACACAAACTGAAGGGAACAGAAAAGAGGGGAGACCAGAAGTTACCAGCGAACCCAGAGATCACAAGGGAGTTACCGGGTTGTCCCATTTAAGTTAGTTGCTTATTGAAAACACAACAAAAGGCCAAAAGCAAAACCACTAAAGAAATAAAAGGATTTGTAAAACAGTCACGAGTGGGTTATTGATCCCCAACCTTAAAGAGAAAGCAATTTGTGTGATAAAGTTCTGGCAAGAAAGTATACCAAGTAAAATTTAGAATTAAGTGTTTGTGGAACAAGTCCTGGCAGGAGAGTATACTAGGTGAAGATCGATAGAGAAATAAGTTATAAAAAAATCTCAAGGAAGGTAATGCCCTTGGGATTATGAACCGTTTTTAATGTATATAAATTAAAGGAAAGTCCTTAGAAAGAGACATAGCCTCAGGATTTGCAACGTGTTAACAGGTGAAGAAAAAGACTGGGGAAGGGAACTGTTCCCCAGGAAAAGCAAAGATACCAAGGGCAGAGAGAACTCCTCTTGGTGCTGATTATTCCTTTAGAACTTGTGGTTTTGCAACAAGGAATCTGGGGAAGGAAGTTATTCTCTGGATCTTTGGACATTGTTCATTGGAAACCTTCTTATACTTTAAACCGTAGAGTTTATGTTGGCAGTTGGTGAGCAGGTATGATATGATACTTTATTTATATAGCGCCTATACACAATGTGTTTCAAAGCACTTCAAGGCACGGGAGGGAACAAGGAAAAATACAATGACATTCTTACAGGCCATGAACAGTAAGGATGTGAAATTAACTATCGTACTCGGCCTGGCGACACTTCAGATAGTGCAAGAGCTAAGACATAGATAAGGAAAGGAGGGGGAGAGTGGGAAGGAAATGGAAACAGACAGGCGACTACTGTACTAGGCCTGACAACAGTTCTGGTAGAGCAGGAGAAAAACAAGAGGTGAGGGAGAGGGGTGCAGAAAGGTAGGGGAGGAACAAAACAAGCTGGAGGTGGGGTGGGGTGGGGAGGAAAAAAAACAGTAAGGGGAGGGGGGAGGAGACAGACGAGGTTGCTATCATACTAGATCCAGGGACAAGTCTGATAGAGTAAGTGCATAGAAGAAAGTAAGGGGAGGAGATAGGAAAAGGGAGAAGGGAAAGGAGAAGAGAACAGAGTTAGCAGTCAAAAGAGTTGAGAATGAATACAATTACAGAAGTCAGTAGTAACACATAATTTTGCAAGCCAGGATACAAGGTGCAAGTGGATCTAGGTCACCTGGCCTAAGCACCACCCACCTTCGTAGCCCTGCCACTTCCTTTCTGATCTCAACTTGCAGAGCAAGGATGTCTCTTGCATGGGTGTCCGGAGAAAAGGGCGCTCCGAGAAAAGGGCGTCCGGAGAAAAGGGCGTCCGGAGAAAAGGGCGTCCGGAGAAAAGGGCGTCCGGAGAAAAGGGCAATTCATGTTTGGGCCTGCTCGTACCAGTGGGACCCAGGGTCTAAACCCTTGCTCAGACAACAGGTAAGCATGCGCCAACATGTGTTTTCCCCTTATGTCCCCACAGGCCATCCCCATCATCATCAGGCAACACCAACTTCTCCGGTGCAGGGGTGAGTACAGGTGCTCCATGGCACAGTAAGTTGTGCATTTGTAAAAGTTGTATTCTCGTGCCGCAGCGGGTGTGTACCCGCTCCCCCTTCCCTTTGTCCCGGTTGCTTCCTTGTTGTTTGCCATCGCCCATCCCTCCTTCCCACCGCACTCCCATTGGTTGGCAGGCCCTTTAAGTCAGCCACTGAAGGCACCACCTGCCATGGCAGCCCCCTCTGCCAAGGAGCAGAGGATAAGGACAACTCCAGTGTTGTCTGCTGGTGTCCGCCGTGGTAGCAAGCAGCCTGCAGTAGTCCACCTGCTGCAACTGTACAGGTAAGTTGAATCAGGGTGTGTTGTATTGTGCTGTGCTCAACAACGTAGCCTTTTTCCCCTTTCTAGGAAAGTCGAATCTGGGTGTTTGTTTGCATTCCGGTAACTGTGGAATTGTTGCTGGTTCTCTCTAGGCTCCCACCTAGATCCCCTCCCCCTGCAAGGTGTGCCGTTCATTGTTGTGAGTTACTTGTTCCCCTCCTGTGCCTTCCTTTGTTATGACCCAGACCCCATCCTCATCCTCACCCAGGGCATTCTGTGTTGTGTGCCACAGGGCTGTGTTCTCTCACCCCCTTCTCCTCCACCTTCCTCCTTCACACCCCTTACGGTGCTCTGTCTCTCCCATCTTCTCTAACTGCTACTCTCTCTTACCCTATCCCTCTCTCTCACTAAGTCTGGAAGGGAAGAAGTTCAAGAGGGACATCCTGGTCTCCAATCCAAGGCCTCCCTATCGCTGATACCTACACCAGTGCTTCCTCCAGACAGACTCTCTGTTCTCTCTCCTTTCTCCTCTCTCCTATTAACGGTGGTACTAGGTGGGAGGTCCTCTTGGCTCCCTTCCACTCCTTCAAGACCATCATTAATGTCTATCTGAACTGCACCGTCTTGGTTCAGGGCATTCAGCCCAATCTCCTCCTTTTTGATAGGCGTTTCCCGCATCTTATCAACTTCCTCCCTTCTCCTGCTACTCCTTCAGCCACCTCTCTTGTACCATCACCTTCCTTCTCTGCCCAACCTCGCGTCCTGTACCACCTCCGCAGGGTGTACCTCAAACCTGTACCCCTCCACGTAAGTCTTTCAAACCTGCTCCATGTCACTACTCTCAACTCTCGTTCTGCTGTCAGACACTCCTCTGACATCCGTCACCTCCTCAAAGAACTCGACCTAGATGTCCTTGCTCTCACTGAGACATGGTTTATGGCCAGTTCTGTCACACGTTTTGACACTCTCCTCCCTGTGGGCTAGAAGATCCTCTACGAACCCAGAACCAACTGACCTGGAGGTGGAGTAGACCTGATCTTTCCGGATAGGGTCCCGGCCTCTGTCATCCCTACACAGGCCTACTCCTCCCTTGAATGCCTGGTCTGCAGGCTCTCTCTCCTGGCCTCTCCCCAACTGTGGCCACCATCTACAGGCCACCTGGCCAGGTCGCTATCTTTCTCTCTGAATGGGCCAACCTCTCCTTTCCTCTACTTCTCCTCAGAGATCTCAACATCCACCTGGATGCTTCTAATCCCTCCTCTGGGCTTTTCAGCAACCTCTGCAACACTCTCTCTCTTTCCATTCTGCCCTCTGGCCCGATACACTCTGCTGGACATACTTTGGATGTCCTCATCACCTCAGACATCCCCCTCTCTAATCCTCTCACTGCTCCTCTCTCTTGGACTGACCACTTTCTACCATCCTCTCATCTGAAACTCTCCAACCCTCAGGCAAAGCCCCCCCAGCACTGCCACCTACCTGCTCGGTCATTCATCCCATGAAGCGTGTATCAGTGGATGCCTTTGCCCCTACGTTCTGCTCCTCTTACTCCTGCGGCTGACTCACACTCTGACACAGTCCTTTCTAATCTGCATCTTTCTATTTCCAACACCCTGGACATCCCTGCCCCTGTCATGAGACTCTGTGGGAAACATACCTCCAAGTGCATCTCTTGGTATGATTCCAACCTCGCCGTCCGGAAACTCAAGTGCAGGGTGGCTAAGAAGAAGTAGAGGATTTCGGGCAAATCTTCTAACAAATTGGCCTGACGCCTACTCAAAAGGCAATACAGACTCTCTGTCCTGTACAAGAAGAGAGCACACATTCAAGCCTGCGTCTCTGCAGTCCCTAACAACAGAGCTAAACTCTTTAAAAACTGCAAGGAACTGGCCAATCCTGTTGCAGTCTCTACCTCACCTGTTCCCTGCCAGGCCCTCTGTACGGCTCTGGCAACTCATTTCTCAGCTAAAACTCAAGACTTCGTGCCCTCTTTCTCTCCCTCTTCCTCTCTCGGCCCCCCTTTGACCATCTCTCCCTCTCCTCCAAGTCCGATCTATGAAAGTGTCATCCAAACAGGTGCTCCCCTGTTCCTATAAAACCATCAAGGACCCTATTGACACACTCGCTCCAGCCTTGGCCGATTTCTGTAATCACTCTTTCGCCACTGGAACTTTCCCCTCTCCCCTTAAGCACTCCCTCCGCCAATCCTACCTGCCCAGCAAACTATCGTCCAATCTCCGTCACCCCTTTCCTGGGCAAACTCTTGGAAAAGCTGTCCCTCTGCCAGCTTACTCTCCACCCTGAATCTGTTGGTTGTCTCCATGACCATCAGTCTGGCTTCAGAGCTGCCAGAGGCATGGAAACTGCTCTCCTGAACACCTATGAAGATCTGCTCTCCAACCTTGATTCCAGCATTCCTTCTGTCCTCATCCTCCTTGATCTTTCCTCTGCTTTCGACATGGTCAACTATGCCATACTGATCAATCGACTCTGTGAGAACCTGGGCATCACGGATCAGGCCCTGGAATAGCTGAAGACCTTCCTCTTGGACCACCCCTCCCAGGTCCAACTTGGTCCCTTTCTTTCGCCACCTCTCTCTCTAACTGTGGCATTCCCCAGGGCTCTATCCTCCCACCCTGATTTTTCAACTTCTACCCGACCCCTTTGGCCCACCTGATCTCAACCTGTTACTATAACTTTCAGTGTTATGCAGATGACACTCCGCTTCCCTTCAGGTTCCCCTCAGCATTCTCTCTTTGCTCACTCTATCCACGATTCAGGATTGGTGTGCCTCCAACAATCTCTGCCTTAATGCCAGTAAGAAAGAGATCCTTCTCATTGGGACCTCTGCTTTCCCTCTCTCACTCTGGCTGCCCGCCTTGGGCCCTCTTCCTTTGCATTCCTGCGAGGTAAAAAACCTTGGTGTCATCTTCGACTCCACTCTTTCCTTCTCTCCTCACATCTTCGATGTTGCCAAGAAGTCCCACTACCAGCTGCACCTGCTCCCTTTCTCGCTTTCCTTCAGAGGCTAACTGTCTCCAAAGCCCTGGTTGTCACTAGAGTGGACTACTACAACAGCCTCTTTTTCAATCTGCCTTCCTCTACTCTCCGCCCTCTGCAATTAAACTAGAACAGGACCGCAAGACTTATCCTAGGCCTCAAACCCAGGCACCATATCTCTCCAGCCCTGAAATCTCTCTACTGGCTCCCGGGGTCTGCAAGGATTAAGTTCAAGACCCTTCGCATTGTCCACAAGGCTTCTGGTGCCAGGGCCTGCACTATATCCAACGCGCGCTTCCAAAATGCCTTCCTCTTGAGCCCTTCGCTCATACCTCCAACTCTCTAAGGGTTAGGTGCTTATCCAGGTAGATCTCTCTCCTCTGCTGGTGCCTCCCTCTAGAATGGCATCCCTGCCCCTCTCAAACTTGAGCAGGACCACCTGAAGTTCCGGAAGAAGCTCAAATCTTTCCTCTTCTCATCTGCTTTCTCTCTCTCCCTCCCCTGCTGACCTACCTGGCTGCTGTACAGACTGGTTGCTTGTCTACCCTCAGAGTATCACTGGGTACCAGGCCTACCAGGCACTTAAGGTCTGTAACTGTAACCCTACAGTCTCCTTGCACTACCCAGAGCCGCGCTGCCCTGGCTGCACTTACTCAGAACATTGTTACCCTGTTTTCCCCTCCCCTCTTCCTTGCACTTCCCCTCCTCCCTTTCCCCTTGCACTTCTCGGTCTCGCACTTTCAAGATCTGAATGACAATAGGTCTAGTATGATTGTTTGTCCTGTCCTCTCTCTGTCTTCCCTCCCTTGTCTTGTCACGCCTAGAAACACTAGTGTATGGGTGTGTTATAAATGACTTATATCATATCATTTAGAGGGTGAGGGCCAGAATAGGATTACATACACAGGACAGCTTGACACCGGACAGACCCATTAGGTCTAGGTAGGGAAATTCCTCCTAGATTAGGGATAGTAAGCTATTTTCCAAACCCCATTTGTTAAGATTTGTAGCAATAAACATGACTTCTCTGTGTCCGCGTCTCATTCCTGGCTCCTCAAACATACCTCAGCTATGCCCACAGGTTCATCCTGAAATGGCTACACCCACCCACAGTCTTAGCAATGCCTTCTTCCCAAATATCATGCTTCAGCATTGTCATCTACCCCAGTGCATCCCCAACCCTGCCAATAACCCTGTTCCGGCACCATCCTGGGAAAGCAATGCCAACCTGTCTCTAGCTCATGTAGAGTCATGGTAATGCCCTTTTCTGTAGCACTTCTATCCTCCATCATTAACACCCCTTTCTTATGTATGTAGGAGATTTACGAAGAGCAGGCCTAGCTGGGAAACAATTGAGCACTGTACACATAGGGAATGCATCAAGGGGTTTCCGGGTAGGGTGTGGGGGTAGTAGCAGTACCTAGGATGGATTGAGAGGGTCATATTCTGCTACAATCCTCCTATTCTGCTCTGGCAATGTCACCTAACCCAGTGCTCGTACTGAGTGCATCAAAGGCCTCTGTCCTGGTGCTCCTATTATGCCTTTACAATTCCCTCCCATTTAGACTCAAACATTATTTTCCCAGTACTCATATTCCAGTCTAGCAATCCCTCTACTACAGCACAAATATCCTGGCACAGTAATACACCTGTTTTAGTGGTCAATCCTGCTATAGCAATGCCCTATTTCATGCGGATCTGTGCCAAACAATTCTTTCTGACTTGGCTCTCATATTGACCAACATCAATGACCACAGCATCAGAGGTTGATTTGGTCTCCAGCAATTTCTTTTGGCCCAGGCCACCTATACTCCCCCAGCAATACCATGTAATCCTGGGTTCCAGTTCAGCGGCATGGATCCTATTCCGCTTCTTCAATGACCTGTGCCCAAGGACACATCATTTTGATTAGTTTGTATCAGGATTTAGCCTAACATGATCTAAATGTGATTAAAATTTGAACCAGAACACAACTTGCTTTCACTTGACAGTAATTGTATCAGTAATCTTCTGAGGTGATTTCAAAGTAGAACACGTCTGTGTTATTTAAAATTGTTTTCTTACAGATTGCAACATCTTAGCCTAAGAATCGCATAGGCACACATTCATGTAGCCCACACTGCATTATTTAGCTTCCCGGAATTGCAGAGTCACCTGCTTGCTAATACGCCAGGCGCTCGACTTCCTTCAGTATTCCTAGTGAACTACATTACCGAGCAGAATATGGGATTTAAAAGTATGCTGGGGTGTTTGTGCCTGTACGTTTGGGAGGTCAGTTATCGCTGGTTTGTGCAAGGTTTGCTCTTGTGAGCAGTGAACCTTTGTTCTTGCTCCCGCTTCTGAGGTGGCAGGATTCCTACAACTACTACCACTGACCGCCTGGTGAGGTAACATTCTCCTACCTGCTTGCTTTATATCCCCATATTTTGAGTAATTGTGCTTACACACGAATATGAACTCAACATTACAAAGTCACTATAAGACAAGACAATCAGGGATTCTAGCGAAATACCACTCCCTCGAACCTCTGTCTCAACTAAATAAAATGGGACCCACATGTACAAATTCCTATCAATACACTTGACTTAGCTTAACATCTATATCCAACTTTGAAAATGTCAAAGTTACACCACAGAAAAATGAGTATCAAACAAGGCAATTGTTTATACTGGATCGTTACCAGTCCCTTGAACCGCTCTCTCGAACTAACAAAGTGGATTACAGGGAGCAAACCCTAAAATCTCCAACAGATAACCACGACCAACGCATGACATTCTCATTTTCCATAGGGAACAGCAAAGAGGTTCTAGCTGTTAATGACCTCGACACACACCATCTTGATACTAAGAGACAATTGAAAGAAATTAGGCCAATCAAATAGAAGTGCCCCGGATTGTAAAACCTCTAGAAGACATAAGTCATGAGTCTGCATCGCAACATAGTCCTAACATTTCGCCTGAAAACATCACAGACAATTTAGGTACTACCAGACAGAACGCTCAATTTATGGAACTAACAGCTTCTATTGATCTTATGTATATTCATCTACCTAACCACAATAATCTGCATCCCATAGAAAATTGAGTATTTAATTGCTCAATACACGCTCATTGGTCCAGCACGGGCTTGAGGTTGCCAACCACCTCACCACGTCCAAACTAGATATATTAGCAATTACAGAGTCTTGGCTCCATGAGACTGCACAGATTTCAGTCTCACACTCCCTGCCGCATGGATTTAAAATATTGAGAGCAGATCGTATTGCACAGCTTAGGGGAGGAGGGGCACTCATTGTTAAAGAGCATTTAGTCTGCCACTACATTAATACCCCAACTATCGAGGGCTGTGAAAACGTGCTCATCAAGATGAAAATTAATCCCAATTCCTTGTTGACCATACTTATTCTTTACAAACCGCCAAAAAATATACCCCTGTTTGAAGAGCAACTACTTGCCCTGCTTAATAGTATTAAACCAAAATCCCCTGTGATTGTGGTAGGGGGCTTTAACCTATGTGCAGAAGAGATGTCAGACATACAAGCAACATCACTGCTATCAGCTCTTGAAGCCATTGGCTTCATCATATTAGTTAAAGACCAAACTCATTAAGAAGGCCATACCATAGATTGGGTATTGATACACAATTTGTATAGCATATCCACTACTACGCTGGCTTGCCCCTAGTCAGACCACTTCATGGTCAACACGACAATATTACTACCTACTGCTCTAACTACACTAGACAACAACCCAAGAATAGAGAAAAAATGCAGGGTTTAAAAACTTCTCAGCATTCTTGACCACTAAATTAGACCCACTAGAATCATTTGACAAGACTACAAACATAGTTTTACATCTCTCCAGTTATATTGCCTCCACTATTGACATGCTGGCTCCAGAAAAAACTAAGAAAATCAAGTCTGAGAACATAAGAAACTCATGGTTCAATGACAGCATTATACAAGCAAGAAAAGTGAAAAGAGCTCTAGAACTGGAGTGGCGCAAGAAGCCTGGTCGACTCACACTGATCAAGTACAAAGAATCAGTGCAAACATTTACCTGCACCATCATAGAAAGCAAAATTAAAAATTACAACTTAAGAATTAACGCAAAACCTAGCTCAAGTGAGCTTTTCAAAATTCTTAAAGAATTTGAGAGCAAAACTTCCCCATTTCCTCCAGTTACCACAGATGTGGCCTGGTGCCAGGAAGCACAAAACGAATTTGTCGAAAAAACCACAGGTCATCAGCATGTCATGCCTGCGCCATGGGCGCATCCATTTATGCTCAATTTGGACTATATGTTTATCATTTAGTTACAACAGACTCTCGGATCCATCTATATTTACTTTGGGAACTTTATTTCCCATTTGCGAGACTTTGGTGCTTTATTATTATTTCCAACAAACTACACATACCATAATGCACCTGGTTACAAGCATCGATTCCTGGCTGTTCCTATTGGTTATCAAAGGAACTACACCCCTCAGAAGCCCTAGGGACTTGCCCTGCTTCCACCAGCCCAGGAACAGAAAGGGAGGTGGCCGATTGCCTACAGGTGTGCTTCGCCAGGTGCAACCAATTAGCCTGCCCCTGTGCTGGGCTAGGCAGTATAAAGGCTGCTGCCTGCAGTGGCTCAGCCTCTGGCATCTGAGAGTCCTTCCTCCACCTTTTGCATCTTCCTACGGATCTTGTATGCTGTTTACCTTCACTCCTGCTTGGACCCTGCCTTGTTGCTGGCTCCACCCTGCTGCCTCCAGCCATAGCCTTCCAGGCTCCCTGCCTCACAGCCCTGCTCCTCTGGGCTCTCCACACTGCAGCTGATCACGCTCTGCTGCCTTCCAGCCTCCGCCCTTGCCCTGCCGGGCTCTCCACATTGCAGCCGATCACGCTCTGCTGCCTTCCAGCCTCCGCCCTTGCCCTGCCGGGCTCTCCACATTGCAGCCGATCACGCTCTGCTGCCTTCCAGCCTCCGCCCTTGCCCTGCCGGGCTCTCCAATTTGCAGCCGATCACACTCTGCTGCCTTCCAACCTCCGCCCTTGCCCTGCGGACCCTCTACATTGCAGCTGATCACGCTCTGCTGCTTTCCTTCCTCAGCCCTTGTCCTCTGGTGTCCCTGCCCTGCAGCCTGCCTCACTCCGGCTGCCTTCAGCCCTTGTCTTCTGGGCTCCCCTGCTCTGCAGCCTGCCTCACTCCGGCTGCCTTAGCCCTTGTCCTCTGGGGCTCCCGGCTCTGCAGCCTACCTCTCTCTGGCTACCTACAGCCCTTGTCCTCTGGGCCTTCCTACTTTGCAGCTTATCATGCTCCGCTGCCTACTATCTACCTTTTCTGCTGGGTTCTCGGCCTAGCAGCTCTCTACAGTCCTCTGCTACCTTCTACGTTCAGCGGCCCTGTCCCTCAGGGTTCACTCCTTACTGCCCGGCCCTTACGGGATCCTTGCCGTGCAGTCTGCTTTACTCTGCTGCCCTAAGTCCTTTTTCCTCTGGGCGTTCTACCTTACAGTCCTACTCCTGTGGGCTTACTCATTGCTTTCCTGCTCCTCTGAGCTCTCAACCTTGTTCCTTACTGTCCTCTGCTATCCTATCCTGTTACACGACTTTCCTTTCATTTCCTTCTGCTAGTTTGCTATCACCTCCTTTACTGGATTTGTCTGTAGTATCTTCTCTTGTACTGTTTGTAGACCCTTTTGTACAGAGCTTGTCTGTTGGTTCCCATCAGTCAACCTCTGCCCCTTCCCTTGTCCTGTTTCTACATTACAGACACTCAGAGCTGCTGTTCCAAGTCATGAGCAATCAGCGTGGGCCTCTGTTATAGCAAACTGTGCAGAAGGCTAGAGTATTTCCAAGGTTCGTGGAATACTCTTTTCCTGTATCTGCATACACCCCAAGAGGGTATTCATTCTGTATCTTTTCCCTTGCTACTCTTGCTTACTCTTCGTTCTCTTTCCTTTCCGCTGTGTGTGTTCTTATCTGTCCACTTTATTTGGCACAACCACCCAAACCCTTTCTGTGTGTCCTGTGCCACTCTTAATAGAGTGCCACTCCTCACACAGCAGGCCATTGCCAATCGACAATCCTGCCTAAAAAGTACCATGCAGAAACCAAGGCATTACACAGTCAGACTATGGCTAATACTAATTTAACATTACTCATTCAACTGGCAAACATGTTCAGAAGCTGAAATCCACACCATAGTTCCAGAACGTAGACCCACCTTATGCTTAGGGGCTATCTGCCCTGCCAACATCTTCAAGAATTCCTTAGATGTTCTCGTGCCATGGATCACTAAAATGGTCGACATATCCTTCAGGGATGATAGGTATTACCCCAAAAAATAATTAAAAAAAGCTGAGTGCACGTTTTGCGCACATTCACCGTGGCTAATAAAAATTATCTC
Source organism: Ambystoma mexicanum (assembly GCF_040938575.1). Classification (NCBI taxonomy): domain Eukaryota; kingdom Metazoa; phylum Chordata; class Amphibia; order Caudata; family Ambystomatidae; genus Ambystoma; species Ambystoma mexicanum. Next base: position 1,571,881,369 of record NC_090932.1, read on the forward strand.
ATAATATCAAAAAAGGGGAGCAGGGGTTGCGGGGGTGTCCCTCGCTTCCCTAGTTTGGTATTATGGGCTGCCAGGAGGTCCCTTGCATACATTAAATGTATAGCAGGGGACAAACAACCAAAATCCCAAAAGCTTGAGTTACAAAATGAAAACAAGTGGGCTTCACAATTTCATAATTCAAGCTTTTGCGGTTCGGTATTAAAACGTAGATCCGGATGGTACAGTCCCATCCTCCCTGAAGGAAGCCTGGATTACTCGACTATTTAAAGAGAATTCTTTGGACCCTGCCCTGGCTAAACATTATCGAGCCATATCCAACATCCCATAACTTCTTAAAATCATAGACAGAGTGGTGTATCTGCAGATGCAGAAATTCATAGAGAATAAAATTTGGAGCCCGACATGGGACCGCATTATTGGACCTTAAATCTAACATTTTTGGTATTGTGGAAAAAGATCATCGAGCACTCCTGTTGTTATTGGACCTCTCAGCAGCCTTCAATCTCAATGATCATAATCTCCTACAAGAGAGATTGGAAGGCATTGCCAACGGCTCTGAAAGGGTCACTCAATGGATTGTATCATTTCTTGGTCCAAGGACATCAAGAGTAGCCATTGAGAATGCTCATGCCTCACCCATTACCACCACATGCGGAGTGCCAAAGGGATCATGCCTATCTCCCATCTTGTTCAACATCTACATCATACCCTTAAATTGACCTCCTGGATAGCTTTGGTGTTCAATTTGCAAATTACGCTGACAACACGCAGGTACTCCTGGAGCGGTCAGGTATTCATTCAGAAGATGCCAAAAGGCCTGAACAAGGTGTACACAGCAATTCAATCTTGGATGGTATTAAACTCCCTGGCCCTTCAGGTCCTCGTCTAAAGAAATTAGACACATTGTACAAACACTTTACTATCTTGGACAATCAGATCCAACTCACTGAATTTGTGAAACACTGGGGGTATTTCTGGAATCAGAACTATCAATGAAACAGCAGGTCTCTCACATACATTCTTCATGTGGATATGTGAATAAACTTTTACACCAGATCAGACCCTACTTGTCAATTAAAAACAGATCTCTACTTGCTACTGTCCTGGTGAATTATCAGCTCGAAAATTGCAACAGCCTGCTTACCAGTACCTCACATGCTAATCTACATCGTCTACAGACCACACAAAACTGAGTAATCTATGGACTATCGAAACGAGACAATGGGTACACCGTCCGGAAGGACCTTACATTGGTTGCCTCTCAAACAGAGGATTACTCATAAGATACTGTCTCATACAAACAAATGTTGAAACATTGTTGCCCCTCAATTTCCAAATAATAAATCAATGGTTAAGCAACCCCTGCGTACATTATGCTCTAATGATAATTATACTCTGGTGCAACCAGGTTTAAAACTGGCAAGATTTGGCAGAGCAAGTTTTCAAATAAACACACCACGGGTATGGAACGCCCTTCCTCTTCCCATAAGGACATCTCCATCTTTGGCAGACTTTAGGGGAGCTATCAAAACCCGTCTCTTTAATTCAGCAGACTAACACAATTCTTCTGCACCCCGACTGCTGAACCCTGATCTTGCCTGTTTTTTGTGCGCCCTAAGGCCCAGGGGCATGTGGTGCGATATACAAATTAAATAATAATGAATAATAGTAATACAGCTTTATCAACACCCTATGCTGCCCCCAGAGCATCAATCCTGAACCAGGAATGCCCATTGCCCAGGGTTGCTAACAAGTACCAGGGTCCCTAGTCTTCCCCAACAATGCCCTCTACAATAATAGCCCCATCGTGCCACATCAATACCCTTTGTCTTCAGTAATCTAAGCCATTTTAGCGACACCCTGTACCATACTTTTCACAGACTACCTCTGGACCATTCACGGTCCTGGAATTATCATATTGTGCTCCAGCAATATATTTTGCCACAGCAATAACCTAGGCCTGAAGACTCCTATCCTGTCACAAGCACTGAATTGCACTGGAGCACATGCAGGACACGTACACACTGCACAGCCCGTCACTTACCGTGTGAGAAGTAAGACATGCTGGACACTGTTTTGGTAGTCAGACCCCTTTGCTGTTCAGACTCCTTGGAGGGTTCAGAAACTGTTGGCACGGATGACGAGGCAGAAGAGGATGAGGATGAGGAGGAAGAAGTTGGCTTGGTTTTGGACTGGAGGTCGGTGAGTCGTAGGAGGTTGTCTGTTGTCACCAGGTCAGTGTTGAGGGGTGTCAGAAGCACAGACACAGGTGTTAGTGGGAAGAAGATATCTCTGCTCTCCTTGGTGTGCTTTGGGGTTGTCGGGGTGTCTCCTGTCGACTGAAAACATAAGCAAAGAAAGTGAGGATAGGTCTGTACGGAACACAGCAGCAGGGCGCCACCCCCCTTATAACAAACAGTGGCCAGGTTTCTGCAGGCTTATTAGAAAAAATAATATTTCATCAACATAAAGCAATGAACATGTGAGTTGCACTTATAGGACATGGGTATGGACAGTGGCAGATATGGATGCTGCCCGATGAAGCCTTTTTATAGACTTATTATCACAAAATCAGTGGACAGATTTATAAAGTAAAATGATTGTGGTTTGCTAAAAAACCTTACAAGATTTAAAATCTGGTTGCTCTGAATTCCACCACATGTATTCAACAGCATCGTTATTGGCCACTGTTTCGCTTTGATGTTGCAAACTTGAGGTGGGCACTAGGCCTGCTAAATCAACTCAGACTGAGATGGATCTGGCAGCTCTTCCCACCTAGGCAGAAACGCTCAAGGAAAAATGTAAGATCTTGGCGGAAGCTTTAAAAAGTCAACTGTTCGGCTACGTTCACTCCGTTACTGTTTTTTTAACACCCACCAAGGGGGGGATGCAGCGCAACCAACACCAAAAGGCAACATGGCATTAATGCGGAAACCCATGGTCAGGAACCATGACGAACAAGCTAAAACAAAGTTTTAAGAGTCTTCCTGAATTGCAGATGCGCAGATACCATATGCAGAGAGACGGGGAGAGCATTCCACAGAGCAGCCGCTCTGACAGAAAAGGAGCGGCCACCAGTTCTGGCAAGATGAAACCTGGGTACAACCAGGAGAAAGTGGCTCGCAGATCGAAGTGCGCGGCGAGAGACTTGCCAAGATATGTTTGCTGCAGGTACTCAGGACCAACACCATACAATGCCCTATGCACCAGGCACAAGGACATAAAGTGAACACATCTGGCCACCGGCAGCCAATGAAGAGATCTCAAAAAAGGGGAGATATATTCCTGAAAAAGTGTGATGGTGGTGAGGCGAGCGGCCAAACTCTAGAGAACCTGCAGACCGCGTACCAGGTAATAAGGCTGAGCCAGGTAAAGAGAGTTGCAATTATCGATCTTGCTCAGAACTAGAGCCGAGAACACTGGAGCACGCAGATGGATAGGGATGAATTGAAAAACCTTCCTGAGGATTTTCAGTTGAAAGTGGCCCGCTTGGCAAACCGCACCAACCTGAGGTGCCATAGAAAGCGAGGCGGAAAGCTTAACACCCAGGTTCTTCCCCACAGAAGCAGCGGCAGGAAAAGAACCAAAAGAGGGAGGCCAGAACAGAAGGCAAAAGTCCAAAGAGAAGGAGGACCAACAACCAAGACCTCAGTTTTGTCACCATTTAATTTAAGCCAATTTCTGGCCATCCAGGAACCCACGGCCGTTAAGCAATCTCGTAGTTGAGAGGCATAGGCCGGATGGAGAAGATCCAGCCTAACCAAGATCTGCGCGTCATCAGCATATGAGTAGAATCTAAAGCCGTGGGCGCAGATGACAGCAGTTAGAGGCTGAATATAGAGATTGAAAAGGGCGGGGGACAGGGCAGAGCCCGGCAGAAGACCACACAACAAAGCCGAGATAGCAGAGAGGAAAGGCTGAAGCAAAAGACGCTGTGACCGATCAGACAAAAATGAGTGAAACTAGGCAAGGACTGGGCCTGCCATGCCTGCAGCAGCTGGACTGATCAGGATGGAGGGATCGATAGACTAGAGGAGGGATCTGATGCTGATTACAGATCCACCCTGATCAGTAATCAGCGTCAGATCGTCAAGCACTAAGACCCGAACCGGCTCGGTGCCCTGGCCACGTCTAAAGCCTGACTCAAAGTCGTCAAGCAGAGAGACAGACTCACAGAACTTGACCTGAAGAGGGGACACCAAGGATTCAAGTATCTTCATCCCGAAAGGGAGGAGGGAAATGGGACGAAAATTAGCCAGGACTAGAGGGTGAAGAGCCAACTTCTTCAGGAGAGGGATCACAGTCGCGCATTTAAGAATAGATGGGATGGTCCCCGATACGCAGGAGAGATTCACTGCAGATGTCAAATGAGGCAAAATCTGGGGAAGAATATCCTTCACCACAGACAAAGGAAGAGCATCTGCAGGGGAGGTGGATTTCAAGCTAGTGACTGCAGTACTGACATCGATGTCTGTAAAAAGCGGAAAGTAGTCCCACAAGGCAGCAGAAGGTGGTGAGGTCCCGGAAGCGGCTACCACCAAGAAGATAGGATGAAAGGTTGCAGTCAGTCAAAAGAAGATCCCTAAATGTACCCGGAGTGCAGACCTCTTTAAAAAGCTCTTTAGGCTGAGTAGAACAAGTTACTTACCTTATCTGGTAACGTTATTTCGATGGGATGTTCCACCGACGTATTCCACATCTATGACAGGTAATGACCACAGCTGTGCTGCTTCGGAATTTTTTTCGGCGTATGCGTCGTGCGTCGATGACGTTGATATGTTGTCCCTCGAGGGCCTCCGTCGAGGGTCGACGTCACCGGATGTTATATATAGGACGCACGGCACCCGTAGCCTCAGTCGTAGTTTTTTCCCCAGAACGTGTGGCACCAATCTCCTGCTAGTTTAACTGCAGAAAGCCTTGCGGAAACGTAAGCTGCAATCGCATAAGAAATTCTGTAGAGGGGCAGGCTGGGAGGGTTCGATGTGGAATACGTGGGAGGAACATCCCATCGAAAGAATGTTACCAGATTAACCAGGTTACTCACCATAGTGACCACCTTACTCCTAGTCCATAGTCCCCTTTCCTCCATACTTATGGGACATTCCTCTGTCCTGTGGGACAGGACCGGAGCATTTTGTAAAGTATCAAAAAAATCTTTGGCAAATTGTTTTGTCCTTCCTCTCTTTCTACGCGGGGTACTGCACACGGCCGTAACCCCGCCCATCTCAGTTACGGCCCGCGCATCGCCCATCAGTCCTTTTCTATCGCCAGGTCAGAGACCTTTAAGCAATAACAGAGGAACCTTATTAGAGGGGACGGCGGGCGGGCGTATGAAGGAAAGGGGACTATGGACTAGGAGTAAGGTGGTCACTACAGTGAGTAAGCTGGTTATACTCATACGTCCCGTCCCCTTTCCTCCATACTTATGGGAGATTCCCAAGCACTCCTTACAGGAACTACGGGTGGATGGAAAACCACATACTGAAAAAGGTTCTTCAACACAGCCTGGCCAAACGGAGCATCAGATCTGGAGCTTAGGTCGAGAAAAGCAGATGGGGAGGCCCATGTAGCCGCTTTTGCAAAGGTCTCCCAGGGGACATATTTCTGAAAGGCAACAACAGCTGCCTTGCCCCGCACCAGGTGTGCATGAATACCTTTGGGAGGCTGCAACCCTTCGACAGTGTAAGTCTCTGTAATGCAAGCCGCGATCCATCTGGAGATAGTCGCCTTAGAGGCTGGTCTACCTTGTGGATTACCAAAGGTCAGCAATAGTTGAGAAGAGCTCCTAAATTCCAATGTTCTGTCTAAATAGAATTTAAAGAGCCCTTCTAACATCCAAACAATGCAGAACCCTTTCCGTGTCTGAAGCAACGTTCGGAAAGAAGACCGGCAGGGAGATTGACTGATTCAGATGGAAATCAGACACCACCTCCGGCAGGAAGGAAGGATTCGTCCGTACGACCACCTTATCCTTGTGGAAAACTAAAAAGGTTACACTGACAAAGCCTGGAGCTCACTCACGAGCCTCGCTGAAGTAACAGCAACCAAAAAAGACACCTTCCACAAAAGGTGCTTAAGGTCCACCGTGGCCATTGGTTCGAAGGGTTTATGGCACAACACCGTAAGGACCACGTTCAGATCCCACGTTGGGTGCGGTTTGCGAACCGGGGGATGAAGGCGCGTCAAACCTGCGAAATGTCTCCTAATCACTGGATTAGAAAGGTAATAAAAGCATTGGTCCGTGGAGAGATAGGCGGATACCGCCGAAAGATATGTTCTGCATGACAAAACGTGAATGCCTGACTCTTGTCTAAGCACCAATGACAGAACCTAAGCCATTTGCTCCTATACTGAGACCTGGTCAAGGGTTTCCTGGCTGCCTGAATAATGTGCATGTTATCAGCAGACAGGTTAAGATGTTCTAAGGACCCGAACTCAGGCACCATGCCGCCAAGCTAAACGATTGTGGGGAGGGGTGCCACAGCTGCTGATCGCCCTGGTGAAGCAGATCGTGAGTCACTGTAGCCTGATCGGTGCACACACCAACAGGTGTTGAAGTTCTGAGAAACAGAACCTGGCCGGTCACCACGGGGCTATGAGCAGAAGCGAACAGTTCACCGTGTTCTTAAGCTTGCAAATCGTCCGATGAATTAGAGGCAGAGGCGGGAAAGCATAGGCCATCATGTTGTGCCAAGGAATCTCGAGAGCATCGCCCAGAGTGGAGGCTCCCAGGCCGTTCCTGGAGGCATACAGAGGAAGTATCTTGTTTGCCAACGTCGCAAAGAGGTCCACCTCCGGCATGCCCCGACGCAGGATAATCCATGAGAGGATCTACGCCTTCAGCTCCCATTCGTAGCTGACCATTGTCCGCCGACTGAGGGCGTCTGCCGTAACGTTCAGCTGGCCCGGGATGTGTACTGTTACCAGCCAAACACCATGACGAACCGGAAACTCCCAAATCTGGATGGACAGGTCCATGAACACGGGGGAGACTCGGTGCCCCCTTGCTTGTTGATGTAATACATTGACACCACATTGTCCGGTCCACTTTGTTGGCAATGACTGGTCTGAACGCTTTGAGCGCTAGGAAAATCGCCAGGAGCTCCAGATGATTTATATGAAGGAACTTGTCCTGAGGCGACCAAAGGTCAGAGACCTGAAGAAGATCCAACGTTGCACCCCACCCCAGTTGGGAGGAGTCCGTCGTGACCGTCACAATTGGGGTTGGGTCCTGAAAGCCCGTACCCACCGACAGATTGCTGAGAGACGACCACCACTCCAGGTCTGCTCTCATGGAAGCCGGAATCAATATCAACTTGGGAGTCCGGATCCACTGCCTGACGCCAAGAACTCTGAAGAGCCATCTGAGTCCGCCTCATCTTGAGACGAGCGAGAGGTAAGGCCCAGACACAGGAAGCCATGAGTCCCAGAAGCCTCTGGAACCACCAGGCCAACATGCTCTCCGACTGCGCAAAAAATGTGACACGTGGCCAACAGATCCGCCATTGTGTCCCCGGTCAGGTAAACTCTGCAGTCGATCGTGTTCCAGCAAAAACCCAGGAAAATCAAGTCCTGAGAGACGGTCATGGAAGATTTCCGCCAGTTCACCGACAGCCCGAGATTGAACAGGAGCTGGAGGAGAGACTGTAGATTGCATGCGGCCTTCACCGGGCAAGGGCAACGTAAGAGCCAATCGTCCAAATACGGATACACATGGATACCCAGCAGACGAAGATAAGCTGCTGTTACCGACATCATCTTCGTGAAGACACGCGGCGCTGAGCTGAGGCCAAAAGGAAGCACTCTAAACTGGAAATGCTCCTCTCCCACAGAGAAACGGAGGTATCTCCTGTGTGGATTCCAGATCAGTATATACATGTACGCATCCTGAAGGTCCACCAAGCTGAGCCAATCGCCCATCTGTAAAGAGGACCGTATCTGGCCGGGCATGATCATCTTGAATTTCTCTTGAGGTAGGAAAAGATTGAACTGGGAAAGGTGTAGGATGGTGCGAAGTGTTAACGTGATGAGCTGTGGCCTCCAGCAGATCCTGGGCCAAGACACTGGCATCCGACAATCCTGCCTTAAAGTCCTCCAGCTTCTCGACCGGAATGAACTCCTCGAACTCCGACAGACCTTTCCACATCTTCATATTCGTCCCCGCTAACACCAGTTCTGCATTGGCCTGCTGTAGCTGCAGGGCCGAGTTAGCGAAAATCTTCCTCCCAAGTGAGTCGAGGAGTTTGTCCTCTTTCCCCAGAACCTGAGTAGCAGTCGTAGAACAGGATGCTGCAGGCCTGGATTGTAAAGTGGCCGCAGCCACCACCGTGGAGGAGGGGGGCGGACAAGATGCTAGGGCCACCTCTTCCGAATAATGCAGTCTGTAGCACGCGTCAATTTTCTTATTGACGAAAAGTCCAGAGTGTGGTTTCTCCCAGACTCTACGGACCTCAGCCAAAACGTCCTTCTGCAAGAACAGGCCGGTACGCTCCGAAGGAGACAAGGTGAACGCCCCCAAAAGCACACCATTCTGCGGAGCGGGTGCCTCTGGCACTGGGACATCCAATAGACACATCATGCCCAGCATCCGGTCATGAAAGTCTCTAATAGAGCGGGGCTGGTCTTTGCTGTCCTGATCGCCCTGCGCATCAACCGACAGGTCAGGATCCTGTTGAACCACGTCGGGCACCGCCTTGTCCACCGGGGAATATGGAGGCAAGGGCGGAAGGGTAGTGTCACGCTCACCTGATCTCCACGGGGGCGTAGCACGTGGCTGCACGAATGATGTCTGCGCTGGTGTGGGGATGCGTGATTGATGATGTTGCTGCGGCTTTTCCCCGGTTACCACCCTCCCGAGGAGTTGTCTGCAAGGTTAAAATAAGGTATTAGCGGCTGGGAGAGAGTTGAGTTGGACCCCCTCTCTGCTACCATCTGATCCCCTTCTCCGCTTGCTCTCACCTTGTAGTTTTGTAAGGCAGGCCCTCCGTCATGCAATCTGGCAGGGGCGCGAAAATGTCTTCCAGGATCGAGTTACTTCCGAAGAGCGAATGCTGAGTTGTGGAGAGCTTGGACGAACAGGTAAGTCTCTATGACAATGACTGCTTGGTATAAAGTCTTTGAGTCGTTATTTTGCCCCAACTCCTTTAATCAGTGTCTTTCTCTCTTTTCAGACGTGGCTTCGAATGGATTATGCATGGGGAGTCAGAAGGACTTGGCACGCTGAGCAGATGTATTACAGGTAAGTGGAGCGCAAGAATGAAGCGCTGTTATCTGAAGTGTAGTCTTTTCCTTCTGTGCGCGACTAACCTGTCACTATTGTTCTTTTGCAGAGGCGGTGCGGCATGGAATGAAGAATGGAGGAACACTCCGAAGATGCTCGGGAAGGATACTGTGCCCGAGAGGGCTCTTCAGCCTGAACGAAGTGAGTTGGCTGATGCGAGAGCCCGGGAGCGGCCGAAGGAGCCGAAGATGCTGCCGGTTGAAGGATGCTGCAGGTAAGGTTTCGCCGCTGCGCTGACTCGTATTTTCTCTGTCTTTTTCCCTTCCAGATGCCGATGGTTAGAGTCCATGTCGGGCATGGCTGTAGAAGTTCAGGAACAGAACAGACACTGTGAGCGTTACGCTGCAGGAGTGCAGAATAACGCGAAGCGTGTTCTGTATGCAGGGCGTGGCTTAAATAGCCTCGCAAGTAGTCCCAGGTAAAGTAGTCCCTTCACCACTCCCTCTTCTGGACCAAAATAGTCCCTCAGCCACACCCTGAGGAAACAGAAAGGTCCAGTCCTGCCTAGACTGGGCAAGTAGTTCTACATTAATCATCCCATATCCTGAGCCTGGCGCCAACAGCGCCAGGACTGAGTCCAAGAGGCGCTGGGGGCTTGAAAGGCCCTCATGGGAGTCGATGACTGGGGGGGGGGCCCACCAGATCTAAGGGGCTATCAGTGTGAACCCTGACAGGTAGGGGGAGGCCCCGCAGGCAAAGGCGGTGCTGGCGGAACCACCGGAGGCGCGGGTGGAACCGGTGGCGCAGGCGGGCATATCTCCCTAAAAAGACCCTTGAAATACTCTCTCATGGGGTCGGTACGCATGAGAACCTGAAATTTGCCGAAAAAAGCATCCTCCGGAGAAAGCTTTGGAGCTGCCGGAGAAGGCCTCTCATGAGGGGGATAATTCCAGGGACGCAGAGGGGAGGGTTGCCAAGCAGGCCCATCCCTAGAGGTGTCCACATAAATCAAGGGTGCCGAACCCACAGGCAGCGAGATGTTGTGCGGAAGGGGCATCCGAGCGTTCGCCGTAAACCGGACGAAATGGATACGCACAAGGAACCTTATGTTCACCAACAGAACCAATCCCTACACCGGAGGCCGATGGCGTAGTTGTAGGGGAAGCTCCCAAAATGGCCGCCATGGTCTTGGTGGGAACGGCAGCCATTTTGTCGTCACCTGAGGGGAACTGCGGCACATGTGTAAGTGAGGCAGGGGTCCACATCCGTGGATCAGGATCTTCATTTTACCCTTTATACATGGAACCTCGGCCGAGCCGGTATTATGCGGCCTGGGATGTTTCTGCGACATACCAATAGCCAAACTAGGCTTCACAGGAAGGACCTCGGCACTGCCGGTTCAAAAACTCACTCCTTGCCCCCTCAACGGTTCTGGCGTCGTCACAAGAGTGGGAACGGTGAGAAACACCTTTCACTGATAAGGCCCTCTCAGAACTGTTGGTTGCCTTAGCCTCTGTACGAGGGACCTCGGACCCGGGTCCGGTAGAAGCCTCTTCAAGGCGGGCCTCGAACATATGTTCGGTATCACCAAGCCCAGTCGAGGCCTCGGGGCGCACTCTGGTACTTTTGAGGGAAGCCAATAAGGAGGCCTCGGAGCAAGCTTTGGTACCCCACGATTCAATAGAACTAGGTCTACAAGCAGCCCCCACAGGAGGGGCCTAGGTTGCACTCCGGTGTCCACAGGCCCCTTGCGGAGACCCTCAGAGAAAACTCTGGTACACTTTTTAGGCCCAGAAGGCACCTCAGGGCAAGCCCCGGTGACAGAGCGGTCGACGCTCCTCCCGGACCGGGAAGACCCCCGGAAAGGAGTCCCCCGGCCAGAGTGCCCTAATAAGTAAAGAACTCACCGGGCATTTCTTCTTTTCTTCGATGAACGTAAGAAAATGCAATGGGGGAGCGCGTTGGAAGACCTCCTCCCACCGCTCCAATCGACGTTGAAGCGCCCGGACCGAAAGGGAATCGCAATAGAAACAGGAGTCCCGATGGTGATCGGGACCCAAACACTCTAAACAAAGAGGATGGGGATCCGCCCTTGCGAAGCGCCGCTGACACGAAGAACAATTCGGGAAGTCTAGCTTAAATGGCACAGACAAATAACTACGCGATCGCTAGCGAGAGCCAGGGAGGAGGAAAAAAGGAAGAAATTCTTCCACAGATGCAAATGCGTCCAGTCCCGAACGAGCGGAGAAAAGGACTGATGGGCGATGCAGAGCTGAGATGGGCGGGGTTACGGCCGTGTGCAGAACCCCGCGTAGAAAAAGAGGAAGGACAAAAGATTTTGCAAAGATTTTTTTATGCTTTACAAAGTGCTCCGGTCCCGTCCCATACGACGGGGGAATGTCCCAGAAGTATGGAGAAAAGGGGACGGGACGTAGGAGTAAAGGTAAGTAACTTCAAGGGGATTGTGTCCTCCGACATATTCCACATCTATGACAGACTCCCAAAGCAGTACCAACGTATGGAGGTGGGAAAAAGAATTTACAAATTTAGATTATTAGAATGCCCAATCAAATCGCTGAATAGAGGACTGCCTTACCAAAGGCCAAATACTGCCCATGGATGGAGTCCAAGGAATAGTGTCTCATAAAAGCATGGACAGAGGCCCATGTGGCTGCTTCGCAAATATTGCGAATCGGAACGCCCCTCTGTAGAGCAGTGGAGGCCGCCATACCCCTAGTAGACTGAGTCCGTAAGCCTACTGGAGGGTCCCTTCCCACCAAACGGTAACACTCAGAGATCGTCAAAATTATCATCTGGACAAGGTCTGCTTGGAAAACAGCCGACCTAAACGCCTTCCAGCATAACCAACAAAGAGCTGATAGTCCACTCTGACCTGGGACATCCGTGAGAGGTAGAAACTCAAAACTCTGCTAGGATCCAACCTGTGGACCCTCTCCTCTTCCTTACCAGGATGTGGAAGAGGATAAAACGCCGGAAGAATTACCTTCTGCCTCAAATGGAATTCTGACACAACCTTCGGGAGAAAACAAGGCCGCACCCCAAGGACAACCCTGTCCTTATGGAACACAGTGAAGGGTGGCTTGGCGGAAAGTGCCTGCAACTCACTCACTCTGCGTGCGGAAGTAACGGCAACTAAAAATACAGTTTTAAAGGATAACGGTTGCAACCAACAAGAATGTAAGGGCTCGAACGGAGTTCCCATCAGGAACTTTAAAACCAAATTCAAATCCCATCCCGGCACCTGGAAAGGCGACGGTGGAAACACATTAGTTGGCCCTTTTAGAAACTGTGAAATCAAAGGAATCTTAAAATAAGAACATTCCTCAGACGAGCGCTTAAATATAGACAGCGCCGCCAGGTAACCCTTAATGGTACCCACTTGCAGGCCCTTGTGGGCTAAAGAAAGCAAAAAAGACCAAAACCAAAGGAATGGAACATTGGAAAGGATCCACATTCTGTACCCTGCACCAGTTGCAGAACTTTCTCCAACGGCAACGGTACAGGGATTTCGTTGCGGGCCGCCTGGCCGAAAGCAACACTTCCATCACGTCTTCGGGGAGGTCCCAATCCTTATACCTCAACCTTTCAGATACCAAGAATGAAGGCTGAGAGACTTGACCTCTGGATGGAGAACCCGACCCCCCTCCCGTGAAAGCAGATCGTCTCGGTAGGGAAGACGGCGTGGAGGCCAGATGGACAAGTCTAGAAGGTCCGGGTACCACGCTCTCCTGGCCCATGCCAGAGCAATGAGGATCATCTGGGAACCAAACCTCCGTAACCTTCGCAACACTTGCGGAATGACAGGGACTGGAGCAAACGCGTACAGCAGTGGGAAGGACCACTCCACTTCGAACGCATCCCCTAAGGCTCCTCTTGGAGGGAATTCCCGAGAGCAGAATCTTTCGCACTTCCGGTTGACACTGGTGGCGAAGAGATCCACTTGTGGGGTTCCTCAAAGGGCGAAGATCTCCAACAGAACTTCCTGAGCCAGCTCCCACTCATGAGAGACCATGCTCTGCCTGCTCAGAGCATCCGCCGCTGCGTTTTCATCTCCGGCCAGATTAACTGCCGAGATCGACATTTCCTGCTGGATGGCCCAGAACCAGAGCTGCATCGCCTCCCTGCATAACGGGAGTGACCCTGCCCCCCCCTTTTTTGTTGAGGTAGTGCATGGCCACCGTATTGTTTGTCATAATCAGGACATTCTTCCCCCGCACAGATGGCAGAAAAGCCTTCAGGGCTAGCCTGACAGCCCGCAGCTCTAACAGATTTATGAGGAGTCTGAACTCCGACGGAGACCAACGGCCGCTAGCTATAAACTTGTTGGCATGAGCTCCCCACCCCGTAAGGGATGCGTCCGTCACGATCGTCACCTTCGGCCACGGTTGCCAAAATGGAGCTTCCTTCATCAGATTGTTATCGAAGGCCCATCACAGAAGATCCTGTGCGACCGAGGGCGGAATCTGAACGGGATCCGACATCCTGCCGGAGAACTGCGACCACTGCATCTTTTAGCGCCCACTGCAAAGATCTCATCCGCAGCCTGGCCTCTGGCACCAGGCATATGCAGGATGCCATGAGGTCGAGCAACGTCAAGTACTCAAACGCCAGGAGACTCTGGGCACGTTGAAATTTGTCCACCATCTGCAGAATGTGATGAGCCCTCACCTGGGGAGGCGAACACAACCCCAGGGAAGCGTTGAGCACTGCTCCAATGGATTGGAGCCGCTGGGTAGGTGTCAAATGGGACTTCTTTAAATTGAGGGAGAAGCCCAGCTTGTGAAGGGAGTGGCAGGTGACGGACAGATGATCCAGGACTTGCTCGGGAGAACGTGACTTGATCAACCAATCGTCCAGGCAGGGGTAGACATGAATCCCCCCTTTCCTGAGATACACTACCACCACCACCACCACCAACAGCTTGGTAAAGACCCTCAGGGCAGAGGTCAATCCACCACCACCACCACCAACAGCTTGGTAAAGACCCTCAGGGCAGAGGTCAATCCGAACGGCAGGACCGGAAACTGACAATGCGAGTCGCCAACCGCAAACCTCAGGTATTTCCTGTGCTTTGGATGAATCGGCACATGAAAGTAAGCATCCTTGAGGTCGAGAGACACCAACCAATCCTTAAGTTGAAGGGCCTGGAGGACTTGAGAAAGAGTTACCATCTTGAACTTGTCCTTCCTAAGGAGCTTGTTCAGCCAACGCAAATCCATGATGGGTCTCAATCCCCCGTCTTTTTTCGGGATAAAAAAATAAGGGGAATACCATCCCTTGTTCCTCTCTGCTACAGGCACCAGTTCTATGGTGCCTTTCTCCAGCAGGGATAGGATTTTCTGTGCAAGGAGCGGATCCGGACTCTTCAAAGAGAGCTTCCCCGGTGGATTGTCGTGAGGCCTCTGCCGAAAGGGGAGACAGTAGTCGTGGGTTATGATCTCCAGAACCCACACATCTGAAGTAATGGCACGCCATTCTCCAAGATGCTGCGCAAGTTTGCCCCCAACCGGCGAACCATGGGACAGGTGACTGAGCGGACGCAGCTGCGGCAGTGCCTGAGGGCAAAGAGGCAACTGCCCAAGCAGGTTTGGCACCTTGAGTACCTTGCTTTCCACCTCTGGTACTCCTACGGTGGCCCCTTTGACTGGCAGCGCCTCTCGATCTACCAAAGAAAGAGCAGTACCAAAACCTCCCCTCCACTGCTGACGAAAAGGCGGAGGTTGACGTACTGAAGCGCCCAAAGACTTTGCTGGAGCTTTGGAGGTCTGCAACCTCTCAAGGCTCTCGTCAGCCTTGCTGCCAAACAGATGGACACCATCAAAGGGCATCAAAGGGCATGTTGAGAAGCCAGGATTGCACACCAGGAGCAACCCCGACTTCCGCAACCACGCAAATCTGCTTATCATGGAGCTTGCAGCCATGGACCCACTGACACAGTCTGCCATGTCCAAACCTGACTGAACGGCTTCACACATGGCATCCTTGCCATCCTGCATTAGGGCTTGAAAACCATCCCATTCCTCCCCTTCAGGAATATGCTCAGCCGCACAATTCCACAGAATGAGAGTGAATCTTGCCAAGGCACAAACGGAGTTGGCTGCCTTCAAAGCCATACCCCCAGATGAAAATACCTTCTTCGCCCAACCATCAAAGCGCTTATCGTCCCTATCAGGAGGGATGGTAGGGTACGCATCCTGCTTTGTGGGGGCAGTAGCCGCCTGCACCACCAAACTCTCTGGAGTAGGGTGCGTAGACAAGTAGCCGGGGTCACCACTGGCTGGACGGTATTTTTTCGGAAGCGACTTATTCACTGCCGGGAGACTCTCCGGAGCAGTCCAAGCCGCCGCCACCCTTCTTTGCAAAGCCATATGAAATGGCTACACTGGGTCAGTGGGTGGACCTTGTTCCAGGATATCCGTCAGATCATCCTGCAGAAAATGAACAGGTGGAGCAGACCACCCCAAGTATTCAGTCACCCTCGACATGAGACGCCCATATGAGGATTTGGCATGCGTTCCAGGCTCAGGCCTGCCAAACTCCACCTCCGGAGAGGTGTCAAGCCCACTGGCGTCATGCAAGGACTGACAGAGTTCTTCCATCTGACTGTGACCAGACAACAGGTCATCAGGGACATCAGGAGGCACAACCATCTCCTCATCAAACCCTTCTTCCACCTCTGAAATATAATCCAAAGGTTGAAATAAATCCAATCTGGGTGGAGGAACAGAGAAGGGCTCAAAAACAGGCCTCACAGACTTACTGAGAGCCTTCCTCGGAGTCTCCACAGCTCTGCGGGGCACCTCTGGTAATCCTCCACAAACGGCATTGAGGGCGCCGATGGAATTAACGTCGACCAAGGCACCAATGACTTCAAGTGCTTCGAAGCCGGAGCCCCAAGTGTGTCCTTCGATGGCCTTGGCGCCGATGGCATCGACGCCTTCTTGGTAGGCTTCACAGGTTCCGACGGTCTCGATGGCATCAAGGACTGGGACCTGGATCTGGCATGGCTATGGCGATCAACCTTGTCCGATCGGGACCTCGACGGCTCCTGATGATCGCGCCGACCGCCCGAGCCCGAAGGCGTGCGAGTGGTGGCCCTAGCCCATTCCTTGTCAGCTTCTCTTGAAGGCGCGGACGGAACCGTGCCTTGGAATCGAAAAATCCCATCATCTGCTGGTGGAATGCCTCCCATTCGGCCAGTGATGAGAACTTGGTGGGACAAGTCAACCGCCTTCTGGCGGAGTCCTCCGACAAGGACGGGGAAGGCGACCGGTGACGTCACTTCGGAGAATCGCTAGAAGAGGCAGAGGAATGGCGGGAACCACTACCGTTAATTTCTTCTTCCGTTCCCGCAAGGCCTTCGATGTCAGGGACTGGCAGTCATCGCAGTCATCGGTGGCGTGGCTTTCACTGAGGCACCAGAGGCAGACGTCGTGCGTGTTTGTGATGGGCATCTTAGAACCGCAGCGCCCGACATTTTTTAAAGCCCAACTTCGGGGTAGAAGACGAAGACATCGTTCTCGAAGTAGAAGAACCGAGCGTGGCGAGATTCCGAGCAAACACGTTTGCGGAAAAAATGGAACTGAGGCTACGGGCGCCGTGCGTCCTATATATAACATCCAGTGACATCGACCTTCGACGGAGGCCCTTGAGGGACAACGTATTGACGTCATTGACGCAGGACGCCTACGCCGAAAAAAATTCCGAAGCAGCACAGCTGTGTTCATTACCTGTCATAAATGTGGAATACGTCGGAGGACACAATCCCCTTGAAATTGCATTTTCGATTTGAGAAGTAAATTACTCTAGTTTAGCTTGCCTAAGAGCCGCATGATAATGCAGTGGTAGAACTAAAGGAAGACTGGTCACTAGCGGAGTAAGAGGAGCGCCATCTACGCTCTGCTTGCCTGCGTTGGAGTTAAAGAGCTTTAAGATCTTCATTAAACCATGATTGAGAGGCCGCCTGCGAGCTTGAACCTCCAGTAAGGAAGCAAGTGCATCAGCCGTAGTACTAAAGACCTGGGAAAGAATATCAAAATCCACAGAGGATAGAGCACTGCAGCTAGTATTGATACGAGCAGCAAGCATAGAAACATTGACCGCTCGCCAGTTGCGCTTTTTAACTCTGGGTTTGACAGAGATAGGAGGGTGAACAGTATAACTCACCTTAAAAGGAATAATAAAATTATCAGACCATGTGATTCGTAATGAGGGGAGAACAGTCCAAAAATCTGGCTTACTAAAAAGTAGGTCAAGCTGGTTCCCCAAAATGTGTGTAGGTTGAGCAACCGACTGCCTAAGGAGAAGATCCTCCGTGGCAATGATAAGTTTAGCAGCATTTTTATCAGAGGAATCGTTACACTTGAAGTTAAAATCGCCAGCAAATTCCAAATCTTCATACTGGAGCTGGAGAGATACCACAAGGTCCGTAAAAGAATCAATGAAGCTAGCATCATATCCGGGGGGGCGATAGACTATGAGAAAATCCATTGTCTTAGAGGCAGATAAAGTCATGCACACTAAAAGTGCCTCCAGCCTGCAAAGAGGAGGGAGTGGTAAAACAGTAGAGACATATAAACGCAGTGCCTCCACCAGGGTGGCAAGCTACCCAATCTGTCCTCACGATATCGTAACCAGCCGGAAGCATAGCAACTATGTCCGGCCAAGACGCCGTAGATAGCCAAGTCTCACTGACAAGCAGTCAGGTTTGAGATCCGAGAGTGAATCAAAACAGTCAGCCGCATGAGCGACTAAATATCTTGCATTACACAGCAGACAGTTTAAAGACTCTGAGTTAGCCACCTCGGCATACACTGTATCAGCAGGGTTAAGAGTAAAGCCAGGGAGCCAGCAAGTAACAATGGGAGCCAGCGATAATGGTACATCCCGTTTTTTGTGAGCCGTAATAGGAAAACATTGATTATGAGCCTGCCAGCTCTGGATGAAATGGAACATGCGAAATAGTTTCCATAAGTAATGGGCCTCCCTTACATTTACTCAACTGTGAAGATTAACATTTTGCCTCTAGATTCGCTAAAGGTCACAGATTAAACCTAAATTTGACAAATAAAACATGTTGCATGGGCATCTAATCCAATTAAGATAGAGATTGCATTCTCTGTTTGTCTTTACACATACATATTTAAAGATTGATTACACAATGCACAGTTATCAATAAAGTGCCTTAGTGTCCATTGCTTCATCCGTAGCCTTAAGTTTACTTGTATTAATAAACATATGGTTACAATTCTCATTCACCAGTATGGTCGGGTTCAGGCTGGATACAATTGATCTTATTGCTAACATCCAATTCCAACATGGTGCTACTGTCTGTTTAGTTAACTCACACAGTACTTGTTTGTGGAATTTTAGGTCTTCATTTTGATTGATCCTTATCCATGAATGGATCATTCTGGACCAAACCTTATACTGTATAGATTGCAGACCAATTCCAAAATACAACGCAACAGTAGGTACACCTTTTGGGATATTCAATATACGTTTTAAAAACTCTTTTCTCTGAACTCTAGTTCTTCAATTTTTGCATGACCTCAAATTGTACCCTGTATAGCGCGGCTGCCAAAGCTAGGCTTTTTTAAGCCTCTATTCTGGGACTACTTTCCCTCCAAATGTCTCTCCAAATACCAATGTACGGCCTTAGCGTTGTTTCAGTGTAAAACTACTCTTTTTCACCTGGGCAAGCTAAGAAACATTTGCAGGGAAATTTAAACCAGGGTATAAAACTTCATTGGTTTAACATCCATGCCCTTGTAGGTCAGCTTTATATTATTATAATTGCAATTGGTATTCAGACCGCACTTAATTCCCAGAGATTTCTAAGCGCGGACCGAACCTGTGCTGATCCGCATGGTCTTGCTTCCAAGGCGAGCCTGTTACCCCTGAGCTATCCTCCTGAGCAAACCTTAGTTTTGTTTTTTTCCATTTATGACCATCAGGACTATTTTTGTCAAATTAACTTCTAAAAACCTTTCATCACAGAACTTTTCCAGTGTCTTAAATTGATTAATAATCCCACTCTGTGTTTTTGAAATTACTAAAAGACTCACTTTTTTTCCCCTCCAATTCTATGGGCATCACATTCTAGATTCTGGATCATATTAGTTAAAATGTTATGAATAAAATAAACAGAAAACGGGCCAACACACATCTTTGTCTCGCAACTCTTTACCTAAAACAATTCAGTGCCTTCTCGCTTATGACATGATCTAACTCTTGCATTGATATCTATGTACAAAGATTGTGCTAATGTTAATCAGTTTAGAAGTATATTTAAAAGCGCTAAAATCTCCAACAGTTTCTTTCTAGAGAGTTTATCCTAACATTGTTTGAAAATGAACAAAAAACAAGTATAAATAAGCTTTCTTTTGGATACACACCTTTTCAAATAAAGGTATAAGTAAAAAACAATGTTCTATAGTACCGTAACATTGCCTAAAACTACAATGTAATTCTGACATCAAATTGTTTTCAATAGCTCATTCTTCCAATCTTGCCAATATCACTTACATTTTGAGAGCACAATCAATTAAATGGAAATAGGATCATTCCAAGGACAGTTCCCAACTCCCTTCTTGTATAGAGGAACTATTTCTACATGGAACCAGCTATTAGGGACCATACCCAGAATCCCGGTTTGATTTTAAAAATCTGTTAAGAAGGAGCACCATATCTGTGGGTCGGCTAAATAAATATCTCCAGGTATCATGTTTCTGCCTAGGGCCTTATTTACTTTATTGACCTCTCATTCAGAGAATTCAACCAGTAAATCCAATGACCCAATTGCATCTAAACTTTGTGGAACTGAGAACAATGTCTTTATGCTTGTATCAGAGTCATAATAAACATTTAGGAAATTGCCTCTCTATTCTTATCTGTAATAACAATTATACTTTCACAATCGTTGGTATCTATGAAACCTTATGTAAAAATCTGCCAGAAGGCGTTTTGATCTTTGTCTCCAGCAGCTTTTAAAAGAGATATCCATAGATTATAAACCGCAGCTTTCTTCTTTTCTTCTAGAAGTAGTTTATATTCCTTTTCTAAGTGCCTGTATCTTATCAGAAACTGACTTTCAGTTGTTTTTTGGTGTTTTTGCAGTCACTATCATACAACAGATGTTTTGGTTTCCTTCTTGCTTCCTCCCATGTAACAGCCCTTTGTAACGCAAAGAACAATTGTTTCTGTTATTCCCTTATATCTATTGTTAACATTATTTTCATGTGTGCTTTGAACATTTAAAACTCTCTTAAATATAGGTATTAGATCATCATGGATGACTGGCAAAATTGTGTGATTTTAGTTGAGACGATTTAATTCTGATTTTATTTATCTCAGATGCCAAAGCTCTGTTAGTTGAAGGATCATTTCCATCTGGTCCAAAACATTGTGTGATCAGCACACATAGTCGTATTGCTGGCAGGCCTTTCGTATAGATGGTGGCAGAAAATGGGTGAAGGAAGTGTGCTCCCATTCATATTTCTTGACCACTATATATGCTAAATAGAAGAGGTGCCAGTACGCGTAACGATGCATACTGGCACCCTTAACAAGCAACAGCTTGAGGCCATTTAAAACTTGAAGGCACTTTGACTGGGACACTGTTCAGTAACACTTGCTCCAATGCATTCTTGAGATCTTGTGTTACAGGGCCAGTGAGTGCAATTGTTCAAAATGGTATAAGAGATTCTATGCTCGTTTGTGAAGCACCCCACGCCAGATTCTAGCAGTTGTAAGGAACTCATGGTGGAAACAGTAAAGACAAACACAAGTGATCATAGTTCAAGGGTGCTTATTGAACTTTACAATGGGTGAGATAAACGCCTAAACTAAACCTAAATCTAAGATGGGAGCAAACTACAACCATAAAATAATAACAAGGCAGTCCTAGTGGTGTCCTGTCAAATAAAAAGAACCTATGCTAAAAAAGGTTATTGCCAATTCATTACTGCTAAATTACAAAAAAGGGTGTGGGATAATGTTCACCAGAAAAGAAAGACGTGTTCACAAAAAGAAAAGTCAGGACGGTATGGTTGGGTCTACCTTCCCCATGTTTGAAGCACGGGACAATGCGGGACTCTTGAGCACAGCACACTCCTGAGCCTCGTCAGCAAGAGGTTCACAGCTCTGGTTCAACGATATCAAAACCATCAGAAGCTAGGTCTCTTTCCTGATAAAGTCTTTTGACTAAGGTCTGCTGCTTCACAACGAAAAACAAGCGGTTCCTTTGGTACTCTTGTACCTTGGGCGATTGCTCTTCGCCCCTTGGATCTCCCTCCCCCGGGCTCAGATCCTTCTTTCAACTTGGGCCTCCCTCCGTCAGGTTCACTACAGCCTTTCAAATATTGCTTGTATGATTCAAATGTCCTTTTAAACAATTCCCCACTGTGGACAACCCTCGACCAGGTTTACTCTTGTCGACACAATGTTCATGGGTGTATTAATTTTGAAGCAAAATAATCAAATAAACAAACATTCTCTCTGTGGTCTTGCACCTTGAGCGATTGCCTCTCGCCCCTAGGATCTCCCTCTGTCAGGCTCGGATCCTATTTGCAAGTTGGGCCTCCCTCCATCGGGTTCACTATGATCTTTCTTTTATACAGTTCATGTATTTTGATCACAGTTCATGTGTTGCCGATTTTCATCATTAAGTGGGGTTTTCTTCTCCTAGCTTTCTTTCGGCATCCCTGTCGGGTTCACACTTGCCTTATTACACAGTTCACAATCTTATTGGAAAGCAGGGTTCCCTTCCCCTAGATTTCCTCCGGCCACGGGTCAGAGACTTTCAATTGTATAAGGGATTTGTTGTAATCCTTATAGGACCACTCCGACTCCTCACACCACCCGTTCCTAGGACTTCTGGTTCTTGTTGTTTCTTAAACAGGGCCCAGTCAGAATCTTTTGAATGAGCGCCCACGTGGCACCGGACCCCTCAGCACCTGGACCCCGAGTGGGCTTTCTTTAAAGTTCAAACAAATACACAAGTTCTTTCTCTTTCGTATTTATTTTGTTCAAAAAATTGCTGCTTGCAACCTTGGGCTCTACACGGCTCATTTACTATCAGCTTCCTCCGACTCACTGGCTGTGCTGAACCCTTTGGTTTCTTTGTTCTCTGGAGTCAAGGATAGTACCACGGTAGCCAGTTTGCCTCTCTGCCGGCGTTATCAAAGCGGGTGGCTCCCGTGTACCATTGACATCTGCTGCTCCGCACGCCAGCTGCAGCTCCCGGTCTTATGCTTTCCCTTTCGGAGGCTTTGCAGGTTTGAGTTGAAAAAGGCCAGTTCAATTCCCCCCTTCGTCATCCTTCCAAGTCTCACCGCCTTTATTCTCTGTTTGAACTGCCGGTTTGGTGTAGCTGTTTCCTCGTGCATTCGGCCCTGCTCGAAGTGTGCTTTCATGCTCCGCCTTTTATCCCTGTGGGGAAGGTAAAGGGTTGGCAGGTGTGCATGGTTATTGTCAATTGCCTGACTCTGTCAGGTAAATGGCTCTGGTGTTAGTCTGTTGTATTTTACCATGTAAGAAGTGTTTTTGTGGAAAAGGGGATGGGGGATAGAGCTTCTAAATATCCTACAGGGTAGGATGGGGAAAAGGTGTTGTCAAGAAGGGGATAACACTCAGTGTCCCACTTCCACTCCCCAAAGACCCCTCGCCCAGGTGACCACCCCCCCCACTGGTCCACCCCCAGGAACTGGATCCAATAGTGATGGCCGTGTCCTGGCCACCTGGATGACAGATCTCCGGGGGGGACTAGAAGGTGAAACACCTTTGGGTTTCTCACACAGTGATGCATGGTTCAAATATCAGCTCAACGTTATTTTAGTGTAATATTTTATGATCTATTGTTCAGTCTAGAAAGAAGACACGGACATACAGGAAATAAGATTTGTTAAGAATTGAAATACTTTGTTCCCCTGGGAGTACTGCTGCATTAGCAAGCAACCCAGAGGGAATACTCATATCAGATTCCTCAAACACTTGCCACCACGACTTCATGGACTTCTCAGGTTCTGTAGCTTGTACCGCAATGGCTGTCTTCACTTCAGAAGAGTTCAATATCTAGGTACCACACATACATTTGTTTCTAAAAAATTCAGCCTTCAGCAACTATAAACACAACACGACAGCCAAAATACATAAACCTGAGCATAAACACGCATCTTCATAAATGGCCAAAACCGAACATGCTGAATCGCAAACCATACATTCTGGCTGTGTTTAATTTCTTTTTTAAACTGTTAGTCATTTCTGTATATGGCTTAGTTTTGAAAAATAGCTTCATGTTTATCTAACCAAAGTTCAACTGCCAGGCTAGGAGATTCCAGCACACTCACTTGTTTGTACTAAGAAACAACGCTCAATGTAAGTTCTCCGATTCAGTGTCTTTTTTAAAAAATATTCTCAATATTGTGTGATTACAGTGCACATTTTTGTGACAATTTTTAGTAATGGCAAAATAACGGCCTCAGCATTCCTGTTTAAAAAAAGAAAAGAAAATTGGGGGTGCCTCCCTTGTACTGACATGACCCTCGCAACCACCCCACCCCTCCTTTATCCCATCTCTTGTGCGGCCCTGTGGGCGATAATAAGGAATGCCATGCCAAGGGCTTTGGCATGTGGGGGCAAGGGATGATTGTACAGAACTTGCGTGGTGGTGTTCACACTCTACTTGCTCAGTGCTTCAGCGGCTACCTGTGATCTTTGTGAACCAAGTCCACTGATGCACCGTTCCGAAAGGTTGCAACAATATATTGGGTAGTGTTCTGAGTAGGAGGAGAAACTGCTTGCCAACACCCACCACCTCGCCAGTTATCTCCACCTTCCTAAACTAGTCATAACAAAGCTTGACATCAATATCGATGAATCAAAACCAACCACGGTAACAAGCCAGAATTCAGCAGACCAAATTAAAATTGGACACCTCAAAAAATCAGAGACAAAACTAACCTTTATTCAATAAAACCAATAATTTATAGAACACAGTAAGATAATTTTAAAACATCTAGACACCACACCAAATGTGCAAAGAAATAATTGAGAAAAGAAGAATAAAACGGGTTGCAAAATCCAGGCTTCTAAAGCATTTAAGGAACAGCACCAACAAATGCATGGCTAATGCATCTGTATGCCATAGACTATTAGAAAAACATGACAGAAATCTAAAAAACTCATACCAAACCAGACCAACTCCAAATTCAGAACAGAAATACACTTGAATGAATGCTCCACTCTACATCAACAATCCCCTCAAACAGTTAGATTCCCGCAGCCTATCTATGCTTAAGGAGAATGCAAAGCAACTGCCGAACTGAAGAGAGAGATTTAAAGAAGGACCATGGACTCTGGCCATATATCGAATGAACACCACAAACTGATTGGTTTTGGTATTTTATAGAGGTTATGTAATCAGCCAACATATGTGAAAATATCCCTAAGAGAAGGGGACTCATGGGTTAATCCACTGCCGGTATTTGCAGTTTGAGCAATAATGTGCGGAAAATGGTAAACTGTCAGTGAACGAGATGTTTGCCTGTAGAGAGAATGTGGCGAGGGTGAAAAAGTAGCATTTGGGAAGATTGAGAGGTTGTAGTGGGCTAGAGATATGATATGATATTTTATTTATATAACGCCTATACACAATGTGTTTCAAAGCGCTTCAAGGGAAGGGAAGGGAACAAGGGAAAATACAATGACATGCTTACAGGCCATGAACAGTAAGGATGTGAAATTAACTATCATACTCGGCCTGACGACATTTCAGATAGTGCAAGAGTGAAGACATAGATAAGGAAGGGGGGGAGAGTGGGAAGGAAATGGAAACAGACAGGCGACTACCGTACTAGGCCTGACAACATTTCTGGTAGAGCCGGAGAAAAACAAGAGGTGAGGGAGAGGGGTGCAGAAAGGGAGGGGAGGAACAAAACAAGCCACTATCGTACTAGGCCTGACAACATTTCAGATACTGCTGGATGGGGGGTGGGGTGGACAGTAAGGGGAGGTGGGAGGAGACAGACGAGGTTGCTATCCTACTGGGTCCAGCGACAATTCTGATAGGAGTAGTGTATAGAAGAAAGTAAGGGGAAGAGGGGAGGAGATAGGAGAAAGGAGAGGAGGGGAGAACAGAGAGTAAGCGGTCAAAACGAGTGGAGAAGCAAGAGGGGAGAGCGAATACAATTGCAGAAGTCAGTAGTAACACATGTTGCAAGCCAGGATACAAGATAAAGACGGGAACAGCATGATTCACGGCCACCCTGACTAAGATGCAAAGGAGGTCCAGCATGAGAGTTGAGAAAGGGTGACGCAAGGTGAATCAATGAAGTCCATAAAAGTCAAATCCAGGATTGGCCACAAGACAGTGATGGTGAAACCAGAATGTATCAGGACAGACTTCTGCAGGAGTAGGCTGGATGGACCCAGGGGGGGAAAGCCGGGTAGAAGAATCAAGCAAAACAGGCAAAACCTGTGTGTGAGAAGGGGGTGCACAAGGGAACATCACAGGGGGACCAGAGGGGTGGGGATGGCCTGTGGGGACAGGGGGCGTAAACACATGTTGGTGCATGCTAACCTGCTGTCTGAGCAGCGGGTCGGCCCCTGGGTCCTCCTTGTCCGAACAGGTCCAAACAGGAATTGCCCTTTTCTTTGTTTGCCCTTCGCTTCGGACGCCCGGGCGTGAGACGCCCTTGATCTAAGGGTTAAGAGCAGGAAGGAAGAGGCAGGGCTAAGAAGGTGGGTGGTGCTTAGGCTAGGTGACCTAGATCCACTTGCACCTGCTCCCCAGTTGCAAAGGAAAAAATACTGGAGGGATCCTTAAGTAGGGAAAAGAGCGGCAAGCAGGAAGGCACCAGGTGGGCGGGGCTTTCTAATTGGCGACAAACAGCAGCCACCATGAAGCACCAGGTGGGCGGGGCTTAGGCCAAGTGACCTAGATCCACTTGCACCTGCTCCCCAGCTGCGGAGGAATTTTATTTCTTTGGTCGCCTTTTCCGAAAGAATCAATGCCGTTCACGAAATGTCAGCTTTACTTGTTCCCACGCACCACTGATAAATAGCGCTGTTGGTGAAATTTCAGAGGGGTAAGGTGATATTTGGTTTGGGGAGGATAAAACAGGAGCATTTGGTAAATGTTACAGTTTCAGGCGAATTGGGATTGCATTTTTTCCTTTCATGTTTGTCTTTTCTCAAATATCAATGACACATTCGTGAGAATATGAATTTGCTTTTTCATCTGCACTAATGCTGATCAGCATATTTTCAATTTTGTTAATACTAACGAGACCGTAAGAGGTAAATCACAAGAGCATATGACCAATTTTGATTGGGCAGGACGTGCTGACAAGGAACATTGAACACTCAAAGGCTTGATTACCAAAAGTATTTCACGCAAAAACGGGGAAATATTTAACAAAATAATTTCAAAGCAGCTAAGAATGTATTGGTAGTTTAAGTAATAAAAGAAAACCAGAATGGTAGGAAATCAAATGTCTTCTCACAAGGTTCTTGTGTGAGAAGAGGGAATTATTTTACTAACATCTATCGATTCATCTTTTAAAGCATACTAAATGTGCTCTGTTGGTGCCCAACAATAGTGTCCTTTGGTCCAATATATTCAGTCTACTTGCAATGGAAATTCCCACAAGGTAATCTCGCAAAATATGCAAATAAAAGAAATAAATGAATCAAACAATATGTCTGTTTGAAAATAATGTTGGATCATTCTTTTTGGAACAAAGAAAAATATCAAGAGCACCAAATGAGGGAAGATGATTTTTTTAAAATTATTTTATTAGACAAGTTTGAATTTGTTATGTGCTAATTTCAAATTGGTTGTTTTAGGATTACTTTTTTTCTGCTAATACAAATTGACATATATTTAATACTGAAAACTAGAAACCAACAATTGCATAGCTTTCTAATATAGTGAAGACTCTAAAAAGGTGTATGTGAAACTATATTATAAAACAAAGGGTACTCTGGCCAGTGAAATAGGATATAGCTTAACAAAACCATTGACATTCAATAACAAACTTTGGTTAAGACACCGTTAAGTTGATTCAGCTAAAAACAATAAAATCCCGAAATTCAGAGAAAAGAAACTTTAGTTGAAAGTTTGTTGATGCACTGATTTGATATAACAAAACCCCTGAATTATGGAAGGTGTTGAAAGCTATGCCACCTTAACACTGAGCCCCGAATTGGGCAGTCAATGAGCACACTGATGGCATTCCAGGTGACACCAAATAGGACATCATATAGGACAAAACCACCTATGACACCATCAAATAACAACACTGGAAACTAGAGCACACTTATGGCATCACTTATACTCTAATCAATCACATCACTGGTAGAGCAGATCACATCTGAAATTGAGAGATCTCTCCCATTTAAACAAAACAAAACACTATTGTAACAAACAAAATGAGTACTCAGTAAAGTGCAATGTTTTTTCTTCAATTTACATCTAAACATAATGTCATGTTCCAACCATGACATTTAAATATAGATGTGACAGACTGTATTGATTGAGAAGTTAAAATGGAAACGATATTCTAGTCCCTTTAGAAATCTGGCCTTGAAGGAGTCCATTTTTCATGAAAACAGTCTAGTATGTTGGAATCTCAAAGTAGTAACTTTGGCTTTTAGGATTTGTGCACAATTGGTCTGTATTGATGCACTCACATGTTAATTACACATCAAGTCTTTCAGGGCATGGTGGAGTGCTAAATAGAATTTGTTAGCTTCAAATTAAGATTATTCTAAAATATAGAGAATTGTAGATTATATGGAGCATGTGCCACTTTCTAAAAGGTATTCTTCCAATATATTTGATATTGGAAAAAAATACTTTTTGACATTCAGGCATGATATACTGCATTCGTTAGTATGCACCATATGTAGTTATTACTTAAATAGAGCAAGATCATTTTTTACTGTGATTGGTACTTTGTAATGACATCAGTGAGGTCCTCTGATGACATCAGTGTGATCTATGTTATGTTAGGCGAATTTCTTGAGCGCACGGTCACCCTAAGGCATCTTGGTGCTAGAGAGACGGGCAACATTCAAACAGGAAAGCCAGAGAGGAAGGACTACGATCGTCTAGAAGAGTAATGTTTTTATCACTTTTCTAAAGGCCAGATGGTTCGACAAGTTCTTTATTTAGGGCGGCAGCTCCTTCCATAAATTAGCGGCCGCAATGGAGAAAGCCGGCCTCCAACCCTCGTCCATCAATACATGGGTACAGTAAGCAAATCAGCAGAAGCAGATTGCAACGGGCGCTTAGGATGGTAACATACGAATTTAGCATGAATAAATTCGGCACCCTGATCATGAAGGGCTTGATGAACTAGACATAGAGCTTTGAATCTAATGTGCTGGCTAACAGGTAGCCAGTGCAGCGATCGCAAGACTGGAGATATATGAGCTCCGTAGAGGGTACCAGTTGCCAACCAGGCTGCAAGGCATTGTAGTCGTTGCGGGAGACCCTTGGGCTGGGCCAAATACAACGAATTGCAATAGTCCAAGCAGGATAGTACAAAAGCTGCCACTACCGAGGAACAGAGGTGCCCAGGAATCATAGGGAGGACCTTCTTCAGAACCTTCAACTGGTAGTGGCCTGCTTGGCAGACAGCCGCAACTTGGTTGGCCATATTAAACAAGGCTGAAAGGGTTAAACCTAAGTTTTTAACTTTACTGACCGGGGAAGGAAGGGGCCAAGAGAGGAGGGCCAAAAAGAGGAAATCCAAAGGATCAGACGGGCACCCCACCACCAGGACCTCCGTCTTGGCTCCGTTCAATCTGAGCCAGTTGTGGCTCATCCACTCTCCGACAGTGGCCAGGCACCTCCGCAAACACAACGACACCACAGCCTGATCCTGATCTAAGCGGATCAGGATCCGAGTGTCGTCGGCTTAGGATTAGCACTTGAGGGCGTGGGAGTGGAAGAGACAAACTAGGGTCCAAATGTAAATGTTAAATAGAATCAGAGACAAAGAACAAACCCTGCGGGACACCACAGCTAAAATGGCAGGGGGCAAATAGAAAAGGTGGCATAGAGAGTCTGTGTACGATCCGCCAGGAACGAAGTGAACCAGGCTAGTTAGTACCTGACCAGATATTCCTATCTGGGCAAGACGAGACAATAGGATGGGGTGGTCGACCGTGTCAAACGGCACTGAAAGATCTAACAAAATCAGGGCACCCACCCCACCAGCCTGGTCTTGTCTTCCTGGATGGACACCAGCACCCTCTCAGTGCCTCTGCCAAGTCTAAACCCAGCCTGTGTGGGGTCTAGAACGTGTGAGGTTTCAAGAAAAAATGAAAGTAGGGGCGAGACCAGAGATTCAAGTAATTTAGTCAGAAAATGAAACAGAGAAATGGGACAGAAATTGGCCAAGATGGTAGGGTCGAGTGAAGGCTTCTTGAGAAGCGGGACGACCTTAGCAGACTTTAGCTCGGGGGGGACAAACCCGGATTGACATGAGTAATTCACAGCTGCTTTGAGTGCCTCTAAGAGCTCAGGCCTGATTATTTTCATAATATCTACCGGATTAGCATCCGATGGGGAGCAGGATTTAATCCTTTGAGTGGCTGCTCAAACTACTTCTTGTGTGAACATCGGAAAGGTCATTGTTACCTCCTAGGTAACAATATTAAAACATCCACTAAATCACTACTTATAGGAGACCTTAACTTAGGATTCAACGACCCTAAGGACAAAACTGCTATCTCTCTAGCCAAAGACCTTGACGACCTAGGCTTCTCTCAAAAGATCACATCGCCTACCCACGCAAAAGGACGCATCCTAGACTAGATTATAGACCATAATTGTAACACAGCCATCACCTCTAATTTTAGCCTCCCATGGACAGGCCACAACCTTCTCCTATTCAACATCCCTGTCTCATTAAGCACTAAAGTGCCTATCGCAGCACCGGCGACCCTAGCCAGAAGTGCCAAAAAACTCACCGCAGACAACGTCAGTCCACTCCTTAATCTGCCATGTCTAGAGCCCCCATTCTCCACAGATCCCAACATCCTCACAGAAATATTCAAATACACCATCACAATGGCTGTCAACACCGTTGCCCCACTGGAAAAAAAAGAGAAAAAATCATTCCACTCAAATTCCTGGTTCACAGAGGAACTCCAGAATCTGCACAAAGACAAACGCCAGGCCCTCAAAAACTGTCAGTGTAACCCCTGCGACACCACAAAAGATAACTTCAAATCCATAGCCAAAAAATACAAAGACGCCATCTTCATTCATCTGAAGCCTACAACCACCGTATTTCCACTGCCAACTCCCACTCTAAGGAACTCTTCAGCATCTTTAAAGAATTAACCGTACCACCTACTTGCCCTGATGAGATCGTCAACGACGAGGCATGGTGCACAGGCATACAATCAGCCATGCTTGCAAAAATAAACCTCCTCCAGAACAAGATAGCCCAACACTTCAATACTTTACCTAAGCAAAGCACACATGCACAGACAAAACCAATTGTAAAAACAAACAACATGCCCAAATTCGCTTTCTCTGAAATCTCTGAAGCCGAGGTCATTGACATCCTAAGACACCTCAGACCATCACAATGTAAGGGTGATGTATGCCCCCCCAAAATCACAAGACTGCGCAGAACCGCTCATCCCTCTTCTCACGGCATTCATCTATGCATCTTTAAAAACGGGCATAGTCCCAGACAGCCTTAAAGAAGCCTGGGTGCGCCCTCTCTTAAAAAAAACAACGCTAGTCCCTGCTAACCCCAACAACTACGACCTATAACTACAGTTCCTTTCTTCCTGAAAATACTTGACAAGGCCGCCCACAAACAGATTCAAATTTACCTTGAATCGAATGCGATCCTAGGAAAAAGAATCTGGGTTCCGCAAGGGGCACGGAACTGAAACTGCCCTTCTAGACCTAAAAAGCAAAATCACCAACATCCTGGACAAAGGCAAGCCTGCTCTCCTCCTCCTCCTTGACCTTTCACTTCTCTAAGGATGCAGCGTCCTGGGTAACCTCATTCCTTGAGGCCAGAGCCATGAAAGTATTCTCTAACACAGCTCATGCAGCACCCTCCATCATCCACTGTGGTGTCCCTCAAGGCTCTTGTACTGCCCCCATGCTCTATAATCTTTTTACCAAACCTCTCTTTGATAAATTAGACGCACTAGGGATCACTTACACAAATTACGCTGACAACACGCAGGTTCTCCTTCCCCCGACGGGGAATTATCATCAAGACGCCACTACCTTACAGCAAATTTACTCCACCATACAACGGCCTCTGCTTGAATGGGGACAAGACTGAAATACTCATTCTAGGCCAGAAATCCACACTCTCCAACTTCAACCCGCTGTACCTCAACTTCAACATAGATAACTGTATCATCCAAGTTTTACCTTCAGTAAAAACACTGGGGGTTCACATAGACGCTACCTTATCCATGGACAAACAAGTCAGCACCATAGTCTCGGCCTCTGCAATGAGTACTAAACTCATCAATGCAATAAAACCATTCCTAACTAAGGATAACACTCTCTCCATCGCCAGAGCAACCATAGGAGCCAAATTAGATTACTGTAATGCGCTCCTAGCCAGCACCTCCAAAAAAAAACTATCTAGGCTCCAAACAACACAAAACAACGCTCTTAGAGCAGCCCTCAGCATACCGAAAGGAGATAACATCACACAAGCCAGGAAGGCAGCTCATTGGCTCCCAGTCAAGGACCGTATCTCCTTCAAAATTCTCACTACCATGCATAAATGCATCAACCTAGCAGCACCCTCTTACCTATCTGACGCAGTATGTAGAACTCAATCCACTAGACCGATCAGAGCACAATACACTAATCAACTAACTATACCACGCATCAACAGATCTAAAGCAGGAGGTATAGGTTTTCCCTTCCTCGCACCTAAGCTTTGGAACTCCCTGCCCACTGACCTCAGAGCTGAAACATCACTCTTCTCCTTCCGCAAAAAACTCAAAACCGCCCTCTTTAACTAACATTGTTCACTTGGTCCTCCTACTGCTCAATGCATGTTTGTAACTAAATATCGTCCTATGTAACACCGACGGACATGAACTGTATGTAACTAAGTATAAGCAACACTGTAACAAGCGCCACGATGCCTTCGGTCTGCTGTGCGCTCAACAAATGTGAATAAATAAATAAATAAAAGGTGGGCCATTTTGGGTATGTAAAATGAGACATAGGCTTCATTTTACTAGAAGAAGTGGCTACAGATTTGGCAATGTTCGTCCGAATATCACTAATTTTAGGTTCCATTGATATCATAAGTGACATCATTTAAAAAGTAATCAGTGTGCTCATGCGCTGCGCAATGGGGAGGGGGCTTGGCATTATATATGTGTATAGCACAAATGATGCGTAACCAGTAATAATCATTTTGGTGCTTGTATATGTTCAGAATCACATGCTATGTGTATTCTGCCACTTTGTGTCAGGCCCAAGGTGTTACAAATTGTTTACTTCAAAAGAAAAGGTTGACATGGGTGTTCTGCTCATAATATCCATACCTCTGATACAAGGTACCCAGAGAGCCCCTCTGTGCATATACCCTTAAATTGATTGTTTACTGCAAGTTTATTATTGTGACAGCAGAAGCGCATATGTGTGTGTTTACATACAATAGCTACATATGCCATCAGGTAAAGTACACATAATGTCTATGTATCTAACATAAAGGTATGGGTGCGAGTAGAGGTGTAAGGAAGGCATGGTATCAAACAGTAAGACAGACACAAGTGATCACAGTTCAAGGGCGTTTATTGAACTTCATTTTGGTTTGAAAAACACCTATCTAATCCTAAATCTAAAGATGGGAGCAAGCTTCAACCATCAAATAATAATGCAGCTCTAGTCGAGTCTGTCAAAATAAAAGGGCATATACTAATAAACCTATTTCCAATCCTTACTTCTAGATACAAAGAGTGTGAGAAACAATGTTATGCAAAAGAAGTGTTCACGAAATGATATGTCAGGATATTCAAGCCATTGGCGTCCCTTCCCCACGTTTTCAGCACGGGACAAGGTGGCACACTCGAGCTTAGTACACACTTTGGTTTCTTTAGCACAAAGATGCAGTTCAAAACCTCAGCATCAGGGCCTTCTGTGCCAAAGTCTCTTTGCCATTCAAAGTCTCTTATTTCAGAGGGCCGGATGCAACACGCCAAACCTTAAAGTTCCTTTCTTCTTAGGATTTCACATGTACAACTTCGTGGGTGATTTTTTGAGTCACTCCGGGCCCCCCTATGCCGGGCTACGACCCACCTTAACACACATCTTTCAATTGATCTCCCTCTGCCGGGCTAGGACCAACTTTATCTACTTTATCTACTTCTCCAAGCTTTCTTTAATTCAAAAATCAAAGACTTTCGACTGTGCGTGGGATTTTGCTCAACCCGTCGGATCACCACTTCGATTCACAATTACTCGCTCCATTATTGGTATGATCTCTTTCTCACTTTCACTTTGCCAATTCTCAGCTGGATATTGCCTTTGTTGCTGTTCTTCTAGCCAAAAGCAACGCCTGCATAACATCTTCCGGGAGGTCCCAATCTTTGTATCTTAACATCTCAGATACTGGGCGTGAAGGTTCGGAGTTCTGATTTCGCAGTGAAGAACATGGCCTCCCTCTTGTGAGAGCAGGTCTGATCTCTGGGGAAGACGGAATAGACGGCAGAGGTACATGTCTAGAAGCTCCGGGTACCATGTCATCCTGGCCTAATCTGGAGCAATCAGGATCATGGAATTCCCAAACTTCCTCAACCTCCTAATGACGATCATTGACGGGGACTGAAAAATCCAAATGCACCACAAACACATCCCCCAGAGCTCCTCTCTGAGGAAATTCCCAGCAGCAGAACAGGTCGCATTTCCTGTTGATACTGGACGTAAACAGATCTACTTGAGGGGTTCCCCAAAGGGTAAAGATCTGTGGAAGGACTTTCATGAGCTAACTCACACTTGTGGGAGATTGTGGTCTGCTTCTCAGATCAAACCCTGTTGTGTTCTCTTCTCCGGCTAGGTTAACAGGAGAGAGAGAGATTCCGTTTTGCAGTGCCCAAAACGAGAGCTGCATTGTCTCCCTGCCCAGTGATAGTGACCCTACATGTTAGGAAAGATTTCCATTTCATGTGTAATTTTCCCTCCAGTTGTGTACCCTCCAGCTTTTTGCTTTGATTCACCAGAGGAGCACAGCCTTCTGCTACGCTCCCCTGGGCTTTTCACTCATCTTTTTTTTTTTATCTTTATTTTCATTTTCAGCAATAAAGAAATATAGTACATACAAAATAGTAACAACTAAGTCGCTAACAAACCACAAAGCGCATCATATAAGAAACTTCAATCAAAGAAAAACAATCACGTCTATTAAAATTTATTAACCCCAACACATTTCAACATAGTGCACAAAATAATTGCAATTAACGACCTTACATTCACGACCACAAAAGACCACACAGAACAAAACACAAACACCCACCCCCACAACATATTTCTTAGACTAGATACAATCCTAATATATATCATCAAATTAATCAAAATTCACCCATAAAGATGAATGAAATTCCCCCATTGTTCATTATAGCATGTTTCTTTGCGCAATTTACAAAACATAGTCTTCTCGTAATTTGATAGATCTTGCACATCAAAAATCCAGTCCTCCACTAAAGGTTTCTTCCTCTTCTTCCAGACCTTCAATATCTGTCTAGTAGCTTACAACAAAACTTTAGAAATCCACCACAATGTTAGCCAATCGATTCTATAATCATTGCTCAGTAATTGTAAAATAATTGCAGATGGGTTCCTTGGATACGTAATGTCCCAAACCCGATCAATCCTATCAACCACATCACTGGGAGACTTTGTTTCCCTTAGTCCTTGTCAATGTTGCAACTTTTTCTGCAACATGAAACAAGTACAGTGCACGTGGGTCTAATAGTCATTTCAAAAGGCCTTAGATACTCTCGAAGGATCTTTTAGAAGTGCAGATGTGCCTTGGACAGGGCTGGTGGCAGCTTATCTTTTTACATATTTTTAACCCATTCCTGCCAGGTAAACCGCAGTTACTGCTTTTGGCACAAATAGGTGGCATGGCTTCAAAATGGCCACGCCACGAGGTTCTTTGTCCTGTCCTTTGGCCATCTTGCCCCTTCACCTTCCCCAGGTCGAGCTGACCCGGGTCAGTCCTTATTTGGGCATGCAATCTCCCACGAAGCGCTGAGCTTTCGCTGGCTTCTGCATCCCTTGTGTGTGTGCTTCCAGGATGTGGGCTGGACTGTCTCATTCCAATACACATCCTGGGTGCTAGAGAGTCTGGTGTGCTGTGAATGCCTGGGACGACCGTGGTCCATGATTGGTCCACGTATGGTATATGCCTGTATGTGAGCAGATCTCCCATTGGGTCCTTTTTGTTTTGGCGCGAAGGAGATTTTGGATAAAAGAAGGCTCCAAACACCCATCCCATGTCGATCTCTGGATTTCTCACTGAACGAAGGATAGGATCCAAGTATCCTGAAACTAAGAAACCGAGTCGAGGAACCGCTGGTGACCCGCTGGGAGGTTTGGCACCCTGAGCCCACTGTCATCCAGTGGGACCCCTCTGCATCTTGTCACCCTAGAAGGTCTGTGAAGACGCTTCGACCCATTGGAATAGTGAGACCAACTATTCTCGGCACCTTCATCAGAACGTCCAAGTAAGCCTTCTCGGAAGTGTCACTGGGCCAACCAGTGGGCTGACCAGCTTACACAGGACCTTTGCTCTGTCACTGCCGCCGTTTCTAGGAGGCCCTTGAAACTTGATACCCCGCAAGCTCTGCGTTCACGGCACTCTCACACCGAAATTTCATACACTTGGTGTTTCTAGGTCTTGAGTAAAGTGAGTGTGCCCGAACCGGAATACACGGTTACCGTGTCGCCCAGCCATGGTGACAAACTTTGCAAGTTTATTGCAGCTGTGGTCCTCTGTGCCCTGAAGCCTGCTACAGCGGAACTGGCCTGATCCATCCACCAGGAGCGGAGAAATCGCCACTGTCCGGTTTGGGAATCAATGCTGTAACTTTGTCGCTGAAAGCCGCAGAGCCGTGAGATTGCCACATTTGAACCTACAACCGAAGTGGACTCGACTGCCGAAGTTTGGTCTGGAGTGTGCCGGGTTGTTGGTGAGTAATTGCAACCCTTACCGGTGGCTCATTGCGTATCCATCCATTTTTAAGCACAAGTGGCCCCTGAGGGCCCCTCTCCTTTCCACTGCTAGTGCGAACTAGCAAACTATTCCCGACTCTGGAACCTGTTCTGCCCTGTTGGGGAGACCCTCCACGAATAGTGGGAACTTATTCTTCATCACCTCACCCACCTTCCCGAGTTGCTACAGACCCTTGACTAGACCACCGCGTGCGCCAGCATTGCAGTTACATTTGAGAAATAGGCTCCAC
Organism: Ambystoma mexicanum; assembly: GCF_040938575.1. NCBI lineage: Eukaryota > Metazoa > Chordata > Amphibia > Caudata > Ambystomatidae > Ambystoma > Ambystoma mexicanum. Next base: position 1,571,918,090 of record NC_090932.1, read on the forward strand.
TCTTCTTAGGGATTGGACTGCCTCTCAGCTAGGATTGTGTTTGATGAGGAAGGGATTAAAGACTATCTGCACTGCCTGTTTCCTTCCCCTTTTAGGTTGTGGACCCATTTCGTGCATTAACTCTTTAGACCCCATTGGTCTTGTATATATGTATATTGATAGGATTGTGTTGGCTTAGAAGTATTACTCTGATTTTATTTGTTTGTTGAAACTCAAAGGCCTTGAAATAAATGTATTTGTATTTTTAATATATATAGACCTGACTGGAAGTGATTTGTAAGTGTCCTTTACTCTGTGCGCTCTTTGAGGTCCTTAAGTCACCCTCACTCCTCCTGCGACCTAGTCTTGACTGCTGCCTTGATTGGTCTGGCTTGTCCAGAAGGTTACCCTGTTCCAAGAAACTAGGCTGCCCTTCTGAAACTCTGCCCACCAGGTCAGAGTTTAGAAATCCGTCTTAACACTACACCACCTCTTTTGTTGAGGTAATGTATGGCCACTGTGTTGTTGGTCATTATCAGGACGTTCTAACTACGTTCTAACGCAGACATCTCGCGACTCGAGAGAAAGAGAAGCTCTGCCCTCTGAATGTCTTGAACTCTTTCTTGAGTGGGAAAGGCCTGATGAGCCACTGTGTCCCACTGGGCTCCTAGAAAGACGAGCACTCACGTAGGCTCTGGCTACGACTTCTTTTGATTGATTGAGAATCCAAGAGAGTAGAGTATTCGCCAGCTTCTGACATCACTCCCGGGTTTTCTGTGGCGAGATGGCCCTCACCAATCAGTCGCCCGGATACGGTTAACAGTGGTGGCCCACCAGCCTGAGGAGAGCCGCTACCACTTTCATGAAATTTCTAAATACTTTGGGGGGTGAGTTCAAACCAAAAGAAAGCACCCTGTACTGGAAACCACAGGAACTTGCTGTGCGGGTGAAAAATGGGGATGTTTAAAGAAGCATCCTTGAGGTCCAGGGAGCACACCCAATCTCCCTCGCCGAGTGCCTCTGCAATCTGGGCTGGCGTCACCATCTCGAAACCTTCTAGGGGAGGGAAAAGAGGTCCAGCACCACTCTCGGGCCAATTTAGTTCTTTTTGGGGACTGCAAATATTCTGGAGTAGATCCCCTTGCCCTGGCCGGAGAGCAGCACCGGCTCCACCGCCAGGACCCTGAGCAGCTGAGCAATCTCCATGATCAGCGCTGGGGAACCAACTTGGATCTTGGGAGGAGAACTGGGGGGTTGTTCAGACCCGTGGACACTACAGACAGAATCCACTGATTGTTGATGTGGTGAAGCCAGTTGTCCCTCTACAGAGTGAGCCTTCTCCCTGCAGGGGAGTCATGGACCTGGATGTGACCGTCACTTTTCTGCCGACTCGGAGGCTGAGGAGGTGGTAGAGGGACTGGTAAATCCTTATGTAGCCTGCCTGGGCTGCTTCCTCCTCTGCTGGCTTGGGGACCTGACTGCAGGGGAGTCATGGACCTGGATGTGAGCGTCACTTTTCTGCCGACTCGGAGGCTGAGGAGGTGGTAGAGGGACTGGTAAATCCTTATGTAGCCTGCCTGGGCTGCTTCCTCCTCTGCTGGCTTGGGGACCTGACTGGCTGATGGGCTCTCCTGTCAGTGAAGCCTCTGAAGCTGCGAATGTCTAACTGCTTGTTGGCCTGACCGTTGGAATGCGGCTTCTGCCACAGCTTTTTCACAAGGGCCACGGCATCCTTCTGGAGTGGAATGCCTGATTTGCTGGCTGTCTTTAGAGGCAGGACATCCCCCAGTACTGGTTCCTGCTGTGTCTGTTTGGATACTGGTACTCCCAGAAACTCTGCTAGCCTTTGCATCCTATCATGGCATTCCATTCTTCTTCGGTAATGGTTCCCACGTCTGGGTCCTTTTCAGTTGCTGAGTCATCTTGCAGATCTGCAGGCGCTTGTCCCTGCGGCACTGGAGGAGCCACCGGAAGCACCGGAGGAGGTGGTGTTGCCGGAGGTGGCGGAGGTGGGGTGAAGGTGCCAGGTTTGCCTCTGTCGCATTCAGTATATGTGTCAGCACTGGGGGGAGAGCCGGCCAGGCCCCCTGTGGAGGCTGGTGAGGGACCATCATCGGAGGCAAAACCTCTCCGATTAGACCCTTGAGGATCACCCGACATCTACTCTGGCTTCACAAGCAGTAGAAACCTGTTAAAGAAGCTCTCATTCCAGACCAGTTGGGAGGGCTGCTGGGACTCCTGCTAGGCCCTGCGCCTCTGTGGCATGGGTTGCTCTCCTTGCCGCTGAGGCGTGACCATGGGGTTGGGACCCTGATAAGGGTATGGGTAATGATGCTCTGTGTGAGGGGCCTGGGGTCCGCTGTGCAGGGGGAGAAGGCAAACTGTCTACTTGCACTGCCCACTCTGAAGGTGAGGAAGCCTGTGGGGTACGAGGGTGTGTCCCCGGACTCTCACTGGTGGGGATGGATCCCCAGTGCCAGCTTGGGAGTCTTGGGACCTGCGCCACGTAGCACGTGGCTGGCTGCCATTTTGTTGACCTGTTTGGGAGTTTTGGGAATGCACGGGAAAACGATGTTCGGCGTGATGTCCCTCAGCCTGCTCTCTGCCAGGATTCGCGGACGGAGCGGGCCGCAGAAGTCTTTCCGGGGTGATGTGATCCCTCAGCTTGTTTGAAAAGAAGCCTTGCTCACATTGCATGAACTCTGTTCTCAAAACACGGTTCTGATTTCACAGATAGGGATAAAACAGACTTCTTACTCTGTGAGCATATCTATTCAATATACAAAAAGAAATCCTATTCATTATGTCAGTGTCACCTGTTCACTCTTCCCACATCGCATGGAAAATTTCCAAGATTATCACAAATTTTATTAATCATCAATTCACATATATTCTACTAAAAACACAATCATAAAAATGATCATAGTACATAAAACACCTACAGAGTGTTAAAACAACACAAGCATGAAGGCACCCCCTCCGCCCTAGGTCCAGTACAAGGGCCCAAAAAAACCCTCACACAGGTGTGGTGATAGAGCTTGTTTGCCCCTCATGACAGGTCCGGTAGTGCCCTTGGGCCCCACAGCGTTTGCGCCAGTAGCTGATTTAGCCTGAGACCTGACACTGGTAGGCGAGCCTGTGCGGCCCCTCCCAACGGGTGGGAGCCACCTTGCTGGGATGGTTTGTTGAATAAGGGACTTACCTTGTCCTGCTAACTATCGCCCTATCTCTATCACTCCTTTCCTGGGCAAGCTCCTGGAGAAACTTGCCATCTCCCAGCTTAATCTCCATGCTGAATCTGTTGGTAGCCTTCATGACCATCAGTCTGGCTTCAGAGCCGCCAGAAGCACGGAAACTGCTCTCCTGAACATCCGTGAGGACCTGTTCTCGAACCTTGACTCTAACATTCCATGTGTTCTCATTTTGCTTGATCTCTCTTCTGCCTTTGATACTGTCAACCATACCATCCTGCTCACCTGTCTCCGTGATAACCTGGGTATCACTGGTCAGGCTCTGGCTTGGCTGACCTCTTTCCTCTCAAATCGACCCTCCCAGCTCCAACTGGGGTCTTTCCTGTCTTGACATCTTTTTCTCTACCTGTGGTGTCCCCCAGGGTTCTAACCTCTCTCCCTGGCTGTTCAACCAGTATCTGGCACTTCTCGCCCACCGCATCGCTGCTCTCTGCCCCAACTTTCAGTGCTGTGCGGATGATACCCAGCTCATTTTAAGGCTACCCTCGGCCTCCTCTTCTCCTTCCCTCATCTCCGACTGTCTTTCTGCTATCCAGGAATGGTGTGCCGCCAACGACTTCTGCCTTAATGCCAGTAAGACTGAGATTCTACTCATCGGCACACCCACTGCCTCCTTCCCTGCAGCTCTCTGGCCGGCCTCTCTTGGCCCTCTTCCTGCGCCTACCAGCAAGGCAAAAAATCTCGGGGTCATCTTCGACTCCACACTCTCCTTCTCTCCTCACATTTCTGACGTTTCTAAGAAGTCACACTACCAGCTGCACCTCCTCAGAGGTATCCTTCCTTTCCTCTCCTTCCCCCAGAAGCTCACTGTCTCCAGAGCCCTGGTTCTCTCGAAGCTGGACTACTGTAACAGCCTCTATCTAAATCTGCCTGCCTCTACTCTCCGCCCTCTGCAACTCATCCAGAACAGGACTTGCAAGACTTGTCCTTGGCCTCAAGCCCAGGGACTGTATCTCTCCAGGACTAAAATCGCTACACTGGCTCCCTGTGGCTGTGAGGATTAAGTTCAAAACCCTCTGCATTGTCCACAAGGCCTTCTGGGGCCAAATTACCTTCAACTCTCCCTTCCTAAATATCTTCCTTCTCGAGCACTTCGCTCTTCCGCCTCCAACTCCCTCAGGGTCAGCCGCTTCTCCAAGCAACGAGTTGGGGGGAGATCTCTCTCCGCAGCAGGGGCCTCCCTCTGGAACAGCCTTCCTGCCTCTCTGAAACCTGAGGAGAACCATCTCCGGTTCCGGAAGCACCTCAAAACCTTCCTCTTTGCTTCTGCTTTCTCTCTCCCTCTCCCCTGCTAAATCACTGAAACTGTACTGAATCAGCAACTGGCCACTCACCAGTCTCGGTCCTTAGCCCAGCCACTCTCCCCTGCACTGACTTCCTGGCAACCCCTGCACTGCGAGACTGTCTCTGTATCCCTACAGCCCCCCTTCCCAGCACTTGTCTGCACTTATCTTGCACTTGCCACCAGCTGGCCCTTATTATTTATCTTGTTCATTACTAACCCTGTACTGCACTTTCCCCTCTCCCTTTCCACCTTGCACTTTTCCCGTCCCCCCTACCCATGCACTTGCGCGATCTGAATGACACCTGGCCTAGTAGGATCGTTGTCTGTCTCCCCTTGTTCCCCCCTCCCTGCCTCGTCGCGCCTTGAAACACTTGTGTATAGGCGCCTTACAAATGCCATATCATATCGTAGCCTGTAAGGATTACACCACAGCACAATATCACAGTAAATGGACCAGATTCTGTTTTTGGCGAGAGACAATAAAATAGATTCTATAACCTGCCCACTAAATGATGTATCATTCGTCAAGCACTTAACACATTCCGGGGTGCAAGTAGACACCTGTCGCACCTACCGGGCAGCCTTCGGGGTCTATAAGAACTCATCTGACCACACGTTCACTGCAACAACCCCGGTGGTGAAGACATATTTGAAAGGTCTGGCAAGGTTATTCTCAACAGTGCAGAGGCCTCAACTGGTCTGGGACCTCAATATCACGCTGGCAGCTCTAGTGCGTAAACCATTCAAGCCAATGTTATTGCTGAACATTAAAAGGGTCATGCTCAAGACGGTTCTTCTGCTGGGTCACACCTCGTCAGGCGGGTCAGCAAGGTCTATGCATTTTCGGTGGGTGACCCGTTAGCAGTATTTCACAAAGAAAGCGGTGCAAAGAACGCACTCAAGGTTCCTCACACTAAGGTTTTCAGGAAAACAGAGGCCCTGCTGGTCACATCGGGAGGTGAGGGGGTCCTCGGGGGGCGCAGGCTTCAAAAGGTATCCATCACAAGGTGGATGGTGGCTCTGATTCAGGAGTTTATACAGCGCAGGACAAGGCGGCACGCAGTGGTATTCATGCTCATGTAGTAAGAGCAAAAGCCACTGTGGTCTCTTTTCAAAGACACGTGTCTTGGGATGGCAACAGCAAGATAGCTACCTGGGATACGTCTACAGCATTTTACAAACATTGCTCGCTAGATACCAGCTCGAGGGCCGATGCAGAGTTTGGGCAGACAGTGTTCAAGAATCTGTTTGCCACATCTTAAATGGTTCATGTCCTCCTCCCAATAGCAGGTGTGAGAAAACTGAAGGTGTTTTCCCACTAGTGCCCGGAGATCTGTTATCCAGGAGGCCAGGACACGGCCATCGCTATTGGACTCCGTTTCTGGGGGTGGATCAGCGGGGAAGGAAGTGGGAAACCGACAGGTGAGACGCGGTTCCCCCTTCCTTCTAACCCCTTCTTCCCACCCTAGCCCGTAGGAAACTTGGAAGATCCACCCCCCCTTTCCGACACAAACGATTATATACACCGTGAAAGACAACGGACTAACACCAGAGCCGTTAACCTGGCATGTCCCAACACAATGGTCAGGCAGAGTCAGGCAATTGACCATAACTATGCACTTCTGATGGCCCTTTCCCTTCCCCACAGGGATAAAAGGCAGAGCCCAAGAGCACACTTTGAGCAAGGCCGAACGCACAAGGAAACAGCTACACCCGACTGGCAGTTCAAGCGGAGGAGAAAGGCAGCAAGACCTGGAGGGACGACGAAGGGGGAACTGCCCTTGACCTTTTCAACTCAGACCTGCGAAGCCTTCGAAAAGGAAATCATAAGCCAGGTAAATCCAGATGGCGTGTGGTGTGACAGGTGTAAACTGCACACAGTGCTCTCCCGCGCCGATAGCCAAAGCAGGAGTGAACGCTTGCCAGCGTGCTGCTGTCCTTGACTCCCGAGACAAGAAACTCCAACAGTTCAGCACAGCCGGTGAGTCGAAGAAGACAGATAGTAAAACAGAACTGTGTTGGGCCCAAGGTTGCAAGCGGAAACCGCGTTGAACAAAGAACTTGTGTGAATGAACATTAAAGAAACCAGAGTAGTTTAGAAGCAGAGTGGTCTTATTCGAAGGGCTCTGACTGAAACCTTTGTGGGTTGTGTTGTTTGTAGAAACTACGAGAACCATGAGCCTTTAGGAGAGGCCATCGTGAAGTGTCAAAGTGGTCCTACAAAGGTTGAGCAAAACCCTTCGTATACTCTAAAATCTTTGACACATTGGAGAAAACAGAATGAACTGTGAACCCGACAGAGGGATGCCAAACTGAATGATAAGTTTTCGAGTGAAAGGCCATAGTGAATCCGATTGAGGGAGGCGAACATTGCAAGAGGGATCAGAGCCCGGCTGAGGGGGACCAAAAGGGGCGAAGAGCAATTGCCCAATGTGAAAGATAACCAAAAGGAACTTATGTTTATTGTTTTTGGTTCAGCCGGCTTTCTAAGGCAAGCGACTTTGCAGGAAAGATACTTGGCATCGTTGAAAGGAACTGTAAACTCGTGCTGGCGAGGTCAAGGGGTGTGCTGTGCTCAAAGGTCCTGCCTTGTCCCATGCTAAAAACTTGGGGAAGGGAGACCACAGCCCTACCATCCTGACTTGTGAACCCTTCTTTCTTTTCTTGTGAACATTATCCCACACTACTTTGTAATTTAGTTGTAAGGACTGGCAATATGTTTTATTTAGTATATGCCCTTTGTATTTGACAAGACGCCACTAGGACTGCCTTATTAATATTTGATGGTCGTAGCTTGCTCCCATCTTAGATTGAGGTTTAGATTAGGCGTTTTTCTCACCCATCATACAGTTTAATAAACAACCTTGAACAGTGATCACTTGTGTCTGTCTTTACTGTTGCCACCATGAGTTCCTTACACAGGGGTAAGTTGTAATCACCAATATAGAATGAAGGAAAGGGGACGGGACGTAGGAGTAATGGAATGTTACTCACTGTAGTGACTACAATACTCCTAAGTCCCATTTCCGCCATATGACCCACCTCCATCCCCCTGGATTAAGTAAATGTATGGTCATGGATCGTGTTAACAGCCTCCGGCGTGCCAAGGGACTGACGTGAGGCAGCGGAGGGTGGGGTTATGTAGCGTGCATGCACTGCAGCTGCGCCTCCGATCCTACCATAAATTTGATGGGGTTGCTGAAAGAGATTCGCTGAAAGGTTCTGGTACCATGCCCGCCTGGGGGATGCCTATACAAAATGTAGGAAAGGGGCCTTAGTACTAGGAGTATTCTAGTCACTATGGTGAGTAACATTCAAATCTTTTGACAAGGGTTTAAAACCTGTCAATTAATCGGAGGATGACGTTGATGGCTTGGATGTTGAAGGCCTCAATGTAAAGTCCTTCAATGATGAAGTGAAAGCCTTTGGCTTCTCAAACGATCAACACTGTCAATGCCACTCGAGTGGCCACGTCAGGCATTTGACCCAGATACTTGGGCACGCGAGTCAGGGCCCTAGACAACTCTCTGCCGGCTTTAGGAGGCACGGGTAGGGTCTTAGCCTTTTTCATCCCTTTCGAGGGACTGGCAGGGCCTGCCTTTGAAAACACACCCATTATTTGGAGACAGAACTCTTCCCAGTCTGCTGCTGAGGCAGACTTAACGGGGAAAAATACTTTTCTCCTGTCGGACGAGTTAGTTGAAAAAAGAACAATGGCGTCCCTTCTTGGATTTTCCTCGAGAAGACGAAGAATGATGCAAATCGCTCCTTGACCCCAACTGCTTTGAATGCTTGGAACATTTTAAAAATTCCTCTTTGAATGAGTAGAGGACGGGGATTTAGACACTGACGACCTAAGGTGTCTTCCTCTCCTTCAAGGCTGTTCTAGTCATGGACTGAAAAAAACCACAGTCGTCGACCTTGTGCTTCTCAATGAGGCACCAGAGGCATATCATGTGCAGATCTGTGATTGACATCTTCGAATCACAGTCCGCATACCCCTTGAAACCAGTCTTTGGAGTAGACATACTCAGAAAATAATGAACGCAATGGAAATTAACCGCTGAGGAAATCCTGTGCATGCGGAAAACGGAACTGAGGCAACAGGCGCTATGATATATGGCATTTATAACACGTCTGTACACAAGTATGTGCTATTTATACCAGTGTCGACGCCCTATCAGAGCATGGGAATGGAAGCCACCGAGGGACATCGACTCGCTGACGCATGGTGTCCTCTGCTGTCGAAAAAGTTTCTGAAGCCGCAAGCAGGATATCGGTATATCGAAGATGGGGAATCCGTTGGAGGGGACAATCCATTACAAATATTGAGAATTTGACAGTGGGAATGTGAGAAAGTGATATGGGACCTGTCTGCAAGAGGCTCAATGTAGGAATGCAGAAAGGAATAAGGTTGTTTTGCCATGAATGCCTAATCCCTTTTCCCCTTGACTAACCCACTCCATTCCAACATCTCCTTCCACCTTAAACTACATACACAAGCACAGTCCTAGCTATAAGTACATCTACACTAATCAAGCTATGACTAAGCTATCCTCTTGCACTCGTCCACATAAGTGGGAAACCAAAGCACTTCAGCCACTCAGATCTTGGGTTCTCTCCCTTGAATAACATATCCCCAAGTTTCTACACCAAACCCAAAGGAGCAGACAGGCACTCAGGCTTTGTGTACTCCCATACTTCAGCAATTAGAAAGCACAGCTCACAATTACCTCTCCCACCATCCCTCTTTTCTTACGGAGCCATGAGCAGCAAGGCCAACAAAAACGAAAGCAGGGTGCTACATAAGACCACATTACACAGGACATCACATTTAATATTACTCATCAAAGAACGTGCTATATTTTGAAAGGATCGGCTCACTACGCATGGAGTGGTCTGCACCAGTCAGGCAGAGCACAACTGTGGCTGCATGCTGTGTGACCAATATATATGCAACTCCAACGAGATCCAAAAAGGCCCACCTGGAAATATGTAGATGCCAAGCAATATCCCCAAAATAAAGTAAACGTTTGGTGCCACAGAAGTATGGCCATGCCTACATTAAAGGCAAAGGGTTCATATGGGTCCTTGATCCTCCGAGTAGGTTCTACACCAATATGTAATCAAGCACAAATCCATGCTGAAAGGTCCTGAGATAGAAGCGACTTAGATCAGGCAGCGGTACCCACAGCGGTGGAAAGGATTTAGGATGATGGGCACACTCGATCCACGCCGCTGTGTGATAATCTGTTCTGTCTGCTAGGAAGTCTCAGGGAACAACGCGCTACTCTCAGAGGTACCGGCAGAGGTGGAAAGGATTTAGGCTGATGGGCACACTGGATCCACGCCGCTGTGTGATAATCTGTTCTGTCTCCTGAGAAAAGTCTCAGGGAACAACGCGCTGCTCTCAGAGGTACCGCAGAGGTGGAAAGGATTTAGGCTGATGGGCACACTGGATCCATGCCACTGTGGGATAATCTGTTCTGTCTCCTGAGAAAAATCTCAGGGAACAACGTGCTGCTCTCAGAGGTAACCGCAGAGGTGTAAAGGATTTAGGATGATGGGCACACTGGATCCACGCCACTGTGGGATAATCTGTTCTGTCTCCTGCTAAAAGTCTCAGGGAACAAGGCGCTGCTCTCAGAGGTAACCGCAGAGGTGGAAAGGATTTAGGCTGATGGGCACACTGGATCCACGCCGCTGTGTGATAATCTGTTCCGTCTGCTGGGAAGTCTCAGGGAACAACACGCTACTCTCAGAGGTACCCGCAGAGGTGGAAAGGATTTAGGCTGATGGGCACACTGGATCCACGCCGCTGTGTGATAATCTGTTCTGTCTGCTGGGAAGTCTCAGGGAACAACACGCTACTCTCAGAGGTAACCGCAGAGGTGGAAAGGATTTAGGCTGATGGGCACACTGGATCCACGCCGCTGTGGGATAATCTGTTCTGTCTCCTGAGAAAAGTCTCAGGGAACAACGCGCTGCTCTCCAATGCTCCACAGCAGCCTTTATCACAACAGTGACTACCAGCAGGGGGAGGCAGAGGCAGAAAGGTCTTGAAAATCGATATCTCCCCATCCTTGGGCAACTACTCAGAAAGCTGTGCAATATTACAATCCCTGGCAACAAAAAAAACACAAAAAAAAACATTTGCCTCCCACCGTCAAGGGGATCGATAAAGAAACTTAATTTGGAGGTTTCTTAAATGTACTTAGCGCAGAAAAAACGTGCCCCAATGCATTGGCTCCCTTAGTCCCCCCTATCTCATTCTCCTCTGACTATTCACACACCTGGGCACCAATTGCACCCCCAAGTACTGCAGCGCAGGATTTAAAGTTGTACCTGAAAGATGGTGTTACCTCTTTAGAAGCATGGAGTGATGATCAGAAGAGCCTCCTTGGCGTCTGGACCCGTCCTACACGGACGAGCAACTCACCTCCCCAGGCCATCCAACTCCCCAACACTGTGCCATCTGTATTCACAGAGCTGGCTCAGACCAGGGGGCCGATTCAAATTCCAGGACCGATGCCTCGGTCTAGCCAAGAGAAGTCAGGAAGAAGCGATCACTGGGGGGGAGAGGCAAGTGCACAGGACATCGCGGCCGCAACAGAACATACAACACAATAAAGGGAAAAGTGAATCGAGTTTCCCCCTCTTTGCTGTTTGTTCTTTTTAGTGATTGCTTCCAGCAGCCGGCAGACGAGATGCGGCTTTAATTACGTCCAGGGTACAGCGCGAGAGAGGGGGGTGCCATGGCAACTGGTAAATGCACCAGCCAACAAAATGGGCACCCCCATCCGCCACAAGTGCGCGCGGGTCCCTCATCCGTCCATCCCCGTGTTTACACCTTCTTCTGTCCCCCAAGACCCCCTCCTTCCTGGGTGCTGCTTCTTTAATGCATTAATGGACCAATAAGGAACTCAACAGGGCGCGGGGAGGGGGCGCGGGAGCAGGGAGGAAAACAATTCCAGCGGTGTACTCGCGTCTGACGTCTGGATGCGCGGGAGAGGCGCACGATGAGCTGCATGTGGGTGGAAGTGGAGAGAGGTAAAGGGGGGGCATGGGGGGGGGCATGGGGCGGAGGTGCACAAGCCAGCCCTCGAGCATTCATCGCACCGGGACCCGCTCGGGTCAATCTGCGGAGCATGACACCAGAGATGCCTAACGCCCACACCCAAAAGGGTCGCATGTCTGTCCCCATCTGGAAAATAAGGTCCCGAGTCGCCCGGGGCTGTAACTTTAGTCACATGAACAAAGGGCGCCGGACTGGGCAAGGGAAAGAGACGTATTTATCGCTATGCTACGTGAATGGCAGCTCCAGCAAGGTTTCGTATCACACACTCACTAGGATAAATGAAAGCTCTGGCCCTTTCTCCGAGCAGAACCTGTAGCCAGTGGGTATCGCGTTGTTACATCGACAGGTTTTTTTCACCCGTGTTAGCGAAAAAAATAACTTAAAAAAAATCTCATCGAAATATACAGGGTTAAAAGCGGTAGGGAGTTGGTTGGTATGGGGATAATAATATAGGGCTGGGGGGGGGGGGGGTTTGATTAAAGGACTCCCCGCCCCAAACATTAAACACGAAAAAATTACTTCGAAAAAACTGTGCCATGCATGAGGCGGCCATCCAGTCCCGTTTTTCCGTTTGGATTATGGCACCTGTAGTTTTTTCTTCCCCATTTCAAATTGAGGAAAACTACAAGTTCCCGAATGGCAAGCATAAACAGAACCGCATGGCTTCTCAGGCATGGCCATGGGAAACTTGAGACCTCTGAAAGACGAATTGATGGGTTACTCAGGCCTGAGCTATCACACGTGAGTAATGAGCTAGTCCTTGGGTTTCCCACACCCGATGTTACTGATAAGGTCATTGCGATCATTGACTAAAGCTCCATCTATGCTGCTGCCTAGACCCCAAGTATCCATTTTAACGATCTAGCTGCAGGGATTTCCAGACTTGAAATATTAAGTGACTAATTAGTTATATGCAGTGCATTCCAGGCCAAAAGCATCCAAGTCTAATGAGCTATACACAGGCGAATCTAGGCCTGAGGTGTTATGTGACTAAGCAGTTATCTGGGGAGTTTCCCAGGCCTGAGGCATCCTGTCTAATGAGCTATGCGCAGGGCAATCCAGGCCGGAGGTGTTATGTGACTAAGCAGTTATCTGGGGAGTTTCCCAGGCCTGAGGCATCCTGTCTAATGAGCTATGCGCAGGGCAATCCAGGCCGGGGGTGTTATGTGACTAAGCAGTTATCTGGGGAGTATCCCAGGCCTGAGGTATCAGCAGGACATTACATGTTTAAGGTATCGCTTAAAACGTATTTAAGTGTGATGTCTAATGAGCTAGTGGACGGGTATCCCATGCCTGATATTACTAACAATCTGTCTCTGCAGCATTCCAGGCCAGAAGGATCATAGATGTATCTTTATCTATCTATACAGGTGTCTAGGCCTGAGGTAACAATCTGTACGGCATTCCAGGCCTGGGGTATCCCATATGAGTCAGGTGACTTCTAAAGGACATTCCAGCCTGGAGGCACTGTATAACTAATGAGGAAGCTGTTGGGTATCCCATGTCTGTTGTTTCAAATGAACTCGCTCTACATTCCTGGACAGAGGAATCACTGAATAAGGGTCCATCTGTGGGGCCTTGGGGTATCCTACGCCCGACGTATTAGGAGACCAATGAACTATTAGATTTGGATTCCAGGATGAAAGTATTCTTGATCGCATTGCAAGCCCAAGGTCTTATGAGACGAAGGAGCTTTCCTGGGGAGGGGGAAGATATCCCATGCGACTAACAAACTAAATGTATGTTTTCCAGGCCCGAGGTGTTTTGTGACTAAGGGCCTCATTATGAGTTTGGAGGCAGCCATGGAGTTCCAAACCGGGTTCCTGCAATGAGGAATAACTGGGTAATTCCTCCTTGCAGGAACCATTCCCCATTCCCATTTGAGCCCCCATAGGGCTCAATGGGAATGGGGAGGGAGGGAGATAATAACGGGCAGATTTCATCTGGCGCGTTATTACCTCCCTCTTCCCCCTGCGGGACCCGGAAAGCACGCCTGGTTTTACCAGGCGTTTGATCCGGGTCCCGCAAACGGAAGCATGTAATCGGCGCTCCCATAATGAAGGGGGCCGGTCCCGTACCAGCCCCCTCATTAGGGGAGCGCCAGGGTTGTAATGAGGCCCTAAGTGTCTTGTTGGGTATTCCAGGCCTGGGGTATCCTGTGTCAAATAAACTACCCGTATTACATGTGACTAATGTGAACCTCAGCATGTACTTGGGCTTCAGATACAAGTCTAAAGTGAGATCTCTGGCTTGCTTTAGCCCAAATGTTATGTGCTGCCATCAAGAGCAGTGGGGTGTGTTCCAGGGGCTAGCAGAGAGCATTCCTGGCCTGTGGTCTATATAGCAATGAATGTATTCGGCGTAGCCTATAGTCGTCCAATGACAGTATAATGGGATGTTCCAGACCTTCGACGGTTGCTCTCTATGGTATGGTCTTCTTTCACTGCATTGAATATAGAAACCTCCACTTTTAGTCAGCCTACAGAAAACAGACTCAAAGTGCCACCCTAGCCTCAGTGACAAGGGTCTGCACCAAGGAACCTTGGAAACGGCAAATGCTGCACTTCAGTATACTGCTTAACATAACAGTCAAGTGGGCACAACTGTTGTGTTAAGGTGTTTCACTGGGATGGCCAAAACAGACCGAATTATTCCATGATAAGTGAGAGTAGCTCATCAAGTCCTCTTTATGCATTTTAGTCCTTGTGATTTTCGCATCACAAATTATGAATGAAAGGTGCAACGAAGTAAATGGTTCCATGTTGATTTATAGAATGAAAACACTTCGACAAAATAACGTTGCCAAGCACAACACGGACACCAGTGTAGGAACAGGATACCTCTTTGCTAAGTGCCATCTCCGGTTACAAGGTACAAGAATACATTTGGGCCACATCAAGTAAGTTCCATGGACAGACATCCACCGGCATCCTCTCTCTAACTAATCTTCTCAACTGCCCATTCACAGAACCATTCATTCAGAACATAACCTTCTCACACACAGCATTCTCTTCCTAAATATCTTCCTTCACGAGCCCTTCGCTCATCCATCTCTAACTCCCTCATGGTCAGCCGCTTCTCGAAGCAACGCGCTGGGGGTAGATCTCTCTCCGCAGCAGGGGCCTCCCTCTGGAACAGCCTGCCTGCCTCCCTGAAACTTGAGGAGAACCATCTCCGGTTCCGGAAGCACCTCAAAACCTTCCTCTTCGCTTCTGCCTTCTCTCTCCCTCTCCCCTGCTAAACCTGCTTAACTCCCCACTGAATTCTGTACTTAACCTGCATCTGGGCCACTCTCAGCGACCTCGGTCCAGGGCCCAGCCACTCTCCACTTGCACTGCCCCCCTGGCTCCCCCTGCACTGTGGGACTGTCACTGTATCCCTACAGCCCCCTGCTCAGCACTTGCTCTGCACTTACCTCGCACTTGCCACTAGTTGGCCCTTTTTATTTATTATTATCGTTATTATTTCACTACGCCACTTACCTTGTACTGCACTTTTCCCCCCACCTCCTCCCCCTGCACTTTCTCCTTTTCCCCTTACCTCTGCACTTGCGCGATCTGAATGACACCTGGCCTAGTAGGATCGCTTGTCCGTCTTCCCCTTGTTTCCCTCCCTCCCTGCCTCGTCGCGCCTTGAAACACTTGTGTATAGGCGCGTTACAAATACCATATCATATCATATCATATATCATATCATTCCACGCAGGTCACTGCTAGCATTCCATGCATACAGGGCAGGGTGCAGGGAAAGACGAGACGCAACACAGATTTACATCCCCACAAAGATATTTTGTCGAAGGGAAGAACAACGAAGTATTTCGTTTCGATAAAACCACGGTACACCTCTGTGAGATATGCTGCACGCGTCACGTAATGGCTGTAACCAATACGAGAATGACAGTGTGTCCCAGGACCACAACACAACCTTTGATCGGATACATTACACTATGAGACACAGGAGGCTTATTCCAGACGTGATTCAAGTGTGACTCATGAAAGATCTGCAGGGTGCCAAGCTTGCCTCCAATTACGGCAGCGGGGGCATCGTGACTGCACAAAATGCGAAAATCAGATGGCACACATACAAACAATGCTGACACACAGCTTGCCAACTGCAGAAGGCAGTTGATCATTTGAAGGTTCCCACTGGCATACAAACGGCACTGCGGAGGAGGGGCCCAGATCTGCGCAGAGGCTTGTGTGTACCCGGGAAGCAGACTGTTGGCCATCTGCAGTATAACTGGAGTAGGATTCCAGGGCGGAATCAGGAATAGTCCAACTTTGGTCAAACAGGCAATGCGACACAGCTTTGTTTATTTATTTGTTGGGTTTTTATAATGCACCTATAGACAATGTGTTTCAAGGCGCAACAAGACTAGAGGGCGATAGGGGGGCAGAAACGGTCCTACTAGGTCTTGTGACATTCAGATCGTGCAAGTGCAGTAAACAGAAGTGCAGGGGAGAGTGAAGTGGCCCCGGACAAAAGCGAGTGCAGGGGCAGAAGGTCCAAGTGCGAAGAACGGGGTTGGGAAGGCTACGGGGTTGCAGGCCCAGCCAGAAGCGCAAGTGCCGGTGGGGAGGGGAAGAGGGAGTTGGTGGTCAGAGGAGACCAACTGCAGGGCTAGAGTAGTTGGGGAGGGATAGGTGCCCTGTAAGAATCTGAATCGGTTGTGCCATTGCCCCGCTGGCATCAAATATCAGTTCAACTGAGTCTTTGCGCAGACAATGCCACGTACAAGGATTTTCGCTCATTTTTTACATCAAATTATGTTATGTTGGTTGCTTGTCTGAAGAAGTGCGCTACTTCGTGATGAGGTCTGCCACTGCAGTGACCTTCGGGGCCAGGCATCCCCCATTCACCTAGATTCCAGATTGGTGTCCCCAAAAGGGCATCCAGAGGATCACCTGGAGTACTGCACTGCAGCCCTCTTGCATAGCAAAGACCAGTGACATGGGCACTACAAGTCCCATTATCCCTTTGGGTAGAAGGAAGGGGACCTGGCCACCGTGATCAAGCACACCGCTCAGGTTGCTGACATAGAGGACCACCCAGGGAAGAATAAGTAGGCTGCCCCCAGGTCTGTGCCTCTGATAGACCACTCCAGTATTCCTGCAACTACTCTACTGGCCCCCTTAAGCTTGCTTCAATCTACGTTCATTAATGGGGACTGTATCTAGGAGGAACTTTTGCAGGTTCTGCAGGACTTTACTAACCTCCAGACCCCAGACATGTAAAAATGACACTTTCCGGTGTCTGAAGTCTATGGACAGGTCTGCAAAGTCGTGAACCCCTAGGACATCGCACACTAAACATACCCAAAGCCCCTAACATCCTCCAGGGAGAGGTTTAATGGCTAGGGTAGGTCAAAAGAAGCAACTTTAAAGGTCATCTCACCTTCTCCAAGTCACAGGAGTCACAGGCAGGGCTCCATTCCGAAATCTAAGATCGGCACCCTGCCTGATACAGCCTTTTGCCCATTAGGCCCAACCTAAGGGGTGGCGGGGGGGGGGGGGGGTTCACCAGTAGAGGGTCGATCACAACTCGGCCTATCACACAGGCCCTAGGTGCAAGCCACTAGCCAGAGAGACAAACTAGAGGAGTGGACTATATAAGCCCGGGACAGAGTCAATCAGTGTGAGAGCTTGGAGGAGAGATGATGGCAGTTAGAGCAGGAAGGAATTCAGATGGAGCTTGGAGAGGTTGGGGAAATAGAAAGAATAGGAGAAGCAGGAAGCCCAGAGGGGAGTCAGCCCTGGTGGAGATTGTTCAGAGTAAGGACGAGCAGTAAAAGCTATATTGGAGGAAGGGGTGAAACATCAAAGAGAGGTGTTAGAAGAATCTAAGGAGGAGGCAGAAGTGTTAGCAGATTGGTGATACAAGTAAGAAACAGGGGACTGGAAGTTGGTTTTTGTTGGCGGAGGCCAGAGTCTCATCTGAGGAGGTAGGGAGAAAGCAGATAGAGTAGTAGATTGGAGACTTGGTGGAGGGGGGCACTGGGGAGGAGATATAGGAAAGTGCAGATGAGATGGTAGAGGTGGAGGAGGAGACTTACAAAGAAGTGGAAGGAGGATAATTCAAAGAGACTACACAAGCAAGTAATGTAGGAGTAGGAAACAGGGGAACCTGAGGAGAACTGGGAGAGTGCTGTTTATTCAGAAGAGGAGATTGATGAAGGAAGAAGTAACTAAAGGTGTCCAGTACTGGAAGGTGGAAAATAGGATTAGAAAGGGGGGGAGGGAAGAAACACTTGTGTACAGGCGCATTATAAATACCATATAATATCATATCAAGAACCCCAAACCTTTGGGAGAAGGGGGTAATTTATCAAATACTCGAAGAAGATGGTAGGAGAAAGCAGAGAGTTGGAGACCTACACCAGAGAGAAAAAAGGAAGTGTTTAGGGAAAACCCAGTACCTAGCACACAGAGGTATGAGAGGGTCCGACTGACCATAGAAGGGCTTTGAAAGAGGGGAGAAAGAGCAACCTGGTGCTGAGGAAGGGGGCCAACTGCAGAGAGGTGACGACTGGGAAGGTCAGTACCACACAACGTTTATGGACACATGTAGTGTGAAGAATCCGACGTATCCACCACTGAAACCCTGCCTAAAGTCCCCTCCCAGGTGGCCAAGGGAAGGCAGGTCCTTCCCGATCCCAACCCTGGGGGTAGTGTACTGTGGGAGGATCACCTAAGAGGAGACAGGGCCCAGGGTGGTGAGGAGATACTGTAGGGTAGGGCACATATTTCTCCTTGGATAGGAAGACTCTATCCCTAAAGAGGTAATTGCTTATTGTTGTTGTAATGTCCCGGACTCCTATATTAAAACTAGAAATGTGGGCGCAAGTCGTATAAAAATGGAAGAAGCCTTATCAAAGGAAAGATCTTTTGGGGCATCCCAAATCAAACACCCACCTTACTCCCAATGGTACAATGTACAGGAATCTGGAAAACTTGTCTTTAATAAATTACCTTCCTCTATAACAACTCATTCTAACAGTCCTTCTTTTAAAGAGCTCAGGGAAATTAAATTTACCCGTAATTGAAGGGGACTACAAGTCCCAGAATCCAAGTGGTACTGTACGGGGGTGAAGAGGCATGCAGGCAGATGTAGTAGTCAGACAATTAAGCCTAGTGGCCATTGCAGTAGTCAGGCAATTGAGTTTAACAGCTCATACCTGAACATTGCTACTGAACCTGGGAGGCATAAAAGGCCCCCTCAGAAAAGGAGGAGTATAAGGAGCTGGGACGAGAGCTGGAAGGCTAGCTACAGTAGTAGAGGAAGCACAAAGCTGGCAAATCACGAAGAAGTGAGAGCACAAGAGGGATGCCAGAACACAGAGACAGCTGATTTCACCTGCAAGTTCGGCGAGAGTCCTGTTCT
This sequence comes from Ambystoma mexicanum, assembly GCF_040938575.1. NCBI lineage: Eukaryota > Metazoa > Chordata > Amphibia > Caudata > Ambystomatidae > Ambystoma > Ambystoma mexicanum. The sequence continues at coordinate 1,571,937,063 of NC_090932.1, forward strand.
CATAAAATCTGAAATGCAGAGGCTGTGCAGTGGAAGACGTGCAGGAGACAACGTTTTCCCCATGTGAGCCTTATTGTTGTGATTGCAGAGCTGTGAACGTGCAGGAGACTAAAGCCAGAAGCAAGAGGCAAGCCGAGGGTCTCAGGAGGAAAAGTGACTCCCAATTAGAGTGGCTGGAACACAGATAACCATACAGGAGAAGGGTGTGGGTCCCCAGCAAGCCAGAAATAGTAGTGTAAATTGGGAAAGCAGTGCAACCCGCAAAGCAAGTTTCTCAGAAACAGGTGAGTGAAGCACAGCGTTCCAAGCCTTTGCACAAGCCTTGCCGGTAACTGTTTCCAACTTCTAATTGAGTCCTGTATGACTTTATGCAAGCAGAAGCCGTTTGTTTTATTTAAAGTGCTGTTCATAATGAAAATGTAGCACTTGTGTATACTGTGAAAGACCTAACATTCGCAGGAGAGCTAAAGTCATTGAAGACCATTGTTGAACTACTTAAACACTGTTGCTAATAGAGTGGTCGCATGTCCCTAATTAAGAAGAGGGCACGCTCTCAAAACCATTACCGAATAACTAATCTTGACAATATCCGAATGACAAAATATAAAGTTTGAAAACTACAAGAGGCGTGTGCCCAATTGTGATTCCCAGAGAAATTCAGGACTTGATCCTTGCATTACATGGGAATACAATTCTCTCTTCATCTTTAAACCTTGAAATATTAATTATAGAGAGGTCGCGTGTGCCTAATTGTGTTTTCAACTAAGAGGCTGAATCTTGTATTGTATCCAGAAGTGACATTCTTTCAATTTTTACAAAGTAAAAGGTTTTAACTATTGAAGAGAACAACACACATTACCCAAGCCAAGAGGTAACCCCTTTCATAGTGAAACCAATCTTTCCAAGAGTTAACGAAGCATCCATCTGCATTGTGAAGTTGATAAATCTCGAGTGGCTTAAAAGACAAGTATACCAGTATTACCTGCAGCAGAGACAGTGGCACAAAGGCTTTGGGGTATTTACTTAGGGCTGGTAACTAACTAACTGTCAGTAAAAAAGGGAAAGGGGAAATAATTAATAGTCAAGAGTTGTTGAAAGTAGACACTGACTACGAAAGCCAGGCGGAAGTGCGTCTTGTAGGCAGAACCAGGTTAATATGGCAGACAGACAGGAGAGGCAAAGAGGCTACTCCTTTAAGAAAATCATTAAAGGAAGAATGTCTTGCATACCTGAAGAGGTTGAAGAATCTTGTCCAGAACCTGCCAAACCATTTAACATACTTTGCTGTGATAGTAGAAACTGTGGTGGTATAATAAGTTGTCAGCAGATGTAACATTGAAGTGGTATGAACCAGTAACGTACTGTGGGACAAAGGCGACTGTTCTCAGGCTAGCAACAGTAGAAGTATGGTTAATGAAGTGGAAGTAGCAGCACAAAGAAAACACCCCGAGACATATACCAATGTAAAGATGTACATAACAAGGCCCTAGCTGTTGATTAAGAACTGTATGTTGCTGACAGTGGGGAATATTACATCTTCTTTTGAACTGTAGCAAATTATCAGGAAGAGGAGACAATTTATCATGACCAGGATTACCATTTGTACTATTTCTTTTCTGAAAGTGGATCTTTCATTCAGGAACAAAGGTTTGTTACCAGTTGATTTTTGTTTGATTAACTTTTTTCTTTGCCTTGGAACTATCAAGAGCTGGCTCAAAACCTTTCTTTTCCTTCGTTGAACATTTTGAGTCGACTTTGAATCCCGGGGAAGGGACCTTACCAAGGATAGGAGAAGGCCATTCAGAGGATGCATTCATATTGTTTACTATATTGTGTCGTTCTATATTTTCTGTATGCATTTTTTGTTTAGTGTGAGGGCTAGTTATCCCATACTAGAGAATGTTCCCATAGCTATTAGAATAGGCAGGGAATTCCTCTGTAGGGTAGGGAAAGCAAGGTATTTTTTTTATATAATTTCCTTACTAAAATGGCATATTTTGAGAAATCAACAAGCAGTTTTCTGCCTCCCATTACTGACCCTTCACAATAGCAAAGCCAAGAGCTCAAGAAAGCAGTCAACAAAGCCTGCACTAGTCCCCCTCTCCACCAGAAGCTCCAATGCTCCCTTCAACTGGCTCAGGGGAGTCACATCAAGGATTCTGAAAGATCTTTAGTTGCTTTTATCCAACACTGATAAATATTTTACCCATCCTGTACACAATTGCTGAATACCCCTTTGGTAAACCTTAACTTTTGAGTGTCATTGGGCCTCATTATGACCCAGGGGTTAAGGGGTTAACGGCGCTGTAAAAGGTGTCGGCGCCGTTAAACCCTTAACGCCTGATTACGAGGTCCCTTTGCGGGTTGCACTTTAACCCTGCTTTTAGCAGGCGTTAAGAAACCAACCCGCAAAGAGACCTAGGAGCTAATTACGGCACCGTAATTTACGGTGCCGTAATTAGCGCCTTCCCCACTCCCATTGAGCCCTATGGGGCAAAAATGAGAATGGGGAAGGGCCATGGCGGCATAGGGAATTACCGCCCCGCCAACCTCGGAATGGGGTGGTAATTCCCCATTCCACCATGGCGGAGTCGGTAAGTTAGCGGCACGGACCATGGTGCTATTAGCACCATGGTCCAACGCCTGGGTCGTAATGAGGCCCATTGTCTGTTGATTCCAGGTGGCCATCCTGACAATTTTATAATTGCTTTTCTGGACTACGATTGTTTCAAACCCGGACAAAATGGGAATGAGAAATGAAGAGAGAATGGTAGAAGCCAAAGCAGAAAGGAGGAGAGGGTGGGTAACACATCATATAGCTGATTAAAAGCACGCAAGTCATTTCAGACCATGGGCACTGATCAACAGACCAACCTGGATTGAGAATTAAAGACGTTTATTCTTGTTTGATTTCTATTTCTTAAAAACAATCAAATGGTTGCAAGACTAGGACTTAACTTCAATGTACATTAATTTTTCTGCACCGCCTTTGTCCCCATCTTCCTTTTACCCGAAAATTCCAAAGATGATCTCCTTGGGTCAAAACCTAAGCAAATAAAATCAAGCATAAAATGCCAGGATAACATCCTCAGTAGGGCTCTCATGATCCTTCAGCATTGACTAAGCCGGCCAGGTCTTATGGGTGTTGTAGTCTAACACATCACGAAAGCCAAAGGTTGCAGACCCCTGTCATCTAGATTAATCAAGTATAACCATTTTCAGCTGTGAAAATGGATTACAATTTAGCTGGATCTCGCCTTTGGAAATATGTGTGATTCAAGCAGACTCTCCAAAATACATTATGAGACCTGGGTGACATGAACATGGAAAACGTACAATGAGCTGCAGTGGGGCTGGACCTTCATAGAGGCTTTGCTAAGCGTAGGTCATCCAACTACTAGTTAAATCTGCCTGATGCAAACTTTTTTAAAATTTGAAGAATTCTGTATTGGAAGCGAAGTTGGCACCTGTCTTATTGTGTGAGCGAATTAGGAGTGCCCTAAAGTTAAATATGGACCCACAGAGCAGACCTATACAACACAAATTGTGCACATGGTTACATTCACTCCTAGTGAAATGATTAGGCTTACATGGTCTCCTTTGGACAAAGGCTGGCATTGCAATACAGATAAAAAGGTACATATACACATTTAATATTCCAGAGTGTGAGGTGAAGACATTTCTGGGAGGGAATCATGATTAGAATGAATCCTGTCATTGAAACCTTGTTATGATGAGACCCACTACTGATTGTATAGCTTTATAGACCTTGCACAAGGGAGTCATGGGCCTTGAAGACAGTTACAGGCCCAAGTAAAGCGAGGGCATTTAACGACGTATGAGGGCCAATAAAGATGGTACGGCCCGAGGGGGACGTCTATAGAGCTAAAAGAACCCATGGCCAAACACCCCAAAAAGTTTATGCACAAATATATTATTTTTAAATTATTATATTTCTGGGGGGTAACTTAAATTTTCCATAAGGAATATTTAAACTTACAAAAAATATGAAAAATGCACGGCTTTCCTAGCTGAAAAAAAAGCAAAGGTCAAACTTGCAGGCTGTACGAAAACATCAGCATATAAGAACACTCCAAGCCCATACCGGCTTGTATAGCCTGCAAATTGACTAATGTGGAAAGCTTATTCGCACTCCCAGGGTTCCAATATTCAATATAAACCCTACAAAACAAAATTTAGGAAGGTACTAATCATAATAGTGTAAACATGATCTGTATAGGTAGAGGAATGGTCTTACAACATTGGAAAAGCAAGTCTGCTTTGGAGTGAGGTTTCCATCCACCATAACACATCAGCCATTATTAGCAGGGGTGCCAGCTGGTCAAACAACCTCTGAGAACTGCAGGGCTAATCTGTGAAAGCATGCATTCCAAGCTGCTCTCTGGCCTTGTGCCCGGGCTTTCCTTCCTCTTCCTGTATTGCCTTGTCCTGGCCAAACAGCTCTGCCTCCACCTTCGCGGACTACTGCCCTCCCTCCTATCTTTAGGAGCTCCCCTGCAACCTCACCAGGCCATCACTACTGCCTCCATGCTCCATCCTCCTCCTTACAGGCTCCTGCTTCTTGCCTTGGAAAAGGAAAAGGTGCACCACTCAAAGCCTCCCATTTCATTTCCATGGTGGCCATGATTTGTTCTGCAATACACTCATTCCATGTTGTGCACCTGCCAAGGACTGTTTTATATAAAACATTCCTTATGCTGCGATTTAATTTAAGCCATAATTGATATATAAAAATCCAATTGGAATGTGTGCCCCAAGAGGCAAGCTAAATCAGCTGCAAAGGAGGGTATAAAAAGGTCTTTCACAGTTCTTGGAGGATTTTGACCAGTATAAGTGGCAGTAAAGGGCGAAGTGCAAGAGTGCCAAGAGGCCTAGCTTCTCAAATACAACTGCAAGAGGAGTACATATGGGCTGTGCAAGAGAAACAGGGCTAGGGAAATATGATACAACTGAAGTTAACAGAAATGTTACCCTTTAGTGCCATTGGCAATAACGCCCAACTTTGTGGGCCATTACCAGGTGGGACATCCCTTTTTAACACCTGGTAATGGTAATGGCCTCAGGAATGCAGCATATTTGCTTAATTAACTCGATGAGGCTGTGGGGTAGCCAGTCAGAATGAAGAGAACATAGGCTCCATCTGCTGGTGCGAGATACTGGCATCCTTTTCATAAAATGGCTGCGATTACACGCTGGATACCACAGAGTATGTTCTCCCTAGCTAGCACGCAATGCAGGGAACAAGTGAAGTACCTCAGGGGTAAGGTCGCTTTTGATATATGCAATGTCTGCTCTGCATATACCTCATCTTTGGAATGTCCAACATTTTCAAGGGCGCTTGCAGGACGTCCCTCAGACCTGCGGTGCTGCGAGGTTGTGCATGGCACTTTCCACTAGAAGGAACAGTGTGCTGGGTAGAAGTTGCACCACCGTACGAGTTCCCCAGATATATCCCGCCACAGATGAATTGTGATCATTCCGAGGTGATGGAGGGGGACGAGAGCGGGTAGGTAAGGAACGTGCAGAGGAGACAGAACCAGCTTTTCACATAATGTATAAGACTTGTTCTTCTAATGGATACCATCTCCTCTGCAGATTCTTTATCTTTGAAAGATTCCTCCCACAATGCCGAACAGAAAATGAGGAAAGAGGGAGCCTCGGAGATACCAGGCCAGGGAGAGAGAAATCCTGCCAAAAGATGTGCTGCAATAAGGCTCTGCTAAACAGGGCCTCAGTCCTTGCATTTAAGACTAGGCAGTAAAAGATATCAAATGTATGCAAGGTCGACCAAGGGACCAACTGGCAGTATTTCTGAATTAGGAACCCCCCCCCCCACAAGAAAGAGGTGGTAGCCACACAAACCCTGGTGGAATGTACCACAATCCCTTCCGGCTGAGTTGTGTGCCCTGTCTAGTAGCAGATCTTGATGCATTCCACAAACCACCTGGAGAGGGACTGTTTGGTCACAGCCCCAACACTTGAAGCGTGAACATAGGCTGCCGACTATTGACTGTTGTGACGAATCCCTGGATGTCGTCCCCTATGGGGAGCCTCTTCCCATGAGGCCAGGGAGGCAAGGCCGCTACCTTATAGTCCCCCTGGGTGTGTTAGTCAGGTGGTGGATCTCATGGCGAGATGCTTCCTATGGGATTAGTGACAACCTGGGGAGAACATGGTATCCCCATAGCCGACCTAATCCCAACACACCTTCCTACCCCCCTTCCACCAACACTTTCCTTAGTGTTACTATATATTTTTGCCATGCCACCAATATAGGAAGTCCTGGGACGAGGAAGAGTGTGGACTCCTCGAGGGACGTGTATCCCTTAAGTACTGAGACGAGGGAAAGACCAATTGACTTCCTGAAAGACCTCAAGATCAGTACTGGGATTGAAGAAGTGCAACGGCATAGTGAGCACTCACGAGTAAGTGAATGAACAGTCTAGTTTATGTTGAAACCTGATTAGGAAGAGCCAATTAAAAACTGAAGGGCGAAACCAGGAAGGAGAGAGAAGCCCTCTCTGGAGTAAACGTCAGACAGGAAGCAGAGCGGAGACTAGAGGAAGTCGTTGCTGGGGACGCTGCCATGTAGGCAGAGCTGTCCTGCCGTGGAGAAGTAGGTGTCCAGCCACAAGAAGCAGCTGGAACGCGCGGTTGACAGGAGACGCGCAGCCTGCAAGGAATCAAATGCAGCGGAGCTGCCGCAGCACACCCAAAAGCAACAGGTGCAGCAAGAGGCCTGAAAGGACACAGGGGAGAGCCTGTGACCGACAGAAGAACACCAGCAAACCCTTTTCAGGTACCTGGGTTGCTGGGACAGTTGCTCGGCCTCCATAGGGACTAACAAGTGTCAGAACATGGGTCAGGGACCCGCACCCTTTTTTGAAGATCAACAGCAGTCATCTTCATACTCACATTACCTGGCAGGATAGTGAACCAGGTCTGCAGCACCAAGGGAAGAATCCCACGGGTCTAGGACCCACACCCTTTTATGAAGATCAGTACCAATCATCTTCATAGTCACAGTACCCGACCTTGGCCTTGAAAGTCTCAATAACATGGTGAATTGAAAGAAACTGGGGAAAATATACACCGCAATGCTCTGGGGCAAATATACATTGCTCATGAAAAACATACAGTCACAACAACATCCCTGCAGCCATTCAACTGAATCAACCCCAGAAGCAAGGTACAAGCTGGAACTGGTGCACTTTCATCGGTCACTCCAAACAATAATCTCATCATCTATAAGGGAACGCCTATTTAAATGTGACGGAGACCGACGTCTCGGAATTATTACTAGGGAAGGATCGTGGAGATGATTCACAAAGGACCCCAGTCACAAAGTGAGAGGGACAAAGTCTCCAAGGAGCCACAGACATCCCTGCATAAGACTTCCAGCAGAAGTCAGGACTGCTGGCCAGCCTTGTGCCATCCCATTCAATGTGGAACACTGGTACTTGCCCCCTCATTTTGACCATAACATAAAAGATGTACTTGCAGTGAGCACATTCACTCCCAGAGGGGCATCTTGGCGCTATTGACAGATAACAGATGTATATGGTTACCAAACTTAATGGTACTCATTTTATTGACCTCAGAAGGATGAATGGCTGAGCGGACCTGCTGGGATTTGAACCTGCGACCATGATGTCAAACACAGGCCCTGTAGATGCATTAGTTCACTGAGTGGATGCATTAGTTCACTGAGCAACAAACCTGGCTATGTCCTCAGTAGTGCCTAGATACCGTGCCCATAGAACCTGGGGGTTTCAGCATGTCGTGGCTCCCAGACTGCTCTCAGTTCTCCTTAGTGGAAAATAAGGAACAAGTTACTTACCTGTAACTGTTGTTCTCCAGCATGGGTCTGGCATGGATTCACATGCTCATGAATATTCCCCGTCGTCAGGCTGGGAATCCTCGGTAAAGAAAAATCAGTATCAGTTTCGTTTCTGATCTGTCTTTCGTAGTAGTAACCAATCACTGATCTCTGCGTCATACTGACCACAGCCAATGACTGCCATCTCCCTAAGCCCCGCCTCTGGCAGCCATCTTCAGATTTGGTAGCACGTGAAGTGGCAGTATGACCAAGTGAAGAGCCGCAGAGGGGTAGGCGGGAGGGTTCGCATGTGAATCCATGCCAGACCCATGCTGGAGAACAACAGTTACAGGTAAGTAACTTGTTCCTTCTCCAGCATGGGGTCTGGCATGGATTCACATGCTCATGAATATAAGAATACATAGCAGTACACACATGCACAACCACGGGGGGTGGCAAAAGGCTCAACATTAAGCAATACAAAAAACTCAACATTAAGCATCTCTTACCTCCTCACCAGGCTCACCTTAAGCGAACAGGTTGCGCAACACTGCTTGGCCGACCCTGGACTCCTCCCTGGAATCCCGATCGACGCAGTAGAATCTCGTGAAGGTGTGCGTCGACCTCCACGTAGCAGCCCTGCAGATGTCCAGCAGGGGCACACCAGATAAGAACGCCGTAGTAGCAGCGATCGCTCTGGTCGAATGGGTTCTCGGACGGCCTGGCAGCGGTCAGTTAGCCAACCGGTGGCAGTGCATGATGCAGCCGGAGAGCCATCTAGAAATAGAAGACTTCGAGAGAGCCTTCCCTTGATTCACAGGTCCAAAGTTCACGAATAGCTATGATGTCCTCCGAAAACTCTTCGTGCGGTCCACGTAGAACTTCAGCGCTCTAGACACATCCAGCGAGTGCAAAGTCCTCTCGGCCGGCGACGAAGGAGACGGGAAGAAAACAGGTAATACCAGGGGCTCGTTAAGATGGAAGTCCGACGGCACCTTGGGCATAAAGGAGGGGTGCGTCCTAAGCATGGAAAGTCAAGTACGGTGCTCTGCAGGATAGGGCCTGGATCTCTCCCACTCGTCGTGCGGAGGTAATGGCCACCAGGAATGCAGTCTTCCACGACACAAACTTCATCGGTGCGGAGTGCATCGGCTCGAATGGGGGCCCCATGAGCCTGGTCAGCACCACGTTAAGTTCCCACGCCGGGGCTGGGGCCTTCACCGGCGGTACGGCCGGAACAGTCCTTTCATAAACTCTTTTACCAGTCGATGGGACCACAGGGACGTCCGTCCTGTGGTTCTGGTATATCTGGAGATCGCCGCCAGATGAATCCTAATGGAGGCATGGGCTAGCCCAGCCTTTGCCAGCGATAGCAGGTACGGCAGCACTTGAGGGGCCTTAATCCGTAGGGGGTTGATCTTCTGTGCTCGGCACCAGATAGAGAACCTCTTCCACTTATGACCGTAGCATTTGAGAGTCAAGGACGCCCTGGCCTTTGCAAGAACCTCTCTGCAATCGGCCGGTATATCGTAGCCTCCAAACTCTAGCGCTGCAGGAGCCAAGCCTGCAGGTTCAGCGACGCCAGGTCGTGGTGGAAGATGGCACCTCCTTCTCTGGAGAGAAGGTCCGTGTCCGCCGACAGCTTGATGGGAGGGGACGTTGACAAGTCCAGAAGGTCCGGGAACCAGATCTGCCTCGGCCATGCCGGTGCGACGAGGATCATGCTGCACCGGGACCTCTTGAGCTGGTTGATGAGTCGAAGCAGCAACGGCAACGGAGGGAACGCATACAGGTATAGGCCGTCCCAGGGGAACGAGAACGCATTGCCCATGCTTCTCAGCTGGGGAAACCTGCTGGCGAACCTCTGGCACTTCGAGTTCGTCGCTGTTGCGAACAGGTCGATTTGGGGTTTGCCCCATCGTCGGAAGAGTTGATCCACCTGATCCTGGCGCAGTTCCCACTCGTGACACGCGCGCAGCTCCCTGCTGAGCGAGTCGGCGATGGTGTTTCTTTCTCCTGCCAGGTGGAAGGGAACCAGGAACATCCCCTGGGCGACCGCCCAGTGCCACAGATCCTGTGCCTCCTTGGATAGGGCTGGGGATCTGGTGCCTCCCTGCTTCCGTATGTAAAACATTGTCGTGGTGTTGTCCGTGAAGATCCGCACCACCTTGCCCTTGAGCGACAGGAGGAACGATTTGAGAGCCCAGAACACGACTCGGAGTTCCAGGACGTTGATGTGCAGGAGCCTCTCCTCTGGGAGCCAGAGGCCTCTTGCGTAGAGATCTCCGATGTGGGCGCCCCAACCTTTCTGGTCAGGCGTCCGTCGTCACAGTCTCCTGGAACGCCGGCGTCTGAAAGTCCTTGCCCGCCGTGAGGTGCGCTCGAACGCCCCACCACTGAATCGCCCGCCGGAACACCTCGTTGAGGGGGACCCTGTCTTCGAAGGTGCCCGTCGCCTGCATCCAACGGGCGTTGAGAAATTCTTGAAGAGGGCGCATCCGTAGTCTGCAGAGGCGCACCAGGTAGATGCAAGAGGACATCATCCCCAGGAGGGACTTGATGGACCTCACCCTGGCCATGTCCGTGGCTAGCAGGCGCTGCACTTTGCCCAGAATGGTCTTCGTCCGTTCTTCTGACGGTGCCGCCAGGCGCCTCACTGTATCGAGCTTCGCTCCCAGAAACAGGGCCACCTTCGACGGCACCAGGTGGGACTTTGGGTAATTTATGGTGAATCCCAGGTCTGTGAGTAGCTGGACGGTCCTCGCAGTGTGTTCGACGGCGAGTTCCCTCGTCCTTGAGCGGATGAGCCAGTCCAGGTAGGGGTAGACGTGAATCCCCTGCAGGCGCAGCCGCGCCGCCACAGGTGCTAGGCACTTGGTAAAGACCCTGGGGGCCGACTTCAATCCGAACGGCAGTGCTCTGAATTGGTAGTGGCGTCCCTGGACGACGAACCTGAGGAACTTTCGGTGACTTTTGAGGATGGGAACGTGGAAGTATGCATCCTCCAGGTCCAACGACGATAGAAAGTCACCTTCCTCCAGCTGTCCCAGCACGTGCTGGAGGGTGACCATCCTGAACTTTTGTGACCTGATGTATTTGTTCAAACGACGAAGGTCCAGGATGGGGCGCCAGCCGCCCGTCTTCTTCCTGACGAGGAAGTACCTTGAGTACACCCCGGAGCCTCTTCGGGACAAGCTCGATGGCGCCTTTCCTGAGCATCGCCCGTACTTCCAAAAGCAGTTGAGGGACGTGATTTTCCTTCCTGGCCACAGGTGGAACGTGAGGGCACTTCTTCAGGAATTCGATAGAGTGTCCTCTTGCCAGGGTATCCAGCACCCAACGGTCGGTGGAGATGGACTTCCACACGCCGACGAACTTCGTCAGCCGGCCTCCCACCGGGGTGCTTCGGTGGGGGCCCGAGGCCACGGCCGGTTCAGTCCTGCTTGGAGGTGGTGGCCTTGCCGCCCTGGCCAGCTTGCCGATGGCGGCGAGGCGCTCCCTGCTTGCCGCGACCCCTGTAGGCCTCCTGAGACGAGGAGCGTGCCGCCTGGCGGTAGGACGACGAGCCACCGCTGGAACCCTTGGAGGCACCCTGTCTGCCTCCGAAGCTCCGAAAGGGCCGTCGTTGCTGAAGGGCTCCTAGGGCGCGGGCCGTCTCCGTGTCCGTCTTTATGGCTTGGAGGGATTCGTCCACCGCCTTCCCGAACAAGTTGCTGCCGTCGAACGGCATGTCCAACACCCTGGTCTGGACGTCCTGACGGAAGTCGGTCGCCCGGAGCCAACCCCGTCGTCCTAGGCAAACTCCGTTACCCAACTGGCGGAACCCGGTATCGGCAATATCGGTTGCCACCGTTATGGCGTGGTCCGACGCCACCTCGCCTTCTTGAAGTATTTCCAGGGCCTCGGACCTCTTGTCGTCCGGTAGGAAGTCCAATATGGGGGCCACCTTAAACCAGAGCTCCCTGTCGTAACGGGCCACGATCGCCAGGGCGTTGGCCGCTTTGATCGTCGTCGCCGCCGACGAAATGACCCACCGCCCCATGGCGTCCAACTTCTTTCCCTCGCCGTCCGGCGGGGAATTCGACGTCAAGGCTCCTGACCCCGCCGCTTTCTTCTTCGCTGCCGCCGAGACGACCGAGTCTGGCGTTGGCTGGGCCCTGAGGCACAGGGGAGCGGTTTCGGGGACCCGGTACTTCTTCTCGTACCGGTCCCGTTTGGCTGGTGCCGTGGAGGGGTTCTTGAGAACCGACAGGCCCTCCTCCCAGATGTCATCGATTAGAGGCACCGCGATGACAGTCTTCCTCTTGGCCTCCCGGCACTGATAGAGGAAACCTTCCTTTTTCTGCTCCTCCGGGCAGAGCTGGAACAATTCGGACGCCCTGGCGATCATGGAGTGGAATGAGCCAATCTCGTCGGGCGGCGAGGCCCGTGCGACGGGAGACCCGTTCCGTCGTCGCCGCCCTCAGAACCCGTCATCGAGCCCATCGCACTGTCATCTCCCGACTCGTGGGAGGATGAGGAGGGAACTGTAGGCCTTACGGGGGCGAGTTGAGGAGAGGGTTGGGTCCTCCATCGTTTGTTCTGAGTACTTCCCGACGGGCCAGGTTGCGGGTCCTCCGGCCTGGGCCGTGGTAATCTCGTCCTTATCTCAGAGCATAAGGACTGGATCGCAGACAAAATGGCCGCCGAGCTATCTTGAGGCCTAGGTTCCGGCTGCGCCGGAAGGGAAGGCTGCTCTTCCTCGCCATCATCGTCTTCCTCGGTTATCTCCCGAGGATCTTCCTTACGGGATCGAACCTTCTCGAATTGGACTTCGAGATTCCTCACGGCCTCGGTCAGTTCCTCCTCCGAGGCTGACTCCGAGCTCGAGGAGGCTACCGTACCCCCCCTCGCTTCTTCCATCATGGTGGCCATGATGATGGGCTGAAAAGAGGATTCCCTCCTTGGCGGCAGGGAAACTCTAGTCCCGGAGGTAGTCTCCGCTGGCGGGGTCTCTGTCGGCTTGGCCAGAGTCGCCGCGATCGCCTCGATAGAAGCCTTTGCCTGCTGGGTAGGGGCCTTCACCACCTTAGGTGCGTCCCGGGCCTTCTCCTTAGGGGGAGGGGCGACGCATCGCTCCCCCTCTTCCGAGATCGGATGGGGCTTCTCCCGAAGCTTACCAGGGGTCTCGGACTTCCTCTTCCCCGAACCAGAGCGCTGGCTCGTGGTTGACAGTGCCGGGGAAGACGCGCCCTGCCTGGCGACCGAAGAGCCCGACCTTTCGGCGCTCCCGGAGCCAGCGGACTCGCGGCGCTTGGCCTGGTGTTGGGCCCCCGTCGCCGGGGCGCCCGCACAGGACTTAGAAGCCCGCTCGGACCCTTTCTTCTTCTTCTCACCCGTTGAGCCCTTCTCCAACCAGCTGGCGAGACGGGATCGACGGTCCCTCATGGTCCGCTCCGACAAGTTCTTGCAGAACTGGCAGTCCTTCTCTACGTGAGTCTTGTCCCCATGAAGGCAGTAGCGGCATCGCAAATGTTCGTCCTCCTTAAACACATTCTGCAGCCCGCATCCAGGGCAGCTGCGAAACAGCTTGGGTCCAGGTGATGAACTTGCATCCTGGGCCATCTCGAAGTAGGCCGTGAATCTTCTGGAATCTTCCAAGAAGTTGATTCGACGAAATCTTCACCCTTGAGGGGCGTAGGAAAATCCTGCAACGGGTAGCCGTTAACGGGAGTAGAAACGGTGGAGCTTGAGGCTCGATTAACCGAAAAAATGTGAAAATTCACCTGAAAAAGCACGAAACACGCAGTAAAAGCTCGAGAGCTAAGCACAAGGACTCCCAACACTTGAATGTGCAGTAAAAATCTGAAGATGGCTGCCAGAGGCGGGGCTTAGGGGGATGGCAGTCATTGGCTGTGGTCAGTATGACGCAGAGATCAGTGATTGGTTACTACTACGAAAGACAGATCAGAAACAAAACTGATACTGATTTTTCTTTACCGAGGATTCCCAGCCTGACGACGGGGAATATTCATGAGCATGTGAATCCATGCCAGACCCCATGCTGGAGAATGGAACGGTGTCCATTTTCTTCTAGGTGTCCGAGTAAAATCAAAGAAATCACCTTCCACCCACTGAAACATGATTCAGGCAAACAGATATGGTGAGGTGATGGAAGTGCAGACACAATCCTCAATGGATGCTTGGAGAGTGAGAAGAGCTTGGAGCACATGGACAGTCAGCACAAGGAGCTTAAGGTGCATTGACCCAAACCAACAGCATGAGGATTTGGAGGTGCACAGTCAGACAATGCAAGTGGATGGGTGTACATGGGCAGCGAACGGTGCTTGGGGGATATGGTCTGTGTGTAAAGTATCTGACACTGCAATAGATGATGGCGGCCTCCTGCAACCCTAAGCCAGTAACCGTTCATGGGCACCAAGGCCCAAGCACCTACAACTCACAGTGTGCCCTATATGCATGGTATGTGGTGATGTGACACTATGGGGGCTCATTATAAATTTGCCTGTCCGGAATTAATGGTGCCAGTAGAACCGTACCGGCACCGTTTTCCGGACCAGCAAACTATGAGTTCTGTGGGCGGGTGCCATCCCGGCCGCTAGGTCTGACCTGGTGGGCGGAACAGCACCAGCCCCCAGAGATGCACGGAAACACTGGCACCATTACAACATGATGCCAGTTTTTCTGCGGCCCCCATTCCCGTAGACTCCTATGGGACTCTATGGGAATGGGGATTTACAGAATTGCCGGGCGCCAGATTTACTGGCCAACCGGGGCTGTAATGCCCCAGTAATTCTGGCAAGTCCGGCGCCGGCAATTCACTACGGGTCTGGCGGCAGCCTGTTGGTTTTACCAGCACGCCTACCACCGGACTTGTGATAACTTGAAGAAAAACAAGACAGTGCCCTAATTTTGAGCTCAAAACAAAGAAATAATAAACACTGAAGCTCTATTAGGTACATTTATGCATTGGATTTGTATAGGCAAACTCAGCTGGCAAGCAACAGAGCACTATATGATATAATAGGTTATTTATAACGCGCTTAATACCTAGAGGTTTCTAAGCGGGGACCCGGGGATCGAACCTCTGGTGCTTCGTGTAGTCTTGCTTCCAAGGCGAGCATGTTGCTCCTGAGCTATCCTCCCGAGATAAAACATATGCATAGAGACCTGGATAGGGTTGGGAAGTGGTCACTATGCTGTTGGCAGGTCAAAAGGCAATGAGGTTCCTAGTAGGCGATGGCCGGTTTCTCTTTTTTCCTTCTTGCATCTCTAAGATTTAGTCTGTGGTCCTACAGATGCTCCCAGAGATGCCAGGGCTTTCCAACGAGCTTTCACAGGGACCGCGGTGAAGACGAGAGCGCTGGCCCAGGCCAACTGAGAAGGATTCAGCGGTGGGGTGGAGGGTTTGGCTTTCTGATGGGGGCCAGAGCTGGGAACAGATCGTCTGGGTTTTCTTCACTATGCGCACCTTGAAGCAAAGGTTGCTGTGGATGAGGACCCAGAGGGATTTACCGCTGGATGCGAGCCCAGGAGAAGTTTCCTAGTGCCCCAGAGGAGGAGAAATTCCAGCTCTGCAGAGTTAGGTTCCAGGTCAGGGCTGGTCATCCAGGCTTTGAAGGAGTGTGAATCTGAGGTCCTGTTGATGGATGTCACTGACCGAACTGACGAAATTCACCATCGGGTAGAGCTGCCCACTGTTGGCATAGTGGTGGATCTTGCTCTCAGGGTTAGTGAGGAATTCCCCCAGGTACTACATATCTGTGAGGTAGGGGGCCAACTACGGTAGAACTGTCACTGAACCACAGGGGGAAGATTGTTGACAAGCACTTTGTGGTTGCTAGGACTGAAGGTGTCGGACAGCTCGATCTATACCTGTGCCTCCTTCATCCATGATTCTCTCCTAATCCAGTATGAAGAGGGCACCGCATCATCTGGCTGGGGTGGTCACAGTGCCCCAGTGTGGACATAATCTGGACTGATGGCTATGTAGGAGGCTCTGTTTTGTGATGTTTTCGTGCAGCTCAAGGATCCTTCTGTGGTACAGTGCCCGATGCAAAGATATTGACGCCATGTTCATTGCAAGGCAATTCTATATAGAAAAGAAACCTCTGTGCAAAGTTGGTGCAGCATTGACGAGGGAGACACATTTCCCAACTCAACCCTTCCGTCTGGATGCAGCTGGGATTCTCCACCAGAATCTTTCAACTCTCTCCAAGCCAATGGATTCTTTTGTGCACACCTTTAAGTGGTGCCAATTTAGCTCCTCCTATTCAATATGTGACCTGCCACCATGTATTCCCTTATTGGCTACTTGAGTTACCTTAATTTAACTCGCACGGTAGCGCCTTCCTCATCACCATAGCAATCCATAGTACAACAGAAAAACGAACGGAAAAATCACAGACAGGGTTCGCCCTCTTTGGCCTGACCTTTGGTTTAGAAAATCAAGAACCAATACCCGGGAAAAGGCAGGCCTTGCTTGAATTTCTAGTGCCGCGGCCTTCAAGCGCTACATCCTGCAAAAGAAGACTCACCAAGAAGGCCGGCAGCGACGAGGGTAGGCATGTTTATCCCGCACACATAGGTCAGGTGCAGAGAAGGGGTGCCTGACGTACGCCCCCAGAGGTGTCCTCTCCACTGTCACAGCGGGTGGAGGGCCACCCCGGCTAGCGCCACTTGCTGTCTGCCCATCTCAGACTGGCTCTACCTGGCGGAGTGCCAGGGACACTGACGTCCTTTGCAGCCGCTGAACTGAAATGAATGAACTCCGGGGGGGGGGGGGGGGGCATGGGGGAGCGGGGCGGGCAGTGGAGCAGCTGCAGACAGGGCGCAGCCAAAGGATGGGGACGGGTGCCAGCCAGGGCCCAGCCTGATGTCCACGCGAGGTGAACCTGCAGTGCCACACAGCCTTTTCCACCCATGGTGGAGGTGAGGCGACACTTCCTGTGAAAGCAGGGTGTCCAGGAGAGGCGGTGACACTGCGGGCAGTGGAGCAGCTGCAGCCAGCACAGCCCTCTTCCTAGCACCCTCTGCCAAGTCATCCTCGCTGTCTGGCACAGCAGGCATTCAACACACTGTGGAACAAAGTGAGAGGGAGTGCAGAAAAAACAGAGGGGCATGACATGCATGCAAATGAGAAAGCCAGAGTATGGGGCTCAGGGCATCTAGGCAGAGCAAATGCCGGTGGTCTATGGGTGGCAACCGAGGAAGGCACGAGGTGAAGGATGGAGTAAGAACGTGTTTAAACAGGGTTACACACGTGGAAGGCAGGCAGCAAGGGACATATCCAGCAAGGTATGGTATCCAGTCAGTTTCATACCGAATCCCCCACGCCCCAAGAGTACAACTATTGTTTCTGGGCAAACCCACCTAGTGGTTAGCTCCCTTAGGGGTCACAAAGGATCTGCAGGGGAGTCCCGGCTCTTTAAAACATATGCAGATTTTATACTGCTTTTATTTGCTATTAAACGCAGTCACCTTTGTACTTATTTTTATATTAAAAACAGTCATCTTAATCCATTTTCAAAGAGTCTGGGGCCCCCTTAGGACACCCTTTGCCCCCCCCCCCCGTTTGAAGACCACTGCTTTAGAGTAAGAGCGGCAAACCACGAAGGACCTGGCCCATGAGGTGGTGGGCCGGGGTATATGGGAGGGGGTGGCGAACATGATAGCGGAAGGGGCAAAAAGGTAAGGGAACAAAACAAGGAGCCCAGGAAGTAAATGCGACTCTCAATAGACTAGAGTGGCAAAAGATAGTTATGGGGTGGACAAACACAGCGGGCGAAAACACAGTACCAAGCATCTTAGCTGGTATCCACAAGTGTATCATCATAGCCATAAGGAGATTTACTGCATACTGGGCCAAACATTCAGGTGTATCTCTTCTCTTGTTCCATCTTCCTTTTTGTTCTGCTCTTCTTTTGTTTCACCTTTTCTTACAATGATTGATGAAGTATTTCATATGTATATCATTTGAGATTTATATTTGAACTTCTCCTTTTTATTATCTGTATTAAATGTGTAAGGTCTTGTAAACCAAATCACAAATACATTTAAAATAAAGTAAGTATGAAGTAAAAGGTGGTGCAAGCATGGGAAGTACGGATAAACAGAGGGTGGGGCAAACAATGAGGTACAGAGTGGCGCAGGGTAGTCGAGAGTACCAGCATTCAAAACGAAGGAAGGAAGGAAGGAGCAGAGCAAGGGCATGGATGACAGTGCCAGATTGGACAAGCAAGCCACCAAGAGTAAAGCTGTGCAACAAGAAAGGTACAGAGTGTGTGGGTGGTGGGGCTAGAATAGCAAAGAGGAACAATGGGGCCTGGGCAAAGGTGGGAGAGTCATTGTAACTATGGGCACAATAAAGAAGTAGAGCACATCTGTGGAATTGGTCAAATACATTGAAGCACACAAGTTGAAGGTGGAAGGGTAAAAGGCAGACCAACATAAAAGAAGTAAAGAGTGGTGTACAGCAACAAGCGGAGTGGCACAGACAGAGAAGAGCGATGGTGAAGGAGAGAGTTAAAGGAGTAGTGCGCTCAAAAGTGTTACGAAATCAGGAAGCAGGGCGTGGCCATTTTGTGCTAATCCTATCCGTTGCAGCATCGCCCTAAGCTCCAGTGCCCTTTCGTCACTAAATCATAGTCCCCACCCCTGAAATGACATCACTTGATGCGTACGGTCTACTTCACAATGCGAAGGCACGTCTCGGGTCAATGTTCTCTGTTAATAGCGTGCCTCTATGGAAATGGCAGGACGACTCTTTCCTCAAGAAGTATGAACAGACCGGTTCTCATCAGACAACATCAGAGTTGCTTGTTCAGTCGTTTCACGGTCTTTTTTCAAATAAACTGTGACTCGTTTCTGCTCTTTTCAGCTATCCTCCTTGCTCGTAGCCCGTGTGAACAGATACTAGTGCCAGCTTTACTATCGATTTTAATTTTGTCGTATCGTGGCATCAGAAAGCGAAAGATGCGGAAACGATGGGGCTTCAGACGACAGTTGGAAAATCACCCGATCAAGAGCCTGAGCCCAGTCGCATGGACGATGTCTCCACCTGGTGTACCTGCAATCGGTGCAAGGTCATGACAACCGAGGTGGAGAACTGCTGCTGCCAAGAAAACTCTGGATGCATGGCCTACATATCAGAAGAAGGCACACCACCGCTATGCGTTACCGAGCTGCATGACTTCAGGGCTGCCTGCCTCACAAGGTCCGTGTTGAGGATTATGATGGTGCTTATGCATGAACTTCGAGCAACAGTTCACTCTAGCAATCCAAGTAACAAGTAAGTGTGCTCTAGATGTGATTTAACTTAGGACATGGATGTCTCCTATATTGTCATAACTTTGATCTATCACTGCCAAATGAATGTAGTCTGGCAATTCAATAGTTCTCTTGCACTCTGTTCAAATCATAGTGGTCATCTTATGTGTCTTTCATGTAGAACCAAGAAACAATATTTCTATGTCCCCCAAATGTTATGGATTGCATGGGTGTTCAATTATGTGATGTGTCTACACTTTAACGCCTATGTTAATTGATCCATGAAGGAACATTTGTTCTGGCTATTATGCCTTAGAATACAAGTTTACATGTTCAACTAAGGTTTGTACACTTATCATGTTCATATAAAGTTACAACTTGTATGTTTTTCTTCCACAGGTGGTACAGGCTGGTGGCCTATCGTTCGTTTACATGGTGGCTTTTTGGGAGGCTTGGACAGTGCGTTCGACGAGTAATACCGGTCTGTGTCGTTGGAGCCATTCGTGCCAAATTCCCCAGCGACAGCGGACAGTACAGGGGATTCGCCCACACTGTGCAGCAACCCGAAGTGTACAATGCTTAGTACATGTGTGACTTCAACATCAGCAACCGAATAAAATAAAATTTGAAATTTTAATGAATAGTTGTTTCAATTTTGTGAATTCAAATTCTGTGAATCAAGGACACACTAACTTGTCCTGACAGGGCTGGGGAGTGTACATAGTCCCCAAAATACAAATATAAGCTTTAGTAAATGGACACATCCAGAAGGGAATGAGACTGGGAGAGTGGTTGAGAGAAGTATAAAGGCTTTATGTAAAGTCAGCACACAGAGAGCTCTACTGCACGTGGGTTGGCCGTGCTCATCTGACCGATGTGAAGGTCAGGTTAATTCTACGGGTGTTGGTCAATCCTGACTTTCCAAACGACATAACATTTTCTGACACACAATGAATAATGCAAATCGTGTACAACCCCTAGAATGTGGGGATACCTATAAATTGTAACTACATATAAACACGTTTCATTTCAAGGCCTTTGTGGGCGTAAGGGGTGCAATGGTCTTACTCTCCTGGTGCATGATTAGAGGATTACATTCGAGATTTATTTGTCCTGGTGCCATCAGGCAAGAATGAGTGTTGGTCTTAGCAAAATATATGAGGACTTGTGGATAGGTTATATTGGGGGCACTCTAGGACCGTCGGTGGATAAGGCTGACACTTCTGCTACATCAAAGTGAGAATGTATGGGCACATGGGGCAACAATGGGATAACTTCCACAGGACGGGGTGAAAGGCTGAAGAGCAGCTTTGTGGACATGGATGGGATGCAGGGCAGCATTTGGCCCAGTCACACACAAAGCAGATGAGCTAAGTGGAATACACTGTTTGCTAGCAACAATTCAAGCCAGTACATCCGTGTGAAATGAGTTTCTCTGGCACAGGCTCAGGGGGAGTAAAAGGTGGAAGCCGGCTGTGTTCGCTGTTCGCGGCGCTGCAAAAGGGGAGAGGAGGCTTCACATTAATCTGAACGCAGCCTACTCCAAAATGGAGTCACAGGTTTATACAAAAAGGATTCAGACCGGGTCCTGCAGTAGGCACTCTTCTATTGTGGCCAGGATTTCTCTTCTGGCACCAGTGATGAAGCAAAACAATCCCTCCATCCTTAGACTGGCAGGATGTCCTCATAAGTGTGTAGCCTCCATTCAGCAGTTTTTTCTGGCCCCTTTCCCTATTCCTCTTGGGCATTCATCATCCCCCACACACCCCTCCCCAGTATCAATGGCAGTTTGCACCTGTGGCCCTGCTCTCCCGAGGGTGCTGGCAGGATGGGAATGTCTTCTTCTGCAAAGCGGCCATTGTACTCAGGGCATCCCTAGACCTAGTGTCTGCAGGCCTGTTGCCTTGATGCAGACCGCACCCCTTCAATCCACGTAAGACTATGCCATAAACATGTTACTCATTCACATACACACCCGCTTTTCTGATTCTTTTTAAACCCCTAGATATTTACCCTGACAACATCTGTGAGCACTGGAAGTCAACTTGTGATAGTGCTACTTGTGAGCATCTGTGAGCATTGGAAGTCAACTCTGCATCGGGCTACCTTTTCTCCTGCTAATAACTACCCGGCTTGCTGAATCTCACTGACTGATAGTCAAGGTAAGTCCGGTCACCTGATCGTATCTTTTTGATCTCTGTAAAATTACATCTATTTCGAACGAATGTACCCAGTAGTGTAATGTTCATTCATCTCATTGCCTTTACCATTGTCTTCTTTTTAATTGGTTCTGTTCTCGGTATATAGCAAGTGTCAACATTGTCATTTGGGATAGAATTGCATCCTTAGCGGACCATGTCTATAAGCATTTTTCCGTTTTGATGCAAGAAAGTACATTCAACGGACGACTAACACGTTACGATTTGCGTCACCTCAATCAATTCTGTATGAAAGTTACCCTATTGTATAGTCGACTACGCTACACAGGTTTTGCTTCTGTGACCAAAACAAACATTGCATAGAAACCTTATGATATAATTCCATCACAATCACACATTCGTGTAAAACGTTATTGTAACCATACGTCCTTTTTTAAAACAGATTTTTCAAGAATGCCTGCGTGTATGGTTGCCAATTGCCGTCCTAAGACCCATTACAAACCTGATGGCACAATAATGCATACATTCCCGAGGAATACAGATCTAATAAGAGAATGGGTCAGATATTGTGGATTTGCACCAGACGAGCTGGAAAGTAGAACCCTGGCAGTCTCGATGGACTTGAAGGGCAATAAATACTGCATATGCAGCAAGCACTTTGCCCCGGATATGTACAACCCATTGCAGTACACAAAGAAGCGTTGACTCAGAACCTCTCGTAAATTGCTTCCAAATGCAATTCCAACTCTATTAATGTAGACGCGGGACCAGGTGAGTTTACAATGATGAATTAGCTGTATTAGCTGTAGATGATGAATTAGCTGTAGGCCTTGGGGTACCGAACAGATAACTACATGAACAGATTTGTGCGTTCTGTGTAATTGTTTCTTACTAAACTTTTCATATTTACCAGATTGTATTACTTTAGAACTATACCACATTTTGCTAGACATCTGTCCCCGGTTTTATGAGCATCAGAGATGACTATGCAATAGTGCACTTGGAAATAAGCATAATCTTATCATAATCGGTTGTTTCACATTTCAATTCTTTTAGGCGAGCATATTGACTGAAGCACAAACCCTCGATACTGGCGACAACACCACAAATTCAAGTATACCAATGGTGAGCCATACAGACTTGCAGAAGTTCATATTATTGACAGTTGGATCTTCCCACATATCTAATGCAAATCTAATTTTCACTTTATCACTTCGTGGCAATTCACAGAAAATGAAGGAGCTAGATTCTGCATTCTTTTCTTTTTCCAGAGTCCACAACCACTTTGAGCGCCTATCAGGTAGTTTTATGATAACACGAATGTATTCTACATGGAATTCAAAATAATATGAAATAGTTTATGTATCTCGCCGTTTCTTTACATAGAGTATCAATTTTGCATTTTCATATATATGTACCAAATGTCTGCATCCAATAGTCTCTGTTCAATTTCGCTGTTTTCATCCATTCTAAAACAAGTAGTGTGTTACAGGGTGATGATGGTTCCTCGACTATAGTTACATCATCCTTTAGAGCTGTTCCCAAGTCTGAGGTATGCAGAATGCAATGCCAAATACTTCAGTGCAACATTAGAATAAGTTAGTTTTGCATGCCGATCTCTGATCAAGTGCACTAGCCATCAATCAGTCGAAATTCAAAATGTCCATTTAGACTAAATGATGTACATTATTTACGACTGTATGTATGTAAGCGACTTGTGCGTTGAAAGAAATTGATTCCAAATACTTTTTTGTTTGTTTTTTAAACATGAATATTCGATTGAAGGGATGTATACAAGGAGGTGAATTAGAAGAAGAGGCACATGGATCAGAGATGGTGGAGCAGCTTGCAGGTGCGGTCGTCACACCAAAAAAGACACTTGCACAGACGAAGATGATTGCACAGAAATACAAAAAACCAAGGGTAAGTTACAGACACATTTGTTTGCAAAAAAGTGTTTTGTGCTGGTGTTGTCTTCATAAGATGTATTTTTTTTTATCTAAAGTGCTATATACTGCATGTTGGATTTACATTGAACATATTTTTACAACCCATCTCCTAGAGGCCCAGAAGCATAAGAACTATGAGCACACATACAGCATATCAAACCAAGGATGCTGCTTGCCAAACAGATCTCACCATGGAGCAACTATTATTTGAGGCGCAGCGTGTTCCAGTCAATAAGCAGACTCGAGATGCTTATGCCCAATGGCAAAAAAATGAATGGAATGTGACCGGCGAAGCAAGCAAAATGTTGTTGGACCATTGCTACAATGTGAGAACTGGACAAGATGAAGATGACACTGAATATAGGGAAGATGCTCTTGAATGACTCACTGACCCCATCACACAAACTGCACAAAAAAGGCCAACCAATAAACCATCGACATTGGTGGTTTCTCCAATTTGTGAACAATTAACACAAGATGATATAACAGAGAATGAAGCCTCAACGGAATTGACCGAGGACCTTACCAACGATCTCGACTTCAGTGTGGATAGTTAGCCGGATATGTCAACCACAGTTGAGTCAGAAACCACATTGACGCAGGACGAAAGTCTAGTAAAGGAGAACAAATACATTGTATTCGACAGACAGCTGCCTAGCACAGATTATACTGATGCTGCAATGAGTCCATCCAGTGAGGGGGGTAGAATGCGGGAAGCCATTGGTGAATGTTACTCGTGCATCACAAGGTACAAACCTGAAAATCAAAGACACCTGTGCCCTGCTCCATGCACCATTTTCATGGTCTGCTCCACCGATGCTGGGCAAAGTGCCAGCTGGAAATCTACTGTGTGCAGCAGCTTTGCTTTTCAGTGGTTCCAGCTTTAGTAAGTTGTCCAGTTTCTGTACATTTGTGGGACTTCAGTTCCTCGCTAAAACACAGTATTTCAAATTTCAACGTGAATCTTTATTCCCTGCTATCAGTGAAGCTTGGACAATTGAACAAATGTCAATTGAACTAAAATTCTCTGGCAAACGTTTCAGCTAGCTGGTGATGGACAGTGTGACAGCCCCGGTTTTTCGGCAAAGTACTGCACATACCACTTTCAGGACATGGACACTACAAAAAAATCGTGAGTTCAGTGGCCGTGCCGTTGTCCTAATGTAAATCCTCAGTGGACATGGAGAAACATGGTTTTATAAAATCCCTGCAAGATCTCCAATCAAGGGGAATGCAAATAGACCTCAGCCACCGACAGACATGTTTCAATTGCCAAGGTCATGCTCAAGCAATTTCCAAACATTTGCCATCAAATGATGCCTGGCACTTGGCAGAATCAATCAATCAAAAAAATCACAGCTGCTGGTAAACAAAAGGGTTCTGAAAATATTTTCCAGCGGTCCCAGTCTTTCAGCAACCATCTTTGGTGGAGCTCCAAAACTTGTGATGGGTCTGTGGAAATTCTAATTGAAAAATGGCACTCATTGATGCACCACTGCTCCACCGTTCACTCATGGAAAGAAAACCAACATTTTCACAAATGTGAACATGGACCTTTATCGGAGGAGCATGAATGCAAGAAGTAGTGGTTGGTTCCATCGTCACCTGCACACAAAGCTCTTGAGAAGATTTTGTTTGATAAAAATATCAAGAGATCTGAAAGGACTCACAGAATTCTGTCACACAGGAGATTTGGAGGTGTTCGACAATATGTGCCTAAAGTACCAGCCCAAGAGATTGCATTTTGGTATACAGGGTATGGAATCTTGTACACTACTTGCGTTGTTAGCGCTTAACAAGAACATAGATAGAGAACAATCTAGAACTGCTGGAAAATTTGGGATGCTTCCATACGAAATGGCCTTTGGAAAAAGAACCAAAAAGTGCGTGGTCAAGACAAAATACAAGGAAATGGAATTCAATTTCGTAAAACATATGATTTTGACTGTGTTGGACATGCATACTCATGGAATCGTTTGTGGTTTGGTTCCTAGGACACATACATTGCCACAAAACATTGCAAACGTGCTCTGTCCACCGAAAGCAGAACTCGTGGAACAGTTCACTTCCCGATACAAATGATTATCAGCTATTAATATGTTCAACAATTTTGATACATTGTATATGACCAATGGAAAACATATGTAACTTGAATTTCAAAGCTATCAAAAGTATAAATTGTCCAAAAAAGCATACCAAAAATGTCTTTCCAGATGTATCCTGTTTGTCAATTTGTTTTGCAAGAGATGCCTGTTTGAGCAATCCAAATTAGGTATGTGGGAGGTGAATTTGAGGTGCTGCAGGGGTAGGGTCTGAAGGCGCAGGGTGCCCAAAATACAAAATATAATAATAATAAAACAAATCCATAAGGGAATGAGACCAGGAGAGTGGCATTGAGAAGAATAACGTCTTCATAGAGATTCAGCAGAGATTCAGCATACCAATAACTTTGCCCCCCTGTAAAACATTATAAAACACATTCCGTTTCCAAATGATTGCAGGGGTGGGGAGTACAGGGGTACTGCTCTTCCAAGAACTTATGAATGGAAGCAAAACCAATACACTGTTTGAATTATAACACTTTGCGGTGGACCAGTCGTGACATATAGGCTAGTCTGACACAGGCACCGGAGGAAAAAGGTGGGGGGCAGTCACTGTTCGCTGTGCGCAGCATTTGCAAAAGTGGGGCCTGTGCGCGGAGCTCGGTAGCAGAAAACTGGAGACATGCTCAGCTGACAGGTGGATTATGAATTCTGAGTGTTTTCATAAAATGAGTAAATCTCTGGAAATTTTGCACGGCATTGGTGTATGCCAGCAAAGAAAAAGTTGCATACCAACTGGTAACGTTCTTTCGACTGGAAGTTCCTCCAACGTATTCCACATCTTTGACATGTAATGTCCACAGCTGTGCACTTCAGAAACTTTTTCAGCAGAGGACGTCCTGTGTCGATGACGTTGGGTTGATGTCCCTTGAAGGCCTCCGTCGAGATCGACGTCACCGGATGTTATGAATAGGATGCAGAGCACCCATAGCCTCAGTTTAAGTTTTTTCCCTCAGAACGTGTGGCACCAGGCTCATGCCTGCTTGACCGCACATAGCCTTGCGGAAACGTAAGTTGCAATCGAATAGGAAATTCTCCAGAGGGGCAGGCTGGCAGGGCGATGTGGAATACGTTGGAGGAACATCCAGTCGAAAGAACGTTAGCAGTTGGTAAGTAACTTGTTCTTCGAATGGATTGTGTCCTCCAATGTATTCCACATCTTTGGCAGACTCCCAAAGCAGTACCAGTAAATGGAGGAGGGAAAAGAATTTAGAGTACCCAATCAGATTGCGGAATAAAGAACCACCTTTCAAAGGCCATATCCTGACCATGGATTGTATCCAGGGAGTAATGTTTAACAAAGGTGTGGATTGAAGCCCATGTGGCTGCATCACAAATATTCCTAATAGGAACACCCCGCTGGAGGGCGGTGGAAGTAACCACGCCCCCTAGTGGAATGAGCTTGCAACCCTTCAGGAGGGTCCTTACCCGCCAATCGGTAACACTCCGTAATGGTGATGATAATCCACCTGGACAAGGTCTGTTTGGTAACAGCCTGGCCCAATCGGTGTCCAGCATATCCTACAAAGAGTTGATCGTCCACTCTGACCCTGGACATCCTAGAAATGTAAAAGCTCAGAGTTCTCCTAGGATCCAACCAATGGAGTCGCTCCTCTTCCTTACCAGGATGAGGATGAGGAGGAGGGTAGAAAGATGGAAGAACCACCTTCTGACTCAAATGAAATTCAGATACTACCTTTGGCAGAAAGGAAGGACGTACCCGCAGTACAACCCTGTCCTTATGGAACACAGTAAAGGGGAGCTTAGAGGACACTGCCTGCAATTCACTCACTCTGCGAGCGGAAGTAACCACAACCAAGAACACAGTCTTGAAGGACAATAATTTCAAAGGACAAGAGTGCAAAGGTTCAAACGAAGCACCCATGAGAAATTTCAAAACCAAATTTAAATTCCAAACCGGCACCTGGAAAGGGAACGGCAGGAACACATTAGTCAGTCCTTTAAGAAATTGAGAAATCAAAGGAATCCTAAAGTAAGAACATTCTTCAGACGAGCGCTTAAAGATAGTGACACTAGGTATGGAAACGGTTCAGGGATTTTGTTGCAGGCCGCCTGGCCGAAAGCAACACTTCCATCACATCATCCAGGAGGTCCTAATCCTTATACCTCAACCTTTCAGATACCAAGCGTGAAGGTTGAGAGTCTGCACCTCTGGATGGAGAACTTGACCCACCGCCCCACCCCCCCCCCCGACGCGAGAGTAGATCTTCTCAGTAGGGAAGACGACGTGGAGGGCAGATGGACATTTGTAGAAGGTCCGGATACCACGCTCTCCTGGCCCACTCCAGAGCAATGAGGATCAAGTGGGAACCGAACCTCCGTAATCTTTGCAACACATGAGGAATGACTGGGACTGGAGGAAACGCGTACAGCAGTGGGAACGACCAATCCACTACGAACGTGTCTCCTAAGGCTCCTCTTGGAGCAGAACCTCTCGCACTTCCGGTTGACACTGGTGGGCGAAGAGATCTACCTGTGGGGTTCCCAAAAGGCGAAGATATCCTGAAGGACTTCCTGAGCCAACTCCCACTTGTGGGAGATGGTGCTCTGCCTGCTCAGAGCGTCCGCCGCCGCCTTTTCGTCTCCGGTCAGATGAACTGGCGAGATCGAAATTTCCTGATGGATGTCCCAGAACCAGAGCTGCATTGCCTCTCTGCACAACGGGAGTGACCCTACCTCCCTTTTTTGTTGAGGTAATGCATGACCACTGTGTTGTCCATCATGATCAAGACACTCTTCCCCTGTACAGAGGGCAGAAAAGCCTTCATGGCTAACCTGATGGCCCTCAGCTCTAACAGACTGATGTGGAGTTTGGACTCCGACGGAGACCAACGACCACTGGCTGTCAAGTCATTGGCATGAGCGCCGCATCCTGTGAGGGAAGCATCCGTCACTACAGTCACCTCCGGCCACGGTTGCCAAAACGGTTTCCCCCTCATCAGGTTCCCTTTGTTGGCCCACCACAGAAGATCATGGGAGACCGAGAGTGGAATCTGAACAGGATCCGACATCTTGCCGGAGAACTGTGACCACTGCATCTTGAGGACCCATTGCAGGGATCTCATCCGCAGCCTGGCCTCTGGCACCAGAAAAATGCAGGATGCCATGAGGCCGAGCATCCTTAACAATTCGAATGCCAGGAGACTCTGGGCATGTTGAAACTTGTCCTCCATCTGCACAATGTGATGAGCCCTCACCTTGGGAGGCGAACACTTCCCCATGACGTGTCTAACACAGCCCTGATGTACTGGAGCTGTTGGGAAGGTGTCAGATGCGACTTCTTGAAATTCAGGGAGAACCCAGCCTGTGGAAGGTGCGGCAGGTGAGACCGAGATGATCCAACGCTTGCTCAGGAGAGCGCGTCCGGTTCAGCCAGTCCAGGTAGGGGCAGACGTGAATCCCCCCCTCACCCGAGGTATGCTGCCACCACCACCATTAGCTTGGTGAAGACCCTTGGGGCGGAGGTCAATCCGAACAGCAATCCAATACGTTGGAGGAACATCCAATCGAAAGAACGTTATCAAGTAATAAGTAACTTGTTCTTCGAGTGGATTGTGTCCTCCAACGTATTCCTCATCTTAGATAGGCTCCCAAAGCAGTATTCCTCTGGAGGAGGGGTCAGATTTTTTTTTTGATTTTTTTTTAAATGCCCTTAAATGGCAGAGTAAAGCACTGCTTTTACAAAAGTTAGCTCCTTAGACTGGGAAGCATCCAGGTTATAGAATTTTGAGAAGGTGTGAAGCGAAGACCAAGTTGCTGCTTCGCAAATGGACCTTATAGGGACACCTCTTTGAAGGGCTGTGGAAGAGGAATGAGCTCTTAACCCTTCAGGTGGGTCTTTTTGTGCTAGTCTGTAGCATTCTGAAATGCAAAGCATGATCCAGCGCGAAATTGTTTGTGTTGTTACTGACTGACCCAGCTTTCTTCCAGTGTAGTCTATAAACAACTGGTTGTCCACTCTAAGTCTAGAAAGCCTTGGCCTAGAGATGTAAAAGCTTAAAGCTCTTTTTGGGTCCAGTCTGTGTAGTCTTTCTTCCTCCTTAGATGGATGAGGTGGAAGATAGAATGAGGGTAAAAAAAATTTCTGATTTAAATGAAAATCAGATATTACCTTCGGTAAAAATGATGGTTTAACCCTCAACACAACCCTGTCCTTAAGGAACACAGTATAGGGTGGCCGAGAAGATAGTGCCTGCAATTCGCTTACTCTTCTTGCTGATGTTAGAGCAACTAAGAATGCTGTTTTCCATGTTAATAATCTTAATGGACACGTGTGCATAGGCCCAAATGGGGCACACATTAAGAATTTTAATACCAAATTTAGATCCCAAATCGGTACTTGAAATGGGTGAGGAGGAAACACATTAGTGAGACCTTTTATGAATTGTGTTATCAAAGCAATTTTGAAGTAGGAGCATTCTTCCGATGAGCGCTTGAAGATGGAAAGCGCTGCAAGGTAACCTTTTATTGTTCCGATATTCAGACCTCTATGTGCTAGGGTCAGAAGGAAAGATAGTACTTCTGGAATAGAATATAGAAAAGCATCAACATTATTTTCCCTGCACCAGTTGCAAAACATTTTCCAATGGCAACGGTACAGAGACTTTGTTGCTGACCTTCTTGCCGAAAGCAACACCTCCATCACATCATCTGGAAGGTTCCAATCCCTGTATCTCAGCCTTTCAGATACCAAGCATGAAGGTTGAGTGTTCTGACCTCTGGGTGGAGAACCTGACCTTCCATTTGAGAGAGAAGGTTCTCTCTCTGAGGAAGACGTACTGGAGGACAGATGGACATATCTAGAAGGTCCGGATACCACGTTCTCCTGGCCCAATCCGGGTCAATTAGGATCATGCATTTCCCGAAGCATCTCAGCCTACTGATGACCTGAGAAATGACGGGAATCGGAGGGAACGCGTACAATAGTGGGAAATTCCACTCCACCACGAACGCGTCCCCCAGGGATCCTCTCAGGAGAAATTCCATTGAGCAATACCTTTTGCATTTTCGGTTGGTACTGGTTGCGAATAGGTCTACCTGAGGGGTTCCCAAAAGGGCGAAGATCTCTTGAATGACTTCCTGAGCCAATTCCCATTCGTGGGACACCGCGCTCTGCCTGCTCAGAGCATCTGCCGTCACATTCTCTTCCCCGGCTAGATGAATTGCCGTTAAAGAGATTCCCTCTTGAATCGGCCAATACCAGAGCTGCATTGCCTCTATGCACAGGTGTAGTGACCCCACACCACCTCTTTTGTTTAGGTAGTGCATGGCCACTGTGTTGTCCGTCATTATCAGGACATTCTTTCCCCGGACAGATGGCAGGAAGGCCTTCAGCGCTAGTCTGATTGCCCTCAGCTCCAAAAGGTTGATATGTAGTTTGGACTCGGATGGAGACCAGCGACCGTTTATTGTCAAATCGTTGGCATGTGCTCCCCACCCCAGGAGTGAGGCGTCCGTTACTACTATGACCTCCGGCCATGGTTGCCAAAAGGGTTCTGCCTTTAAGATGTTCTCTGCACAGGTCCACCATAGAAGGTCTTGTCTGACCTTGTTCGGAATCTGAAGAAAATCCGTCATTTGACCCGAGAACTGGGACCACTGAGTCTTTAGGGCCCATTGAAGGGATCTCATCCTCAAGCGTGCCTCTGGCACCAGAAAAATGCAGGATGCCATGAGGCCGAGCAACCGTAGAAAGTCGTAAGCCTGGAGATTCTGGGCATTTTGGAATTTTGAAACCATCTGAAGAATGTCTTGAGCCCTCGCCTTCGGAGGCAAGCTCTTTCCCAAGGATGTGTCTAATACATCTCCTATGTATTGAAGCTGTTGGGAAGGTGTCATTTGAGACTTCTTTAAGTTGAGGGAGAAGACCAGTTTGTGGAGGAAATGGCAGGTGACTTTCAGATGATCCAAAGCTTGCTCGGCAGAGCACGCTCTGGTCAGCCAGTTGTCCAGGTAGGGGTAGACATGAATCCCCCTCTCCTGAGGTGCGCTGCCACCACTACCATTAACTTGGTGAAGACCCTCAGGCGGAGGTTAACCTGAATGGCAGGACTCGAAACTGATAGTGTGAGTCGTCAACAACGAACCTCAGATATTTTCTGAAAAACTGAGGTGTGCCAGGTTAAATAGCGCTTGAGTAATTGAATATTACAAAATCAAATCGATTGAACCTCGAAGGATTGGCTGCAGCACCCTGAGGGAAAAGCGGGCACCTCAAACCCACTTAACAAGACAAATGGAACAATGGGTATTCCCCCATTATGGATGCGCTGCCAGCAAAACAATTATGAAATAGAGAAGTCCTCTCGCACACTTCCTGTGCGATAATTGATCTAGTTAACACAATAATGAAAGTTTTATAAGTTTAATCTTCATCACATCCAATGTGTGTTGTGGCGTGACAGAGTGATATGCCAACACGTGTTTCGACCTCTCTCGGTCTTTCTCAAGGCAAAACTCTGTACAGCAAATGAAATAATATACAATTTTGTAATGCATAAAAATCCCCATTAGTAATCCAGGACATGAAATACAGTGAGCACAACAAACAAGGGTAATGGCAAGTGCATATATACATTACCAGTAGGATGGATGTAGCAACATTGTCACAGGCAGCATATAAAGAAAAAATTCAAGAAAAAAGAATACAAAATAAAAGAACATGTCATTGTTTATATGTATATGATTGGAGTAACATGCGACAATATTCTAAACTAACATCAATACCCAGTTAATACAATTGATGTGCTACCCAGTGCTTGTCCACAAGAAGTGTAAATGTTGTGCATGTAGATCTCCATGCACCATAATAACAATGTGTATATCTTCTGGATTTAAATTCGTGCATGTCATCGCCAGGTGCCAAAAAACCACCAAAACAGCACACATCACCGAACCCATTGGGTCAAAGCTAGAATTAGGTCAAAGATACCCCATGCAATGTTGAAATAAGAAACCAGTTAAAATTGGTAAACACCAGAAAATCCCATTCCCACACCCTGTAAGGGTAACACGATGCCAAACTCGAATTTAAACGAAATTACCATAGATTGATTGGGTAGTGTTAAATGTCTTGGGTTTATTATCACGCCTGAAAAATCTAGAGAAACAAATCATGCATAAGTCAAAGTTGTGAAACCGCTTGAAATCAGTAAAAATATTTCAAAGGGTGAACCATTACCTTCCTTACCAAAGTTTGAATTATGTCAATGCGAGCAATCTAATTCAGTAAAAACGTCCCGCCTGAAATGGCATGTCTGTTAGAGTAAACCACAACATCCGTTAGTATAAAACAGTTCGCGAGGGGCCGATTCTTGTTTCATCATAAACACTGAACATTAAAAGTGTACGAGCCCCTTACCGTCATTAATCTCTCGTCTACATTGAATCCTGTTATGCTCTGTATATCTAAACGCGGTGCGATCGGCATACCCATTTAATGAGAAAATGAAAGAATTTAGAAAAAAGCACCCTCCGAACACGTGATGGATAATCACGTGTGCGGCGCCGTGCGCGAATAACACATCCGAAGCAAAAGAAGTCGCGATCACATGGAGATTGATCACGTGTGCAAACACGGATCACCTGCAACATTAACACAAAGACTAGAAGGATAACATCGAGGAAAACCTCGATGAGATGCATGAAATAAAAAAGAGAATTATATATACCAATCCACGCCGTTTTATAAAATGAAATAAGTATAAATGCAGATCGCCAAAAACAGTAACCAATTGGGAATACAAAATAATAATATTGTATAGATTAAATTAGCCCATGGGTCAAGCGATAGTGCCTGGCCGGTCCAAATAACTCCTGCAATGACACGCACGAACAGAAAATCCCCCGTATGTCACATACCCTCACCATCTACAAGAACACATGCAGTTCCGTGTCGCTGTTAAGTCCCAGGGTAGTACAACGTAACCTACAGATGGTGCGTGCTTCTAATTGCCGCAATAATGCTGAGCGGTCCCCACCTCTAGGATGAGGTCTTGCCTGCATAAGTCCTATGAACCTAATATCACTCACATTTTCCATTTGATGCTGTTCCTGCCAATGTATGGCTAAAGGTAATTTGGAATCAAACTTCCTCAAGCTTGCGAGGTGTTCCCTGATGCGTATCCGTAATTCCCTAATGGTCGAACCCACATATACTTTGCCACAAATACACAAAATGGCGTAGACCACATATTTCGTCTTACAATTCAAGAAGTCGCGTATTTGAACTGATAGGCCATTATGACAGACAAAATTATCAGCCTGTATGGCAAATTGACAAAAATTACATGAGGCACATTTAAAGAAACCCTTGGGTTTGGGTGGTAACCATGATCTGGAATTGACCGAGTGGGTTGTGGGAGCTAAAAAAGAAGGACATAGATACCCCTTCAGTGTGCGATTCCGTAAGAAAATGAATCTCGGATGATCAGCTATATAGGGTGTGATGTTGGGGTCCAGTTGTAACAGGTGCCAATGCTTATTCAATAATTTGTATAACATCTCTGAATTGTGAACATATTTGGTAATGATGCGTACATCAGAGAACCCAGCGGGTTTTTGCCTCCCCTGGTCCATCAACATCTCATCTTGTGATATAACACTCACCCGATTTATGCCATTTTGAATACAACGATTTGAATAACCTCTTTGTTTAAACCGTGTTTGAATTTGGGACACCTCGTCAGTAAATTCCTCCAAATTACTACAATTACGTCGTGCACGATAAAATTCTCCAAAAGGTATGTTCTCTATCACTGTGCGTTTGTGGCAACTAGTAGCCTGCAGAATCGAATTCACGGCTGTTGGTTTTCTGAAAGTGTGAGTCTGTATTTGACCATTTATAATCGTGATGACGAGATCCAAAAATTCCATTCTATTGGTACTAATATGTCCCACAAATTCGATCCCAAATGTATTGTTATTCAGATAGTCAGTAAATTGTAGAAAAGTTTCTATTGACCCACTCCAAACCAACAAAATATCATCAATGTATCTTTTCCATAGTACAATATAATCTTGAAATATATGAGTGCTGTATATATAATGATGTTCAAAAAAACCCATGAAGAGATTGGCCAGGGAGGGTGCATATTTGGCCCCCATGGCCACTCCTCGAGTTTGTGCGTAATATTGACCATTAAATAGAAACTGGTTATGTTTGAGTGTAAAAGCCAAGAATTCCTTAATCATTGATATATGGTCAGCATGAGAAGCCGAATGATTTCTGAAGGAAAAATCAATGGTTTCAAGTGCCAAGTGATGCTGGATAGCAGTGTACAGTGATTTAACATCATAAGTTACTATCAAAAAATTCTCTAACCATTTAATGGAAGCTAAAGACTGTAGAGTATGAGTAGTGTCTCGTAGATAGGAAGGCAGTGTAACAACCAAGCTTTTAATTGCGGTATCGATATATTGTGAAAGCCCTTCAGTGGCCCAACCTAAACCGCTTAAAATCGGTCTCACTTGTGGTAGCTGAGTGTATTCTTTATGAATCTTGGGTAGAAAATACATGGTCGGCATAACTGGAGCCGTCCGATGCAGAAAACATTTTTCATCATCAGTAATGAGTCCACGTGAGTGCCATTTTTGAATTAGGTCAGACAAATTGGCCACCGTTTGGGAAGTTGGATTCCCTATCAATAATTGGTAACAACCAGGAGTAGCAAGGTGATCGTTAGCCATATGAATATAGTCATCTCTGTTAAGTACAACAATATTGCCGCCTTTGTCGGCTTCCTTAATGACTATACCCGGATCTAACATCAGTGTAGTTAACGCTTGTTGTTCTACCTCAGATAGATTATTATGGTGTCGCAATCTATTCTTGGGATGATCCATGAGGAAATACAAATCTTGTAAAACAGCCTGATGAAAGGTGTCTATTACACTCTCATCATGTGATGGTGGTACGAATTTGGATGGCTTCTTGTGTTCTACCATTTTAAGTGGTAACTGCTGTATGCCTAATTCCTGTTCTAATTGGCCTTTCTGAAGGTCAGAAGCCTCTGACAAGGACAACAATAATGCCGTATCCTCAATGTCTGATAGCGTGAAATGACTGGGAGAGCTAGGAATATTCCTAGGTGTAAATTGCTTGACCTGTGTATGAAAAAAATTTTTGAGCTTCAACTTCCGTACAAACTTAAACAAATCTATTTGAAAATCAATAAAGTCAGGTTGACAACTTGGCGCAAATGAGAGACCTTTATTCAAAAGAGACACTTCAGCTGTGGTGAGAACTCTGGAGGAGAGGTTATATACTAAGTTTTCAGAATTGATTTCGCTTGAAGGTTCCTGAGACTGGCCCTGGTTTGGCGTTGTTTGCAGTGTGCCCCGTACCTTGCCCTGGATCCTCTTCCTCTTCTTCCTCTGATTATATGTTGGGTGTTGCGATAGCTCGCCCTAAAGGGACAGTGAATCTGACATGTTTGTTTGTGGGAGCATTGGAGTTGGAGAAATTTCCTTTTTTGTACCTTTTAATTTCTGCCATGAATCCCCTCCTGCGATATGTTGAGGAGGTGTTTGGATTCTCTCCCACTGCACCTTCTGTAATGATCACGGGTTCAGAGATGTTATACAAATTATTGAATAAGCATTGGCACCTGTTACAACTGGACCCCAACATCACACCCTATATAGCTGATCATCCGAGATTCATTTTCTTACGGAATCGCACACTGAAGGGGTATCTATGTCCTTCTTTATTAGCTCCCACAACCCACTCGGTCAATTCCAGATCATGGTTACCACCCAAACCCAAGGGTTTCTTTAAATGTGCCTCATGTAATTTTTGTCAATTTGCCATACAGGCTGATAATTTTGTCTGTCATAATGGCCTATCAGTTCAAATACGCGACTTCTTGAATTGTAAGACGAAATATGTGGTCTACGCCATTTTGTGTATTTGTGGCAAAGTATATGTGGGTTCGACCATTAGGGAATTACGGATACGCATCAGGGAACACCTCGCAAGCTTGAGGAAGTTTGATTCCAAATTACCTTTAGCCATACATTGGCAGGAACAGCATCAAATGGAAAATGTGAGTGATATTAGGTTCATAGGACTTATGCAGGCAAGACCTCATCCTAGAGGTGGGGACCGCTCAGCATTATTGCGGCAATTAGAAGCACGCACCATCTGTAGGTTACGTTGTACTACCCTGGGACTTAACAGCGACACGGAACTGCATGTGTTCTTGTAGATGGTGAGGGTATGTGACATACGGGGGATTTTCTGTTCGTGCGTGTCATTGCAGGAGTTATTTGGACCGGCCAGGCACTATCGCTTGACCCATGGGCTAATTTAATCTATACAATATTATTATTTTGTATTCCCAATTGGTTACTGTTTTTGGCGATCTGCATTTATACTTATTTCATTTTATAAAACGGCGTGGATTGGTATATATAATTCTCTTTTTTATTTCATGCATCTCATCGAGGTTTTCCTCGATGTTATCCTTCTAGTCTTTGTGTTAATGTTGCAGGTGATCCGTGTTTGCACACGTGATCAATCTCCATGTGATCGCGACTTCTTTTGCTTCGGATGTGTTATTCGCGCACGGCGCCGCACACGTGATTATCCATCACGTGTTCGGAGGGTGCTTTTTTCTAAATTCTTTCGTTTTCTCATTAAATGGGTATGCCGATCGCACCGCGTTTAGATATACAGAGCATAACAGGATTCAATGTAGACGAGAGATTAATGACGGTAAGGGGCTCGTACACTTTTAATGTTCAGTGTTTATGATGAAACAAGAATCGGCCCCTCGCGAACTGTTTTATACTAACGGATGTTGTGGTTTACTCTAACAGACATGCCATTTCAGGCGGGACGTTTTTACTGAATTAGATTGCTCGCATTGACATAATTCAAACTTTGGTAAGGAAGGTAATGGTTCACCCTTTGAAATATTTTTACTGATTTCAAGCGGTTTCACAACTTTGACTTATGCATGATTTGTTTCTCTAGATTTTTCAGGCGTGATAATAAACCCAAGACATTTAACACTACCCAATCAATCTATGGTAATTTCGTTTAAATTCGAGTTTGGCATCGTGTTACCCTTACAGGGTGTGGGAACGGGATTTTCTGGTGTTTACCAATTTTAACTGGTTTCTTATTTCAACATTGCATGGGGTATCTTTGACCTAATTCTAGCTTTGACCCAATGGGTTCGGTGATGTGTGCTGTTTTGGTGGTTTTTTGGCACCTGGCGATGACATGCACAAATTTAAATCCAGAAGATATACACATTGTTATTATGGTGCATGGAGATCTACATGCACAACATTTACACTTCTTGTGGACAAGCACTGGGTAGCACATCAATTGTATTAACTGGGTATTGATGTTAGTTTAGAATATTGTCGCATGTTACTCCAATCATATACATATAAACAATGACATGTTCTTTTATTTTGTATTCTTTTTTCTTGAATTTTTTCTTTATATGCTGCCTGTGACAATGTTGCTACATCCATCCTGCTGGTAATGTATATATGCACTTGCCATTACCCTTGTTTGTTGTGCTCACTGTATTTCATGTCCTGGATTACTAATGGGGATTTTTATGCATTACAAAATTGTATATTATTTCATTTGCTGTACAGAGTTTTGCCTTGAGAAAGACCGAGAGAGGTCGAAACACGTGTTGGCATATCACTCTGTCACGCCACAACACACATTGGATGTGATGAAGATTAAACTTATAAAACTTTCATTATTGTGTTAACTAGATCAATTATCGCACAGGAAGTGTGCGAGAGGACTTCTCTATTTCATAATTGTTTTGCTGGCAGCGCATCCATAATGGGGGAATACCCATTGTTCCATTTGTCAGATATTTTCGGTGCTTGAGATGAATCGGCACATGAAAATAAGCATCCTGGAGGTCCAATGACACCAACCAGTCCTGGAGTTGAAGGGCCTGAAGGATCTGAGAAAGAGTAACCATCTTGAACTTGTCCTTCCTGAGGAACTTGTTCAAGCTTCTTAAGTCCAAGATGGGTCTCAGTCCTCCGTCCTTTTTGGGGATAGAAAAATACGGGGAGTACCAACCCTTGTTCCTCTCCGCTGCAGGTACTGGTTCTATGGCACCTTTCTCCAGCAGGGTTAGAACTTCCTGCTGTAGGAGCGGATTTGAAAACTTCAACGGGTGTCTCCCTGGTGGATTGCTTTGAGGTTGCTTTAGAAAAGGAAGGCAATAGCCTTGTGCTATTATTTCTAGAGCCCACACATCTGAAGTAATGGCTTGCCATTCTTGCAGATGCTGCAACAGCCTGCCTCCTACAGGTGTTTTGTGGTGCAAGTCCTCAAAGTGGTTTTGTGGCAGATGTTGCAGCCGCTGATGGCAAAGAGGCTGCAGCTGGAGCTGGCTTAGCACGTTTTCCTCATCCACCACGAGTGGCTTTTCTTTGGCCCCTTTGACTGACCATTCCTCTCGCCTTCCCGTATAAGGTATAATAACGATAGGATCGTCCCCTCCATTATTGCCCTTGTGCACGAAAAGGCTGAGGTTGCCTAATAGCAGCTCCTAAAGATTTGGCAGCTGCTTTTGAGGTCTGCAACCTCTCAAGGCTCTCGTCAGCATTGTTGCCAAAAAGGTGAGACCCGTCAAAAGGCATGTTCAGGAGGCGGTTCTGTACGTCCGGTGCAAAACCCGACTTCCGTAACCACGCAAACCTGTGCATTACCATGCTAGTGCCCATGGACCTGCTTACACTATCCGCAGTGTCCAATCCAGATTGAAGGGATTCCTGCATGGCCTCCTTTCCATCTCTAACGATGGCTAGGAAACCTTCTCTTTCTTCCCCTTCTGGTATGTGCTCCGCCGCCATTGCGATGCACTCCCACAGAGTGTACGAAAATTTTGCCAAGGCACATGTGGAGTTGGCAGATTTCAATGCCATGCTCCCGGCTGAAAATACCTTCCGTGCCCAAGCATCCACACGCTTATCGTCCCTGTCTGGAGGGATAGACGGGTACGCAAGTTTGTTGGAAGCTGTGGCTGCCTGTATGACCAAACTCTCGGGAGTTGGATGTTTTGACAGATAGCCGGGGTCGCTACTGGCTGGGCGGTATTTTGATGCTAGGGATTAATTCACCGGAGGAATAGAATCCGGAGTTTCCCAATTCTTTGCCACCCTGTTTTGTAAGGCTACATGAAAAGGTAAAACTGGGTCTTTTCATTGGGACCATGGTCCAATATGTCTGTCAAATCGTCCTGGACGAATTGGGCTGTTGGTTTAGCCCATCCCAAGTAGTGTACCACCTTTGTCATTAATTGGCGATAAGATGGACTGGCATGCTCTCCTGGATCTGGTCTACTAAAATCATTCTCAGGAGAGGCATCAATGCCACTTGCATTATGTTAGGACTCCACCAAATCCTTCATCCTGCTTTCTTCCGATATTAAGCATTCTGGGACATTTTGGGTGCCATATTCCAAAAGGTACATCTTCCTCTTCGGATCTCTCCTGATCCTCAAAAATTGAGGTCAAGGATTTGAAAAACTCCTTCCTAGGGAGAGGCTTGAAAACCTTCTCTGGGAGAGGAGGAGGAGGAGGAGGTGTAATACTAGATTTTGAAGAAGATACATGTCTTGGAGTATTCTCCTTTTCTAGCTGCCCTGGCTTGGTTGGAGCCTTTGGCGCCGAAGGTTTCGGTGTCGACGTCGATAAAGGCGTCAACGGCGTCGATGACATCGTGGTCGTCGACAGGGTCTGTTTCGAGGGCGTCGAGGCGCCTTTGACAGTTTCCCCTTCGAGGTGTGGAAGGTCTTTGACGGCGTCGGTGACCTCGAGCAGTCGATTCGACTCCAGCGTTTTTCGCTCGTCATCCCGGAAGGTTCTCTATCCTTCCTGTTACGATCACCCGGGCTCGAGGGCGCGCGAGTGTCGGAGCGATGACGCTCCCGGCCGGCTTCCGAAGAAGGCGCGGACCGAGGCTTCGCTTTGTCAAACACCTCCATCATTTTGACCCTAAATGCTTCCCACTCTTCGGAGGAGGAATGTTTTGTGGGGCATTTCATTTTCGGAGACTCGTCTGACGACGAGGTGGAGGGAGATCTATGGCGTTGTTTCTTCGACTTTTTCGACGAAGACGACGAGCAATGAGAATCGCTTCGAGATCTGGATCTATGCCTTTCGCGACGAGGAGATTTTTCCCCATGGGGTCTCGACTCAACGCTAGAGGCTTTCCGATCCTTCCGACCTACCTGTAGTTTTCCTCTCCTTTCTCGCAAGACCTTTCCCGTCATCGCCTGACACTTCGAACAGGCCTCCATGTTGTGGCCTTCCCCGAGACACCACAAACACTAGCGGTGTGGGTCCGTGATCGACATTTTTGAGCCGCACGACTTGCATTTCTTAAAATCCGATCTCGGGGTTGTGGTCGGCGTCGATGACATTATTTCTTCTCGTAATATTATATTTCCTGACAGAACTCGAGGCGCGCCGAATGTCCGAAGCAACATACTGCGGAAAAACGGA
Organism: Ambystoma mexicanum; assembly: GCF_040938575.1. Lineage (NCBI taxonomy): Eukaryota > Metazoa > Chordata > Amphibia > Caudata > Ambystomatidae > Ambystoma > Ambystoma mexicanum. The sequence continues at coordinate 1,571,977,900 of NC_090932.1, forward strand.
ACTGAGGCCAACAGGCGCCGCGCGTGCTACTTATACGAAGGCCCTCGAGGGACTATCGACTCGACGACATCGACGCACGGCGCCCTCTGCTGAAAAAAATTATGATGAGCAGCAAAGCTGTATGGAATACATCTAAGATGAGGAATACGTTGGAGGACACAATCCACTTGAAATGTAGAGTTCTACAACTGAAGGGGCACCCAGAACTCCTATCCCACTTACAAGTAGGTTGAGCCCTTTCCCATACTAAAAAGCAGAATCTTGAGACAGTGAAAGAAAAGCGGTAACAGGCCACTGACAACAGATCTCATTCATATTTCTCTTACAAATGGTCTCTAAAGAACGCGCCAATGACTAATATGCACACTCAAAATCTAAGGAAATGTGTGCACATTCAAATTAAGGGTCACTTGCAAAATGCTAGGATGTAATGAGTTAAAAAAAAGTGTTGGGACGGAAAGAAAGAGGCCTGGATCTTGTTGGAATGGCAACAGGTGGGGAAGCTCCCTGCAAGAGAGCGATGGGCTTCGATTTTGTTCCTTAAATTCATCAGATTCTCATCTTTCCACAGAGGTATCTCAACCAGGATCAGTTTTTAAACGTTGGGGGCACTACTTTTTTCAGACTTATGAAACATTGATGGCCAAGTAAAATTCGTAGAGTTTCCATTCAATGCGGCAATGGAGTATGCCAATTCAGGGATCATGTCATAACCGCTCCCCCTACCTTTCAAAGGGGACAGGTTTGCTCCTGCTGAAGTCGAATCAGTTACCCTGTCCTTATGGTATTTAAGACGGCCGTCAAGGCTTGCCTTGTCCTAGAGGGAGCCCTGTACCTTTGGACTTCTCTGCAAAAAGAAGGAAGCCATTGCACGTGAAACATTTTGGCATCTACACCAAAATTCCAGGCTTTTTCAGAGCGCCCATCTAGAGATGAATGCAGTAAACAATCTTGGCATGAATTAAAAAAGATAAACTGTTCCCATATAATCTTTTGACCGTACTAACACTTACCCTGACGTTCTAGTACTAGGTATCAAAAAGGCAACCCAATTTTATTTTTTTCATGAGACTTGTATTGCTATGGACACGTCACCACAAAACATGAAGGCATTTGAACAACCGGGCACAATGCCTACTGGAGCCAGGGCCCACAAGATCAGCAAAGAGGTGCCCTTAGCCAAGCGCCAACCACTGCAATTCAGAGGCCAATACATGGGGGAAGCTCACTTTAAATCCAGGGATCAAGGAGCTGCAACACAAATCTATCCAGCCAATTGGCATAGGCTTGCATACCAAGGCTGCACACAACAAAAATAAGATGTAGAAGTCCATGTATAGGTCTGAAAACTCGGAATTGTCAAATACCAATGCACAATTTAAAAACGAATGGCTTAGTGGAAGAGGATAATATCTGTTCTGGTAGAATGTTTTTACGACTTCTGCAATTTCCTCTCGGCACGCATAAGCGCCTGGCCCTCCAATTCTAGTCACGAAGGAACCCTGCTAAGTGGTTGAGCACGAAGGACCACGATCTCTTGGATAAGCATTTTGAGTGCTGAAGCAGAGGAACCTGTTGAGGCTCTGAGAAGGACATTTGTGTGGGTGCATGCAAGGACTCGCTGGGGCTTTGCTGTGCCCGTCAGGCTTCTCTGTTCAAGAGAAGAATGCAAAGGAAGGAAGAAATGAGACTGAGGCCAGCCAAGGAGACCAAAGAGTACACCGTTGGGAGCTTGTATATCTGATAAGCGTCCAATGGTAGACAATTTGATACTGAATTCAAATGCTATATAGTTTCCTCGATTCAGAAAACAAGCCTGTACATTTCCACCCTCGCCAAATGCATTGTCAAGGGTAGCATGATTCTGCAGGGTGCTCCTTCACAAGTGAATGCTTACGTTTTCCGAACGCAAGGATGCCATCTTGCCTACTTACCTAATAAAACATATGGATGATGTGCTGTCTGATGAGATTAAAACAACATGCTGCACCCATCTTACAGATGTTTATGTAAACTGTGAGTCCTTCCCACACAGAAGTGAGCTCATACATAGAGGTAATCACAGGAAGGCACCCCGTCCAAACTACTGATGTGGTTGAAGAGGAATTGTGGTATCGATCAGAAAAGGATGTTTGATGTGGGAGTGGTTGTCATGCCTTTACCGCTTCCCATTTTAGTTATTCTTTGTATTCTGTGCAGAACAAGGCACATTTGGAATTCAGTAGTTAAGGAAAACATATTGCCAGCTGAAAATATGCTAAGTCATTAACACAACATTGAAAAATTGAACCATTTGGGACAAAGAAACTCATGCATCCGGTTCAAATTACTTGAAGGAAATCACCCATCTTGTAATTTGCGATTGTGAACAGTGGGTGGCAGTGTCTCAAAGTGAAAATTAGTGTAATCCGTACCAATGTTCACATAAATTCATGGGATATGGAAAAAAAGAGCGGTTTGTAGATCAGTGGTTGCCACCATTTCCTGTAATAAAGTACTGTAGAAACAGGCACGTGCTGCTATAATTGATGTTTAGCTGCTTCTGAGGTTTAAAAATAATCTTTCATCACAGACAACATCTCTACATACAATATAATAGCTCAAAAACCGAGCTCATGATATTTGGCTCCAATGTCGCAACAAACAGTTTAAACGAGGCTTAGGCAAGCTTCAAAGTAGAGGACTGTCTTATCCCGTGGACAAAAAAGTAAAAGCTTTAAGCACCACATTTGAGGCTTCAGTCCGAAGCTCATGTCAACCATGTAGTCATCAACTCACAGTATCATCTCAGGGTTTTACGTCAAATCAACCCTCTTGTCTTGCGCAAGAACTGAGAGACCCTGGTCAGAGCCATAATAATGCCTCGGCTGGACTACTGTAACGCCCTATTTAGCAGAGCTAACAAGCAAAGTGTATGCAAGCTACAGGTCGTCCGAAACGATGCTGTGAAGATAGTTTGTAACGTCTCTAGAAAAGAACACGTCACCAACCTCCGGAAAGAGCTTCACCGGCTGCCAGCGGAGAAGAGGATCCAATTTAAGATCCTGTCACTGATTCACAAATGCCTATATGGTAATTCCCCCGACTACGTGAAGCAATCTCTGACGCGACAATCCCAGCAGGACGTTGCAATCCTGCTCCACTCAACGCCTTACTATTTCCCACGTCAAACGCACCAGAAGAAAGGGCAGATCTTTCCCTTTTAGAGCTGCCAAAGCATGGAACTCTCTCCCAGTGAGCCTGCCTGTGTTTAGGAAAAATTTGAAAACTCTATTGTTCGAATAGACCCCCACCAGCACCCCACCACTCCTTTCTGTCCTGTACCTGCTGAATGTCAATTTGTATATGTGCGCCCTGATGCCGTCGGGCTATGGCATGTTATAAATAAATAAAAAATAAATAATAGCTGAGATTCCAAACATGTATACAAATTTGATTCCTTTCCTTGTTTTTTAAAAAAAATAAGAATACATTTCATTTGATATAATGCTTGATGTCCAAGCTCTGTAATTTGAAAAGAGGTAAGTAGCCGCTTGTGTGAGCTATCTGAAAGTGGGTTTGGTTTCGTACACCTACCGGGGTGTACTCCTGGCTGGCCCCTTGCTGGCTACAGACTTCTCTGACGCTTTTCGCCGATTCGGTTTTGTTCATCCTGTCCTTGGACCTCAGTTTTCCCCTCACGGGCTATGGGCTTTTCTTCCCCCTTTGTTTTCTCTCTTTCCTTCGCCCCATCCTCGGCTATGCTCTAGGTAGGCCCCTTGCAGGCTACAGGCCTCGCTTGGGGGCTGCCCCTTGCCATCGCAGGCCAGTTTCTTTGAATCGTATTTCATCATAAGTATTTTCCTGCATTTTACTGCATATATGTGAATGGGAGTGGTTTTGGTTAGCTAGAAATGTGGGGGGTGATGGGGGTAGAGCAGCGTGCTGTGTTTCTCCCACCCACAGTAAAATAAAGAATGTTGAAATGGGATTCAAGGAAATGCCTGAGAGCAAATCACATAAACCATTTTCTTGCCCCTTTGTTTGCGCCCTTTCATTCACCCCTTCCTCGGGTATGATCTTGGTAGGCCTCTTGCGGGCTACAGGCTTCTCTTGCCCCTCTGTTTGCTCTCTTTCTTTTGTTCACCCCTTCCTCTGGTATGATCTTGGTAGGCCCCTTGTGGGTTACAGGCTTCTCTCGCCACTTTGTTTGTTCCAGTTCGTTCACCCCCTCCTTGGGGCTTCTCTGGTCCTTTAAGTGATGTTGCTCCAAGCAGTCTCATCTTTCTGGGAGAGTGAGTGTCTGTGTCCCAGGAATCTGGTATCTCTTGCCTTTGGTGGTGGTGGTGGCACTCCCTGCCTCAGTGACCCCTCTCTGGATCGAGGTTCCGCCTTTGTCAAAGTTACAGCATTCTCCACACCATCTTTGGATTCCCACCCACGGCATCCTCACCTGCTCCTCTGTGCGGCTGTGTGAGCATGCGCTCCTCGCTCTGTGCAGGATTCTTGCCCCTTTACTACTTGTTAGTTGGTCTAAGTATCTCCCTGGATTGGAAGAAGCTTGATCGGCACTGGTTTCCACAAGGGCATTAAAGGGGCCCTGCACACAGAGTGCTCACTTTCCATGTAACCAATAAACATGTAAGTCTTAGGGGGAAGGGAAGGTGGAGAGACATGCTTCTTTGGGCATTCCTTGTCCCCAGATGGAGGGTCACCTCCAGTGGATCCTGCTTGCACTGTCCCCTAAGGAGGATGCTGCTTAGCAGGCTCACCTCCATAATCCTGAAGTGGGTGCCCCCCATCCGCCTTGGGGAGAAGGGACAAAATCTTTGAATTCATAGTACATAAGATATAGGATTCCCTATGAAGTCAGCAAGCATGTGAAGGGGTGGAGAAAAGAGTATCCATGGATGGGAGATGGGCCTAGTGAAGGGTTCCACCATATTTGTTTCTGTTCAAACTATTTCCTGTGCGTCTATTTCCTGCAGACAAGGTACTCTGGATCTGATGTCATAAGGCAAAGGGCATTTGTTTCAGACTTTCTTAGACCCAATCCCCTGTGGTATTTTGCCTTTAAAAGGAGAGAAGCACCCCCATAGTCCTTCAGCAATCTCTTAGAACTGAGAATTGATCTGCACCCTTGTTGTGAATACAGCCTATCCCAAATGTTTCTGCCTGTGATCTGAAGACAGAAGGCATAGGCATGCTCCATCACTTAACGATCCCCAGGGACAGTGGGGTGACTGTTTTCGACCAAGTCCTAATTGCTGGCTGCACTAGTACCAACAACACAGTGGGTAATAGGAAAAATTGAGTTGCCACTGTGTTCCATCTAGTATTTTGGACTTGACTTTGTGAGGTGGAAACATTTTATGATTGTATACTGCTATGTTGTGTATATGTGTGTTTTAATGTTTTGATACTTGTGCTTTGATAAGATGAATTAAAAATGATATTTTATGAAACACCTTTTCTATAGTTGAATACATTGCGCGCAGCCCATATTTGTTAAGAGGTTGAGTAAGGAGGATTCTAATGCAGGGTACACATTGTGTCATTAAGATGTTTTATGTCCTTCCTTTTGTTGAATATATACATTGTATCCCCACTTGGTAGGAGGGATTATCACCGTAGTGTGTGGCAACCCTTGAAAGAAATATGTTGCACTAGTACCAAGAAATTGTTCACTGGATTAGGTCTCCCAGCAAAAGCAGAATCAAAGGGTTGATACCTGGCACTTTCTGAGAACAGCCTTAATGCCAATGTGGGCACCTTCAATGCTGTCCAGGCTGCAGCACGGATACCGCCCGAGTCATCCTTGACCTCGACATCCAACCACATCCCCATTTCCGAGCTGGACGCTCAAGCTCTGCTGTCTCTACATCCAGGACCCACAGAGTGTTTTAGTGAACGCAATTCGACACCGACCCCTGGTCACCAGCTTCTTTCAAGCTCCCACCAAACACTGTTGGAGGGCCCAAACACTGTGTTGAGCCAGCCAAGCCTGCACAACTAATGCAGCAGAGGGAATGGTGGAGCGTCCCCCTGGGGGCACCTCTGTTGAAGCGGATTTGCACCTGCTTGCCAGAGGGGGGCTTGACCTCTAGCCCTGTGGGCGAAGGGACAAAACCCTCTGCCCCTGTCCGCAGGTTGCTGATGTTGGACAGCCAGCCAGAGAAAGTTTGCAGTCACCTTTGAGACCTGGACTTTTTTTTTTTTTTTTTAGGGACCCATCAGCCTTAGTACTGAACAGGTTGTTGCCATCAAAAGGCATGTTCAAATATTTTTCCTGGACACCCGAGGCAAACCATGAGTATCTCCTAACGATTGTGCTGGTAGCCATCAACCAGACTACACAGTCTGTGGTATCCAGGCCAGATTAGAGGATCTGGCAGAAGGTCTCCTTGCCGTCCCTGACCAGGGCCTCAAGCCCATCTCTCCTTCCGGGATGTGTTCAGCCGCCTCCGATATGATGGACTAAAGCCCGAAAGAGAATGTTGCCAGTGCACAGGAGGCATTGACACATTGTAGGCATAGGCTTGCAGGGCCAAAAACCTTTCTGTCCCATGCATCCAAACTTTTGCTCACCTGATCAGGAGGCAAAAAATGAAAAAAGATTGTTTTCTGACTCCCTGTGGCAGCCATCACAGCAAAGCACTCAGGTGATGCATGGGCAGACAGGAAATCTGGGTCTGAGGGCACCAGCCTGTGTTCTTTGCAAGGTTGCAGTCAAGAGTCAACAGTCAAGAAAGAGGCTGGTGTCCTCTACCACCTAACTGAAAAGGCAAAAGGGCTTCCATCTTTATGCCTTCATCCATGACGACTGTCATCTCGTATTGTACCTTGGGAAGGGAGGGAGCCACCTAAAGTATCTGCCACCTAAGCAATAAGGCACTGAAAAGCCGCCTGAGGTTTGCCTGTGGTAAAAGCTGTAAGCATGTCGACTTCTAGCGAGGGGTCTAGGCCACTTGCATCCTGCAAGTCGGCCACAAAATATACAAACCCCAATTAATGCAACAGAACTCCTCCGGGAAGTCTTTAAGTTCCCTAGGTTGGAAGGGTTCCTTACCAAAACGGATGGAGGCCCCCTTCCTCATAAATGTCTTCAAGACTAGACATGAATGTACTCTCAGGGAGCGGGGCATACTTTCGAGGAACTTCAGCATCATCACTGAGGAGGGAAACATAGGGGGCGGATGACCAACACCCACAGAGTAGTGTGGCCACGAAACGGGATCTTGTATGTCGTACGTTAGGCCAGGGCCCTCCTTCTGCCTACCTTTTTTTTCTTTTTTTTTTTTCTTCACTTCACTGACCTTCACTCTACCTTCTTCCTGTTTTTTTTTTTTTAAACTGTCTTCATGCTCTCGTCTGAGCACTCACCTATGATCCCACATCATTTCTTTTACCTTACCAATTGGTGCCTTAGCTTTTACCTTGTATTTCAATATCTGGGTGTGTTTGGGAAAGTCAAATTTGGGTGCGTCTTGGGAAAGTCGAATTTGGGTGTGTTTTGGGAGAGTCAAATTTGGGTGTGTTTTGGGAGAGTCAAATTTGGGTGTGTTTTGGGAGAGTCAAATTTGGGTGTGTTTTGGGAAAGTCACATTTGGGTGTGTTTTGGGAAAGTCACATTTGGGTGTGTTTTGGGAAAGTCACATTTGGGTGCGTTTTGGGAAAGCGAAATTTGGGTGCGTTTTGGGAAAGCGAAATTTGGGTGCGTTTTGGGGAAGTCAATTTTGGGTGTGTTTTGGGAAAGTCAATTTTGGGTGCGTTTTAGGAAAGTCAATTTTGGGTGTGTCTTGGGAAAGTCGAATTTGGGTGTGTCTTGGGAAAGTCGAATTTGGGTGTATCTTGGGAAAGTCAAATTTGGGTGTGTTTGGGAAAGTCAAATTTGGGTGTGTTTTGTTCACCTACACCTGCTAGCCCAGTGACCGCTCCATACCTCTGATCTTGTATATTTCTCCTACTGCCTCCTCTCTCTACCTGCCCATGGCATTATCTGTTTCTCTGATCTATTCCAACTGTTTCTCTATCAACTTTCCTTCACTTCTCACAAAGTCTGGTAAGAAGAAATTCAAAAGGGTTATATTGGTTTTTAACCCTGGTCTCCCCATCGCTGATACCTATTCCAGCGCCTCTGCCAGACAAACCCTCACTGACATCCTCTTTTTCGTTCCTTCACAAGATCTCTGCACCCCTCATATGATCTCTGTGCTCTGTCCTGTCTCCTCCTCTCCCATTAATGGTGGCACCCGCTGGGAAGTACGTATGGATCTCTTTGACTCCTCCAGAGTCTTTATTAACATCTATCTAAATGGTACTGTCATGCTGCAAGGCCCTCAGGCCAACCTCCTCTTCTTTGATAAGCAGTTCCCTCGCCTCATCAACTTCCTCTCATCTCCAGCTGTCCCCTGCTCTCTTTCTCTGGCTACCCTGCCCTCCTCCGCCTCCTCCTTTGCCCCATCTCAAGCTCCTTCCACTCCTCCGCAGGGCGTACCTACGATCTGTACCCCTCCCCGGAAGGTCTTTAAGTCTGGCAACCTTCTCCATCTCGCCACTCTAAATTCTCGCTCGGCCGTTAAACACTCGTCTAACATCTGTCACCTCCTAGAAGAACTCGACCTTGATGTACTTGGTCTCACTGAGACACGGTTCACAGCCAGCTCTATCACGAGTTTTGACACTCTCCTCCCCGACGGCTACAAGATCCTCACAGCTCCCAGATCCAATCGGCCTGGAGGGGGTGTAGCCCTTATCTTCCCTGAGTGGATCCCTGCCTCTCTTATTCCCACTCAAGCTTACTCCTCGTTTGACTGCCTAGTCTGCAGGCTCTCTCTCTCTCTCTCTCTCTCTCTCTCTCTCTCTCTCTCCTAGCCACTCTCTTACTGTTGCTACTCTCTACCGGCCCCCAGGTCAAATCACCTTTTTTCTCTCTGAGTGGGCTGACCTCTCCTCTTCCCTCTTGGCCTCCACCACTCAACTTCTCCTCCTTGGTGACCTCAACATTCATCTTGATTCTACCTGTCCCTCATCTTCACTCTTTCACGACCTCTGCGATTCACTCTCCCTCTCCATCCTACCGGCCCAACTCACTTGGCTGGCCACACACTTGATGTCTTGATCTCATCCGGCCTCCCTCTCTCTACTCCCCCATATCACTCCTCTCTCCTGGAGTGATCACTGCCTCCTCTCCTCTCATCTCTCCAACCCCTCCACCCAAGCTAAGTCCACTCCTAGATTGCCACCCACCTTCTCAGATATCTGGCCCATGAAGCGTGTTTCAGTCGAGGCCTTTGCTGCAACCACCCCTCCCCCCCCTTCCACCCCAGGCTGACTCACACCTTGACACAGCCCTCTCTCTTCTCTACTCCTCTATTTCTGCTACTCTTGATACTCTTGCCCCCGTCATGAGGATCCGTTTGAAGTTCAAAGCCAAGTGCAATTCTTGGTATAACGCTGATCTAGCTACACTTAAACGGAAGTGTAGGGTGGCGGAAAGGAAATGAAGGGCTTCTTGCTCATCCTCTGACAAACTGGCCTGCCGCCTGCTCCAAAGGCAATACCGACTTGCTGTCCACACTAAGAAGAGAGTCCACATACAAGCCTGTGTCTCTGAGGCATCTAACAACTCGGCCGAACTTTTCAAAATCTGCAAGGAGCTGGCCAACCCTGCTGCAGTCTCTACCCCTTCTCTCTCCTCACAGGATCTTTGCAATGCCCTTTCCTCCCACTTTATCTCTAAAACCCAGGACATCCTGTTCACCCTCTCCTCCGCTCCCCCTCCTACTCCTCCTCCCTCTCCTTCTCAGCTGGCTGACCCTCCCTCAGCTACCCCCCATCCCCCTTTCTCCTCATTTCCTCTTTTCTCCCCTGATGAGATATCTAGACAAGTCCGATCTATGAAAACCTCATCAAAACAGGTCCACCCCTGTTCCTCTAAAACCATTAAGGACCACATTGACACCCTTGCGCCGGCCCTTGCTGATTTCTGCAACCTCTCCTTTGCCTCTGGCTCCCCACCCCCCTCTTAAACACTCCCTTGTGCATCCTCTCCTCAAAAAATCCACTGCTGATCCGTCATGTCTGGCAAACTACCGCCCAATTTCCATTTCTCCCTTTTTGGGCAAGCTCCTGGAAAAGCTGACCATCTCTCAGCTTAATCTCCATTCTGACTCTCCTGAACATCTGTGAAAACCTGCTCTCTAACCTCGATTCTAACATTCCCTCTGTCCTCATCCTACTTGACCTCTCCCTCTGCGTTTGACACGGTCAACCATACCACCCTACTCAATCATCTTCGTGACAACCTCGGCATCACTGATCAGGCTCTGGCCTGGTTGACCTCTTTTCTCTCGGATAGACCCTTCCAGGTACAACTTGGGTCCTTCCTATCTTCTATCTCCCTCTCCACATGTGGTGTTCCCCAGGGGTCTATCCTCTCGCCCTGGCTTTTCAACCAATACCTGGCAACTCTCGCTTAAGCATCTCAATGTTCTGCTCAACTTTTCAGTGCTATGCTGACGACACCAAATTAATTTTCAGGCTTCCTTCAGCCTCCTCCTCTCCTTCCCTCATCTCCGATTGTCTAATCGCCATTCAAAATTGGTGTGCCGCCAATGATCTATGTCTAATCCTCCTTATTGGTACACCATCTCCATCCTTTCCTCTCACTCTTTGGCCGGCCTCCCTTGGCCCTCCTCCCACCCCCACTTGCGCGGCTAAGAACCGTGGGGTTATCTTTGCCTCTACACTTTCCTTCTCCGCACACATTTCTGATGTCTCCAAAAAAATCGAACTTTTTACTCCACCTCCTTAGAGGTACTTTACCTTTCCTCTCCTTCCCTCAAAAGTTTACCGTCTCCCAAGCTCTGGTTCTTTTCAGACTGGATTACTGTAACAGCCTCTTCCTAAATCTACCTGCCTCCACTCTCCGCCCTCTACAACTAATCCAGAACAGGACTGCAAGACTTGTCCTTGGCCTCAAGCCCTGGGATCGTATCTCTCCAGCCTTGAAATCCATTCATTGGCTCCCAGTGGATGCAAGGATTACATTTAAAACCCTCTGCATTGTCCACAAGGCTTTCTGGGGCCTGGGTCCAAAATACCTTCAACTATCCCTCCGTAAATACCTCCCCTCTCGAGCCCTTCGCTCCTCTGCTTCAAACTCCCTCAGGGTTAGTCGTTTCGCAAAAAAACGAGCTGGGGGTAGATCTCCGTCTTCGGCTGGTGCCTCCCTTTGGAACAGCCTCCCGGCCACCTTGAAACTTGAGGAAAAACATCTTCGGTTCCGGAAACTTCTCAAGACCTTCCTCTTTGCCTCTGTCTTTGGCCCTCTTCTCCTCCGTTGATCTGTTTCTTCTCATGGCATTGTGCACCTGGCCACCCTCTGTTCTTTCGGGCCCAGGTATCTGCTCACCCTGCCACCCTCCGGCACTGCCTCCAGGCCACCATCTGCACTAGAGTTCTGTATCTGTACCCATACGGTCCCCCTCCGACGTTTCTTCTGCACTTATCAGATATACCTTTCTGACTAACTTTCACCTGCCACTTGCTGGCTGCACTACCATGGTTTAAAGCTCTTATTTATTATTTATTCTATTTAATATTTATTTATGTTTCCTCTCCTCTGCTTCGCACTTTCCACTCCCCCCCACCCTGTGCGCTTTCTTAAATGTCACTGGGCCTAGTAAGATCGCTGTTTTCTGTTTTTTCTTTGTTCCCCTCCCTTTCTGCCTGGTCACGCTCTGAAACACTTGTGTACGAGCGCGATATAAATAAAATATCATTTAATTTCATTTCAAAGGCACACGGCCGTACAATAATTCTGCATCTTTGCTGACTCATCTGAAGACAGTGGAAGCAATCAGTGCCGGGGGCCTTGGCAAAGATGTTGAGCATCTTGAGCCTGAAGGCCTTCCATTACTCAGGGGTAGGTGATTGGGTGGGGAAATGTACCCATTACCACTGTGCCATTCCTCCTCAAAATATTGGACAAAGCCGCCTACATTCAGATACAAAAACACCTCGACTTGTATAAGCTCCTAGGAGCAAGACAATCTGGTTTCCGTCCACTTCATGGAACGGAAACCACCTTAATTGATTTAAAGACGCAGGTCGACGAGCTGAGGGATGGAGGAGGAACAGCACTCTTGCTCCTACTTGATCTCTCAGCAGCATTCGACTTGGTCGATCACAAGGTACTCTGCAAACACCTGGACTCTGCTGCCCATTTCTCTCCTGAGGCCATCAAGTCGCTAGAATCTTTCCTCAGCGAAAGAATAATGAGAGTTTTTTCCCCTTCAGCCGCAGCTGACCCTACCCCTATATTATGTGGCGTTCCCCAGGGTTCCTCCGTCTCGCCCACACTATACAATATCTTCACCAAACCCTTGTTCGATGATCTGGACCTTCTGGGTATCACCTACACTAACTATGCAGATGGTATACAGATTCTCCTCCCGCTTTCTGGGGATCATAGGAAGGACTCGGAATTGGTGAACAGGGTATATCTCGTTGTTCAAGCATGGATGGCCACACATGGCCTGTGCTTGAATGACGACAAGACGGAGTTGATAATCCTGGGAACACATATGAACACCAAAAAATTAGGTCAGGAATTCTCCTCCTTCAACATTGATGGAAATCCTATCAGGGTCTCCAAGGAAGTAAAATCCCTTGGTTTCTACTAGGATTCCACACTATCATTCGACAAACAACTAAATTCCCTTGCCTCCTCCACCGCCTACACCTGCAAACTGATAAGAGCAGGCAAGCCTTTCCTCTCTAATGACAGTTGCATGATCTTGGCTAGAGCACTTATCCTCTCCAGGATCGACTACTGTAATGCCCTTTACAGTGGCGCCAACAAATCTACCATCCAGAAACTTCAAACGCTCCAAAACAATGCTTTGCGAGCAGCGCTTGGCATAAATAAAAGAGCACACATTTCCACCATTAGACATCAACACAAATGGCTATCTACAAACCACAAAATTCAATTAAAAATGATCTCCTTGACACATAAAGCTCTTAACAACGCCGCCCCAAGCTACCTCACGAACAAAATACAAAAAAAAACCTCCCTCAGACCTACTAGAGCTACCAACACTAACTGCTTGGTAGTACCTAGATTTAAACTAACCACGGTCGGTGGGAATAGTTTCCCTGTGAAGGCGGCTAAAACCTGGAATCTATTACCCAACAATCTAAGAGCAGATCAGCCGTACCCACTATTCAGAAGGAATGCTATCCAAAATCTTATCTCCAACGACCACTAGATATAGCTTTATAGTATTCCCAGACCTGACACTGGTCCCTCTCCTCTGTCTCACGATATGTTATGCGTACCATCTTCTATGTAACTCATCGACCTGCACGAGGATGGTCCTGCACATTTGTATACTATTACTGTATCTTGTATAACATGTATAACTTGTATAATATCTATAATATCCATTACTGTACCTTGTATAATATGTATAACTTTTACTGTATCCTATATAATCTGCAAAGATGTAAGCTTTGCATTATCCTACCTGCTGCGCCCTTCTACCTATGGGTCTGGAGCGCATTAGGAATAAAACAAACAAACAAACAAACAAACCTGCAGAGCTGGATCCTCAGGGGGAATCCCTGGAGTGGTGGCATTGCTTCTTCGATGAGAAAGCATAACAGTGCTTGGAAGAATCGCCTGGAGACTGGGAACTCCTGCAGTTTTTCATCTTCTTTTTCTCCATGCGGACCAGGGCAGTGCTTTGGTGCGGCAATCCGCGCAGGGCGACCTTGAATGGGTACACTTACTACCCTTCTCTCTGTGGGGGAAGGTGAAAAACCTTGCCTCATGTTGCCGAAGTGCCTCAGGGTTCATCAACTGGCACAATATCCACTCCTTCATGTTGTGCCCCTCACCGAAGCAGTAAAGACAAATGCGGTGAGGATGGGAAACAGGAACGTAACAACCGCAGTCAATGCAGGTATTGAACCCCAACGACTTTTTCAGACTTGGCATATCGAAGAAAAAGCAAAGAGCGGTGTCCCAAACGAGCAGAGTGTGCAGAAAAAAACGAACTGAGGTCACAGTGCCTGTTTATATAATGTTCCTGACATCAAGTCTGGAACTGGACAGCAAAAGGTTTCCGAAGATCAACTGCGCTGGGAGATATAAAAAATGAGAAACCCATGGGAGGAAATAATCCATTAGAAAGACAAAACCCTTACCAACTGGCTCACACAAATAAACGGACACCAATGCCTATCGAAATAGGAAACAGAACAGACGCTTCCAAAGAAGTGAACAAATCTCAGAACATTAATGGACAACAATCTAATACTAGAACCCCAAGTCACTGAAGTAGTGAGAAAATGCTAATTCCATCTAGGCACACTTAAATGTATAGTACCAATTTGCATTTTCCCACACAGGCACAGGCCACCATCTCCCTAGTCATGTCAAGAACAGACTACGCCAACAGCATCTCCCTTGGAATGCTGACTGAACAGATGGATTTCTGAACTCTGATCTGATGGGCAGAGGTTCAGAAGGCCAGCTTAGTTTCTTGGAACAGGGTAACCTTCTAGACAAGCCATACCAATCAAGGTAGCATTGGCGGCGGTCAAGACTAGGTGTCAGGAGGGGTGAGGGTAATTGAAAGCCCACAATGATCACACACAGTAAACAACACTACAAACAACACTACAAATGTAAAAATACATATACATTTATTAAATGCCTTTTAAGTCAAGCACAAGTAAATATGCAGCAGTATTAACAAAACCAACACAACACTATCTATGAAACATATATCCAGTAACCAATTGCCTAAAGGGATATTCACAAGTAAAGATGCACAACCTGAAAAGAAAGGGGCCACACAGTGCAAATATCTTTTAGGCAGTCCTTCACAATTCAAACTCTAGCTAAGAGGCAGTCCAGTCCTTAAGATGAGTGGAGCCTTGAGCTCAAAAGTACATTTGGTGCTGGTGCACACGGCTGTGCGGTTAAGTGGGTCTCTTCAAGGGGCTGTAGCAACTCAGGAAGGTGGGTGAGGCAGTGAACAATAAGTTCCACCTATTCAAGGAGGGTCTCCCCAAGAGGGCAGAACAGGAACCAAGAATTGGGAATAGCAACCTCGATAAATAAGAGTGGCCCTCAGGGGACACTCATGCGTAACTGTCTATGGATGCACCAGGGGCCACCGGTAAGGGATGCAAGTATCACGGTCCCCAAGGTAACTCCGCCTTCACGCCCTCGTTCCACCGATTAGTCTTGTTTGAACCAATAAAGACGTGATCAAGACTCTGCACTCTTCCTCCTTTTGGTTCCTGAAAGGCTGCTTGGCAGTTGCCATGCTCACGCTGGGCCTTAGGCAAACTTGGAGGAGCTCAGCGCTCCGCTACAACATGCAGTGATGCCACTGCGAGACAGCCGCTTCAGCGTCTACGTTTATATCGTATCTAAGGAACAGCGTTATCCCAGAGCATACAAACCGGAAGCAGATACTACGGCGCTACTTCTGATCTTCATTCGTGGACCTTGTGAAGCTTTGCGTTGTTACTACTTGTCACGCCTTCCGTCTGTTATTGTAACTTTGGATCACTCGTTGCAGACCCAGCATTCCGCTCCTGGACTAGGTACTCTTTCTGCTTCAACTCCATTCTTTGCCTGCCCCGTTACCGACCCTGGCACGTTTACTGGTATTCCTTTTCATCTCTGATTTTGCATTTGTCTCTGCCCGCACTGCTACAGACCACGGCACGTTTATTTGGTATTCCTATCTGCCCTCTGATTCTGACCTTGTCCCTACCCGCATGGTTACTGACCTCTGACCGTTTACTGGATTTCTCTTCTTGGTTGAATAGGATTGCTGACCTAGCCTGCAATTGGTATCCCAACCCCCTTGACGCCTACTCACCTCCTGGACTCGCCTTACCCTCGTCTTCTGTCCCCTCTATCCAGAGTTCTCGGCACTAGCGCGACCCTCGTTCCACCAGGGTTAATTCCCATACTAACATTCCCTCCTTCCGTGTGCACGTTTAGCTGGACTCCTCAACATCCCTCCATCTCGACACGCATTTGTTCTGGCTATTCTCCTATTGTATTCATGGTAAGCACTGCTCCCTATTGTCGTTCTGGGTAGGTGGGGAAGGTTTGGTAATATCGTTGTCCGGTCTCTTAGAATTGGTTTTCTTTTCCTTACAGGGGCCATCCACTAGACGGGGATTTCCTCGCTTCACCTCTAAGGCTGGCAGATCTGGTCATTCAGGTCATTCAGGTTAGTTAGAACCTTGTATTCCTTGTTCTTACCTGCTGATATAGGGGTATGTTCCGATTCCATTCCTTTTGTTGTTTCAGCCTGTTGTCTTTCGGGTGTTTACTACATACTCGCCTTCCAAGTGATCTACCCATCTGTCCCTTACATAATTATGGGCAGTGGGGTGTATCATTTGGAAGGACTTATTTGAGGGGGAAAAAGCAGAGAAGATCTGGAGTGAAGTCTTTGTTACTGATTCTGGCGGGCTTTCGGAGTGAGTACCTTTTACATTGTTACCTGATTTGTGATAGCAAGTACTTACCGACCCTCGGCGCACTGCAGACCAAACTTCACCAGTCCAGTCAAGAACTTTCGCAGGTTCAAATCCTGCACTTGAGCAGCTCTGTGACTTTCAGGGGCTACGTTCCAGGAATTATTCTGTGGCGAGACAGTGGCGATTTCTCTGGTCCTGGTGGAGGGATCAGGCCAGTTCAAATGCAGCGAGTCTGAGTGCACAGGGGGCCACAGCAGCAAGGCACCCACAAAGATTGTCACCAGAGCTGGGCGCCAGAGTGACAATGTTCAGGCATACTCTCCTAACTCCGGAACTAGGAATGCTAGGTGTACCAAACTCGGCGGGAGAGTGCCTTATATCCAGAGCTTACACGGTCTCCAAAGGCTCAAGTCGAAACTCGAGACAGCAGCAGTTCCAGTGCACAGGTCCCGTATGAGCTGGTCAGTTCACTGGGCTGTCCAGGAACGCTTTCAAAAAGGCTCCCTTACAGGTTAAGCCGGAGGTGCCAAGGATTGTTGGTCCCACTATTCCAATGGGTCGAAGCACCTTTGCAGGCCTTCCAGGTTCGATCAGAAACGGGGTCTGATGGGACGACAGCAGGGTCAGGGTGCCAAACCTTCCAGCGGGTCACCAGCGGTTCCACAGAGCTGCTTCTTCATTTAGGGATACTTGGCTCCTTTACTAAGTTTGGTGTGAAATCAGAGGTTCGACCTGGAATTGGTGTAAGATACCTTCTCTTTTCCAAAATCTGCTTTGCGCCAAAACGAAGAGAAACCAATAAGAGGTCTGCTCACATACAGCCATCCCAGACGTGGACCAATTATGGACCAGGGTCATCCCAGTCATCCCAGCACACCAAACATCCTGGCACCCAGGATGTGTATTGGAACTAGACAGCTCCAGCCCACATCCTGGAGGCACACATACAGGGCATGCAGAAGCCTGCGAAAGCTTCGGTTTGCATGACCAAATAAGGAATTTCCCGGGTCTGCTCGACCTGGGGAAGGCAAATGGACAATATGGCCAAAGTACAGAACAAAGGACCTTGTGGCATGGCCATTTTAGGCACTGGCCACTATCCTGTGCCAACTGCGGTAAATGCGGTATGGACAATTGGAAAGAATTGACAATACATAAAAAGTAGCAGCTGCCACCAGCTCTGTCCAGGGCACACTTGTACATTCACCCAAAAATCCTTTGAGCGTGTCTAGGGCCTTAAATGTAAAAAAAGGGCCGCTGCGCACTGTACTGTAAGGTAATTTGTTGCCCTGATAAAATGTTACTAAAGAATAGCAACAAAGTGAAAGACTAAGGGAAACACAGTCTCCCAGTACTGACAGTCTTAAGGGTATGTCAGTTTTCCCATAACAAAATGAGCAAAAGCCCAGTGGAGTGCAGCAGAAGGCTGGTCTCCACTGGCAAAGGTCAGGCTAGGATGGTCAAACAACAGCAAAAGGTTGCGGGGTTCACAACTAGAGGGAAGGTTACCCATAAATGGAAATACTATCTTACCAAAAAACTAAAACAGATTTAGAACCCAATAACAGGTTTACTCCTCAGACTCACTAACAGAGAGCACATCATCACACCAGCACTACAATCCCTACAGTGGCTACCAGTCAAAAAAGGGCGTTACATCAAAAACACTTAATGCACAGAGTAATCCATAGTGCAGGGAGCAGAAACTATCTGCAAATTCCTGCAAGATAGAATCTCCACCTATAGACCGAAATGAACCAAGAAATCAGCAATGACGTACACCCTGAACCCAAACAATATACGAAAATGAATTATGGTGGATCAGCATTTTCACACAACTCAACACAACTCTGGAACTCACTTCCCCAAGGAAATATGCAAAACAGAAGAACATCTGACCATCAGAAAATCACTAAAACCAGGCTCTTTGATTTGTCAATCTAAAAAGTAATCCACCGTCCAAGACAAACACGCAACATCAACACAAAGAGGTACACCAATAATCAAGGGGTAGCCTTTGGCCTCCTGGATCAAGACAACTAAACTGAGCTGGCCCAGCGAAAGAAAACAAACGTAATATCACTAACCACTGCACAAGAAATTTCAGTCTGCACCAATGTACGCAACATCGGCATAAGGCTCGGTCCTTCCTATGATTAACCCTAACAAAAATCTCATATTTGTGCAAAAACACCTACACGTGACTACCACAACACTAACTCTAAAATCATACAGCAAAATGCACACCGCCAAGAACTTTCGGTCACAGAACGCTAAAATTCCAACCCTTAACAACCTATACAGACTCAAACACCAGAACACCCACCAACATATAACACCTAGAAGCAAACCAAACACACACTGACCAGTTTTTCCAAACAGCAAAATCACTCTTGCGCTCTCCCTATTGTCCCACTAACAAATCCTCCCAGTATTCCTTTTCAGATTTGCCAGAGCGCCATGAAAACGTCAGCGGTGCGCATCATAAATCACATTAACAGTACATAACATAATAGGGTGACACTGGCATCATAGAAGTGACTAATAAAACCAGCATAAGGGAAAGACAGTAAAGGACTGACCAGATCGGTGGAAGAATTGCCGTGATGAGAGCTCAGAAGGAAATGAAGTAGACCTTGATGACGTGACAGCGGGAAGGAGATGTTTGGAAGTTCTATGCCGAAACATACCATATGGTATCTGTGGCAGAGCCAGAAGCGATTTTGGATTGGGTCGTTGGAAGTAACACATCAAACCGAAGAAGATCCACCAAAAGATGCAGATGAGACACTTGTTTCTAGTTCTCCGATTGTGTTGTCAAGTCATTGAACTGCCTTATTGGTCAAAATGCTTGCAGAGCTCCTGAAATGGTGCTCCTGGCCTGTGGAGCACAACACATTCCTGCCAAGCTGTGGACGCAAGGTATAGCTTTGGTGAACTGTGTGGCGAACCAGAAGAAGGAGGCAGGCCAAAAGAGGACATTTCAAGGGTGTTCATTTTTAAATGATAAAGAAAGCCCTCACTATCCCTATCGCTACAGGGGGATTCCCTACCTATGAAACTAAAATAAAGGGTGCTTGTCTGTCATCTAAAGAAATCAAAAATTGTCCTCCGTCGAAACCTACTTTCTATCTAGCCCTACCACTATTGAAAACAACCTACATAACCAGAGGCTTCTGTCTGCTACTGGTGGATGGGCCTTGCCTGGCCAAGGTCACAGACTTTGATCTCCAAAATGTTGTTCAGTTCCATGAAAGAAAAAAGTTTTAAATAAAAAAATAAATCACAAATGTTATCGCTTGCATGTGAAAATGTCTTCATCTGTTGTCTCACGACCAAGTTCCCTAATTCACCCCCACAAACTCCTCACTCCTTGATAATGGTTTAAAAAGTTCTGTTTATTTGAGGGATTCTTCTAGTCTCCCTTTTCTGTCCAATTGTATCGTTCTCTGTATACTTGCTTTCATATATTTGAACCCTTGTGGTTTGTTCCCACTTTTTACTTCAAGGGTCCCTCAGACACTGTTGCTGCTTTAAATCCAATACTGTTCACTTCAGGTTTCTTGGGTTCCCATAACCATACTTATATTTTTCTTCTCTTTGTTCCATTCTTCTTTCCCATCTCCGAGCAACCCCAATATCTATATCTGCGTCGGATCTTCTTCCTGGGCTTGGCACCTCCACGAGACAACTCTCCTGTGTCTACTTTTCTCTTCAGTTTGCGAGGGCCACTCCGATGGCTCCTCCATTAACCTCTGGTTCACTTTTCCATGTGGGTACGGCTCCAAATAGTCCTGTCTCAGCACAGACTCGAGGCTTCGTTCCTTGACATGATTCTGGTGTTGGCGTTCATTAGAGGGCTCCCAGCCCACCACAGCCTCTGCATGGTCACACCACCAGTGGAGACTGCTTTTCTGCCTCCGTCTCTGCAGTGAATTGTCCACTATACACATTGCTGGTCCTCCGGCGTCCTTCTTTCTCTACACCCTGTGCTGGCGATGCGGTACTGCAAGACTCTGCCCCACCTGGAAGTCGTGTTGCCAGAGGCTCACCTCTGTGCTGGATTCTCTCTCTCTGGGTTCTTCGTCCTTTAATGATTGCTACGTCGTTTCAGGCAAGGGGCATGTCGTTCCTCCTTGTATGGGGAATACGCTCCTGCATTGTCCAAAGCCAACGAAATGGGTACAATGTCACTGCTAGTTATAGGGAATATAGTGTTACTAGTATGTTTCGCAATTCCCCTATAAGTAGAAACTGTCTTCATGGAAGGGAGCTCCTTATGGGAATGAGAGTCCTTGTCCCTTAAAGGGGAGTCACTCCTAGTGAGGTCCCTTAAAGGTGAGTCACTCCCAGTGATGGCCCACTTGCCCAGACCCCTAGGAAGGGTCTTGCTTAGCTGGCTCACCTCCTTACCCTCAAAGGAGGTGGCTGCCCCATGGGGAGAAGGAACAAATACTTCGGATTCATCACAATTAACGCCGAATTTGACTACCCAGTCCAGCTGCCAGAATGATGAGAGAACAAACTTCTGACGATGACCAAGGCAATGTAAGACCGTGTGTCCATCGGTAGTGATTAAAAGGGCACAATAGCCACTATGGACACAGGGAAGACCAGACAAGGTTTCACTACACCCAAGAACCAAGTCCGAGGAGAGGAGGGGAGGGGACTTGTGAGAGCCCAATAAAAAGAAATTAAAGTCTGCCTTGCTGTGTAATAGTGGCAGTGAACATCAACATTTAAGCTGGTGAAAGCCTAAAGTGAGTGATGGTGGAGCACTGGGAGAACTAGATAGAGGAGTGCAAGCAATGCTGACCAAGGTGGACAAAACAGAGGAGCTAGGGGTAGAGCTAAGCAGGGTCACCTGGGCAACCAGGACAAAATGCCTTGGCAGGTACCATATGCTGCATGTTGGTTGAACTGGGCCGCTTAACCTATAGGGGATGGAGAAGGACTGAGCTTATTGAAGTGCTGCATATTGGGAAATTGTGTCACCTACCCCGTGGCATAGTGGGAAAACCTGGGTTTAAAGAAGCAATGCATGCTGGGAAACAATCTCCTACCCCACAGCAAACAGGCCAATACTGTAACTAGTGAGATGCTCAATGTTTGGAAATTGAACCTCCTATCGCACAGTCATTAGGGACATACTGTAATGATAAAAATGCTATATGTTGGGAAAGTCTCATATTGCAGCAAACTAAGGAAGAGTAGAGTACAGAAAACTGCATTTGGGGAACAATCCTCAGCACAAAATAAAGAGACTGCATACAAAGAAACACTGTACAATGGGAAATAAGACTCAAAACCAACAACAAACTGACATTCATTTGTATAAGGAAACACACAGATCTTGCACCACTGTCACAGTGTGTGGTTATAAAGACACTGCACAGTGGAATCCTGAAGGTCAAAGAGAATTAAGGTACAACAAACTATCATATTCAAGTGGCAGGAGCATTCACAACCTAAAGACATGAAGAAACCTATTATTTTCAATTTGACAACTCAACAATAACCAAACATCACCCATCATGACCCAATACTGTTCATGTTCCTTAATAATGGCTTGGTTAGTTTTTCTCATTTGAGTGCGTCCATTATCTCCTTTGCCATCAAATCTCGCCTGTTTGCCATTGAAGAGGAGGTGCAGTATATATGGAAAAAAATTCACAGTGCATGCTTTTATTCAGCACAGGTTAATTTTAATAGTAGACTCAGAAGATTGAGTCATTTCACGTTTGTATTGCAGGTGAGAAAATAACCCCCTGCAATGCTGCTGGCAAGAAGTTTACTTTTGTGTCCAGAGTAAATGCCAGTGAAATGTACATGCTGGAGATAACCTCTTGGGGTGAGATATACAAACACTAGAGTAGAGTGAACCTCTTAAATGTGAGAGATGTAGACATCTGAGATATTGATGGTGGGCTATGCAGGCACTAGATGGCTATTTTCAGGGTTGAGATTTGTATCCCAAAATATCACGAGTTCCATAGGTTGGAGACCCCTGCACTGGAGGTTTTGACTGTGATGGATGCAGGCATGTGAGATCTTATTGCATGAGAGAAATGTGGGTACTACAGAACATCTTGAAGGGGGAGAGATGTAATGTATTTATTGTGCATTTGTAAAGCGTTTATACATCAAGTAAATTGTGTTTCGAAGCGCCCAAACATTAGAGATCTCCTTGCATGAGAGAGATATAGGCACTAGAGATCACCTTCCAGTTGAGAGATGTAGGCACTGGAGATGTTCTTATAGAGGAAGAAATGTAGCCACCAGAGATCTTGACTGCGAGATGTAGACCATAGAGTTTTAACAGTGGGGGGATGAAGGCATAAGAGTTCTTGATGGTGAGGAACGTAGGCAGTAGAGATATTGGTGCGAGAGATCTAGGCACTAGAGAAAGTCATATAAGTGAGAGATGTATGCACTTGTGGCGAAGAGTTCGCAAATTAATCATCTAACAGGAACACATGCATAACACTTTTATTGAACGTCATAAATTCTTTTTGACCGATTTGCTTAACAGTTGCTCATTATTATCTTCCTGCTTTTCTGCATCTCCCTTGGGGTTTCAACACATCAAGTTCTAGATTTTCAGTCTTCCTGGCTCCACTCAGATTTCTAGGCACTTTTCAGTGCTCTCCATTCCTCTTACAGTATTTAGATAATTGGCAGGTTCTAAGTGCCCCTTTTCGAGTTCTAGGTACACTGCAGAGTTGTCAGCACCTAAAGTGCTTAGCACACCACCCAGGCTCTAAGCACCGTTCAGGGTTCTCAGTTCCCCGCTCAGACTCTAGGTACATTTCAGGGTGCTAAGCACGCCTTTCAGGCCCAAAAGCCTTTTCAATGTTTTCAGCACCCCTCTCAGGCTCTGGGCACTTTTCAGGGTTCTCGCCACCCTCTCATCCTCAGACCCTTTCTAGTTCTAGGTACTCTGCTAAGCTCTTAATGGATTATGAGGCATCAGCATGGCCACATGGCAGTCTGCTTCTGGGAGTTGAAGGCCTTCTGTGGCAGCCTCTGCACACAGCAGCTCAATACTTCCTTATCCAGGGGACAATTCACTGCCTTTCAGAAATCTAGCGTTTCGTATAATAATACTCTAGCGTTTCTTATGCTATTCCTCTTGAGTTCTTGAGAAAGAAAGGAGGGGAACTTGATAAACAAGGACAACTGGCGCAAATGTTTCCAATTGAGTTCATGGTCACATCCTGTTTGGCTCTCTGGTTCCTGACACATGACCCAGAACGGTATGGTGATAGAAAGGCTGGTTGAAACCCTGAATCTTTGCAGTTAGTTACTGTTTATGTACATTTGGTGAATGTACCAAATAGATCTTACTTTGTGGGAGGAAAAGGTTGCTGAAACGTCTATTTCTGAGTATTTCTTTTACTGTAAATCTGTTTTTAATCTAACATTTTCCTCTATTTTAGAAGGCAGCAGGAATACAATTATTCCATCCTGCCGATAACTCAAACTAACTCTACTGCCCTCCCATGCACAATACATATCTCTTGTGTTCGCAATGGAAGATTTTGTGTGCATATTCACGGAGAATCAACGGGAAGGAGAGGTTTGGAACTGAAAGTCTTTTCACCCGTTACATGTATTCTAGGACCAACTGATCTGAGAATATCTTTACCAATTGCTGCGG
Organism: Ambystoma mexicanum; assembly: GCF_040938575.1. Lineage (NCBI taxonomy): Eukaryota > Metazoa > Chordata > Amphibia > Caudata > Ambystomatidae > Ambystoma > Ambystoma mexicanum. The sequence goes on from NC_090932.1 coordinate 1,572,002,063, forward strand.
AAGCAGGGCATTGTATTTATTTATGGGTACTGTGATTCTATTGCCTATTGCCGAAGACTTCAGCAGTGTCAAAAGAAAATCTTTACCTGATCTCTAATCCCCACGGTTACTCACTTGCAGCTGTGAAAGTAATGAATGAAAATACCCATCTGTGATCTCAGCGCCCCTATTGTTACACACTTGCAAGTTGTGGAGTAACAAACGAAGATCCCTATCTCTTCCCACTATCACTACCAGCTTGCAGATAGCTGTGGCACCAGTTGGTTTGCTGTCTCGATGACCTCTTTACCACATTACTTGAGAAAGACAGATTGACTGAAGATTGCACAGTAACTTGCTTCTTTTTTGACAAGGTTGCTTTGACAGTTTAGGAGGCAGTGGTGCAGTGTGTGGATTCTCCAGTTCTACCCCTGAAATTCCAACTTTGTACTAGGAGTGTAGGAAACACCTGCTGGATGACCCTCCACACTCTCTTACCTATGAGTGTCTTTGGTGTATTTATCAATGGTTGACATTGCTTTGAAAAACGACAGAACACGTTACAAAGAACACAGAGACTTTATAACTGCATTTAATAGGTGAAATACATGATTGGCGCCACATGCAAGGAACCAAAGGTTGGATGACTTGGTTCTCCTAAACAGTTGGAAATGTCTTTGCAACTACTCAGGACATGCAGCAGTTTCCATTCTATAGTGTGTCACAGGCAAAAGGTAATCCGTCATGATTGATCTAAATCAGCAACCATAGTGATTGTGTCTCACAGCAGGTGGCTTAAGTAGCCACTACCCCATTAACAGTTTTAATCTTCATTTGGACAATGCTACTTGACCAAGGTTTGTTGTCCAACATTTAGCACTGTTTGTTGAGAGTCAAAGACAGGATAAAACAGACAGTATGATCATGGCTTCAGTCGGTGCAAATGTGATTGCAAGAACAGAGTCCCCTTTTAAAAACCACACTTATTTTCAGCTATTATACAAGGCTATATAGGGGACCTTACTCTGAAAACTTGCTCACAGCCTCAACATAAACCTCATCTTTGGGTGTGCTGGTGTCATTCAAAAAGCGGTCTCTGCCAGGTACAGAAAACTTACTGATTGTGTCTAAGTGCTTTGTCTAGGTATATATCTAAAAAGCAGTCTTCCTAAATAGTACTGCATGTCACTGTACCTTCAAGGAGATGGTTATATGCCACAGACCCTAAACACCAAGCTGTACATTCTTCTGTACCGCATTAGCCAACACAAGGCTACCCCTCAAAAGGGTGCTTTTATGATGCGTACACGGATACGCCTATCACCACAACATGTCATACTCTATACTATTTTGGACCATTCTTTGTGCGATTCTGTATGGGTTGGAACTAGTCACCAGGCTGCTTAAACATCTCCACAGGCTGGCATACTGCACAATTCAGCCCAATAGGCTGCCTAATGTAATGGAGATTTTTCTAATGCATTAAACAAACATTTAGATACCCAGACGTGGGTGCCTAGACTCCTGGGCCTAGACAGCCGAGCTACACCTCGCTGGTGACGCCCAATGAGGCATGTCTGGGGTTGCTTGTAGTCTGGTGCTGAAGTGATCTGAACAATGGTCTGGAGGGTTGCACAGAGCATTGCCACGGGTTAAGATTAATTCTAAACCTTCCAGTCATCACCTCTTTTGTTTGTTCTTACAGGGATTTTCAAACTTCTATAATGTTTGCAGGCTCTCCATCTTAGACCAAACCCCAATGTTGAAAGATTTTATGCAAAAGAAAACGCTCAAGTGTGTCACATTTTTAAATGCACTGCAATGTTGTAATGCTATTAGGGGAGAAATAAGAGTATTTTAGCCATCTGGCCCTCACTTTTCATGACGGACAAAACAAATATAATTGCGCTGCTATATTTTCCTGTAAACATTTTTAACATTTTCAAATTCACAAAAGACCTTTGAGAAGCATTTTACCTCCACAACAGCCCTGGTGAATGCACCCTAGGATCACAGGCTCCCATCTGTAATAAAAATGCCTTTATGCTCTCCAACCATACAGCCACAAACCGAGATGCACACAGAGCTCAGGGTGCTTCCTGTCTGCACATGCATGAGAGAGACAGCAGAACAGTCTCATGTTACCGCTCTCCAACTAACCGAACCCAGAAGAGCGCCTGGAAACCATGTAGTGGGTATCCCAGTTACATAACATTTTCAGTCAGTCTTTCTCACCAGTGTAAAATCCCATGCAGAGCACTGTCCGGGCAGCTCAAAACATACTCTGAGCTCAGGGCCACCTTCTGTTTGACCGCCAATTCTCTTTTCTTGTCATGAGAGTATATTCAAATAGTTATAGCACAGTGCAATATACATACATCAATTTGTTTAATCTGAGTAAAAGACATGGTTAGGTGCCTACCTGTCTTTGTGCCGATGCCCCCATCTGTGCCTGACAGAACTTGATTGCCTGCTCCAGGGCAGCATCCTCATCCACCTGCAAGAGGAAAAGGAAGTCAGGTTCCCTGCAAAGAACTCTAAAAATAAACAATGTGTGAACGCCCGTCTTCTAAAACGCTATTCATGTAATGTGATCCTAAAGAACAAGAGAAGAGAAAAATACAGATAAAGAATTCGGAGAACTATGGGAATATGAAGAGCAGATCAGTGAAGAACTAGAGGGGTTGAGGAGACAGTGAACGAATACGAGTGCAAAAGAATGCGAGGAATGGGAAGGAATGGGGAATAATGGAATATGCTGAATGGAAAAAGTGGAGAACGCAGGGAAATGGAGGCTGGGGAAAAGGAATATGAAGGAAGGGAAAAAGATTACTGTGATGGCGAGAACAGAACCTAAACAAGCACAGATGGATAGGGAGGGCAGCAGATAATGGGGAGGAAGTACTGTGGAGAAAAGAAAATACTATAGAGTGATAAGGATTGGAAAGAATATTCAAAAAGGGCTGCTTAAAACAGAATAATATTAACACGTGAAAATTGAATTAAAAAAATATTAAGAAAGAACTAGAAATAGGAAGAATATAAAAATAGTTTACTCCACCCTGTTGCAATAACTGCTTCATTGTCCCCTTCCTACCCATCTCACTTCTGCCATCTCTACACTTCACCTAGACTGGAAATAGACATATGGCTAAAGGATCGGGCGAGAACCTGGGTGATCATAGGTTCACAACTCAGAGCATTCAATTTAGGCATTTTCTCCTGCAACCAGTTAATATCCTCAGCAAGGCATGATAAATGCTTACATGCCAGGACCACCTTAATCCAGCCACAATACGATATACATATGGTCCATACTTTCGAGGGGTGCACAACTCGGATGGTCGAGGGCTGGAAGAAAACAGGTCTTCAGGATATCTAATATGAATATTTATTAGATACATTTGGATTCAAATTGTATTTTTATATTTTTACATATTCAGTGGTTAACCAGAAACCCAGATAGATTTGTAGGTCAGAGTTGTGCACCATGTTCTAGGTACAATCCTTTACTGGTAGACACTAAGATTAAGATTCATTGAAGCTTATATGCCATTTGCATTTATTTTCAGCACTTCATCTTGTTTTAAGACATGAAAGATATTTTGAAGAAACAAATAAGGTTAGTAAGAGGAAAGTGAATTGGGTAGCGAGGTGAAAACACCCACATGAGCAATTTATATTAGCTGTATCAAATGTATTTTTCTAGGAAGACAGATAAGACTAACTTCCTGAAGAAGGTGTGAGGAACCCATGGTATCACAAGTAAGCAAACAACGCAAAGATGCAAGTTTTAAAGGTGTTTATTGAACTTTAAATGGGTTGGTTAAATGCCTATCTAAACCTAAATCTAAGGATGGGAGCAAGCTACGACCATCAAATAATAATAATGCAGTCCTAAAGGAGTCTGCCAAAATAAAAAGGCCTATACTAATAAACCCATTGCCAATCCTTACTTCTAAATACAAAAGGGTGTGGGACAATGGTGTATGCAAAAGAAAACTGTTCAAGAAACAATATATTAGGACGGTTGAGCAGTTGGCTTCCATTCCCCATGTTTTCAGCAGAGGGCAAGGCGGCACATGTGAGCTTCGCAAACACTCTGGCTTCTTGGCCACGAGTAACAGTTCAAATCATAGGCATCAGGGCTTTCCGGCAAAGTCTTCTCCCAAGGACAGTCTCTTATTGAAGAGGGCCCGGTGTAACAAAAGTTTATTTCCTTTGTCAGGGTTTTCACATTCACAAGTTCCCAACTGGTCTCCCTCCTTCGGTCTTAGACCCCTTTTCCACAATGTTCACAATTGGTCTACCTCGTTCGGGCTCAGACCCTCTTGATGTCGGAATCAAAGACTTTCGAATGTGCAATGGGTTTTGCTTAAACAGTCGCAGAACCACTTCGATTCACTTCACACAATTGTATTTCACATCAATCTTTTACTGTCATTTCTCTTGGCGGGATACCTTACAGAAACCTTTGATTGACACATTCACGGTGCCGGACCACTCTGTCAATGGTATCGTATCTTTGCTTCTCAAGTTCACACATTCATTAGCAGTTTAATTCTACTCAGGCTTCCCTCAGCCGGGCTCGAGTCTGTCTTGGTTTCAACAGTTCACTTTAAGACACCTTCCATCACAACGCCCCTTTCTCTGGGAGTCTCGCTTCATATTTGTCAGAGACTTTCGATAAGGTTACTTTATCTATGCCGGACCATTCCGTTACTTCACAACACTTTATACACTAAATTCTTTCTCTTTCTCTGTCGCTGTTTCCTAGAACTACAGGTTCCGCAATGCAACAGTCACTTGTTACGTTAATGGCTTGAAATGTCACAAACCGGGCTCTGACCCATTTTAAACGAGAACTCACTGGTTGTCTTGACATTCCTTCTCATCAATATTTGCCTTAGACCGGGGTCTCTGGTGCCGGATTTGCTCCTCAACTCCGTTGTTTACCCGGGAGGGTGGCGGGTAGCCCCCAGGCACCTATGGCGGAAGAACACACAGTTCAATTTAGGAGGGAAGAGGTTGGGAGCCTTCACACTCCGCCTCCACCTTTTCTGCCTAATAGACCTAGCCGGGAGCTCTTGCTCTGCTCCATACCATCCCTCCACTAGTCAGTCTGGGGCTGAAAATGATCTGGGGTTGTGCTCTTTGCTCTGTGGCTCCCCTCTGTGTCCTGCCTTCTTCTCCTGGCTCGCAGCCATGCAACCACCCTGTACCGGTGCTGGGTCTGGTCCACTGCTTTCTCCGAGTGCTTGGGCTTCAGGTAGGGATCCTCTGCCGGACTCAGCCTTGCAGCCTCCCTCCTGTGTCCCAAGAGAAACTGCCTCTTCTTGCTCACCAGCCCTCCTTTGTACACCTGGGAGTTTTTAACAGGCTGCAGATGTTGGGTTAGGGTTGGGTCTGCCTGACCTTGCCTGACTCCATTTGTGGGATAGCCTACTGTTGAGGTGTGATAGTCTGTTTCCCAGGGGGGTTTTCCTTGGAAATCCTCATACTCTAAGTCCCTCTCAGTCCTTGGATATTTAAATAGGGGAATAGGATTATGGGAGTTGTAGTGTCCTATAGAAGAGGAATAAAGAGGGTGTAGGTTTTTGTCAGAAGAGGGGGTATGAATGTAAGGTTGTTAAAACTGCACTGGTATTTAGAGATGGTCTTGGTCTTCTTTTCTGTAAGGGAAAATGTTGGGGTAGGACTGGACTCTGATGACAATATGCCACACACATAGAGGGGATGTCGAGTAGGGGTGTATTGAAAGGAAGGGAATATCTGCGTTCTTCACAGTCCCCAAGGACCCCCCCAGCTGATCGTCTCTCACTAGTCCGCCCCCAGGGTTGGGATCCAAGTGCGATGGCCCTTCCCTGGCCACCTGAACAAAGGATCCCAGGGAATTTCTAGTGAGAACACCCTCTGGTTTCTCACAAAGGGTATATAGAGCCCGAACACAAACAGAGTCGGCAGTATCTCCGAGAATACATTTACTGCTATAACATTAATATGCCAACATTTGAATAGTCAATTTGATTCAGAAGTTGGACAGATCAAGAGTCTGAAACTTCTCCCGACAGCAAGTCAGGAACTTATGCTATCTGCAAGCATAGATGGAAACTGCGGCAAGCCTCAGAGCAGAAAGAAGCACACTGTATTGTAGTCATTTATATAGCACCATTTCCGCATTTGTATAGCTCCACTGTATGGCCTTTGTGGTTGGAACACCCCCGGGGACCGAAGTCCAGGTATGGGAAGTTCTAAGAGTTTATTGTAAGATGTGTGTGTGTGCATTCTGCCAGGATTAAGACTGAGGTGGGCCGGCTAGGCTTCGCTAGGCAACCCACAGGTCAGGCACATGGGATCCAAGATGTCATCTGAGAAGTCTGTCTTACCTTTAAAATCTTACTTGAAATCCTGGGTACAGCCGTTGGCTGAAATTATGATGGAGGAGGGGGAGGAGAGTGGCCCTTCAATTTCTCTTCAACATGTTTGGCTGAATAGCAGTTTTTGTGGTTCATTTTACTTTTTTTTAAAACGTTTTTCTGACATTCAGAGCTTGTAAATGTTCTTTAACCATTCTCACTTTTGGAGATTGCATTTAAGAAAAATTACTCATCTCTCTGTAAAGTTCTTTCCGATGGATTAATCCTCCCTTCTAAAGATTTCTCATCCCTGATAGAACTTTACTAGTGTCAGCGGTCTTAGGAAACGTTTCAGCTACCACGGTGCGCAGCACGGCTCTGCATTGGTCTGCTCAGCCCCGTTGTACGTCCTTGATGCCAGGGGCAGTATTTATGAACTTAGTGGACCCCGTAGCCGCGGTTCTGATTTGTACCCCAGCACTCAGCAGCAGACGGAGAGCAGAACTGCAAGTGTACACGCTTGAGAGGCAGGTCAGGAAGGTAATGAGGCAACTGTGGGAGAAAGGTCTAATCCATCAGAAAGACCACCACAATAGGTTTTTCCATCCTACAATCTCAGTTGCTGGTGTAATGCTCACCTGGTATTCACGGGGACGGCACTCAGCCTGTTCTGACCTCTTAAGACCTCAAACCCTTCCCTGGAGGCTATTCGACTGGTGACTGGGCCTGAAACAAAGGATTGGTAGAGTTTAACTCCCTATTGTCTCTGTGTGCTTGAACCCCTTCTTCGACGGGGTCCAACCCTTCCCTTTGATCCACAGCTCACCTTTTTTTCTTGGATCGTGTGCTCTGATTGATGCGGGCTCGTTGCTGCCTAGTTACTTCACTGGTGAGAGTCTGACAGGTAAGTATAATGAGTCTTTTGAACAGTTCTCAAACTTCGTTCCTTTCCTTCCTTAGATGATGGCCGGCATCCGGGGATGGCAGCGTGCTGCTGAGATGAGTAGCGCTGAAGGTGAGTGAGAGCGCGAGGCGCGATGCACCCCTTTTGTTTTTGCGTTGAACGGAGTTCTTTTTCTGTGTCTTTTAGGTGCCGCAACGTTTTCAGCGTGGATGCCGGTTATGAAGAACAAATGCGGTGGGTAAGTGCGGTATGCGGCGCCTCTAGATGTTTCCACGCTAACCTGGAATGTCTTTTCCCTCTTGCAGATGGATGAGAAGTTCCAGAGACAGAGTTCCCCCAGAGCGGCTGGGATTCAGGTAAGCGTTTGAAGCTCGTACAGTATTTAAAAATAAGCGAAGATTTGCAGAATGCTTACTAATGCCTTTTTTCTGTTCTTTTCCCTTTTCCTTAGGAAGCGGCGTGCCGGGATGGGAATGACACTGCCGAAGATGCTCGCGGAACAGAAGGAGCAATGACTGATGGGCAGAAGCGTTGCAACCTAAGGCTGTTCCTAACGGTGTTCTTGTTCTTGCAGCAGCTGAACGCAGAAGAAAGATGCAGGCCTACTGGAGACCGATCTGAACACGGTGAGTGTCACGCTGCAGGTGCAGAAAACGCAAAGCATGTTTCTCAGCCTGGGTGTGGCTTAAATAGTCTAGACTAGACTAGACCGCACATGCAGTTCTGGGAACCGAAATATGTGGGGGCATCCATCTTGTCCCCATCAATGCACTACAAGCCCAATCCCCAATGTTATACTATGGGAGTGAGTGAGTCTGGTGCCACAAGCGCCAAGTCTGACTCCAAGTGGGTCTTTGGAGGGATGGAGAGGCCCTTGAGGGCCATGTAGGTGATTGTGGCCTGGCTCCAGCCTGACATCTTGGAGGGCTGGGGACATGAGGGGCAGGAATCATGACAGCACTCCCCCCCCCCTCAAGGCCCCTCTCAAGGTGGCTCTTCTGTCTGGTCCTGGTTTGGTTGGATGGTTTTGATGAAATCGTCTAAGCAAGCGAGGTGCATGGATGTACTCACAAGGCTCCCATGTCCTGTCTTGTGGACCATACCCCTTCCAGTCTAAGTAGTATAATTTGGATCTGATGTACTTTGAATCTAGGATGTCCTCGACTTCGAATTCCGGCTCCCCGGCGACTACTATTGGCTGCGGTGGCGTTGCTACCCAGGTCCCAGGTTGAACAGGTTTAAGGAGAGACACGTGGAACACAGGATGAATTTGCATGTTTGACGGCAAAGCTAGTCTGACCGCCACAGGATTTATCACAGAGGTGACGGTGAATGGACCCAGGTATCTTGGACGGAAAGTTCGGGCTCCTTTAATGGACACGTGTTTAGAAGCCAGCCAGACTTTGTATCCCACTCGGTAGTTGGGGGCCTTTGCTCGGTGTTGATCAGCAAACTTCTTTTGGCGATTCTTAACTTGAAGTAGGTGTTCGGCTGCCCTTTTAAAGGTTTGAGAAATGGTCGTGTGCAAGGTTTTGACTGCTGGCATCTCCAGGGTTGTAGGAACGTCCAACTCAGAAGTACGTGGGTGCCTGCCATACATGGTATAAAAGGGTGTCTGCCCAGTGCTGGTGTGTAGGGAATTATTATAAGCATATTCAGCTATCCATAATAGGTCGAACCAGCTTCCTTCAGCTTGGTGTAAAATGCAACGCAGATACTGCTCGAGCGTCTGATTTGTCCTCTCAGTTTGACCATCCGTTTGGGGATGGTGACTGGTGGATAGCCGGATGTCGATCTGGGCCATAGAGCAGCATTTTCTCCAGAAGTTAGATACAAATTGAGTACCTCGGTCTGAGACCAAAACTGAAGGAAACCCATGGAGCCGTACGATGCCTTCAAGAAATACCTTTGCCAGAGTGGAAGCATTTGGGAGCCCCGTAAGGGGAATGAAATGTGCAATTTTTGAAAATAGGTCCACGACCACAAGAATAGTGTAAAACCCTTGACTGGGTGGTAAATCAGTAATAAAATCGAGGGACAACGTGTGCCAGGGTGCTGGTGGGATTTCCAATGGTTGTAATAGCCCAGACGGTTTCTGCTTGGATGACTTGTTTTGAGCACACACTCCACAAGATAGGATGAAATGGATAATGTCTTAATGCTACGTGGCCCACCAATAATTTCGTTTTACCTTGGCTAGGGTTTTAGCGATTCCGGGGTAGCCCTCGATCAAGGAATCATGATAACCGGACATGACTTGTTCTCGTAGTTCTTGGTTTGGTAAGAATAAATTATTCCAGAAGTAGGGCAACTGATCTTTTCTCATGCAATGTTCTCCTTGTGCACTCCACGCTTGTAATTGCTCCGGACTCATCAGGGTTTGGATTTCTTCATGTAATTCTTTCTGAGTTATGGTTGCTGTGATTCCTAGGAGCTTGTCACTCGGGATGATTGCTATTGGGTCAGGGGTCTGATCCCCTTGCTCTTCCACCCCCATACGGGAAAGGGCATCGGCCTTCCCGTTTTTCACCCCTGGTCGAAATGTAATCACATAGTCATATTCAGCAAAAAAAAGAGCCCAATGTAGTTGTGGTGAGGATTGGGCCTTTGCCGTTTTTATGTACTGGAGATTCCGATGGTCAGTTATTACGGTGATTGTGTGTCTGGCGCCCAAGAGGTAGTGCCGCCATGCCTTAAAAGCTGACTTAATGGCCAGGAGTTCTTTGATAGTGTAATTGAGTTCAGGGGGTGTGAATTTACCTGACCAGAAGGCAACAGGGTGTAACTGGCCCCTTTCGGGGTCCTTTTGTGAGAGGACGGCTCCCATAGCCATGCTTGAGGCGTCCGTTTCCACCAGGTATGGGAGATCAGGGCGAGGGTGGCATAAGATTGGGGCAGATGTGAATCTTGCCTTGAGTTCCTGGAAAGCCTCCTCGGTTTCTGTTGTCCACTGGAACATTTTGTTGCTTTTCCTTAGTAATGACGTGATGGGATGCACGATTTGCGAAAATCCTGGGATGAACCGGCGGTAGAAGTTTGCAAAACCCAGCATACTTTGAACCCCCTTGAATGAATTTGGGGATGGCCAGTTCAGGATAGCTTCTACCTTGTGTACATCCATTCGGATTCCATTTGGGCTGTGAATAAAGCCCAGGAATTCCACCTCGGAGACGTGGAATGAGCACTTTTTGAGCTTGGCGTAGAGCTGGTGTTGACGGAGTTTCTCCAATACGGATCGGACGTGTTTAACATGGTCCTGCTTTGATGCGGAATATACTAGGATATCGCCGATGTACACTAGAGCACAGACATCTATCAATTCCCGTAGGACATCGTTCATGAAGTATTGAAATGCAGCAGGCGCGTTGCAAAGGCCAAAGGGCATTACTTGATATTCGTACAAGCCGTATTTGGTGCGAAAAGCGGTTTTCCATTCGTCCCCCTGTTTTACGCGAACAAGGTGATATGTCCCCCTCAGGTCTAGTTTTGTGTAGATTTGGGCATCTTTGACTTGGTCAAGCAATTCAGGGATCAGTGGCAGGGGTAGCTATTTTTTACGGTCATCTGGTTCAGTGCGCGATAGTCGATGCACGTTCTCAAGTCCCCCTCCTTTTTCGGCACGAAGAATAGAGGACTGGCTGCTGGAGACTTTGAGGGACGGATGAACCCGTTGGCCAGGTATTGGTCAAGATAGGCCTTCAGGTGCTGGTTTTCTGGTTCCGTGAGTGCATAAATTCGCCCATAAGGGATTTGTGAACCGGGTATCAGGTCGATTTGGCAATCGTATGGTCTATGCGGTGGCAGGGTATTAGCCCGTTCTTTCTGAAAGACATTTTGAAAGTCCTGGTATTCACTTGGTAGGGTGCCGTTTGCCACAGTCGCAAGCGTGGAGGTTCTGGTGTCTATTGGTTGTTTATCTTGGCGATAACATGTGTGGGCGCAAGTCTCGGGAAAGGCCAATTCTTTTGCTTGCCAATCGATTGGAGGATTGTGAGCTACCAACCATGGCATTCCCAAAATCAATCGGAACTGTGGTGCCTTAATGAGGTCGAAAACGATAGATTCTTGGTGTCCATCCTGGCACAGAAGGGTAAAGCTGCAGTGCATTGGGATACTGGACCAGAAGCTATTTCCGTGCCGTTGACTGTGGTAACAGTGTCTGTGGTTGATTTAGGGCGTAACGGAAGCCCCATCTTTGCCGCAAGATCCTGGTCAATGTAATTCCCAACGGCTCCACTGTCTATGTACCCTCTTACCGCGTGCATCCGAGATGGTTGTTGGTGATTGGTCAAGACCACAGATAGTGCAAAATGGGAGGTCTGTAGTTCACTTTCTTCGCTCGACAAGTGGACGCCTACACTTGCCGGGCTGGGGAGTTTTCCGATTCCTTGATGGTATCTTCCTTGTCCGTGGCCCCTACCGTCCTCCTCGGTGGCTTCACAGGGCACTCTTTAAGGAAATGACCTGACCTTCCGCAGTACAGACATAACTGCTGCTGTCTCCTTTTATCCTTTTCCGCTTTAGTCAAGGGGGATCTGACCCTCCCCCCCGATTTGCATTGGTTCTCCTGAACCTTCCGTTGTTCGGGCCGTATTGTCCTTTGAATGCACATACATAGGGCGAGGGTCCGGTCTGGTTTTATCTGCTCTTCGGTCCTGCAACCTATGATCCAGTTGAACAACAAGGTCAATGAATTCTGAGCAGTCTTTCGGGGGTTCACTACTTGTGTGAGAACATCCTTGAGCTCCACCCGCAATCTCTGATGAAATAACGTGGTTCTCTTCTCCACTGGCCATTCTGCTTCAACTACGAGTCTATTGAACGTGGCTATGTATGTTAATAGGTCTTGATTCCCTTGGCGTAGGGACAATAGTTTGTTGTCTAATGCCTGCCCATGGGTATGAGAGAACAGCTTTTTCATCTCCTGCTGAAAGCCCCTGAAGTCATGCAGCAAAGGATCATCTTGGGCCACAAAGGGTACAGACCAGTCCGCGGCGCTACCACTCAGGTAGGATAGCACAAAAGCGACCCGTGATTGGTCATTCGGAAAGGCCCCTGGCCTACAAAGGAAGTGCAGGCGGCACTGGTTCATGAACGTTGCAAACCTCTTGAGATCCCCCGTAAATCGTCCGGGCGGGGCCAAGAGAACTGCCCCAGGAAGGGTTATCTGAACGGGATTGGCTGATGGCGCTGGCATCGAGGACACGCTTCCCGGCAATGGTGCATGCCCTGCTTGTGACTGGAGAAGTTGCTGGCTTAAATCATCAGTGCGTTCTTTGGCTAATATCAGCTCTCTCCTCAGGGTGTTGGTCTCCTGCCTGGCTGCATGTACTTCGGGAACGTAGCTGCACCAACATGTGGGCTAACTGGTCGGTTTCTGATGTTTCCATGACGCCCAGGTGGATTTTGATGTGAGGCTTTGTGTTCTGTAACGCTCACCTGGTATCCATGGGGATGTCACTCAGCCTGTTCTGACCTCTTACGACCTCGAACCCTTCCCTGGAGGCTATTCGACTGGAGACTGGGCCTGAAACACAGGATTGGTAGAGTTTAACTCCCTATTGTCTCTGTGCGCTTGAACCCCTTCTTCCCCGAGGTCCAACCCTTCCCTTTGATCCACAGCTCACCTTGTTTTCTTGGATAGTGTGCTCTCTGTCCTGCCTTTAGCGCAGGGGCGCGTTAATTGATGCGGGCTCGTTGCTGCCTAGTTACTTCACTGGCAAGAGTCCGACAGGTAAGTATAATGAGTCTTTTGAACAGTTCTCTAACTTCGTTCCTTTCCTTCCTTAGGTGATGGCCAGAGTCCGGGGATGGCGGCGTGCTGCTGAGATGAGTAGCGCTGAAGGTGAGTGAGAGCGCGAGGCACGATGCACCCCTTTCATATTTGCATTGAACTGAGTTCTTTTTCTGTGTCTTTTAGGTCCCGCAATGTTTTCAGCGTGGATGCCAGTTATGAAGAACAAATGCGGTGGGTAAGCGCGGTATGCGGCGCCTCTAGATGTTTCCACGCTAACCTGGAATGTCTTTTCCCTCTTGCAGATGGATGAGAAGTTCTGGAGACAGAGTTCCCCCAGAGTGGCTGGGATTCAGGTAAGCGTTTGAAGCTCATACAGTATTTAAAAATAAGCGAAGATTTGCAGAATGCTTACTAATGCCTTTTTTTTTGTTCTTTTCCCTTTTCCTTAGGAAGCGGCGTGCCGGGATGGGAATGACACCGCCGAAGAAGCCCGCAGAACAGAAGGAGCGATGACTGATGGGCAGAAGCGTCGCAAGGTAAGGCTGTTCCTAACAGTGTTCTTGCAGGAGCTGAGTGCAGAAGAAAGATGCAAGCCGACTGGAGACTGATCCGAACACAGTGAGTGTCACGCTGCAGGTACAGAAAACGCAAAGCAGGTTTCTCAGCCTGGGTGTGGCTTAAATAGTCTCTGGGTATCCCAGGTGCCTCTGGGCTGAACCACACCCAAAAGACTAGACCGCACATGCAGTTCTGGGAACCGAAATATGTGGGGGCATCCATCTTGTCCCCATCAATGCACTACAAGTCCAATCCCCAATGTTATCCTATGGGAGTGAGTGAGTCCGGTGCCACAAGCGCCAAGTCTGACTCCAAGTGGGTCTTTGGAGGGATGGAGAGGAGCTTGAGGGCCATGTAGGTGATTGTGGCCTGGCTCCAGCCTGACATCTTGGAGGGCTGGGGACATGAGGGGCAGGAATCATGACAGCTGGACATTGCAAGGGTTGGCCTAGCTGCACTTAAATAGTTTGAATCTTATATGTAACAATGTACCTCTGTTGCAAGCATGAGGGCACCTGTTGACCTGGCACACATTGTCTTGTAGAGGCCCACCTGGTCAATATTTACATAAATCCACTACTCAGTCTCATCAGCTCCTTTGATATGGCCTACCATTCATATATAGGTGATTTATATGAACCTCGATGGTGGGCCAGAGCAGCAGGAGTTGATTTTTGTTTGGGAGCTGTGGCAGGATGGATGAAAGATAAATCCTTGCAACTGAGTGTTTGCAAGACAGAAGAACAAATGACTTGCCTCTGGTATTGTTATTTCTGATGGATAATCCTCCCAGGAATTCCCCATCTTATATATAATCGTATCCTGCTTTGCAGTCTCAGAAACTGTTTCAACAGCAGAGGGCACTGTGTGGCATCGAGTCGATGGAACTCGACGTGTACCATGCCCTTGTCAAGGCACAACGTCAATGACAGTATAAATAGCATGCACCACGTCTGTTGGCTTAGTTACTAGTTTTTCCCTCCTTCTGTTCAGCCGTCTTGAGGAACTGATATGCAAAAGAAGGTCTGCGAGTCCCTCTACCGGCATGACACAGCCCATTGACCTGTTCTTGGGTGAATGGCCCCCAGGAGTGTCTCAACCATGCTTTAGCTCACAGCGCTTTTCACAGAGGAGAGATTTCCATATGCATATCAGTCTTTGTCTCGGGTTGCTGTTTGAACTCTTGTTCAGAGGAGATTTGCCTAACATTTTGGTGCTGGACTGCCTTTGGGTGGGACAAAGACTGATATGCATATGGAAATTTCTCCTCCGTGAAAAGCGCAGTGAGCTAAAGCATGGTTGAGACTCTCCTGGGGGCCATCCACCCAAGAACAGGTCAATGGGCTGTGTTTGTGCTGCTAGAGAGAATCCCAGACCTTCTTTTGCATATTTTGAGGAATAGATTACCTGCATGGGTGTTGAAAGAGAGACGTATTACGAAATTCACCCACAGCCAGACGGGTAGGCTGGGAGGGCGATGATGACTCTGTGGGAGGAACATCCATCAGAAAGAACATTAACAGTGATAAGTAATTTGTTCTTCTAATGAATTGTGTCCTCCTACAGATTCCTCAACTTAGATAGACTCCCATAGCAATTTTGTAGGTGGTGGTGGGAACAGTTGATTTTTGTACAATTTATTTTTATTGGCACGTAATACTGTGCAGAACCGCTCTTCCAAATTGAGCATCCTGGCCTAACAGTGTAGCTAAGCCGTAATGCTTTGAAAAAGTTTGGAGTGATGACATGTATTTTGGTCCTTCCTGAGGTTGAGCACTATCTCAAGTCATGTAGTTAAGCATACTGGCACGTACATAGTAAAACACATCTTAAATGTATTCAGGCAGCAAGCACATAAAATTCTGAATATAATTTCTTGTTCAGTGTGAATGTCTGGGCTGTGAGCCAGACTAATCTATTGTTTTGGAACACACAGGTACACTACAATATCAATACTTCTGGGCTGCACTCCAATGGTTTGGGATGTGTTCAAATTGTTCTGTTTATGTAAATAGTTCTGAAAGTTCCCGTTAACAATAACAATGTTCTGAAAGAAAACAATGGACTACAGGGCTTCTGGGCTAGGCCGGACGTGAGTCTTACTGATAATTCAGCTTCGTACTGCTGCCCTGTAAGAGATAAATCGGCATTGTGCCGTTGGCGTGATGCCATTGGGGATGAGACGGCTTGGGTAAACAATACTCAGATGCTATAGAGAGCTGTTCGCTGAGCTGGACAACAAGGTTGGAGGCAGACGAGGCTGAAGGAACCAGAGAGCAGACTGAAACCACTCTTTCCATGCAATCCTATAGAGAGGGGAGCTGAGGGATTATTCCTCATATTTTCTGCTTGGATTTTTAAGCCTCTGAAATTACATTTTTGGGCTTCTGTGTTTCAAAAAGACCTTTCTTTTTGCTTTTTGAGAACTACTATTTTTGACTGAGCGGCACAGAGAAGAATTCTTACAATCAGCTCACCACCTATGAACATATCTTATTCATAATTGACGGTTTGCATCATGGTCAATACCAATTGACACTACCTTCTTTAGGGCATTTTTATCTAATTTGTTGCTCTTTTGCTAAGAGGCCATGATGTCTTAATAGGTGGTATTTCCAAATGAATTTGATATTTTAAGGATTGTTCCTGTATTGTGGACCACAAACCTCCATCCAGGCTTCAGTCACCCAGCCTTTAGCGCTCATCTCCCTACCATCTCTGGACAGCAGTGAGTACGAGGGCCTGTTGCACTCATTTTTAATATCACATTGGGAAAGAGGAGAGGTATTGAGAAGGCAGTTCATGATATGAAGTTACCTAGTAAGATTTAATGAGGTAATCTGTTACTTTTAAGGTAGATATCATGCTTCTGAGATGGTTGAATGGCATGAGTAGACACAGAAGCAATGACAATGATTGCTGCATCTTCATTTATAACTTTTTGCATAATGAGTGTGTGTGAGAAACCTGAGGGCACTCTCACATCTACTCCCCAAGGATCTTCTGCTCAGGTAGCTAGGGAAGTGCCTTTGCTTTTGGATCCCGACCCTGGTAGTGGACAAGCAAGGAATGATCACCTAGGTGAAGGGCCCTTCGGGACAGGGGCGAGAGTGCCTGAAGGCGAGACGTGGTATCCCCCTTCACATATTCCCCTTCACGAACACTGACCACCTTCCGTATTAATGGATATTGTCAATCTTATCCCACTTTTCGCTGTAGTTGCTCACCAAATACTGAGAAGAGGAAGAGGCAGCTAAGGGAGGAAGGATAGCTAAGGGGCAACGTGTTTGTCTTGGAAGCAAGACACCGCAGCGCAACAGGTTCGAATCTCGATCCTGTGCTTAGAAACCAAGTGTGTTGTAAATGAACAATAAATAAAGAGTAGTTCACACTTCCTATTCCAAACACCACTCTAGTAGTGGGACGAAGAAGAGGGGCCTGGAGGCATGCAGTAATAAAGATCAGGCATGTCACACTAACATGCTTATACAAGGTCAGGCTATTGAGTCTAACCCATTTCACCTGCAGCCCGTTGATAATGGTAAAAAGTATATAAGGTGGAGCCCAAAAACATACATAGAGACAGAGGGAGGAGAGAATCCACGTGTTTTGGACAACGATCCTGGGAGACCTGCAAGAGAGATTTTACAGGACCGGATCCCTCATATTGGAAGGCAGGCAGCAGCCGCTGCCTTACAGCAGAGGATAGTGAAGAGAAAAGCCATTTGCGCACATGCCCAGGTGTAGCTGGAGCTGAAGCTGTGGAAGCCGCCGGGACCAGAGGGGACGCAGGCCGCATGTGGAGCGGAGAAGCCGGTGAGTGTGTGGAGACATGCTCTGTTTCCCTGTTCAGAGAGAAGACCAGCGAGAACAGTAGAAGCCATCCGGAGGAGATAGGAAGAACCGGTAAGTGTCTGAGGACACTGGGGAGACTGAAGCACTCTTAATGGACGGCAAAGAGTAACGTCCCACGAGCACAAGTAAATGCTACATCTATTGAATACTGAACTGAAAGAAAGCTGCTATTTGAATAAACTACAATGTGCTGAATGGTGTATGAACACTAAGTCAAATATAACATATCAAACGGCACACTGCCAGTAAAACACAGTGTGAACAGATCTAAAGAAATGTGAAGGATTGTTTTGAGTCTTACAAGTGCAAAGATAAGAAAGGCTGTCAATTATAACTTCAAATGTGAGAAAGATTCACAAATATATGACGAGCCAGGGGCGTGGTTACAGGGCCATGTAAGAGGACGTGCTCCCGGAGGAGCTCCAGCTGATCCTGCAAGAATCCGTGTTAAAAGTGCACATGCATGTGCCCCTGATGGACGAAAACATGTGCATGCGCATGAGAATATAGAGCGTGGATGCAGGTGGTTTGGGGCACACAGAACGCAATGAATCAGAGGTTGTGAGCAAAATGAAGACTCTGTGGCCCGAGGCACGAAAATACAAAATGGCGGATGACAAAGGAAAGGAGACGGAAAACCCGACGCTGAGCCCATGGAATGAGGAGCCGGAGCGCAAGCTCAGGAGAGAAAGGGCAAAACACTGCTGCGGCACTGTGAAGCACTCCAGACTTATGGTAGCCCCGGCTGAATAAGAATGCAGTGTCGGGAGCGCAGCATAACAGGGGGCGCCTGGCGCTCGGCCCGCGTATGAGATGTGCTGCGAGCTGCTAGATCCTGCGGCCCTAGTGGTGGAGTGACACAGGCGCCCCATAGCTAGAGTCGGCGATGCACCCGACTCAACAGTCGAAGAAACAGAGCCGCGGCTATTGCAGCCGAACGCTGGGAAGCGCCTGACCGGATACATTGTTGCGCAGGCAGATGTCTACAATGAGCGCAGGGGCCCGGCAGCAGCACAAGGTAATACCTTGATTTCGCCGCAAACCTTCGCAGACTATAATGTGAGACAGCGATGCCCGGAACCCATGCAGGGAAGCTCTTTCAGTAGGAAGTACTGAACGAACATACCGTAAGATGAAAGGTACGTAGTCCAAGAGCAGCAGCAGGTAACTCATAGCGACCAGCGAATGCGAATAACTGCAGCATCCTTAGCAGCAGAGCGGTCTCTGGGATGAATGCAGGGACGGAGGCATTGTATGCTGTGATGTGGGATAAGTGCCGGCGACATTCAATGGCTGCAGTCCATTGATGTGGGCAGGGTAGCACTAGGACCAGAAACACTGGGTGCCTGACACTAAAACCAGGGGGTTATGCTAATACCTAATGAAGGGACACATTGATGCTCATCACACGGAGCTAGAGCCCTTGTACACAGCACTACAAGAAGCTGATAAACAACCGCTTGGCCCCATGTAGCACAAGGGCACGCAGAGCACACACCCACCTGCCGCCATTAGGGAGCTCAGAATGCCCTAAAAGGATGAAAAGACCACATTATAGCACTAGTTGGACTGCAACTTGGGTAGGCGCTGTAGGACAAAGACGATGCAGCATGCAAGATACAGAAGGGCGTGACATAAAGGAAGTGTTCTGACTTGAGTGTCGTGTAGACCGATGAGACCTCCGTCCCCAAGTGACGCACAGGGGAACTAAATAGAAACCCGCTGTACGACCTTTGAGACCACAGGTGAGAGATGTCTTCTCGGATCCACGGAGCCTCTAGGAACACCGATGCTGCTGTCAAGAGGGAATGAGGTTAAGCACCAGGCAAGCACAATACAATAAGGAAAACAAGTAACTAAAGTGTCTTACCTATCTGGTGTAATGGAGACCCAGGTGACCTAGTAGGGAGGTTCGAGGCTCATTAGATGCGGCGGTCCCTGGAATGGTAGAACCGCAGGTTCAGCGTGGATGAAGAGTAGCCACCTGTGGGAGTCAGGGCTGGACTTGAATCCCCAGTAGGGAAAAGGCGTAGAAGATCAGCAAGGTACCAAGGGATGATCCAAAGACAAGTCGAGGTGCAGTCCAAATATCCGGCAACAGGTAAAGAGTTCCAAGCAAAAGTACCAAGGGGTGTCCGAGGGAGTCCGTGATAGATTTCCGTGGTCAAGGTAAACAAGGAGCAAGTTGTAACGCCAAACAGTGTCCGAAGCCAGCTGAGAAGCAATGAGCGTTCTGTCTCTCAGTACTTTATACTGATCGCCCCTGGGTCACGTGACTTCTCTGGATCATGTGACGTCCACCAAGATCACATGGGGAACGCCGTAGTGTATCACGTGACTGGCGTGAGGACGTGAGGCCGCCCTTTCTGCTATACGTTCTCCAAGGCAGTTGCCAATGCAGAAAGGGTTGCAATCGAGCCCGTACACTGGTACGGAGTTTTCGGTTCTGTGGGTTCACCGAATCACTTGAGCCTCGAAGCTTGGGAGGAGGTGTTGGGGGAATGTGGGCAGTGTTCTGATGTGTCGTGGCCTGGTGTGCAGAGGATCGCCTAACATAGCCCCCCCCCAACGGCCCACGACCCCGTGGGCAGGACGGATGATCCCTATGGAAGCGGGCAACCAACCGCGGGGCGTTCAAATCAGACGCGGAAACCCACGAACGCTCCTCCGGGCCGTAACCCGTCCAATCCACCAGATACTGGAGTCTACCCCTAAACCACCTAGAACCCAAAATGGCCGACACCTCAAAAACATCAGGAGAGGTCAAGGACACCGGCGCAACAGGGGTACGAAGACGGACTGAGTCGGGACAGGGTTTGAGGAGGGAGACATGAAACACAGGATGGATACGCCAAGAGCTGGGGAGTACTAAACGGAAAGCCACCGGATTAACAACCTGTGAGATCACATACGGACCGACAAAGCGAGGCAGCAACTTCCGGCAACCCACTAGTCGAAGATGCCGGGAAGATAACCAGACCCTAGAACCCACCACCAGAGGGGGAGCAGCACGACGCTTGCCATCCACACGGGCCTTCATGGAGGCCTTTGCTTCAGTGAGATGAACCACTGTACTTGCATGAATAGCCGAAAGATCCCTAAGACATGTCGTGGCCGCAGGATTCAAAGAACCAGAGGCATCAGGGACCGGCAAAACCTTGGGATGTTGACCATAGAGGGCGTAAAAAGGAGAATAACCAGTAGCTGAATGAGCCGCGTTGTTATACGCGAACTCCGCAAGCCGCAAAACGGCCAACCAAGAGGACTGATGTTGCAATATGAGGCAACGAAGGTATTGTTCCATCGATTGATTCGTCCTTTCGGTCTGGCCATCGGTCTCCGGATGATAGGCCGAAGAATACCTCGTATCGATGCCCAACAGTTTCGTCAAGGACCTCCAAAACCGAGAGGTGAACTGTGAACCTCGATCGGAAACAATGACCGAAGGGAGGCCGAATAACATAAACACATGTTCAAAAAACAAGTCCGCCAAGACAGGGGCCGAAGGGATACCCCTACAAGGAACAAAACGGGCCATTTTAGTGAACGTGTCCACCACTACCCAGACGGTGTCAAAGCCTTTGGACTTGGGGAGATCGGTAACGAAATCCATTGTTAACGTATGCCAGGGCCTGGGAGGTACCGGAAGTGGAAGCAACAATCCAACCGGTCGACCCCTTTGATGTTTAGCCTGAGCACATACCGCACAAGATCTGACATAACACTCTACATCGCGCTTCATAGAAGGCCACCAACACCAACGCTTGAGAAGATCTAAAGTGCGCTCTTGTCCGGGATGGGCATTAAAGGGAGCGTCATGAGACCACTCAAGGGCTAGGTTACGTGTATCAGGTGTAGGAAGAAACAGGCGTTCATGTACGAAAGGTAGACCATCAGAATATACAGGATCCCATTCTCGCAACTGGTCAGAATGATTGCTAGTCCAGGACCGGACCGAATCTAATAGTGACAATGAGGGTGTACAGAGACAAATCACATGGCTTTTACCGAGAACAGTGTCGGGGAATGTAGGCAACTGGACCCCACCCGGAGAACGTGACAAGGCATCCGCCTTCCCATGTGAAGTGCCAGGACGGTGCATGATATGGAAATCAAAGGCGGAAAAGAAAAGATGCCATCGGACCTGTCTGCTATTGATGCATTTCAAAGAAGCCAGATCCTGTAGGTTCCGATGATCGGAGTATACCGTGACGGGATGTCTAGCCCCCAGAAGATGATGACGCCAGACACGGAAAGCATCCATGACAGCCAAGAGTTCTTTCTCCGTGACGGTATAATGAGACTCAGTACTGGAAAACTTACGGGAATGATATGCAACTGGATGTAATTTGCCTGTATTTGGACATGTTTGTGATAATACCGCACCGAGGGCAAAGGAAGAGGCATCCGCCTCAACTATGAACGGAAGATCAGGATTAGGATGTTGGAGTACCGGTGCGGTAGTAAAGGCGGTTTTCAAAGCCTCAAAAGCCTCCTGCTGTTCTCTCTGCCATTGATAAGATACCTGAGGACTAGTCAGGGCCGTAAGCGGGGCTACAATTGTGGAAAAGGAAGAAATGAAACGTCTGTAAAAGTTGGCGAACCCTAAAAAAGCCTGCAAGGATTTGAGTGTACGAGGTACTGGCCAATCTAATACTGCTTTGACCTTAGATTC
Organism: Ambystoma mexicanum; assembly: GCF_040938575.1. Classification (NCBI taxonomy): domain Eukaryota; kingdom Metazoa; phylum Chordata; class Amphibia; order Caudata; family Ambystomatidae; genus Ambystoma; species Ambystoma mexicanum. The sequence continues at coordinate 1,572,024,127 of NC_090932.1, forward strand.
ATTCATGGATAACGCCCCAGGGGTGATGTGAAAACCCAAAAACTCGACAGTTGTCTTATGGAACTGACATTTCTCAGGTTTGGCAAACAAGGAATGTTCTCTCAAACGGGTCAATATTTCTCGGACATGAATCACGTGTTCATCAAGGTCACGAGAAAAGATTAGGATATCGTCCAAGTACACAACCATATATACATCCAATATATCCCTGAATATGTCGTTCATGAATCGTTGGAAAGTGGCCGGGGCGTTACATAGGCCAAAGGGCATGACCAGATATTCGTACAAGCCATACCGAGTGCAGAAAGCGGTCTTCCACTCGTCTCCCTCGCGGACGCGTACTAAGTTGTATGCGCCGCGTAGGTCGAGCTTAGTGAAAACGGAAGCGTGTGTTAAATGGTCTAGAAGTGGAGTGATTAACGGGATGGGATACCTATCCTTTTTAGTGATAGCGTTAAGACGCCGATAATCTACACAAGGGCGTAAATCCCCCTCCTTCTTAGGTACAAAGAAGATAGGACTTGCCGCGGGTGAAGTGGAGGGGCGGATGTGTCCTAGTCGCAGGGCGTTCTGTACATAGTCTTTCAACGCCAGTTCCTCCGAAGGGGACAAAGAATAGATCCTGCCCGAAGGAATATTGGAATCGGGAAGCAGTTCGATTGGGCAGTCATATGGTCTGTGTGGAGGGAGTACCTCAGACGAGCCCCGGTCGAACACTGACTCGAATTCTCTGTATTCTGGCGGAATCCCAGATACCAACCCCCCAACAGTATGTGTATGCACAAGCTCCGGATCGTCGACAGTCAGTGCGAGTTGGGCTAAGGCCCCCAAGGCCCGGGAAGGTGTGTCAGGGGCTTGATGGACCGGAAGACAATAATTCTGACAGATATCAGACTCAAAGACTACAGTACCTGACTGCCAATTGATCAACGGATTATGTTCATGTAACCATGGAATCCCTAGGATGATGCCGAATTGGGGTGTGGTGATCAAATCAAAACTCAGGGTTTCGGTGTGTACTTCTTGTATGGTTAACAAGAGGGGTGCGGTTTGCTGTTTGACAGGACCAGAAACCAGTGCAGAGCCGTCCACGGCTTGGACATGTTCCGGTCGTGTTTTCACCACTAAAGGTAGGTTGAGGGAATGGGCCAAATCAATATCTATGTAATTACCAGTGGCACCTGAATCAATAATGATATTGACTGCATGAAGAAGGCCTGTAGAGGGACATAGGGTAGCCTTTACAGAAATGGGTTGAACACGAGTAAAGGCAAGGGAGGTACCCGGAGAAGATGACGGAACACTCGACCTGTTCTCCGGTTCTAAGGTCGAGCCGTCCGAAAAACCTGACTCTTCCTGGGCCGTCGAGGACACTCTTTCACGAAATGTCCAGTGGTACCACAATAAAAGCATGCATTATCCACCCTTCTACGTTCTCTCTCAGATGTTGTAATAGGACTACGTAACCCTCCCACTTGCATAGGTTCTTCGGTACTGGAAGCAGGAGTGCCAACAAGAGTGGGAGAGGAAGTGGCCCCCAATTCAGCTCTACGCTCCGATCGTCGTGCATCTACCTGCAAGACCAGATCAACCAATTCCTGATACTGAGTAGGCATAGAAGGGATCACTGCTAGTGCATCTTTCATGGTGTTACTCAACCCCCTATAGAAAACCACCGCCCTCTTGTTTTCTGGCCATGATGTTTCCGCAACTAGCTGATTGAATCGGGTGATGTAATCTATCAGAGACCTTTTACCCTGAGTCAATTCCAACAACTCCAAATCCCTAGACTGTACCTTGTGTCGGGTATCGAATACTCGGGCCATTTCTAGGACCAGCAAATCAAAGTCGTAGAGAACTGGGCTGTTGTTCTCTAACAGGGGATTAGCCCAAGCGGCTGCTGTTCCGGCCAAATGGGAAAGGGCGAAGGCAGCTTTAGCAGTGGTGGTGGAAAAAGCCAAAGGTCTGCATAGGAAATGTAACTTGCACTGATTAATAAAGGTTCTGAACTTCTTGGGATCCCCTTGATAGCGTTCAGGAGCAGCTAGGGGGGAAGGGGTTGGAAGTATCATCGGAGTTGGGACTACAGGAGCAATAACAGGAGAGGGCGTAGTGGAGGAGCTGGCATCGCCAAACTCAGGGTCTGCAGGAAGGGAATGTTGAACACTTTGTATGGAATCTAACCTTTGATGGATCACAGCGTTTGCGGCGGCCATATCTGCCCTTAATATTGTAATTGCCTGAACCAAAACAGCTATGGGTTCATCCGTGGATCCCTGCATCGTCTGACACGACTATACGGCTTCTCAGTCTGTTCTGACTTGAGTGTCGTGTAGACCGATGAGACCTCCGTCCCCAAGTGACGCACAGGGGAACTAAATAGAAACCCGCTGTACGACCTTTGAGACCACAGGTGAGAGATGTCTTCTCGGATCCACGGAGCCTCTAGGAACACCGATGCTGCTGTCAAGAGGGAATGAGGTTAAGCACCAGGCAAGCACAATACAATAAGGAAAACAAGTAACTAAAGTGTCTTACCTATCTGGTGTAATGGAGACCCAGGTGACCTAGTAGGGAGGTTCGAGGCTCATTAGATGCGGCGGTCCCTGGAATGGTAGAACCGCAGGTTCAGCGTGGATGAAGAGTAGCCACCTGTGGGAGTCAGGGCTGGACTTGAATCCCCAGTAGGGAAAAGGCGTAGAAGATCAGCAAGGTACCAAGGGATGATCCAAAGACAAGTCGAGGTGCAGTCCAAATATCCGGCAACAGGTAAAGAGTTCCAAGCAAAAGTACCAAGGGGTGTCCGAGGGAGTCCGTGATAGATTTCCGTGGTCAAGGTAAACAAGGAGCAAGTTGTAACGCCAAACAGTGTCCGAAGCCAGCTGAGAAGCAATGAGCGTTCTGTCTCTCAGTACTTTATACTGATCGCCCCTGGGTCACGTGACTTCTCTGGATCATGTGACGTCCACCAAGATCACATGGGGAACGCCGTAGTGTATCACGTGACTGGCGTGAGGACGTGAGGCCGCCCTTTCTGCTATACGTTCTCCAAGGCAGTTGCCAATGCAGAAAGGGTTGCAATCGAGCCCGTACACTGGTACGGAGTTTTCGGTTCTGTGGGTTCACCGAATCACTTGAGCCTCGAAGCTTGGGAGGAGGTGTTGGGGGAATGTGGGCAGTGTTCTGATGTGTCGTGGCCTGGTGTGCAGAGGATCGCCTAACAGGAAGTGCCAATGAACAATGCCCCCTGCCAGTATAAGCAACGCTAACAGACCAGAGGGAGCAAGCTAAAAGCCTAGTGGAACAAACTGCCTTCGGACATATTCACACACAACTACGGTGCAGCCCAAGCAGGGTGACATCACACGTGGTAGAGCAAAGTCAGCTGAAGTCTGTTTGGAACCCGCTAACAAACACCCGAGAAGCAGCGAGCATCACACGGAAATAGGAGGGGCCTCCATATCCCCAGATTACAGCGACCACGGAATGTAACGCAAAATGGCGGCAAGAGGTCCTTCTTGCTGTGCTAGGCACACATAAACGGATCGGGCAGAACGCGTGAGCAGAGAGTTGAGGCTCTGGCAGGAATCGCTACCGACCCGAGCGCCATATATACCGAGAGCAGGCGAAGGACCCACCAGGCCTAGTCACAGCAGAGAGACACGGAAGCCGTGAAGATGGCCTCAAAGGTCCCAAAAAATCGAAAGGGAAACAACCAACTATGGACGAATTCGCCAGAACACCCCGGCAGCCCGAGGGTGCCAGGAACAAGGAGAGAAACCCGCAAACGGACAATGTACCAGGGCGGAATGATCAGCAAATTCTAGATGCAATCACAGACCTAAAAATTGCATGGGAAACCAAACTGGAGGCTGCCGTGAGTGAAGTAAGAGCAACACTGGACCTCGAAATAGGGGCAGTACAGGAGGACGTTAACCTATTAAGACAAGATGTCAGGAAAATAGCGGAACGGACAAGTGAACTGGAGAAGGAAGCGCACGAGAATACAACGATCGGCACGGCACACACTTCGGAGATCCACATACTGCAGCAACAAATGAGTAACTTGGAAAACAGAGGAGGCGGAAGGGCGGGCCCGAAGAAACAACCTGCATATTGTGCGGCTCCCTGAGGGGGGAGAAGGACCACATTCCACGGACTATATAGAGACTATGCTATTGCAAGAAATAGAGGGAGGAGCCCTCACTCAGGGATTCGCGGTAGAGAGAGCTCACAGGGCCCTGACGAGGAAACCCCCACCTGGCGCGCCCCCAAGGCCGATCATAGCCGAAATCCTGAACTACCGAGACAGGGAAAAGATTCTGGAGTTTTTCCGAAAGGGAGGCACAATACAGAGGACTTCTGCACGGATCACGGCATATCTGGACTATACACTATTGGTCCAAAGAAGGAGATTGAATTATGGAACAGTGAAGAAGAGGCTACGGGAGGCGGGCCTCAAGTACATGCTGATGTACCCAGCGAAGCTAAAATTGTACCACAGAAAAAGGGCTTTATTTTTTAATACCCCGGAGGAGATGACAGAGTAGCTGGATTCGCAGAACTGTCCCGTTGGGGCAGATGCACAGAAAGACAACGGCACGGAGAAGTAACATGGAAGCGCCAGAGGCCGAGGTGCGGAGAGGCTAAGGCTGTGGGACTAGAATATAGTATGATGTTCATAAAGCGGATATACCCACGCATGGGATCTAATGTAAGTGCATGCAATAAGCTGTAGCTCAATGCAGGAGCAATGGAGGGCTCAGACTCTCACCCCAGTAAATAGTTTAGATAGGCTACCGATAGTGCAGTATCCTCCTGCAGAGTTCTTAAGGTCAGCAACCCGGACCAGGACTAGATGCGGGAACGCCTGAGATCCAGGGATGGAGGTGGGCAAAAGTTGGGGACGGGAAGGGTGGGGGGTGGGGGTTAGTTGGGGAGTGGGTTGGGATGACGGGAAGGGAGGTGGGAGGAAGGGAAGTTGAGATTGCAGTGTTATTGGGGAGGGTTAGTTTAAGTTGGGGAATGAGCTCACATATATGGACGCCGGGGAAGCGGGAGAAACAAGCTTCAGCTGGCGCGCAGCAGCAAGATGGAGGGGGGGCACGGTTGGTCAGAAGTGCATTAAGGTTAAGACTAGAGATGGGGGACCTAAAGATAATAACTTGGAATGTCAGGGGACTTAATAGCTACCTGAAATGGAATAAGGTTATGTTGTACCTGAGGAGACAAAAAATAGATATAGCAATGTTACAGGAAACCCAAAAGAAAAATAGGATGTAATAAAGAGAAAATGGAAAGGGGGGTCATAGGAGCAATGTACTAGGCATATGCCAGAGGGGTTCTCACCAGGATAGCGCTGCATGTGCCCTTCCAGTTGTTGCAGGATACAGTGGAGGCAGACCGGAGAATGGTGGGGATACGAGGAATGTTGGAAAAGAGGGAGTTGTGCATTATAAATACGTATGCCCCAAATCAAGATACAGTGGCCAACTTTAAGGACCTGTATGGTAAATTAGCCCGTATATTGGGGGGGACGATAGTCTGGGGAGGGGACTTTAACTGCACGCTGAACCCCACAGTGGATAGATCGGATAACAAGCAAGACAGGCCCAACCCTGCTACTAAAATGCTGCGGACCCTGTTAGGCGACTTCAAGTTAGAAGACGCATGGAGGCAGCAGCACCCTAATGATAGACATTACTCACACTACTCTGCCCCACAAAACCTGTATACCAGGCTAGATTGCATGTTTGTTAGCTCGGAACTTACCGGCGAGATATTGGGGTTGGAATATATCAGACCACTCACTGCTGCTTCTGGAGTGGCAACACCAGCCCCCTAGACCCAAGATTCCAACGTGGCGGCTCAGGGCTGAAGCATTAAAAAACAGAGTTTAGGGAGGATCTGAGAGAAGAGATAAGTGAATATTTTGAGAAAAATACTGGTAGCGTGGAGTCGTAGAGTACCCTGTGGGAGGCGTGCAAGGTAGTAAGGGGGGCAGCGATTTCAAAATCCAAAGGGCTCCAAGGGGGCATAGAGAAAGAGCTACAGAGAACGGAGAAGAAACTAGAAGGGATGATGAACAAAGGGGATGCCACCCAGGAAGATGCAAGAATAATGAGTCAGTTGCAACAAGAGTGTGAGGGACAATGGGAGAGACTGTGTAACCTGAATTACAAGAAATATATAGAAAGGCAGCATGCAGGGGGAGATAAGCCAGGAAGGCTCTTGGCATGGCTATACAAACAGGAAAGGCCCAGAACTATGACAAGAGAAATAAGGGATGAGAGTGGTCAAATACTAGATACACAAATGGATGTTAACAAGGGATTCCAGAAGTACTATCAACACTTATATGCAGATGCGGGGGGAGCGGACAAGAGTGAGATGGAAGAGATATTGAGAGATATAGGATTGCCCAAATTAAGTACAGAAGAGAAGGAGGCACTTGAAGCCCCCATAACATTAGAGGAGTTGGAATCAGTGATTAGACAGCTGCTCACTGGTAAAGCCCCGGGGACAGATGGGCTCCCTAGTGAGTTTTATAAAACTTATAAGGCAGAGGTGCTACCCCCGTTATTAGCAATGCTAAATGAGGCGTTTGAAGTTGGGAGATTACCAGAATCACTCAGAGAAGCAACGATCATCCCGCTTCTCATGCCAAATAAGCCTAGCATAGATTGCGAGTCATACAGACCGCTATCTATGTTAAATCAAGATAGTAAAATACTTACGTCAGTGCTGGCAAACAGGCTAGGACAGGTCATAGGCAAGTTGATACATCATGACCAGACAGGCTATGTCCCGGGTAGAAGTATAGCAGATAACCACAGGCGGTTTCACTGCGTCATTGAACAGACAGGAAGGGATGCGAACGAAATGGCAATAGTTTTGCTTGACGCGGTGAAGGTATTCGATTCGGTGAGATGGCCTTGGCTGATGGCGGCCCTGAAGGAATATGGGATGGGACCTGGGTACCTGAGATGGGTGACGCTATTGTATAGCTCACCGTTAGCTAGAGTCAAGACAGAAGCGGTCATCTCGGATAAATGGCAACTCAGCAGGGGCACTAGACAGGGATGCCCATGGTCCCCGATGTTGTATATTCTAGCACTGAAGCCCCTGGCGATATACCGGAGACAACAATATGAAGAGATAGGAATCTCCACTAAGGAGGGGCCCCACCTCATATAATTATACGCAGATGATATGTTGCTGTACTTGAGGTACCCGGAGGAAAACTTGCAATATATCCTAGAAGTGATTAATCGGTTTACAGTGTATTCTGGCATAGTGGTAAACCCCAGGAAATCGTGCATATTCCCCTTAGGGATATATAAGGGAATTGCGTGAGACAAACTACCTGTGTTACAAATACCATGGGAAATTAGCACATTTCGATACCTGGGGATAGACGTTTATCACAAGGTTGTAAAAGAACATAAATATAATACAGAGTCAGCAGTAGCTAACATAGAGAATAGCATGAAGTTCTGGGCCAAACTCCCCTTAGCCATGATGGGTAGGGCGGCGCTATTGAAAATGGTTGTTTTGCCTAGATTACTGCACTTTTTTGTGAACATTCCGTATTTGCCACCTAAACGATTCTTTGATAAACCGCATAGTCTATATAAAGGTTTCATCTGGCACAGCACCAGGAATAGAGTTGCCTTATATAAAACATTTGCGAGAGAGGAGGTATAAAATTGCCTCACTTCGAGATGTACCACTTGGCGGGACAGTTACAGTATGTAACGAAGTGGTGGACCGAGGAAGCAACAACAGAGTCCAGACTACTGAGGGCTGAATGCACCCCTTTTTTTCTGAAGGAACTAACATGGCTGCCAAGGTCCGAGCTAAAAGGGAGATCTAGACTGCTCGAATTGGGGTGGAAAATGCGGCCTAAAGCATGCAGGGTCGTAAAGAACCAGACACCGAGCTTCCCCCAAGTCCCGCTTGTTGCAATATGGGGAATAGATGACCAACTGAGGAAAATTATACGCAGGCACTGGTAACCGGTGGACATAGCAACACTGGGGGATGTATGGCGGGAGGGGAGGGCGGTGGATTTTGTAACATTAATAGAGGAAATTGGGGTGCACCCTGGACAGTACATTACCCACACCAGATTGGTGAAGCAGATAAAAGCCACATGGTCAGAAATAGTATTAGAAGACCAACCAGACTTGGTCGTAAAGACAATGTATGACATCTCGGAGGGCGGGCATGAGGTGTCCCGTATATATGAACTATTCATGTCCAGAGTGGGGAAGGAGGTGACCCAGCTAAGGCGTGATTGGGAGGAGGACGCAGGAGAACCCATGCAAGATGGGCAATGGGAAAGGGCGCAGGGATACTTGTTACCAACCAAAGAGGTCCTCCATTGACGTAAAATGATAAAAAGCAAAGATGCAATATGTCATTTTTGTGGAAATGTAAATATGTTTGAACATTTGAGACATATAATGATTTAATTCACTGCACCTTTGTCTTAGAGAAGTACTTATTTTAAGAAATCAGTGGCCAAATTAAATATTGTGGCCAGTGAATTTTTATGGCACAGATGTATGGGTGTGAATCAGACCTTGTGGGAATTGCTGTCTTAGGCTACTTGCGTTCCATTAAGCTGGATTCTTAAAGATTGAATGCTTCAATGTATTAATGTTGTAGGGTTTAAAAAATGTTTTAGTACTTAATTGATGTGCTGTGATTATTGTCATATAAACACTATTAATCTAATTAAGTGTGAAATTATGGATTTAGGTGTGAGTACTATAATTGATTGGTATGTATTTAATGCAGGATATGCCGGTTATAAATAATGTATGTCGATTTATTATTTTTATTCTGAATCATGTATTGTAAAGGTTTTGATTAACCAAATGCAATTAAAATTGAAAAATAAAAGTGACCGGTGGGAATGTAATGGTCAGTCATTTCAAGAATTGAATAACAATAGGCATCTTAAAGTAAGAGCTTTGTTCTGGTGTGCGTTTAAAAATAGATAATGCTGCCAAGTATCCCTTAACGGTAGCCACCTGCAGCCCTTGGTGTGCTAGGTGCAGTAAAAAAGAAAGCACTGCAGGTGTACTGCAAGAGAAGAACAAGTTACTTACCCCTGGTAAAGTTATTTTGACTGGATGTTAGGCTCACGTATTCCTCATCTTTGATATTCAATATCCAGCTTCAGCTGCTTCGGAAAAAGAAATTCGGCAGAGGTTGCTGTGCGTCCATGCAGTCGACTCGAACGATGTCCCTCGAGGATCTCCGCCTCGAGGACGATGTCATTGAAGTCATATATAGCACGCGCAGCACCCGTTGGCTTCAGTTCTGTTTCTTCGTGTCATTCTCAAGCAGAACTACCAGCATCAACACGGGTTTGACCGTACTAGGCTCTGAAAGAGCAAAAGCTGTAATAGCATGGGAAATTCTACTGAGGGTAGGCTGGGAGGGCGGAGGAACATCCAGTTGAAAGAGTGTTACATGGGGTAAGTAACCGGTTATTCGAATGAATTGTGTCCTCCCACGTAGTCCTAATTTTGATCAGACTCCCAAAGCAGTGTTGGTTTTGGTGGAGGGAGTAAGAATTTTGTCATCAATCGTTTCCATGAACAGAATGTAGGACAGCTATTCCAAAGCTTCCATCTTGACTTAGGGTAGAATCAAGGAAGTAATTCTTAGTGAAAGTGTGTATTGTGGACAACGTAGCTGCCTCACATGTTTTTAATAGGAGCAGCTCTTTGTAGAGCAGAGGAAGTAGCCATGTGTAACGCTCACCTGATTCCCGTAGAGGCGCCGGTCTTGACTGGGCGTATACCGTATCTTCAAAGGTGATGTGTAACACACGGCTGGCTCTTTGGGCTGGACCTCTGTGCACTGTATGTCTGACTCGAAAGGGTAAGATGTCTGCAGATAGAAAATATGGGATTAATGAACTGGGTTATTGAATGTCTCTCTCTTCTTCCCTTTCTCTTCTCCTGTAGAACCCCAAAGGTTAACGCTCTCACCTTAGGTAAGTGAACGCCGTGCTCTCCATCTGCCTCGGGGCAGGGTGCTGTAACCAGTTTCTTCACTGGATAAGGGGAGCAGGCCTCTTGACTTCAGAGGACTGCTGTCCGTCGTTTACTGCACGAACGGTAAGTTTCGAGTAATTCTAATGTCTTTAAAAGTCTTTAGTAATGATGTCTCTTGTTTTGCAGGGTTCCGGCGATGGCGGATGACGGGCTGAAGTGAGTTGAAGATGGAGCCCGTGTGATGAATAGAAGCGCCTGGAAGCACGTAAGTAAGCGCTTGTTGCCTGCTTCACGATGCGCTCTAACTGTCTTTTTATTTTGCAGGTATAAGTTCGGAGCGGCTGCAGGGTGCCGGAATACCCACTGGGTTAGATGTGGAAAGGAGTAATGGCACGTGAGTATTAAAGTTCCCCAATGTCTTTAAACGCACCTTGTTTTGTCTTTCAGATGCGGGATGCAGCGCCGAAGGCCTACGGAGCGTGCGAAGAGTTGGTAAGCTTTTGTCTTTCAGATGCCGGAATGCAGTGCGAAGACCTCCGGAGCGCACGAAGAGTAGGTAAGCCTTTGTCTTTCAGATGCCGGAATGCAGCGCGAGGCGTTGGTGACAGCCGATGGACCAGGTAAGTGAAGCGCTGTCACTGAAGACCGTAATGCTAACCAGTTCTTTCTTGTCTTTATAGGTGTTGCTGAAGACTGGATTCAGGATGGTAAGCCTTTTTCCTTAGGCCCAGGATCAGATGCAGAAGACACGATGAGCGTTCTGCTGCAGAATAACGCAAAGCAAGATTCATCCATCGGGTGTGGTTTAAATAGCCTCCTGTAGTGCTTAGGTGTCTCCTTCCACAGCCACGCCTAGGTAAGAAAAGAGTTCCTGCTTTCCAGAAGAGTTCCAGTGTTCTGAACCTAGGGAGTGGCTCCTGCCCCACCCAACAGGAAAAGTAGTTCCAAACAGAAGAGGATCAGAGGCTCAACTGGCAGGCAAGTAAGCAGCATGGTCTGCTGCAGGTAAGTCCACCCAAGCATTATGAGCCCGGCGCTTCCAGCGCTGGGACTGGGCATATTTATGAGCCTGGTGCCACTGGCGCCAGGACTGGGTCCAAAAGGTCCCAATTGGGACTGGTTGGCACTCGGAACCTGGGTTATGGATCTGCTTCCAAGGGAGTTGGGAAAACCCTGACCTTTTGGAAGCAGAGATCATGACAGTACCCCCCCTCAAGGCCCCTCCCAAACCGGGCTTCTCCGGGGGTTTTGGCTTGTCAGGAAATGTTCAGTGAAATCTTTTGATTAGGCGAGGAGCGTGGACATATTCAGCAGGTTCCCAGGATCTCTCTTGGGGGCCGTAGCCTTTCCAGTCAATTAGGTAAAATAGTTTAGATTTGGAGATCTTGGAGTCCAGAATGCTTTTGACCTCAAACTCGAGTTCTCCATCAACTAGGATGGGTTTTGGAGATTTAGTTAGTCGGGTTTGAGGTTGCACGGGTTTTAATAGAGAGACGTGGAAGACCGGATGTATCTTCATGTGCGGGGGCAAGTCCAACTTGACCGCTACTGGGTTTACTATGGTAGTGATGGAATAGGGACCAAGGTATCTTGGGTTGAATGTGCGTGGCCCTTTTAGAGGTAGATATTTGGTGGATAACCAGACTTGATCCCCTACTTGATATTGAGGGGCTTCCTTCCGATGTTGATCTGCTCCTTTCTTGTATTGTTCTTTAGCCCTTTGAAGGTGAGAAACAGCTTCCTTAAAGGCTTGGGTGATTGTAGAATGCAGGTAGTCTACTGCTGGTGTTTCAAGATCTTGGAGGGGATCCAACTCCGAGGTTCGAGGGTGACTGCCGTATAAAAGAAAAAACGGGGTTTTCCCAGTTCCCGAATGGACAGAGTTATTGTAGGCATATTCGGCTATCCAAAGGATGTCTTTCCAAGTTTTTTCAGTTTGTTGCAGCATGCAGCGTAAATACTGTTCCAGAGTTTGATTGGTCCTCTCGGTTTGTCCGTCGGTCTGAGGGTGGTGACTGGTCGATAGTCTCACATCAATTTGAGCCGACCGACAGCAACTTCGCCAAAAATGAGAAATAAATTGACTACCTCGATCCGAAATTAGAACCGAAGGAAAACCGTGCAGTCGGACGATGTTTTCGAGAAATTCTCGGGCCAGAGTTGCTGCTGTTGGCAAGCCTTTGAGCGGAATGAAATGCGCCATCTTGGAGAATAAGTCCACGATTACTAGAATCGTATTGTATCCGGAGCATGGATGTAGATCGGTGATGAGTCCATAGAAAGCGTATGCCAAGGGCGAGGTGGGATGTCAATAGGGCGTAAGAGGCCTGCTGGTCTTTCCTTTTGACTCTTGTTTTGGGTGCATACTCCACAGGACATTATGAAGTCTCTGATATCTTTTTTCCAAGACGGCCACCAGAAGTAGTGCTTGATCTTTTCTGAGGTCTTGGCCATACCGGGATGTCCTTCCATTAAAGAATCGTGATAACAAGAGATTACTTTTTTCTGTAAATCTGTGCTGGGCAGGTATAATCGTTCTTGGAAATACAATAAGTTGTCCTTTACTGCAAAGTCCTTTCCCTGCAGATGCCAATTCTGTATGTCTGCTGGAGTTACAAGTTGCCTGGCTTTATCCTTAACTTCCTCTATGGATTGTGTGGCGATTACACCCAGAATTCTTTGTTCGGGAATGATTGGTACAGGTTTAGGGTTGATCAAGTGTTCTTCCACTCCCATCCGAGAAAGGGCACCAGCTTTACCGTTTTTTGTACCAGGTCGATAGGTAATTATGAAGTCAAACTCGGCAAAGAATAATGCCCAACGGAGTTGTCTAGAGGATTGGGCTTTTGCGGTTTTCAAATATTGCAGGTTTCGGTGATCCGTAATCACAGTAACGGTGTGTCGGGCCCCCAGCAGATAATGCCGCCAAGCCTTAAAGGCAGACTTGATAGCCAGAAGTTCCTTGTCAGTAATCGTGTAATTGATTTCAGGAGGCGAGAATTTGCGGGACCAAAATGCCACGGGATGCAACTGATTGGTTACCGGGTCCTTTTGTGATAGAACTGCCCCCATGGCAAGGCTTGAAGCATCAGTTTCCACGATGTAGGGGAGTTCGGGGCGAGGGTGTTTTAGGATTGGTGCAGAGATAAATTTAGTCTTCAAATCCTGGAAAGCTTGTTCCGCCGCGGTAGACCATTCAAAATGTTTGTTTTTCTTTAACAAGGCAGTGATGGGCTGGACTATTCGAGAAAATTCGGGGATAAACCTGCGGTAAAAGTTAGCGAAGCCTAACATGCTTTGCACACCTTTTACGGAGGATGGTGATGGCCATTTGAGAATTGCATCGAGCTTCTTTGAATCCATACGCACTCCGCTAGGTGATAATATGAATCCCAAGAATTCAACTTCAGTCACGTTGAAAACACATTTTTCCAATTTAGCGAAAAGTTTGTGTTGACGTAATCTTTCGAGGACCATTTTCACGTGTTTCCGATGTTCAGATTCCGATGAAGAATAAACGAGGATGTCGTCAATGTAAACAACAACACACACATCTATGAGCTCTCTGAGGACATCGTTCATAAAATATTGAAAGGCGGCCGGGGCATTGCAAAGTCCGAAGGGCATGACCTGATATTCAAATAGCCCATATTTGGTGCGGAAGGCCGTCTTCCATTCATCGCCCTCTTTTACTCGTACCAAGTGGTATGCTCCTCTAAGATCCAGCTTTGTATATATGCATGCTTTTCTGACTTGGTCCAGGAGTTCAGGGATCAAAGGTAACGGATATCTATTCTTGACGGTGATCTGGTTCAGGGAGCGATAATCTATACAAGTTCTAAGGTCTCCTTCCTTTTTTGGAACGAAGAACAAAGCTGAAGAAGCAGGGGACTTGGAAGGACGAATAAACCCATTTGCCAGGTATTGATCCAGGTATTGTCGAAGGTGAAGGTTCTCAGGCTCGGTGAGGGCATAAATTCTACTACAAGGAGGAGTAGATCCAGGTATCAGGTCTATCTGGCAGTCATAAGACCTATGAGGAGGTAGAGAGTTAGCCTGATCCTTCCGGAAAACATCTTGGTATTCTAGGTATTCGGGAGGTAACTGGGGAGTCTCTGAAGAAATTGCTGCCAGTGCAACACCAGATGGGGGGTGACAAGTAGAGACACATTCTGGAAACTGGACCGTTCTTGCTCGCCAATCGATCAGAGGATTGTGTTTCTCTAACCAAGGTATTCCTAGAATAATCTGAAACATAGGAGCCTTGATCACATCGAACACGATCTTCTCATGGTGTCCATCTTGACTTACTAGCGTCACTTCTTGAGTGGTATGCGTTACTGGTCCGGAGGCTATCTCCGTTCCATCCACCGTAGTAATGACGTCCTTTACAGCCTTGGGACAAAGAGTTAGATTCATCCTCAAAACCATTTCATGATCCACATAATTGCCGATGGCACCGCTGTCGACGTAAGCTTCAATTGCATGTAATCGATCCGGATTATCAGGGCTAATGAGGACCATAGGTATCACGAAATGCGAGGTCACGGAACTGGTTTTCACGCTCGGCAAGAGGACCTCTATTCTTGTCGGGCGAGGTCGTTTCCCTGCTCAGAGTTTGTAACTTTGGTAAATGCAGCTCCTACTGCCTTCTTGGCAGGTTTCACCGGACAGTCTCGAAGAAAGTGCCCTGAGTTTCCGCAATAGAGGCATAATTGCAACTGTTTTCTCCTTTCCCGCTCCTTTTGTGTTAGAGGACCTTTCAGGCCCCCTATTTGCATGGGTTCCCCGGAGTCTACTCCTTTGGAAGGAGTTGGCGGTTTGGAAAATACTCGAGCATCAAACTTGGAACGATCGGCCTTCCTGTTCTGCAGTCTGTGATCTATTTGAACGACTAAGTCTATATAGTCCGAACAATCTTGTGGGGGATTCACTACTTGGGCTAACACATCTTTGAGCTCTCCACGTAGACCTCTATAAAACAGCGTAATCCTTTTGTCCTCAGGCCATTGAGTTTCCACTATCAGTCTGTTGAAAGATGCAATATAAGCCAAAAGGTCTTGATTACCTTGTCGCAACGAAAGAAGCTCATTGTCCAAGGCCTGCCCCTGTGAATGTCTTGCGAACAGTTTTCCCATACTGAGCTGAAAAGCTTGAAAATCATGGAGGACCGGATCATCTTGATTTACTAGAGGGATCGACCAGTCTGCCGCATTGCCACTAAGGTACGAAAGCACAAAAGCTACTTTAGCTTGATCAGTTGGAAAGGCTGCTGGCCGGCATAAGAAATGCAACCAGCACTGATTGATAAATACTGCAAACCTCTTTGGGTCACCAGAAAATCATTCGGGCGGAGCCAGAGGTACATTCCCAGGTAGGTTGATCTGCACTGGATTCATAGAAGATGTAGAAGGAAGATTTCCCCCAGATGCGGGTAACAGGGTCTGTCCGGCTTGTGACTGTAGCAATTGTCTAGCGAGATCATCTGTTCGCTCCTTGGAAATAATCAGTTCCCTTCTTAGAGCGTTCGTTTCCTGACGGGCTGCATGCACTTCTGCCCTTAGTTCCCCAAGTAACTGGGCTAGCTGGTCGGTATCCGAGGTTTCCATAGCGCCTGGACGGGAGTTTTGCGGTAGGCTTTGCGTTCTGTAACGCTCACCTGATTCCCGTAGAGGCGCCGGTCTTGACTGGGCGTATACCGTATCTTCAAAGGTGATGTGTAACACACGGCTGGCTCTTTGGGCTGGACCTCTGTGCACTGTATGTCTGACTCGAAAGGGTAAAATGTCTGCAGATAGAAAATATGGGATTAATGAACTGGGTTATTGAATGTCTCTCTCTTCTTCCCTTTCTCTTCTCCTGTAGAACCCCAAAGGTTAACGCTCTCACCTTAGGTAAGTGAACGCCGTGCTCTCCATCTGCCTCGGGGCAGGGTGCTGTAACCAGTTTCTTCACTGGATAAGGGGAGCAGGCCTCTTGACTTCAGAGGACTGCTGTCCGTCGTTTACTGCACGAACGGTAAGTTTCGAGTAATTCTAATGTCTTTAAAAGTCTTTAGTAATGATGTCTCTTGTTTTGCAGGGTTCCGGCGATGGCGGATGACGGGCTGAAGTGAGTTGAAGATGGAGCCCGTGTGATGAATAGAAGCGCCTGGAAGCACGTAAGCGCTTGTTGCCTGCTTCACGATGCGCTCTAACTGTCTTTTTATTTTGCAGGTATAAGTTCGGAGCGGCTGCAGGGTGCCGGAATACCCACTGGGTTAGATGTGGAAAGGAGTAATGGCACGTGAGTATTAAAGTTCCCCAATGTCTTTAAACGCACCTTGTTTTGTCTTTCAGATGCGGGATGCAGCGCCGAAGGCCTCCGGAGCGTGCGAAGAGTTGGTAAGCTTTTGTCTTTCAGATGCCGGAATGCAGTGCGAAGACCTCCGGAGCGCACGAAGAGTAGGTAAGCCTTTGTCTTTCAGATGCCGGAATGCAGCGCGCGTTGGTGACAGCCGATGGACCAGGTAAGTGAAGCGCTGTCACTGAAGACCGTAATGCTAACCAGTTCTTTCTTGTCTTTATAGGTGTTGCTGAAGACTGGATTCAGGATGGTAAGCCTTTTTCCTTAGGCCCAGGATCAGATGCAGAAGACACGATGAGCGTTCTGCTGCAGAGGATGCAGAATAACGCAAAGCAAGATTCATCCATCGGGTGTGGTTTAAATAGCCTCCTGTAGTGCTTAGGTGTCTCCTTCCACAGCCACGCCTAGGTAAGAAAAGAGTTCCTGCTTTCCAGAAGAGTTCCAGTGTTCTGAACCTAGGGAGTGGCTCCTGCCCCACCCAACAGGAAAAGTAGTTCCAAACAGAAGAGGATCAGAGGCTCAACTGGCAGGCAAGTAAGCGCAGGTAAGTCCACCCAAGCATTATGAGCCCGGCGCTTCCAGCGCTGGGACTGGGCATATTTATGAGCCTGGTGCCACTGGCGCCAGGACTGGGTCCAAAAGGTCCCAATTGGGACTGGTTGGCACTCGGAACCTGGGTTATGGATCTGCTTCCAAGGGAGTTGGGAAAACCCTGACCTTTTGGAAGCAGAGATCATGACACCATGCCCCTAGTAGAATGGGCCATCAAGCCTTCTGGAGGATCTTTGCCCGTCAGCCTGTAGCATTCTGAAATAGCTAGGATAATCCATTGGATAAGGTCTGCTTTGTTACAGCCTGACCCAGTCTATGACCTGTATAACCTATGAATAGTTGGTCATCCAGATGAAGTTTTGACAACCTAGAAATGTAGAAGCTCAGAGCCTTATGTGGATCGAGCCTGTGCAACCTCTCCTCCTCCTTGCCAGGATGAGGTGCAGGATAGATTGACCTAAATGAAAGTCTGAAATGACCTTAGGTAGAAATGAAGGCTTAACCCTCAGGACGACCTTGTCCTTGTGAAACACTGTAAATGGTGGCTTAGAGGATAGTGCCTGCAACTAACTCACTCTACAGGCTGAAATTGGTGCTACCAACAAGATGGTCTTGAAAGTTAGTAACCTTAAGGGACATGAATGGAGAGGTTCAAATGGTGCACACAAGACATTTTAACACCAGATTGAGGTCCCAAACGGGAACCTGAAAGGGAGATAAGGTAACAGATTAGTTAGTCCCTTCAAAAATTGTATCACCAAAGTTATTTTAAAATATGAAATTTCCTCAGATGAGCACTTGAAGGTGGATAGCGCTGCCAAATAACCTTTTAATGATCCCAACCTGGAGCCCCAGATTGGCCAAGAAGACCAGGCTGACCAAGCGTGACCAGGCGTGTCGGCGTGCAGCGCTGCTGCTTCCTTGAATGCACCCTGCCGCACTGGCCTTAACTCAAGGTAACATTAATACACGCACCTCGCTCCAGACCAATTCATTTTGTGCTTTATTGATTGACTCTATATGACCTATACTAGCCTCCTATGCTTTGCTGCACATTAGCCTACAAGCCCTATGATTTTACGACTGACGCTTGATTCTCCCAGTGCACTGTGATTGCCAATAGTTCTACAACTACTAACACGCTATACTGTATTTAAACCTAGCACCATTCAAGTAATAATGCTTATGATTGCATGCATCCTATTGTGTTACCTAGCATACTAGCCCTATACTAGTTCATTTACGCCATTTGCGCTTCCAACCTATTGTTTAGCCTTAGGTCCTATGCACATGTACTATGCTAGTCCTGCTAGGTGTACTCTGCCTTGCTTGCAAATAGACAGTAGCTCTACATTGTTCAACCCACTATTTGTGTCACATGCTCAGTTGCCAAACTATAGACTTGTGGTCCCATTTATGAACTTCGCCTCATAGCCAACCACACTGCACATCTATCCTTGGTCCACCCCGCAACCAGCCCTACGCACACGATATGTACCTCCCACCATTCTACACGGTCCTACAAAGGACACACCTCCATATAATCACCATGCAAGACTTCACCATGTTAAACTACACACCTCCACTAGTGTCCGCGCACAACCTCCCTAAGCAGATTGACATAATCATTAGACCTTGTCCCCTATTGCAGAGGAACCTCAAATTACGCGCGAGACTCCCAAGACTGTATGACCCTCTACCTAAAAAAGTATCAAGTAATGCTACTACTAGCCCTTGCAAAACTAGCCATCCACAGCACCCCCGCCAACTGAACAGCGGACTTTTCAGAGAGCCCATTTCTGCCCCGAAATGCAATCTTAAAGTACAGCCTTCACTGCCCCAATCAGCACAGTCTGGGACTAAGGGTGCTCTTATAAACGCCAGCTCTATGGTTGCCCAGGCAACAGATATAGCTGATCTATTACAAAAAGAAAATATAGACTTCCTGGTGATTACTGAATCCTGGCTCCACTCTGCAGCTGGTCCAGCAATTTTGTTAGCCATCCCTGATACCTAATTCTTCTAAGGAATTATTGATTAGGGTAGCATTAGAGTCTAGAGGGTCACTGAAACCAAGGTTAAAATCTCCTAGTATGATGCTTTGAGAGGAATTTGAGAGGAA
Organism: Ambystoma mexicanum; assembly: GCF_040938575.1. Lineage (NCBI taxonomy): Eukaryota > Metazoa > Chordata > Amphibia > Caudata > Ambystomatidae > Ambystoma > Ambystoma mexicanum. Next base: position 1,572,043,162 of record NC_090932.1, read on the forward strand.
TTTTTAAGGTTGTTGGACAAGATGTTTGTTACACCCTGCTAAGACTAGATCGTACCACCTCGCGAGGTGGAAGCCTCGCCATAATAGCTAAAACTAACCTTACACTGAGACTCTCTCCACCTCACAACACTGATTCTTGTGAATCCCTAACTGCCAATTTAGCCATATCCAATACTCAGTCAGTATCCATCCACCTTATATACCGACCTCCAGGCCCTCTACGATCCTTCGAAGAGGACCTAACAAACATCTTGTCCAACAACCTTAAAAATTCCTCTCAAAGCATCATACTAGGAGATTTTAACCTTGGTTTCAGTGACCCTCTAGACTCTAATGCTACCCTAATCAATAATTCCTTAGAAGAATTAGGTTTTACCCAAAAGATCACAGCTCCCACCCACACCAAAGGGAGCACTCTTGACTGGATTGCTGAGCACAACTGCCCAATTACGGTCACGTCCATAATGCCCCAGTCCTGGTCTGACCGTCATCTGATTATGTTCTCACTAGAGGCATCAGCACCACTGCTTATCGATAGTATAGCACCAGCGGTCCCCACCAGAAACAAAAGAAATATTTCTCCAGAAAACCTCTTCCCATTGATATTACCCACTCTCAACTCCATCCCAGACCACACTGATCCCTTCACTATGGTAGATATGTACAACAAAGCAATGTTATCATCCCTTGATGTCATAGCACCATTAAAAATGAGCAAGAGCAAACCTCGTAAACATGTGAATACCTGGTTCACACCACACCTAAAAGCAATTAGACTAGAGAAACGGCGTTGGGGAAAAAAAATTGAGACTAGATCAATCTGAGACCAACAAGAATAACTTGAATAAACGAGCTACCATCTATAAAAAAAAAATTATCCTTGCTAAACAAACTTCCTACAACCTCTTCATCTCCCAAGCCAAGTTTATACCAAAGAGCTTTTTGCTATTCTGAAAGAGGTAGAATCTCCTATCCAAACCCCAGACTCCTGCCTCAAGGACAAAAACTGGTGCACGGACATACAAAATGCTCTGGCCAATAAAATTACAACATTACAAACTAAGATCAATAACAAAAAAGACACTCTTCTTACCACCTCGAAATCTAGTAACATTAATGCAACAACACTGCTACCAATTTTGACTCCACCGTATGCAGCCATCTCTCACTTTAACTTTTGCAAAGTATCCACCAAAGAGGTTGAAAAAGTCATCCTTACGCTTAAACCTTCAAACTGCCATGGTGACTTATGCCCAGCGCAACTCATAAAAGATGCAGCTCATGAACTCTCCCCTTTCATTACCAAACTTATAAATGCATCCTTCACCTCAGGCATCATACCCAATAACTTGAAACAATCCTGGGTCCTCCCACTCCTCAAAAAACTAAATGTAGATCCCTACATCCGTACCAACTACCGTCCTATCACCACAGTGCCATTCCTACTTAAAATCCTTGATAAAATAGCGTACCTACAAATCCAACACTACCTTGAAAACAACAACCTCCTAGGAGTCCGACAGTCAGGTTTCAGACCCCAACATGGAACCGAGACTGCGCTTGTAGACCTTAAGGCACAAATAGATGAGCTGAGAGATGAGGGCAAGACGGCACTACTGCTGCTCCTTGATCTCACAGCAGCATTTGATTTGGTCGACAATGAGATCCTCTGCAAGCACTTAGAGACGGCAGCCCACTTCGCCCAAGAGGCAATCGACTGGATTCAGTCCTTTCTCAACAACAGAACAATGCGAGTCTTCTCCCCGTTAGCAGCTGCCGACCCAATATTTATAACTTGCGGTGTGCCACAGGGCTCCTGCGTCTCGCCCACTTTGTACAATATCTTTACAAAGCCCCTTTTCGATGAACTTCACGGTCTGGGTATCACCTACACAAACTATGCCGATGATACCCAGATCCTCATCCCGTTGATGGGGGATTATGACAATGATTTGGCCTTTGTAAACAGAGTGTACCTCATCATCCAGGCATGGATGGCCTCCCACGGTCTATGCCTGAATGATGACGAAACAGAACTCCTCATCTTGGGCACAACAGCTAACCTTAACAAACTTGGCCAGAACTACTCTTCGTTCGAAATTGACAACAATTCCATTGCCATGGGTAAGGAGGTTAAAACCCTTGTCTTCCATTTAGACTCTACACTAACATTCAAAAAACAAGTTAATGCTATGGCTTCCACCACATCCTATACTTGCAAACTCATCAGAGCAGCCAAACCTTTGCTCTCCTCCAATAATTGCATCACCTTCGCCAGAGCTTTGATCCTGTCCAAGTTGGACTATTGTAATGCCCTATACATAGGCAGCAACAAATACATCACAAACAAGATTCAAATCTTGCAAAATAATGCCTTAAGAGCAGCCCTTAGCCTCCCGAAGAAAGCCCACATTTCAGATACGAGAAGATCTGTCAACTGGCTCTCCACCACAGACAAGATCTTACTTAAATCTGTCTCGTTGATCCACAAATGTCTCCACCATTCTGCCCCTCTTTAGCTGTCAGAAAGATTAACCAGAGAAGTTTACTGCCGCCCCTCCAGAAAGGTCAACTCAAACCTCCTATTGGTGCCAAGATTCAAACGCACTGACTGGGGGGAGTAGCTTTCCCGTCAAAGCAGCACAACACTGGAACTCTCTACCGCCATCCCTAAGGGAAGACCTTCCTTACATACAATTTAGATCCAATCTTATTCACTGGATCAAGGAACACAACAACTAATGTACCTGCTCCTCTCACATACCCTATATGTTTAGCTACAACTTGTACATTTTGTACATTATACTTTCTGTAAATATAATTTATTGTATCTGTTATCAATGATGCTGATGTGTCCAGTACTGTAACTATAGCAGGACTCCATCCATTTTGCCATATGTAACCTAAGCTATACAACCCTCTTGTTGCTCTTGCGCCCTGCTACCCCTGGGTTAGGTGCGCATTACAAATAAACAAACAAACAAACAAGTACAGCAGAAAGGAGAACACCTCTGGTGTTTTGCATAGCAAAGGGTCAACATTCTTGTCCCTGCACCAGCTGCAGAATTTGTTCCACCCGAAAAGGTATAAAGACTTTGTTGCTCGCCGAAAGCAAAATCTCCATTATGTCATCCGGTGTTAGGGAGAATTCTCTTATAAGGCTAATTTCCCAAACCTAGTGAGTCCCCCAGCAGCTTTGCTGGATTTTTGGGGTTTGTTTTTTTCTCCTACTAAGAGTGAGACTCTTTCCTTCCCACTCTTAGGCATGATTTGAGGTCTGTCTTTGACTTGGTATGTGCTTATGGGCTATGTGGTCTTTTACTCCATAGGGTATCATCTGTTTTGGTATATGTGTTAAACATCACCCTCAGTGCAGTAACACAGGAGTGTCATAGTGACCCCCAAACATAGACTCCATACCCTGGGACTGACTACTGTTTCCCAGGGCATGTAAAGTCACAATTGGCTTTATTAGTCCAAAATTGTGAACAGAACCAGTACAAACCATCATATTGTGGAAGTACTGGAAGGAGTTAATTATATTGCCCCTGGGTCTGTTTCCAAGGGGGCACTGTCCAGTCCCCCCTTGTCGAGTTTCTGGCTGGTGGCAGTGGTTACCACACAAAATAATCCACCAGAATATTTCCTATGGGATTTTCCCATTCATTTTAAACGCACCACTTTTTTTGGTGCATTGTAAAAATACCGCCGGTTTATTTAATTAATATAAAATCGACGGTTGGGTCTTTTCGCCAGAACTCTGTTACAAAATGGCGTGTGTGTCCGTCTCTGTAACTCCAACCAAGGTCGGGCCCTTTGTTCCACTTTTTGACGGGCTTCTCCACAGAAGCCCTCCAACTGGTGCCACTCTGTCTGGGGTTCACAGGATGTGTGGTTGGGGGAATTGGCACCCTGGACTGCGTTGCCTTAGCAACCCAAGTCGCACTCTGTTCTGACTGGCCCAGCGGTGAGCTGCCGGCTCACCACTTAGCATATATGAGTGACAGCTAGGCTGTTGAATGGGGGGTTTTCTGCATAAAAGCAGGGCTTTTGGGACTGGAACTTCAGAAGTCGCCACTGGACCTGAGAAATCCGAAGAGGGGAGAAGCTGAGCCATCTGCAACGACGACACCACCGGTGGAGCCCTGCTGCAACGACCTCACCACTTCCCCGATGACAAGAGAAGATCTTCTGCTGTAAGAGTCTTCTCCCCCTGAGCTGGTGGGATCAACCAGTTCGACATTTGCCTTCCAGGACGTCGCTTGGTCGAATCGCCAGTGCCAAGCACCCGGCGGCCGGATAGCCAAGCTTCAGTACACGGCAACCGCAAATAAAAGGAACGCACCTTTTAACCGAATGAACTCCGCGGCTGGTTTCATCCCTGGGCAGTGCAACGACTCCAAGTTTCCTCCTCGACGAGATCTTCTCCTTCCCTGGTCGATGACAGGAACAACTGCCACAGCTGGAGCTTCCTCACTTTTAAAGGTACTGTGTTCCACCTGGCCTCCCTTTCCACGGATTGCTAAAGGTGACCCTTACATCCTTGGCTTTCCAACTGGGTTGGCCCCCAGACCTTCTAACTTTATCTTTCGCATCGAACCAAACTCTTTTGAACATTTTTGCAAAGAATTGAGTGCATTTCTAAACTGTGTGATCTTGGGCACATTTCGCCTTGCTCCTGTTTAGATCATTTGTTTGCCCGTTCTGATGACTTGACTCCGGTGGAGCTTATACCGTTGGAAGATTCTCTCTTTGAAGTTGTGAAAGACAGACTTGGAAACCGACCGACCAAGGGCGAGCTTCAACTTCTCTCCTTGAAGGCCTTGCTGGCCATCGACTGGCCAAATTCTGTGCAGATCAGTTATCAACATCTTCGAGTCACAGAGCACACATCTCTTAAAGCCTGTTTTCGGTGTAGACATTGTACACATTTTTACCAAAAAAGAATGACAACATTAGTTGAAGAGATTCGCTCAGGTGAGCCTTAACCGTTCCGACAGAGAGTGCAGCGCATGCAGAAAAAGTGAACTTGGGCAACACACGTGGTGCATGCTTTTTATATTGTCATGGATATCACGTCCGGCCGTGGGAATGGTAACCTTCGAGGGACATCGACTCGATGCCGCACAGCGGCCTCTGCTGTCAAAAAGTTTTCTGAGACTTTAAAGCAGGATACAAGTAAATCTAAAATGAGGAATACATGGGATGACGCAATCCATTAGAAATTAGTCTTTGTATTCACCCTGGGTTCCTCAAACATCTGTCTGTGCACAGCTTCATTCCATCTTTCTTTCAAGATATTATTAAGGTAAAGGTAGTAAGAAACTTAAGGGTGTTGCTTGACTCAGATATTACTATATCAGTTCAAGTACAAGCTACAGCCAAAGCAGTCTTCTATCAGCTTAACTGATTCAAAATTAATATTGTATTATGTTCTGAGATCAGATAGGGTGTTAGTGGTGGGAGCCCTGGTAAATTCCCTCAATAATTACTGCTATGGCCTTCATATGGTTGCAAAAAGGGGGAAATGCTAATGTATGGCTGGTGGATGACCTAGCCTTGGAAAATAAAGCAAGTTTCCCCTTTTAGAAAATTATTTCACTGCAACCCTATACCATGATAGGATTGGTTCAAACTCTGTATCTTACGGCATAAAAGTAGTTTGCTATTCGAGCGTAAAGTTCTACGTTATATTCCACTTCATTGCCTTGACACAGAAAACCAAGGTCTTCACACAGTTCCTATGTAGAATAGATCCATGCAATGGTGAAGGTGTTTTTGTGTTTAGCCCGCCTTACTGGTAGAGCTGAGAACAGACAATTGTTTGCTTTATACAGCTTCTACCCATAGGTTCACATACTAATATTCTCAGGCATCCATATGTTACCAGAATCAACCTAACGCATCCTCAGTGTGAATATAAAAGGAAAACAGCACATGAAAAAGATCAACAGAACACTAGACATTCTAACATTGATAGTCCTGAAAAGACCCAATCCCACAAACAAAGGAAATTAGATGGTTCAACACCCAACAAAGAAAGGAGAGAAATGTAGAATATCACCAGACATTGGCACATCACTATTAAAAAATGGCTTCTAATATAAAGGCTAGAGTGTATCAAGTGATATTAGTTATTGCCAAAACAGAGTGATCTTAGCCACTGGAAACTTTCAAAACATTTGAAGAGCTTAGTGTCCCCTCCCAAATAGACACTGCCCCAATTTCCTCACAGGAACTAGCAGATAAGCTGGCCCTTGCCTTTACTGCAAGAATCCTGAAAAATGCAGTCCACTATAAATGAAGAAAAGAAACAAAATGACTCTGTGTTGGAACTAGAGGCTATGGCCATCAAGTGGGCCATTATTCATCTTAGATACTACCTATTAGGGCGAAAGTTCACACTCGTCACAGACCACTCAAACCTAGTTTGGATTAGCCAATGCAAAGATTCTAACCCTCGGGCCATGCAATGGTTTTTAGACCTACAGCCCTATTGTTTAAATGTGGAACACCGAAAAGGCAAAGACCAGGGAAATGTAAACTTCCTTTAACGGGTCCCCTGTGAATCAAATGCAGCTACATTGCATGGAGGAAGGGAATGTGAGAAACCTGAAGGTGTCTCACCCGCTAGTCCCCGAGGTCTGTCATCCAGGTGGCCAGGACACAGCCATCGGTATTGGATCAAGTTCCTGGACGTGGACCAGTGCGGGAGGATCACCTGGATGGGGGGGAGGGGGGTTCTCGGAGAGTGGAAGTGGGAACAAGAAGGACGAGAAGCTGTACCCCCCTTCCCTATAACACCTTTTCACCATCCTACCCCTTAAGATATTCAGAAGTTATATCCCCCCTTTTCCAACACACTTTCCTACATTGTGACAGATAACCGACTAACACCAGAGCCGTTTACCTGACATGTTCCAGCACAAGGGTCAGGCAACTGACAGTAGCTATGCACACCCGACGGCCCTTTCCCTTCCCCAAATGGAAAAAAAGGCAGAGCATGAGAGCACAATTTGAGCAAGGCCGCACGCAAAAGGAAACAGCTACACCGGACCGGCATTTCAAACATAGGAAAAAGGCGGCGAGACTTGGAGGGACGACGAAGGGGGAACTGCCTTTGTCCTTTTCAACTCAGACCCGCAAAGCCTCCAAAAGGGAAATCATAAGACCGGGAAGTCAAGCTGGCTTGTGGTGTGACAGGTGTCAACGGCACACGGGGCCTTCGCGCGCTGATAGCCAAAGTGGGGAGAAGTGCTTGCCGCTGTGGTGCGCAAATGAAACCCTTATTTTATTTTTGTCTATAAGTTCAATATTCTGAATGATATACCACTCATATTACACCCATCTCAAAATACCCCCCCCCCCCCGGGTCACACTGAACCAGGAATAGTTTGTAAAGGTAAAGAATTATTTATTTACTATTCAAATCACACATAAGATATATATATATATATATATATATATAGGGCATCAATCACCCAAAGGGTGACAATATAATTCAGAAACTAAGCAAAGCAATTGAAGTCACTTATAATAATGAAAAATAGAAAGCACAGGAAAAAGAACAGTTTTGTGCACAGATAGCGTTTAGGTTAAGATTCCCCCTGCAAAGTTTTGTTAAGCTACAAATGAGCAATCCTACACCAATGTGAGTAACCAGCAGTATTCAGAAATGAAAGACAGGTTCTAGAGTTTATAGGCAATTTTCCCTCCCCAAACAAGAGAGGAAGGGTTTCGGCAAATGACACTTTTAAAAATGACAGGTGAAAAATGGCTTTGTGAACTACTGCAAAATGGTCAAAAATGCTTATATGAAGAACGATTCTGAGGAAAGCAACACTAAACAGGTCCTAACACACATGAACTATAATATAAACAACAATACACACTTCAGATCAGGATGGGTGGAAAAAGCACTTTGAAATGGGAGAATGACATGTGTAAACTTTTGAACTTTGCAAATTTGCAGCAAACATTTAATATACAATATTGAAGTACAAAGGGTCAAATACACTGTTCTGCAATTAGTTGTGGGTGTAGATAAGGGTCTTAGATATCAGTGAGAGTTGAAATTGTGTTTCTATCTTTAAAACTGAAGAAGTTGTAGAGGTTTTAGTGAGAGGCGTTTTTTCAAAATAGGCGCGAAAATGAAAACAGAAATTCGATTTAAAAATGACAGATAGGTTTTCTTATACTAGATTAAGGACTGTGAAAAAGAAGAGACCACACATGAATCTTCACGGCTACGTGGCCAGCGCAACCATTCACGTGATGGGTCCTCAATTTCTTCTGGTATTTACTTTAGTTACTTGAAATCACTAAGGAGTTATGGTTTTGTAACACAGATGAGAAAATCAGCGCAAGAAGGATTCTAACAATACCAGGGTTCTGAATTAAAGATGGGATGGGTCGAGATAGGGATAATACAATACGCATATGCTATGGGTTACTGTTCTTCCTGTTATACTTACAGTCCTTTATAATTAAATTGGACCGTTAGCTCTGGTCATTGGGTGGATCAGGTCTACCGGCAGCAGGGCACCTCTGGAGGGATTTGGATCAGCGGCGCGGTTCTGGTCAATTCTGGACTCCACCTCAGACTGGATTTGGAAGGGCCTTTCTGGTTACTGGACACGGTAGATAGCAGGATGCAAGTTTCAGTGGGCAAGCCTTAATGGTAGCAAGCCAAGCTGAATCAGAATTATTCTTGCCAAGTCTGGATTCTGCAAAGAAATCTGGATCTTCAAAGAGTTCTGGAATCAGCTACAAGATAAAGAGTTCTGGAATAAGGTGCTGTGCGCAAATCTGGATAGGTTCTGGAAGCAATGTGTTCTGGAAGCAATGTGTTCTGGAAGCAGTGTGTCCTATGTGTAGTGAAACTCCTATATTTATACATTACAAAGTTTATGGCGTGGGCAGAAATTCAAAAACACACCCCCATGTGTGAGTGGCTACAGGGCTGTGCTTTGTCCTGGTTGGCGGTCTGAACAGAGCTGTCATCTTATGACAGGATTTAGGAACTCCCACCTTGATTTTTACGAAAACATAACTCTTGCACACACGTACATTCCTAACATTATGTAGGCTCATAAAATTGGACACATATATTTCATATTTGATTTTCTACATCCACATTCAATCCCCATCCTTGTGCGAGCTGTCTTTCTCATTCTACGGATTTTTATCAATTTTCACCACGGTTGGATTAATAATTTCTAATTCGGTACATCTCTGGGCGCTTGATCAGTGGATCATGCACATACAATCTTAAGTTTGCAACAGTAATAGTTTTGCCACAATGTTTTGGTGTATCTTTGGTTCCTTATGTAGTAAGAACTCCTACCAAATCTTCAACTGTCTAGCATGAGTTCAGATTCATGAGTTTGTATTTTTCACTCGTCTACTTATTTTGGCTGTCATGTTAAATGTCAAAGTTCTGAGGCAAAAACAAGCACTTTCCGTTCAAAACCGAGGCCAGGGTTTTTTTCTTACTTCCCAAGTGAGCAAAATGGCCACTCCTTTGAAGTTCACTGAGAAACCTCCTCCATATCCTGCCCCTCCTTTAGGAGGAAGGGTGTCCAAGCCTTCCTTTGTCCTTGGGTCAGCCAGCAGACGAATGCGGGAACCATTAAGCAGCCATTATGCGGGAACCATTAAGCAGCCATTAGCCTTCCTGTAGCAACTGAGTGTTAAACTGAAATGTGAATCTTCCCAGGATGGGCTGTCAGATCAGAATTAAATAGTTGATTTGCTCCAGACTGGGTTCCGATACATTAAAGTGTTTTCAGTTCACACATAAAATACAAGCACAGTTCATGAGGGATTTCGACATTTAAAAAGAATTAGCCCTTCACAAACATGCTTTAAATAGGTGAATTTTGCCATTTTGATCAGGAAACAGAAACACATTTAAACTGGGTTTGACAGCTAATTTTCTAAAGCAGCTGCCAGGCAGGGAGGCCTGGATTCCTCTGACTGCCTGGAGAATCTACGATTTCAGCACACTTTCCTTTCAATAATTCACTGGGGAAAATTACTGAATTTTTAAGGGCATTTTCGCATTCTACCCTTCTGTGGCCTTGTTTCAGGTGACAGATGACAGCAGTGATTGCTGTTTTTACACCAACTTTGCCTGTGTGTGTGGCAGAGTTTGCAGCTCTTTTGTGGTTTATGCACCATCCACAATTTTTTCAGATTTGGCACGCATGGGGGTTATCGCCTCCATTCTTGGCAGTTTTCTTCCCCATTGGCAAAGGGGTGCAGTGTGGCGCATTGGTGTAGATAAAAATATTCCACAAGACAGATAGTAAACCAAACTGTGCTGGGCGTAACGTTGCAGGCATCAACCTTGTTGAACAAAGAACTTGTGTAATTGAACTTTCAAAGAAACCCTAGTAAAACGTTAAGAAGCAGAGTGGTCAGGCATCGTGGGGTGCTCATTTGAAGGACTCTGACTGAAGCCTTTTTGGGTTGTGTTTTGTTGAAACTACGAGAACCAAGAGGTCTTAGGAAAGGCCAGTGTTAAGTGTCAAAGTGGTCCAACGAGGGTCGAGAAAAACCCCTCATACACTCAAAAGTCTTTGACACATTGGAGAAAACTGATTGAGCTTTGAAACTGGCAAATGTAAACCCGACAGAGGGATGACTGCGATTTGAGGGGAAACCGTGATGCAACCATGAAAATTGTGACACAAAGTGTGAATCTGGCTGTAGGATGCCCACAATGGATAGTTCTTTGAAAAGACATTGAGACTGCTGAATGATACGTTTTTGAGTGAAAGGCCGTAGTGAACCCGATCGAGGGAGGCTAACATTGCAAGAAGGATAAGAGCCAGCTGAGGGGGATCCAAAGGGGCGAAGAGCAATCGCACAACGTGAAAGATTATCAAAGGAACTTTTGTTTGTTTATTGTTTATCGTACAGCAGGCCTTCTAAGGCAAGAGACTTTAAAGGAAAGAGACTTGGCACAGAAGGTCCTGGCAACGTTGAAAGGAACTGTAAGCTAGGGCTGGCTTTGCCCAGGAGTGTGCTGTGCTCAAAGGTCCTGCCTTGTCCCGTGCTAAAAATGTGGGGAAGGGAGACCCCAGCCATACCATCCTGACTTATCATTTGGTGAACACTTCTTTCTTTTCTTGAAAATATTATCCCACACTATTTTGTAACTTAGTTGTAAGGATTGGAAATAGGTTTGTAGTATAGGCCCTTTTTATTTGACAAGACATCACTAGGACTGCCTTATTATTATTTGATGGTCGTAGCTTGCTCCCATCCTAGATTTAGGTTTAGATTAGGTGTTTTTCTCACCCATTACACAGTTTAATAAACACCCTTGAACTGTGATCACTTGTGTCTGTCTTTACTGTTGCCACCATGAGTTCCTTACACCCTGTCCAGATAAGTATCAAAATGGTGTTCAATCTCCTGCAACTTGGACAAATCTAATTTGGGAGTAATCCGGATGAAAAATTAAATCAATACGCTCAGCGTGTGTCACAGTGTCCCCAGCCGTGTCCTTCACAGAGGTAATAACCATTCAACCCCTTTCTCTAAATCAAGTTGGCCAGTAGTCGGCCCGGTCTGTCAGCTTCAGTGTATCTTCTTGTCATGGGTACACAGTTACACCTTTTAAATAATCTTTCCAATAGTAGGTGGAATATAACTAGGGGTGTTTGTATGTCTACTAGAACATCATGTCGACCCGTGTCTGCATGCGATTCATAAAGTGTTTTCAACCGTGCTTCACAAATGGCAAGTTCCCTACGCACCATCTTCAGTATCTCAAATTATTTTCCAAGACGGACACCTCTAATGAACGCCTTAAATGCCCTTCCATACTATCCTATAGTCAGACTCCGACTGTGTATTATTTAGGAAGTACTGAGCAATCGCTTCCCTTCCCTCAGTGCTGAACACTAGGCCAGCCATAAATTCTGCTTTAAATCTCCAGCCAGCAGCCCAGGGGCTCTGCTTTAACCTAAATCTCCAAGTAGACTGGAGTGTGATCAGTGAGGGTGCGGTCCAATATCTCAAATTTTGCAGTTCTTGTCAATATAGCTATAGAGGACAATCACATATCTAGCCTAGAATAAGAGTTGTGAACGGAAGACTAATATGTATAGGTTATAGGTGATTTACTGTAATTCACTGGAGGTACAAAAAAACTGAAAAAAATACTGGAGATCAAACCCCCTGTTTTCCTATCTTTTTAACGGCATCCCCTCCATTTTAACCCCTTATCCCACTACCATATATATATTTAACATTTTCAGTATGTTTTCGGGATTTTGTACATCAGTGAAACTTACCATTGAATTTTGTTTGGTACAATGACTCTATACCATACGTATACCCTCTCTCAGTCACATGCATCATCCACTAAACATCCACCAAGTTCCATGCTATACGTTAGAATCAGCTTCGCCCTTAGATCCTATTCCTCTACCGATCATTAAATCTATTATGCCTAAAATCACCTTATTGGTGACGAGGGGTTTAAACCATTCATTTAGGACTGGTACTCTTCCTGCTGAATTGAAGCATGCCCTTGTCATTACTCTATTGAAAAAAAACATCTCTCCACCCTCTGCTTTGTTAATTACAGCCCTATTTCACTCCTTCCTTCTTTCCTTGCGTTTTTCCTTCTCAAAGCCAGCCTTGTCTGTGTCCATCCATGGACATGTGCTCCATGGCAACCCTCAGTTTATTTTTAAATTTGTTTATTGTGATACAGCCGTAAATGGCAATACAAAGGCCAACAAGTGCAATAGTATGATTTTTGCTTCCATTGTCATTTCACTGCCTTATTCACATATAAACAAGTAAAACATAACAAATAACAGAGAGCTCAAACAATTACCGCTCACCAAGCAGTAGACATCAATGGGGTGGAGGGTCTAACCTGAGCAGGCATGTAAATATTTCTCTGCTCACATCCGGGAGGCCTTTCTGACCTGGGTGGCACTGGCACGCTGATGCCTCTCGATTTGTCAGCAGGGTCCAATCCCAGCCATCCTGGTTGAGAGGTTAACCATGGCTGGTGTCTCTGGTCTCTGGTTCGTTCTCAATCTCTTTCTCTGCCCCCTTTTTGTTATTCTTCTCTTCCCATCACTTGTGGGGTTCCCCAGTGTTCAGCTCGGACCCATATTTTATTTCATTCCAATGTCCAACCATTGGCCAAGTTCATCCTGTCGTACGTTTTCCGCTATTAGATCTATGCGGACAACACTCAGATTGTGGTCCCTCTCAATCTTGCCCAATCTGAGGTAGCCGCTAGGATTAACACATGTTTAAAGGCGGTGGGGGGACTGGATGAGCCAGAATTGTCTTAAACTGAACAGTGAGGAAATCAAGGTTTTGGTGATTGGCCCGCCTTCAGCAGTCTCTATTTGGACCTCTGACTTTTGGCTTCCCACGCTCAGTTCCTGTAGTAAAAATTCTAGGCATTAAAATCTCGGCCTCTTTATCCAGGTCAGACCAAATTAGCTCCAAACAGGACATTTTAAAATCAAGGTTCTGCGAAAGGCTCTCCTCTTCTTGTCACCTCGATTATGAGCGCCAGTGGTGGCCTCTTTGGTATTTGGCTTTTTGGATTATTGTAATGCTCTTTTTTGGCCCAAACTGCCTATCTCCTGGGTCGGTTCGTCCATACCATCACCAGAAGATTCTTAAGCACACCCTCCCGAAGCAAACCCGGCCTGCTATATCATAACAATTAAGACATCCATATGGGGTCAGCAATGTGATCGAACTTCGGTAATATTGGAAACGCAAAGATCCACTGCATCCGACGGGGAGGTGAAGAAATGAGACTTGTTTGCGTAAATGATTGAGCTTTGTGGGAAATAGCATTGCATAGCTGATCTTCCCGTTACGTAGGTATTTCTTCACATCATTGAAAGCTTTCCTAGATGATTCTACAGCAGGGCTAAAATCCAGAAAAATCTGAAGAGAAGCCAACTATAATTGCAAAGAGCCCTTTTCTCTGGCCGCTTTAAGGATTAAGTCCTTATTGCAGAAAATAAAGATCTTAGCAATGATTGGTCTAGATGGTGGCCCCGGGACAGGTCTGGGGCCCAACGACCTGCGCGCTCATTGAATCTGGAAATGTTAAGAGAAGATAGGATTACCCAAGATCATTCGGAAGTAGGTGTTTACCCAGAAAGAGTTCCAATGGGCCAATGGTTGATGTTTCTGGGAGTCCTAGAATACACACATTACAGCGAGATACATTTTCCAAGTCGTCATGTTTGTCCTGCGCTGTCTTGAGATCAGAACGCAGGGATTTTACTGCAGACTCCAGGCCCACAATCAGCTCCTCGGTCTTAGAGATCCTGTGTATAGCCTCAGATAGTTTGCCACATGACTTCTCAATCGTGGCATTGGATGTTTCTACTCTTGCCGATAGTATATTTATCTTGTCACCAATGTCTATAATACTCTCTTGTAGGGTGTGCATAGCCAGCATAATTGGATCATCCTGTGCCCTCCGATGGGAATCCGCTTTATTAATGCGTATATTTGAGTACACAGGCTCAATGGTAGCAGGATCATTTAGCAAAGCTTTAGAGCTTGGCTTACTTTCTCGAGGAGTTGCTTTTGTTAGCCATTGCTTGTAGGATTAATGAAGAGTGCACCCCGAGAAGTGAGCTGCGTACTGCAGAATATTATCAACTGTCATTTACGGTCACAACTACAACTAGTGTATGAGCCAGATACAACAAGCCAACATTTACCACTGACCAAGTAGAAAGGTCCCAGTGTTAGATGACACAAGCTACACTCTAAACAAATATGGAACTTGTCATAACAATTAAGATCCACAGAGGACCCATCTGAAATTCCAGTGACATTGCCACCCGTGATTACTGCAGCACTCAGTTATAAACCAGTACTATTCGCAGACCCTCGTATCAAGTCACAGGTAATGAGCAGCGCAGGTCCATACACCGTAGGATCTGCGGTGTGGGGTGACACTAAATCCATGCAGATGTGAACTGGGTCCGGCAACTAGCACTCGATGCAGTTGTCGCCCTCGGCACAACCGTGCCACTTTGTGCTCGAGTGTACCGCTGTAGGTACAGTTTCAAAGTGGGCTCCCTCACAGTTACTAGGTTACTCTTGCAAGCTTCAGATCCCACAGAGGGCGTTCAGCGGGCCCCGCGAGTCCTCGCCAGGTGCATCGCACAACACCCAGGAGCGCTGCAGGCTGTCACCAGCACTTCGCGCAACGTGATTCCTTTGCTATGAGAGTCCAATACATAGTTGTTTCTCGGGAGCGAATCGGCGGCCTCGTTAAAACCTTAGGGTTTCACTGCCGTTCTCTTCACCAAAGGCATCATCAGCAGCCAAGTTCAGCTAAAATGTTCCCGATCATGCAGCATTCCGAATTTATGGGTGGGGCCCCACTCAGAAAGGAGGATAAATGAAAGATAAAGTGAATGATCACCAGAGCTCGAATAAAGAATCACCATCTTGGCAGGTGCTCGACAGCACCCCCAGCCATCCGGTTCTCTAAATCTTTTGCTCTCCGTCCACAACCTGTGATCTGCTTTGGGCAACTGGTTTCTCAGTTCTGGTAGTTTGTAGCTTTTGATAAGCTTTCTTAACTTTTTTTTTCCTGGGTTGGCAAAGTTTCCCCACTGTTTTAGTCAGCTCCTATGGTTTCCTTAGGAGCTCTGCATAGTAATATATTTCAAATGGATTGCCTCTGCCAATTGATTTCTTAATAGACAGCATCAGATGCTTCTCTGAAATGTTTCTCCAGCAGGGAACATGGTGCAACCCCAACGTCAAAGTCCTCCGAAGCTACTGCTACTCCGCTACGGATGTGATGCCCAGCAGCTCTCATACATGTCTCAGCCTGGCCTCACTTAATTTTATCTGCAAGCTATCCCAAAAACATATTCTCCATTTACCCGACAAGGTAATCCTCTGCCATGCCCATTAACCAAAAAAGCTGCTTGGTTTAAGTGCTGCACTGACTGCAACTCAAAGATGTCGGTCAGTGGTCGTCACACAATTTGCATCTGGTGTTTGGGCACTGCCTAGGACGTCAGAGATTTTGGGCATGTTAGGCAATGCCCACAAAGGTTTTGAGGGAAAGGGCAGCTAAATTGACCCTGTGTCAGTACTCGTCCAAGTTACCAGGGGGAACCCCATCCAAAGAGGGAATCTCAAAGGGTAAGAGCCACAGAGCGTGAGTCAAGCAACAAAACATAAATAGCCCAGAAGAGCATCTGAAGCCAGGAGAGAGTCATTTTTCCTCATGTTCCTACCGTAAAAAAAGATGTCACACCAAAAGGGACTCTTGATCTGCAACTTCACCAAACAGAGGCAAAAGGCGTAGTTGCCCAGTAGCTTCAGTAGAGCAGTGTGAGTTTTTCAAAGTTCAGATGCTGGATATTTTCGCAAAGATTGCAGCACCGACAGCCGCTATGGGACAGAGGGTGGCGCTTGGTACCACTGCACCCTTGAAGGCAGGTAGGATTACCCTCGAGAGCAGCAGCCACATGAACAAGAGTTTGGCTCTGGGTCATACTGCAGTGGCTCTTCAGAATCCATCAGCACTCATGGTTGAAGTCGGCCCTCCGACTTTGACCTCAGTTTTTGAGGTCTCGCTGTTATTTTCAACCTCAGCCCGCATTGGAGGGATGATACTTCAAGGTATTCACCAGAGATGAGGAAGCAACTCTTCTGCAACTTAAATTTGGGTGTTTCGAAATAAATCTGATCTTATATTGATCTCTTGATACTGTAAGTAAAACATATATGTAATACGTATGTACTTACCTTCCAACATGCTGGCACAATCCTAGTGTATCAGCTTTTATTTGATTCTTTCTTAACACTAACTTACCCTTATTCTGAGAAACAATGTTTGTGATAACATGTAAATATATAAGTACAATAGGGGTGTCACAGTATTAGTTTTATGACGGTACAATAACCTTCTGGCCAAATGATGGTATATCATGGTTATCGCGGTATAGCAGGTGGAGTTAACTAATCTTAAATATTTTCTAAAAGGTCATAAATTGTCAGATTTATCATCACAAACAAAACCAGGCACCCAGGGCCAGAATTGGCCTTTTCAACATACTTTCCACTGAAATGCCACCCCTTGCTTCCACCTAACACTTGTGTGGAGAGGAGGAGGAGGGGGGCGGAGCCCTGCTGCGACTGGCAAAGCAAACTGAATAGCTGTTCTTGAGTGGTCATTTAGGCTTTTAGCTCCCCCACTGGTTACTGGTGAAGATGAACATGTTGCCATATTGATAACCTGCATGCCACAGATCAATGGAGTCTGATGGTAGTATATGCTTGTGCGCATACACACACACACACACACTCTTTACGTTACAGCCTTTAGTTTACTTCCGGGACAAAAGGTGTTCAGTAATCACGGACATGTTACCCTTTGGTATGGCAGCAGGGAATACCCACAGAGATGAGTAAAGTTCGCAGTGTGACTTATTATATGTAAATTCAATGATAGAACCAGGGAAATCCCCCATTGTCATATGTTTAGAAAACATTATCCATTATAAATATATAAACCCCAAAGCCGCCAACCCAAAGTCCCGGGAGGATAGCTCAGCGGCAACATGCATGCCTTGGAAGCAAGACAACACGAAGTGACACATGTTTGATCCCCGGGTCCGCGCTTAGAAACCTCTGGGTGTTTAAGGGCGTTATAAATACGCAACTAAGACAAAAACAATTGCGCAACTAAATAAACAAAAACAATTTCTTTAACAGCGCGTCGATGCCTGCGGGCTGTGTGAGCGGTTTAAAAAAAAATGTAAATAAAAAAAAAAGTAAACCCTTTTCCTTCTTGGCACTGTATTTATTCTTCCTATTGCTAACATATTGATTTTGTGTCGGGCACGTGTGGTTTATGGAATGGCATTAAAAACTGCTCAAACTGAAACTACTTGGCAGACGGCACATCCAACAGTGCAAGACCAAGACTGCGCAGCACTTGCTTACTGCAGCCTTTCCAAATCAGATTGAAAAGCACACTTAACGGTATGAACGGTATACCGGTATAAACAATGTGACGGTTATTATTGTTCAATTAAGTGGTTCACGGTATCTTTAACGGTATACCGTAATACCGTTACATCCCTAAAGTACAAACATGTATGTTTTTACTTATAGAATCAATAGCTCAATATCAGGTCAGATTGATTTCTAGACACCCAACTTGAATTCAAAGTATTTTCAAAATTCAGCACAGTATATCACAAATCCTCTGTTATCTCTCTAGCATGGTTCATCATCCTCGGGTAACTGCTTAAGTAAACACACGCAGAGTGAAGGGTTGCTCTTCTCTGTTGCTTATGAAGCCATGGCAGGTCCACGTAGAGCCAGACTCCTCAGCAGTAACATAGGGCAATGTCTCTTTCTATATGTGGCATGAACATTCCGATTCTCTTGAGCCTTAAAATGGGAGGCTGTTAATGGTGTTACATTAAAAAGAATTGAGGTACAAATTAGTCAACTCCAGAACTGCAGCTGCGCTACCTTTTTATAGCACAAATAGCAATGTTTAAGGTTGTACCTTCCTGGCTTGAGGGACTCCATATGGGGCAATTCACGTCTGCTGCATTTGATGATCACCTATAGCCCCTCCCTAGCTCTTGAAGGCCAGCCCATAAAATGAGATAAATACTGAATAGTGTTTCTGTCCTGGTTGTTTCATTATTTAGCTCTTGCACTAAGCTTTCCAAGTAGCACACGTAGAGATCTTTACCTAGCAAGTGTCCAGAGATACTACAAGAGGCTGCAGTGTTATTGGACAGCTCCTCATGCCCCACCCCCTCCCAAACACCCTTTTTTTCCACCATCATAATGCTTCTCTTCACCATCCTCCAGCCGTGGCACACTCTTTAGGTCAAAGGTAGTGCAACTAGCCTAGTGGGAGGGTCTCAACATCCCGAAGTTCAATCTAAACACTGCAGGTGGGTCCAGTTTCCCGGTCTTAGCCGCCAAGCTATGGAGCTCCCTACCCACTGCCATCAGGGCCGAACCCTCTTTCTGGGCATTTAGATCAAAAGTAAAATCATGGCTCTATGACCAGCACAACTTATACAGTTCTACCGGTCTCTAACTCTGGAGTCCTTGCTTCCATTGAATTTTGTGCCTGCTTCTCGTCTGTCTATTTATGCAACTACTGTCACTGTATTTATGTTCCCTGGTTTTCTGAATATATTTCCCCTATGTTTGCCCTCCTGCTGACCGATATGTAACACGTGCCAGCAGATAACTGTCTAACCAATCCTGTATATTATATCTGTAACAACTGTCCTCAAGCTTAAGCGCCCAGATACCTCAGGGTTAGGTGCTCTCTACAAATAAATAAACTAAACTAAACCCCACCAAAGACTAGATCCAAAAGCTACGGCCGTGTCCTGGCCACCTGGATGACAGATCCCCGGGGACTAGACAGGGAGACACCTTTAGGCTTCTCACAATAACCCAACACCCTCATTTATAGACATGGAGACACCTTCCGGTTTCTCACAATAACCCAACGCCCTCATTTAAATAAACTCATTTTATTAGCTTTTTTTTCATTTGCAGAAACTTAACTACAGATATAGCACTTAAACCACAAGCCTGAAGTTAACCATGCTTAAATAAAACAAACATAACAACCATTTCCTTACTTCAGAAAGCCCCTTGCAAACTCAAATGCTACAAAGTAACAATTGTGTGCATGTTCAAAGGCGCTCTGTGTGTCATAATGATGTTAAAGATATTTATATGGTGACAAAGGTGGAAGTGAACGCTTACATGCAGTATCATGAAAACTGAAAAAATACAACTGATCGCATTCACTTAGAAAATTACAACTGGTTAGATTAATTAACAAGACTTCAAGCAAAAGCGAAGTCCTGATCAACCAATAGCCTAGTTAAGTATATGCCTTGCCTTGCCCTACAATACAAATGAGCTGTCACTGCCCCAAAAACCTCCTTGACGGATGTCAGGGCACTTCACCAAACCATGACTGACCCATCAGTCCGCTCGAGGCAAAATGTCTTCACTCCAAAACATGCTGTTCACCCAAACATTTGCTCGCAGTGATCGGTGTTCCTTCCTTTACAGCACCCTGGCATTCCACTCATACTGAAACCCGTTTGTCTGAAGTACTGGGGACTACCTGAGACTACTGGTTCATATCAATCTACTTTCACTGCTGTCACCAACATGTGAAATCCATCTTGGAAATCCTCTCAGTCTTCCCCTCTTTTCTCTCCACCTTGAAACATGTTCACAGTGGTATGTGTGCATTTCAAACCCCACCCCCTCAAAAAATAAAAAAAATAAAAATAAGTTCTCGTAAGTTAGTACCACCTAACTGCACTAGACCCAGCTCCATATCCTGCAAATCCAAAGGGTTCTGAAACTCTGGCTAAGTCCACATGGGTGTCTCTCATACCATCTATTCGCTCCATCCACCAGATCTGGATAGTGACCCATCCATGTAGTCAAATGAATTGTGGCTCTCTGAATTCCTGGATGGATTCCCAAAAAGGCGTCTCCTGGCAATTTACCCAGCATTAGGCCTCTTCTGGGTCTACTCTAATATGCAAAAGCAATGGGCAAACTCATAATGGGTTGGGTGATGGTACCCGAATGCCTTCCCAATGACTCCCCAAGATACAAAACCATGATCACTATCCAAAGAGGGAACCTAGCTCCTCAAGATATGTCTAGCAGTTTCCAAGTCCTTTGTGATGCCCCACAACAGAGTCTTGATGGCAGGTGAACGAACATCTGCCAACTTGCATAGGGAGGTACAATACCATAAAAGCAGGCTACCCTCAGATGTCGACTGCCAGAAAAGAAAAAAAAACATCATGCCAACTCGACCAAGCCACCTAAATTCTTTAGAATGGAGCTGCCTAATATGATTGTGTAACCAACCTACCTAGCACACACCAATGTAGAAAAACAGCCAGACCGCTCGAGGGGTTCTGTTGGGACTTGACTGATAAGTGAGGAAAGAGGCTTATTATTCACCCTTTCAACATTTGTGTGCAATGATTCTCACAGAACTTGTCAACAGGCTCTAACACAATTCTGTTCACTTGAAGGCAAACCCTGTTTAAAAGCTGTGCCTAAAGGTACAGCTATTCCACTGCCAAGAGCCTACAATTCAAGTTTATTGCATTAAAATCTGAAACTTCACGACCACTGACTAGGACAATCAAGCTGTTGCAATGATTGTGCTGGATTGTAAAACGTACCCAGGCAGAACCAATGGTGCTTCCCGAGCTACGCTAATCATGGTAGATAAAAAGAACCTCCACACAAATGTGAAAAGGTTTTCCAAAGTTCACTGAAAACTAATCAGATTGGAATAAACTAATATTATCCACAATATTAAACAAAGACGAAAAGTGACCTAAAGAAGAGAAAAACACTGCAATTGCACAGCAAAGATGAAACATAACATACTCTTTTCTGAAAGAAGTGAAAAGGAGCACATTACAACATGGGGGTGCAGGTGCAAAGCTCTCAGGAGGGCGTTAGAACCTGAAACACAGTGAATTTGGAAAATATGCTTTGCCTTGCTTTGCTGAAAGTCCTATGATAGCTAGACAAGATGCTGTACACTGACACTACATGCCAACATCATGATTGTTGGTGACTGGGTGTCGATCAAAGAAAAGCCGGCTAGAAACAAAAGGACAAATACATTGGTGATGAGATAACATAACGAGTGAAGCTTCAAGCAGTTTTAGAAACATGGGTGTTAACATCGAGGGCAGGGTAGGACTGATGCACGCAGCACAGAGATCACACATCAATTTTACTGTAGACTAGTGAATATCATGTTTCATGTTCACAGGGGTCCAGATCGAACAATGTAGGCCTTGATGAACAAAAAGGCCCACTCTCTTTACCCCTTATCCCATGTTGTGGAACACTGGAACAGGATCAATGCAGATGTAGGCGAAGAACTGAAAAAACCCACAAGTACTACACAATCACAGGTGACAAATCACAAACGTACACATGTTTGTCATGAAACATAATTATGTTTGGCATTTCTAATCTGCGCTAACACCTGGGGATGCTGCTCACCTGTTTAATCAGCATGTATGTTTCAGACATGATCTTCTCAATGTCGCCTAGGTCACAGGGCATAACCTTCTGACCCTGCTGCCACACCCTGTATGCATCCAATAGGAGTGTCTTGCTGGTTTCTGTGTCATCCAGCAGCTTCCTCTTCCGGCTTGGCCTCTGCACAGGCTCTTCAGTGAGTCCTGATTGGACACCTGATTTTGTTACTTGCAGTTGTTTTGAGCTAATGCTAAGCTCCTCTAGGGAGAGTTCTGGTGCCCTGTTCTCCAGAGACTTGTCCTTGGTGGCCCGAACAGGCTGGGCTCTATTGGTCTCTGCTTTGACAGTTTTCTCAGAGTCACCTGCATGTCCACCAACCTCCATAGCTTCGCCTGAGTTAGTCTTAGGGACCACATTTGGCTCCTTGCCGGCCTTGGTTGCCTGATCCCCTGTGTCCATGGGCTGCACAGGTGGGGCTTGAGCAACCTCATTGACCCCATTCTCAATGCCCTGGATAGGTCGGTCAGCCAAAACAGTCTTTTTAGGCAGCACCTCCTTGCTGTCCTCTGCAGTCGCCTTGTGGGAGAGGTCAGTTGTCATTCCACCTGCAACAAAACCTTTGGACTTTTGATCTTTAGACACCTGGAAAAAGAAAAATGGAATTAGAAACTTGTCGACTGAGGATCCAAAAAGAGCAACTGTACAGGACGGACCAATGAAGAGCGCAGGGTTACATTGTTCATTCCACTGAACAAGGAATCATGGCTACTGAAGGCAAATCCCCGAACACTCTCACAAAAGAAAATACAACCCGCCAAGGAAGAAAGGCCCAAGTCGGTCTTGTAAGGATAACAACTTTTAATCTCACACGCAGAAGAGAGCAAACTCTGAATCCTTTACACTTTATTCACTTTCTAGATGAAAGGAGGGAACAGAATGCCCACTAAATTACACAAGAGCAGAAATAGTTCCAAAAACATGTGTCACTCTATTGCTGGGGAACTTTTTCAAAGGCTAGCCATCACAATAGCATGCCTATGTTATGACTCAGCCTTCATCACAGCATGTGAACCAGACTACACAATGCAGCAGATTTATGTTCATCTGACTGGGAAAGGAAGATGATTTATTGCAGGGCTGGAAGGATGATGTTGTTGGTGGTTACACAAGTTAAATTCCTAAGATCGGTGGAGAGGGTGTATGGAAATGTAGTGCTGCAGGTTGACAGAGTGTCGAGCCCAGGGAATGCTAAAGACAATTGGCAAATTGAGGATATCACCAGGTGGCCAAGCAGAATGCCAGACTGATGGTATGGGTGTATGACCCTTTAGGTTCGAAGAGTGAGGGTATCTATGTGTGTATGTGCGCAGCTGTTAACTGGCTGGGGGTGGAAGGAATGGCGATGTGTGACATTGTGGACTGGCAGAGTGATAGCATGGATATTTGACCCTGTTGACTCGGTGAGCGAGGTTATGAATGTTCAGCTTATAGATTGAGGGGATGAATGTCAGGGATTCATGAATTTTGTAGAGTGATGGATCACTTGTAGAGGGAGAGTTTGGATATCTGGTACTGAAAAGAACGGGAGGTTAATCAGGCTTGGCAGAATCTTTGTTTGACCCTGCAACCAGGAAATGCAAGGGTACACATGTAGATGCCTTCGGACTGGCAGAGTGATTATTTGATCATGTGACCCTGCAGATTATTTTCAAGTGATGGTCTGGATGGATGACCCTGCAGGACAGCAGAGTAGGATACGATATGCGACCTTGCAGAATGGTAGAGCGAGGTTATGAATTTCTGACGCTGCTGCATGGCAGAGTAAAGCTGTGGTTGTGCAATCCTCAGAAAAAGCGAGGGTACACACATGTAACCCTACTGGCTGGAAGAGTGAGCGCATGAATGTATTACCCTTGAGACTGGTTCTGGATGGTGATCTTGCAGGCTGTCAGAGCAAGTGCATATTTGCGTTACAGTGCATACTGGCAGCGTGAAGGTACTGATGGGTGAACCTACAGGATAACAGAGTGAGTGCATTGATGTTTGACACCGTAGTTTGGACAAGCAAGGGTTTGATTTTGTGGCACTGTGATGATGAAATGGCAGAGCAAGACTATAGATGTAATAAAGCTGCAGTCAGATTGAGGGTAATGTTGTGACCCTAAAGCTGGCAAAACAAGGGCAGGATATGTGACAGCACAGGTTGGCTAAGGGTGGGATGTATGTCAGTGGAGACTGGCAGAGCGAAGGCTTGACGTAATGCAGAATGGCAAAGTAGGGTTATGGGAATGGGTCAATCAAGGCGGATAGAGAGAGGATCTGGGTATTAGGAATTGTAAACTGCAGACTGGCAGAGAAGGGTATGGGTGTGTGTGTGTGTGTGTGTGTGTGTGTGTGGCCCTCCAGGCTGGCAGAGAGAGGGTAAGATGAAGGACATTACAGTCTTGGGGAGGCAAGGAATGGCAGTATCTTGTCTCAAATCTTTGATAGTCTTGTGTGCGTTTTAACAGTAATGTTCTTTGATGAACCCTTACCCCTGTCAGATCATCCAGTGTGTCCTCCAACACCTTCACGGTGAGAACAAAGGCTCGTTGAGCAAGAACCTGCCGATCTGCATCTCGCAAGTACTTCCTGCAGCACAGACAGAAAACAAAAGAAAAGTACCCAGTTTAGTAAGGGAGACAGGCAAGCACTACACCATGCTGGGGATGACAAACAAATGTGCTTCATATTTATCAAAAATCTGTCAGCATTAGTAGGAGTTACTGCTGGGCAGGAATGCTGTATGCTACCATTCAAGGGATCAAGGTTAAATCTCGATCTCAAAAGACCTGTTTGGTCAGCGCTTGAACCCACCTTTTTTGCTTCAGCCCAAGAAGTGAGCCATCCAAGTTCAGGGGCAGCCAGCCTCTGGAGGCAAAGAAATATCCTGAGAACCTTAGATGTGAGGTAACTGCCCCCTTCAAATGCTATTGGCAGCAGGATGATAACCCATCACTCTAAGGAGCTTCCTGCAATCCTTTGGAGGGAGAGAGCTGTGGGTGAACAAAATGGTTTTTGCAGCAGCAGGATCCCTGCTGATCTCCAAGGTACTTTTCTTCATACCAGAGCTCCAAAAGGTTCGACAATCCCATGCAGACTCTGATGTCATTGGGTGGTTGTGGGGAGGCAGGTAAGGGGGTTCCCATGTGTGCGGGGTGCTTTTACAGTGTTCAACACTGATCAGGGGCTGTTTGAAGCTCGAATAGGGTAAGAGTGGAGGAGGAGAACATAACATAGGGAAATATATCATACATACATATGATACATTACTCACCGTAATCTTGTTTCTGATGCTTGTATCTGCTTGGATTCACATGCTATGCATAGGCCGACATCTACTAGAAGCTGCTGAGTATTACAGTTGTTGTTTTCGAAATTCGAAAAGGGGCGTCGACAGGGCGTGTAAGTAATATTATACATAGTGTGACGTCCACTGTACCCATGGGCCTTCACGCGTCGAGGTCCCTCAGATTGTTTTGTTCTGACATGAGGTTGCATAAGTGTAATGTGAGTACAGTTGTATCCAAGCAGATATAGAAAGAAAGCTCATATAACATCTATGCACCTTCTCCCAGGGGAGGAAGGGTGGGCGCATGTGAATCTAAGCAGATACAAGCATCAGAAATAAGATTACGGTGAGTAATGTATCCCTTCTGAGGCTTGTGGAATCTTCTTAGATCACATGCTATGCATAGATTAGCGAGCAGTGTTATGAGAAGGTGGTGAGTTGTGAGAAGGAGCAGCGGCAAATAGAGGTTTTAGAACCGCTTGTCCCACCTGTGTATCTGCTTTGGAATGTGTGTCAACGCAGTAATGCTGAGTGAAAGTATGTACTGAGCTCCATGTAGCTGCTTTGCAAATGCTGTCTAGGGGGACATTTGCGATAAAGGCCAAAGTAGCTCCAGTGCTCCCTGTGGAGTTGGCTCTTGGTGTAAAAGACAGTATTGTTAGATAATGAATAGCATAATTTGATATATCTTACTATCTGGAGATGGCTTTTTTCAAAATGCGGTCTCCTTCTCTGCCTGGTGCTATGGAGACAAACAGTTGATCTGTTTTCCAAAGCGATCTGGTCTTATTTACGTACTAAAGGACCGCCCTCCTCACATCTATAGTGTGGAGTTTTACCTCAGCTGAGCTAGTTGGTTTCTGAAAAAAAGCTGGAAACTCAATGGATTGGTTCACGTGGAATTTAGAAATGAATTTAGGGGAGAACCTAGGATGAGTACGTAAAACCAATGTATCTTTATGTATGATAATGAAAGGGTCCTGTACTGACAATGCTTGCAATTCACTAACTCCTATTAAGGAAGTAATAGCCACTAAGAAGGCAGTCTTGTATGTCAGGTGTTTAAAGCTTGACTTATGCATAGGCTTGAATGGGGGCCCAATGAGTTTTGCTAACACTACATTGAGGTCCCATCCTGGTGGTGGGTTTGAAATAGGAGGGTGGAGTCTTTTGACTCCCTCCATGAACGCTTTAATGACTGGAAGTTTCTACCACAATACCTTGCTTTGAGAGGTGGTATAAGCTGATAAAGCCGCCAGGTGGACCTTTATAGAGTTGAACACTAAACCTGAATCTAACAAGTGGAGCATATAGTTGAGAATGTGAGAAGGAGTACATTCTATGGGGTTGATTTGTTTGGACTGGCACCAAATTACCAATCTCTTCCACTTGTCGAAATAACAGTTTCTAGTGTTAGGTTTTCTTGCCTCCTTGAGGATATCCATACACCGCTGTGGTAGATTAAGGTGTCTGAATTCTATGACTTCAAGAGCCATGCTGCCAAGTTCATTGAGTGTGGCTGAGGGTGTACCGGTGTTCCTCTGTGTTGGGTTAACAGGTTGGTTAGGTACAGGAGCTTGATGGGATCGCACATCGCCAGTTTGCGCAGATAGGGATACCATGGTTGTCTCACCCACGGAGTAGCAACTAGGACGAGCGTTATCTGTTCTCTGTGTATATTGTTCACAATCCTGCTCATTAATGGTGTTGGGGGGGGGGGGAGCGTAAGCAAATCTCCCTGACCAGTTCATCCATAGGGCATTCCCCTAGGAGTCTGGTTGGGGGAACCTGGACGCGAAGTCTGGGCATTGCTTGTTTTCTTTTGTAGTGAACAAGTCTAGTGTGGGATAACCCCATTGAGAGAAGATGTGGTCTACGACGCTTGAGTGTAGTTGCCACTCGTGTTCCTCTGGTAGGGGATCTCTGCTCACAGTGTCTGCTAGAATGTTGAGTACCCCTGGAACGTGTTGGGAGGATAGGGATATCCCCCGTTTAAGTGCCCACCTCCATACTCTTTGTGCCAACTTGGATAGATTTGGAGAGTGTGTGCCCCCTTGTTTGTTGATATAGAACATAGCAGTTTTTGCTGTCTGTTAGAATTAGAACGGACTGATTCGTCAGTTGCATCTCGAACGCCTGAAGTGCTTTGAGTACTGCTAATAGTTTGAGTAAGTTGATATGGTTCTGTGCAGTGACCTGTATCCATAGACCGTGTGCTGAAGGTAATGAGCCCCCCACCGGGAAAGTGACGGGTCTGTTGTGACAACCGCTTGCGCCTCCGGATCGTGGAAGGGTTTTCCCTTTCACAGGCTTTCTTTCGACCACCAGCGTAGGTTTTGTACCAGTGTTGGCGAAAAGACTGCTAGATCGTCCCATTGACCACTTGCCAGAGACCATTGTTTCGCCAACCACTCCTGCATTGTTTGCATGCGCAGACGTTTGTGTGGGACTAGATAAATGCACAATGCCATCATGGCTAGTAATCGCATTGCTTTGCGTACGCTTATCTGGAGACCGGCTTGATACTGGTGTATTTGCCGAAGCATGTTTAGCACTCTTTCCATGGATGGAAAGGCTAAGCCTGCTTGGCTATCTAATACAGCTCCTAGGAACTGTTTCGATGTACTTGGTACAAGACTTGACTTTTTCTCGTTTATCGAGAAGACCAATTGACGGAGAAGATTTATGGTTCTTTGAGTGTTTAGTTTGCAAAGATGGGGAGTTTCTCCTGTGATCAGCCAGTTATCCAGGTAGGGGTACACTGGGATTGCCTCCCTGCGCAGGTGCGCTGCCACTACCATCAGTACTTTGGTTAATACCCTTGGAGCCGAGGCTATTCCGAAGGGTAGCACCTTGAATTGGTAGTGCTGGTTCGCTATCTTGAAACGCAAGAATCTTCTGAGCGCTGGGAGCATTGAAATATGAAAATAAGAATCTTTCATATCCAATGTTGCCATGTAATCCCCCGCTTTAGCAGAGGGATTACTTCTTGTAGCGTAGTCATGCAGAACTTTAGTGGCTTTACATATTTGTTTGCAGGGCGCAAGTCTAATACTGAGAGCACTGTTAGATCTTTCTTTGGTACAAGGAAGTATGTTGAATGGATCCCTTGTTTACCTCGTTGGACGGCACGATCTCGATGGCGTCTTTGAGGAGTAGCGCGTTGACTTCCTCTATCAAGATGAATTGTTCCTCCTTTGATGTTTTCCTTTGGCGCGGGGGAGGTTTGATTGTGATTCTAGGAGCTCCATGCAATAACCTCCCGCTACTATCGATAACACCCACTTGTCCGTGGTTATGCCCTCCCATGCGTGGGTGAAGTTTGAAATCCATCCCCCGACTGGGGAGGCATAGGAGGGGACCTGTAGCAGGGTGTCATTGGTTGGGAGGCGTTCCTCCGCCTCTGCCAGTGGAGGGTCTCCCCCGGCCGCGACCTCTGCGCTGGCCTCTAGGATAACCTTGGGACGCTTGCCCTTGGTTGTAACAACAAGACTTATTCTGGTTTTGGCTGTAACTGGAGCCTCTTTGATTTTGTCTGCGAAAATAGTTTCCACTCCTTTCTCCGGTCTGTTTATTAATGAGTTGACCAAGGCACTTGAGTGTCTCATACTCGTCCTTGGCTGACTTTAAAGCATCCTCCATTGCTTTGCCAAATAACACGTTAGGTTCTATTGGCATATTGAGCAAGGTTGCCCGAGTAATTTTAAAACCGGATTGTCGAAACCAGGCATGGCGCTTGAGGATAGTGCCTTCTGCGATAATGCGTCTGGCATTATCCGCCGCGTCCAGGTTGTTCTTAAGCAGGCTGCTGGCAGTGGCCATGCCTTCGGCTGCGACAAGGGTAAGTTTTGATTTCAGAGGTTCAGGAGCAGCGTCAGCTAGGGAAGTAAGCACGTCCCATTTAGTACAATCGTAGCTTGCCAACAGTGTGGAATTGTTGGCTATTCTTGCTTGGTAAGCTGCGGAAGTAGCCACCTTTCTACCCATGGCGTAGAGTTTTCTGCTCTCTTTGTCTGGTGGAGCTTTCCGGTTGTTGTGACCAACAGTGAGCCTGGTTTAAGCTGTCCTCTTATATATAAGGGGTCAGATGGGGCCGGGCGGAATAACTTTTCTATTCTTGGGTTAACCGCCCTTGTTTGATTGGCCGTTTCCAGAGAAGGTTGGATCCTCCTCTGGACAGACTTTAAAATTGGTATAAACTGGTGGCAGCCTTCTTGTCCCCCAGGATGTTCTCGACAAAATCTTTGTCTTGCTGAGTCTCTTGAGTCTCAATGCTTAAGTGCTCAGCTGCTTTGACCAAAATGTCATTAAACATGGGTTGATTATCCACTGGGGAATCAGGTAACAGTGAATCCTGTGGAACTGGTGAGTCCAGAGCATAAACCTCTGCCTCATCATCATTATTATTATTATCCCCCTCATCCTCTTCGTCATAGTACTGAGTATCTTCTTGATACTCTTCTGTTTCTACATGAATGTCAAAGATCTGCAGCGAGGCGTAATGTTTTGGCAGTAGACGTATCATATGGATCAGAAGAGATGAGAGATCTTTTCCCTGATGGCTGGGATGATTGACGGGGCTGAGAAGTGGTAGCCTGATCAGCGTGAGGTGTATTTTGTAAGCTCTCAAAGGCTTGAGGGTGCTCTTCAAAGAAGTTAGCAAAGAAAGTCATTCTGGACATTGCTCTATCTATGTCCCGAGCTAACCATTTGGCTGAACTGGGAATAATGCCTGGGCAAGGAACAGCAGATGTAGGCAGGCCTTTATTATGTAGGGCTTCACTTAAAGTGCCCTCACTATCTTCCTGTAGGGTATCTTGAATTTCCTGTAAGGCAGAGGTCTTCAAACTGTGGGGCGCGCCCCCACAGGGGGGCGCGGCCACCTCCTAGGGGGGGGGACGCCAGAGCCCAGCATGAAATGTAAAAAAAAATAATACAAATCTTTTTTTTAGATTGGGGGAAATGGGAGGGGGCAGCTCACATGGTGGACCATACAACGGTCTTAGGCACCAATGAAAACATGGCCAGCAGTTGCAAATGGATATTCAGTCCTTTAGTCACAGACTGTTTGAATAGTACACAAGGGGTTGTTTTTTATTCAAATGTAAACAAATTGTGATATTTAAAGAATATTTATTCAGCAACAATGGTCAAAACTACTAGCTGCATAGTGAAGCAACTCCTCAAACTGGCCCACATTGGCCAAAAAAGTGGCCCATTTTGATTGGCCTACACTAGCATTTTGCATTTTTGGTACAGTCATCGCCCTATTGCCCTATAGGCCAGTCCAAGCCTGCCGACTCATCCCTAATGGGTGAGGAGGCGTTCACCCACTGGCCACCTCACCCATTATGGAGAAACCGAGGGGCCAGCCCAGTGAAACACTGAGCACTCCCTCAGCTCCTGGGCTGGCTGAACTGTCAAAGGGAAACACTGTTTGCCTTTGACAGTTCATTTCCCCAGCCGCACATGATCACTGAGCCATGCAACGTTGGGGCTGTTTTGCTTCGCCAGCCTTGCATAGCTCATTGGAAATGCTGGCTGGGGCACTGCATGTATGTATGTGCGAGGGGGTGCTCCTGCGCCTCCTCGCACATATGGGCAGAGCAACCTGGAG
The DNA here is from genome assembly GCF_040938575.1 of Ambystoma mexicanum. Taxonomy (NCBI): domain Eukaryota; kingdom Metazoa; phylum Chordata; class Amphibia; order Caudata; family Ambystomatidae; genus Ambystoma; species Ambystoma mexicanum. The sequence continues at coordinate 1,572,074,190 of NC_090932.1, forward strand.
CGGGGCATTTTAGCAACCATGCGCAGGCCCCTGCAGAAGGTAAGTTCATGGCGATTTATTTTTTATTTAAATGTGTATGGATGTGTGTATGCTTGTGTTATGGGACTGTGGAGGGAGCAGGATGGGCGGCAGAACTGGGATAGTGGTGGGATTATGGTGGGGAGAGCCCAGGGTCTGTACTGGGAGTAGGGTGCGGTGACGGCACGCAAAAGTTCATAGCGATTTCTACATACTGTCCATCCGGCACTTTTAGGGGGGCCCGGCCTGCCCAAACTTGGCTCAGGGGGGGCCCGAGCCAAAAATGGTTGAAGACCACTGCGTGTAAGGTATCTGTGTCAGGGGTAGGCCTTTCACTCTGGGGTTTGTCCTTAAGGGACTTATTCTTGTGGGTCTTATCCTTGTCTTTTTGTTTATCCCGAGGATCAAAGCTCTTAGAGGAGGATTTTTTTGAACTAGGAGTAGTTTTCAACAACACAGGTCGAGTTTCAGTATTGGGAAGGGCCTTTGCCGCGTCCTTTGACGTTCAGCAGTTGGGATGGTGTTCCGGTGCGTCCTTTGACATTCGATGCTCGGTAGATGAGGATTTATGGGCGGCGTCTTTAGTCTTTTTGGGCCTATCATGAGGCGACCGACTGTTGGAGTGCCAGGAGGACAGCGAATGTGCAGATCTGCCCCTAGACACCGAATCTCAGCGTGTGCTTGACACATCGCTGCAGGGTATGTGTTTAGTGTGGGGAGATTGGGTGCTATTGCCACCGGGTGTAGCCAATGGTACCAGACAATCAAAAATACCAGTTAATCCAAAGTCTGCTGTCAGAGACAGATAAAGCAAGTTGGCTGCTGTGTTATCCGGCTCCGAAAATGTGTTATTTGACATTTTCTGAACCAAAACCTTTACTATTACCAGCAATGGAGGTGCCTTTTTTCTGTAAATCTTTGTATTTGGTTTTAAATTATTTCAGAGTCCCGTACAGTGTTATCCATGAAACCTAACTGCCTATAAGGAATACCTCACTACTAAATATGGTATGGTCATTGCACTGATCAATCTTCTGTACTTTGCATCTATCTTTGAGCTGTCACACAAGGAGATGCAAGAAGAACATTCTTGAATAACCCAACGTCAACATATTGCACATAGTTCTAGTGTTAATTTTACAATGCAAAACAATCATCAATTGTGCTCCCCAGTATATGCATGTTACTGTGACCCTGTCAAGGGGTACATGGGGAGTCTTCTCAGCCTAGGGCAGGAGACCGGCCAGAGTATTTGCCCAAGTAGTCCTACCCCAGAGGCGGGGTGGAGAGCTTGGGTGGGCCCCAGTCTCCATCCCCTCCACATGTATTTGTATTTTTATTTGTATTTATTTTATTTATAAAGCGCATCCAGGCCCATGGGCATCCGGGCGCATCATTTTACAAACGGGATGCAGAACGTTACAGTTACATACAGTAGATAAGGAAGATACATACGTGTTACAGATACATACGTGTTATAGTTACATACAGTAAATAAAGGAAGATACAGTTAAATAATACAGTACAGTATTTACAATAAATACAGTAGGGCAGACAACAAACCTAAGATCAAGGAAGTTAAACAGTCATTGTATCCAAATCCTGAAGCCAGCGCTTAGTGTTGCGCTTGAATAAGTGGAAGGAGGGTTCTGATCTGAGGGAAGCAGGGAGTGTGTTCCAGAGCTTTGATACCCGTATAGGGAAGCTAGCACCGCCCCGAGTTATGGAGTTTGAATCTCGGTATGGACATTGTGTTTGCTTGAGCCGCTCTAAGTGGTCTTGAAGACGTATGTGAAGTGAGTTGGTTAGTAAGGTAGGCTGGAGCGAGGTTGGCCCTGGCTTTGTGTGCTAGGGCAAGAGTTTTGAGAGATATTCTGTGCTCTACCGGGTGCCAGTGCAGGTTGCGTCTAGTCTCAGAAATTTGCGACTTCTTGTGGATGTTGAGGGCTGCCCTGATGGCATTATTCTGAATTACTTGTAACTTGTTACTGTTTTTGTGGCTAGTACCTAAATGGAGGGTGTAACAATATTCAATTTTCGACAGAACTAGAGTTCTAGCAAGTGTGATGCAATTAGCTGTGGAAATGAACGGCCTGCAGGCGGTGATTAGTTTACATGTATATGCCGATGATGTTGCTACCGCGTTAGTTTGTTTGCAGAAGGATAAGGTGGCATCAAGGTAAATGCCAAGAGTTTTAGTGTTGTTTGAGACGGTAATGGAGTTGCCATCTATAGTAAATGATTTGAAGGCAGTGTTTTGTTTTTTCAGTTTAGCGTGTGTACCAAGGATAAGCAGCTCAGTTTTTTCATAAATTAGACAAAAACAATGTTGCGCCATCCATGCTTGTATCACTGAGTAGATTTCGTTAAGGGTTTTGCTGTCAGATGCATAGTCTCCAGAGATGGGAACGAGTATCTGGGTGTCGTCCGCATAGTTAGTATACGTGACACCCAGATAGTCAAGGATATCGAATAGGGGCTTCGTAAAGACATTATAGAGCGTGGGGGACACACAAGAATCTTGCGGAACCTCACAAAGTACTGGGGAAGGTTCAGCAGAGTCAGTAGCAGAGAGGACCCTCATAGTTCTGTTCGCCAAGAAGGAGCTGATCCAAGAGGTGGCTGAGTCGGAGAAATGTGCTGCAGATTTCAGATGGTGGCATAGCGTTTGGTGGTTAACCAAATCAAAAGCTGCTGACAGATCAAGCAGTAAGAGGAGTGCTAGTTTACCATTGTCTTTTAGTACTTCAATTTGAGTGGTGAGATCTATCAAGGCAGTTTCCGTGCCGTGTCTTGGTCGGAAACCGGATTGCCTTAGTCCCAATAGATTGTTAGATTCGAGATACGCCTGTATTTGCAGGTAGGCTGCTCTATCCAATATTTTTAGTAAAAAGGGTACCGTTGTTATAGGCCTATAGTTAGACGGGTTGGCTGGGTCAAGAGTGTTTTTTTTATTAGAGGAATGACCCAAGTGTCTTTTAAGTTATCAGGCCCTACTCCAGTTTTGAAGGAGGCATTGATAAGGTTAGTAATAATGGGCGAGGTCATGTGCTGCTGATTTGATGATGGGAGCAGGGCAGGCGTCACCATGGCAATTCGAGGGTTCGAGTTTCCTAATGATGTTTTCCACTTCCCAGATTGACAGGGGTCAGAAACTAAATGGTTTACAGGTAGGCTCAAAGGCAGAGGTCTTATTAGGATATTGTTTGTATTCAGGGTAAGAGAGTAGCAAACATTTTTTGTGTGTTCATTTTAGACTGTAGCAGAGCTATTTTATCTAATAGCGCCCTCTGAATGTTAGTGCACCATAATGCATCTGTGATACATTTGTCAACAGGGGCGATAGGAGATTCCAGTTCTTTTAGGATCTTAAAAATTTCTTTTGTATTTGATTCCGCTTGTATGATGCTTTTGTTGTAATTGTCTTTTTTAGCAAGTATAATGGACTCTTTGTAGTTCATTCCTATTAGTTACTGAAGGGCACTTTTTCCAATGTGCTTCTGCAGTTCTCTTAATTTTACACAATTCTCTTAGATGCGGTGTGAACCACGAATTCAGATGACGTTGTGGTTTAGGTTTCCGCAATTTTAAAGGGGCGATGGTATTCAAAGCTTTAAGTATTGCCTGATTGTAAGTGTCCACTAGGACTGTAGGGTCAGAGGTGGCAGTATTGTTGAGAAGGGGGGCAGTAATAAAGGGAGGAGTTTTTATCAGGCGTAATATCTATCTTGTTTCTGGTGTGGGTGGCTGGAGCAATGATTGGCGCAGGACGTTGTGTGGTGGCTTTGATGGATAAGGTTATTTTATGATGATCAGACCAAATACATGGTTCGTTAGATAGAAGATCAATAGTGCAATTAAGGTTGGTGAGCCAATCCATTGTTCTTCCTTTGTATGTGTGGGCTCAAGAATGATATGGGCGTGACCAAAGTCAGATAGAGTGTTGGCTAGATCAAGGGCATTAGTATTCATGGGGTCATTAAGACCAAGATTAAAATCCCCAAGTAGGATACTTTGTGAGTTGGGTTTGGTATTAGTAGATATAAGGGATACAATGTCCTCAGTAAATGTGGAAATAGGTCCTGGTGGTCGGTAGATGAGGTGCAGTGTTGCTGTGTGTTCGGGTGATAATGGTAGTTTGATGGACAAGGATTCAGCAGAGGGGATTTCTAAGTCCTGAATGACTCTAATGTTGATGGTGTTTTTGAAGATGAAGGCGAGACCGCCTCCCTTCACCTGGTTAGTGTTTCTATCACATCTAATGATAGCATAGTCGTTCGGTATGGCTAGAGCCAAGGAAGGCCCAGAAGCTGCATTTAGCTAAGTTTCCGTAACCACAAGGAGCTCAAGCTTTTCAGAAGTTATAAAACCAGCAATGTCCAATACGTGGGCAGGGAGGGACCTAGCATTCACCAAGGCTGCTTTGATGAAGGTGCCTTTTGCAGGGGTTTTCTGTGGTGGTAGTGGTGTGTCATGCAAAGTGATAGAGGCCAGATTAGTGTCTGGTTCATTGGCCTGATTGGCTGGGTTGTTATGCCGACACAAGTGTTTATTTCTCTTGTAGAGATGAGGCTGAGGAGTTTTAGTCCACAGTCGAACTCCTAATCTGAAGTTTCTGAATGTGATGCTCGAGTGGTAGGAGCGTGGCATGGTGTGGTTTGAACATGGTTGCTTGTGATATTGTTGCACGGTGAAGGTGAGCTATTATAAAGCTTTGAGTATGAGCACTGTTTTAATGGGGTGGCTCTAGAGTTTAGTCTAAGCTTTCTATTAGTAATAGAGCAGGGTTGATTCAGTGTTGGTCTGGTAGCAAAGTGGCGTATCCAAAGTGCCGGATCATCCAGATAAGGGGTAGAACAGACCATAGTATTAATCCACAAGGTGTGGGTGATAGCTACCTCGGGTGTGAGGGTGGACGTGTAGCGGCCAGTATGTAGGTGAGGCTGGAATGTCCAACGTCTGGTGTAGATGCACAGTAGGTAGAGGAGAGTAGTTAGGCACCAGTACATAGTGCTCTGAATGTACGGATCAATTGAACGCTAACTAATATAGCACAGTCAGACTTAAAGGGCAAATTAGCTAGGGCTTGTGAATAACTAATTGACCAGGGTATAGGGCAGATCCATAGGGCAGCACCCTTTTCTGGTGCCGGTTTCCAAGTGGGAATGACCACTGAATCACCCCATGCCTATTTTTACATTCTGCTGTCCCATGTTCTTTCTTTTTTTTTCTCACAAATACGAGTCCACTATTCAGAACGGCGACTGGGCAAGATGCCCGACCCATGAGAGAGAAGAGGAAAGAGCCAGCAAAACACAAAGTCTGCGCCGGTGGAGAAGATACTACACTGCTGCAGAAGGCAAATGTGGCAGGCCATCATGTCCATCTAAGCCAAAGCCCTGGCCCCATGAAAACACTGGCAGAGCTGCAAGAGAAATTGTGTGGGGAATAAAGGACTATTGGAACTTCTAACCTGGAAAGACCGACCCCCAAAGGAAAAGACAGAAAAAGATTGGCCATGGGAACCAGGTGAATGCAGTAACCAAATAGGAGTGCTAGGAGGCGATCCTACAGGACAAGAGGTCTATAACATGAAACATGCAGCAGAGGGAAGTGTGGGTTGTTTGGGTAAGTAGGTGGAACAATAGACTAGGCGGTAGAAGGACAGTGAAGCAGAGTGGGAGGAGACTAAGAGAGTGTGTGTTAAAGGTGAGATATTGTTTGCTGAGAGAAAGTAGTACTTTGGTGTGAGTGTGCATATGGTGAGTTAGGAGTGTGGCTGAAATTAAGTGCAAGAGTAGGGGAGTAAGTGAGAGTGACTGGGAGAATGAAGGGGTGAATGCAAGAGAAGGAGGGGTGGAGTGTAGAGTGGCTAAAGTGTAGAGTACAGAGGAGTGGAGAGTAATGGAAAGGAAAGCAGAAGGGAGAGTAGAGGAGTGAATAGGAAAGAAGAACAAGTTACTTATCCTCGGTAACATTCTTTCGACTGGATGTTCCTCCCACGTATTTCTCATTTTTGATATTTGATATCCAGCTTCAGCTGATTCGTAAACAAATTTCGCCAGAGCACACTGTGCGTCAATGCAGTCGACTTGATGTCCCTCGACAGCCTCCGTCTTGAGGGTGATGTCATCGAAGGCATATATAGCACGTACAGCGCCCGTTGGCTTCAGTTCTGTTTTTTCTTACAGTAGAAATACCCATATAACCACAGGAATGACTGTACTCAACTATGAAGGAGCGAAAGCTGTAATAGCATAGGCTATTCTCCTGTGGGGTAGGTTGGGAAAAAACGTTACCAGGGATAAGTAACTTGTTCTCCAAATAGATTGTGTCCTCCCACGTATTCCTCATCTTTGATATACTCCCAAAGCAGTATTAGGTTTGGTGGAGGGCGTAAGAATTGTAGATTATTTTAAAAGGTTTTCATGAACCGAACACAGGACTGCTTTTCCAAACCTCCCATCCCGACCGAAGGAAGACTCCAAGGCAGTAATGTTTTGTAAACGTGTGAATAGTAGACCATGTTGCGGCCTCACAAATACTTTTGATCGGTAAACCCCTTTGCAGGACTGTAGAGGTAGCCATGCCCCTGGTGGAATGGACTCTTAATCCTTCAGGAGAATCTTTGCTTTCCAGTACAACATTCTGAAATTGCAAGAATGATCCACCCAGATAAGGTCTGTTTCATAACAGCCTGACCCAGTTTGTGGCCTATATGGCCTATTAAAAGCTGATCATCAATGCAAAGCTTTGACAGCCTAGATATATAAAAGTTCAGTGCTCTATGAGGGTCCAACCTATGTAATCGCGCCCCCTCGTTGCCAAGATGAGGTGGGGATAGAAAGAAGATGAAAAATGTTCTGCCCTACGCGAAAATCAGAAATTATTTTGGGTAAGAATTAAGGCTTAACCCTCAGAACAACCCTATCCTTCTGGAAAAGACTAAAGGGTGGCTTGGATGAAAGTGCCTGCAATTCACTCACTCTACGGGCTGAAAATAGAGCTACCAAGAGAATGTTTTAAAAGTTAACAATCTTAATGGACATGAGTGTAAAGGTTCAAAGGGTGCACACATTAGACATTTTAGAACCAGATTAAGGTCCCACTTGAAACCTGGAAAGGAGATTGGGGGAGGAACACATTGGTGAGCCCCTTTAGAAATTGTGTCACCAGTGGGATCTTCAAACATGAACATTCTTCAGACTAGCGCTTAAAGATGGATAACGCCGCCAAATAGCCCTTAATGGTTCCAACCTGGAGTCCCAGATTGGCTAAGGATAGCAGGTGTTTTGCACAGAAAAGGTTCTATATTCTTGTCTCTACAGCAGATGCAGAATATGTTCCAACGGCAACAGTACAAAGACTGTGTTGCTTGGCTTCTGGCCGAAAGCAAAATCTCCATTAAGTCATCTGGGAGGTCCCAATCCTTGTATCTCAGCCTCTTAGAGACCATGCGTGAAGGCTGAGTGTTTAGACCTCGGGATAGAAAACTTGACCCTCCTCTCGCGAGAGAAGGTCCTCTCTTAGTGGAAGATGTATTGGAGGGCAGCTGGACATGCCCGGAAGGTCTGGGTTCCACGTCCTCCTGGCCTAATACGGGACAACTAGGATCATGCATTTCCCAAACTTTCCCAACCTCCTGATCATGTGAGGAATGATGGGGACTGGAGCAAAAGCATACAGTGGAAACTCCCAGTCCACTATGAACGTGTCTCCTAGAGCTCCTCTTGGGGGAAATTCCCTGGAGCAGTACAATTTGTACTTTCGGTTGACATGGGTCGCGAACAGATCCACTTGAAGGGTTCCCCAAAGGGTGAAGATCTCTTGAAGGACTTCCTGAGCTAGTCCCCACTCATGGGACACTGTGCTCTGTCTGCTCAGAGCGTCCGCCGCTGTGTTCTCTTCTCCGGCTAGGTGAAATGCTGATAGAGAGATTCCTTCTTGAATTGCCCAGTACCAGAGCTGCATTGCCCCTCTGTACCGTGGTAGTGACCCTACACCACCTCTTTTGTTGAGGTAGTACATGGCCACTGTGTTGTCCATCATCATCAGGACATTATTCCCCCACAAAGAGGACAGGAAGGCCTTCAGCACTGGTCTGATTGCCCTCAGCTCCAAAAGACTGAAATGTAGTTTGGACTCCGATGGAGACCAACGACCGCTGGCTGTCAGATCCTTGGTGTGCGCTCCCCGCCCCGCGAGTGAGGCATCCGTCATTATTGTTATCTCCAGCCATGGTTGGCAAAAGGGTTCTCCCTTCAGAATGTTGTCCTTGCAGGCCCACCACAGAAGATCATGTGCGTCCCTGCTTGGAACCTGGTCCAACACCTTTCCTGACACTGGGGCCATTGAAGGGATCTCGTTCTCAGGCAGCCCTCTGGCACCAGAAAAATACACGATGCCATGAAGCCAAGCAACCTCAAAAAAAAAATATGAAAGGTTGGTAGACGTTGGGCACTTTGAAATTTGGAGACCCTCTGTAGAATGTCTTGAGCCCTCACCTCGGGTGTCAAGCTCTTTCCCAAGGATGTATCCAGTACAGCTCCAATGAACTGGAGTTTTTGTGAAGGTGTCATATGGGACTTCTTGTAATTGAGGGAGAAGCCTAGTCTGCGAAGAGAGGGCAGGTGACGCTGATATGGCCCCAGACCTGTTGGGGAGAACACGCCCTGATCAGCCAATCGTCCAGGTAGGGGTAGACGTAAATCCCCCGCACCTCTCCTGAGACTCGCTGCCACCACCGCCATCAGTTTTGTGAAAATCCTCTGGGTGGAGGTTAGCCGAATGGCAGAATTCGAAATTGATAATCTGAACCGCCAACTGCTAACCTCAGGTATTATCTGTGCTTGAGATAGAATGGCACATGAAAATAAGCATCCTGGAGATCCAATGACACCATCCAATCCTGGAGTTGGAGGGCCTAGAGGATCTGAGAAAGTGTAACAATCTTGAACTTGTTCTTTCTGAGGAATTTGTTCAAGTATCTCAAGTCCAAGATGGGTGGTCTCAGTCCTCCGTCCTTTTTGGGTATTAGGAAACATGGAGAAGATCATATCTTGTTCCTCTCCGCTACAGGCACCAGCACCATAGCACCTTTCTCTAGCAGAGTTACAATGTCCTGCACAAGCAGCGGATCTGGAATCCTCAAAGGGTGGCTCCCCGGTGGATTGCTCTGAGGTCTCTGTATGAAAGGAATGCAGTACCCGTGGGCTATGGTTTCCAATGCCCAAGCATCCGAAGTAATGTCTTGCGATTCTTCTAGATGCTGAGACAGTCTGGCCCCCACTGGTGAACTGTGACTCAAGACCTCAGAGAGGTTTTGAGGCAGCTGATGCAGTGGCAGATGGTAAGGAGGCCCCTGCTTGAGCTGGCTTCGCACCACTCTCTCGTCCACGACGAGGAAACCTTCTATGGCCTCTTTGACCAGCCATTCCTCTCGCTCTTCTAACTGGGGAATAGTAGCGAAAAGATCTACCCATTAAAGTCTGTCCACTAGGATGAAAAGGTTGAAGCTGCCCAATAGCGGCACCTTAAGGTTTGGCTGACGCCTTAGAGGTCTGCAACTTCTCAAGACTTTTGTAAGCCTTGTTGCCAAAAAGATGAGCCCCGTCAAAGGGCATGTTGAAGAGTCTGGATTGCACATCTGGCGCAAAACCCAACTTCCTCAACCACGTAAATCTGCGTATAGCGGTGCTAGTAGCCGTGGCTCTGCTGATGCTGTCAGCAGAATCCAGACCTGATTGAAGAGACTCACACATGACTTTGTTGACGTCTCTAAATACGGCCAGGAACCAGTCCTCTTTCATCTCCTTTGGGAATGTGCTCTGCCGCCATGGAAATGCAGTCCCATAGAGTGAATGAAAATGTTGCAAGATTCCAAGTGGAGTTGGCTGATTTGAGCACCATACTACCTGCAGAAAATGTCTTCATTGCGCCTCCATCTACTCTTTTGTCTTCCATATCTGGAGGGATGGTAGGGCAAACGGCTTGCTTAGAAGGTGTGGTAGCTGCCTATACCACCAGACTCTCTGGAGTGGGGTGTTTAGACAGATAGTCGGGGTCACTACTGGAAGGGCGCTATTTCTTGGTCAGATTTTTATACACAGCCAGATTGGTTTCTGGCGTCTCCCAATTCATTGCCACCCTTTTCTGGAGAGCAATATGGAAAGATAATATAGGATCTGTCTGTGGACCCTTATCCATGATGTCCGTCAGATCATCCTGCTCAAATGGTAACAGAGGCCTACTCCACCCATATATTGCACCACTTTGGACATTAGCCGTCTGTATGACGCATCAGCATGTTCCCCAGCCTCTGGTGTTCCAAAATCTAACTCAGGTGAGGTGTCTACCCTACTGGCCGTCCGTAGAAAATAAAGGTCTTTGAACCTTGACTCCTCATAAATTAAACTTTCAGGCACATTTGGTGTGCCAAATTGGAAACAAAAGGGTGCATCGTTGTCTGAGGGTTCATTCTCCTCATACATTGAGGTAAGGGACTTAAAATATTTTTCCTTGGTAAAGGAACATATGTTGGTTCAGGCATCAACGGTTTGATAAATAGTGGCTTTGATGCTCAAGGAGTCATCGAAACATTTTTCAATGGCGCCATAGGCTTAGATGGGGCGCTCAGCATTGACGGTACAGCTGGCGTCGAGGGTGCAGCTGGCGTCTATGGTGCAGCTGGCATTGGTGGCGCAGCTGGCGGTGATGCCGTTGACAGTGTAGACGACCTCTACTTGTGCTATTGGCTCGACAAATCCTTCGATGACTTTGCATCTAGGCCTCAATGGCTCTCGATGAGGATCAGGCCTTCGTCCCGGGCCAGAGTGATTTAGGTTGAGCTCTTTCCTTAGCGGCTTCTCTAGAAGGCGTGTTAGGAGCATGGCTTTCCGTGGGTTTCTGCTTCCCAAATATTTTCAGCATTTCTTCCCTAAATGCTTCCCATTCGGCAGGAGTGGATTTTTTTGTTTGACAAGATACCCCCTCATGGTGCCTCTTTTTGGACTTCCTCGGCAACGACTCCCTTAGCGACAGCTGACACTATTCCAGTAACCTGTGGTGTGCCACAAGGTTCTTGCGTCTCACCAACAATGTACAATTTATTTACAAAGCCATTATTCGACGACTTGGACTATCTGGGTGTCACCTACACGAATTATGCAGATGACACCCAGATCCTCATACCACTTACCGAAGAGTATGACAAGGACATGGCACTAGTAAATAAAATGTACGTGATCATCCAGGCATGGATGGCCACACACGGCTTATGCTTGAACGACGATAAAACCGAGCTTTTAATACTCGGTACCACAGCCAACCTTAACAAACCTGGTTCTAACTACACTTCCTTCAATATCGATGGGAACAACATTAAAGTAGTAAAAGAAGTAAAAACATTAGGTTTCTACCTCGATTCAACACTTACACTAAGTAAGCAAGTCAATGCTATGGCCTCTTCAACAGCGTACACATGCAAATTGATCAGAGCCTGCAAACCCTTTCTTTCTAAAGAAAGTTGCACAATCCTAGAGCCCTCATCCTATCTAAACTGGATTATTGCAATGCATTGTACCTGGGTGCGAGTAAGTTAACAAAATCCAAATCCTTCAAAACAATGTACTCAGAATAGAACTTGGCATTCCAAGGAGCAAGCATATCTCGGAGCTAAGAAGACAGAAAAATTGGCTCACTACCAAAGAAGAAATTACACCAAAAACTGTCTCATTAACTCATAAATGTTTTAATCAAGCTGCCCCAATCTAACTCTCTGAGAGAATAATCAAAAAATCCACCTCACGACCTTCAAGGACATTCAACTGATTCTGTCTGGACGTTTCTAGATTTAAACAAAAAAAAGCAGGAGGGAGCAGTTCCCCTGTTATGGTGGCACAAGCCTGGAACTCCCTCCCTCCCTACCTGAGAGCGGACCAAACTTTTCATAGCTTTAGGCGAAACACTATAAATTGGCTTGTAGCTAATGACCAGTGACACAACTGTATAGTCAGAGCCTTGCCCATGTGTGGGTAGTTGACTCCCTGGTATTGCTAACATTGCTTCTTACTGCCAATGTATGATCCTCTGTACCTGTACTGCTTGTATATGCTCCTGTTTTATTAAGCACAATCAACTGTACATTTTGTAACTTCTTGCATATACTGTAAATATTATACCTAATAAAGTATACTTGTAATCCTATGTAAAAAGCACCCAGATACCTTTGGGTTTGGTGTGCCATATAAATCAACTAACAGACCAAACAAACAAACGATGAGGAGTGGTGGGAGCCACTCCTCAAGCTCAATCTTTTAACTTACTTCCTCCGAGGAGAGTGACCTCTCGACACGTCGGTCGATAGTTTTTTGGTTGGGATAGATGTTTTGGGGTTTCGACCTACCGGCTTATTTCCCCTATTGCTCCTTCAGGGCCTTTCCGGTCATTGACTGGCACTTGGAGGAAGGCCGAGGTCTTATGAGACACCATAGACACTATGAGACACCATAGACATATATGTCTGGATCAGTCAACCACATTTTTGAATCACAATCTCAACACTTCTTGAACCCGGTCGGTCTTCGGGGTAGTCGGTGTCGACGAAGAAGACATACTCGTGTATGAAATAAAAAAGCGTGCTGTATTTCTCGAAGCGATCGCATTCGTGGAAAAACTGAACAGAAGCCAACAGGCTCTGCGCGTGCTATATATGCCTTTGATGACATCATCCTCGAGACGGAGGCCCTCGAGGGACATCAAGTCGACTGCATCGTCCTCTGACGATTTCTTTTTTAAAAGCAGCTGAAGCTGGATAGCAAATATAAAAGATGAGGAATACATGGGAGGACACAATCCAATAGAAGAGGAGGTGTGAAATATGGTAACATCAGGGGGAGAGAATAGATGGTGTTAGATAGAAAGTGGGAGGAGGGGAGAGAAAGTTGAAGGAAGGAAAATAAAGGAAAGGACATCTGGGTCAGGAATCCAAGGGGGTGCGTGAGAGGGACAACCAAGTGCGACCTGAGCAGTTGTAAAGAGCATTGATTTTTGGGACATCAGGTTAGGTTCCATCTAGAAAAACCCCTGCGTAAGAGATAAGGCTGCAGCATTTAGGCCCACACCATTGTAAGCACCAAAGACCGAAGGAGTTTACCAATCTCTAGTTGCCTACATTGGGAATAAGGAAGCCGGGCTTGCGAGGTGGTATGGCCAATAGTGTCTCTTGATATTCCAACATTGAATTTCTCATCCACTAAAATTGAACATTGTAAAATAAACACCCTTAAATCGTCACCTTACAGCAACTTCCGAGTTGGTTGCCCAACCTCGCATGTCTATTCATAAATATTCAAATTATTTGTAAAGAGTCACAGGGGGTATGTACCTTGTGATATTTTAAAATTACTAATCATCAGGTCCCAAGTCAGCAGAGCTGCAACTACTTCTATGTTATACGTGTTACACTGTGAAAGAATAATTTCCAATGTGGCCAAACATACAGAGTCTCCCAACCATTGATGTAACATGGGTGCCGTGGAAGATATCCAACTTCTTGCTGTGCACCTTTTAGCAGAGATTATACCACGTTCTATGATCTTGTATATATGCGTATCAAACTGATTACTAGGTACGATACCAAGCAAACATCTTACAAGAAAATGCAGATGCATTTTGACAATGTTTTTTCCCAGGCCTCTGCTACCCAAGCCAAAATTGGTCCAATTTACAACAGAACCACAAAAGAGTTCTGTGTCAGCTAAGTGGCACTGAAGGTACGTGGCAGAGTTAGCTGTGCAGCATAATCGGTGTGATGCAGGTCATATGTAGTATAATATTTTTTTAGTCTAGTGTTTTTCTCAAACCTTTGCACGCCACTCCACAAGCCCTTTTCCCATTGACTTTTTCCAAGATCTCGACCAATATGTTCCCATTTCACCCTGTAGAGCAATGTATTTTTGGGAATGTTATTGTATGCTGCCTTATAAATGACAGATATAGAATGAAAACCAGTACCCATTTCCAATAATGATCTAAATACATTAGTCTCATCTGGTCCACTATGGAAACCAGGTCACCATCCATCTGCCGTTTTGGCCAGTTAAGCAAATTGGAGAAAATGACCATCGCCAATACCATATAGCTACTTAATCTCTGCAAAAGTATATTATTCACTGTTTCCAGAAAAGTGTGATCCACTGAAACATCAATTAATTCTCCACATACTATGGTCTGCCACCTTTGTATCTTTATTAAACTGTAGGATATTCCAGATGAACAAGTTACTTACCAACTGGTAACGTTCTTTCGATTGGATGTTCCTCCAACGTATTCCACATCTTTGACATGTAACGTCCACAGCTGTGTACTTCGGAAACTTTTTCGGCAGAGGGCATCCTGCATCAAAGGCGTCGGGTCGATGTCCCTCAAAGGCCTCCGTCGAGGGCGACATCACCGGATGTTATAAATAGGACGCACGGCGCCTGTAGCCTCAGTTTATGTTTTTTCCTCCATAACGTGTGACATGCACATATCCAATGCCTGCTTGATTGCACATAGCCTTGCGGAAACGTAAGCTGCAACCACATAGGAAATTCTTCAGAGGGGCAGGCTGGGAGAGTGATGTGGAATATGTTGGAGGAACATCCAATGGAAAGAATGTTACCAGTTGGTAAATAACTTCTTCTTCGAATGGATTGTGTCGTCCAACATATTCCACATCTTTGACAGACTCTCAAAGCAGTACCAGAAAATGGAGGAGGGAAAATAATTTAGAGTAACCAATCAAATGGCAGAATAAAGAACCGCCTTACCAAAGGCCATATCTTCACCATGGATTGCATCCAGGGAGTAATGTTTAACAAAGGTGTGCGTAGAAGCCCATGTGGCTGCATCATAAATATTCTTTATAGGAACTCCCCGCTGCAGGGCTGTGAAAGTAGCCACGCCCCTAGTGGAATGAGCTTGCAACCCTTCCGGAGGGTCCTTGCCCGCCAAACGGTAACATTCAGTAATGGTGAGGATAATCCACCTGGACTAGGTCTGTTTTGTCAGAGCCTGGGGCAATCGGTGTCCAGCATATCCCACAAAGAGTTGATCGTCCACTCTGACCCTTGCCATCCTAGAAATATAAAAGCTCAGAGCTCTCCTAGGGTCCAACCTATGGAGTCGCTCCTCTTCCTTATCAGGACGAGGAGGAGGATAGAAAGAAGGAAGAACCACTTTCTGGCTCAAATGAAATTCAGAACATTTCTTTCGAGTGCGATTTAGCATTGGTGCTGCGTGTGTTAAAGGAGTTGGCTTTGGCTATGGTGATGGCTGCTTTGTATTGGTGGGAGATTAGATATAAATTGACAAGAGTGCAAAGGTTCAAACGAGGCACCCATGAGAAACTTCAAAACCAAATTCAAATCCCAAACCGGCACCTGGAAAGGGGACGGCAGGAACACATTAGTGAGTCCTTTGAGAAATTGGGAAATCAAAGGAATCTTAAAATAAGAACATTCTTCAGATGAGCGCTTGATGATAAACAGCGCCGCCAGGTAATCCTTAATGGTACCCACTTGAAGGCCCTGTGGGCCAAAGAAAGCAAGAAAGATAGAACCACTGGAATGAAACACAGAAAAGGATCAACATTTTGTTGCCGGCCTCCTGGCCGAAAGCAACACCTCCATCACGTTATCCGGGAGGTCCCAATCCTTATACCTCAAACTTTCAGATACCAAGCATGAAGGTTGAGAGTCCTGACCTCTGGATGGAGAACCTGACACACCCATTCCGCCAAGTCTGCGGCATGACATCCCTATCCTGTAAGGGAAGCGTCTGTCACTACAGTCACCTCTGGCCACGGTTGATAAAACGGCTCCCCCTTCATCAGGTTCCCCTCGTTGGCCCACCACAAAAGATCCTGGGAGACCGAGAGTGGAATCTGAACGGGATCAGACATCTTGCCTGAGAACTGTGACCACTGCATCTTGAGAACCCATTGCAGGGATCTCATCCTCAGCCTGGCCTCTGGCACCAGAAAAATGCAGGATGCCATGAGGCCAAGCAACCTTAAGAATTCGAAAGCCGGGTGTCTCTGGGCATGTTGAAACTTGTCCACCATCTGCATAATGTGATGAGCCCTCACCTGGGGAAGCAAGCACTTCCCCAAGGACGTGTCTAACACAGCCCCAATGTACTGGAGCTGTTGGGAAGGTGGCAGATGCGACTTCTTGAAATTCAGGGAGAAGCCCAGCCTGTGGACGGAGTGGCAGGTGAGACCGAGGTGATCCAATACTTGCTCGGAAGAACGCGCGCAGATCAGCCAGTCATCCAGGTAGGGGTAGACATGAATCCCCCCTCGCCAGAGATACGCTGCCACCACCACCATTAGCTTGGTGAAGACCCTAGGTGCAAAGATCAATACGAATGGCAGGACCCGAAACTGAATGTGCGAGTCACCAGCTGCAAACTTCAGGTACTTCCTGTGCTTGGGATGAAACGGCACATGAAAGTAAGCATCCTGTAGGTCCAGAGATACCAACCAATCCTGAAGTTGAAGGGTCTGGAGGACTTGAGAAAGAGTGACCATCTTGAACTTGTCTTTCCTGAGAAGTTTGTTCAACCAACGCAAGTCCAGGATGGGTCTCAATCCCCTGTCTTTCTTTGGGATAAAAAAAGGGAAATACCATCCCTTGTTCCTCTCCGCTACAGGCACCAGTTTTATAGCGCCTTTCTCTAGTAGGGTCAGGATTTCCTGCACATGGAGCAAATCTGGAAGCTTCAAAGAGAGATTCCACGATGGATTGTCGTGAGGCCGCTTTAGGTAGGGAAGGCATTAGCAGTGGGCGATTGTATCCAGAACCCACGCATCCGAAGTAATGGCTCGCCATTCTTCAAGATGCTGAGACAGCCTGCCCCCAACCGGCGAACCATAGGACATGGCCTCATGACTGTTTTGGAGCGCCTGCTAACGCCTGAAGGCAAAGAGGCAGCTGCCTGAGCGGCTTTGGCACCTCTATTTCCCTGACCACCACGGGTACTTTTACGCTGACCCCTTTCACTGGCAGCTCCTCTCGTTCTACCAAAGGAGGAGTAGTAACGAAAAGAGCCTCCCCTCCACTGCTGTCCCCTAGAATGAAAAGGTGGAGGTTGACGCACAGCTGCGCTTAAAAATTTTGCCGCAGCTTTTGAGGTCTGCAACCTCTCAAGGCTCTCGTCAGACTTGCTGCCAAACAAATGTGTGCCATCAAAGGCCATGTCAGAAGAGGGACTTGCACATCCTGAACAAAAACAGACTCCTGCAATCACGCAAATCTGCGTATAAAGGTGCTCGCAGCCATGAACAAGCTAATACTGTCGGCCGTGTCCAAACCCGACTGAAGGGATTCACACATGGCATCCTTGCCATCTTGCACAAGAGCCAGGAACCCATCCCTCTCCCCCCTCTGGAATATGCTGAGCCGCAAGAGAAACGCAGTTCCACAGAGTGTGTGAAAATCTTGCCAAGGCACAAGTGGAGTTGGTGGATTTTAGCGCCATAATCCCTGCAGA
This sequence comes from Ambystoma mexicanum, assembly GCF_040938575.1. NCBI lineage: Eukaryota > Metazoa > Chordata > Amphibia > Caudata > Ambystomatidae > Ambystoma > Ambystoma mexicanum. The sequence continues at coordinate 1,572,091,743 of NC_090932.1, forward strand.
AAACACCTTGCGTCCCCAACCGTCAAAGCGTTTGTCGTCCCTATCAGGAGGGATGGTAGGGTATGCCGCCTGCCTCGAGGTGGCCGTGGCTGCCTGAACCACCAAACTCTCAGGAGTGGGGTGAGATTAAAAGGTAGCTGGTGTCGCTACCGGAAGGGCGGTATATTTTAGTTAACGATTTGTTAACTGCCGGAAGAGATTCTGGGGCCTGTCAAGCAGCCACCACTCTTTTCTGCAAGGTCAAATGAAATGGCAACCCCAGGTCAGAGGACAGACCTTGATCCAAAATGTCTGTGAAGTCATCCTGAATAAAAGCTTCAAGAGGACTGGACCAACCAAGGTATTCAGTTACTCTAGCCATAAGTCTCCTGTATGACGATACAGCATGAGCCCCACGCTCAGGCCTGTCAAATTCCACCTCCGGCGAAGTGTCCAGGCCACTTGCGTCATGAAGAGATTGTCTCAAGTCTTCCAATTGGCTATCCCCTGAAAAGACAGGACCCACATCAGGCTCAACAGGGTCAAGATCTAAATCTGACTTCGCCTCCTCCTCCTCATAGATGTCATCCAGAGGGAGGTAAAAGTCCTGTCTCGAAACAGCCGAGGGTCTGGAGTCCATAACAGGCCTTACAGACTTGGAAGTAGCCTTCCTTGGGGGATCCACAGTACCAGGGATCTCTGATGGTAAATTTTGGCCAAAAGGCCCTGAAGGCGTCGAGGGCGCCGATGGCTTCGGCGTTGAGGGCGTCGACGGCTTCAGCGCCGATGGCTGATACGAAGGCAAAGCTGCGATGTCTGTATCCGACAGAGTCGACGCCGACCTCAAGCCCTTAGCAGGTTTCTGCGGTCTCGCCGGGGACGAGGACCAAGACCCGGAAGCACGTCTCTTGCGACCATCCTGTGCCTTGTCCGAACGATGACCTTGAAGGTTCCCGATGAGGATCGCGCCGAAGACCCGAACACGAAGGCGCACAAGCCACGGATCAAGACCGTTCCTTGCTGGCTTCATCAGAAGGCACGGCCGGAACCATACCCTGTGATTGAAAAATCACCAACATCTGCTCCCTGAAGGCAGATCATTCCTCCGTAGTCGAGGACTTAGTTGGACAAGCCACCTTCATCGCGGCTCCATCCTCCGAGGAGGATGGGGAAGGCGACCGGTGACGGCGCTTCCTAGAATGCCGAGACGAGGAGGGCAAATGCCGGGAACCAATCTGGGACTAGGATTCCCGGGACTCCTTCCGACGCGGAGAGTCGCCCTTTGAGTCGTTGGTGGACATACCCTTGGATTTAGATTTACGTGACTTACTGGGTTTAGAACACGACCTACCTGAAGTTTTCCCTTACTCTCCCGCAAGGCCTTAGCAGTCAGCGACTGGCATTTGGAACAGTCATCAGTGTTGTGACTCTCACCCAAGCACGACAAAAAATGCAATGCGGGTCGGTAATCAGAATTTTTAACTTGCATTCCTGGCAAGTCTTGAAGCCAGACCGCGGAGTCGGAGGGGTTGAAGAAGAAGACATATTCACGAGGAAAACACGAGGCGTGCCGATTCTCCGAAGCAAACACATTTGCTGAAAAAACTGAACTGAGGCTACGGGCACCGTGCGTCCTATTTATAACATCCGGTGACGTCTTCCTCGACGGAGGCCTTCGAGGGACATCGAACCGATGCCATCGACCAAAAAGGTTTCCGAAGTACACAGCTGTGGACATTACATGTCAAAGATGTGGAATACGATGGAGGACACAATCCATTCGAAGGGGCATTTTTTGCATAAGACTCTTGATTACCATTCTGTTTAGTTACCACTAGCTATACTTTCCTACCCAATGTCGACAGAGATGGATTGGAGTAGGTCACTCTGCTAGATTCCCCCAGTAACACTTCCAACTACTTGAGATTGCTTCTGCACCCAAACCAGCCCAATCCAACCCAACCCAACACTGGGGGGTCATTACAAGTAATAACATTTACTGGAACGTTACTGCACCAGCCAACTACATGTTTACCAGTGAGGTGGCCGGAATGACCTCCAGCTAAGAACTGAAGGTCATTCTGCCATATTACTGGCAAAACCACCTGTATTACAGACAAACTCCCCCATGGAGTCCTTTGCGACTCCATGAATGGGGATCAAGACAGTTAACCCGGCACTCGTAATCCGTTGGACATTCCACGGGATCGAGTGCTGGTTACGGTATTACTATTAGTCGATATTGTGGCAGATTAACCGCCAGGATACCGGCAAACTTGTAAAGAGGCCTAGTGTCTTCTCTGGTTTGTCCTCTTTTGAGATCCACTGAGCAATGAATTGCAAAGGTGATGCTACGTAGCACTGGCAAAAATCCAAGAGTCCTGCGTCCTGATCTTCAATCATACTAGCTAATGTTTTCAATGCCACTCTATGTCTCCCTTGCCTTCAAGTAAGTAACTTAGCTAACATGCTAAATGTAAGTGTCATTTTGCTGAGAGCCGCTTGACGGAGCAGACTATGGCATTTTCTTGCAAAAAGCTATTGATTTTTTACTCCCCCAATCACTGTTTCTATATTATGCTTATATTGATCAGTCAGGTTATGATCTATCAGTATGCCTAAATATGCAAACTCCCATGGAGGCCATGCCAATGAAAAATACAGCAAATTGGACCAGGCTGGCCAGGGGGAACAGACAAGACTTGCTCCAGTTCACAGATATTCCAGAGCAAACTGCAAAGCTTTCCACAATCTCAAGTAATATAGAAATATTCTGCCTGGGATCTTTCAAGAAATATTAGGAAACTGTCTGCATACAAGGCAGAAATTCTGTCGCTGCCTGACCCGGTCAGCTCCCTACAGAAGTCATTTGCTAATGGTTCCATCAGCAGCGCAAAGAGCAAACAGGACATCCCTGTTGAGTGCCCCTCTCCACACCTCAGTCCTCAGACACCTGTCAACCTGTTTACTTCTGCCCCTTGACTCAGTTTATAATAATTGCACCAGCTCACAAATACTGAACAAAAATTCATGGATTCCACAACACAAAATAAAATCTGCCAGTCTATAGCATCAAGCACTTTCTCAACATCTAAGGAAGCAATGACATTCCACATCGTTTGCAACAGCATTACATCCCGGTATAAAACCGCTTTGATACAAGTGTACTAACGACACCATGCATGGTTGAAATTGCAGAGCTAAAATCATGCTCAGGGTATATATTTAAAAGCAAAAGAGGCCTATACAAAACACATTGCGTGGGATCTTTGTCAGGTTTCCAGAGTACTATTATTATTGCATCCTTCATATAAGATGGAAAAACCTTCTTCGGTAGTGCCTCTTCAAGTACAGCCTTTAATTTCAGGACCAGTATCCTTTCATATGTTCTATAACACTTTGTGGGTAGCCCATCCCTACCCTGCGCCCTGCTTTGATGGACGCACAAGCCTCTTTTATTTACTAATTGATAACTCCAAACTACCTGTAACTTTGTCAGCCAATTTGTTGAGGTTCACCAGTATGCCCCAGTTGCTCAGGAGATCACACCAGTGGTTGAGCAAATAATCCTTGATGAAACCAACTAAGTATTCCATTGATGTCTTTTTATGAATTTATCAAAGCCCCATTTGCATCTATAATGTATGTAATGCATTACTTTTGATTTTCTACCTGCCAGCTTTCACGATTTATCCCCAAATTCCTGCTATCTTACCCTGCATGAATTATACTCAAAATGTTGTGAGGCCTCTAACTTTACCATTTCTTTTCTTAAGTCATCAAATTGCATAGCATAGGTTCTCTGAGATCCTTGATGCTCGTCCAAAGATTTTATTTTCACTTGCAACTTTCTCAAGGTATTCTTCAGAGCTCCCTGGACCCGTTATCACAGACTATCCTCTCATATATGTTTTAAATTGCCCTTGCTGAGTTTATCTCGTGGCAGTGGTACCCTCATTAGTGTTGAAGAATTCAATTATGACCCTGCGCAACCCTTCCCTAAATCTTGCATCTTGAAGTGAGTCAGCCTTCAACTTCCACATTAGAATTCTTTGGTGGTTCCATCTCAAACAGTATCACACTTTTAATGGGGTAAGTCATAAACATCACAACCTCAACATATTGCATTTTTCGGAACCTGTTATAATGCAATACATCTACAAAAATATAGTCCAAATGGGAATGAACATTGTAAGCCACCGAGTAGTTTGAATACTCCTGTCCCGAGGTTTCTTTAATCTCAAGGGGTGGCCACAACGTTCTTGCAGATAACTCTCTGGTAGCCTTGGCTTGACTTGACAGATTTAACACTGTATTCTGTGAGCAGATGAAATCTCCAGCCCATAAGGAGCATACCCATCCAGGTCTCAAGCACATTTACCCACCACTTTGGGACGGACTTCCTTTTATCCTGAACAGGGCATATGTATTTCTCATGCATAGTTTGGGTCCGTCTAAAAAGCCACAAACAAGTAATATGTAATGGTCCTCAGGGTCCACAATTGCTTCATTACTTCAAGATGTACAGCATTAGAAATACAGATAAGCCCCCCCCTTGCAAATTTGGAATGCTACGTGCAATATACCCTTCCCCCATTAGTTTTAGCTTTACTAACTTTTCACGCAGAATATCTGTTTCTTGAAAGAAAGCTAATTTTATCATATGATGTATCAAAAAAGACCTCACCGAATTCACTTAGTAAAACTATTAATTCCCGAACATTCCATGTTACCCATCTCAACTCAACCACAGTCAATGGGCATGTTGACACCCGACCCTGTCACCACTATGTCAGTAACAGTGTGTTTACACTACAACTCTTAAAACACCCCATAACCTGCCCTTCCCTTCAGACCATTGCTCCTGAAGGACCCAACAACAAATCTACCCTCACGGTGCTACCATAGAATTAGCCTCCACTTGACCACCCCCAACCCCATGAATGAACTTTATAAGATAGAGAGTTCAAATGGTTATAAACAGGGTTCAGCTCTCGTCATCTCCTCTGCGGGATAATGCATTTTCTGGTCGAGCGACACTGCTCCATCCACCATCTTACTTCCTTATCATGCTGCATCTTAGCACTTGGAATTTGAGTCGGGACAGCCTTTTCTTTCACTACAATTTACTTTCTGTATGCATTATGAGTTCAGCCACATTTAGGTATTTTTTTTTATCGACTGATAACCACAAGGATCAGCGTTAATTCTGAATCCTACGGGACAATCGCACAGAGCTCCAATTAGATGCAAGCGTTTAACATGGCTACTAGATATGCCCACTGGAGGTGCAGGTTAATGGAGTATTCTGTTTAATAAGGTGCCGGATAACAAAAAAGAAGTAGGCTATGTTGCTTGCGAAACCTTTAATGCCTCCTTTCAATAATTTCAAGCGCTTTAAGGGAAAGGGGAGAAGTGGGTAGGCGAGGAGAAGAGTCTTGGTGTGAGCAGGGAGGAGGATAGTGTAAGGGTGAAGCAAAGGACGGTGACAAAAATCTATCTGTATGACGTAACAGGATTAATAAAACAGAAACCCACACGCAGAAGTCATGAATGTAAAGTTCCATACCCTTATTACTTTCGATGATATGGGGCGTGGGGGGGTGAATGTATATAGGATCTCAGGGAATTCACTATGCTTAAGGTATACTAATAAGTCCACTCAAATGTGTCTCAGGAGCCTAACTAAGGGAATACTGGTCTTCAACAGGATTTTCAAACTAAAGATGCTTATTAGTCTAATTCTAGGGATACATTGACAATCTCAGTTTTAGTGATTGGATACCCGACTCTGTGGCTGATAAACCCTGTCCTAGGGATGCAACGCCCTAGTTGCTTCATGGCAGTCTCAGCTCTAGAGTTAGAGCATCCTGCTTGCTTCGGTTTGGTGTCCCTTATTAATTTTCGAATTTGAAAAGCGCGACTATGAACAGAGGGTATATTAGCGCTAGAGGGGGGCTTGCACCTCCCAGAGGGGATGGACAGTAGTAAAGTAGCAAGCGCAAAATGTTTCAGAAAGTTTAGGTAAATAGAAAAGTTTTCAAAGCCTTTCTAAAGGCAAGGTGGTCGCAGGTCACCCGTAAAGAAAGAGGCAACAAATTCCACAATTGTGTGGCAGCCTCTGAGAAGGCTCTTCTTCCAACAATACTTCTGGAAAAACAAGGAACCATCAGCAGTAAAGAATTAATGGAGCAGATACTCCCGGCGGAAGTATATTTTTATAAATCTCTCCTGAAGCTAGAGAGCACCTTCGCCATAGTATGCCCGATGGACAAAACACATGGACTTGAACTTGATTTGTGCATCCACGGGAAGCCAATGAAGGCTCTGAAGCACCAGTGATACTTGAGTAAATGTGGAATGACTGGTAGCCAAGCATGCTGCAGAATTCTGCAATACCTGCAGACGCTGAATCAGAAATTTAGGCCTGGAGAGCAGTGTACCGTTGCAGTAGTCTAGAGTACCTGCTACAGTCACTGATACCACAAGGCTACGCAAATTCACTTTAATAAACTGGCAGATTTTCCTCAAAGTCTTCAGTTTAAGGTGGCCTGAGCAACACCTAACAGCAACCTGCTGGAGCACTGAAAGGGAGGATGCCACTTTAATCCATAAGTTCTTAACAACCGACACCGGGCCCGGCAGAGGGCCAAGTGAAGAGGGCCAGTAATCGGCAGTCCACCTTGCCTGAGCCATTGCCGACTGCCCCAAGACCATGACATCCGTCTTACCAGTGTTGCGGCCGACGCAGTTGGCATTCATCCACCTACCCATGTCATCAATGCAATTTCTCATTCTGAAAGCTGGGAAGTCATGTTCCCAGTTGATTTTCAGAATCCACTGTGTATCATCTGCATAGCGTAAAACTGGCACCCATGCGAAAGAATAAGTGTGCCAAGCGGAAGAACATGTATGTTAAAGAGCAAGTAAAAATAGGCACAAGTAAGGCAAGATGGTGCAGAAACAAAAGGGGTGGGGGGAGAGAGAGCACCTGCTGTCACGTCTCCCAGCACACACCCTGCTACACACTCTACGAGTGCACGAATTAGTCCACAACCATTTAGCCCACATCCAGTTGCCATCCACCAGGGCAGCCCACATCCAGTCACCATCTACCAGGGCATTCAAAACCTACGGGCTCGCACTCAGAAGCGGCAACCTCCCGCCAGACATGGTAGAGCGCTGTTTGGCAGTCTGGGAGTATTCCGACCTTCCCTCCGTTGGCAGCTGAAATGGAGACTCACGTTTGTTTGGCGCAACCAACATTGTACACGGAGAGTCATGCGTCACGTGATGGGACTTGCACAACAACCTCGTTCACCTTGTATCACGTGACAAGTTCTCACGCTTCCGTGATTCACATCACATGACTATATCAAACAGTTTAAATGCGTTGGAAGACACGGAAGCAGTGCCTCACAGATGCTTTTCTTAAGGACTGTTTGGCGCTTTGTTTTTTGATTGGATTCTTGATACTACGACCACGGACTGTGCACGGATTGTTTTTCCTACGCCCTGCATCACCATTGCTTCAGACATTGTTATTGTCTTCCTTTGGCTCCCGACCTCGGATTCTGCATACCGGACTGTCTAACGGATCATTCTTTGCTTGGCACTTTGGGCTCTTGAATTTTCTACTGGCGTTTGACCTCGTTTTGCACACTGGACTGCCACGGACTACGTTTTGTGCATTTCATATAGCTTCAGATGTCCATCTGTTACCTAACTCTCACTGGAAACCTGCCTCACAGACTCTGTCCTTGGCCCCTGCTGTCCCTCCTCACATTCGGGCTGTAATTACATTACATCTAGGTAAGCTGTGCTACGATTGTTTCTTATATTTATATATCAGCCACATTGCACCTCTTGAATAATCACTCATTGCCTTACAGTGCTCAGGGGGTCCTTCAGGCAGTTCCTGGTTCCAGATTGACGGCTCACTACACACCTGTGGCCTCAAAGATTGCACAGGCAGTGATTGTTTTTCTGCCTGTGTGGTACTTGGGGACAGAGGTATTTTTAATCTGCATGACCATCAAGATCAGAACACCTGCATTCGGTTATCAAACCAGGCAATCCCAATCTCCCCAAGCCGGCGGCACAGAATAAGATGGTCAACAGTGTCAAATGCCGCTGAGAGGTGGAGCAGGATGAACAGACCGACTCCGCCATGATCCACAATCATTGTCAGATCATCAATAACAGAGACAAACACCGACTCCGTTCCCATTGATGGTCTAAAACCAGACTAGAATGCGTCAAGAACGTTCTGGTGCTCGAGAATGTCTTGAAGCTGGGGGTGACAATTGCTTCCAAAGCCTTCATCAGAAACCTAAGCAGGGAAATTGAGCGAAATTTGGCTCGGTTTGCTGGGTCTAGAGATGGCTTCTTCAGGATAGGGGATACTACTGCCTGCTTAAGGTCTTCTGAAACTGGCCTCTCTCGCAATTAATGATTCAGAGCCACAATCAGCAGTGGCATAAACCCAACACCCAGGCTTCTTACAATTTTTTTACGGAATGGGATCAGAGGGCGAGGAGGACTTCATATATGAGACAATTCTCCGAACCTGGTCCTCTGTTGATGGGCAGAACTCAAAGAAGGTGGCACCACCTTCATTAACCCCCTCCTTGAGGAGCAGATCAGTATACTGCTCTAAAATGTTAAGGGGAATAGAACTACAAATCTTAGAGTGTCACATAAATCTTGAGAACCTGGAAAGATTTGACCCAAAGTCTCTGAGCCCCACAGTTCTTGTACAACCTATACGCTCAAAGGCAATCCCCTACTCTAACCCATACTGGGGAGAAATAATCTGAGTTATTAGGAATTTGTTTCCATTTAGAAATTATTTCCTGACAAGACACGTTCTTTTTGATACAGTTCTCATACAATACAAAACAATTCCCTAGATTGAATTTTCGCAGCCAAAATAAGATTCAAGAAATAGTTGGTCTTAGCTTCCCCAATGGCTTTATGGTAGGGGAGACGAGCCATCTTCAGGGCCACTCTGTCCCCTTCTCAGCCGGCTTACACTGTTTAAGCTCACCCCAAAAGAGGCGTAAGCCATGGAGCAGAGATAATTGTTGGTTTTCTCGTTTTTCCTTGTCCCACTTCACTGTGCCACCGTCCTCAACACCACTTCCCATGACGTTGACTCTCCCTGGTGCATACCACACACCTTGCCATTTCACACAAGGTTTTGTGCGTTGCCTATGCCTATCTCCTGTTTGCCCTTCATATGTGGGTGTTTGCCAGCGTTGGTTTTTTCTTTATAGCTGGTCAGCCTTTTATGCCCATCCCGAGCAACCTCTTTTTTGACCATCTCTTTTAGAGGGTAGGTAGGTCCCACCCACCCCCACAACACCTTGTTCCCCTCCTCCAGGACCCACCCACTCTAATGTTACCTATGTGTTGCATTCTATCCCTGCATAAAGGCAACATGATTTTTCTCTGGTGCACATAGGCATTCTTCTACTACGGGAGCAATGCCTCTGTTTTGTATTGTAACAGTCAGAAGTATTTATATGATGATTACAATAATTACAAGTGTTGCATACAGATATGTACAGGGGAGTGGAGCTGATATATGGTTTATACATCAAGGGACCAGAGCCAAGATTTTGTGTTCTTCCAGGAACTATAGTAGGAGGGTTCTGCTCTTAGGTCAACAGGTAAAGGGCCATCACTGAAAAGCTACTTCCACCTGCTTTCTGCAGTTTGAATCTGGGTACATTTAGGCTGTGTGAATATACAGATCTCGTGGGGCGTTCTGAAGTTTTTTGGGTGAATTTGTCAGCTAGATATTTGGGGGCAGCATTAGCTAGACATTTGTAGGTGACGTTTAGAGTTTTGAAATTGATTCTGTCTTTCACTGCAAGCCATTTTATGCTGCGTCTGACAGCTGAGATGTGCTGGGTTCTAGGGACATTGAACACTGTTCCTAGCGCATTGTTCTGTAGGGTTTGTAGTTTGGTTATATTGTACTTGCTGGAGCCTAGATATAGGGCGTTGCAGTAGTCCAATTTTGATCAAATGAGCGCTCCAGCCAGTGTAGTAGAGCTGGTTATAGTGATTAAGAGTTTACAGGGTGTTCATTAATTTACAGGTGTATGCTGTGGCTGATGCCATGGCATTGACCGGTCTCTAAGTTTAGAGCTGAGTCGAGGTAGAAGCCTAAGGTTTTTACCTCTTTGGAGACTTCAATATTGTTGCCGTCGATATTGAAGGATTTAAACTGATTACTGAAGTTGTTAAGTCTTTCTGTTGATCCGACGAGGAGAAGCTCAGTCTTCTCATCGTTCAGAAAGAGGCCATGGTTGGCCATCCATGCCTGGATAATCAGATATATTTTATTAAGCAGGGAAGAGTCCGTTTCGTAATCACCAGTAATGGGTATGAGAATCTGAGTGCCATCTGCGTAGTTGGTGTAGGTGACACCCAGATTATCAAGATCATCAAAGAGGGGTTTGGTGAAGATATTATACAGGGTCGCTGAGGCACACAACCCTTGTGGAACTCCACCGGTGGTGGGTACGTGTTCGGCTGAGGCCAGAGGCGTTGCTAGGGGGGCTAAAGGGGCTATAGCCCTGGGTCTTTTGGTTGTAGCCCCAGATAGAAGCTAAGGTGCTACAACCAAAATGCTACCTATCCCCGGGGCCCACAAGTCCCAGCATTAGCTTAGCCCCTGATCTTTTCCAGACCTAGCAACACCCCTGGCTGAGGTGTTAGGTGAAAAGACTGTTGTAGTCCGATTGTCCAGGAATGACTGAATCCAGGTCATGGCTTCATTGGAGAAGTGTGCAGCTGAGGTTAGATGGTTACAGAGGACCTTGAGATCAATTAAGTCAAAGGCTTATTTTAAGTCACAAAGGAGTGATTTAAAAGGAGGAGGAGAGCCAGTTTCCCCATTGTCCTTTAGGTTGTCCATTTGATTTTTTAAGTCAATTAAGGTGGATTCTGGTCCATGTTTAGGCCTGAAGCCAGATTGTCTCAGACCAAGGAGAATGTTAGATTCCAGATACGACTGTATCTGGAGGTAGGCTGCCCTATTTAGCATCTTAAGGAGGAAGGGGACAGTGGTTATGGGTCTGTAACCAATTGGTATGTTAGGATCTAGGTTCGGTTTTTTTAAGAGCTTTTTAAGAGCGGGAGGACCCACACGTCTTTTAAATTGGAGGGGACAGAGCATGAGTCGAATTAGGAGTTTATGAGTGTTGTGATGAAGGGCGCTTAGTTCTCTGGTCGCCTCTGATAATAGATGCAGGGAAAGGGTCGCCCTGGCATCTTGAAGGTTTTAAAGAGGATATTATTTATGTTACTTCCTTGATGGAGACAGGGGCGAATTTGAAACAGTTGCAGGTTTTCGATGGTGTTATAAGAGATATAGGTACAGGCAAGTCCTTGGCTAGAATATGTTTTTTATTCTCTATTTTCTTTTGAAGGAGTGAAATTTTGTTGGCCAGTGCAGTTTGAATATTAGTACACCATGTTTTGTCCTTGGTGCATGTTTCTGTTTGTGGAGCAGGTGACTAATTCTTTTAGGATAGTGAAGTGTTCTCTGGTGTTGGAATTTGCTTTATTTATCCTGTTGTTGAATGTGTCTTTTTTGATTTGAATGATCTCATTCTTGTATTTTTTGGATATTAGGGCCAGTTTTGCCTTGTTATCAGTCAGGTTAGCCTTCCAGAGGGCTTCTGCACTTCTTTTCTCATTGTGTAAGGCTTTGAGATTTGGGGTAAACCAGGAATTGAGGTGTGATTGTGGCTTCTCTTTACGCATTTTAAGAGGTGCTATTTTATCGATGGCTGTGTTTTTTGTTGTAGAGTTCAACAAGTGCTGTAGGGTCAGAGCTCGAGAGAGCAAGATTAGTAATGTGTTGGAGAAGTGCCAGTAGGTTATCCACCGTAATATCACGCTTATTTCTAGTCAGAGTAGGGGGGGGGTATAGGATTCAAGGTGGCATGGGATATGGCTGGTAAGGTGTATTAAATTATGTGATGGTCAGTCTTGGCACATAGTTCATTAGCGATAATTTTAGTATCGTAGTTAAGGTCAGCAAGCCAATCAAGTGTCCTTCCTTTGTTGTGGGTAGGGGGGTTGATCCAGTGTGTGAAGCCTAGTTCCGTAATGGAGTTAGCCAGAGTTAAGGCATTGATGTCATGGAGACCTAGGTTGAAGTCTCCTAATATTAATATCTGTGAATTAGGTTTTGTGCTGGAGGAGAGTAGGGAAGTGATATCTTCCTCAAAGAACGAGAAAGGGTCAGGGGCCGATATATGAGATGGAACAAGTTACTTACCTGTAACTGTTGTTCTCCAGCATGGGTCTGGCATGGATTCACATGCTCATGAATATTCCCGGTCGTCAGGCTGGGAATCCTCGGTAAAGAAAAAATCAGTATCAGTTTCGTTTCTGATCGGTCATTCGTAGTAGTAACCAATCACTGATCTCTGCGTCATACTGACCACAGCCAATGACTGCCCTCTACCTAAGCCCCGCCTCTGGCAGCCATCTTCAGATTTGGTAGCACGTGAAGTGGCAGTATGACCAAGTGAAGAGCCGCAGAGGGGTAGGCGGGAGGGTTCACATGTGAATCCATGCCAGACCCATGCTGGAGAACAACAGTTACAGGTAAGTAACTTGTTCCTTCTCCAGCATGGGGTCTGGCATGGATTCACATGCTCATGAATAAAGAATACATAGCAGTACACACATGCACAACCACGGGAGGTGGCAAAGGCTCAACATTAAGCATTACATCAAACTCAACATTAAGCAATTCTTACCTCCTCACCTGGCTCACCTTAGGCGAACAGGTTGCGCAGCACTGCTTGGCCGACCCTGGACTCCTCCCTGGAATCCCGATCGACGCAGTAGAATTTCGTGAAGGTGTGCGTCGACCTCCACGTAGCAGCCCTGCAGATGTCCAGCAAGGGCACACCAGATAGGAACGCCGTGGTAGCTGCGATCGCTCTGGTGGAATGGGCTCTCGGACGGCCAGGCAGCGGTCGGTTTGCCAACCGATGACAGTACATGATACAGCCGGAGAGCCATCTGGAAATGGAAGCCTTCGAGAGAGCCTTCCCCTGATTGACAGGCCCAAAGTTCACAAAGAGTTGTGACGTCTTCCGAAAACACTTCGTGCGGTCCACGTAGAACTTCAGTGCTCTAGCCACATCCAGCGAGTGCAAAGTCCTTTCAGCCGGCGACGGGAAGAAAACAGGCAACACCAAGGGTTCGTTGAGGTGGAAGTCCGACGGCACCTTGGGCATGAAGGAGGGGTGCGTCCTGAGCACTACCCTCGTGTTGTGAAAAGTCAAGTACGGGGCCTTGCAGGAAAGGGCCTGGATCTCTCCCACCCGTCGTGCGGAGGTGATGGCCACAAGAAACGCTGTTTTCCACGACAGGAACTTCAACGGAGTCGAGTGCAGAGGCTCGAACGGAGGTCCCATGAGCTTGGTCAGCACCACGTTGAGCTCCCACGCCGGGACGGAGCCTTCACCGGCGGGAACGATCTGAACAGTCCCTTCATGAACTCTTTTACCAGACGATGATACCACAAAGACATCCGCCCCGTGGTTCTGGTGTATCTGGAGATCGCAGCAAGATGAATCTTGATGGACGCGTGCGCCAGTCCAGCTTTGACCAGCGTCAGTAGGTACGGCAGTACTTGGGGAGCCGTAATCTGTAGAGGGTTAATCTTCTGTGCCTGGCACCAGACAGAGAACCTCTTCCGTTTGTGTCCGTAGCATTTAAGAGTTGAGGACGCCCTGGCCTTTGCAAGAACCTCTCTGCAGTCGGCCGGTATGTCGTATCCTCCAAACTCTAACGCTGCAGGAGCCAGGCCTGCAAGCTCAGCGACTTTGGGTCGTGATGGAGGATGGCGCCTCCTTCCATGGAGAGAAGATCCGCGTCCACTGGCAGCTTGATTGACGGGGACGCTGACAAGTCCAGAAGGTCCGGGAACCATATCTGCCTCGGCCACGCAGGTGCGACGAGGATCATCCTGCACCGTGACCTCTTGAGCTGGTTGATGAGCCGGATCAGCAATGGCAATGGAGGGAACGCGTATAGAAACAGGCCCTCCCAGGGGAACGAGAAAGCATCGCCCATGCTCCTCGGCTGGGGAAACCTGCTGGCGAACCTCCGGCACTTGGAGTTCGTCGCTGTCGCGAACAGATCGATCTGGGGTGTGCCCCACCGTCGGAAGAGGCGGTCCACTAGATCCTGTCGTAGTTCCCACTCGTGGCACGAGCGCAGCTCCCTGCTGAGTGAGTCGGCGATGGTGTTTTTTATCCCTGCCAGATGAAACGGCACCAGAAACATCCCTTGGGCGAAGGCCCAATGCCACAGATCCTGCGCCTCCATGGACAGGGCTGGGGACCTGGTTCCGCCCTGTTTCCTGATGTAGAACATGGTGGTGGTGTTGTCGGTGAAGATCCTCACCACCTTGCCCTTGAGGGACGGAAGAAAGGACCTGAGGGCCCAAAACACTGCACGGAGCTCCAGGACGTTGATATGGAGGGACTTCTCCGTCGGGAGCCAAAGGCCTCTCGCGTGCAGATTTTCGGTGTGCACTCCCCACCCTTCCAGGGAGGCATCCGTGGTCACTGTCTCCTGGTGGCAGGGGGTCTGGAAGTCCATGCCCGCCGTCAGATGCGCGCGTGTGCCCCACCACCGGATCGCTCGTCGGAAACTCTCGTCGAGTGTGATCCTCTCCTCGAAGCTGCCCGTCGTCTGGATCCAGCACGTCCAGGAACTCCTGCAACGGGCGCATCCGGAGCCTGCACAGGCGGATGAGGTAAATGCAAGAAGACATCATTCCGAGGAGGGACTTGATGGACCTCACTCTGGCCGCGTCCGCAACCAGCATCCGCTGCACCTTGCCCAAGATGGCCCTCGTCCTTTCCTCCGACAGAGAGGCCAGAAGCGACACTGTGTCGAGCTTCACTCCCAGAAATAGTGCGTCTTGCGCGGGCACCAGGTGGGACTTGGCGTAGTTTATGGAGAATCCCAGGTCCGTGAGAAGTTGGACGGTCCTTGCCGTGTGCTCCACGGCGAGCTCCTTCGTCTTCGCTCGGATGAGCCAGTCGTCCAGGTAGGGGTAGACGTGGATCCCCTCTCGGCGCAGCTGCGCCGCCACCGGTGCGAGGCACTTGGTGAACACCCTGGGTGCCGACCTCAGTCCGAAGGGAAGGGCTCTGAACTGGTAGTGACGCCCTTGGACCACGAACCTGAGAAACGTTCGGTGTCTCTTTAGGATGGGAATATGGAAGTAGGCATCCTCCAAATCCAACGACGACAGGAAATCGCCCTCCTCCAGCTGACCCAGGACGTGTTGGAGGGTGACCATCCGGAACTTCTGTGCCTTGATGAATTTGTTCAGTCGTCGTAGGTCCAGGATGGGACGCCATCCTCCCGTCTTCTTCTTCACGAGGAAGTATCTTGAGTAAACTCCGGAGCCCCGAAGCCTCTTTGGGACGAGCTTGATGGCGCCCTTCTTGAGCATCGCCTTTACCTCCAAGAGAAGTTGAGGGATGTGATGTTCTTTCCTGGCTACAGGGGGGACGCGCGGGCACCTCTTTAGAAACTCGAGCGCGTGACCCTGAGCTAGGGCGTCCAGCACCCACCGGTCGGTGGAGATGGACTCCCACACACTGACGAAGCTCGCCAGCCGGCCTCCCACCGGGGTGCTTCGGTGGGGGCCCGACCCCACGGCCGGTTCAGTCCTGCTTCGAGGAGGCTTTGCCGCCTTGTCCTCCTTGGCGACGACGGCGGGGTCCGCCTGACTTGCCTCGTCCCCTGTAAGCTTCCTGCAACGACAAACGGGCCGCTTGACGGTTGGTGGAAAATCCGCCGCCGGAACCTTTGGAGGCACCCTGTTTGCCTCCGCCGCTCCGAAAGGGCGGCCGCCGTTGCTGGAGAACCCCAAGAGCCCGGGCCGTCTCCGTGTCTGCCTTGATGGCTTGAAGGGAATCGTCCACTGTTTTCCCAAACAGGTTGTTTCCGTCGAACGGCATGTCCAAGACTCTGGTCTGCACGTCCTGACGGAAGTCAGTAGCCTTGAGCCATCCACGCTGCCTAAGGCACATGCCGTTGCCCAACTGGCGAAATCCAGTGTCAGCGATGTCCGTCGCAATCGTAATGGCGTGGTCCGACGCCACCTCTCCTTCCTGCAAGATCTCTAGGGCTTCCGCCCTCTTGTCGTCCGGTAGGAAGTCCAGCAGGGGGGCCAGTTAGTACCACAACTCACTGTTGTAGCAGGCTACGATAGCCAAGGCGTTGGCCGCCTTAATCGTCGTCGCTGCAGACGAGATGACTCTGCGTCCCATCGTATCTAATTTCTTTCCCTCGCCGTCCGGCGGGGAGGTCGACGTAGAGGCCGCGCCCCCCCCCCCCCGCTTTCTTCCTGGCCGCCGTGGAGATGACCGAGTCTGGGTCGGCTGTGCCCGAAGGCACAAGGGGGCCGCGTCCGGGACCCTGTACTACTTCTCGTACCGATCCCTTCTAGCCGGCGTCGTGGATGGGTTCTTGAGGAGGGCGAGGCCCTCATCCCAAATATCGTCCAGTAGAGGCACAGAGAGGACCGTCTTCCTCTTGGCCTCGCGCCGTTGACAAAGGAAACCTTCCTTCTTCTCTTCCGGGCAGAGCTGGAAAAGCTCGGATGCCCTGGCGATCATGGAGTGAAACGATCCAGTCTCGTCGGGCGGGGAAGCCCGGGTGGGAGGTGACGAAGGCAGATCCTTGTCGTAAACCTCGTCGTCTGTACCCGTTGCGGCCGTGTCAGTCCCTGTATCATCCCCACGAGTCGTGGACGGGGAGGAGGGCTGAACAGGGCGCGATGGTTGAAAAGGAGGTGGAGGATGAATCCTTCTTCTCTTAGGGGGAGGGCTCCCAGAAGGGCCTGGCTCCGGGTCCCCCGTCGGGAGCGGTTCCTCCGCTGGTGGTAACAGCAGTCTCGTCCTTATCTCCGAGCATAAGGACTGTATAGCCAACAAAATGGCCGCCGAGCTGTCTTGCGGCACTGGTTGAGGGGAGTCCGACGGGCGGTCAGGGGCCCCGTCGGCACCCTCGACGTTATCGTCGTCTCCTACGTCGGGGTCCCCCCGACGGGCTGGTCTTCTTCCACGCCAACGCCGTGGCTTAAGACTTCGATCAACTCTTCCTCAGAGGTTGAGGCCGAATCCACGACGACCTCCTGCCCCCCCTTTTTCTTCTCCGTCGGAGGTTTCACAGGGGTCCTGTCGATGGGCATAAAAGAGGACTCCCTCTGCGGTGGCAGGGAGACTCTGAGCCCCGAGGTCGCCACCACTGGTGTAGCCTCCACAGGCTGAGCCAGGGCTGCTGCGACTGTCTCGATAGAGGCCTTGGCCGGATGGATTAAGGCTTTCACCACCTTAGGTGCGCTCACCGCCTTCTCCTTGGGGGGAGGGTCACTGCCTCGCTCCCCCTCCGATGGGGCCTTCGAGCTCGAACGGGGTCTCTCCAGGAGCTTCGCCGGGTGCTCGGCCTTCC
Source organism: Ambystoma mexicanum (assembly GCF_040938575.1). Lineage (NCBI taxonomy): Eukaryota > Metazoa > Chordata > Amphibia > Caudata > Ambystomatidae > Ambystoma > Ambystoma mexicanum. Next base: position 1,572,109,239 of record NC_090932.1, read on the forward strand.
TCTTACCCGAACCAGAGCGTTGGCTCGTGGTTTATGGCGCCGGGGAGGATGCGCCCTGCCTGGCGCCCGTAGAGCCCGACCGTTCGGCGCTCCCGGTGCCAGCGGACTCGTGGTGCTAGGCCTTGTGTTGGACCCCCGTCGCCGGGGAGTCCTCAAAGGTCTTAGAAGACCGCTCGGACTTCTTCTTCTTCTTCTCGCCTGACGGGCTCTTCCCTTCCAGCCAGTTGGCGAGACGTTGATGGCGGTCCTTCATGGTCCGCTCCGACATATTGCCGCAAAACGCACAGTCCTTCTCCACGTGCGTCTTGTCCTCATGTAGGCAGTAAAGACAAAGGGAGTGTTCGTCCTCCTTAAAGACATTCTGAAGCTGGCATCCAGGGCAGACCCTGAACAGCTTTCCGGGCGTCGAGCTTCCCTTCTCCTGGGCCATGTCCGAGATGGGCCTGAGAAACTTCTGGAGTCCTCCAAAAGCGTGGCTCGACGAAATCTTCACCCTTGAGGGGCGTAGACGAATCCGACACGGGTCCCCGTTGATCGGATGAAGAAACGGTGGAGCTTGAGGCTCTTTTGACCGAAAAATAGAAGTTTTTGAGAAAAAAATGAGAAAAAATAGCACTAACGCTCGAGAGCAATAGCACGAGGATCCCAACACTTGAACGTGCGGTAAAAATCTGAAGATGGCTGCCAGAGGCGGGGCTTAGGTAGAGGGCAGTCATTGGCTGTGGTCAGTATGACGCAGAGATCAGTGATTGGTTACTACTACGAAAGACAGATCAGAAACGAAACTGATACTGATTTTTTCTTTACCGAGGATTCCCAGCCTGACGACAGGGAATATTCATGAGCATGTGAATCCATGCCAGACCCCATGCTGGAGAAGTAGGGTTATGGTAGGTGAAGGTGAGAGTGGCAATTTGACTGTGAGGATTTCTCCAGAGGGGAAGGAGAGTTGTGGGGGTGCTCCGAGTCCCACATTAGTTCTGGTAATGAAGGCAATGCCTCCACCTCAGGAGGTTTCTCCATCTAATCTTATTATGGTGTAGTTGTCAGGTAATACTAATGGCAAGTAGGGCCTGATGCAGCATGCAGCCAGGTTTCGGTAATGGCCGGGAAATCTAGTTGGTTAGTGACAATACGGTCATCAATGTCGAATACGTGGGCTGTAATTGACTTCGCATTTACAAGTGCTCCTTTGACGACGAGTAGGTCGTTGTCAGGTTGGCTAGGCGGTGGGGCAATAGTGATTTGGCCAAGGTTGTTGGATTTGGTGTTGACGTTGGAATTTACTTGGGTTCTCTTTTTTGGTGCAGGAGAATGGAAGGCTGTGTTGGTTCTTCAGCTAAGTCTAAGGTTTCTATGGCTGGTGGAGCAGGGTTGGTTAGGTGTGGGTCTGGTGGCATAAAGTTGAATCCATTGTGAGGGGGAGAGTGGGCAATATTGATTGACAGCTGTTTGATGATTCAGAGTAGGATTGGTGGTGTCTGGGGCAAGAAGTGTTGTACTTTTAAGGAAGGGTCATCCTGATAAAGGGTGTTGTGGTATAAGGCAGAAGGTTAACTAAGAATGCAGGGGTTGGTACAATTATAGCTAAATGAAGTATGGTCCCGAGAGTACGAGAGTTTGGTAGTGTGGAGGTCAGAGAGGCCGGCATAACTAACACGAGCACAAACTGCTTGCCTACGTTCTCTTAAGGCCAGTTGGCATAATCCATAAAACAGGAGGGAACAGCATAAGGCAAGTTTACAGGTTTGCTTAAGGGTAGGTAAACATTCACCACGTACGGCGTTCTGAGGACCAATGTCAATAACGGGTGAACGCAATACAACCATAAAGCAATACAGTGCAGCTTATCTAAATTTGCTGGAGGGTGGGTTGTCAGTCACCGCGTACAGAGGATCAATAGCAATACAGGGAGAAGGCAATATGGGTAGAATAGGTACCCTCTCTTATAGATTAACTACTAACAGCAAGTATTGACCTCCTCGTCTTAGGATAATTATTAGGCCTAGATATTCTCATCCGTTAGCCACAGTTAACCCTCATGGGCCAGCCAAACCTGAATACCTCTTAACAGAAGCGTGCTAGCAAGTATTTCTTTCCCTGTGCTTAATGTTTTTGACAAGCTACAATATTCTCACCATTGAGTCTCTGGTCAACATCCTGGGTCTTTTTGTTTCCTTTCAGACTTGCATTTGTCAGATAATTTCACCCTCTGGCAAGGTCTCTCGATATAGGCACTTAGGAAGCTGCTTCCTGGAATCTTTCCAGGCAAGGGCCAAACCTTCAGGCATAAGTGGCGCAAGGGCCTGCTCAGGACTCTCCCTACATCACCTTTCTTGGCCAAATTAAGGGTCTGTTCAGGGCTTCAGGAGAACTGTTAGGCAAGATATTCTCATCTTCTAACCACTGGTCGCCACAATGGACCAACGTGAATACTTCTTGATGTACCAGGAAGCATTTCATCCCCTTGCATAATAGAGTTAAAGCCAGGATGTGATATTCTCTCCCTCGAACCAGGGATCGCCGTCCTGGGTCTTCTTTGCCTCTCACACTTGTATTTGTCAAATAATTTTGCCCTCTGGCAAGGTCTCCCTAGTGGGACACTTTGGTAGCTGATCTCTGTTATGTTTCAAGGCAAGGGCCAAACCTTGAGGCATAAATTGCATCGCGCCTTGAAACACTTATCTATAGGCACGTTATAAATGCCTTATCATAAGGGTCTGTTCAGGGCTCTTCCAAAATCAACTTTCCTGTTCAGCGTCTTCTCTTCCTAGTTCCCATTCTCCCCCCTTGTGTACCTACTCCTTCAGGTCTAAACCTGGGCAGTGTCCTTTTCAACAGAGCCTTAAACTCTTTTATAGTCCCCTTGATTAGCATGATTAACTGAGAAAGGTTTTCATTGGCTGCTCTCGTTAATACCAGAATGAGATTGGTTATTTTTCCTTTTTTGCCTGTTCATGCGTTTCCCTCCTTTAACTATGGATTACCAGGTCTTGGTTGGTTATTGGCCTGTGCACGGTTCTGGTGAGTGGCATAAAGGGCTGCTCCTCCATTTTGAAGTCAGTTGGAAGTAAAATGGGGACACCTTGAGACTCCACAACGCAAACCAGCTTCGCCCTTGTGGCTACGTAGCGGAGCATGATGACTCGGGAGAGAAGATAGTGCGGTTATGCCTAAATCGCAAGCCATCGTAGGAAAGAGTGCTGTGTGCTTGAAGGCGAACACTTTAGCCAGTAGTAACAGCAGTGTTTCTCAAACATGTTTCTGTGAGAGGGAATATATGTGCATTACAGCTCACAGAAAGAGAAGGCTGTACAGAGGATTTGGGAAAAGGGGTTGCTTTCAATATATGAATGGTCAGCATTTACTCTTGATGACAGAAAACATGAGAGGGGCTCTTGGGTATTCCCCATGTACCCACTCGAGGCAGCTCATGTAGTGGGTGGGCATCCCTGCTCCCAGGAGCCCCTCCAAGCCCAATGGGTGGGGTGTTAAATTGGACCTCATCAAAGTGATAAATCACCATCTTGAGCCCCAATCCTGATATTGTGAGTTGAATTGGATGTGCTGACAATGGACAGGAGAGGAACAACCCATCCACACTTATTCTCTACCAACTTGATTACAAATTGACACGTATGAAGGTACCTAAAACAAAGCATGGGCTTCACACTGTGGCTCCACGCAGTGAAACACCCTGCACCAAGCTGCCAGGTAGCACCAAATCCTGTTCGATGATTAGCAGGGGAATATGCATGGATGTTGGGGGCCACTGGGCCTTTTCGTGTTCAGGCTTGGCTCCTCCGAGTTCTCTGCATGCTCAAGCATTGCCAACTAGCCTCACTGAAGTTCAATTATCTTACTCTGCGAAAAGCAAGTGCTTAGGTTACTCAGGTGCTCTAACTCAGCAACTGTAACTTTGGGTAGTTTAATGAAGGAAATATGATATTTTGAGGATGAAACGGGGAACACTTGGGAGAGTATAGACTTTACAGAGTCGTGCCTAAATGGGGAGGGAAACATCATGAGAACATTAGTTACTTCCTTGACAAATGTCCCAAAGCTTATCTCTTAATCCCTTCCCATGGAGTACTGTTTCTCTGTTGGTTGAATTTTAATTTGTTCTTAACTAAAGAGATTTCTCTTTTAAGGGAAGGGTTATTTGCATAACACCTCCTGTATTCTTCACATGCTATCTTATCAGAAACCTTCCAAAGCTAAAGGTCTTCTTAAACTGGTACATTCAACCGTACCTGCACATCCATTCCTTTCAACTATGTCCAATGCCCATCGCTGCAGTTCCAGACCAATCGGTCTGTAGACCAGTAGACAAAACTGAGCCCGCAATGTATGCCCACTGGGTCTGCCTTTTTCCCCTTCACTTCCCTTCCTCTGATGTCCGGATGGTCTCCTCTGCCATCCCGGGGCCTGAAGTGATGCCCGGATGGTCTCCTCTGCCATTCCGTGGCCTGGAGGCTTTTGAATACCCCCCACCTGCCAACAACCATGAAGGGAAGCCCTCTGGGCTTTTTTTATGGCAGATATCATGTTGCGCTTTGGCGCCTTCTCGGAATTCTGCTTTTTCACACATCACCATGAATAATTCTTTGTTCTGTGTTTGAGGCCACAGCGACCTGCTGCACTGTGTATTTTGGGTGCATATCATCATGCTGTTGGGCCTGCACTGGCCTTCTTCAACATGGCTGTTGCAACTGTGCATTAGAGCTTGTTTCACCTTGCCATTCTCCTGCGATTGGTCTCTCCTGCTTTCTTCTTCACCAATCAGGCGAATGCCGACCCACCTCCAAGGCCCACAACGAAGACCCTTGTCTGCTCCCTGTCCGTGGCTGGCTGGGTCTACCCCTTCATTCCACCTCAACACATGTTGGCTGCCGTGGCCCTGCACGCCCTTGAGGGCACTGTTAGACACCCTCACTCCTGCCCTACTGGTTGGACTACTCTGCTTGACTTTACTTCTGCACCTTTGACTCCCTCCCCCATGTCCTGCATTTGCCTCCCTCCGACTTCCACCCCTAACATCACGTGCTGTGCCTAGTGGCCCCACTGTGTTTCACATCTGCCTGCTAATTTGCTCTCCACCTCCCTCTCCTCTACCCACCTTACCCCACCTTCTCGGCCACCTCTCCCCTTTCTCTATACTCCTTGTTTGCTCCTGGACACTTGAAACTCGTCGGCCTTACTTCCACTCACCATACTCACCCAATTCTCAGACTACACCTTCTTCTCTCTTTCCCTGCCTACTTCCCCTCTTCTCCCCCACTCCCCACCATAGTCAATGCTCTTACACTATCAGAAATGTCAGGCCTAGTACGATAGTCCATTGTTTTGTTCCTCTCCCCTCGCTTTGCTCCCCTTTTTTTGTGTTCAATGCTCTCACACTATCAGAAATGTTGTCAGGCCTAGTTTGATAGTCTACTGTTTGTTCCTCTCCTTCCCCCACCCCCTTTCTGCTCCCCTTTTGTGATCATTGCTCTTGCACTATCAGAAATGTCATCAGGCCTAGTACGATTGTCTATTGCTTGTTCCTTCCCTTCCTCCACCCCCTGCACCCTTTTTCTCCCCTTATTTTGTGATCATGCTCTTGCACTTTCAAAATGACGTCCGTCTTAGTACGATAGTCTATTGCTTGCCCACCACCCCCTTTTTTTGTGATCATGCTCTTGCACTTTCAGAAATGTCGTCAGGCCTAGTATGATAGTCTATTGCTTGTCTCCCCCCCTTTTGCTCCCCTCATTTTGTGCTCAATGGTCTTACACTATCTGAAATGTCGTCAGGCCTAGTACAATAGTTTTATTTGCCCATTCTTAATGTTTCAAGGCCTTGTAAGAATGTCATTGTATTTTTCCCTTGCTCCCTTCCCCGCCTTGAAGTGCTTTGAAACACATTGTGTATAGGCACTATATAAATAAAAGATCATATCCTATATTGGTGCTAAAATGTTAGCAATTGCTAGGAAAGGAGCTTTCCCTTTGGTTCAAGTCTTTAAATCTGTGTATCCTCTGTCACAGCGCCTCAATGCCTTTTGGACTGCAAGTGCGCTTAACAAATGCAAATAAATAAAAATTATTTCCAGGTAAAAGGTGTTGTTTACCGAACACATTCTGCGAGGCAGTAGCAATACAGACTCACAAAAACAGGCTGCAATTAACAGTTTACTCAGAGATACTTACAGAAATAATATTTGCAGGCTTGTAGAGAACCCCATATGATTGCCCAACAGATAACCTTGACTGGGATTTTGCATCAGCAAACAATGCACATGATACTCTCATGCGCAGTGCAACTTTTTCACCTGTATTGTACGTAACAGAAAGCCAAAAAATAATTCCAACTTTCTCTGTTCTGTCTGACTTAAGAGGTCCTCTTTTATACTTGTTGCCCAAGGTTTCCTTAGTAGTCCTACTACGGTGGAGTCAACGGGGGTTTAAAGGTAGAATGATCAACTAATTAATGTGGAAAATCTAAGTACAAATGTGCACTACTTCAAAAACATGTGTATGTTCACAAAGCAGCAAGAGCCTCGAGTTCAATAACAGAATGTGATGACCACTAAGCAGGGTATTTAAACCAAAGCTTCAATTCATGGGAGGACCTATCAAAAAGAAAGGCTTTAACAGCATGGCCTACTTTTCAGAAGTGAAGGCTGTGACATTCATCTAATTGCTGTTCCTGGCACGCGTGAACAAGGAAAAAAAGACTTCAGTGTGTTTCTTTAGGCTCACAATTCATCATTCAGTTATGGCTAAACGCTCTATCAAATGAATAAAGGTTGGTGCTAAGAGCCATGAACACATGTTGGGCTATCATCACTTGCACCAATCTCCTGTGCTATCTTTCCAGGCCATGTGCATGACCTCAATATTAGATTCACAGAGGATTTGATAGCGAAAACCTTCAGAAAATATTCTTTTAAATTCCGAAAAGGAAGGGACGGATGCCAGATTTACTTCAGCTGCTTTTGGAAAATGAAACTCTGGCCTGAAAGACAGTCAACTTCTCTATTGCTGGCAGATCCCAAATATTTGAGTACCAGAAAGGGCATCGAAGGTGTTATTAGGATCAAGAAGCGGTGAGGTACATCTCAACTTCTGAAGAATGTAGACAATCGAACAGGAGGCCACAGCGTTGTTTACTAATCTACAGGCTAGTCAACACTTTGTTTCACCTGAGCTGCATTTTATTGTAGTAATCCACTGTTGTTTCACAGCTCTTTCAGGCACTATAATGAAGTCATTTGTAATGGGGTTATTGATCTTGAGAGCAAAAGGACATGCTTGAAATTGGGACTCCGATGTCTGGAAGCCCATCAACCTGCAAAATCTACCAGTACCCAATAACAAGAAGCCATATGATGGGATTCTGAATACCTAAGTCCAACATTCAATAGGAGCTAGGTTACATTTGGCGAGCCTCAGTGTGCGTTAGAAGCCCTGTAGCATTAAGGCACCATCTGGGCTCTCTGTTGCCTCATGCTGAACTTTTCAAAAACAGAAGTAAACTTTCGCCTTGTTTCCAACGACATCCCTCCCTCCCGTCTCCTCTCATTCCAGCATTGACCCCTTGCTCCTTAGCCCAAGGATCACAAACCTGCGGTCATCTGATTGCAACAATTCATCACTACCAACATCTCTGCTGCTCGTATTTACTTCTCAACATTCGGAAAGTTCATCCACTTTTACTCACCACTCTATGAAAACCCTAATCTCCATGTTTTTGCTCAGCAAACTTGACTGCTTAGCCTTCCTCCCTATTCCATCCTCCCTCTCTATAGACAAAGTACTCAACTTGGCTACCCTCACTCTCTACAACCTAACCAGAACCAGTTTCTGCTCGGACATGTTGTTTGTGTTTCTTATTTGAACCTAGAACAACAGATCCAGCAAATTATTTCAATCTGAGCTTCAACATAAATGAAAGATAACAAAATGAAAGTGTTTAACCCCAAATGAGAACCTCTGTCCAAAAATGGCCTTGTGTAAAGATGAAGCAGGAACAATAAGTGAGGCGAGAAGTAGCAGCACACACTTACTTCCCCTGGTCAGGAGTCCTCTGGAGCATGGAGGAGATTTTCAGCAAGGTGTTTGAGTCCTGGAGCTGTGACAGCACGTTCAGCAAAAGAACAATAGAACGGTTCATGTGAGAACCAAAGCTCCCTGGGCGGTCAATCTCATCCACGGGGATACGCCAGATTCCCTGAAAAGAAAAAAAACGAGATGTTCTCAGCACATCACACTCATGCAGCAATAAGCAATTAAGCTATACCACTAAAAACATGATTGTCTTTAGTTGGACCATGCAGTAGAGGGTGTCCCTTTGTCTGGAAAAGAACTGCAGAATGTGGTTGTTCCAATGACATACAAACATGTCAATACTCAATGATCCCATGCAATTACCTATTTCCTTGAAGATCACTCTTGTAAAATACAGATCCCCTAATGAGAAAAGCCTCTTAGTTATTATTCTCAGCCCATAGAGATGAGTGTGTCACCACCGCTACGGTTTTGGATCTTTTGCTCCCCTGACGGTTGACATAGGTCTTGGCAAAAATGCAATCTATTCTTAAAAGTACAGCATTTCTGCTGAAGAGATAACCAAACACCTGAGTGGCCCAGTAAATGGTAGACAATTCCAGGTTGATGATCGGTTCACTTTATTTTGGGATCATCTCCCCAAGGCACGTAGGTGATCCAGGATGGCCCCAAAACCTATCAAGCTGCCATCAGTCATCACCACCACAAGCTATGCGGGATTCAGATCTACTCCTTTGGATAGATGGTTCACTATCCATCAGCTCTGCAACTTATGACCTATGGTTCAACATGTGGTTGACTAGTGCCTCCCTGTGCATTTTGGCCCAGTCAACAAGAGAAACAGTTGCTGCCATGTGGCATAGTTGAAACCAACTGAGGGCAAGTGCTGTTTCTTGTGATATGAGTGGCTAATGGAAGTAGTAGAGTTCTTTCACCTGTTCTAGCAGGGCCACTTATTCCAGAGTCTTGCCCTTGGGAATTCTATTGGGTGATAGGGGTACTATGAAGGACTTCTTGATGTTGATTATCCAACCAAAATGCTCAACGTCCTTCTTGGGTGTCCTTTGCTGCCCCAGACATGGACAGTGTTTAGATTACTCAATCTCCCAGGTATGGGTGCACTGCAATACTTCTTGAGTTGAGGAGCCCAATCAGGGAAGCCTTGAAACTGGCAAATAGTTGCGTTTCAAAATTCCTAATTTGGAACTGGCACTCCATAGTTGCAAAACGGAGTATGCATTGATATTGACCTAACATACTAAAAATAGCCTGAGGAACACCCCTTGCTCTATCTCACCTTGTGAGGCAGGAATTTTTACATTCATTTCCACAACCCAATCATCTGAAAATGCCCATTTTGACAGGCGTGCCTCCTACTGACAGAAACTGTGTCTGAAGAGAAGGGTATGGGAGTCCCTTTCCATAGTCAGGAAGGCCAGACTGGGGCAGGAGACGGGACAGACCGGCTTCAGGGCTATATGGGGTGATGTTCATTTTTATCTTGCACAGAGGTACTCAGTTTCCCATGATCCAGGAGTTGGCTTGACATTTTAACTGTCGTTGAGTCACTGATGAAGACAATAAAACGTACTGATACTCTGGATAACAGCAGGAGGAAATCCAGCCCTCTTAAGCTCAGCCAACCTCGTGTTGGAAGCAAGCAACTCTCAGGAGTCAGGAACGCCCTGTAATCCATGATGGGAACTGATGGAGAAAGCCGCTTGTGCTGCGATGATAATGCAGACGCGTACGTGTCAGGAAAACGGGCTCATGGCAACTACAAGTCCCCCAATTTTGAAAATTAAGGAGCATTGCTGGTGTATGGAGCCAACAATTTTTTGCATCAATATTACCATCTCTGTTTTTTATGCAAGTATATTTGAACTCACCTTGCACATCAATGCTAGATTCATGCATTATGCCACCTGCATATGATGCTATGCCCAATTATTCTAATTTTATTTTCCAGGTTTTGAATCATGCTAACCTGCAGGATTCCACTTGAGGGCACTCCGGTGAGGGGGAATCACAGTTTGCCGGGTGTGAGAAATGCATCAGTATTCTCCCACCTACTCCTCCAGGACAGAAGGAAGGGCCATAGCCTTTGAATCCCGACCATGAGGGTGGACAAGCGAGGGAGGATCCTGAGTGGAGGGTCATGGGAGATTGGGTGGAGAATACCCAAGGGCGAGACCTGATATTCCCCCTTTTCCCATTACACACCAACCCACTATCTGTAAGCCCTAAGGGGGTATTTTCAATCACGTCCCATCTCTCCCTCGCCATTTTCAACAAGTACGGGGACGAGGAAGAGGCACCCAAGAATAATGAAGATTACCCATAACAATAACAGAGGGATACCCAGTGAGGCTTACCATTAACGCCTTTGAATTGTCCCACTTGTAGAGTCAGGGAAGGTCAGGCACTTTTCCCCAAATGTGCACATCTGACTGCATTAACTCTCACTTATTGTATATAAAGGGTGATTCTGCCAGATTCATTGAGCGAGCTGGGGTTGCTGGATGAAACCAGGAGGCCAAGAAGTAGGACGCTGCCAGAAGAGAAGCCCGGACGAACCAGTGGAGTGTGGGGCGCCGATACGCTGGCCCAGTGTGTGCGAAGGGCAGCAATGTGGGCGAGGGAGCCGTGTCTCCAGAGAGCTGCAGCGGGACAGAAGGCAGCCCATCGGCCTTGGTTAGGCCAGTGCTCATTCCCCTCGGATGTGTGCAGGTCTCAGTGGTGTCTGAGGGGCAGGTGGTGAGACCTTGACCTCGAGCCAAACCCACTTGAACTTGTTTGAGCTGCTTGCTGGAGCTGCGCTACTGTGGACGAGTTTTGCGAAGAAGAGAGAAACTCAGTAGCATACGACTGGATTGAGGGGGAGCAGGAGCACTGTAGAAGGGAAGAGCCTGTGAGCAAAAGCAGGAAGAAAGCAAAGTGGAAAAAGGTAATGGCAAAGTGAAGCAACGCAAAAGCTAGAAAGTGGCAAGAGAAAGAAAGCAGAATGTGACAAAAAAAGTGCGATAAAGGCACGGACAGAAAGAAAGACAGAACAAGTGTGCTGGCGGCGCAAAAGCAGCTAAGAGGGGGCGTGAGTGACCCAAAAAGAAGGAGTGAAGCACAGGCGACCCGAAACAGAGATATCACAGTGGAAACTAAAGAGAAGGATGCAAGCAGGCCTCCAGATAAGGGTAGTACTAGGGATTTTTACGCATGAAAATCTTGTAAATACGACAGCTTTATTATTTTCCTGCGTACATTTACGCACCACTTTAGAGCAGAGGGGAGGGCAAAAGTCAGGTTACTTGATAGAAACCAGAATGCTTCTTTTGATTTTTATCTACATGGATGTAACTGCAAGCCATGGAGAAAAGCCTCTGAAACAGAATGTATTTCTCTGAAGACTTTCAAAAAAAGAAACTGCACACAATGATATTTCTTCCCATTCAACTTCTGCTGTGTTGTATGTAGATGCTCATGGAGCAAACAGAAGCAATGTGCATATTTATTTTCCTAGCATTTTAAGATTGTACATGTATTACATGGAAAACTTAGTTGCAATTGAAAATTCATCTTTTGTAATAAATTATGCTTTTTTGCCAAATTGCACAATTGTTTTTTTTAGAGTTCCTGTGCTGTGTGCATAGTCATTCCGAGGCAAATCATTTTTACACATCATTTTACACTGTTTTCATAATTACAGTGTAAATTAAATTATGAGTATGCACAGTATGGTTTACGTCCATTCAACCTTGCAGCCAATGAGGAAAATTACTATAAATGGTCAGTGGCAGCAGAGACTTTGCTCAAGGGTGAATAATTGTCATTAAACCAATTACAGGTCTTCTAGCCTCTCGCATTTTCAGGACTGCAATAAAACGTTTTTTTTTTTTTAAACGGACTCTCCAGAAGTGCAAGCACGATTAAAAAACAAACGAAAGTTACATTTGTAATTGAAATAGAAACTCAGCAAAACCTGTCCCTGTGATAATCCACATAGGTATTTAACTTTATGTAGTGCTTCATACATGGTTTGTGCAATATCTAGACACTGTGATTATTATACCTCAGTCAATACTTGTCAGGGTGAATTCTCTGTAAAGGCTAATTTCCCAAACCTAGTGAGTCCCCCAGAGACTCTTTTACTCCCACTCTTAGACATGATTTGAGGTGTTCCTTTGTCTTTCCATGTGTTTTATGGGCTATGGGGTCTTTTACTCCATACTGTCTCATGTGTTTTTGATGTGGGTTACACAGCACCCTCCGTGCCGTAACCCAGGGGTGTCGTAGCGACCCCCAAACATAGACTACATATCCTGGGACTGACTACTGTCTCCCAGGGCATGTAAAGTCACCATTGGCTTTACTAGTCCCAAATTATGAACACAAACCAGTACAAACCATCATATTGTGGACATACTGGTCGGGGCAATTCGATTGCCCTGGGGTCTGTTGTTCGAGGGGGCACATCTGCGTCCCCCCTGATCGAGTTTTGGCTGGTGGCAGTGGATACTACTTTTTATATTCGAACGCGAATATATCTCTATGGGATTTTCCCATTGTTCGAGGCTACCAACTTTAATTATTTAATTCTTATAGCCTCGAACATACCGCTGGTTTATTTATTTAATATTAATTCACCGGTTGGTATTTTTTGCCAGAACTCGATTCTAAAATGGCGTTTGTGTCTCTTCTGTGACTCCAACTCAAGTCGAGACCTTTGTTCCACTTTTTGGCGGGCTTCTCCACAGAAGCCTCCAAAAGTGGTACTACTCTGTCTGGGTACCACAGGGGGTGTGGGAGGGGGTTTAGGCACCCTCAACTGAGGTGCCTTGGCAACTCAAGGCACACTCTTGTGTGATTGGCATAAGTGGTGCATGTTTGATTGACAGCTAGGCTGAATGAATGGGGGTTTGCTGCATAAAAGCAGGGCTTTGGGGACTGGAACTTCAGAAGTCGCCACAGGGCTTAAGAATCCGAGGAGGGAGAAGCTGAGCCGACCTGCAACGACAACACCACCGGTGGAGCCCTGCTGAACCGTCTCACCACTTTTTCCGACGACAGAGGAGAAATCCAGTCCGGAGAGTCTTCTTCCTTTGACTGGTGGGGATAACCAGTTTTGCCTTCTTTTCACCTTCCTGGAGCATCTCGTGGCCGCCTTGCCCGTGCCAAGCTCCCCGACAACCGGAACACCACGGTTTACCACTACCGCGAAGAGAAGGGTAGTACCTTTTAACCGAAGAACTCAGCAGCTGGTTTCTTCCCTGCCAGTGCAACGACCTTCATCTTTCCTCCACGGCGAGACCCCCTCCTTCCTCTGGACGAAACACCGACTTGCACCCGCTGCCAGGAACAACTGCCCCCGCTGGAGCTTCCTTCACACTTAAGGTACTGTGTCCCGCCTGGCTTCCCTTGCGACAGATCGTTCGGGGTGACAGTAAAGCCTCAACTATCTAACCTGGGCTAGCCTGGGACAACCTAGCTAACTTTTCCTGACTTTAATTTCATTCTTTGTGTGCAAACTATCTACAAGACTCTTTGGGCATAACCCCACTGTGTGAACCTGGACCCCTTCTGCTCGCTCTCTCCAAGAGTGGGCCTTGCTATTGACTTCCTTGCTCTCCGGTAGAACTCTGCCTATCCTGCCTTACTGTGGTTCTTTTAAAAAGTATTGAAATTAGTGTGCTTCCATAACTCTGCCTTTTCCCCTCCCTTTTTAATAACTTATTAGAGTGCCTTCTTATGTTAAGCGCTCAGCTCTGTCTGAAAATAAGTGGTGTTTCTCACTAAGACTTGTCTAATAAGTAATTAGGGTTGTATATATATAATAGTGACTGTGTGCTGAATTTACTTTTCTCTTTATGCTAGTGTAATTTACAAGTGTGTCTTTAAATAAATAATTATATACTTTTACACCAAAGCTCTGGTATGTGTTTGCTTGTGCTACTGTATCTCTGTACCTATTGTGTATACTCTATATACTGCCTAACTCTTCTTGAGGGAAGTCTGACTGCTCAGCCACAGCTATCAAGTGAATCTGTGTGGTACAGACTGCTACCAAGTGGGTTTACTGCCAAACACCTGTAGTCTTAAGTCTTTTGCAGTGGTCCCAAAGGGAACTGCACAGGTTTCTGCCTAACAATACTCAGTTTACCGACCTCTGAGGAATGTTCAATCAATAAGATAGCTCAGCCGGTTGAACGCTCATTGCTGCGATCTGTGCGTGATCTATAGGATGCTGGTTCGAATCCCGGCAAAGCCAATTCAGCCTTTCATCCTTTCGAGGTAGATAAAGGAGTACCAACTTCAGTTTGGTGATAATTGTGATAAATATGTTCTATGTACAGCACTTTGCAAAAGCACTATTCACATAACAATTTGACCATGAGATTAGGCGTAGCATGGAGTCCTTGCCTCTCTGCACTGTTGTATCATAACATTAGCATACCACTATGTAGTACTAGCTCCAGGAAATGAGGACTTTAATTAAACATCAAAAGACAAATGGCTAGGTTTTTGTTTTCAATATTTAAATATATACAGGAGAGATCAAATGCCCAGACCTTTGAGAAATAATGAAAGGTTTATTCTGTCACAGTGCAAAAAGCTGCTGCATGGTAATGATTTCCATACAGTTTTTGCACACGTGAGTTGGATGTCGCATACATTTGACTCTCTTGCAAAGGAGAAAAGTCATTTTCACTCTCTTGAAAATCACATTTACTTTCTAAGTTTAAAAATAGGGAGTAAAATGCTCCCACCTCAAAATCTTACCTGGAGCACTGGGTGCAAGAGGCACTGAAAGGTGAAAGGAAGGTGCAAAGGTGCACAACATTAAAATAAGGTGTGCAGGGAACACAACACAGAAGAGCGAAAGAGGCACAGAAAAGGAGATGGTGCCATAGAACAAGGAGGGGGGTTAGAGGTCAGAGTGGCGACGCCTGTGCGGAGCAAAGAACCCAGCGTTCTCAAAAGTCTTTGATACTACTACCCCCATGAAAGAACTGTATACGTGAAAGGTACATCCTGACAACAGGAACTTTTTGTTTGATGAAACCAGAGGAGCCTAGGCTTGGCGAAGGGAGCCGTAAGGGGCCCACTAGAGAAATTGCTGAACTTTATTAAGAGAGGCCTAGACTTGGGGACGGAAACCCTGAGATGCCTAAAAGGAACAGTGTCTTTTTTTTGGAACTGGAAAGATGGAAGCTTGGGGATGATCCAGAGACCTTGTGAACTATATTGGTTTGTTGCAAGAGCCCTATGTGGAAGGTTCCAAGGGCAACCCTTTTGAGTTGAGGTGTTTTGACCTGGCAGAATCACACCTATTGGTAAGCCTACTTGAAACCAGCTCTGGTTTACATTTTCTGTTGAATCATCATTTATTCCTTTACGAAGATCCCCTACCACATTTGGTTTAAGAGTGAGTGCAAGCATAGGTTTGGACACAGACAAACTTTGGTTTTGGACTTATGGATATTGACGGCCCTTAGAAACATCAGTTGAGTGAACAACCCCCTTAGAGTTAAGGCCACCCCACAAAGTTGATAATAAAGGTTTTCAAACCGTTACTTTTGAATCCGTCTCTCTTGATACCATGCCTGTCTTACAGTGGGCAAGGGTGAATAGAATCAGAGAATGAGAGTACAGGGCAAAGGGAGATAACCATTCACAAAACATGTTATAACATTTCTACATACAATAAGCAATTTGACAAATATTTTAAACACATCCTGTGCAGTCAAATCTTGTTTTGATATTTAGCGTCAGGGTTCCAGGGTACATTTCCCCTATGTGTCAACTTCATTTTTATAACTAACTGCCCAGTACTAGACGGTGGCTGTATAGAAACCCTAATCTGCAGTACATGACCAGTTTGCACATCATGGCTGGTGTCCGGCATACCCATTTAGCATACCATGAGTTTACATTCTGACCACATCACACAGTTTCCACTTTCTGTTTGCAATATGTTCCCTTACGTCACTGTTGCTTGTTCTGAATTGCCTTCCGCCAGCAGATTTCATGCTCTGTTGCCAGCGAGTATCATAAAGAAGGGAGAACAGCAATGCTATGTACGGTGTCTATGGCTTCGATGGTAAGCAAGGCTTCAGCCGGCAGTGGGCACAGCAGTAACAACTCACAAGTAGTGTCTTACTAGCCTGCAGACTGGCCGGCGTGGCTGAATTGTATTCAAAAACGGAATCTCCTGTATTATTAGTGTCACTTATTTCAAGGGCCAACCCAAATACTAAGAGGCAAGCCGACTTAGGGATTCCCATGTAACATCTGAAATACCCATTTTAAAAGTAAATCCAACAATAAATAAGTGTATTGCATTAGTGTAGTCAACAGAAGTTTACATTTATGAATTTTCCAGATAATGTAGATCCGTGATTAGATTATAAAAACATCAAACATCAATACCGAGAACAAAATCAAAACCTTTAATAATAATAATAATAATTAGGCATTTATATAGCACTACGAACCCTCAGGTATCTGAGCGCTGCTTATTATTACCCACGGTGTGTGGTGCTCATTTATCGACCTCGGAAGGATAAAAGGCTGAGTTTGGCCCTGCCGGGATTCAAACCTGCGTTAACAGGCTCTGCACGGATGTCAAAGCGAGCGCTCTACTCACTGTGCCACTTGACCGGCTATTAAAGAGAATAGAAGACGCAAATTAATGCATCTTAGAGAAAGGTGGGATAAAATGCCAGACCTTGCTATTCTGCAAGCAAACAGCTTTGTGTGGGTCCTCTTAAAGCACTCTCCTCTAAAATTCCTTAAAGCACACTTACATACAGGGTTTCAAAATTAATATTGGATAAGCAGGAGCTAAAAGCAGCTCCTGGGCATTGTGAGAAACTTGAAGGTACTCTCATATCTACTCCCCAGGGATCTTCTTTTCAGGTGCCCAGGGAAGGGCCATCGCTTTTGGATCCCAAACCCTGATGGCTGACAAGCGAGGGAGAATCCGCAGAGTGGAGGGTCCTTGGGGATTGGAGAGAGGGTGCCTGAAGGCGAGACACAGTATCCCCCCTTTTCTGATATTGACCTACCCTCAGCTCCCTTAGCCTTTATGGGCTATTGCTAATCGCCTCCCATCTCCCCCTGTAGTTTTCGTTTAGAGTAGTGCAGAGCTCCTATTATAAACACCACTCTGGTACTGGGACGAAGAAGAGGGGTCTGGAGGCATGTAGTAATAAAGATCAGGCATGTCACATTAATAGGCGTAAGTAGGATCAGGCAATTGAGTGTACCTCGTTTCACCTGCAGCCTGTTGGTATTAGAGAACCGTATAAAAGGTGGAACTCAGAGGCACATATGAGATGCAGTTGCAGAAGGAAAAGAGAACCGAGGAGTTGCCGTGCTGACAAGTGAGAAGCCGAAACTCAAAGACGCTGACTGAGATTCTGGGAGTCTTGTCAAGGTGACTGTGCAGGACTGGGAACCATGTGAGGAAGGAGTACACAGGCACTGCCAGGGAGCAGAGGTGGAGTCACGCATGAAGGCCGGCATGTGCGGAGTGGAGCACCAGGCGACTGGCGAGTTGGTTTTCCTGCTTGGGATAGACTAGGAACGCCGGATCGCTCAAAGGGATCATGGAAATGGTAACGGTCCACAGAAGAAATGCAAAGTAGCACTTATTGAATACCAAACTAAATGGAAGGTGTAATTAACACATGTACAACTTAAAACTGAATTTATTGAATACCAAACTTAATAAAAGGTGCTATTCAAGTCGGTAGAGTTTAAAATGACATTTATTGAAAACCGAATCAAATTAATGGTTTTACCCTGACTAATACAACGCACCATTACATTTACTAAATATTGGGTGACAAGAAAGTCAGGTTTGAGTGAAACCAAGTGAATGCTGCAATTATGAAGAATTTAATGAAAAGGAAGTTGTTACTTGGTCAGACTATGAAATGATAGAGAATGCATAAACATTCTGGGACAATCGAGTGTATCAAGTAACTCACTACCAGAAAAAGAGTTGTCTTGTATATTAGTGAAAAACGGCCTTTGGGGAAACATATGGTTGCATGACCTGTGATGGGTGGAATGTGTGGTCTTATAACTGCACCTAGAACAGAAGCCACTAAATATTGGAAAAGCAGCAAATTAGTGTGTGTCCTTGGTGAAGCTAACCAAAGGAAGGGTCAAGTGGACCGTGTATTCTTTTGACAATTTATGAACAGAAAAACAAGTCAACTGCTCAGTATTGGGGGAAGGGAACCTTGAGAACCAAAGAACTGGTTGTTTATCTTGGGGAAGGGAGTCCCACGATCACAGTTTTCTATGAATTTAGTTACATTTGAACTTGGGGAAGAGAAACCCAAGACCCTCTTTTGAGGCGAACCGGAATACCTGTGAATCTACAGAAGGTAACTCCAGAACATCATCAAACCTCTTTGAAACAAAGTTACATTGGAACTGTATTGAACTTGAACACTTATATTTGGTTGAGAACATTTCCCCACTAGATTTTGTTGTAGTTGTGAGGAGAAGCATAGGTTTTCACACAGAAAGACCTTTGATTTGGACTTGTAGACACAGACTTTCCTTAAATTTATTTAGGCAGGGAAAGTCCCACCATAGCATAGGGTTAGTTAGGCATGATACCATCCTGATCATTAAGTTCTGTTTAGAAATATACATCTGTTATCTGCATCATCTCTCTTGATACCATGCCTGTCTCACAGTTTCCAGCATTAACAAGTGACCAGGAGCTACCACTAACAAAGAGCTAGTACACAGCATTCCACAAATCAAACTTTCATATAAGATGCAAACTTATCATTGTGTCCATTATCTACTACCCTTTAAGCTTTAACTGGTGTACAGATGTGTCCTAATGTTTATTTTTAGATTGTAGCAAATGCACAGCGTTAAATTCACATACGTGTGTTTGTTTGCCATCATTTTGCCTGGGGAGCTAAAAGTAGCTCCTGATAGCAGTTGGTGTTCAGCTAAGCAGGCTCTTTTAAGATACAAGCAGGAGATAAATAGCTCCCCTCAATTTTGAACCCTGCAGTACCTGTATAACTGAAAGAACAAGTCACTTAAAAATAGTCTTAGTGTAGGAGAAGCTGGCTTGGTGCCGGTTGTAGCTTCAGTGAAATTAATAAATATATGTTCCTTTCACACTGGCACAATGTTAGGATATGCATAAAGCACAAGCACAATATGCTGGCACCAACAGCAAAACAAACTAATTGTGCTGGTGCTAACCATCATAAACTTCCTGTCTTCTTGACAGGGCAAATTGGGAAAGTAAGCCTGCAGGGCCGGGAGGATACCTCAGGGGCAACGCGTTTGTCTTGGAAGTAAGACAATGCAGAGCAACACAGGTTCAAAACCCGGTCTCAATGTAATAGTATGCCAGAGGACAGAGGGTTGGGTGGGGGGGTGTTCGCATCAACAATATCACAAGTTAATAGAGTATCTAGGGTCCATCAGAAGCCCCCCCCCGGCAACAACAGAAGACTCAGCCATGGGGCAAGGTTTGCTGTCTTTTATTCTCCAAAAGACAGGGATTTTAGAGGAAAAAACAAATCTCTGCGTCTGAGCCCAGTCACCCAGTTTTGTACATTGGTGACGTCACAAACATTAATACCATTCCCAAAAACCTAAGGGAGCCCCCAATTGGTTAGCTCTGGCTTACTACCTATGGAACCCATATATATCTGTATTTCCACTGGTCTTCCCATGCCAGGTGGCTTTGCCTGAGACTTCCCCTCAAAAATATCTGTTACTTTGTTGAAGGGTTGCATGAAGACCATCGGCCCGTGCAGCATTCTACACCACCCCATGATTAGAGCATCTTGATTGGCTAGAGCGGGTCCTCCCAGGTCTGGGACCCTGTTTCGTTCACAGCGCTCTGTGTACCTTTTCAAGGTAATGAGAAAGACTATACGTTCCCATTGTTGCCACTTATCTGCTAACCAAGCCTCAGAGAGTGTGCGTGCAGGTTGCAGTTTTGATTGACAACACATGTATCAATCGTGTCTACTTTGCTGGAAACAGCTCCTCTTCTCATCACGAGTAAATAGCCATTGTTCGGCTCAGCTGGGTCACGTTTGCGAGGACCACAAAACAGAGCCTTTCTGTCTACAATTATGAGGATTTGATTCTGAATTTTGCAGGGGGCTCAGGCACCCACCCTTGTCCTTGGCTACGAACACTGTGTCTCTGCTTCGTGCTGCAGGGACTGCACCTCTCCCTCTGTGTACTTGAGGCCTGTGGTTTCATGTGTATTCACTACAGTCATTCTATGGTTTCCCTATGCGTTCTAGTATCTTCTTAGAGGTTAGTCGCAATAGAGCCCTATAGGTTCCTTATATGTCCCTGTAACTCCTTATGGCTAGATGTGATAAAGCAGTTGCAAGCTCAGACCACATGCTTGGATTTCTTGAGTTTCTGCATTTGGCTAAAGAAAAGGAATAGCTCTTGACAGTATGTACATGTATCTGTCCTATCTATAGAAGGTGTATGTTCTTCATGTATACATGTGTGTGTCTGCGTATCTTCGTGCAGGAATGCAAATTTGCTTCGTGACTAACGCTGCTATGTCGTGTTGTCACTAATGATGTCATCACTGTTGGACTTTGTCATCAGTCAATTTGGTCCATCGATGAGGTACCCGTCTCCTGGAAGCCACAAATTGGATATGGTTTGAAAAGTTGGCAGAGGGACTATCTCTTTGCATATGTAGGATACATTGGTGCGCCCAGTGATTGGACGAACAGCAAGTTCAATTTGTCGTTCTTCACTCTACAGGTTGACATTCGCATAGGGGACATTAGGGCAATTCCAGGAATGCCCTAGCCACCATGCTCAGAGACTGGACTCTGGTATGAAGCGTGTAAATAAGATGAATTGCTAGTTGTAGCCCCAGCAAAATGACCAAATATGTCTGGCCTTAACCCTGGTTCCATGACAACGTTTTCACAGGGTTAGCAATGTAACCAACACCTCTGCAAACATGGTAATTGTGCCAGCCCCTAAAACTTGTGCAAATCCTTTATCCGTGCTAATGCTAATAACTATGTTATGCAGGTTGTTCCACTGGCTCTACAACCGGTAACCCATGCCTCCTGTAAAAGTAGTCCCAGAAGCAAATGTCCTACAACCTCAGTATCCTCCCATTTGCAAAGTCTATGTAAACTCCCACATCCAACATGGCATGGTGACTAACATGAGATGACATGACATGGTTTTATGACATGACACTTTACATCAGGCCATGAGATGACCTGACCTTGTGACAGGACTATGATGTGACATCATGACATGATGCATAACATCATGAAGATCAACTGCCTGCTTCACATATAAAGTCCTACATGGGAATCAATCCAAATATCTTGCAGATAAAACACAGATTCTGGAGGCATAACTTTGACTGGAAAATATCTTAAAGAAAAAAGAAAATCAGACTAAAAACCAATTAATCTCTTGACGGGTATCAATCATCTGAAAAATGCCCCCCATGGTTGCACAAGCCCAATGCCTCTTCCTCTTCTGCAAACATCTGAACATTCTACTTGATAAAAAACATCTTGTGGACAAGCAGTAGAACACTAATGTCCAGCGCAATAGGATGATATCTCTCTATTCTACTCTTAACTGCACAATCCATTCCTTGCCAGATGCAGGACCATTCCTCCAAAAGCTGGGCTCTACCAAACTCATACATCCTACCAGGTCATGTCTTGCCTTGCCTTTCTGCCCAGGAAGGTTGCACCTATACCCTATCGACAAACGACAATACATAGAGTTATATTGTAGCCACGATAGCCAGTGTATGAATTGCTCTTGCCCCCTACCACCTCTGCAAGTGCAAGCTTCCATCAACCTACCAATATCATAGTCTAAGTGGCTCATTCACCTACGAACTCCCATTGCATTCCAAGGTAGCCCTTCCTCCTCCTACCCACCAGAAGCCTCCTTGGAGTCGAGGCCACTCCCACACCTTACAATAAATTGTCCATATATGGAGGTTACCATCACAGTTACCTGCACCACATAGCCTTGCCACGGTAACACACCCATCAACACATCCAGTACCCCTTTTAGCTGTAGAGGATGCTTACTGCTTTTCATCCAGGTTGACCGCACCAAATGTCTAGGCAAGAGGGAATCCTTTATCCAATACCTCTTTACTTTTCTCACCATATGAAAGCATGCAAATTCATGTCTTTTGCACTTATCACCACGCAGATCTAATGCAATCAGGCCACCAATTGTTCACTCCATTTCCCAAAATGTTTACTTGTTACAGCTTCTAATAGCACTCTGCACTTTCTGCGGCTATGCTTAAACAACCACACGTCCGGTGATGTCCAAATAACTGCCCAAACTCTGTGATAGCCATGCAATCAAAAAGATATTTGCTTTTCTGCATTTAAACTGTGCGGCAATTGAACATGTATGGGTACCTTATCCCATTAACAACTGAACTGTAAATAAATGTTCTGCTGCTGCTGTTTTTCCATCCATTCATACATGATTTACATAAGACTTGCCCAGAACTACCCACACAGCATTCTACTCACGTCTGTGGCCAGGTCCATGCTACACAGAAATGCATTAACAAACAATATCAAGACATGAACTGCAATCAAATGGCACATAACGTGTCGGAACAATATACAATTTTCAGCTAGCTCCAAGTTAGACACATTTATTATACTCAATTCATGTAAACTCCCAGTTCATTGCTACCAAATTCCAATGTATACCCAGTTTGCACAATTCAGGTGAATGTCCAGTCTGTACAATCTGTATACACCGTATGATATTACCAATATTTTGCCAGCTTTAACATTGTTATACTCCCAGTTTGACAAACCCACTATACTCTGTTTGCACAACCTCATTACATTCCCAGTTGTAGAGTGTATCTTAATTCATCCAGTGTCCAAAATCCCAATATGAAAATTCCGTCATTCACCCATTCCGACTAATCAAGTTATACAATCCCAGTGTGTTTGCAATCCAAAACCTCAGTACATTCCCAGTTGACACCAGACCAGTTACGTCTAAATATGACAACCCAGCACCATATTTCCATTCTACACAATCCCAGCACATGTACTGTCTGCACAATCTAAGTATGCCCACGTTTGACATTGCCAGTTTTCAAAACATGAGAATATTCTCAGCCTGACCAACCCAGTATATTACCAGTTTGACAAAACCGGTTTATTTCCAATTTGACAATCGTAGTGCAAGCCCCTCCCTCCGCCCTCTTTTTCCTGAACGGACATACATTTTAGGTGCAGTTTCCTCTGGTTATGAGTGGACCGTGGCGCTGACCTACACAACAGAGGAGGGTCGTCAATGTACCTGAGCTATAGTAGCAGCGGCTAATAGGGGGGGTAACATGCCTCATACTATTAGGGTGCACGAACTATATCTTCAGTAAATCCAGACTGCTTTTACCTGCCGGAGTTTGATGCAGCGGGCAGGAGCCTCCCGAGAGTGCAATGATTGATGCACAGGTTTTTCATGAAAGTGGTTTTACATTCACCACATCACAACAGTTTAACTGATTTTACAGAACAGTTTTATTTAATTTCAGAACCAGGCTTTGTAAAACAAGGCATATAAAATGCAATGAGGAATAAAACTATTAAGATGAATCCAAATAATGTGCACATTCGCACCATCATTCATCTTCAACTAGGGAGTTCCTTGTGCCAGGAATATCTTCAAAACATTCCCACCCAGCCGGGCTTGTTTATGCCATCAGCGGAGTACAAATCTTAATAACGTAACCAGAAAAAATAAAGAAACTAAACCTGGTAGTGTTGGGTAGTACATACACACGTCATACACCCGTGGCAGAACAGCGCTTTGCGTCAAGAGAAGCACTAGGCTCAACCAAACTTATGATTGCAAACGGGAGAGGCTGTAGTCAGAGGCTCCTAGGAAATGCTGAAGCCTTCACACTCAATACCACATCACATGGCCAAATGCATGAGGGAAATACTAACCATGATTTCCACTTGTCACAAAGTGCCTAAAGGGAACTCCTGGAGAAACCATGCTATACCTTTCGAGAACGCTCCACCCGTCATATTCAGGGGCACGCAAAAAGAAAGCGATCAGCTACGAGAGGGGTGACCCCAAAAGCAGCATAACAAACCCTCAGAACAGGTCCTCACAGAGTTCATACAGCGGGTCAAACAAGACCTGAAAATGAGTGTGACAAATCAACAGTATTCGTCCCTTTTCCTCAAGGGGGCAGCGACCCCTTTTGAGGCTAGGGAGGTGAGCCCGCTCTGCCATTCCCTCTCTTCAGGTATGGGCAAGAGGGACCGAACGGGGAGTGACCCCACTTTAGGGGACAAGGATTCCGGTTCTTATGAGGAACTCCCTAGATTGCCCAACATACCAGTGTATATGGGACTGCCTGCAGAGAAGAAGAATCCAACATCTTTATATTTGGCTGCAGGCAATGCTGAAGCGAAACTACAAGAAAGAGGAAAAGACCATGACTCTTTAAGACGAGATGTATATTTAACAGACGAGTGGAGGAGAGAGAAAGTATGCTATGCAGGGTCAAGCCGCCTGACGTGATCACGCCTTGGAGGGGCAGAGTAGAGCCAAGCCGCAGAGCCCACAGCTTTCAAATCAGCGAGGAACGCCACAGTAAGACGCCGGGAGCCCGGCAAGAATGCAACGGGGAAACTGCTGCCTAAGAAGAGAAGCATCCAGGAGTTGGTGGTGGCAGGACCATGATCGCTTCGTGGTAGGCGAGACGTCAGCTAAATAACACAGAGAACTTCACAGCTGGGAGGATGAGAAGCTCCTTCTCGCCCATATCCGTAGAAGGCTGCAGTCCGAGAGAAAGTAGAGAACAAGACACCGCCCAAAACCAGAACGGGAAAACCAACAACGGAAAGAAGCTTACCCGAGCGCGTGCCGAGCCCTGCAACGTTCCCCTACGCAGATGAAGGTACTGCGGAGAACAGGAAAAGTAGCAGGCCTCCAGGCCAAGTGTGTATATAAAGAGTGCAACTCGTCCTTGACATAAAGACGAGATAAGAGGAATAAAAGAGTATATGAAGAGTGCAACTCATCCTAGTCATACAGACGAGATCTAAGAAATAAAGTTGTCTGCCCATGTGAAAATTTCATAAAGCAAGTAACAAATAGCCCTGTGAGAAGAATAAAGAGGGACTGTAGACAACTACCCTGGGAAGAAGGGAAAAGGTCTTGTGAGCAAAAATACAGACAGGTTACAGCAAAGCCCTAGAACGGCTTCTGGGGAATACGAGGTAAGACTATCAAGAGAACCAGAGGATAGAAGATGGAGTATAAAAGAAAGAACCCAGGAGTGGGAGAATCAAGACCCATTCAAAGTATCCAATGATACATTGAGAGACAGTGAAAGAGTACTAAGTGAAGTCAGAGTGTGGGAGACTATCTCAAAACAAGCTGTAAGCAGCATAACCTTGAAGAGAGCGCCAAGTCCAGAAGTCGTTGTCAAGAGCTACAAGAGCTCATGGAGGAGAGATTGTATAAAGAAACTTAAGTATCATAGAAAGACATTTCCATACAGAGACTATCAGGAACTACGGGACGTCCAGGGGAAGAAAGATAATCTCTTGGCTGAGTTTAAGTTGGTTAAACTTGTGGTAGGTAGGGTCAGGTAGAGCTAGGTTTCGACCCTGGACATTTTTACTTTGGTACTTCCAGGCAACAGACAAGCACCTTTAGTTTCTTTAGAGAGGCAGGGTGATCCCTTCAGCAATAGGTAAAGTTAGGCCTTTTCATATAATTTCATTAAATAGAGTTAATAAAGTCCTTATAATGAGTCTGATTCCTTCTTCTGGCCTGCCACAGTAGACCCTCAGCCCACTGATTCCTAATCACACATCCTTCTTGCACTAACTATGTTGTCCTCTGCCAGTCAGGACTCCTTGACCATCAGTGCCCAAAGCTCAACAGAGACAATGCTCAATCTAGTGCTGAAGCATTCCATTTCCTAAAGAGTCACTTGGATGTTCAGGGAGTCATACAATTGAAGTTGTCCGCAACCTGAGTTTGGGGGCTCCCTCCTCGTCGGATGAGGAATGAGCTCCTGTACTTTATAGGCAGTAAAAACTCCTATTGCTGGGGTATAGGTGTGCGTTCCCTGGACGCAGAAAATATCTGCTCCTTCACTTCTCTTTTCAAAACAGAACCCTGTCAGAGCAATTGCTGAAATAACTCAAGTTATTACACCTGCCCATTTACCTACACTCACCAAGGTTATCAGATGAAATAAAATGCAGCTCTGCCACTACAGGGAAAAAAGGGTCCAAGGCAGTTATTGCAGCTGATCAATGAAACCCCCTACTGGGAGCGATGTCACTATCAGAGGAAATAACAAATCACATACCTTATGGATAATACTTGTTCTGATGGATATGATTCTTATCTTTGAAATGTCCAGTCTGCAGGCTGGGACCTCAGATGTTTTTGAATTACACTTGTAAGGTAGCACCCATACCCACAACATGTGATGGGAGGGCATGCGTCATGGCCCAGACTAGAAGTGCAATGTCCAGGGAATAGGTTATGTTACTTGTCACACAGTTCCCCGGATACATTGCCCCACACGAGGACTGTGAACATACGGAGGTGACGGATCAGAGGAAGGCGGGAAAATAAGGAACCTGCAAAGAAGACATTTTGTCCATCAGAACCAGCGTTCGCACAGCTCCACCCGTCCAGGACGAATCCACAGAGGCTTGCCTCTGTGTATCGAGGATTCTCCTACTGCCGTCGTAGTCGCGCACTGCATAGGAGGTCTCTCTCCACTCACATTACTTACTGTGTTTTAAATACGTCATTATAATCAAAAAAGGTGTGTCGTTCATTGACGGCGCCGTTTAGATGAGTCAGCATTACCTGAAGCCAACATCGTGGAAGGAAAGGTAGATCACTGGTAGTTGTAGTTAAAACATGAGAACAAACTGGTTTTTCAAGTCCCATGTAAGCAGATAATGTAGCCCATTCAGGGAGGTAGTCCTCGGACTGGGAGTCATTGTCATAGAGAGGGGGTCACAGTAAGATCTCATTTTTCCAGTCCCTAAGGGAGGGTCGTGAGAGAGGGCTCACCTCCCTAGCCTCACAGTGGGGTGGCTCCCCTCTGAAGACCAGGGACGAATTGTCCAGATTCATCACAGAGGGTGGATGCTCTCAGCAGAAGGCAGTCGGTGTTGCACGAATGAACATTAGACAGAAGGTGGATTTGGTGCCTACCGATGGTGGATCTTTTTGCAACATGCCAACAACAAATGCCACCCGTTCTGTTCGAGAAGTACTCAAGAGGGGCTCACTGGGTGCTGCCTTGTTAGTTCCTTGGACGTTGGCAAGGATGTACGCATTTCCTCTGCTCCCGCTTTTACAGAAGGTACTGAGGCGAATAAGCCAGTACAAGGGGACAATGATCTGTCTGAAGAGGTGTTAGACCTCATGGTGGGAGCCTGAAGTCAGAGCACATACAAGCCTTCCTTGTGCTTGTGCCTTCACTTCTGTAGGTGGTGCGACCAATGTGAGAGTGATCACTGCTCTGCCTTTGTAGCTAGGGTTTTATATTTTGCATAATCAATGGTAAAGGAATGGTTGCAGGTAACCAC
The DNA here is from genome assembly GCF_040938575.1 of Ambystoma mexicanum. Classification (NCBI taxonomy): domain Eukaryota; kingdom Metazoa; phylum Chordata; class Amphibia; order Caudata; family Ambystomatidae; genus Ambystoma; species Ambystoma mexicanum. The sequence goes on from NC_090932.1 coordinate 1,572,136,936, forward strand.
CGTTGATGGGGATATCTGGCAGCACCCTCCATCTTTATGGGGCACCCCGGGCAGGAATCTTTCATATACATCCCAATTACGCGTTGCTTAAGGTCTTGGTAATGCGTTATCTGCATTTGTTGGCTATCCAATGCTGTTCATCCAGGCGCAGTAGGACCTTACCTTTGTCCTGGCCTAACTGATGGCTCCAGCCTTTGAACTAATCCACAGCTTCGACTTCAAATTCCCTACTTTTAAAAGACCACCTTTCTAGTGGCCATCACATTAGCCAGCCGTGTAAGTGAGCAGCAGGCTCTGTTGGATGACAGACTTCACACGATTTTGGTGCTGAACTAATGCTGCTATGAAATCTTATGACATCACAGGTACTCTGCAATGGAACAAGGTTGACAATTACACACCTACAAAGACACATCATAGAGGCCTGTGTAATCGATAGAACTTAGATAATGTTCTTATACCGCACATACCTCTCATTGCATTGGATAGGTTTAGCCTTTTCAATGACCATTAATAAGTCACAGGGACCTTTGCCCCTTTCCTGGAAGCGATCAGTGTTAATTCCGATTTTTTAAGAACGGGGACAGAAGCGACCCTATGAATAACGAACCGATATTGACCTTTAAAATATGCTAGAACGGACAGCTAATAAAATGTATACGTCTATGTTGACTGGGTAGACAGCCCCTGATAATGTGTAGGGTCATCGACATGTAACTCAAAACATTTAGACCAACCAGTGATAGAATTTTCAAAATTCCAGATTGTTGGCTCTCGGAAAGTCCCAGGACCGGTGTTTCTAAATTGTGACTTATTTCCAATGCGGAATACATCTTGCAGCTGTTTGGTTGCCTGACACACTAAGGTCCTGATGCTGTGGTTGGCCCAATGCTAAACATAATTTGACAGGGAGGGAAAGGGTGCAAGCTTCCTTGCGTGTAACCAAGATAACAGGGAAAATATTAAATAGATCCTCTGAACGACATAAGCCCAGAGATGTTTTTTGTGGAGGTGGGGTTGCCGGGCAACCTGTCATTGGGGATTCGGGTCTTGATGACACTCAAGATATACTTCCGGTGTGCACAAAAGTTGCACAGTGCTAGCTTTCACCTCCATCTGACGCTGCAATATTGCTAAACGATGAACCTTCCCGCCTCTTCAGTAGGCCCACTGTGAGACCGCAAGTTTCCTCAACTGCTTATCCCCGAATCTCTGTCTTAACTAGCGCCGTGTTTAGCTTTTAGAAGCCAAAGCCACCACATCCTCTGGCAGCCCACAGACTGCATCAACACTGGGCGAGATCTGCAGCTGCCGACTCTGGATCTCGCCTTAGAAAGGAAAGACAGTTACAAGAAAGAGGCTTAGGGGTAAAAGAAATCTGACGGGTGAGCAAAGGCAGCGGGGGAGGTGTAGCACAGCGGGGGGGGGGGGGACACAGAAGAAGCCTCATTCAGATCCAGTCCACAGAGATGTATAGTGCATCCTCTGGAGCCACAGAATGAGTGCATAGTCTGATGCTGGAGAGAGAGCATGGATGAAAGATGCAGGGAGTGCACAGGTGAGAAGCAGGGGACACACACACAGAAGAAGCCACATTCAGATCCAGTCCACAGAGATGTATAGTGCATCCTCTGGAGCCACAGAATGAGTGTATAGTATGATGCTGGAGAGAGAGCATGGATGAAAGATGCAGGGAGTGCACAGGTGAGAAGCAGGGGAGACACACACACACACACAGAAGAAGCCACATTCAGATCCAGTCCACAGAGATGTATAGTGCATCCTCTGGAGCCACAGAAAGAGTGCATAGTATGATGCTGGAGAGAGAGCATGGATGAAAGATGCAGGGAGTGCACAGGTGAGAAGCAGGAGGACACACACACACACACAGAAGAAGCCACATTCGGATCCAGTCCACAGAGATGTATAGTGCATCCTCTGGAGCCACAGAATGAGTGCATAGTCTGATGCTGGAGAGAGAGCATGGATGAAAGATGCAGGGAGTGCACAGGTGAGAAGCAGGGGGGGACACAGTCTTGGGAAATCGGCGTGCACAAACTGCGTGCAAACACATTGGTGAAGCAGGGTATGCACAGATCATAGGAACTGGGCGAAAAAATGATACCATTCAGGCTCTACATGTTCGGTACTACCACTCCCAACCGCCCTAACAAGCATAGTTAATGGTGAGTGGCCGTGTGGGTCGTAGTCCAAGACATCTAGAAAGCCACAGGTTGCAGTGGCGGTCTTGCTCTGTGGGGAGGATGGGGCGAGCATTTGATGCATCTTTAGGGCAGCACGCTGGCAAGGGCTGCTGGGCTCCTGGGTTCCGAGGTCCATGATCTGGTGCACTCCAGTTGCGCAGAGTGAAGAGGTGCAGTGCAGGCCTGCTACTACCAAGCTGAGCCCAGGAAGACGCTAGCACGCGCAGTCCACACAGCTATTCAGTCTTGTGTTACTCCTCTGCCTTCGAATGCTCTTAATTTAACTCAATTAAAAATACCACCCAAACAGTTGCCGTCCTGTGCGTGCGTGTTGAAGTGTAAACGGAGTGCTAGGGAAAATGGCGTAGGAGTGGGGACGAGCTGGCGCGAGACACACTTGCATTTCCTTCTTGAACCAGTCATTATCAGGCAGCTGGATCGGAACGGGTGGGGGTGAGCGATGGGTGGCTCTGCCAGTGCATAGTGTGTGGCCTGGGCACAGTTTGTCCACAATGGTAGCCCCAGAAGGATGCCAGTAGAGGCTGAACTGCCAATTACCCCACGCTGGCAGTGGGTGGCACCCACTGCCGCACACTGATGGTGTCTAACAATGGGCACGGATTCCCCCACTCGAGGGTAGGCAGAACTACGAGTGCCAATGAGAGACATCCCATCTGTAAGAATAACCTCATCTCACTACCTGTGTTGAACCGGCACCTCAGGATTCTACAGTAAGCTCAATGCGTTAGTATCAAGAATGTAAAAAGTATGAAAATACAAAGTAGAACTTGAGAGACATTAGGAAGGTCTCAATGATGATTACTTTACAACTAACAAGAAGAGGCAAGCCCCCCCGCCCCCCCACAGTGTCCTCTGGCTGCACTCGACAGCACAGCACAAGTTCATACACAATTCGATATCTCGCAGAAGACGGATGAAGGGTTTTCTAAACGGAAGCATGATTTCTGAAAACGAAAATAGGCAACGAGACCGGCATGCATTCTGAAAAGTAGGATTGGCACGCTTCTGCCATGTTCACTGGCAGGGGCGCCCTTGAGGGGTCTACACCCGTCTGACCCTTATCCCATCTCTGGAGTGTGCCTAAATGAACCCCAAGATTCCAAGCTTCCAGATGCGCCCACTCTCACATTCAGAAGAGGATGGCGAAGAAAGGCGCTTGCCCTGTTCAGTTAATGACATCTGGAAAGACCACTGTTTGCGGGCAATGTGGCTTCACAGCGCTGGCTGTTAGAGGCAAGAACAGGTTGTGAGGAAGGAAGCAGGGGGTGTGGGGAAACAGCCATAACTTCAATGCTTTTCTGAAAGCTAGACGCGAGTCCATGTCCTTGTGGTTGGGGGGTTGTGTCCGATGCAAGGCTTTCTGAATCGGGGCTATGTGGTCACATCGTCTAGGGTGAAGGCTCATTCTGGGGCTCCCAAAGAGACACCGTTCAAAGAATCGAGATGAACTGGAAGCACAGCCAGATGTTGTTGGTAATAGTCCAGATGTGGAAGCAGTCTGCTTTAGGGACTTGGGTGGCCTGCTGCTCGAAACAAAGATCTTCATCCAGAAGGATGCCCAGGTTTTTTGACTACACGGGCAGAGAAAATATCTAAGTCGGGAGAGCCAGAAACTAAGATTTCTGTTTTTTGAGGATTTCATTTTAAGAAATGACTATTCATCATCAACTTAATTGTCCAGGTTAAGGAGCGTGGCATTAGAAGACTGTCTTGGGCATTTTATGTCGTTGCCACAGCGTCGGGGGACGTAGAGACAAGTTGAATAGGAGGAGCACTGCTCTTTACCAGTAACTGTTCCGAAGAAAAGGGAGGGAATGAGACGCAAGGATCGGTTTATCCGTCTGGCCTTTAGGCGTCAGAATCAGGAGGTCATGATTGGTTGGCTGCCTAGAGAGTTCAAGGAGCATCAGTCAACCATCCCCATGTCAATCTGCTGCCACCTGCGACTGTCCACAGCAGCTATAACCACCACTGCTTGCCTGCCGGGGGATCAAGTTTATTTCCATCAACTTGGAAGGGAAGGTTTGAAAAGGGGTGACACTTGCTGGGCCTTTTGGGATCACGGCCTGGTTTCTGCAACAGCAAGGTAAAAATTGCAGTTTTTAGAGATTTTGGAATACCGGATTTCAAAGAGCGGTACATCTCGGAGGCTATCAGGCTAGTAGCAGCTGGATAAAGTACTAGATTTTAAAAATATTTAGCATCTTAAGGGAATAGTGGGGAGCCAATTGCTTTCCAAAATTAAAGCCGTAGAAAGAGCTTCCAGATAATACAATGGAGAAGAGGTGGTGGCGCTAAGGTGTTCTTGGGAAGGCATGGGCGGGGAAGGTGGCACAGCCAGACCTTGTAACACAAGAGGAGAAACTAGACAATGTGTGAGTACATCGCATCAATTTTAGTGTGAAGAAGTTATCAAAAGATTCACACAGGTTCCGTTATTAGCAATAGCATGATTACAATACATTTAGGATATGGGACAGTTCCTTTTGTGGTCAACTTTACATCTCCGGGCAGAAGAAACAAACTGGTGGACAGGCATTCTGAGCAACAGCGGCTGATGGCAGGCATCTGCCAAGAAGGTAGTCCGGATGAGGCAGAGGCTCTTGCTGAACTCTGCCTCCATCCTAGGCCCCCAAACAGCCTCCCATTTCCTTTCCACCGCCTCTGGCTGCCCAGCTGGGAACGAGAGACATTTTAAGTCATGGTTGCACTGCGCTGGGTGGCAGCATGCATACTGACTGTGCTGAAAAAGTGTCCGTGGTATAATCGGAGCTACGCCCAGAGCCCAACAGTGCCTCCCTCACAGGGAGACAGAGCATTCCCAGGCAATTGACAGGCGTGTAAGCAGGTAAGGAATCTGCAGAGGATACAAGAAGCCATAAGAATCATAGTAAGATATTTAACTTGATATTCTAATGGATATTATCTCCTTTGCAGAGTCCATACATTTGAAAGCCTCCCCAACAAAAGCATTCAAAAATAAAGCTGGAAGGATGGAGCCTCGGAAGAATTAGGATAAAGAGACAGAGACCTCAAGCAAAGATGGGTTGCACCACAGCACTATCAACCAAGACCTTGCCTCAGAGTCCAGACAGTGATGCCTCGCCAACCTATGCAGAGTTGACCAAGTGGCTGCTCTCCAGATCTCTTGAATGTACACCCACCTTCCAGGAAAGTGGCACTAGCTGTCCAATACAGCGTGGAATGCACCACAAAGCCCTCCAGAGATGATGTGTGTGCAGACTCATAGCACATCCTGATGCATGCAGAAGTGAGGCAGTGGACATTTCGGGTGTCCTAACTGATATGGATACTGCCAGATCAGTCTTGCAGAAGCATGCTATGGTAGACCAGCAATTAGTAGACATTTGGCGACACCTACACCCTCAGACTCGCAACTACTCTCACTTCTCCCGGATAGACTATTTCCTGGTATCTCAATCCCTTGTGCCCACTGTCTCTGCATCCACTATTGACCTGGTAGCAGTATTCGATCATGCGCCCATGACATTATAGTTAGACACCTTTGCCACCCATGCAAGGAAGTCCACTCCATGGAAGGTGAATGATTCTCTCCTAACTGATATGGCTTTTTGCGGTACAGTCTCAGAGACAATCTCATATTTCCAAGAAAACACGACGGGAGATATCCCAACAGCGATAATCTGGGAAGCTTTGTAAACTCACGCTGAAAGGCGAACTAATCAGTTTGGCATCCGCGTGGAAATGGATGCCAGTAGCCTAAAGATTAGCGGTGGAAAAGAGGGTGAAGGATTTAGATCTTCGATTTAAAAATCAGGGCACACGGAGGGTGTTTAGGCAACTGCAAATTGCGAGGCCAGAATTGAAGGCCGCACTCGCCAAACTAAACAGCTTTATTTCAGTGCTTCCAATAAAGCCTCAAAAGTGTTGGCATGTAAATTGAGGACGCACCAAAACAAAAATACGATTGTGAATCTTAGATACGCGTTGAGGCAATTACGTGAGGACGATCATGCCAAGATGAACATCCTCACTCACTATTGTTCAGAACTGTTCGGAGCTGATAACTTGGAGAGAACAGACCATCTGGAGTTTATCCACGACCTCTTAAACGGATAGGAATAGGCTGAAGGACCCGATTACAGCCGAGGAAGTATTGTATTGCACTAGTCATTTATATAGCGCCTTTTCCTATTTGTATGGCCTCAAAAGCGCTTCGCTGCAGTAACACCCTCTGGGACCAAAGTCGAGGTATGTGAAAGTCCTCACAGGAGGTTTAAGATGAGTGTGTGCATTTGGCCAAGTTTAGAATTTAAGAGGGTGGGCTAGGCACCAGTAAGCAACCCAAGTGGCAGGCATGTGGATGGTTGCTGAGGGAGGTCACGAAAGAGCGCTGATGCAGGAGTCTTGATATGTAACCAGCTAGACGAAAATTTGTCATTGGTTGTCTCTATATATGGCAAAGATGTTGAGGCAAGTCTGGTGTTTCCGTGTGAAGCCGTTATGAGACCTGCTAGACTGAATTTGTCGCAGTCATAACTGCATTCTAAAGTGCGTGGAAGGATACCTGCTTGTAACCACTCTGCGTTACAATGGCTAACATAAGCAGTTATAAGTGCAATGGAGGGTTACCAACATACATCTTCAAGCGTCATGGGTGGGCTAAGCATTATAAGGTGTAAATGCTCTAAGTGTAACACATGTGTCAACCTGCATGTGCTTTCTTCTAGTTGCAATGCCAGGCTACCCGCATATCTAGGTAGAACCCCATTGCTGTCATACAGGTATTGTAAGCGTATATGTAGGCTAATATCAAGAAACTGTCAGGCCCAGTACCAAGGTCCAGAGCAGTGGCAAGCAATCCTGAGAGATCTTTAAGCACAGAAGGGGTGATCCTAATATATCTTCCTTGTGCAATTAACAGTCTGTCCTCAAAGGACTTCAGGCAAATTTGGCCGGTTCTTCCTATGATCTTCAGAGTGCAGGGGCATCACCATGAAACATCTGCATAAAGGGTCAGGCTAGCGAGAGAGTGCTACCGCATTCCTACCACACCTAAAATTCATTGAGTGCATCACATTTCTTACCCCCCAAAATCCAACTAAGTGTACCACATTTCATACCCCCAAAGAATCCATAGTGCGTCACATTTCTTACCCCCAAAATCCATCTAGGTGCAACATATTTCTTACCCTCAACAATCCATCTAAATGCGTCATGATCCATACCCCAAAAATCCAACTAGGTGCACCACATTTCCTATCCCCAACAATCCATCTGATGGAACATTCCGAGTGCTTTTTTGGCAGTCCTTTTGGATATTTGACATGCAAAGCGGTACCAGTATGGGTCCTCCGGTGTGCAGCTGAGGTTTGTGTTAGGACCGGTCCCCAGTGCATATTTCATGTCCTGATTGGCTGTCCTGAAACTTTTTATTGGTAACGTACAAGCTACCCTCAGACTATCAGTTGTTGTATACTGGTAGCCTGACCATACCAGTCAGAGCGAAGAAGCCCTGGGGGGAGGGGGGTGTCAGGGGGCAGCGGTGTGTGATCATGTGCAAAGAGTTGTCTGGGGGTTGAGTTAGCAGGGCGGGCCAACATGAAAGCGCCCAGCATCTGCCTGTGGGTTTGTGTCTGAGAGGTTGTCTGTGATTGAGTGTAGGGCAGGCCACCGTAACAACAGCCAGCATCTGCTGCAAACGTGATTTGTTGGTGTTTCGGTGGGAGTGAAGCTGGTGATTGTGAATGAGGCTTTGGTGGTGGAAATGCGGTGGGGAAAGAGGATTTCAGGTTATAGTAGGATATAGCCCATTTTATAGGGCCTTTCTGAATGGGACTTGGTTATCCATGCGGTGGATGTGGAGAGGAAGCGAGTTTCAGAGGGGAGGGGCTTGGTGGAGAAGGTGGATCCTCCCAATTTTGTGGAGTTATAATGGGGGATAAGGAGTAGAGCCAGATCTGAGGTTCCTGGTGGGTTGATAATGTATGAGTTTAAACTGGAGGAATTTGGGTTCGGTGTTGTGGAGGGCACAGTGAGTGATGCACATGGCTTTAATGGTAGGCCGTCGATCGATATGGAGCCAAGGTAGGACTCTAGTGCAAGGCTAATGTGTTCTCTAGGTGAGAGGCCAATGACGAGACAGGCAGCAGCGTTTTGGATTCTTTTGAGTTTCCTGAGCTGGAATGCCGGTGAGCTTGCATGGAAAAATTACTTACTGCAATGTTCTTCCTACAGATTCTTCTCCTGCAGATTGCTCATCAGATAGATATCCCCTTCCAGCTGCTCGGAAAAGACTTCGACAGGGGGCATAGTGGACCTCAATTTAGCGGTCGATCATCGGTTCGTCTTGACTCTGCATTCTATCGTCGGCTCTGGAGGGGACGTCAGCATCTTATATTTACTCTATCACTACGCCCCGTAACTCAGTTCCCATCTTTTTTCCCCCTAACTAAGCCACTGAAGAGGAAAACCTGCGAGAAAAGAATGGCCAAATAGCTAGTAGAGGATTGGAAACATAGGTATCCTAACGGGGATAACAGAAATTCATCCTTAGTTTTTCTGTTTTGCAAAAGAGAAAGGCCTGCTGTTTGCAACCAAGATGAGCAACCAACCCTACAACCATCGCCAAAATCTCCCTATCTGAAAAAGGCGAACACCTACTGCCGACGCTTTCTCAGCAGGGATGGATGGGAGGGGTGATGAGGAATCTGCAGGATAAGAATCCATAGAAAGAACATTACAGTAAGTAATCTCCTTCAATGGATTGCTTTTTTCCTGCAGATTCCTCATCAGATGGACTCCCAAAGCAGTAGAGGAAAACGGAGGAGGGAAGAAAGCTCCATGGGCCTGATCACGAGTTGGGTGGTATCCCGGCAGTAATACTACCAGGATACCGCCGAACGCAAATAGCGTTACTGCTACACGGCATGGCGCTATTAGCGCCGGACCATGAGCAGCGCTAAGGCGGGAAATCCCCATTCCACATTGGGTCCATTGAACCCAAAGGGGCTGGGAGCCGCTGTTAGCAGCGGCACCAATTGTGCCAGGGCGAAATGCGCTGAAAAGGGGCGCTAAAGTTGGATATATACCCCCAGCAAAAAGCTGGAGGTGATACGGCCTATTAAGCGGCCATCTGGTGATAGCACCATCCCTTAAATGCGTTACCATTGCATTGGAGGGCTACCACCCAACTTGTGATGAGGCCGTGTACCAGCACATTTTTTAACATCAGGCTATAGTGCTAAGTAAATGTATGACGTGAGGACCAGGTTCAAGCCTGGTAGATGTCCCTGATTGGTACCCCCCCTTTGCAGAGCCGTAAACGCCTCTGGTAGAGTGGGCCCTGATGCCAGGGGGCAATTCTTTGCCTGCAGTATGGTAGCATTTAGAGATACACAATGTGATCCATCGGGAAATTGTCTGTTTCGATACAACACAACCTTTTCTGGAAATGGAGTATGCTACAAACAATTGGTCTGTTTGTTTTTCTATATTCTGCCGTTCTAGCTACATAGCAGATTAAAGCCCAGCCCTCTTGGGGTTCAAACAATGAAAATGCTTCTCCTCCTTGGAGGGGTGCAGAGGTGGGTAGAACACCGGAAGATCTATCGCCTGAGAAAGATGGAATTCTGACACCACCATTGGTAAGAACCCTGGTCTCACTTTGAGAGACACCTTTTCCTGGAGAAAAAAAACGGAAATTGTGGGATGCCTGAAAGGGCCTGCAACTCGCTGACCTGCCTGGCCGAGGTGATGGCAACCAAAAAAGCTGTTTTCAACATTAATAGCTGCAGGGAACAAGAATGTAACGGCTCAAAGGGAGCCGCCACCAGGAACACGAGAATCAGGTTCAAAACCCAATCCCGGACAACAAATGGGGTTGATGGATACTTATTCACAAGGACCTTCAGGAATTGGGTCAAAACCAGGATCGTGAAGAGGAGTCTTGATCCGGAGACCTTTTGAACACAGACCAAGCTGCCGAGTATCTTTTGACTGTGGTGAGCTGAAGGCCTGAAGAGGCCAGTAACAGAAGGAAGTCCATCACTTTAGTGGTGGAGAAAGAGAGAGGGTAAATCTCATGTTTCCTGTGCCACGCCTCAAATCTTCTCCATCTGCACACGTACAGAGATCTTGTAAATGGTGTGTGTGCCGCCAGCAGCACCTCGAGTACCTCCTCAGAGAGGTTCCAGTCATCATATCTCCTCCTCTTAAGAACCACGCATGTAGGTTGAGAGATTCAGGGTTCGGGTGGTGTACCCGAAATTCTGACTGGGTTATGATATCCGGGCGTCGAGGCAACCAGAGTGGTAGGCAGATGGTCAAGTCCCGAAGGTCCAAGTACCATACATGCCCAATTCGGGGCGATCAAGTTTGCTCGAAAAACCGCCTCAACCCCCTGAGAACCCATGGAATGGCGGGAATCTAAGGGAAGGCGTAGTGGAGAGGAAAGATCCAGTCCACCAGAAACATGTCCCCTGTCGTGCCATTCACTGGGAATTCCCTCGAGCAACACTGCCTTTACTTCCTGGTGGACACTGTTACAAACATATCCAACACTGGGGTAACCCCAGAGAGCGAATACCTCCTCTAGGACTTCCTGGCACACTTCCCGCTCGTGTGAGACCATGCTCTGCCTGCTCAGAGCATCTGCCAAACTGTTCTCTTAGCCTGCCAGATGAACGGCAGAGACCGAGATCTGGTTCTCCAATAACCAGAACCACTGCTGCATCGCCTCTTTGCAGAGGTGGAGGGAGCGAAGGCCACTCTGCCTGTTCAGGTAGTGCATGGCCACCATCGTGTCCGTCAAGATGAGGACATACTTCCCTCTCTGTGACGGAGTATACGCCCTCAGGGCTAACCTGATGGCTCACATCTCCGGCCTGTTGATATGCCACTTTGCTTCCACTGCTGACCAAAGGCCGCTCACCTGCAAGTCCTTGCAGTGAGCATCCCAACTGCTCAGGGACACATTCCGTGACCACCTAGACCTGAGGCCAGAAAACCAGAAGGTTTACCCCACTAGCAAGTTGCTGCTGTTGTCCCACCAAGAAAGGTTGTTGGCCACAGACCTGGACACCCTGAGGATGCCCTTCAAGGTGCTGAAATACTGGGGCCACTGACCTCGCAGGAGCCATTGCAAAGATCGCATTTGCAACCTAGCTTCTGGCACTAGAAAAAGGCAGGAGGCCATGAGGCCTAAGAGGCAGAGTAAGGAAGCCACTGGTAAGGTGGCGTGGGCGTAGGACAGCCATATCATCTGCGCAATGCTGGATACTCTCTCGACTCGAGTGTCTAGGACTGCTCTGATGAACTGGAGCCGAAAAGGGACAAAACCTGCTCCACCGACCTACCTCGGATCAGCCAGTCGTCCAAATATGGGAGCACATGGACGCTGATTCTCTTGAGGTGAGCCAGGTCTACAGCCATGAGCTTGGTGAAGACCCTCAGAGCGGAGATCAACCCAAAAGGAAGCACTTCGAAATGGTAGAGCTTGTCCCCTATGAGGAGCCTCAGGAGCATCCTGTGCCTTTGCTGTATCGGCACACGAAAGTAAGTGTCCTGAAGATCTATGGACACTAACCAGTCCTGTAACTCGAGAGCGTGGAGAAGCTCTCTCAATGCCACCATCCTGGATTTGTCTTTCCTCAGAAACTTGTTCAAGGCCCCAGGGTCCAAGATGGGACAGAGACCTCCTCCCATCTTGGGTACGAGGAATACCAGCTCGACCCTCTACGCTCGGCCAACCTCATCCATGGCACCCTTTAACAAACAGGGCTCGCAGTTCTTCCTGGAACTCCTGTTCCGGCTGGTTCCTGTTCCGGCTGGCAAAGAGGTGGTGGCGGTCTGCCCAGAGGTTTTCTGCAATAACCCCACCGCATGAGCTGCAGGACCCAGACTTCAGAGGTAATCTCCTGCAATTGGGTACAATGCTCGGACAGCCATCCTCCAACTCGTGTGTTGTGGGATAGGAAATCAAAGAGGCTTTGAGGATGGAGCCGCCCCAGCCTCTGCTGTCTGCTGACCGCTAGGCCACCCTGCCCCTCCCAGAGTGCGAGAAATGCCTCTGCCCCAGTCTGGCTTGCGGGAGCTGAGCCTTCCTGCCATAGGGGCATAGCACCTGTAGCCTCTGTCCCTTGAAGTGAAGCCGAAGGCAGTTTTGGCCAGCTGCTGCGCAGCTAGGCCTAGCGATTTTGCGGCAAGCTTTGACTCCTTGAATTTCTCAAAGGAGCCATTGGCCTTCGGGCTTAAGAGATTCTCCCCATCGAAAGCCATGTCCAACAATTTACTCTGGACATTGGGGGAGTACCCTGAGGAGCGCAGCTGGGCCTGCCACCTAAGGACCATAGCTGTACCCATCGCTCGAACAACACAGACAGCCACGCCCAGGCCCGTTTGCAAGGACTGTCTGGCCACCTCCTTCCCCGTCATCCACCAGTTGCAGAAAACCGTCTCGCAACTCCCCTTCAGGGATGTTCAGGGCTGCATGTTCCACTGCTTTCCACAGTCCAAACAAAATATTTAGCAAAGCCACAGGAGACATTACTAGCCTGTAATGCCATGCGCCCCGAGGAGAAAATCTTCTGTGCTCGGTCATCCACCTTTTTGCCCTCACTGTCAGTAGGTAAATTGAATGTGGTAGAAGTCACCCTGGTGGAAACAGTGTCCGTCTGAACAACCAAACTTTCCGGCGTAGGTTGAGAGGAAAAGTGGGTCTCCCTTTGCTAGCCTAGATTTAGAATAGTCTGCCCCACCAGTCCCCGAATAAATGGGCCCGACATGGTCTTGGTCTCCGTCGTCAGCACTGAAGATGTGTGCTATTGATCTGAAAAAGTAGAACCGATACAACGGTGCAAAAGACCAATCGCTGATGGTCGGCGTTGATGGTTTATCTGTCGATATGAAGAGAATGGCGATCAGCGCCAAAGAGGTTCTGGGCCGGCCTGATTTGCTTGGCGCAAGAGCGAAGGCTCCCCTGACGCCGACAGTGTTTGACTCTGTGCCACCTCAGGGCTGGAATCACTGGGTGCCGCTGGGGGGACTGGGGCCTGTCATTTCGGGGATTAGCCTGCACCCACAGCTGCCTTCTGAAATATGACCAACGTCTGGGACTTATCCTCCCATTCCTGGCTGGACGTCAGCCCCGACGACTTAGCGCGTTCTGACAAGGACCCTAAACCGCGTCAGTGACGCCTTATCCTTTTATGCGTTGACGTCGAATGGCTCCTAGAGTTGGATCTCTTCTTCGCCTTTCACCAGTGCCTATCCTCTTTTTCTGGTGTGGGGCCTCTAGATTTGGCCTCCGATGACCGAACGGTCCACCACGCCGGTGACTTGGATGGCGGTCGGCCCAACGTAAGCTTGGCTCCCCGCTTCTGAAGGTACTTCAGGTTCATTTTGCCCCAAAATGCATACCCCTCAGTGTCGTGACCTGTGCCGAGGTACCACACACAGATGTTATGTGGGTTGGTCACCGACATCTTGGAGCCGCAATTGGAGCAGCGCTTGAAGCCTTAAATTCGAGGCACTGACATGGCCGGTCTCGGGGATGGTAATGTGTCAAAAATGTCGAAATTCGAAGATCAACAGTGTTTCTCAAGAGCAGTGTGCTTCGTGCGTGGAAAAAAGGAACCGAGGTGCGGGGCATAGTGACGCAGTATAGATACGACACCGATGTCACATCTGGAGTCAACGATCGAGTGCCGAGTCGAGATCGACGAGGTCCACCACTTCCCCAGGCAAAGTTTTTCCGAGCAGCTGGAACAGCAAAGGGTTATCCATCTTATGAGGAATCTGAGGGAGAAAAGCAATCCATTGTAAAAGTCTTTACATAATCTATGCAGGAAAGGATGTTGGTAAGGATAGCAGAGATTCAGTGTGGGTAGGCGAGGTACAGAACGTTTGCATGCCGATGTGCGAGTTCAGCGTGCAACCAAGGTTTTTCACAGAAGTCGATGTTGCAAGGGGTTTAGGGGGTTTGTGGAGGGGGGCCTAGAGATTGTGGCCAGGGGACCGGTTTGGGAAGGAGAGTGGTTTTGTCACATACTAGGATTTCTATTTTGCCAGGGCTGAGGAGGAGGTGGTTAGTTGTCATCCAGTGGTTGATATCAGAAAGGCATGAGGAGAGGTCAGGGCGGGCAGAGGCTGGTGATTTTGGGATCTTGAGGATGATCTGGGTTTCATCTGTGTAGTTAAAACAGATGAGGTTATGAGATCGGAGGAGCGCAGGGAGAGGGCTGAGGTAGATATTGAAGAGGAGGGGAGGCAGAGAAGCTACCTGCTGAACCATTTCAGCACTGGGCAAGAGATGGAGTAGAAAGAGGGGGCGGGAATATGATTTGTGAGTGATTCGAGACAAAGGAGGAGATCCATGTTAGAGTGGAGTCCTTGATTTCTAAGGTATGTAACCTGTCTGTGAGTGTGGTCAATGGTATCGAAGCCGGCAAATAGGTCAAGAGGGATGAGCGCTGCAACTTTCTTCGGCATCCACTTTTCTTTTAAAGTCATCCCAGACCGACATAAGGGAGGACTCAGTCCCTCTGAGGGGTCTAAAGCCTGTTTGGGCTGGGTCAAGAAGGTTTTATGGATTATGTGAAGAGGGCGAGCTGTTTATATGCTGTGTGGTCCAGGAATTTGGTAATGAAGTGGGTGTTGGTAAAAGACTGGTAGTTCTGGGGAATCAGTTGGTCGAATGAGGGTTTTATGAGGAGAGGTTTGATGTAGGAGGTTTTGAAAGCTTTTGGGAGGATTCCTGAGGAGAGGAACTGGTTAAGGATTGACTGAGCAATAATGCCAGCACAGGTTGTTATGGCATTCTTGAGGAGAGCAGTGGGGATGGAAGGAGGTGTCTCCAAGAGAGTCTGAGGGACGTTTTTGCATTAGGAGCATGATGAGCTCATAGTGTGAGATGTGGGAGAAAGAGAAGACTGGCCTAGAGAGGGAGGTGGGTCAGATGATGAGGGGTAGGGGGCATCTGCGCTATTTTAGAAAGGATGGCACAGTGTCTATCGGGAGTGTCCCAAGTAATACAATTCCTTCCCAATAGTGAAGTCCCAGGCCCGGATGGGTTTCTCAGCCCTATCCTATACATGGTTCTCAGAGGTATTAACCCCACAGCTGGTTGCTCTTTTTAACAGCTTTACAGACATTGGTTCAAATACTCCTATGTTCAGAGAGTCTCTGCTGACACTGCTGCGGAAGCCAGGGAAAGATAAGACCAACTGTGCCTCATGTAGATCAAATGCAGTACTTAACTATGATGCCCACATTTATTCAAAGATCCTGGCCATTACACTGGTGGTATAATTCCTGGGATAATTCAGAGGGATCAGACGAGTTTTGAAACCCGTGAGACAAACTCAAGACAGCATTCCGATGGCTACTTACATTATTGAATGGGCGCATCGCAAGAACAAATAACTAGCGGTATTATCGGCTGACGCAGAAAAAGCGTTTGATAGAATAGACTGTTTATGTCTCTGAGGTAGTACAGGGGTTGAGCCCACATTCCTTAAGCGAGTTTTAGCTAACTTTGTTCCATTTGACCATGAGAAT
Source organism: Ambystoma mexicanum (assembly GCF_040938575.1). Taxonomy (NCBI): domain Eukaryota; kingdom Metazoa; phylum Chordata; class Amphibia; order Caudata; family Ambystomatidae; genus Ambystoma; species Ambystoma mexicanum. Next base: position 1,572,152,700 of record NC_090932.1, read on the forward strand.
TAAACTTTACTATTTGCTCTATTGATGGAGCCATTAGCATGTAGAATCCGTTCTTCAGGAATATTCACGGCATTCACATTGCAGGTTACCAGCATAAAGTGGCCCTATACGTAGATGACCTTCTGTTTATGAACAAATCAGAAGTCACACTACCTCACGTACATTCGCTATTAGACGTATTCCTGAGGGCTTCAGGGTTTAATATCAACTATGATAAATCCAATAGGAACCACCCCATTCATTAACAGGGTTACAAAATGCCCTTTCCGTTGGCAGCAAATAGCCTGAAATAGTCCAAAGAACAAAATGTCTGGCGACAATTATCGAAAGTCAACAAACTCTCTGCAGCGAGGAATGGTGGGAAATGACCAAACAAAAAACGAACTTACGCTCTATTGTTCTTCCTAGAGGATCTGAAAGAGCTCTTGTCTGTCACAATTAGCCGACTCGAACGACCAATCCATTTGGAGGGAGTCGCTCCACCCTAATGTAACTAACTAAAATGGTGGGCTCTCAGCTCTCATTGTTGAACTTTTATGTCTTGGAAACAGGACAAAGCTCAAATGACCTCTTGCGAAATGCATGGCTGAAGTCCTTAGGTGCTCTCTTTTCTGTTCTTTATGTGTAACAATGATGTTTTAAAGGTTTATTTAAACCAAATAAAAAAATTAAAATAAAAAAAGCCTGAAATACATAGGTATCCATCTCACGCCTAGATATGAGCAACTGTACCTTACCTATAATCTCGGGAAACAAGGCTTTTTGCGGCCAGATCTATTTCGGTGGGGGAAGGTGGTGTGAGGGATCAGAAATGAAAGCCGGACAAAATGTTGTCATGTTTTTGGTTAAAGACATTTATTAAAGAAAAGTGAGTTGGGAAACTGCCTCTCTATCCCTGTTCTAAAGAGGACCTTCCCTACCAAGAAATCAAAAACTAAGAATCAGTCTGTGTTAGGGTGTCTGTAACTGAAAAGCTGTCCTTGTGCCCCAAACGTCCTATCCTGATCCTCACACTATAAACAATACAACAAAGGGTTGGCGCGGTCAACGCCTGCCCCTGCCGAATGGGGAGCTGTAGCACCCGGCATTTCCCCCACTTTGGCCTGGGGGTCGGACATAGAACAGTGTTCTTTGTGACCTACAGGTTGCCGTTTTGAATCTGCTGCATGCGCTTAACGTTTTTGATGACGCTGCATTCTGCAGCGTCGGCCTGGCCGCACATACTTCTTTGAGAGGTAATCCCGGGTCGAGATATAAAGCAAAGTTTCTTTGCTACAGGGAATATGTGATTCAGGGTTATGAGAACAAGGTGGCCGCCCCACCGCGCGGGGCCTTGGTTTCTGAAGAGTTGGGCCTAAGGCTGGTAGACGCCCGATGTGTTGAGAGTTGGTGGGAAAAACACTGCGGGAAGGGTAAAGCTCCAGGCTTTGTTTGCTGAGGGTAACAAGATGTCGCAAAATCCGGCCCGCAGCTCTGGAAAGGTTGGTTTTATTAAGTCTGTTATTAGGCAGGTTGTCTGACCTTAGCGGGTGGCTGTCCTGTGGTTCCAGTAGCGCTATTTTTTGGCGCGCAACTTGTGGGAGTCGCACGAGATGCAGCGTACGAGTGAAGCGCTAGGCTTTCCTGTAGGTTGAGGACAGGGTATTGGAAGGATAGGAAGGAAGTGTGTGCCGTCCCGCAAATCAGCTGGGTTACTCACGTTCTGAGGTTGATAACAGCAGGTTCAGTGCGGGTAACGCTGTACGTTTATGTGCTGTTCTCACTACAGGATGCTAAAGAAACTACATTTTGGGGGAAAGACAATTTTATGCGTGCAGCGATTACTCCTGAAGAGGTAACTGGCTTACCCGTCACAGTCTGGGCGCCGCACAGCTAATAACCGTGGACGGGCACTTGCCGGTCGGTACTACTCATTATTTCAATGAGTTTCCCAGTACGGTCTCTGTGCCACAAGGCAGCTCGAGAATGCTGCATTTTTCTTTCTGTTGTTGGATTGCTTGGAACGTTGGCTGCGATGCTAATGTTTGGCAGCTGGATGTAAATTGTAATGGGTACTTTAGTAGTAAGCAGTTGTATTACTAATGGTACCGTGGAAGGTGAACTTTGCACACACTTTGAAGAAGAATGCTTTGGCGTGGGGGGCGGTTGCAGATACCAGGGCTCATTGGGAGACTTCTCCATCTCGCTTAGGGTCGGTCTCGAAACACAGTTGTAAGGTGTCTACGGAAGCGCGGCTATTATGTGCACAGGAGTGTTTATCGGGACAGGTTAGCGTACGCACGCTCGCACCTTTATGAATGGCCTGGTTTTTCTCTGAAGGAGTAATTGAGACATTGCTTGAGGCGCAGCCTCGCAGGGAAGTTTTTTGGCGAATATTACCGGATTGCTGAGGCTGTGGTTGGTGAAGGTGTTTTTCTGACCATCAGCCGTAGAGACCGCATTTTGCAGTACCAAGGACTGTTTTCATTCCCCCAGGCGATTGCGCTTTGCGGTGCGCCATGCGCCCCGTGCAGCATTGGCGCCTGGTGCGGCGGGGTATGCTGGGTGTTGTGGCCAGATTGGGTCGCTGATCTATTGGTAAGGACAAGCATAGGGGTGGTTTTCACATGCATGTCTGCCGCTGCAAGGTCTTATCGCCAGCATGCGGTTTTAATGGATCGTGGGAACTGGAATAGTATTCCTGGATTGGGGTAACAGTAGGCAAGCATGGCTAATAACTGTGTAAGTACAGCACAATTGCAAGGCACACACTCTCCATGGAAGGTGTGCGAGTGGGCGGTTTTAAGGAGAAATTGAGGGCCATGTTTTCTGGCAGATGACGGGCAGCAGGCGCTGCGTAGCCCACAGCGGCGCCAGGTAAGCGGCGCCGTGCATTTGGGCAGTGTGAAACTAATACCGGAACGACGCCCGATAGATGCCGGTTTGAATAGCGGTAAAGTTAGTTCCCGGTATGGCGTCCCCTATGTGTAACTTTGGCCAAATGTGGTAGCTTGGTGGCAACGCTTTCATTTTAGGAACAGGACGACAGCGAACCGTACATGTTCCCTCGCGCGACTATCGAGAGGCGTTGGGAATGCAAATTTAAGGATATTCAATTACCATGCGAGTCGAATGCACAACGCGACAAGAAGGTATTACGTTGGCTGGTGGGTAACAAATGGGGCTAGGGGCCTTTCACAACTAACAAGCAGGTGCTACGCGTATTTACACACGTTTCGGGTGTGCGTTAAATTGTGCATTATGGAAAGCATGGTTTCCTTTTGAGCAGGACCTTATGTCGGAGTCACAAGTAGGCTAGCAATGAGCTGCCGACTGAAGACCGAATTTAACATCAGATTGTTTGACACAGATGGGCGCGGAGCTTGGAACTATGTTTGGTATTATGGAACGGACTTGGGACGTGGTGGCTTGGGGAATGTACTAAGCACCAGCACCGCGCCGTGAAAGGGAAATCCAAGCCCACAGAATGTTTTCATGTAACACGTTGCTTGGAGCCTCTCTGGGGCAAGGTGGGGGTGGAAGACATGGAAGTGCTTGGGCTACGGAATCTGTCTCCTGCCCATAGGCAACACTAGCCCCTGTAGGTTTGCAGGGTCTGGCAGGGACATACAATTATCGTGGCACCATTATATCGGGCACCAAAGGGAAAGGTGGCCCAGCGTTGCAGATGACAATCCTTTCTTTTTGTGACGTTGTTTTAAGGAGTACCCAACGGGGTGTGTAAAATGAAACGTCATGCAAATGGTGCAGGGTAAAGAATATGTATTAAGCAACACTAGTCAAAATACTAGCAGCATGGGAAGGTAACCCTCCCCCCTTTTCCCACAGTAGCAGTTCGCAGTTTGCAGTTTGCGGGGGCATTGCCCAACAAGCCAGGCTGAGCATGGGCCCGGGCCCTATTGCCTTTCTCCCCCCCCTGACCTCCCCCATCCGTCAGCATCAGCCCCAGTCCACACCATGAACAGCAGCAGGGCAACTCGGGGATACTATCGACCTCTTAGGGCATGTCGGGGCATATTATGCCTTCACGGAGGGGGGGGGGAGGGTTGCCTGAGAACAAGGAGTAGCTAAGGGAGCACCTTCACCACGAGCATACATATTAATTGGAGCGCACACTGGATGACATCATTTGGTGAAGGGAATGGGACCATGTCGCACATCACAACCAAGCAAAGGAATGGCAATTGTGCTCATTTCAGTGGTGTTTATTTAAGGCAATGGCCAGCTAGCAGCGGGTTTTCATTCCAGTTACTGCGGAGCGGCGGGGCATCGGCCAGGGGTAGCCGTGGTGAACATACTACCCTCTCAATGAGAAGGGAGAAGAGTAGGGCTGCTGAGGGGGAGGTGGAAACCTGGGTGTATAATACAGTATAATTGTGGGGTTCACGATCCACCCAATCCCAGTGTACTGGAAAGGTAGCAAGGGGAGGATGTATTTGTGTCTTATTGTAATACACAAACACATAATGTGCAACACACGGATGAGCAAGGCAGAGTCCAGGGCTAAGGGACACGTGCACAATCTGTCTCAGTTTAAAGGCTTTGCCTGGAGGGCCAGTTATTTGTGCACCATGTATAATAAGCCACCTACTGCCCCCCCACCCCCCACCCCTGCAGGGTCTTCACAGGGCAGAGGCCCCGAGGATTGAGCGTAGAAATGGCCAGGAATTACAGAAGAGAGTGGGGACCAGCCTAGGGCATTAGCATCGTGGGGCAGACATGCACAGGTCCCAGGTGAAGGGAAGTCCAGCATGTAATATGCCGAGGGGTGCCTGACGCTCGGACATTCACTCTAATGAACACACACGGTTTTAAGCCTGGCCGAACAGCCAGGACATTGCTCTAATAGTTGCAAACAGCAGGGGGATTGGAAGCGGAATTCGGAGAAGAAGGTGCAAGGGTGGAACGACAGGATGCTCCAGGACCGGCTTTGTGTTTATAATGAAATGTTCTATGTGCAGAACACAGGTTCAAGGAGGCTCTAAAGAGGAGGAATTAAGAGGGAAAGCATCTAGTGAACAGGATTAACAGTGAGGGTTCAAAGGTACAAAGGGAGGATAGCTCGGGGGCAACATGCTCACCTTGGAAGCAAGACATGGAGCAACACAGGTTCTATCCCTGGTCTGCGCTTAGAAAACTCTGGGTATTAAGCGCACTATAAATAACCCGTCAGATCAAGGTTCCACACTGGTTAGGAGAGGATTGGATGAACAGGCAAGGGTATGAAGTGTACCTAGGCATACGTAAGATACAGACACAATCCCTAACCCCTAAATTTCAAGAGGTTTTGAACAGAGCTACACGTATGTTAATAGAGAGGAGATTGGAGACCAGGGGGCACTTAACAGCATACACTAAGGATAGTGGGTGGATGCTCGGATTTAGGTTTACTCAGTTAATATAAGAATATAGTGATTTTGCTTTGCATAGGGCCTGTGGCAACTCACTTGGGTGTTGTACAGGAGATTGACGTGAAGGTCACGCTTCCGCGGTAGCAGTTAATTTTCGGACGTTAAGGGCAAGGAAATTAATATACTGCACTGCAGCACAGAAGTTAAGGGGAGTAAGTGGGTTACCTCTATCCAGTACTGCGGTTTCCCCTGTTCAGTTGCTTGTCTATGAACGGCCATATGCCTGGATGGGCCGCGCCCAACCCACCCCCGGCAGCTAGCAGTGTGTCTCCCAGGAGGTTTGGAAGGAAGATTTAACAGGAATTTATGGGTAACCTCACACTTGGGTGTAATGGTACTAATTTATTAAGTATGGCATGGCTTAATTACTCCTAGTTGGAGTGCGGCGTTCTCTCGTGTGGTTTAAAACTGAGAGGCATGGATTTTCTTTGGCATAACAATAGCGACCAGGAGCCGCTTTGGTTCCACGTACCAATGGGGGGCAAATGGAATGCTGTGAGAGAGCTATAGAACCGTTTAATGGGAAATTGTAGGGAATGCTGGACACAATGATGAGTTTGCATCCGGGTGAACCTTGGTTGTACGGAACGCTATGTACAAGCGCAGAGTTCTTCGGTGTGCTCCCCTGTCACGGAAGGGCTGGTAAGTGAAATTGGACTTGCTTAAGGTATAACACTCCCAAGAATGGTGCACATTTGATGTGGGCGACGCAAGGGACGTCAGCATGGTTGGAAGGGTGCAGAAAGAGATAATTACAGTTTATGAGATGCATAGATCTACACAATTGTAGAATGAAGATGTGATCAATGGTGGACAAAGTGTGGGGTTGGCGTCAGAGTTGAAAAAGGGATTTAGATAATTATATGTGAACATGGGCTACAGGCAGCAAGGAGGGCGCTGTAGTGGAAATAGGTAGCAAGCTTGCAGCATGCATTAACTCTTTACTACTTTCCGGGCACCAGACGGCTGGCGATTTTGTAGGGTCAGAGATGTCTAAACTACTAATTTGGATTTTGTGTCACAGGAGCAAAGGACCAGGCAGAAGGTTGCCAGGAAGGTGATACAGTGTGGCAAAAGCTCAGAGTGGTTGGTGGAGCAGCACTGGTAAAGTGCACTCATACAGGTGAGGTAAGAAACATGATTTGCAGGGGGAACTCACGGAAAGGCGATCCATAGTGTCGTGGGGACAGGGATCGGTCAAAAGGGCTTGGACCCAACGCTCTGACCGGTGCCAGGAGCAGGTCCAGGTGGCAGCTGGAGTTGCATGATGTTCTAGGAGGAGGGGCCGAAAGGAAAATGGCAGGTAACAACCAGCAATGGGCTGCTGGTGCGGATGAGCTGTAAGGGCACAGGAATGCCCTGGGAAGGCCATACCACTCAATGTAAGTAAGGGTGAATATCAATGTACCGGTGGGCTGTTCACTAAAGGGTAATCTGCCGCAATGCAGAGTTTGCAGCTTTGGGGGGGGGGGGGTAACCTTGCAGATTTGGGGCAGGGCCGATTGATGAGAATAATGCAGGAGGGCATTAGGATCTTAGCAAGGATGATGCCTGCAATGGAATTAGCTTGGTCAGAGTTGATCCCGAGGAAGGTATGGCGGGGAGCAGAGTCCAACGCTGCCATGGAAAGGTCTAGGAGGAGGGTGAACAGGAGCATGGAGCGCTTCATGAAGCAGGAAGGGCTGGTTTTGTCAGACACCTGGAGTTATGTGAAGGGAAGCCAATGTACGGTATACTTCTATAGTGACGAAAGCCCACAGGCATCATGGCCCGGTAACACAGAAACACTCACATTTCTAAGTGTCGTGTTTTGCAATAGATTTTGCAGCAGGTGGAGTGCATCTTTCAGAGCACGGGATGGGCCATTTCAACTTAGGGCTATGGGGACTGATGGTAAGAACTGTGTGTAAATAGTGGTTGGTGAGTAAGATCAGGAGGAGGAATTTGGTGTGGGGGCATTTGGGGTGGCGGGGGGGCCACCCCAAAGCGTGGCAGAGTTACGAGGGCGGTCCTAGAGAAGGAGGCACGCTGCGGTCTGGTCCGTGAGCTACAACCACTGGCTGCTTCAGGCAGGATGGGGTGACACGGGCGCTGATTCCACTGGGGACGGTTTGGCCTCCTCAACAACCGATGCAGTTGCCTTATTCGCTCCATACTCTCTGGAGGAATGACTGAACTGGCAGTGGAATCCAGGGCGGGCCGTTCTCGCAAGAACGGAATGGGGTGAGATGGCTCACAGGCTTTTGGACATGGGACTTTTGTAAGGCGGGATTGGCGGAGCCACCCGGCTAAGGACCATGGTTGGTGCCAGGCAGGCATAAGACCTGAGCAGGGATGGGGGGCCGCCCTCATAAGATGACTCCAAATTATGCGACCAGATGTTTTTCCAATAAAAATGTTATACATGTTTCCAACTTTCAGAAGGTCTCTGACTCTATCTTTGGGGCAAGCAAATGGGAGATGTTATGCATGTTACCAATATGATGTAAGGGGCCAAGGAGTAGGGGTTAGCCCTGCTATGCCGCACACGCGTGTGTGCGCGCGCAGTTCAGTGTTTGGCTAAGGGTGTACAATGTACGCCCGAACACATGTACAAAGAAAACAAGGGTGTCGAGAGAGCGACTGATCGATGGGTGCGTCACGACCAGGGGTGCTGAGTACGGGGAGGGGCTCCGGGGCCCGAGCCCCTCCCGGCAAAATCAAGTCGGGGCTGAGCCCCCCCCAGGCCGGAGAGAAGTGATGCAGCATCGATGGCCCTTTACATCGATACTGCATCACTTCTCTCCGGCCGGGTATAATATCGAAAATGTGTGATTAAGCCCTCCCCTCTAGGACTCATTGGTGTATGGTCCTGGAGGGGAGGGTTTAGACGCAGCGCTATTCAAACTGTGGGGCGCGCCCCTGTGGTAGGCCACAGCCTCATGCCCGGGGGGGGCGCGCATCCACAGTTTGAAAGAAAAAATTAAAAAAAGGTTCTTTTGCCTTGATGATGGTCATTGCGGCAAAAGAATGTATGTGCTTTTTTTCGTCTTCATGAATAGGCTCCTAATGGAGCCTGAGGCCCCACAAAGGCCCGGCATCTGTCGCACTATGGGTGGTGGCAGCAGGGTCGGATTGGCCCCTGGCCGGGCTGAAATTGTCCCTGGGAAGTAAGGGCCGGTCGGTTTCAGGCCATGCTTGGGGCGGTTTAAAACAATGTTTGTGAAAAATTCATTTTTTTCAAATTTCTTTTTTCATTTTTTATTCTTCAAAAACCTTTCATCCTTCTTGGATCGATATGAGTACCAACACAGGTTGGGTGATATTGTATGCATATTTGTTCTATAAAAAAAAGCTTAAGGGTAAGTGCTATATAATACCATATTATCATGTGGCCTTGGACGTCTGCTTGGAGTCACAGTAATTTGACAATATGGATCTATACACACAGATATTAATGATACGTATGGTGATCCATTCTTGTATGAAATGTATATCACCTTGGTGAAATCATAACCATATTTTTCGTAATGTAGTTTACTTAGGAACAATGCTATTTGATGCCACTTCCTATTTTGTCAAGGGGTGAAAGGTTGTGTTTCATCGCTTCCCGGGATGTCACTTTGGTGTGGGGTCAAATGACATCACTTTCGGTGATATCATCAGAGGTCAAGTGTCATGAAGCGAGGGGTGGGCCACTTTTTTGAGGCGAGGGGTGGGCCACTTTTTTTTGGGTGACCGGGCCTATTTCTTGTCCCAGTCCGACCTTGGGTGGCAACAGTGTTGTTGAACTGCCCAAGTGTCACAGAAATGCTAGAACATATTGGGCACAGGCACCTACTGTTTTACAAATTAAGCACTTGGTATACACATGCAGTTGCAATTAAATGTTCATTAAAAAGTATGCCCTCAAGTGTATGCTATCACAGAGAAATGGGGACCCTAAAGCCAGTTCAACTACCCACTCCCAGGTGTGCTACTGAACAGGTAGATGTAAGTCGAGAGCCAACCAACCTCTTTCTCCTATCTGTGCAGCCTCTCTCCCAGTCATCGATTCTTGATGATTTACTGGTGCAGTCACAAAAAAGATTTTTTGGGGGTTCATTTTGTTTACAAAAGTAGTGCATTGCTAAAACCCCCTGGCTGCCAGTTCATTGTCCTTGGAGCGTCCCAGGCTCCCTACCCTCTGAGAGCCAACAACCTTGGTTGCTGTTTTATAACAAATGAAAGATGCAGACAGAACAATAACTGTGCGAGTCAACTGAGCGATGAATGCACTCATGCTCCATTCAGAGAGAGGCTTTGAAAATGTAGCTCTGACAAATCAGACAATCAGGGGGGCAAAGAAGCACTTCACATCTCCACTCCCTCTTCATGGGTTTACGGTTGCCAACAGAAAGGTTGCCAACAGCTAACCTGCCATCCTGTCCCAACTCCATACCTCGTGTGCTATTCCCTGGTCAACCAAACCCTGTGAACTCATAGGCCGCATACGACACACAGAAGTCTTTACCGCCCGTCCTGAACGTCTGTTTCTTGCACTAGTGCTATTAACGCGTGCAGCTCCCAGGTATAATATTAAGAAACCAGTGTTTGTGGGTAAAGGGCCGGCATAAAGTCTCTATTTCAGAGCCAGAGTCAAATAATAAGGTGCTTGTGGCAGTATGGAGTTCCAGGCCTCTGCTTGGACTCTGGGTTCTGCAACCTTTAGCTCTGCAGATGTGTTGGACTACAATGCTCATCAGCCCCAGCCAGCATAGTCAATGGTGATGGATCATAGGAGTCGGAGTCCAAAACATCTGGAGAGCTACATGTTTAAGACCCCTGGCTTTAAGGAACAGGAAGTAAAATAATCCAGGAAAGTAACAGGAGTATGACGTTCCTGGATCTACATGGGTAGAATAAAAGTAGACTAGAAGATCAACAGCCTGGGGGCATCAAGTTTATGTAGGATGGAATGGTGGAGGTCTGAGTCACCTGAAGAGACAGGGGTATTTTACAGGTCTGAAACCTGGTAATCCACTTTACAATAAAAGACAACATGGAGAGAGGTGATGTCTCTGTGTGGCCTGTAAATCTGCTAAAATGCCAAACTGTACTACCATTACTGCCACTTGGTCTGGCGGTATTACTGCCGGATTACAAGTGGTGGTAGGCAGTCTTAGTCCCCATTAATTGTAGTCCATAGGACTCCATGGTGGATTTCAGCGGTATTACTGCTGGTAGTAATTTTGCTGGTGGTAATATCCCAAATTGTTCTATTTTGGGTGGAGGAAATACCTGCAGATTCTTGCTGGATGATTTTCCTCCACCTTTGCCCTCAAACTCATAGTTGGGGCGGTGCGATAATATGGCTCTATACGGTATTACCAGTGTTGCCAGTCAGAACTCATTTACCTCAGCAATGTATTCAGTTCTCTGTTTTTTGTCCTAACGCTTAAAATGTGCGATTTGCATTACAAGCTGTGTGCCGCAGACTGCTTCCACTCTAAGCGGGGGTGAAGTTAGGAATGTGGGAACTGAGACGGCAGGACTTTTCAACCTTTTGACACGAGGGGCCTTCACTGAGTCTTGGGGGGCATATGGTACAGTATAATTACCTCATTGCTTTCTAACACTGGTTCCTCTACATCAGCCTCTTGCTGACATAGAAGGGTTTATAGCTGTTCAGTGGGCATTAAGTGGTTAACATCTATGCTGGCCTGCCATCTTGTGATAAACGGCAGCTATTAACCTTAAATTTGTCGCCATTGCAAGTCTCACTTCTCCCACAGCAGCAGCAGAGCCCGCTTGCCAGTGCCTGATAATCCCAAAATTCTCTGTAATTTTATGCAAAGCTGCATTTTATTTTTTATAAGGTTATTTTACTCACTGAATGCTGATCAAGTGTTTTAAGTCTGGACTTTGTTTTAAGTCTGGACTTTATTAACTGGGTGCTTGTAATTTCAGCACAAGCACTCCTTACAATCTATACTAGAGGTGTGTTTACAATGTTGATTGTTCCAAAATACATCTCCTAGTGTGCTGCTTTGGGTCAGGTGCCCCCCTTTAAGCTGTACACAATGATACATTGTCTGGTTGACATACTATGTGATTTGTGTATTTTATAAAGGAAACTAAGACCACTAGAACTCACCACCCCAGAAACTCCCAATCCCACCTTTGGGGGCATTCCTGTGGACATGGGAACACAGAGGAAAGAATTAATAAAAAAGTATTTGCCTTCTAGAGGAAGCTAGACATTTGCAAAAGAACAGTTGGAGCTGGGCAAGCCACCTAGCAACATTAAGGTCCAGCTTTGATGAATACTTCCCTGAAGTAAATGCTGGCATTAATGACTGGGTGATGCAGACTTTTCTGGCAGAGGAGGTGGTGCATCATCCATTTGATGCCCAGGAAGAGCTGATTGAGGTTCAGTCGGACACTACTCTGCAATCTGAATTTAGGAACATTGCAGTGGGTGAATTTTGACTGAAGGTAATCCTGGAGTATCCTATATTCGCATGGTCTGCTATACAGTCGCTCTTACCCTTTGGATCTTACTACTTGTGCGAAATAGGCTTTTCAGCATTGGCTTTTTTACTGACTCCTTCATTTTTTGTATAAGGGGTGTTTCAAATTAATGTTGAAAACCCAGAAAGTGGGAGTTTTTAAAACATGGAGACAACCATGGCTACAACATTTAGACGTGAGTGCTTCCATCAGTCCCAAACATCACCTGGGTGCAGGGTGAGCCTGGGTAACTACAATGTTAAAAGCAGTTAACACTCTTCCCCCCCCAGCACCCACCCAAGTCTGAAACCACACTTGATTGCATTATACTTCAGCCAGGATTACATTATACTTCAGCCAGGATTGCATTATACTTCAGCAGCACATCTGATGTGTCCACTGAAAGGTTTAAGATTAAGTTACATCCCTAACTCTATCTGGTTACCCAGAGGTAACATCTTAGCAAATGTCACTTGTGGCTGGCCAATCTACAGCAGCACTATTGTAAGTTTGAATTGTTGATGTTTTACTGAACTATTGCACCACACACGTCTTGCTTGGTACTTTTTAATCGGGAAACGTCTTTACTTCTCGTTTCCCTTGAATTGGGAACTTTTTTTTTTGTGGTGGTGGTACTCCACCTTGCAGCTGTACCTTCTGTTTAGCAAGCATTTCATTCTCCCATCCTAGTTGTGTTGCTGGACGATTATAGAGCGGAGGAGTAGGGGCAGTGATGTCTTACTGGAATGCAACTCGAAGGTTTAAATCTCCTTCTTTCTTGACTTTAGTATATGCAGTGCATGCTAGCCAATGTTTCCACTGTTCTGCGCTGCACGCACCAACACCCGCACCCCCCACACGCCGTGGCACCAAGTTGGCGACTACATGCAAATTTGCGGTCATATAACTGCCAGTGATGTCACTTCCTGTATTCCCCCCCGCCCCCCCGGGAAATTCCTAAGTCGGCTCCCCTGGTCAGAACTAGTTCAAGGTGTGCAGGTCATAGGTCAGGAGACTGACAGGGTCACAGCATTTTTTAGTGCCATAACATCGTGGGCTTTTTACTCACAATGTAGGCACCTAAAGGTGCAGACTAGGGACCCCAGTGGGCTCCAAGCAATAGGGTCCTAACTTCTAATACTCTTCTTTTATCAAGAATAAGCTGCACATCCTTTCAACCCAGGTACTGCAGACCCATGAGACTAAGCAAAGGGCCTGCCATTAAAAAAAAAAATAATCACCTGCACACATCAGAAAACAGCAAGGTGTATGACAAAATGTGGTCGTGCTGTTCACATGTTTCTCCGCCTACTTACACCAGACTACGCCTCAACACCTCTGACATCAGAATGCAGCGCAGACCTAAGACACATTCGGGCGCGCTGAACACATAGTGAGTCTCTAGCACTCACGCCATCTCCAGACTCCTCTCAGCACCCATCCACATGCCTGACCTCATGAGTTGCTCTCTACCAGAGCCTGGCCAGCCCTGCTAAGCCTGATTTGACCAAATGCACACACGCATCCTTCACCTCCAACACTCTGGACTTCAGTCGCGAGGGCGTTACCACTAACAGCACATTGAGACTAGAATAATGGCAAAAGGCGCTATATAAATGATAAGGACGAGTACAATATAATTGGCAATACCAGCAGTTTGGGCTTTTGAGTAGGCGCGGGAACAGCATTGCCGTAGCAGGTGGAAAATGGTGTGAACACCTGGACATTTAATAGCAGTGCCTGGCAACTGCCTAATACTTATAAATTGCGTGGATGAAGGCAGATCTAGTTAAGACATTTTTATTACACCAGAAACATGCTTACAACTTTTTACGTCATTAACTCTCAAAAGACTGTTTTTAAAAAATACTGGCAGGCACTTCAAGTGCAAATAAGTTTGATGGTAAGGCTTGAATAAAGCATGCTGAAAGGGTTCCCACGAGGTGGTGTTTTGGGAGGAGCAGGAATTGGGTGGGAATGGCCTTATGATGATGAATTTATAAAGCGCTTGTTTGCCAAAGGCATCTTAGCGCTGATACAGAGGCCGCCACCAATAATACAATTTTAAAAACCAGGACACGTTATTGAAAGAGGTAATATGGATTAGCACGGCCATGGGCAGTGAATTGGTGGGCACATAACCAAACAACACCTTCCAGCTGTGTGCCCCTCCTCATGTGCCATTTCTCCCCGTCAGTACTTGATTGCAATAGTTTCAGCTTAGAGGTGGGCTCTGCCACCTAAAAGCCCAAACTAAAATGGAAACCTCCCGCTTGATCGTCAAAATAACGGTAACAAAGTTTCTCATGCCAATTCATGGCTGGAATACCCATGTGTGGAGACTGATGGAGAACGGTACCATAAGGATATTAACGTGAACCACTGTTGATGCAAAACGAGCAGGGCGATTGCAGCGAAGCAGCGAGCAGCTGCTTCAGCCCAACAATATCTGAACTATTCTGCTTTTTTTAAGAGGCCTATTTTGTTAAGGGTACATTTCACCCCCCCCCCCAGCCCCCTCCAGTTCCCTTCTCAGAAATCTTCCTCCATCCCACAGACTCTCATGACACGGAGCAAAACAGCATTCATGAAAAGGCTTTCACTGGCGCTGTAGCCCCTCTTAGCAGGCAATGGCACGATGATTCATAGACGGACCTATTGCTTGGGGCTTTAATAATGCGGCCGTTCATGGAATCCGAGGATCCTTTGTAGAAAAGTTGGACTGCATTGCATTGGGATTATACACGCATTTCTGCTTTCCCTGGAGCCATGCCAGGCCCTAGTCTAGTGGTAGGTTTCGCATGTAAGTGCAATGACTTATCAGAATATGCCACAGTCAAATATGGTAACGTCTGCACTGGGCTGCCCGCCAAACCTTTGCTGAATAAGACAGAGGAAGGAAGACACCATCATCGAGGAGGATGGCAGCAAATATGGCAAAGGCTACAGTCAAATATGGTCAAGTCTGCATTGGGCTGTGGGAGTATCAGTCAAATGGTGACCAAAAAGTGCCAAACCCAGGGAACTTGGGTAAAGGATAGGATCACTCTCCCTATCCAAAAGACTAACTAGGAATCATTATTTCCCCAAAAAATAAATAACTACCCAAAGTTAGTATTCTATTCTAGTCCATTCAATATGGTTTTTCATCCACACCCAAATGTTTGATGCAGTGGAATATAGGTGTGAATATTAGTTGGTATGGATATAGGTGTTGGTTGTCTCCATGACCATCAGTCTGGCTTTAGAGCTGCAGAAGCACGGAAACTGCTCTCCTGAACATCCGTGAAGACTTGATCTCAAACCTTGATTCTAACATCCCTTCTGTCCTCATCCTACTCTATCTCTCTTCAGCCTTTGACACGGTCAACCATGCCATCCTGCTCAACCGTCTCCGTGATAAGCTGGGTATCACCGATCAGGCCCTGGCTTGACTGACCGCTTTCCTCTCTGATCGACCCTCCCAGGTCCAACTTCTTCTCTCTATCTCACTCTCTACTGTGATGTTCCCCAGGAGTCTACTCTCTCCCTGACTTTTCAACCAATACCTGGCATTACTTGCCCATCGCATTGTCACTCTCTGCTCCAACTTTCAGTGCTATGCGGCTGACACTCAGCTAATTTCCAGGCTTCCCTCTGCTACCTCTTCTTCTCTCATCTCCGACTATCTGTCTGCTATCCAGGAGTGGTGTGCCGCCAATGATCTCTGCCTTAATGCAATAAGACAGAGATTATTCTCATCGGCACACATGCTCCCTCCTTTCCGGTCACTCGCTGGCCGGCCTCCCTTGGCCCTCTTCCTGCTCCCACCTGTGAGGCTAAGAACCTCGGGGTCATCTCCAACACCACACACTCCTTTTCTCCTCACATCTCTGATGTCTCTAAGAAGTGACATTACCAGCTGCACCTCCTCAGAGGTATTCTTCCTTTCCTCTCCTTTCCCCCAAAGCTTACTGTCTCTAGAGCTCTGGTTCTCTCTTGGCTGGGGCTGGACTACTGCAACAGCCTCTTTTGAAATCTTCCTGCTTCTACTCTCCGCCCTCTGCAACTCATTCAGAACAGGACTACGAGACTTGTCCTTGGCCTCAAGACCTGGCATTGTATCTCTCCAGCCTTGAAATCTCTTCATTGGCTCCCAGTGGCTACAAGGATTACATTCAAGACCCTTTGCATTGTGCACAGGGCTTTCTGGGGCAGGGTCCAAAATACCTTCAACTGTCCCTCCTCTGTTCCTCCTTAAATACCATCCCACTCGAGCTCTTCACTCCTCCACCTCCAACTCCTTCAGGATCAGTCGTTTCTCCAAGCAATAAGTTGGGAGTAGATATCTGTCCTCAGATGGAGCCTCCCTCTGGAACAGCCTCCCTGCCACTCTGAAACTTGAGGAGAAACATCACCAGTTCCAGATGCACCTCAAGACCTACCTCTTTGCTCCTGCCTTCGCTCTCCCTCTCCCCTGCTGATCGCTCTGCTTCGGCTCCGTGCACCTGGTTACCTGCCCACCTAGGCACACACCCGCACTGCCTCCTGGCAACCCTTGCATTTGGGTCTGTATCTGTAACCCTGCAGTCCTCTTACCTGCACTTATCAGACACCCCCTGTCTGCGCTTTATACCTTGCACTTGCCACCTTGCTGGCTGCACTACCAGTTGTTGTTTTTATCCCTTGCTCAGCACTTTGCACCTCTCCCCTCTCCCTTGCATCCTCCCCTTTCCATCTCCCCTGCACTTGCGCGTTCTCAATGTCACTGGGCCTAGTAAGATCGTTGTTTTGTTCTCCCTTGTTCCCCTCCCTTGCCTCGTCGCGCTCAGAAAAACGTGTCTATGAGCGCGATACAAATAAAATATATCATATGAATAGTGCCTTTTTTGGGCTATGTGTGCATTAATCAAAAGGCTCAATTCTGTGGGTCAAGTCTGCTTCTTGATTCAGGATCAGGTTCCAATTTAATCTAATCAGGTTATGGATCAAATATAAATTATTTTTAAAGGTGGTGTGGAGGAGAGGTGGATGCGAGTCAGAGGGAATTGCCCCCCATAAAATAAAAGTCAGCCAAAAATATGGCAAAGGGACCCCCGCAACGAGATGGGCCAGATCACCCAAGACTCCCCAACATCTCTGGAACTGTAAAAGGGCAACTTGATCATCTGGCGATCTACATCACAAATGGATGGACTGGAACAGATAAGAGTATGGATCTTCTTGTGGCCGGTTGAGAACCTCACTCCATCACTGGCAGCTCATAACAGGAGGGACACGATTTGGGACACACACTTACCGCTAATCAACGGTGGTCAGTCATAATATCGAGAAAAAAATGTCGAATTACAATAAATTCGAAAACTTAATGTCGAAAAAAAAAATTTAATTCTTTCTTTTTTTAGGGTTCCGCATGTAAAAAAAAAGGTTAAAAAAGGGGGGGGGTTTGGGGGAGAATTCCCCCACATTTCGAAAAAAGAACGTATTAAAAAAGAAATTCGAATTTTTTTTTCAACATTATTTTTTCGATTGACTTTTGACATTTTTGCATTCGATTTTATGACTATAAACCCTAATCAACTATGCCAACTCTCTCTTTATGGCAATGTCAGAGTTATTATTGGGAGGCTTCTGAAGATTCAGAATGGGGTCTTAGGATGGATATTTAAACGCAAGGTAAGACTTTGCATGTTTCCCCTGAGGCTGCACAGTTGCACCAGTTAGCAGTTACATGCGGCAGATCCAATTTAAAGTTCTAATCACAGCCCATAAGGCTTTCTGGAGGAAAGGAAGGTTTACTCATCAAAAACATCCAAGAGACGTTGTACTGCATACAATGTGCTATGGATTAACTGATTGGTTGGACAATCATTGTCATTTCAAGGGGCGCGGCTCAAGAACGACGCGTCTTAAACCGTCAGGAAGTTAACCATTTTTAGATTGGAAGGGGTTTAATAGGAAAAAAAATACCTCTTTTGCCTGCGCTACCGCTCAACTCTGCATTGCCATTGACCGTTTTTAATAGACAGTTCATGTGGGAAAGGGTCTTTGAATGTTTTGAAGTGATGTAACTAGCGTGAGAGTTCAATAAAACCCACAATAACCACTTTCGACAACTACACACAGAGCGGCATCATCGCATCCAAGGCTCGGGCTCAGCGAAACACTGCATTCTTTTCTTAGCAGGATCTGCCTTTCCCGAGCATCCCAGGCTGAACTCCAGGGCGGAGCTCAGGTTCTCGGAGGGTGTGTTATTACTTTCAGTTACTGGACTTAACCTACCTGGTCCACCAGCTAAACTAGTTCCTGGCACACACTGAGGACAAAAGGCATTCAAGCAAGAATGCTCACCAGGAGGCAGTGCGCCTTCGGGGCAGAAAATGGGATGGGGCGAGAGGAGGAAGCAAGTGAGAAAAATGCTAGATTCATGACCATCTACTGCAGATGACGCACCGCAAGTGTACCCTGCAGGTAACACGGCCTTTCAGTATTCAGTCAATGTAAAAAGGCGTGAATGGATCATGCACTTGAGTAGCAAATCCTCAAGTGTTTCTACTAATGCACAGCAGTCTTAAGCTAGGGAGCTTTCAATAAATGTGAGAAGCCCTGCTAGCCAATCCTCAGTGGGAGCAGAAACGCACATCCCAGAGGCTTAATCATAGCTCAGTCGGGTTATGCATCATTATCAAGGCCATGCATCTCTCAATGTGGCGTGCTCGGAAGGCATCATGTCAGCGCTTTATAGGACACTGAAATAAAGAACATTGGCTGGCCAAAGCCACTTCTCTTCTAATCCTAGGAGCGAGCATGGACGCATAACTCAAATAAAGAGCTTCTATGTATGGCACAGCCATTTAGAAGGGAATGCAGACATATGACTAAAAATATCCACTGGGGAAGAAACAATCACAGGTCAGGATTTACATGTTATGGTCTGTTGTCCTTCTCTCGTTCATTGCGCGTAGCCATAAAGTCCCTGTACCCAATGGGGTTCAACAACTTCTCAATATTGCTGTACAAGAATCCTACAGCTCAGCCCCGTCCTCCAAGATTCAATAATTTATTTATAAGGCGCCGTAGCCCGCAAGCACCAGGGCGCCGGAACATGAACACACAGACGACAGGTAGGACAGGACAACAGGGCAGACCCCCATTGCCTTCATAAACAGCACTGCCTGTACATAATCACGTGTATGACCAGCAGCACCTGACTGTTCCACCACTGCACGCACAGTCCAATATCCAGTCACACACAGCCACATCCACAGCCAGAAATGGCCACCTCATCCACACTCAAAGCAGCAGCCAGCTTCCGGAGACCTACACAGGCGCCTTCTCATGCACAGCTCTATACTTGCCACCTAATACACACACGTCCCAAAGGATACGGATCGCAGGTACATTCAGTTCGTATCCTCAGTAAATCACTTCATGAAACAGACCAATCCGAAATCCCCCCACGCAAAGGCTACATCTCTCTCACGTAAATGCAGCTGCAACGTGAAGGTGCACATTTATACCAGATTAAAAAAAAATGCAAATTAAGACACACGTGCAGACATAGTACAGTTTTTCAGATGGTATCAATAGCATATAAGTGATGGGCAAAGTCAAAGTGTTCATTTTATGGTATGGAAGGAAGCCCACTTTTAAATCTCTGCTGCCGCCACCGCGCTTCACAATCAAAAAGGCTTAATCCTTACCCGTGATGTTATTGCTGGTGAAAATATCCGAGGGCCATTCCATATTTTTTTCAAAGCCACTAAACCCCATCCTCGACATATTTTAGGACTGGAGCAATTATATAAACAAACTCCAGTGTGTGGAATCATTGGGGAAAGAGTTGGATAGTGCCTTTAAAAACGAGTCACCCTCAATGATTTCATATCACTGGATGGCGCCTTAACACTGTCCAAGACGAAGGCCCTTGCAGTCGAGGTAACCAGATGGATGCAGAAAGGTTGGCTGAAGCTCAACTCAGTAAAGCGGGAAGTGATGACCGAGCAGGCCGAGATGAGGCCAGGACGGCTGGAGCTACAATTCGTGTATGTCGCATAAGCTCAGTGTCCTCTTTGAAGGCCAGGCACCTAAATATGAATGCCCAGTTGGACACTTCTTTCTACGCTTCTTTTTTTCAAGTCAAGTTCAGCTTTATTTCGGCAAAAACAAAGCCTTAAAAGCAATTCAATACACAAACAAGAATATTTCCTGCTCTTGGTAACACATGCTCTTTCCAAATAACACACACAATTCATCAACACAAAATACACACGCAATTCCTATGTTTAAAATACCAGGCTTAAGATGCATGTTAAACAATAAAATCCAGGACAACGCCCGCATAAAATGTATAAAACAATACACAGCTACTATCATTTCGAGCAATACATTTAAGATCTAATTTCATCTCATAAATCAAGTGTTCTCAACATTAAATACCCTGATGGTGTAGTCATTTTGGGAAACTTTACTAATGAATCATACAAAATGTAGGCCGACCCATTCAACTGTTCCTTCGTAAGAGCCCCACGCCTTACCCATCTTGGAATCATGTTAGCTTAGCAGACCTCCTTCTCCAGGCTTTGCCTGTCGAATGTGCTGCAAGGCTGTCCGTCGTCCTTAGTAAGAGCCCCAAGCCTTACCCATCTTGGAATGGTGTTAGCTTAGCAGACCTCCTTCTACAGGCTTTGCCTGTCGAATGTTCTGCGAGGCTGTCCGTCGTTCTTCGTAAGAGCCACAAGCCTTGCCCATCTTGGAATGGTGTTAGCTTAGCAGACCTCCTTCTACAGGCTTTGCCTGTCGAATGTGCTGCAAGGCTGTCCGTGGCAGAACTACACAGAATCACAGCCTCTTTCTAACAGATCTGCCCTGAAGAGTGTATCAAGTATTTTCTTCTTATGTCCAGGTAACATGGGCAGATCAATACAAAAAGGACCATACGTTCAGCTGCCTCACAGCCAAATGGACAAGCTGCTGCCACCTTATCATTCCATTTGTTTAGCAAGCTTGCTACGGGTGGAATACCCATGCAGAGCTTAGGATAGAGCCATCTCATATTTTAGGGCACATAGTGACGGAACAGGGCTCATACTCGAAGGTCTGCTTCAGGGCCAGTATCTAGCTTCTTTTAAAGTACGCAACAGGGCCATTTTGCAAACGCTTGCCGTGGCCCCATATCTGGAGTGACTAACCCATACTTTTGGGCCAATACTCTTTCCACAAAGCTTGCCTACTGATGGTCTACAGAGCTCCAACTAGTCGAGAACACAGTAGCATGGTAACCAAGGCACCTCACTCCGGCCATTTAACCACTATCTCCTGTGCCCTGCACTGATTGACTGATCTTCAGCATAATATCCAAAGGTATTTAAACCGAGTAGGGCTTTGTCCCCGGGAATCTGCAGGCTCTTTCAGAGGTCCGTGTCACCGGGGATGTGTTTATTTCTCAGAGGTGTACGAGTCCCCTAACACCTTGCTTTAGGCACAAAGTCTTGTATTGTCTGGGTTCTTCTGCCAGCACAGTGCTTTTGTTTAGGGAAGGTGGAACATGCATTCCAATCAGAAACAGCTTTACAATAAAATGGGTAAAAGAATAGTCTTTCATGGCCAATGATTTGGGATCTAAGCTTTTTATTGCCAAAATGGCAATTAGATAGTCCATTGTTCTAATACAAATGATGATTTAAACAAGGGATAAGACCACTGGCAAGATCATGGATTCCTGGTACCGTGGGAGGACTAGTCTCCCCGTCCCCTATCATTTTATTTGATCTTGGGTCATTCAATGAAATCGCCGCTCTGTTGTGGCTGCCAGAGAGCATAGAGTTGTTATAGAGCATTTAAGGAAAAAATATTAATTTTTATAATTGCTCAACGCACCAGTTATGTCAAAGGCACAGCGAATCAGGCATTACGGTCAAAGGCAATTTGTGTTGGGATTGCTGAGTTAATTTGTATATTTCTACCCCTGTTCCGAATTTCTACCAATGAAGACAATTTTTTTAATATTTTAGTATTTTAAAAAAACATGTGAAAGAAACGGGCGT
The DNA here is from genome assembly GCF_040938575.1 of Ambystoma mexicanum. Taxonomy (NCBI): domain Eukaryota; kingdom Metazoa; phylum Chordata; class Amphibia; order Caudata; family Ambystomatidae; genus Ambystoma; species Ambystoma mexicanum. The sequence goes on from NC_090932.1 coordinate 1,572,174,607, forward strand.
TTGCTATGGATCACATCGGCAGCAGATCTTCGATTCCATGACAGACAAATAACGTTTTATCGGTTTAGAATGTTCTTTTGAGACCACTGCACAGATGCCTCTCGTGCAGGCGTGTACACAAGTTTAAACTCTCAACTATTACATTCAAATCCACGTGTATTGGCTGAATGTTCTACCGCAGAGGACTCCATGTCACCCCCTAAGCAGGGCTCCAGCTGTTCCTACTAGGGTTCTGAGGAACAGCTGTTTCATTTAGACTTAGCTCTCCAGATGTTTCAGACCACAACTCGCGCCGTCCCCTGTCAAGTTCAAAAGACTTTATTCGGATTTCTCCATTAGATCGATATCAATAGTTACATAGTCCATCCACCTATCCCAACATGCCAGTTATCTCATCATGAAATGGTAAAAAGGTCCTTAAAACTGTCTCTTCCTTAAAAGATCAAAACCAGATTACATGAATAGATACAGTTTTTTATTAGAGCACCCCTACCAAGGCATGCTTCTCGTACATATTCACAAAGATTAGAAAATAAAATCACCTCTACTGCAGTTCAAGGAAAGTTAAAGCCTCTTGAGAGGTTCTAACTTTCGCTTGTAGGAAATGGAAGCTATGCCACTTTTTCCGCTGGTCAAGGTCATTCCGACAGAGAAGTAGGAAGTGCCCCAAGCCTTCCTCTGCTCCTATACCACAATTACATTTCGTGGACTCCACCCCCCCACTTTCCAGGTGTTACGAGCTTTCACTGGAAGTGCATTTAATCGAATCATTAAAATACATCTCCAACATTCGTGTTAATTAATATGACTGACTTCTCTTCCGGCTTCAAAAAACAGTAGGGTGCCTTACACTGTGCAAGGGAAGGCAACGTGCACGCCTTAACTCTGTCCGTTTCTCTATCAAAATAAATTGCCTTCCTCCTCCGTTGGTTTTAAAATCCATATGCAGTCGGTTCCTTCACTCCTCCTTGGCCCCACTTGTTTAAAACAACACAACCCTCGTTCTACCAAATACATTTACTTCTAGAATCAGAACAGACCATCTTACCAAGTGTCTTCTGGATATTGGGGTTCCTTAGGCCCAACAAATACGTCTTAATAATAAAAAGCTGCCATTCTAAGGTCTGTCGGTGTGGCTATGTTTGGAATCCCTAGTGCGATGAATCCTATGGCGTCATCACTAATGGCAGATCTCCTCCCATGTGGCCAGGGAACAGCAGCCGGTACTTGGTCCTGGCCCTGGGGTTGGGGGTGGTGGTATGAGGGAGGATGACACGGCTGTCAGGGAGATGTGGTGACCCCATCAAGAGAGATGCGGGTTTCTTCCCTTCTAAATGAAGAAGACCTTAAAATTCATACGTTCCTGACGGCATGTTGTCATTTTATAAGTCCCTCAAGTTGCAAAACCCCCAAAATCCCTTCCAACCAGACATTCTAGACAGAATACCCTTTTCACCTTATATCTACATAACACACACAACCCCTCCTGTCTCTGATGGTTTTGTGCTAAGCAAAAATCCCAGACAAAATCACCCCAAAAGCCCTATGAATTTTATGAACTCCAATTCTCATAAAACCTCAAGTACTGGGATAAGGAAGAGGGGATCAGAAGAGACACTAAACTGAATACACAGGATAGTTGTTATGAGAAGGCCCAACTACGTGGGGCATTTAAAAATGGTGTCCGCATTTACCAAAGTGAGAGAAGCCGAACGGAGGTGAAAGGAAGCAGAGCCACAAGAGAAGGCAGAGGCGTGAGAACGGATCGCGCTGGAGGCAACAGGTGTTCCCAAACTGCCACTTGTGGGCAGTTCTCACTGGAGAGGTGCCGGGCCATGGAGGAAGCTGCAGGCTCTGGAAGAGGACCGCTGGTGAATCAGCAGCAGCGAACCAGCTATCAGCAGCACAGTCGAGTATTGGAGCAGCGGGCTTACCGCCATTCGGTGCAGTCTCACCGGAAGAGCTGAAAGGAGGTCTGCATGACGGAGGATGCCATCCTGAGGTGAAAGTTTCACTGCAGCAATGTGCCACAGGTCGGAGGCAGTGCCAGACACCGGTGAATCTGCCCAGAGAGTTTGGGGGCCCCGGGGCATGCCGATCGGTATACAAAGCCTTGAGAACTGAATTTCGAGCAAGAAGTAAACAGACAGAATTTGCTCATGTTTGAGATGTCAATATGGGGAAGGCTGGAGCAAGTGTTGCCACAAGCCAATGAATGTTAATGAAGGAATTAAAAGACAAAACTTTAAAAAATGTCCATGTACGAGATATCAGTATGGGGAAACTTGGAGTGAGTGTTACCAAAAGCAGATGAATACTATTGAATTAATTAATTTAGCATTTATAGAGTACTTTGAAGCCTCAGGTATCTGAGCGCGGCTTATTATTACCCACGTTGTGTGGTGCTCATTTATCGACCTCGGAAGCATGTAAGGCTAAGTTTGGCCCTGCCGGGATTCGAACCTGCGTCAGCAGGCTCTGCAAAGATGTCAAAGCGAGCGGACCGGCAATGAAAAAGTGAAAAGGTCAAACTTGAACAAGTCTCCATATATTTATTGTGTTCATTGGTTATTTAAAATGCGCCTATACACAATGTGTTTCGAGGCGCAACGTCAATGTGGGGGAAAGTTAGGAACAATAATACCTTAAACCAAGAAAATATATACAGTATATACAGTGAAGGAATGCAACTGTAGTATACTGAGAGACAGTGGGAACATTAAAGAGAAGCCTGGTGAAAGAAGGATATCAGGCAGCAAGTATTTTCGGGGAGAAGATACCTGGCAGGAGAGTATAACTGGGAATCTGAAGAACTTGCTAAAGGCTTCCTGGCAGAGGAGTATAGCACGAGTAAGAAGTGCTTTTTCTAAAAGAGACATTCATCATTTTAAGAAAGTACTTACAACATTTTAAGAAACTACTTTCAACATCTTTAAGGAATGATTGCTCGAAAAAGACAACCTTTCCCTCCTTAAGAAGCCATTATTTGAAAGAGATAGTTTTGCCATCCTACCTGAGACATCCAGGGGAATGGAACCCCACCCCTCTGGATCCAGGGATTATTTGGTTGAATTTATCTATTTGCGTTTTGAACACTTGTTCACCAAACTTACATCAGAGACACTTTCCTTACACTCTTAGTTGTACAAATCGGTGCTCATACCAAGGACACAAAATAAATTCAAGGTATTTACAAAATTGTGAAGGATTGGATGACAGTTATGTTATGTTATTTGGCATTTATATAGCGCCTTATGTATCATTGGTATGATCTCAAAGCGCTGGTAGGTTGAATGCCCTCAGGACCCGTAGTTCAAGTGAGTAGAGAGAGAGAGAGAGAGTGTCGTAAAGTGCGTGGGTGCACCAGGTATGGGTGCAGCTGGTGTGGTTGTTGCATGATAGCTGCTTCTTAGCGGTAGGTGTGGTGCTGAGGAAATCAGTTGGATGTGTTCAGTCTGGAGGGTGGACACCCAGACTGAGGTTTGGCTGCGTTAAGCCTGAGAAGACGCATAACTTATGCATAAGCTAGCCAGAGTGTACTCAGCCAGCTGCGTTTTATTAGAATGATGGGTAGTTTGAGGGGTCATGGTAGTATGAGAACAGCTACACCGAATGTGTCATAGTATCGCTGTGTTTTAGTTGAATGATGGTATATAGGATAGAGTTTTCTGGATGGCGATGCAGGTGAGTGCACATGTGCCAGGGCCTCCTGGGCCTCGATTTTTGTTTCCCTCACAATCATGTGTGCCCCCCAGTCCTTGTTCCGAGCTCCAGCTCCCCTTCCTTCCCTCCCTCCTGCCTCCCAGCCCGCCCCCACTCTGTTCTGATTGCTTGATTGGTTGTTTAGCAAAGGCTGTATTCCAGCACTGCTCCCTGCTCGCCTGTTTTTTTGGATGGCGATGCAGGTGAGTGCTCATGTGCCTGGGCTTCGATTTTTGTTGGCCCCCACAATCATGTGTGCCCCCCTTGTCAACAGGTTCTGTCTGAATAGCACAAAGACAGAACGTCTGACATTTGGGTCTCCACAAGCCAGGACAAAACTTGATCCATGTTTTCTCAATTATTCCATAGATAGCCACTGTATCGTAGTACACGATAAAGTTAAGGCACTGGCTGTAGTCATGGATTCATCACTTGGTGCGGATGCTCAAGTAGACAGCATAGTAAAAAAGTCCCAGTACCATCTTAGACTATTGAGATTAATAAAACCATATGTAACAAACAAGAACTGTGAAATGGTGGTGAGGGCAACCATCATGCCTATATTAGACTATTGCAACGCATTCTTTGGTGGGCCCAACAAAGGTTGTGTTAGCAAACACCAAATGTTACAAAATGATGCAGTACGTATTATTAAGAACATATCTAGGAGAGAGCATATTACTGCCTCTAGAAAAAAACTCCACTGGTTACCAGTGGCATCTAGTATTCTCTTCAAAATAAACACCCTGACGCATAAATGTCTATTTGGATCTGCACCTTAAGGAAAGTCTTATCTTGCAATCATCTGGGAGACTTACCAGATCTAGCGACACACTTCGGCTTGTATGCCCTAATGTTAAAAGAGCAAGGGGAAACCAAGTTTTAACTTTTTCCTACACATTAATTTTAAAAAGTAGAGGAGCGTGTGCTCCTCTACTTTTTAAAATTAAGTGTTACTGTTCCTATACTTTTATTTTAATAAGAAGCCATTCTGGAACGGTTACGTTTTTAAATTAATGTGTAGGAAAAAGTTAAAACGTGTACTTTCAGTTCACTGCCCTGACTGTTCCCTTAAACAGCAGGCACATTTGTTTTAGGGTTTGTATTGTGCGTGGGGGGAGTAGCAATGGTGTTTTTGGGGATTGGGGGCATGCCAGTAGAGAAAATAGTTCCACTACTTCTTTTCGTACACTTTGACCACTGGTTTTACCTCCGCTTTTTGCTGTAGGTAAAAATCTGAACTTTCCACCCGGTTTTGGCATTATTAGCGTGGTGCTAATTGTGCCGAAGCTGCGTAGAAATACCCCATTGGGTTCATTGAGCCCAATGGGGAATGGGGATTTATGGCCATGCCGCTACTCGTGCTCCGGTTCTAATAGCGCCGGACTGATTAGCAGTAACATGATTTGCATTTGGCGGTATCTCGGCGGTATTACTGCTGGGATACCGCCAAGGCTGTGATAGAGCCCAATGCAGAGGACAATTGTTACCACCATGAATTTAGCAGAGCAGCTCGACCACAAGCACAGTCTGTGTGGTGCAGGAGAGTTAGCAATGTGGGCGGGGGCCGTATTGGGGGGGGGGGGCTATTTATGGATAGGGTCCCCAAACAGCACTGCAATCACAGTGAATCCAATAAGTGTATTAAGTGGCTCCGCACAGTGCAAGGTTGCACATCTGTAATCCGCGAGGATATCATACATTGCAGCAGGTTTCACTGTCAGGGAGAAAGTGACGTCGATACAATACAGATCGAATTCAGGGAGCTCAGAATGGCCAATGGGATTCTGGGTACGAGTATGAGATCCCAAACCCCATTAACCACTATGATAGAAATTAGAGCCCATCTACCACACAATGTTGTTCGCTCGCTAGATACCAAGTCCAATCGCACCATGCTCTCTGGCACCAACCCGATGCCCTTAGGAAAAGGACAGTGGGCAACACCCAAAGGCTCATGCCACTGCTGAAAAGATATGTGCCCGAGGATTTGGGACACGCATGAGGCCACATCTGTGACCTGCCACCAGTCCAGGATTGGGTGGGCCGGTATGTCAAACTACGACCCTCAGCAAACACTCTAACAGATCATGCCACCCCAGACAGCACCCAAAAAGTGAACTGTTCAATTATTCTCAGTTGCTAAACTGACAACTTCTTTTGTAGTGACCCCAATTGGGAACTGGGCTTGTGGCGCAAAAACTGTTTTGCCGGGTCATAACAGTTTTCCCATTAGCAATGTAGCTGAAATATATATGACAATGCATTACTTACCGTAAAAGCATTTCTGATGGTTGTATCTGCTTAGATTCACATGCTGTGCATAGGTCCGACATCCAGTGGTCACTGCGGAGTATTGCATTTTGTTTTTCGTAGTCGAAAAGGGGACGTCGACAAGGCGTGTCTGTAACACTATCCCTATAGTGACGTGCGTTGTACCCACAATCCCTCATGCGTCGAGGTCCCTCTGTTTGTATTTTTCTGCCCTGAGGGAGCCTTCTAGACGTGAGTGAGTACAGAAAAGAGAGAAATATAGAAAAGGATGTCTATGTTCCTTCCATCCGAGCGGGGAGGAAGGGTGGGCGCATGTGAATCTAAGCAGATACAACCATCAGAAATGCTTTTACAGTAAGTAATGCATTGTCTTCTGATGTTTGTTAATCTGCTTAGAATCACATGCTGTGCATAGACTAGCGAGCAGTACCCGGAGTTGGCGGTGGGTTATGAGAAGGAACAGTAGAGAAAAGATGTCTTAATACTGCCTGTCCCACCTGGGAGTCAGATCTCGAGTGTGCATCTAGACAGTAGTGTTTTGTAAAGGTGTGCACCGAACTCCAGGTAGCCGCTTTACAGATGGACTCAAGGGGAACATTTGCAATGAATGCTATGGACGCCCCTGTGCCTCGAGTAGAATGTGCTCTTGGCCTAAAGGGCAGTTCTCTCTTAGCAAGAGTATAGCAGAGAGTGATGCATTGAACAATCCATCTAGAAATAGTGGACTTTGAAACTGCATCCCCTTCTCTTCCTGCTGCCACCGAGACGAAGAACTGATTAGTCTTCCTCAGTGGTCTGGTTCTTTCCATGTAGAACATGACCGCTCTGCGGACATCTAGTGTGTGCAGAGTCCTTTCTCCCAAGTTGGAAGGATTTTGAAAGAACGCTGGTAGTTCTATAGACTGGTTTACGTGGAATTTTGAGATTAATTTTGGAGCAAACCTTGGGTGAGTGCGTAGAACCACCTTATCTCTGTGAACTGTAACAAAGGGGTCTAGAACAGAAAGAGCCTGTAGTTCACTTACTCTCCTGATGGAGGTGATAGCTATTAGAAAAGCAGTCTTAAGAGTGAGGTTTTTAAGAGATGCTTTGTGCATGGGTTCAAATGGTGAGCCCATGAGTCTGGTAAGTACCACGTTAAGGTCCCATCCGGGAGCTGGGTCAGCTATCGGGGGGTGTATTCTCTTTACTCCCTCCATGAAGGCCTTTATAACAGGGATCTTCCACCACGACACTTTGAGTTGGGAAGTGGTGTATGCAGAAAGTGCCGCTAGGTGGACCTTAATGGAATTGAACACTAGACCTGAATCCAATAAATGGGTCAGGTATAGAACAATATGTGTGGGAGAGCAGTCAGTCAATTGGGTTGATGCTCTTTCCTCTGCACCAGATGACAAATCTCTTCCACTTGCTAGAATAGCAGTGGCGAGTGTTAGGTTTTCTGGCTTCCCTGAGGATGTCCATGCATCTCTGCGGGAGCTGTAGATGTCCAAATTCTATGATCTCAGGAGCCAGGCTGCTAAGTTCATGTTCTGGGGGCATGGATGCAGATCCTGCCCTTGTCTTGTGACAGCATGTTGTACGGGCAGGGGAGTTTCACTGGGGGAGATAGAGACATCTCCATCAAGTGAGCGAACCATGGCTGTCGGGCCCACATTGGGGCCACCAGTATCATGGTTACTTGTTCCTGGTGCATTTTGTGCACCACCTTGTTGAGAAGGGGAGTCGGGGGAAAAGCGTAAACAAATTTCCCTGACCATTGAATCGACAGACCGTTCCCCTTGGATTGGTTCTGGGGGTACCTGGAGGCGTAACTTTGGCATTGTGCGTTCTCCAGGGTTGCGAACAGGTCTATTTCTGGGAATCCCCATTGCGTGAAGACGTCGAAGACGATGTCTTCGTGCAGTCGCCATTCGTACACTTCGGGCAGGGGAAAATCCCTGCTGAGTTTGTCTGCCAGCAGATTGAGTTCCCCTGGTACATGTTGTGACAGTAGGAACATATTTTGTTTGAGAGCCCACTTCCATATATTTTGGGCCAGTTTGGACAGTCCTGGAGAGTGGGTTTCCCCCTGCTTGTTGATGTAATACATGGCTGTGGTGCGGTCTGTGAGGTCCATCACTGTCCTGCCTTGTAGGTGTTCCTGGAAGGCTTTTAGCGCCTTGAACACCGCTAGTAGCTCCAGAAGATTGATGTGTTTGGATGCTACGTTCGGAGTCCACACTCCGTGAGCAGTCTGATGGGATAGGTGAGCCCCCACATCCTGTGAGGGATGCGTCTGTGGTTAGAGTGGCTTCCGCCGCGGGTGTGGCAAAGGGTTTCCCTTTTTCCAGGTTTTCCTTTGTCCACCACCGTAGCGAGAGAACTAAGGCCTGCGAGACCACCACTAGATCGTCCCATAGTCCGCTGGCCTGACACCACTGGCTGTTGAGCCACTCTTGCATTGGGCGCATGCGCAGGCGCGCGTGAGGTACCAAATAAATACACGACGCCATCATGCCTAGCAAGCGCATTGCCTTGCGTACCGTCACCTCTCGACCGGTTACATATTGAGGGATCTGAAACAACATGTTTTGGACCCTCTCTTTGGAGGGGAAGACGAGGCCGTCCTATGTTTGAATTAGAGCCCCTAGGAATTGTTTGATTTGGCTGGGGTCTAGGCTGGACTTCTTTTCGTTGATGGAGAAGCCCAACTGGAACAAAAGGTCTACAGTCTTTTGGGTATTGGAGAAGCATGTTTCGCAAGAATCCCCTGTTGTGAGCCAGTCGTTGAGGTAAGGGTAAACTGGGATGGACAACCTGCGCAGGTGGGCCGCTGCCACTGCCAGCACCTTCGTGAATACCCTTGGTGCAGATGCTATGCCGAAGGGTAGCACTCTGAACTGGTAGTGTTTGCCCTCTATCATGAACCGGAGGTATTTTCTGTGCGCTGGCAACATTAAAATATGAAAGTATGCATCTTTCATGTCCAATGTTGTCATGTAATCTCCCTGTGATAGCAGTGGGATCACTTCTTGTAAGGTCACCATACGAAACGTTTGGGGTTTGATAAACTTGTTCGCTGGGCGCAGATCTAATACAGGGCGCATGGTTAGATCCTTTTTGGGTACAAGGAAGTACACTGAATAAATACCTTCCGTTACCTGAGATAGAGGTACGATCTCTATGGCTCCTTTTTCCAGCAGTTGTTGTACTTCTTGGAGAAGGATGGCAAGATGTTCCGGTGTCATGCGACGTCCCCTCGGGGGTTTGTATGTTGGGGAACTGTTGAATTCGATGCAGTATCCGTGGGCTACGGTGGAAAGTACCCAGCGGTCTGACGTTATACCCTCCCATGCTGGAAGAAAGGATGTTATCCGGCCCCCGACCGGTGTTGCATGGGAGGGGACGCGAATCTTCGCGTCACTTGGAGTTGTTGGGGGCTTGGGAGCCTCTGGGGGTGGACCCCCGGCCTCTTCCCTTGCCCCGGCGCTGGCCTCTTTGGCTATACTGGCCACTATTGGTTTGGAAATTGGTGGCAGGGTACTGTTGCTGCTGGTTTTGTTGTTGGCGTTGGCCACGAAAAAACCGTTTGTTGCCATAACCGCGCCTGGTAGAGGGCTTAGAGATTTGGTCAAGAGTTTTGATAGTATCGAACTCTTTTTTAGCCATCTCCAGAGCCTCATCCACCGCTTTCCCGAAGAGGTTTGAGTCTTCAACAGGTTTATTTATTAAAGACGCCTGTGTCTCCGGTTTGAACCCTGAGTTGCGCAGCCATACGTGGCGTTTTAGGATTATTCCCTGAACTAGGGAATGTCCCGCAGTTTTTGCCGCATCCAGAGAGCTCTTTACAATACTCTGGTTGACCTGGGTTCCTTCGCCAATAGTTGTAAGCAGGCGTGTACGTAATGGTTCCGGCGCTTCTTCGGCGTCTTTGCGCAGTTTGGCCCACTGCGCGTCCGCATAGCTAGCGAGCAAAGAATTGTTGTTTGCAATTCTTGCCGAAAAGGCAGCCGAGGATGTAACTCTTTTTGCAAGGGCATATAACCGCTTGCCCTCCTTGTCAGGTGGTGCCTCACTGGTAGAAAGTGGTACCCCTGCCCTCTTTCTTGTGTTGGTTACTACCAGGGAATCCGGAATGGAATGTCCCCTGATGTACAGCGGGTCTGAGGGTGAAGGAGTGAAAAGTTTTTCAATTCTAGGATTGACCCCTCTGATTAGTGCGGGTGTGGACAGCGAAGGGATGATTCTTCTCTTCACCGAAACGAGGAGGGGAATGGTCTGACTGACCGGGGGTTTCTCCTTGATTACTCTTTCCACAAAGTCTAATTCAGGAGAGAGCTCCCCAGTGTCCAGTTCGAAATGTGCTGCTGCGCTGCGCAACAGGGCATTAAATGTGGGCTGATCGTCAATGGGAGATGTGTTTCTAATAGGTGAATTGTCAGTCAGGAGGATTTAGGTTCAGGACATCAGTGTCGGAATATATTGATGGGGATTGCCAGGGGTGAGAAGGTCCTTCTTCTGGATTTTCTCCGAAGCCTTCTCCTACCAAGTGTGGGCTGTCTTCCAGACCTTCCTCCTGGTTCCGTCCCTCTTCCTCGTCCATAAAGTCATCCTCTTCCTCAAAATAATGATCTTCCCCAGTGAGGTCATACACACTATGGAAGTCTGAGGCTGTGTCCTGGTGGGGATTGACTAGTCTCGGAATTTTGGCCCTGGGGTCCTCCTGAGACCCTTCTCTTATTCTCTTGGGAGTGGGAGGGTTCTGGGTATTCATAAACCTCTCCATTCTTTCCATGCAGAGATGGAGCCTTTCCATGGTTTCATGGGGTACCCCTGAGCGGTCTAGCGGGGGAAAATTGGTGTTTTGTAGCTGAAAACGGCTCGACCTCTCCCACAACGTCGAGGAAAGTGTCCCGTCGCCCTCCGAAAAGCCTTCAGGTGTGTTGGGAATCCCTTCGACTGAAGGAGATCGTCCCTGCCTTTCTTCGGGCATTTTCGGCGTGTCTTTCGACCTTTGCGTAGCGCTCGACGAGTGTGTGGGCGTCGGCTACCACGATCCTCGCCAAGCTCTCAGCGACTCGTTTGTCAGCGGAGGGCTGTGGTTTCGACGTTATGGGTGTCGATCGCTCTACGGCGGCATGCGCTTTCTGCTGATGCGCGCCGGCCGATGATTTGGGGGCGGCGCCCTTATTTGCCGAAAGCCCAGTCGCTGGTCGCGGCTGCAAGAGGGGCTTCGAACCCGAACGGTCCGAGGAGGCCGCCGGTGAAACCTGCGTCTCCTTGGGCGCTGATGCTCTCTTCGCCTTCGACGAAGAAGAGCCATGGGTTGTGTGCTTATGTGTGGTCTTGTGTGCGTCAATGTCGCCGGGGTGTTCATCCCCATGAGCTGAGCCCGTCGGGCCGGGGACAGACGACGAAGCGCGTGTGCGCTCTCTAGGGGGGTTTTCGACTTCCGTAGCGGAGGTCGTGGTATCACGTTCCTCGTCACTGTCGGAGGTAGCAACGGTGGGTGGAGCGTCGGCCTTCGACATAGCGTAGGCCGCCCACCTCTTGACCCTACGGTCTTTTAGAGTCTTCGGCTTAAGAAGCCGACAAGCCGTGCAACCTTCCTCTTTGTGATCGAGGGGCAAGCAGCGGTTACACCGTGAATGCTTGTCCTTCCAAGTAAACTTGCCCTTGCAAAGCGGGCAAAACCTAAAGGGTGTCCTCTCCATAGCCGAGGCAATAAATCGTGATAACCACCCCAAGGGAAAGGAAGGGGAAAAGGAAAGGCATTCTCAGAAAAGAACTAGAGATGTCCCACGACCCCCACTCTCCCTACTGTATTTGGCCTGCGAGGCCAGGCCACGTGTTCGGCAACGCCGAAGGATCTCCTCCGCTCGTCCCCTCCGTCGAAGATCTTGCTCGGCGGAGACAGCTTCACAACAGCGTCGAGGGGGGGATCGATATGTTCTATATTAATATAAGAAAACGACCAAAGGTCGAGGAGATGAAATCTGCAATGTCTCTCGAGGAGCTCCGCATAAAGGCGACCAGTAGCTGGGCGGAAAAAAACAATCTGAGGGACCTCGACGCGTGAGGGATTGTGGGTACAACGCACGTCACTATAGGGATAGTGTTACAGACACGCCTTGTCGGCGTCCCCTTTTCGACTACGAAAAACAAAATGCAATACTCCGCAGTGACCACTGGATGTCGGACCTATGCACAGCATGTGATTCTAAGCAGATTAACAAACATCAGAAATATCATTTTGTTGCTTTTTGTTGTTTTGTGTGTCTTGAGGGGGGCGTTTGATGGCCTCAAGGCCGTATAAAGTTGTTGATTGATTGAGTGGTGAATTAAGGAGTGGAGTGGTGGTAGTAGGAGAGAAGAAATAGGAGAGGCAAGGAGGTGACATATGAGGAAGAAGTGAGGAAAGAAAAGAAAGAACTGATGTAGTAAAGGAAGCAACAGTATTGAGTGAAGGTCTGGAGTAGCAGGAGGATAGGTACCATCAAAGGGTGGAGGTAGGAAGGTGGAGTGTGAGATGCAAGGGATAACGGAGCGGCGGGAGGAGAATAGCTTGGGCTCCAGTGTACAAGAGGGCCAGGACAGATTGTGCATATGAGAGATTATATCTCCAAAAAAAGGAGGAAAGGCGATCCGCACTCCCGCAGGCCCAGCAGCAATTGCAAAACTACAAAACACGGACAGAAAGCATGGAAACACTGTGTTGAATAAACAGATACATTTTTATGTTTCCACATAAATAGTAAGGTTGTACAAAAATCAATTAGTACAACAAGCAACCACAAAAAGACACACAGAGGCAGGACGCCATGGTACACGACCTGAACACAACGCGTTTCGCGTCTCTACTGAGCGCTTGATCACGTAACAGAAGGGGAGGGATCAACTGGTAGAAATACAATGATGACTACAGTCCTATTACTCTGTTGATTAACTCATGGGTCCATGGCTAAGGAGAATGGTGCTGGCGGCCACGATGGAGTGTAGTAAAATGCGTGCACCAGTAAGGAAACAGGAAGATGATCCATAGTCGAAGAGGACAAATGAATCATATCTGCAATTATATATATTAATATATATATAAAGGTAATACTGCATATATGTAATACTGCAATTTGTAACAGACTTTGCAATTAAAGTTGGTGCCACAATAGCGAGAAAAATAAACATTGAAGCGCAGTCAAAATGACAGAACAAATATGCAGTGGAATATCAATGACAATTCCTGAATAACAGTTGCTCATGCACGCAAAATATTGGTTGATTAAACCACACATCTATACAAAGACTGCATATGAAAGCGTTAATGCAGTGATGACGCCTTGCAGTCGGGATATGTTGTGCACACCTGTGAGGGATAAAGACAGTATCATAGATGGTGTGCACACCGCCATCCAAGAGGTGCAACATATGAATATAAATGTTGCATACAGGCCGTGTATGGGAACAATGACCCACGGGACTAAAGTGCATAGTGCATACACCAGGACAGGCTCATGATAGTGAGGGGAAATATCATATGAATCCCAAATTGCAGAATCTAGTGTGACGTTAATTCGGTAAAGCTAAAATCTACATGCATGATTGCAACCAATTAAAAGAAACAAAATGATGACACTGCAGTATGATAATAGAGCCAGAACAAACCTCGTCATCACAAATAAAGGAATGTTTACATCTATACATTTCATCAACGGGTCGGACAACACTCCTAATATAGACAATGGTTATAGCTCTCATGATCTGATCAGGGCAGAAGTATATTGTACTCGTAATGTAGATAAAAATATATACAAGGTACTGACTAATCAAGTGCAAAATAAGCAAAAGGGCATCAGAGTATTAAAATGGCCTCATGATGGCAAAGCCATAATAAAGTGCAAGTGCATTAATGACTGGACCTTTAAACGAGTATTAAGGAACACGTACATCGGCAGCTGCGGGATGTTAAAATGGCCACAAAATGTCATGGCCATATTAAAGTGCAAGTGCATCAGCAGCTAATGCTTAAAGTGCAAATAGAAGCAGCTACCAAATTTGGCAATTTCAAAGCACACATAGCTAAGTAACTACATGCATATATGACTGTACCTTTACACAAGCATTCAGGTACCAGTATATTAGCAACTACGAAAAGTAGAGATGGCCTCATAGTGTCATGGCCATATTAAAGTGCAGGTGCATGAGCAGCTAGAACGATACACAATAAAAAATGCAAATATAAAAAAACTGACAAGTTGGCAACAATTTACAGCCCAGAATCACAGATCATTACACAAATAGTAAAGAATCGAGCAAGAAATAGAAATAACCATCGAAGTACAGCAAGGCAAAACAGCACACCAGACCACAACAATAGGTGGACCCCGAGTTGAAACCAATTAAAAAGAAAAGAGTTTGATGATATAGACCTCCCCACAGGTACTAGAGTGAACAGCCAAAGTATAGACAATCCAAAATAAAATTAAAATAGGAAGTAAAGAAGTAATCTCCAGGACTCAAGACAAAGAAAAATAAAGAAAAATCCAAAAACAGCAAATCAACGTCCGAAATGGACATAGAAATCAAAGAATGAGGGGTAAAAGGCCAAAGAAAGAGACAGAGCAACAACAAAGTGGCGAGGAAGGCATATAAAGAAAACTAAGTGCCCAAAAAGGTATATAGTTCCTCGTCAACATTGTGGCCCTTTGGGTGCTTGGTATCAAAATCTAGAATTAATCTAGTTTCAAGTTTTCTTAGTTTTAAGACGCGGTCTCCACCCCTAGGGTGGGCAGGTACATAGGCCACTGCAAAAAAAGTTAATAATTTCACATCATTGTCATGGTCTTGTTTGAAATGTTTGGCCATGGGGTACGCTGGATCAGAGTTCTTAATGGCTCTGAGATGTTGTAAGATTCTCAGGTTCAATTTGCACGTAGTACTCCCAATGTACCATCTCATGCAAGGGCATGAGAGGACATACATGACAAAGGTAGTGTCACAATTGATGGAATACTTGATCTTTTGATTAATTTTGGTGACAGGATGAATGAAAGATTTGAGCACAGTGGCATGTGCACATGCTTTGCATTTCATGCATTTTGTAAACCCCATGGGAGAGGTCGAGAGCCATGTCAGAGAGGGTGCCTCTTTCTCTGCAGGAGATAAGAAACTAGATACAAGTTTATCTCTGAGGGAGGGCACACGTTTGTACGTCATAGTGGGACGATTAGACAGGATAGGACCAAGATCATTATCTAAGTTAAGGATGCGCCAGTGTTTCTCAACAATTTTCCCAATGTAATTTGAAGCAGTATCAAACGAAATAATCAGTCTGGGGTCATCATTGTTGGCGATTTTGGGATTAGTGTTATACAACAAAGTGTCTCTGGATAAACCCTGTGCCTTCGTATAGGCCATTTCAATAGTCCTCTTGTCATACCCTTGTTTAGCAAAATCTGCAGCTGCCGATGCACAGTGACGGTCAAAACAAACGATACTGCTGCAGTTGTGGCGAAATCGAATGAATTCGCCGTAGGGAATGGATTTTTTGCAGGACGGCGGGTGACAGCTGCTGGCATGGAGGGGCAAACCAGTATTAGTCGACTTCTTGTGAAGAGCCGTATGAATACCTGAGCTATCCAACTTCACAATAACATCCAGGTATACAATCTCGGAATAACTATGGCATTCAGTGAAGTTAAGATTGACCTTGTGATATTAATACTTTTAACAAAAGGTAGCCAATCGCTTTCAGTACCCTTCCAAATAATAAAAACATCGTCAATATACCGCCACCAAGACACAATCTGTGTTGGAAACGAGGTTGCAGTTAGATCAGAAAGGAAAGTAGCCTCCCACCACCCCATCGTGAGATTAGCATAAGATGGTGCAAAGATACTTCCCATGGCAGTCCCCCTAACTTGCCGAAAGAAGGACCCCTCAAAGAGAAAGATATTGTTGTGTAAACAAAACAGAAGCATATCCAAAATCATAGAACTGTGTCCAAAATAATTAAGAGAGCGTCCAAATAATATTTGCATGCACTAATGCCCACAGTGTGGTCGATAGAAGTGTATAGGGAGACCACATCTATTGTGGCCAAAATCAGACCCTCTTCCCAAGGTATATTTGTGATGTGTTGAAGAAAATCCTTACTATCCCTCAGGTAGGATGGCAGCACTGATACAAATGGAAAAAGTGTTTCATCAATAAATTGAGCCAGATGCTCTAGTGGTGAGCCACATAGGGTTACAATAGGCCTTCCTGGGGGATACTTAAGAGATTTATGTATTTTGGGAAGAATATAAATCGTGGGTATTGTGTGGCATGCAGGAATGAGAAATTTAATCAGATCATCCTCCAAGAGATCTTCTTTCGCCCACTTGGTACACAAAGTAGTAAGATCAGCCCTTATTTCTAGAAATGGATCTTTAGAAAGCTTCTTGTAACACAAACGATCATGTGGCTGTCGATTGGCTTCAGCTACATATTTGCCTCTATCTTGGATGACAATGTTCGAGCCTTTGTCAGCTGGTTTAATGACAATATTCGGCAATTGTTGAAGTTCACTGATAGCCGCACGTTGTGTAGAGGTCAGATTCTGCTTGGTCATATTAGTTTTCTTACGTAGTTTTCTGAGGTCACTGACACAGAGATCATGGGATGCAGCCCCCTACTGGGAATTGTGGGTTAAGTCTTGACTTGTTTTTCAATTTGGTACGTATGTCCCAATTAGGATTGATATCAAAGTCAGACAAATCAAAATTGGCAGCGTCAAATTTATCGTCATCAAGGCAGGCCAGATCCATAGGTGATGGAATATCAGAAATCAACAGGTCAGTGCTGCCGGTCCGTGGTATCAGAGGTTTGGCAGTAGTAGAAATGATGGCAAAAAACTTCTTTAACTTGATTTTGTGCAGAAATGTATCAAAATCGATGTGTGCTTGTGCGGAGTCAAAACTTACAGTGGGACAGAAGTTAAGACCAAGAGACAAGAGCGAAGTCTGTGATTTGGTAAGGACATGGGTGGGCAGATTAATTATTTGGCAGCAGTTCATAGTGTCTGTGGCTCATTTTTTATCCCAGAGCGCATTGATCTGCCCTGTTGGTGCCCCTTTGGACCGTTTCCCACGACGGCCTCAGCGGATCTTCCTGCTTGTGATTTTCTGTCCTTTTATATATATACATACACATACATACATACACACACACACACACACACACACATCGGGCCGAAGGATGCACCATCCCAAACTCCATAACACCACCAAGCGGGCTAGGTCAGGGAAAGCTAGACGGTCCCTAGGAAGTCAGGTAGCCATCGTGTTAGGGAGAACAGCATTAGCCATGGAAAGTAAAGACAGACCTTATAGCTACTACACCCTGTAATAGACACCTGGTTAAGGGAGAAGGGTGAATGCCAGAGGAATCGAGTCAGAGGGATACAGCCCTAGTGGCAAAATTCCAAGTCCTGGAAGACCCCAGAAACACCCAAATCCATTAACCAGCCTGTCTGTTTAAGTTCAATAAACATCCTTGGACTCACACCCAGAGTCGGAATGGTTATTTGAGGCAGCCATCCTGTCACAATGTGCAAAGTCTTAATTTGCCACAAAGGTATACTTTGCCAAACTAAAATCAAGACAAAGCTACCTATACAATAATACCAGCCAGACGCTAGCAAAATTGTAATAAGATCCCTGGGCTAAATAACAATGTGAAAATCACAGATAACGCCTATATTGTGATACACAACAATGTTCAAAGTGTAGTATTTCTTACACAGGCTCTTTTCAAGCAATTCACAAAAGCAAAGATCACAAGTTCGCTTTCACTTGATATGCACAGGGAAGTGCCCCAGTCAAAGAACTATTGCCATTAGAGCTAAGGCCAGCTTCCCCCAATGCTAGAAAAAGCAAGACAAATACAAAATTAGATCCGTCTTTTTTTATACGTGGCTACTCAGAACGTCTAACACTACGACTCATAGAAGCAAACCAAACCGAAATATTTAGGTCAAGCAAAAGCCCATAAACATGTATCATCATGAAACATATATACATGAATGAGTACAATAAAAAGTGAAAAGGTGTTATACAAATTCAACAATTTCAACCCCCATAAGCAACAATATTATATAAATAGCAATCAAACAGTCGCTCTTGTATTTTCATTCGATTTCGCCCCAACGATGACCCAATGAAAAATTTATAAGATATGAAAACATACATACTATCACGATAGAGTATATGATCAACTCCCTTGGGTATTACTTTAGTCATTTCACGAGATAAGAAATTCATCTCTCAAGCAGATTGGATCAAAATGAGTCTTTTCTTCATGGCCAATTTTATGTAAGTCACCATTCTGTGCAGGCCTATGGAGTGTCAAGAGCAGACCATGTTATTTTCTTCAGGATCCTGGTTATTTATTCAGGGTTAGTGTGTGCAAACGAGGTACTAGCCATTTTTTCCTTAGTGCACTATACCAAGGAAAGAAGAAGCAAAAATGTTCCCTATTCCTTTTAAAACCGTTCCTGCACAAACATAGGCCATCGTTTGTGATGAACCAGAAGACCATCTAGAAGTGAGATTTAAAAGAAGCAGCATATTAAGGCATCATGTTAACAGCACTCTGTCATACGTCAGTGGGGTGAGGTCAAGGACACTGATTAATAGTATGACCAATCATGTTGAGCTATTCAGTGATTGAGTTCATTTCAAAATCCCTCAATCGTATACTCTTCAAGATAATGTTATCTTTTAGACTAACGGCTGAATTGGAACAACTCTTCTCTGCCAAATTCAGACAGACTTGTTTTAAGGCATCCTCTTAACCATTGAATGCATTGGTGATACACTGTGCCCAAAGTTCTTTAATCAGAATGTTGAGGAGCAGTTTGCCTTCAACTGAACATATTCAGATCCATAGCGTTACCAATCTCAAAAAGAAATGGTCATCGATGAAAGGAGGGTTCAATTCTGAGTGTACAGTCAAGTTAATGACTGTGGTACACCAAGTAGCGTTTTCTAAAGTAGATTCTCAGTGATTATGGGATAACCTATACCAAAAAGACCCCACACTTCAAAACCATAAAATCCCTGAGAGATGGCTTTCGCATTAAATATCGTGCTTGAGAATGGACCTCAGCGCCCCATGATGCAATGAACTAATTTCATACTTACTCTCTTTCCCACTCGCCTCCTATCTCCAGGAAGTAAAGAGATCACAGTTATTCTTTGTACTTCCCTACTACTAAGTGACCCGACACTATCCGAGAATGTGCCATCTTACTCCTATGCATCCCCCTGGACTCTCCTTCTCTGCTAGAGTGCAGTGGCTCAATATTGCCTTGTTAATGGTTTCCAGAGTTGGCTGGTGTTATGTAGCATTATTCTCTCTCATGGTTAAATTTCCCGCTCTCTTGGGAGTCCCTCGTCTCTGGTTTTACAGAGCAGATCACTAAGTGCCTTAGTTGCTCGGCTCCTTCTGATGTATCGGACCTTATACCGAGTGGCATCTCCCATTCTCCCAATTAGGGGCCCGACACTGATAGTTTGTCACCCCCTCTCAATGTTTTTGGCCCACGCTCGCACATTACTATTCCATTCCTGCCTGCAGCATTGTCCTCTGTACTCTGGTTCATGACCTCTCCCTGTGGGTCAGGCTACCTCCGATCACTCACAGACAGAAGTGTCTCTTTGGGTTGGTCTGCCTCCTGCAAACTAGGTCAGAGGGCTTTGGAGGTCGAGAGATTTGGTAACTTCACACATAACCTCTTCATTTTAGGAGCTCTTCAACCACCCATATCTCTCGTGACGGACTCTGAAGTTTGTGGTCTACCCTTCCAACCTGTTCAGTGGCTGGTTCAGTGTCAGTCATGTACTGGCTAGGTTCTTGGGGTGTATCCCTCTCTGTGCATGGTGAGCCACTGCATGGCTAGCATTCTGACTCCCCCAAATAGACTTTCAGATCTCCTCCAGACGGCTTTCTTAACCACAGTGCTACAGGGGACAGGGAAGATATCTTTGTCTGTAGTCTGTTTTCCTTTCTGAGTGTTCTCAAGCTCTGTGTTATATGGGACTCTTCCATCTCAATTCTCACAAACTGCGTGTGGGCTGAGTTTTTGTGCAGTCTACATAAAACTTCAGAGGCCTACAACATTTAAGACTATGTGAGCTCTCTACTTCTGAATGAGGATTTAGAAAGAAGAAAGGTACAAAGATGTCCTCCTTAGCAGGAACAGCCAATATTAGCATGAAAAGGAAAAGGATGACTCCTAATAACAACCATGTCTCTGTACAAAACTCTACAGGACTCCCAATAGGAAAGAAAATGCTGAGTTGAAGTAACAGCAACTATGAAAACCGCTTTCCAGGTCACCAATCAGCCAGAGCCATGGAAACAAAGGGGATATGACCGAAATCATAAAAAAGACATTAAAGTCTCTATTTGTGTATGGCGTCCTATCAGTGGAAAAAGACGCAGCGGCCCCAGCAAGGCATTCGTTTTTCTGAAATCTTATTTTTGTATTTGTGATACGGTTAATCAAGTTAACCTTATACATATAAATGATACTAATATAATCACAAAATTAGAAACAAAATTCATTACATAACAAAAAACATTAAGATGAATCATAGAAAATAGAAGCCGCTGCATACAAATATCAATGAAAAGTTAAAAATAGGCTAATCCATCAATCCTTTCAAATAAGCGTTACAATCTTGCGACATATCATGAAAACGCCTAGACCATCAACCAATACTTTGGCAATCCAAATAAGATTTTTTTACATTTTACATTAGATTACCATTTTATGGAAATAATATTCAGCTAATTCAAAAAATGTAAAACAAAATGTCATGTCCCTCCGACATTCTACCCCAGAATTCTTCGGCAGTTAACCAGTCTGTATTATGCATACATCTACCCAGTAATAAAGCTCTTACATTTTTCAATGCCGGGCAGTTCATTAATACATGTATCAAAGACTGAATATCACGTTAGGGTCACATCAATTACATATATTGGAGATCTCTTTAGTTGTTGAGCATATTTATAGCACTTCATTAGCTGGTAATAAATTAAGTCTGAAATGTAAAAAAATACCTCACCAATACGCATTTGGAAATGTACTTAAGTATGTCTGAACAACTCCTACAGCCTGATCTCCTTTAAATAGCTTTTATAAAAAGTATAATCGCACATCTTAACTAATGGTGTGGATACAGTCAGCTTGGAACAATAATCTTTTAGATAAAAGAGGATTTCTTTTCAGCATATCAGAGGACTGTTTTCTATTAATTAAAATTGTATTCAAAGTAACATATACCTGGACCTAAAATTTTTAAAAAACAAAGCCTCAGGAGGGTCCACTAGCTTACAGAATAATGAAAGTACCTTCCAATAGTACCATCCTTTGAATGACACCAGACCCAGTTCACATCTTAAGGCCATTATGGTAAATTATAAGCTAAGGTCAGCGCTTTTTTCCAGATCCAACCTTCAATAAGATCCCGTTCTAGGTCCCTCACTAAATGCAAGATCTCCATACCAAATAGAAAAGTAGGTGTGACTCAATTTATAAAATTCAATTAGAGGTAAGATTGAAAACCAACAATACTTATTGTTAATTCTCTTCGTTTGCATTACAAATTGTTCGACCCTATTTTTAATTCTTGTGAGGATCATACTTTAGACCATCCTGGGTGAAAGAAATTCCATAGAACCCCTGTTCGTTCTCAGTAGAGGGGCTCCCACACTCCTTTTCAAGGTTTACTTTGTTGGGGTTGCATTTAATTAAAATCCAAGATAGGTAACCTGTGTTACTGGAATCAGAATACTTTCACCAATTTTCCGTGTATAGCAATAAGATTTGTTTTTATTCATACAAAAACTAATTACATTCATTTTTGTCTCCTTTATTATTAAACCATTGACAACGGCATATGCTGCTGTAGCAGTAATAAGGCACTGAAGTCTTAGTGGAATCCACTAGGACCACATTGTCTGCGTATGCCAGCCAGGATACTGTCAGAGTTTGAATTCGAGGCCTAGCAAAAGCAACGGCAGCAAGATGGTCTCCAAGGACAGAAAGCTAAAGGTTAAACAGGCAGGGCGCAACAACGTAGCGCTGTTGAAGAACTTTAAAGGTACGGAATTCCTTAGTCAAGCTACCTTGCCCATTCAGCTTGGCCTACAGCTAAGTATCCGCATGAAAATATTATACAATTCCTAATAGAGGATGGCACACTCCCACTCCTTTAATTTAGACTAATATCCATGAACTCTTCTAATTTCAAACTCAAGGGGTTCCAGCAGAGGCGTCACCAGGGGGTGGCCAATGGGAGTCACGGCCACACTTTTAAAAAAAACGCTGGCCCTCCCAACGGCCCGACTGCCGGTTATGTGTTTGTCTTGGTGTGCCACCCCAGTGACCTCATTAGGCCACCCTATGAAAAATACCTGGGGGCGTCACTGGGTTCCAGTAGATGATTACCAGCAGAAATTAATTATTTATTGAATCTCCTTTTACAGAGATTTTTGCTGCCAAAATACCAGGTGTCTCCTTTGATAATACTTCATGTTTTTCCAATATGGTATTTTTTACTGCAATCAGTAGGCCACCGGATGGGCGGCCCCCTCTAGGTGTGGTGGCTATCTGTTGAATTATTGTATAGCCATCAACAACAATTAGGGCCATTAACCACACTTCTTGCAAACATATGATACGTTGCTTCCCAAAAATCTTTTTCATTTCTGCATTTATAAAGAAAGTATTAGATCCCCCTTGAATTCCAAATCCGCAGTGTGCACTTTTATGCAGACGTTTTACTGTTAAAGACATGTCCTCGCTCTCCTAATTTCTTGAAATCTCCCATCAAACTTTAGGAAGCCATAGCCAGTCATCACAGCTACTTTGAACATTATTTTTGGTAGAATTCTCTAGTTGGATAGCCCGAGCCATGGAATCACCATGTTTACATGTCATTTTTTAGAGTTTCTCGTTGTTGACTATTTGGCCCCAAACGGACAACATTCTGATCTGGGTTAATTTTCGAATTGCCATTTGTTTTGCACAGGGAAATATCGTACCCCATCTGCCAAATTTCCTTCAGTCTCAGCCCGTAGCCTTTTTACCACAATTTTAGAATTAATACATAACTCCACAACATCCGTTCTTGAATCATCAAAACAATAAACCAAGGCAATGGGCCTCATTACAAGTTGGCCGGTCGGGAAATAAAGTGCCAATAATAACGTATACCAGCACTTTTCCAGACCGGGCAACTACAAGTTTGCCGGTAAGGGGGGAGGAATTACCTCCAGCTGTGAGCTGGAAGTATATTCTGCACCCTACTGGCAAAAGACGGCTGGTATTACCGGCCCGGTTACACTGGTGCCAGTAATACCGGCAAACCCCCCAGGGAATCCTATAAGACTCCACAGAATGGGGATTTACTGGCGTTTCTGCCACTTGGAATGCGACGGTAATTCCAGCAGACCCAAGTGGCAGAAACGGTATTACAGTTTGCAGTTATCCCGCCAATAATACCGGCAGGATACTGGCAAACTCATAATGAGCCTCAATGTCCCTTGATGTCAGTAGTCGAAGACATGGAATTTCATGAAGTACATTTGTTCTATTCAGAAACACATCAAACTCCATACCAGCAATGAGTTCCAACATAAGGATATTCGAAACAACCTCCTCTTTAAACTTCCCTCTTCCAGGACTTGTGTCTATGTCTGTAAAATCGTATGGTTGTTTGCCAGATAGACAATCTGCAATTACATTGGAACAAAAATGTTCTCTTGCTATATCTTGTACAGTTTGTGTCTTTTACTGAACGTTTTATTTATTTTGATTTATTTATACTGTGCCGTAAACCCACAGGTATCTGGGCGCCACATAAACACAACAGAACACAACAAAAAAACAGGACGTATTGATATCAGTATACATCAAGAGGATGCGTCATCCCAGACTATGAACGAGCAAATTATTTAACCTCTTAAGTGCCATTGAGGTTCCCCCCCCCCAGTGCCAATGGCTTTTTTTTTTAAAATCGCGGTATTCACCGCCCGAACCCGCCAACATTTCCCCCCTCATTAACCCCTTAAGTGCCACCGAAGAGCCAGCTCGTCGGTGGCAACCTGGAGCGGTTTTTACCGACGAGCCGGCTCGTCGCTGGCATTTAAAGGGTTAAAGAGAATAGTTTTTAGCGAGGTCCTGAAGGTTTTCACATTGCTGTCCAACCGGAGAGTGCTAGGGAGAGAGTTCTATATCAGTGCACCTTGGTTGGGGAAGGTTTCAGTCCGGATGCACGATCTGCAATTTTGGTAGAACAAGAATATCGTCCTGTGCAGTTTGTGTTTCTACTGAAAGCTTCAGACCAGGGGTTTGTGTTTCCTCGTGTCTCTTAACAGAGTTAGATTTTTCCCTCAAGAGGATTAAAAACGGAAGTAGTTGGTGCTGGCCTAATAGGCTCACTATTCGCATGCAACAGCTCCTGCTTTTCCTTACGTTGGCTCTTGGCAGACAGATAATATTGCCCACCGGTCTCCACTGAGACGCAACCATCCATGCCTTCAGTTGTTTGATTGCAGAGGGTTCTCCTTTTTACAATGTCGTATTTCTTACTAAATCTGTGGAAAAGTAACCGAAAAACGTACATACATCCACCTTACATGATACCATAGCTAATTAATCTTTTGCTGCTTCTTCTATATGCAGGTTCCGCAAAAATGTTTTGGAACTTTTCCTATTGTTATTTTTCCTGCCATTCTTCGACATTTTCGTGGCATCTATTTCTGTGTACCCGGGATTTGAAAACCCAAAGAGAGCAGTTTCCAGCACAGTTCATACGAGTCGCTCGTAGAAGGTAACAATCCCATCAAAAGCAAGAGCGCTCTGCGTCAACTGCCGGACTGTAATCACACTTAGCTGCACAATTCTTATGTGCACCAACGGCTTCTATATAAGATTTGCATGACTTCATCTGGATAGAGATAAGAGACGAATGAACAACCAGTCAATGGCGCACTTAAGGGGATTGATTTGCTTGGATAAATCCCTCTGGCAAGACCAGGGCTACTTACTTTGGTATTGTTCTCCTGGAAAGCAAGTTTTAACAGGTATCAAACGCCAAGGTTCTCCTCGGAAAGGTCAAGAAGGCGAAGGATTCATTCTTCATGACACAGAAAGTATCTCTCATTGATCGAGGGCCGGTTGCAGTGCTTGCTTACGGTGAACGGTTGCTCTAAGCAATCAAGAAGAATGAGCAGAAGCCCCACTGCCATGAACAAAAAGCCAGGAACCAATGGAATGTGCGTCACTAACTAGGAGAGAAAAGGGAGAGTCGAAAAGGCAAAGAGGACTTGCTTCTTCCAGTCCAAGCTAGAGGCATCCGCAAATCAAAGAAGATCACTAGCCATTCAAGCGACCAACTTGGCAGAAGTGAAATTCTCAATGACAGAAACTGATCCAAAACCCCACTGCTGGAAGAGGATGAAGACCAATGTTTACAGAGCAGCTGCCGAAGGGCGAGTAACACAGACTTGCGGAGCCGCGTAGAGCGGAGCCGAGTCCACAAAACACGCCATGGTGAGTGGAACCAGGAAACAGTGCAAACAACACTCTAGCTTTGACGGATGCAGAACAATGAGCCAAAGAAGGGCCACTGAGGCAAAAAGTGTCACTACTGTTGAAGACGTACCAGCCTTCTGAAGCCAAGACTCTGATGCCGCCAGCAGGATGAGACTGCTCAGAGCCATGACACCGAAGGGTCCAGCAGAGCCTGTGAAGGGCTCCTTGAGAACATACCACAGGAAGAGGTGAAGGAAGCTGAACAAACTAAGGGGCCAAAGGAGCCCATAGTCTGAGAAGGGGGAACCAAGAGCATACCCCAGGAAGGGTGAACAAAGCCAACGAAAGGGCCTGCTGAGCCCATAGCTGAGAAAGGTCAACCGAGAACAGGAAGGGGTGAACAAAACCAAAGAGCCAGTGGAGCCCGTAGCTCGAGAATGGACATCCCCCAGGAAGGGGTGAATGGCAAAGCGAACTGCAAAGTGTTTGATCAGACCAGTGGTGTTCAGGCAACAAAGACAATGTACATCATACCCAGAGAAATTTAATTTGCACAGACGGTCAACGTCAATGGAAAATGACAACAACTATTGAGAAAATAAGTAGGGTCACGCAAGCCAATTCTTAAAGGAGGGATCCCATATTAGTCACATTATCACGAATCCATTAGAGTGGTACTTAAATGTATAATGAAAATCATTCACGATGTGTTGGTGTCAACAATATACCGTGTTACAAATCTACCAACACAAGTCATCGTTTCTCAAGAAAAGGTACCTTATAATATTGCCATTTTGCTCCATTTTGATAGTCCATAAATATGAACAGTTATGATGTCTCATGGCAACCTTTCCAACATGCTTTTTTCAAATCATTATCTAATCATCCGCATGACAAAGTGGAAAGTTTCCTCATCTGATGTTCAAATCGCCCATAGGAGCCCGGGGAGAGGTGGCAGGCAAGCTTGCAAGAAGCACAGAGATGTGCAAGAGGCGCCTAACTTCCCATGTGCCCTCACCCATAACATCTGTTTTGCAGTAAGGAAGATAACTCACCATTACAGAAAGGAGAATTCCTTCCCCGGCGATCAGGCGATGTATTTCGCAGAGTGCCTTGGTTCAGCTCCCGGCATGTCCTACCCCCAGTCCACGCGGGGGGCGTCTCCGGGGCTGGGGAGCTCTCCTGGGGCAGGGGGCACTCCTTTTCCGGGGAGATGCCCTCCTCGTTGGCGGAGGCACACTCCTGGGCTGGGGGGGCTTTTGGGCCAGGGATGAACTTCAGCTTTGTGGGCGCCGTCCTGCGCGAGAGACCCCCTCCTGGGAATGCACTCCTGGGATTGGGGCACTCCTAGGCTGAGGCGTGTCCAGGTGCTGTAGCTGTGCAGGCGGCAGCGATGGCAGGAGCGCAGCGTCAAGCCTCTGACAGGTTCTGCCTTCCCTCTGCGAGCCTCGCATTTCTCACCCACGCACTCTTTCCCTCCTCCCCCTTCCCCCCCTGACCCTGGGCTCCTCCAGCTTTTGTTAGTGTGTGTGTGTATTTTTTTTATGAAGCCCGCCCTGAGTCTGGAGGCGCCCAATCACGTGTGGAAATTAAATCCACCCACTCACCAGCCTGCCCGCCCACACACACACACAGACAGGAAGGCACCGAAACCATCTGCACCTGACTGAGACTGCACGGGCAGCGCACTGCTGAGTGATGTGGAGGAAGCAGCCCCTTGCCATGCCCCTAGCAGGCGCGCGCGCGCGCGCACACACACACACACACAGAGACCGAGAACATCTGTGCTGCGTGCAGTGACCTACACTTGGAGGGACTAGATGGCAGTCATTGTACCCCAGTGCCACATGCAGTGTACACCGAGTGATGGCTGGGCTGTGGACAGGCATCAGCCATGCCCCTAGCACGCGCGCGCACACACACAGACCAAGAACATCTGTGCTGCGTGCAGTGACCTACACTTGGAGGGACTAGATGGCAGTCGTACCACAGTGCCACATGCAGTGTACACGGAGTGATGGCTGGGCTGTGGACGGGCATCAGCCATGCCCCTAGCACGCGCGCACACACACACAGACCAAGAACATCTGTGCTGCGTGCAGTGACCTACACTTGGAGGGACTAGATGGCAGTCATTGTACCCCAGTGCCACATGCAGTGTACACCGAGTGATGGCTGGGCTGTGGACAGGCATCAGCCATGCCCCTAGCACGCGCGCGCACACACACACAGACCGAGAACATCTGTGCTGCGTGCAGTGACCTACACTTGGAGGGACTAGATGGCAGTCGTACCACAGTGCCACATGCAGTGTACACGGAGTGATGGCTGGGCTGTGGACGGGCATCAGCCATGCCCCTAGCACGCGCGCGCACACACACACACACACACACACCAAAAACATCTGTGCTGCGTGCAGTGACCTACACTTGGAGGGAGTGGATGGCAGTCATTGTACCCCAGTGCCACATGCAGTGTACACTGAGTGATGGCTGGGCTGTGGACAGGCATCACCTCTGCACCAAGCACACAAGAACATCTGTGCTGCGTGCAGGGACCTACACTTGGAGGGTCTGGATGGCAGTGTACCCCAGTGCCACATGCAGTGTACACCGAGTGATGGCTGGGCTGTGGACAGGCATCAGCCATGCCCCTAGCACGCGCG
Organism: Ambystoma mexicanum; assembly: GCF_040938575.1. Lineage (NCBI taxonomy): Eukaryota > Metazoa > Chordata > Amphibia > Caudata > Ambystomatidae > Ambystoma > Ambystoma mexicanum. The sequence goes on from NC_090932.1 coordinate 1,572,202,815, forward strand.
CACCCCCATCCCACCCCCTGAGAACATCTGTGCTGCGTGCAGTGACCTACACTTGGAGGGACTGGATGGCAGCCACTGTACCCCAGTGCCACATGCAGTGTACACTGAGTGATGGCTGGCCTGTGGACACCTCTGCACCAAGCACACCCGCTGGCTGCCAGGCACACCTGTGCAGTGCCTGGCAGTGGGCGAGGCGGAGGGATGGGAAGGCACGGGGGACAGTCGTCTAAATACAGACCATATTGCGAGTGGTGGTCAGGTGCATTTAGTGCACACCCCAGGCACATCTGGGCACTAAGGAGGCACGACTGCACCGGGAGATCCCCATTAGGAGCTGGACAGACATCGCTGCCACACCTGCATGCAGACACACACACACACACCTGCATACCCCAAAAGCAAGGCAAGTAGGCACTGAAGGCAACCTGCGACTTGCGAGTGACTTTGGAGGCAGTGTGCATTCTTGCTAAATCGTGCAGGCCGGCAGCATCCCCCGTGCGCACGTACACTGACGCAGGCAGGCAGCACGGAAACATCCGCATCGTATTTCACGATGCTACGATGGTCGTCTCCTAACATCACCCAGCTTAAAGGCTCACACAGACAGACTATCCCAACCCACTCAATACCTCTTCGGTCCAATGTCTTGGTCTCTCTCCAGCACCAAGTTACCGAAGATAAAGGATCTTGACAAACGCCAAATTAAAGAATAGCAGCACATCGTGTACTACTTAGCGATGTACTAACGGCGGCGCCTCTTCTTTCTTGTCTTGACTCCAGCCCCACACAGACATGGGTTACTCAACTTCCCGCTCACTGAGGAGGCCCAATAAGAAGCCGGCTCACGGTGGCTTGTGTGCCCCTGTGCACGCCTTTGGCCGTACTCTCTCCGGGGCAGGGTTAGGAGGGATTTGAATGTGGTTGGTCCTCCTTTGGAAGAGACCAGACCAGCTAAAGCTAGTACCATGGAACCGAATAACAGCAGCAACCAGAGGGAAGCCAAGAGGCTACATATAGCACTGCCTGAATCGTTTCTTAGAGGGTGCCACTCCTCACCCGCGGGGACACAGTGACTTTCGTTTGCACCTGACTGCATAGGCAGCGTGCTACTGGAGGCAAAAACAGCACCCCCGCAGGAACACATCCTGCTACAAGTACACATGGCAAAAACCTACACGGTGAGCGACTGAGCATGGGTAGGAGGACTGGACAGCGTCAGGACCTTTTAACCTTTTCAAGTGAAAGGAGCCCCGGGGGTCGAGGGGGGCCCTCGAGCAGCTGCCCCATGTTGGCAGTCTTTTGACACAGTAAAATACTCTTAATTTGGTCTTAAAACGTGTGCAGCGCGCACGTTACAGGGTGCCTGTACTGGCGCCCTCAGTCTGGACACCCCTCTCTTGCAGTATTCAGCAATGTTTTTATCACCTTGTTGCCTTTTTACCCCGGTTTTAACCGACATTAGCACCATACTGTCAAAGAGCGAGTAGTACCTTTTCAGCAGACATTTAATGTTTCAGCTCCCTCTGCACCGACGCGCATATGTCTAGGTGTATAGTCCAACAAGTTAAGTGTTCTCCTATGACACAGTCAGCATGCACCTATCTAGGCCGAAGCAGGCTTGTGGAGGCGGCAGGGCACCCAACAGCCTGGTGAAAGTTCCATTCCCTCTAGGGAACATCATTGCCGTGAGTAGGGGCGCAGCGGGGTGGCGTCATCATTAGTAGCCTTTTCGCGCACCCCCAATGTCTGTTGGGCAGCGTGTGTCAAGGAGCCGGTTCCCCCACCATTACATGGTGCTGCTGTTCATATGCAAGTTTGATTGTCCCAACTAGTTTAGGAGACTGCGGTACCAGTTGAGACACCTGTTGACATCAACTTCTCCCGTGCGGGTAGGCTCAAATGTAACCACCTACCAGGGTACGCACCATGATCTACAGGAATTGAGAGATCAAGCAACGCTATTAGCCGATGACTGGAAACTCTTACTGTGCCATCTACCTTGGAAGGCCCAGTGAGTGGAACAGAACCAAGATAGATCAGTAAGCTCTTATTGCACCGCAGACTGACCCGCTGAGCAAGTTTATAAGTAACGTAGGACCGGAGGGGGGCACAGGGTGACCGAGAGATTCACCCTAGTAATGTGATAAGACCATGGGCACCTCTTTTGGTGGCAGGTGGAAGCAGGTGTGCTCTTCAAATGGGGTTGGTGGGGCGGTGTGGTCTCCGGGAACCCCAAGAAAGCAGCCAGCGCGCAGGAACAACGCAGGAGTCACGCAAGTACAAAAGGAAATGTGCTTTAATACTTAGAGAACTCAGGCAGGAAGGTTACAAGGGAGAGATGGCGTTGGTTAGTCCTTCTGGCTCAGGTTCCCATCTCCAAGTCCCCCACCAGCGGTCATCCTCAGAAACCCCCTCACACAACAGTCTACATTCCCCCTGGCATTCCTGAAGTAGCAGACCCACACAGACAACTAGGGATCATTCACTCAGCACACAACCAGGCCAGGTAAACATGCCCGACACCACAGGCGGCTGTTCCCCTTCATTAACAGTTAATAATAGCCCTTTAAAAAAACAAAACGTGATATTGGTTACCAAAGCAACCTTACACAAAGAAGAAATACATATTAAAAAGATAAAACAGATTAAGAAAACGTAAACAATCCTCACTGTAGAAGAACAGAAACACATAATAAGAATTGATACAGAGATAGAATAAGCGATACATTAGCAGAGACCAGAAAAGCTCAGTAGAAAAGTCACATTCAGTTGTAACATTTTGTTTGAAACATCTTGCTCTACTTTCCAGAAAGTACAGGCAAGCAGTAACCCAGTGTTTCAGGGTTTCCTGGTTAACCGTACTATCACAGAACCGCCAATAGATGTTATCAAATTGAGCCGGTTGGCCTCTCCAATGAAGAAAGGGTAGGTAAACATCGCAGACTTTGTTGCAAGGCAGCCACTGCAGATACCTGGGGATGCATTCTATTTTATTGGTGAATTTGGCATATTCAGCATACGTGGAATATAAGTAAATTACATCCACAGTTTCCACCCAATCTAGCTTGTATAATTTTGCCTTTACATACAAAAAATAGTCAATTTTAAACCCAAGTAAAGTTATGTGTCTGTTTACCCACAAGAAGCGAAGGAAAAACTACAGAGACACGATTGGATAGCTACGTGGGATGAATGTAATCATTATAAAGCTTTTGACCATTTTAAAAAGGAACCTAAACCCATTAATGAGTTACCTACTTATTTAATGGAAGTTCCGGATTGGCAGCTGAGAAGGACTTTTATGAAAATGCGATTAAGCTTGTAAGCGACGAGAGAAGCCCTCAGGGCTAGAGCCAAATTGGAAATGAATCTTCGCTGTCGTTGCTTTTGTAGAAAGGTTGATGAATTGGAAACGACCAGACATATACTCATCAACTGTAAAAATTGAGCGGAAAGGAGGGGCCTGATATTAGACACATTTATAAACTATCACAGGACATCAACATTGGTTGCACGGTGGGTGAACATATTCAGCGGCCAGCATCTGGGTATTTCTAAAGCAGTGGCAACGTTCTAGAAGAAATGTTCAGCTAATTATGCAAGAGGTCACTTTTTGTTTATGAAAACAAGATGCATTATTATTAGAATTAACAAATGCAATAGTGTTCGTGTAATTAGGTTTCTAGAATTTTGATGTCAAGTTTTTCAAGAAATGTAATATACATTTATGATTGATTTTGTACTAAGCTAAAGGTTTTTTGATGCAAGCTAAAGGCTTAATAAAAAAAAATCTACTTTTTTTGCCTGGGAGTATGCTATTGTGTGTGGATGGGTGTGAAGGGTGAGGAACAGCGGCTGGGCCTCCCTGACTCCTCCCACAAAGCTTCCCTGCAGAGGGGGACCTCTAGGATGGAGGACCTGTAAGCGAGAGGGAGCACCAAAAGGCACGGAGCCCGGTCCTACGCCCGAAGCGATCATTCACTTCATGCATACCGGCCTGACAATCCCTGCACGCCGGGCGGTATTATTAGCATATTGCATATGGGACGAACCCAGGGAATTCGCCCTCTCTCCCCAAACTGGGGCCAACCCTTTTGGGACTAGGGACGTGAGACACCTAAGATTGATGCCCCTTATGGGACACAGCAAGTAGGATCCCACTGGGGGTGATCCTTCTTCCTCACGCCCCCCACCCGCCTTAGAAGACAGGCAATCCCTAAACAGGGACGTGAGTTATGATCCCTTGTCTCAAGAAGCTAATAGTTTCATTGGTTATATGGGGGTTAACTTGTATAATAACGTACAACTTCCTACACAAATGGCTGGTTTTGACACTTTTCAGGCACAGTCATGAACTCGTAATGGAGAATGGGAAATAAGCCCACCCACTCGTTGCGTGGAAGATAAAGACCCAATCAGTGTTGGACCCAAGTAGGAGAGAAGCCTGCAGAGCTGCAGAAGAGGAAATACCTCCTCCTGGGAGGTGTGGCAAAGAGAAGCAAGCGCATGCGGTGTGATGCATCGCCTCGCAGTCAAACCTGCATAACGTTTAAATCCTGACGGAGCCAGGACAAGACAAGCCTGACCCACGAGAATCTCCCACAGCGGAAAATGCTGAAGCAGCAAACAAGCAGCACAATGCAGACCAGACACCCTTAGAACGACAGCAGGAAGTGAGTGTCAGCTCCAGTATACACGGAACCGTTAGAAGATGCCTGAACTCCTAGAAGATGCCGGAAGTTACACAGTCAGTCCAGGGAGCTGGGCGGAAAGGCCAAACCAAAGCCGAAGGTGGGGTGATAGAAACCAGACCACAAGGTGGGGTAAGAGAAACCAAACCCCTAGGACGGGGTGACAGAAACGAGACCCCAAAATGGGATAAGAGAAACTAGATCCCAGGACAGGGTGACAGAATGGAAATCCCAGGACAGAGATACAGAAACCAAGCCCCAGGTCAGGGTGAGAGCAACCAAATGCCAAGGTGAAGTAATAGGAATCTGACCCCCAAGGCTAGGAGAGAGCAATCCGACCCTGAGGTGGGATGAAAGAAACAAGACCCCAAGGTCGACTGAGAGAAACCAGAGACCTGAGACCCCAGGGAGGGGTAAAAACCAGGAGGTAGGTGAGTGAAGAAAGCACTACAAGATTACCTGAAGTGGGTCCCAATGAGAGTACCTGGTGTGGTCTTACGAACCAGGGGGTTCGTAAGACCACACCAAACAGTAGACAAAGTATCTGGCAACCGAAGTAGACGGAGACCGACGCAAGTCTGTTATGCAACATGAAGAGGTAAAGGTGGAACAAACATTTTAACTGCGCAACAGGCCAAGAAGCCCCTTTCTGATTGAGAAATACCATAGTGGTGTCAGAAACCAGCCACCATTCTTTTGATCAGACAAAAGTACTATTGTACATTTAGTTAAAGTTAGATTCTTTTTAGTTTACTGTGGAAGGGTAAGAACCTATTTCTGGATGGGAGATTTTGATTCATTTGTAGGATATCCTTCGAGACTCTTTTCCTTTGCTTTAACAGTTGGGCAGGGAAGCATAAGGACAGCTTAGGTTTTGGTGTTCAAATAAAGAGCTTCTTTAACCAAAATGCCACCTTGACTTACCACAGAAGCTACTTGGGCAGCATGTAGCAAATGTCTACTTTGTCCCGCTTTTTGTGCAAGTGCGCATGGACAAGGAAGACAGCAGGAGCAGGGATCCAACGAGCAGCAGAAAGTATCAGGGTCAAAGGTACTGCGAAGAAAGTGGCGATGGCGTAAGCAAAGTACTAGACTGGGCAGGGAGCAGCATGGGAGAGAAGAAAGATGCTGGGCATAGCTGTGGATGAGGCCAAAGCTGGAAACCAGCATGGGAAAATAAAAGGAGTAGGCCAGACCCGCAGGGAGGTTCCCATTAGGGAATATCCACAGCTGCAGATTGCCCTTTTCATTGGGATATCCATCAGGGATACCTAAACACAGCTAAGTGGGGTAAGGGGTTGCATAGGAAGGCTGCACTAGACAACCAGGAGGTTTATCTGATTGAGAAGAGCATAAGCGCCTAAGCAGCCTCCTTTAACACCACTACGTGATTTTTTAGCTCAAGTAGCGACAAGGTGTGACAAAGCGGGCCGTCTGTCTCGGATGGCCTGCTTCTTACCTGAGATCCTGTGTTCATACAGCGGGCTGCACGGCCGTGCACTGGTGTGTCTTACTTGGTCCTCTGGTGGGATCGTTCTGAGCCTTGGGTGGCAGGGACGGCGGAGTCTTCTTGCACGAGGCCAGCTGTAAGCTCGCTGGCCCGATCTAAGCCCGGCTTCTGTACCAACTTGCCTTCAGACAGAGTGCTGGAGTCCGTAGTGCATGCTTCCGCAAGGAGTGTCATCCAGCCCTGGATGTTCAGATCACCCGAGAGTATGTGTCACAGGGCTCATATGGATGCACCAGGCCACCCAGTAAGAGCTGGAGGCATTTACGTTACTGAGTTAAACCTGGGAACTTGTCTCTACAAAGGATTCTAGATGACAGAAGCACAAAGAAACATAATTACAAGTAGTCACTGCATACTGAGCCTGTTGCAAAACCAGGTTTCAACCCATACACCACCTTACCTTGTACCCCATTTCAAAATGGCCTTTCTGTTGGATATTCTCCGCTCAGTCTGTCTTCTAAGGGGGTAGAGATCACTTGAAGGTCACTGCCAGTATCCATATTATAGAAGGGGAAAGGCACTTGTTGTGTACTGTTGGGGACGAGCTGCGCATTTTGGAAAGCACCGAAGCAGCATTTCCATTTGTCCCTGCCTTGAATTGGCCGCACTGCGAGCATTCCGCTCTTGCCGCCTAGAGCCCGCACACAGCTGCCAGAGCGGGGAGGAGCCTCAGTGTGTCACGTGTTGGATCACGTGACTGGGAAGGAAGGATATCTTCCCGACACGGACGCCTGAGCCCGTTGTTATTGTGTACTGTTGGGGACGAGCTGCGCATTTTGGAAAGCACCGAAGCAGCATTTCCATTTGTCCCTGCCTTGAATTGGCCGCACTGCGAGCATTCCGCTCTTGCCGCCTAGAGCCCGCACACAGCTGCCAGAGCGGGGAGGAGCCTCAGTGTGTCACGTGTTGGATCACGTGACTTGGAAGGAAGGATATCTTCCCGACACGGACGCCTGAGCCCGTTGTTATTGTGTACTGTTGGGGACGAGCTGCGCATTTTGGAAAGCACCGAAGCAGCATTTCCATTTGTCCCTGCCTTGAATTGGCCGCACTGCGAGCATTCCGCTCTTGCCGCCTAGAGCCCGCACACAGCTGCCAGAGCGGGGAGGAGCCTCAGTGTGTCACGTGTTGGATCACGTGACTGGGAAGGAAGGATATCTTCCCGACACGGACGCCTGAGCCCGTTGTTGTTGTGTACTGTTGGGGACGAGCTGCGCATTTTGGAAAGCACCGAAGCAGCATTTCCATTTGTCCCTGCCTTGAATTGGCCGCACTGCGAGCATTCCGCTCTTGCCGCCTAGAGCCCACACACAGCTGCCAGAGCGGGGAGGAGCCTCAGTGTGTCACGTGTTGGATCACGTGACTGGGAAGGAAGGATATCTTCCCGACGCGGTCACCCTCGCGGCGTAAGCCCTGGTGGTAGAAGGGCTGGTGCTGTTTGGCTGTTCGGCGTGGGCGGCAGCGGACTGCAATATAGAGACTGCAGAGCCTGCATATCGAGGTGCTCTGGTAAGTGGCGCACCACTCGAAGGATTTTAATAACACTTAAAAGTGACTTGTGGACTGCTTTCATTAGTTTTTATTATTGCATTCATAATCAAACTTACAGGATTTACGGACCAGCTTTCCTATCATGCAGTCAAGATTGCCGGCGATAACAATGGCCTTGCCCCCAAAATCTCAATTGGCACGCAACTCGTGCTCACGAAATTCTATAGCATTAACTGTACAACATCCACCACTATCTTTGTGCTCAACGCCAATAGCCAGCAGAACGCGCAGAGGTCGCAAGGCTGTTCCTCTCGGGCCTCCTTTGCAGGACATTCGACAATTTTATAAAGGATGCGCAAAGCCGCAAGTTGTAAGTCTCCCAAAACCTTTGCCTATGATTCATATGGTTCATGATCAAACTTTTGTTGATTTAAATGTTCATCCTGTTTTGTGTAATGATACCAAAGATGTGCCAATAGTCACCAAGCCAGCAACATCTATTTTGCCTGGGCCGGTTCAATATGGTTCCCTTTCGGATAGCATACTATTACATAACATACCGTCTTCTGCTCCCATTCCACCTGTAGGAGCTCAAACTCCTATTGTTGCAGCAAAAAATGTTACTGCAAATTTAAATTTGAGTCATGCTGACCTGTCTTCCAAATTACTTTCTGTGGACGTTTCTCCTCGTCTTTCTGAATCTCCCATTATGTTCTCAAATTGTGAGTCAAATTGTTCTGCTATTGATGCTTCTTATCTTGCTCCCACCCCACGACAACATTTACAATCCCCAATTTTATCATGTAAGGTGGACTCAGAAATGACAAATAAAAACTTGGTCAACCTGACATTAGCTGCTATGCACACCTCACTCCAAACATTAACAAAACTATTTGACTCGTGGACAGATAAGTCCACTGAACATACCCAAAAATTAGACAAAATCTTGGAATGGCAGGAGCATGCACCTATCTTATTTTCTAAATATGCTAATGTGCAGAAAGTATGTGAACCAAGCGATATGCCTGTAGTATTGAAAGCTTCTTTAGGTACCCAAACTTCTGGACCATTACAAACTTCGGTGAATCATCATACTGAACATAGTACACCTCCCAATTCTTCTTTATATTCTGCCGTCCCATACATTGAAGGCATAATTCACAGCGCCGTGGTTTGTCCAAGTGCCTTTGCACAAGGCCAACCCTCCACTCAGACTGACTCTGGCACCTCATCAACCGCTAATGTCCCTTACGAAATATTCACAGACAGAGCGCAGACAGGTGCTGGTAAGGGGGTTCCTATCAAGAGGACGGGGTCAAAAATAATACAAACAAAAAAAACAAAAAATCAAACTATCACCAATCTAGACCATGCATCCAAAACTAAAAATTTTATTCGTCAGATTCATTTGCCTAAAAAAAATGCTTTAATTGCTGCTTCAGCAGTATCAAAAAAATACCAACAAATGGCTTTGTTGCGCACCTCGACCATTTCCCTGACTAATAACTCCAAGAGTGCGCCAACTGTGCCGTCTTATGCCCCTTTGGATGCTCTGGTGACAGCAATTAACGCACCTAAATTATTAAACCCTATACCGTTAAATGAAAGAGATATTACCCCGAATCCCTCATCCTCTAAAGTAAGCAGTCCTTCATCAGAGTTCCATCGCATGGAACTTCGGCGGGCTGTTGATGCCTATATGTCAGATCAGGGTTTTCGCAAACATGAGACTTTTCCTGTAACTCAATCAATTCAGAACAAACAGGTAAAGACCGTGGTTGAACCAAATCGTCAACCTGCGACTCACCCACTGTCTGCCTTTAGCGAGCCCAAGGCATCTTCTATCAAGCATTGTTCTGAAACTAATATTTTGCCCATGCCCTTACCTGATAAGTCTGGGAGATCACTCTTGGCTGAAATCGTCCCTGAATTATTCACCCTACTTAAAGCCGCGATTTCTAAGGATCTTCAAATGTCACCTAGTACAGCTTTAACTAGTGACAAAAAACCTACCTCTAGTCACTCGGTTTCTTTGGATTCCAACAACAAATCCAGTACCATTCACCCCCCTCCAAAACGTTTAGCTAATTTCTGTCTAGTCCTAAAATGTAGACCGTTGCCATATAAGCAGTTCGTTTTGAACAGAAACTCTATTCTGAATATCTTTGCAGATATAGTGGCACTTGAGGATATTAGTTCGAACGACTTAACATTAGTAGATTTTTTTGATAATTCTAACTTACATATTGTGAGACTTTGGATGCAATCTCGTGTAATCCAAAACGCAATATGGTTAGCAAGAAAGGATCTGTTCGATCTTGGTTTCGAAGTATATTCTGAATTCAATCTTAATCCACAGGTTGCTCAACAGCAACATTTCCTGAGTCAGTCAAAACATGTTACACATGAAAGTCATTCTTATGGGTTTAAAGATTCTAGAGCTCTTATAGGATCTGAATACCAGCAGTAACTAGATCAAGCTCAGACCCCAAGTGAATTCACATGTCTAAGTTGGAACTCTAGGGGTTTCTCTCACCTCTTGAATAATGATCTGAGTTCACTAAGCAAATACAATCTGATACTGTTACAGGAAACATGGCTGACCAACACGCCAATTTGGGACACACATGATGTTTTAATGACCACTGCTAGTAAGAGTACTTGTGGTAGACCATATGGTGGTCTATTAACAGCCATTCAAGCGAACACCAATACCAGTCTCACTTCTTGGTCATCACCCAATCCCTTTATTCAAATGTCTCGGCTCAATCTGGTTGCCACCTCGTATGCCATTATAAATGTATACTGGAATCCGGCGGGGATAACGGATGAATGCTTTCTGAATACGTTGAGCGATATGATCAGCCTCATTTGTCTAGACAATACAGTACATAAAATTTTGATTGCTGGTGACCTAAATTTGGATTGTATAGCTGGGAAAACCTCAAATACCCAATTTAGAACCAAGAAATGGTTACAATTTGTAAAATATCACAATCTTTTTAGACTCAATGGTGCATTTAAATCCGATATCCCCCCGGGTTCAACGTGGCATAGAGGGCAGTCTTCTTCCATCATAGATTATATGTACATGAACCTTAGTTGTTTCTCTGATGTGATAGACTTCGAAATTATAAAATCTGATGTGAGTGACCACAATCAACTGACGGCCAAATTTTTGTTTAAGGGTGTCCCAAACTCACAGAGAGATAAATATCAACATTCTCAATTGACCTCTAATAATGCAGGTAACAAAGTAAGATGGACGGACAAAACTTTAGATCGCTTTTATACACAATTGAATCACGAAGCTAACAAAATCCAACTGAATGTGGTAAATTCTAACATCTGTTATTCTGACATGATTCAAGTTTTTCGACCTGTATTGCCGAGCACTTTATCAAAATCTAAGACCCGTCCTTCCTTTCTTCATAATTTCAATTTGGATGTCAGAAATCATAAGAGATTATTCAGACTTCAAAAAAGGGAAGCCATGAAACTACCTCATAGTATGCGTCATAGTCAGCTAACAAAAATTAAAACCAGTTACAGAAACTGGATTAAATCCAGGCGTGCCACATTATACCATCTTGACAGCCAACTGTTATTGGCCACTATTCAAAGCCAGAATATTGCTAACACCTGGTCCCTGCTCAACCATGCCACTATTGGGCCACAGGTAATAGTACAAGCCAATGAAGTCACCGAGGCAGACTGGATCTACCATTTCTCAGCCTTATACAGTATTCCAAAAGGGGGTTCTGCACCATTATCTGACAAGTTCACGACGAATTTTCATCTAAATTTTGACTTGGATGATATTCGCCTGTTTATCAAGACGTCCAGTCGATCTGGCGCTTGCGGCCCTGATGGTCTATCTAACAGAATGTTTAAAGATCATCCAGAAATCTGGGCCAAAATATTATTCCAAATCTTTTCTATCATTATAAAAACGCAAACTCTACCCCCTTCCTGGACTCACTCAATAATTATTCCTATTTTTAAGAAAGGGAACAGGAAAGATCCTACATGTTACAGACCCATAGCGTTATTGGACGCCCCCGGTAAGATCTTCTCTCGTCTAATTTTAAGAGAGTTTCAAAAATGGACCATGCAGGCTGGACTTAACGATCCTTTTCAAGCAGGCTTCGTGGCACAAGTTGGCACTATCCCTAACATTTTTACCTTAAATACACTTCTTTCTGAGCATACTGCTCAGAGACAGCCTTTGTTTCTAGCCTTTGTTGACTTTAAAGTCGCTTTTGACTCAGTCGACAGAGCGCTTTTATTTTCAAAATTAATCAAACACAATTGTCCCTCTTCTCTGACATCATTAATAGTTCTCCTTCACACAAATACTACCATGCAGGTGAGACTTACTCTGGGGGGCGATTTGACGGCCAAATTCACAACACACAGAGGATTGAAACAGGGGTGCATCTTGGCCTCCTCTTTATTCAATTTCTTTATCTTTGATTTGGGTATTGCTCTCAAGCAGATAAGCAGTGACTCTCCGACAATGGGTTTGACCAAAATCCAATATCTACTTTATGCAGACGACCTAATCCTCATTTCAAAAACTCAAAGTGGTTTACAAAATCTTTTAAATGGTCTGGAATCGTATGTAGATACAAACCATTTAAATATAAACACGAATAAAACACAAATAATGGTTTGCAAATGGCACTTGGGAGCGAAAGTCAAACCATTCAGATGGACATTGCACAACTCTGCCCTTGACAAGGTATCCATATATAAATATTTGGGGATTTTGATCACCGACACCCCTGCAAACCCCGGTCAAGATATTGAACTTAAGGGCAAACTACAGACTTTAGTTGCACAGGCCAAAATACTAATGGGCAAATTCGGCAAATTTACAATAAAACATGTGGTAACTTTCTATATGCAGAAAGTCCTTCCAATCTTAACTTATGGGTCAGAAGCCCAAGCCCCCAAAAAAGAACTTTGGTGGGATAGATTGGAATCGGCCTTCTGGAAGCAAGTACTACATTTGCCGGCAAGCACCCCGCTTCCATTGATAAGGTTTGAACTGGGCTCTCTTTCCATCTTCTCATACGTCACTTGGAAATACTGTGCATTTCTCCGAAAATGTCTTCTTTCTCTTAATCGCACAGACATTTTGGGCAAAGTGGCTGTCCATCTATTAAGCAGAGATCGAATGTTCACCCAAAAATGGTGTAAGGCAACTTTAAATGCACTAGCTGATGCATCAATTTCGCTGGAGCTTTTATTAACAAATGAAAGCAGTGCAAGGAAAAAAATTCAACATCACGATTGGTGTACCATCCAAAATAAATGTTTAAATTATAAAGACTTCAAACGAAATTTATTTGGTCATAAACGTCATAGTGTTATGGCTGATTATTTGGTCAAATTTCCATGCTCCAAAATACGTCAAAAGCTGCTTCGTTTTCGCTTGAATTTGTGGCCAACTCGAGATGTCCTGTCTCGTAGAAACTTAATCCCGAAGGCTGATAATTACTGCCGATTTTGTAAAGTTTTAGACCAAAAAGAGACTTTGGAACATTGCATAGTGTACTGCCCTCAACTGGCGGCCACTCGTATGCTATATTTTAAAAACTATCTGGAAGACCAAAACAGGTATATTTATAAAGATCTGTGGCAATTTATCTTTTTATCACCAAAGCTAGTCATAAAGATAGCCACGATACAATTTTTGGATGCTGTATTTCCTGCTAAATGCTATAAGCTTCAGTCAAATTCTATTGAATACCAAAAAGAGTATCAATTGAACAGCCTTGATTGTTGAATCCATTTACCACACGTGCTGCTGCTCTTGTATAAATCTGTTGGTAAATAATTATGAAATGCAATTCTTTTGTATGTTGAAAATTTGAAAGGTTGATTGTATTAACCAAACAAATAATAAATAAAAAAAAAAAAAAAAAGAAAGGCACTTGCTGCTAGTGTGTTTCAACAGCACTCTATAGTGTGCAACCTATTTTTGTCCATTAACTATTCCCTTTTGCTTCTGTTGTTCTGTAGAGGTTTATTTTGCCCAATGGAAGCTGGTGCTGCCAGACAGTTTTCCTCTGCTTTCTCCAGCCAGTCCCATCTTGGTCCTGGTCCCTTCTTCCACACTACACCTGACTTGGAAACTCTTGTCTGGTAATCTGAGCTTTAGGCTCTTTGCTCAAAAAGGCAATCTGGCAGAGACGTTTCAATCATCCCTTTGGCTGACCCAAAATAGAAGGTGAGGCCAGCTATTATCACAAGGCCGACCAGATCACCAGTCGTTTGTGGGCACTTAGTTGGAGATTGTATCCAAAGTAAGGGTCAAGGCTGCACATAAGTGGAGGGAAAGCCTACTGGATCGCAGACCACCAGGCAATTTAGCAAAAAATGATCAGCTAGGCCCAATAGATACCCAGGCATATTGTTGGGCGAAAAAGTGATAAAAGGTCTAAGGGACAGTGACATTTGGTAGCAAAGGTAAGGGAAGGCCAAATGGGGCCCAGAGAACGAAGGGGGGACTTTGTGTGAAATCAATAAGGCCACATTATTGCAAGTCCCAATCCTAGTTTAGCCAATTCGACCATTGATCTTTCTAAAGTCGCCAGAATGGCTACCATTGCATTAAGTAATAACACTACCTATCATAGCACTTATAAGTATGAGGAATGCAACACAGAGCAGACACTTTATAAAAATGAAATGTTCTTATTTTGTGTGCATCTCCAAATGTTGACACAAACCAAGAAATGATCTGCAACTGTATGACCACACAAACAATGCAACAGTTTGCCACGGGTCAGCAGTTGCACATGTTGCCTTCATGGGTAGTTCACGAGCAACGAGTGCTGGGCCAGCAGCATCCCTGCCCCTACTGCACTTACTCGCTCTGAGACAAGTGTGCATTTTCATTGGCACACACGTCAATGTTGGGGTTCAGCTCTTATTCTAGGTATTGGGTTCCAAGGTTTACATGGAATGTAGAACCTGGGACAGGAGAGCATTGAAAGTTGGAAGCGGCGAACATGGACAGTGGAGTGAGCCCCAAGTGTCCAGGACTGTAACTCTAATAACACAGTCTTGATTCGTAGCTCATACCTTTGGATTTGTTGTACTGGTGACCAGAGTTACCTGCGGCAGGAACCAAGATTCTGGCATGAATAAAGTGGTTTCAAGCGCTGATCTGGAAGCACTGTAAGACGTGGAGCTATACTCACCTTGGACAAAGGTAGGATTACGGTAACCTAAAAAAAAGGAAGCTAAGGACAGCAAGTGAAATTGAACATGAACAACGGCTGCAGAAGAACACTTTGCACACAAGGATACATTGCAGGGACCAATGACGCATTGAGAGCATCATTAAAGGCGAAAAGGGACCACAGTGATACAATACAAAGGTCTCCTTCATAATGGATAGGCCACTGTAATACACAGTAGTGTTATGCGGAACAGAGTTGTGAGGGGCAAGGGCAACCAAAGTGGAAAAAAGGAGAGAAAAGTAGTAATATAAATTCAAAAAATTGAAAACAAAATTTCATTAGGTTGGACATACTTGGTAGACATCCCACCCTCCAGAGAATGTTTTGCCTATGCCTTGTCAACCTTCTATTCCTTGGATAGAATGGAAGCAATATTGGAGGACACACAAAAGCTGTGAAAGATCAAGGATTAATGACAGAAAAAAGATCACTATTACTGCTTAGCGATTCCTCATCTTAGATATATATTCGCATCCTGCTTTGCAGTCTCAGAAAAACTTTTTGACAGCAGGGGGTGCTGTGCAGCATTGTCGTCTATGTCCCTCGATGGTTACTATTCCCATGTCCGGACATGACATGACATAAATGATCGTATAAATGGCACACACGCGCCTGTTGCCTCAGTTCCTAGTTTTTCCCTCTTTCTGCTCTGCTCAGCCATCTTGAGGAACCTTACCTAGATAACCAGCATGGGCGTTGAAGGAGAGAAGTAACACAAAATACACCCACCGATAGAGGGGGAGGCTGGGAGGGCAACAAGGAATCCGTGGGAGGTACACACAGCAGAAAGAACAGTACCAGGGGTAAGTCATCTGTTGTGCTAATGGATTGTGTCCTGCCATGGATACCCCATCTTAGATAGACTTCCATAGAAATTTTATACATGGGGTGGGAGAAGTGGATTTTCTTTGTACTATTTAGATTAGTACGTAATATTGTGCAGAACCGCTCTCCCAAAGCGAGCGTCCTTGCCTGACAGTGTGTCTAAGTAGTAATGCTTTGAGAAAGTATGAAGTAAGGACCAAGTTGCATCATTGCAAATGTCCTGCACTGGTACATCTGTTTGGAGAGCTGAAATTGTTTCACTCCTCTGGTGGAATGGGCACTTAGATTTTCAGGGACATCTTTTCGAACAATGGAGTAGCACTCTGAAATGCATAGGATGATCCAACGGGATAGAGTTTGTTTGGTCAGGGTTTGGCCTAACTTGTAACTACCTTCTGCCTGGTGAAAATAGTACATGGTGGTTTGCAGGTTTGCATGACACGGCTTGTAGCTCGAACAGAAGTGATGGCTACTAAAATATGTTTTTCAAGGTTAATAACCTAAGAGGAAATGAATGGAGAGGGCAAAATGGAGCTCCCATTAAAAAAGTCGGCACTAGGATCAAATCCAAGGACAGAACCAGAAATGGGACTGGTGGAATGCATTTGTCAGTCCTTTCAAGAATTGCTTGACAATAGGCATCTTACTGCCTTGTTCTGGCATACATTTAAAAATAGATAACACTACCAAGTATCCCATAATGGTAGTCGCCTGCAGCCCTTGGTGGGCTAGGTGAAGTAAAAAAGAAAGTACTGCTGGTGTATTGCAAGAGAAAGGATCTATATCTTTAGCGATAGACCAGCTCCAAAAGTTGTTCAAACATCAGTGTTATTGTGCTTTTGTTGCCGGTCTTCTAGCCGAAAGCAACACCCCCATAACGTCTTCCGGGAGGTCCCAATCTTTGTGTCTTAGCCTCTCAGAAACCAGGCGTGAAGGTTCAGTGTTCTGACTCCTGGATGAAGAAGACTGCCTGCCTCGTGTGTGAGTACATCCACTCTTTGGGGAAGATGGAATGGAGGGCAGATGGACATGTCTAGAAGGTCCAGGTACCACTTCCCTCTGGCCATCCGGGGCAATCAGGCTCATGGATTTCCCCAACTTCCTCAACCTCCTGATGACACAAAGGATGACTGGGACTGGGGGGAACGAGTGCGTGAGTGGAAATTCCTAGTCCACTACGAACACATCCCCCAGAGCTCCTCTCTGAGGAAATTCCCTGGAGCAGAACAAGTTGCACTTCCTGTTGAGACTGGACGCAAACAGATCTACTTGAGGGGTTCCCCAAAGGGCAAAGATCTTAAGGAGGATTTCCTGAGCTAACTCCCACTCGTTGGAGAACATGCTGTGCCTGCTCAGAGCATCCACAGTCATTTTCTCCAGCTAGGTGAACAGATGACAGAGAGATCCTGTTTTGTATAGCCCAAAACCAGAACTGCACAGTGGTAGTGACGCTAGACTTCCTTTTGCTCAGGTAATTCATGGCCACTGTGTAGTCCATTATTATCAAGATGTTCTTCCCTTGTATGGTGGCAAAAAGCAAAAAACATGCAGGGTCCTGGGAGTGTCTCTGCCAGACATTAGTCCTAGTTGTGAGAGCCTTACCTAGATTCTTTAGCTCACTATCTTTCACAGAGGAGAAATATCCCAAACATATCAGTCTTTGTCCTGCCTAGGGGCAGTCCAGCGCCGAAATGCCAGGCAATTCTCCTGTGAACAAGACTATCCAACAGCAACCTCAGACACATGTCCCGTGCCTTCTGGGCCCGGAGCCCCAAGCCACTCCTCACTGATGATGTCAAACAAGGCTGAAACATGTCTGGGGATGCTTGTGCAGAAGGGATGTGACCTAGCAGTTCGGGCTGGATTACCCCGTTGGGGATGGCAGGCGAAGAACAATGGTTTGGAGGGTTGCCCAGAGCAATGCCAGAGGTTAAGATTTATTCTAAACCTTCCAGCCATCACCTCTTGTTTTGCCATGGACGGCAAAAAGGCCATCATCGCCAGTCTGATCGCCCTCAGCTCTAATAGGTTAATGTGTAGTCTTGAGTCAGATGAGACCAGAGTCCAACCATCCTCATTGGCCGGGAGGATAGCTCAGGGGCAACATGTTTGTCTTGGAAGCAAGACAATGCATAGAAACACAGGTTTGAATCCCAGGATCGCGCTTAGAAACTGTTCCCCAGTATTAAGTGTGTTATAAATGAACAATTATGAATTACAAATCAGATCGCTCATGTGGGCTCCCCATCCCTTGAGGGAAGCATCAGTGATTACAGTTATCTCCGGCCAGGGTTGCCAAATAGGTTCCCCTACCATCGTATTCTCCTCGCAGGCCCACCGCAGAGGATCCTGTGCGACCTTGCTCAGGACCTGAAGCAGGTCTGTCATCCTACCTGAGAACTATGACCACTGGGATCTGAGGGAGGGTGGGGGGGTCTCATCCTTAGGGGGGCTTCAGGCACCAGGAAAATGCAGGATGCCATGAGTACCAGCAATCTCTGAAAATCGAATGCCGGTAGATATTGGGCGTTCAGAAATCTCGTTACCATCTGCTAGATATGTTGAGCCCTCAACTCAGGAGGCAAAGTTGGCTCATCTCGGGAGCCCTCAACTTGGAAGAGTCAAGGACCGTTCCGATGAATTGAAGCTTTTGAAAAGGTGTCACCTTGGACTTTGTGAAGCTGAGAGAGAAGCCCAGTTTGTGGAGAGAGTGGCAGGTGCCTTTGAGATTTTCCACACACTGCTCAGGAGAACAAGCTCTGTTCAGCCATTCGTCTACTAAGGAAAAAGGAAGGGGCAAATGGTGTGAAAAAGGTTTTCCAAATTCCCACATCCTATCAAGGCGAAATACTTTTTTTACTAATGCAGTGAGAGTTGAAGATGGATTGGTTTGGAATCTCAAAAGGTTGGTGAGACGGGGGTGTGAAAATAAATATTTATCAGTAGAGCGCAGGAATATGAAAGGAAATGTGTATAAGAGTGACATTGTGGGAGGAGGAGTTGGAGGGAGGTATAGTGAGTGTGCGCCAAGGGGGAGCTTGGAAGGAGCGAATTTCGATGTAGACAAACAAAGGAGTATGATGGGAGTATGCCATTACAGTATAAAGGAGTGCCGTGGTACAGGAAGATTGTGCAGACCTTCGATGTGGTCTAAGGACTATATGATAAAATGATGCAGGGGAAGTTTTAGTTAACACACATTGCGAGTCAGCATTTAAATTGTTCCTATTTTGCATTTTAATTGTTTCTTTTAAAGTTCTTCATGGGTTGTATTTGTTCTTATGTGGTCAGTTTATTTAATATATTTATTTCATCTAGTGGAGGGATGTGTGTTCAGCTCATATCATACGTTCTGGATTCCAAGGGTTATATTGAATGTGAAACCTGGAAAAGGCGCGCGTGGACTGTTGCAAGTGTAAGTGGTGGACATGGAGGGTGGAGTAAGCTGCAGGTGTCCAGGACTAACTAATAACCAGTCTTGAATCATACCTCAATTCATTTGATTGGTTACCATAGTTAGCATTCATAAAGTACGCAACACCCATCTCATGCTTGTGCGTGTTTGTGGATTGGCTTTACCCAATGGGCGTGGGTTTGTACAACTCTTCTTTGCACCCTATATAGCTATGCGCTGTATAAAGACCAATGCATGCACGCACAGAATACATCTACACACAGATATGCACACTTACGCATGTTCTGTCAATTGACCAACATGTCCACTTACATGGACACCTGCGTATGCAAATACACTGATGCACATCTCTGCACGTATGTACACACACACACTACATGTTATGCTGTGTTAACTGGAGGTATTCCAGATAGGTTTAGTGGAGGTATTCCAAGAAGAAGAAGAAGAAGAAGAAGAAGAAGAAGAAGAAGACTAACCAGTATTGGGCTTGACCCTCAGTAAACCCTCAAAATGTTTGGGATAGGTTACAAAGGTTATGCCAAGAAATGTTTTACTGAGTGGGCTTGGAGTAAGACGGCTGCCTGGCAGGAAAAAAGTCAGTTTTTTTGCAGCTCAAAAAGGATTGGGATTTGGAAGCGTATTTAGATTTTCAACTGACCTCCAACCTTAAAAGTTGGCATGCAAAATTTCGTTTGGGCATCCTTCCACTGGCCAATTGTACTGCCAAATGGAGCAAGGGTCGTATATCATCTGTCTGTACACTCTGCCCTGATGCACCTGGAGATGAAGTGCATCGTTTTTCTTCTGCCCATTTTATCCTGTGGAGAGGTCGCCATGGCTTAGGCCACTATTGGTCTGCCAAAAGGCACCATCTACTCAGTTGGACTCTGATAAACTCAATTGGTGCTCTTATTATTCATCTGTGATGGCCGTTTCTGCTTTCTTAACTTCTGTTTTTAAAAAGAGAAGACTGTCAAGAAATATTTCATATTCTTTTCACTACTTTATGGCAGGTTCTTGGTTGCTGCAATTGCTTTTATTGGAGATGTAACTGCCATCTTTTTGTTTTATATCGGTTTGTACTATTTTATCTTGTGTTGTATTAATCTTTTATGGCGCTCCTGCCGAAAAAAAGATATCAGATTGGATTGGTAACATAACAATCAACAACAGTGTGCACTGGCCAGGGTCTCTGCATCCTGGGCGTGCACATTGGTATTCACAAACCTGATGACCCAGGTTGGCAGGGCAAACCTAGATCAATTTTCATGAAAAACAATGAGATGCAACATGAAAATCCTGGGTACCGATGCTGGCCATGTCCACACATTTCTCCACTCGGCATGCATGACATTGCTGGAAATTCTCTAGTGTAATAACCATCAGGGTCGGATGACAACAACAGGACAGTCAGCAGTCAAAAGCCCCAACAAAGGGGCAAAGTCAGTGAAAGACCCATATTGAAGAGGACAGCCAGTCATGAGTGCCAACCAAAGCAAGACTATCTTGCTACAGTGCTTGACCGGTAACTCATCAGGTAATGATTCTGCCTACATTCATCCAACAATTTACCATAAGAGGAAAGCAGGTTTGCTTTTTTAACTTGTGGTTAGATGGTTAACATGCTCCACTTAACACTGATAGGATTAGAGCTAAATGTTAACGATGATGTGTTTTAAAGTAACACATACAATTATTTTATTTAAAGACACAACTAATATGTTACGTTGATTTCACCCTCAATGAACCAGTGGGAGTTGGAGGGAGTTGGAGATTTAACCCCAAATATGCTGACACTATATGGAGCAGCCAGGTGACACTGTATGGAGCAACAGTGGGTGGTGTCAACAGTAGATGGGAAGCTGCCCCCCGCCCCATGCAAAAAAATATTTGGGCTCTGGCTCTTATTTTCTTACAAACTAAACACTAAATACAACCAACCGTTCAAACTAAAGGGCATCAAAGAAACCACTTCTGTCGATAAAGGCTGCATTACGTCAGGTCACGGCATGGCATGGCATGGCTACCAAGCCTCCAAATCCTGCCATAATCAGGAGAGAGCATGTAGTATCTAGAGGAGATTATTGCGCTATATATGCGTTGAGGTACTATGGGGACAGCGGGTACTATGGGGAACAGCGGAGTAGGACAAGCAGAGAACGGACTGATCTGTACTTGGCGTTCATTTGTGAGTAGTTTTGGTTTAGCATGGACCTAGGCTGATGCACGCATACAGCAGAGTAATTGGGCCAAACGATAGCGCTACGCAAAAATCATCTTGTCGGAGCGCTGTTCCGTGTAGACCCGTGGCCCATTGTAAACACCTTCCTTAAGTAAGCAGGTAGAAATCGAGGGCCTCATTAGGAGGTTTACAGTCATTTGGCAGCATGACATTGGTCCTGTGAGTTTACCACATAATTACAATTGGTGGTATGGCTGTGTCCATTCCCATTTTTGGAGTCTATAGGACTCCATGATATTTCGGCAGAATTACCGCCAGTGATAATTCTGCAAAGATTTGGCCTTAAAGTGGCAGATTTACCTACAGCATAACGCTGGAGGAAAATCCTCCACTTTAAAGTCAAACCTAAAGATCACTGGTATCAATAGTAATTCCTTTGCCACCCAAAAAGGGGATGCAACCGAATTACCACGTGTTTTTTCCTGAACCACCAAGCTTGTGATTTATTATTTATTTAGCATTCTTATAAAGTGCTACATGCCCACAGGCCTCAGAGCGCTACAAAGAAAACAATTACAAACAATGACTTAAATAACACAAGATGCCCACAAAAAAGGAACAAAAGGAGAAAATCAGCCTGCGGTGAAGGTAAAAACAAACATGCTCAATATAACATTTCCAAATAAAGAATAAGTGTCAAACTACTAGTCCTAAAAAGAGGATATTTACACACATTTAGAAAGTGGCGCAGGTTACTATTTCCACAACTCACCAGCACACAGTCCCCATTTCTCTGAGAACACCAGTCATCGAGTTCTATTCTGCGCAGGTACTTTAAATCAGAGCATCGCACTACCCCTGGCACAGTTCTAGCGCGAAGCCATGCAAGTACTTTATTTTGCAAGGCTTTGCATGGTTCTTTCCCAGTAGGTTTCGCTACATTCGTAATGATAAAGTTCCTGTGGTCCAACACCAGATCTCGGATATATCCATCCTTAGGCAGCGACATATGAGTTTTTCTTAAACGAAGGTTCTGCTAGTTGGCTGATTTAGATCTAAAGTTCATAGGTGAAACACAGGTTGTTGGGCTAGATTGTTTGGTATTCTGGACATTAAGTCTTTTAGCAGGTGGAACAAAGGAAGCCAGCCACGCAACAACATCGTGAAAGGTATCACATCTATTTAGCTCTTTGATGATGGCAGTCCTGGACTGCCTCCAGGACCCTGAACTACAGCTTCTATCTAACCCAGTCAGGGAATGTATGGGGGAAGAAACAGACTTGGAACACCCTTCCTCCCTAGGCAGTGTTACGAGGAGGTCAAAATCAAGGGAACACCATTACTTTTTAATAGACTTTCCAGATTAGTAGCCGCAGAAGCTATGGATGTATTCATTAGTTGAGCCGTATCTGCAAACTTTTCAGGTATGTCAGTGGCCTTATCCAAGGCGCCATTAATGTCAGGCGGCAATTCTGTTCTTTTGGTGCACATTCTCTGCCTCCTGCGAGTACTTAAAACCAGTACTTGAGACAGGTGGTTCCCCTTAGGAGACGACAAAGCAGCCACCA